>NC_138770.1:401130998-402547487 GCF_965119305.1 Pelophylax lessonae | reverse complement strand
CCGCCTCTGTTAAAACAGTGTAAAATATTGCTGTCCCCTTAAAATAACTCAAACACACATGCCATTAATGTCTCAACCGCTGGCAACAAACGTGAGCAGAACCCCCTACGTCAAACTGTCCAAATTGGGCCCAATTAGCCATTTTTCCTCCCCAGTGTCATGTGACTCGTTAGTGTTACAAGGTCTCAGATTTGAATGTGGAGCAGGTGTGTTAAATTTGGTGTTATCACTCACTCTCTCATACTGGTCACTGGAAATTCAACATGGCACCTCATGGCAAACAACTCTCTGAGGATCTGAAAAAAAAATGTTGCTCTACATAAAGAGAGCCTAGGCTATACGAAGATTGCCAAGACTCTAAAAACTGAGCTGTAGCACAGTGGCCAAGGCCATAAAGGGGTTTAACATGACAGGTTCCACTCAGAACAGGCCTCGCCATGGTCGACCAAAGGAGTTGAGTGCACGTGTTCAGCGTCATATCCAGAGGTTGTCTTTGGGAAGTAGACATATGAATGCCGCCAGCATTACTGCAGAGGTTGAAGGGGGGGGGCAGCCTTTCAGTGCTCAGACCATACGCAGCACAGTGCATCAAATTGGTCTGCATGGCTGTCATCCCAGAAGGAAGCTTCTTCTAAAGATGATGCACAGGAAAACCCACAAACAGTTTGCTAAAGACAAGCAGACTTAGGACATGGATTACTGCAACAATTTTAAACCTTTTTGGTTCAGGTGGTGTCAAGCGTGTGTGGCGGCAACCAGGTGAGGAGCACAAAGACAAGTGTTTTTTGCCTACAGTCAACCATGGTGGTGGGAGTGTCATGGTCTGGGGCTGCATGAGTGCTGATGAGTGCTGCCGGCACTGGGGAGCTACAGTTCATTGAGGGAACCATGAATGCCAACATGCACTGTGACATACTGAAGCAGAGCATGAACTCCTCCCTTTAGAGACTGGGCCACAGGGCAGTATTCCAACATGACAACGACCCCCAAACTCCAAGATGACCACTGCCTTCCTAAAGGAAGCTGAGGGTAAAAGTAATGGACTGGTCAAGCATGTCTCCAGACTTAAAACCTATTGAGCATCTGTGGGACATTCTGAAATGTAAGGGGAGGAGCGCAAGATCTCTTAACATCCACCAGCTCCATGATCTCGTCAGTGGAATAGGACTCCAGTGGCAACTTGAGAAGCTCTGGTTAACTCCATGCCCAAGAGGCTTAAGGCAGTGCTGGAAAATATTAGTGGCCACACAATATCTTGACACTTTGGGCCAAATTTGGGCATTATAACTTAGGGGTGTACTCACTTTTGTTGCCAGCGGTTTAGACCATTAATGGCTGTGTGTTGAGTTATTTTGAGGGGACAGCAAATTTACACTGTTATACAAGCTGTACACTCACTAATTTACATTGTAGCAAAGTGTCATTTCTTCAGTGTTGTCACATTAAAAGATATAATAAAAATATTTTCAAAAATGTGAGGGGTGTCCTCACTTTTGCCCCTCTCAGTGTACAAACAGTGGAGCACAGCAGACTAAATTATGCAGAAAATATCAGAAATGAATTATTAGGGTTTATGTACACCTTTAAACCTTTTCTGAACTTTTACATCTACAGTAGTTTATTAAGTAGTTTATCAGCTGTAATGTTTAAATATACAGTATATTGCTTTTCTGTGGTCAGGTACCCCGGCTAGAGATTCTTTGTGGTAAATGACTACACAGAACAGAAACTTGGCTGTATGTTAATTCTGTCTGTAGCAGCTTTAAAGCTAGGTACACTCGGAGTACATCGGAGAGTGCAAAATCCGGTGCAGCTGTGCATTAGAAACCAATCAGCTTCCAGGGTTTATTGTCAACACTTAACAAAAGTTAAAAGCTGGTTGGCTACCATGCACAGCTGCAATAGATTCTCCAGTTTTATTGCGTTTTTAGTGCTTTTCTATTGGCTATACGTCATTGTACTTGAAAAATGCAGCAAGCCAGATCCTTCAAAATGGTACCATGGTGTGCTGTATTGCACTGATTTACTCTGCTCTTCTACGGTGCCCAAAACATGCATTTTAATACAGAGACAAGGTACTGCAGTGAACAGTTACTAATGATGTTTTAGAAGGCAGCAGTAAACATAGTACAGCCCACCCGGAGTGACAATGTAAGCTGAGAATTATGGAGTGGTGGTGGCAACATAACTGTCATACCAGAGCGGGTGATTTAACATGGTGATATAGTGACCATGCAGAATTGAGATCCTCTTGAATTATTATCCATTGCTCATTTTATAAACATTACGTAAAATGTATTGTAAGCCTTTTGTCTTTTTTTTTTTACACTGTTACTATTATTGTTTTGTTACATTCTGCTCAACTATATGTCCATTTGTTGCTGCTAAAGTGTCAGAGTTTCATATAGAGTGAAGTATGTTTGCCCTTCCTAATACTCTCTAATCCTTGGATCAGTCAGCCAAGTATAAAGCAGACAGTGAGCAGTAAATGGTGTGACTGCAGAGAGAGTGAGAGCAGATGTTGTTTGCCCGCCACAGCCCACCCTTTTAAAACAACACAAATATAAGGCTGTCACTAATCTTCTAATGTGATTATTCAGAAAGTTCCAGGCCCTTAGAGGTAAACATTTTATCAGAAAATATCCAACAGCCCTCTACAGTGCTTTTGTCGAATGAGTTGAATTCCTTGCTTATACTGCATTGTCTTTTTTTTATCTTATTACAATATGTTTTGATTTTGTTTGTCATACCCTTTTTCCTTGCCCACATGTCCCTATGTGTGTTGATATGTTGTTTGTAGCTTAAATTTTATGGTATTAGCGATGTAATTTACAGAGGAGGACATACAAATAAAATTATAATATTCATGGCGAGAAATCTATGGTCTAACCCAGGCATGTCCAACCTGCGGCCTGGAACCGCAGGCAATGCGGCCCACTGCCCCCTGACTATTTATTTTTTTGCTGGGGAGGAAGGAAGTCGAGTCGGGGGCACGGCTACAGCTGCTTCCAACTAACTGTAGGCAGTGGTGTATTAAGGTTTTGTGCTGCCCTAGGCCTGACTAAACTTGGGCACCCCCTAATTTAAATATGACCCACCCCTTCCAGTAAAGGCCACACCCCTTCCTGTTTTTGACCTGCCCTTTCATCTGTAAACCACAACCACAGATTATCAGTGCCTATCAGTGCAGCCTTATCAGTGCCCATCAGTGCAGCATATCAGTGCTGCCTTATCAGTGCAGCCTCATTAGTGCCCATCGGTGCAGTTTATTAATACCCACCATTGCCACCTCATCAGTGGCCATCAGAGCAGCATATTAGTGCCCATTAATGCAGCCTATTAGCACCCATCAGTGCAGCATATTAGTGCCCATCAGTGCAGCAAATCAGTGTTGCCTTGTCAGTGCAGCCCCATCAGTGCAGCTTATCAGTGCCACCTCATCAGTAGCCATCAGTGCAGCCTTATCAGTGCCCATAAGTACAGCCTTATGTCACTGGATTACTAAGATTACTCCTTTCTTTTCTGCCACTGATTGTAATCATAGAATTATTTCACTTATTTGTATAAACATAAGTAGGAAGTCCAGAGTCATTATAGAAATAGGTGGAAAAATCAGTAGCAACAAACACAAGTCCAAATATCTTATAAGATAGGAGTAATCTTACTAATCCAGTGACATATTGCGATAGCACGTATGAGGTGAGCAGGTCGAAAATATTATTGCCATCATATACAATTAAAAGTGTTATTTGTATATGATGCAATTCAATATGCTCAAGGACAAGGATGTTTAAAGAAATGAAATTATATTATTGACATGATGCCTGCCATACCTAGGGGCGGAGAAGGGTAGGCGGAGCATTAAACTGCAATGCCACACTTATTAGCATTAAGTGTGCTCGGCAGCCTGCGGTCTGTCTGAATGTCCTCACTTGCCGGCATTATCATACCCACAGGTAACAGTGTGACTGCTTTGTGGGGCTGCCAGACTGATTTGCCTCCTGGACCCTGGCCTCCAGCCCAATTCGACCCATAAGACTGGCACTATACTAAAAGTGTGGCCCAAGCCGGTGGGGACACTTTTCATGCAGGAGTCGGGAGAAGGTTGTTTTTTTTTTTTTTCTTGCAGGGTGCAGCTTTTTTGCTGCCCCCCTGCAAAGTGCCGCCCTAGGCCTGGGCCTTGTTGGCCTAGGCCAAGATACAGCACTGACTGTAGGCAGAGGCTGCTTTGGAGGGGATCATCCACTAGTTGTGTTAAATTAGTGCTGGGGGGGGAGGGGGCGCAGCAGCGCAGGAAGGGCGCGGCAACGTTTTATTACTTATATACCTTAACTATAGTATATATTTTATATGCGGCCCGAGAAAATGTCTCTACACTCAATGTGGCCCAGAGAAGCCAAAAGGTTGAACACCCATGGTCTAAACTATGGTGACCCAGAAAACCAAGGATGTGTTAGGCCTCATTCACACTGACTCTGACTGCTGAACCTGAATTTATATGTGTTTAGAGGACATATTCTAACCCCTATAAATGTATGTAAAGGTTTTTCAATGGTGTAACAATATAGGTTTACGTGAAAAATCTCCTTTCATGTTGTTGTGAGTGCTGTCTGTCTGTTGGCCATCTCTTTTCACAGCTTCCTGGATGTTTTTCAGCTTATCCTCTGCTGTTGATTTCTAAGGACTACATATCCCATGGTACCTTAGTGCCCACAGGTAGTGATTTCTGTACTCACTTTGCCTCCTGTAACTCCTCCTCTCAACACTTCTATAGTTCAGAAGGCAGGCTCTGCAAAATTTGTGACACAGCCCTGTTTACTCACAGGGCATAGTGAATACATGTCACAGAATTCAAGAATGTAAATGTGCAGGGATCTTCACAAAGCAAGTTTACAGATTTCAAGATTGTTCTGAGTAATAGGAGTAGGCCAGAAATAATTAAAATGCAATTCCGAAATGAAAATTGAATAGTACATTTTGACCATAGGCATGCTTTAACTCTAAAGGAGTGAGCCTGTCAAGCTCAACAACACAACGACTGTCAAGTTGTTACTCCATGTGGAGAGTTTAATATTGGTTTTAATATAGATCTGTGAAGGTATTGCTGTCTTCCATCCAAACTTGACCTTGTGTTCCCTGAAACGTGTTGTTTGTTTTTAATGATCTTGGATGCTTTAATTTTAGTTTGGTCCTGTGCTTCTTTCTGTATTTCTATGGTTCGAGCTACTGTTGGGTGCCCATCCAGGGAAGCCTTCCTGTGTGGGAGCTGCCTCACCAGAGCTATTGAGCTTGTTTGAAGTATTCCTTCATCTGACTACACATGGAAGTTCTAAAATTCCTAGCCCCTCATAAGTATGTAGTATAGAAATAGCAGCACTTCTAACTGCTTGATTTGTTATAGCTTTTCTACCTGAAGAATCCTTCAGTTGGATGTGCATCTTTATGTTCTTATCTATTCAAGGGCGAAAGGGTTGGTTGGCCATTACTGGTAAATCCTCTTGCTGACCCTCTTGCTGCTTGTTCACTCCACACCCCTCACTGACTATATTTACCCTCTTATGGGGGCCATGCAAGTTATTCGGGCAGTATGCTACCTTGGCAGTCATATACACTCATCATATGGAATGGCAGGAAGGAGTTAGGCTCCGTTTCCACTACCGCGGCTACGAAGTCGTGCAACTTCAACCGCGACTTCGTAGTGAAAGTTGTTTGCGGCTTTCAGTGCGACTTGTCCCTCATTATAGAAGGTCGTCGCACTGAAGTCGGCCCAAAAGTAGTGCACAAACTACTTTTGAAGTCGCCGCAACTCAATTCGCGGCAGTGAAAATGGGCCAAATTGAAATGAATGGCTTTTGACTTGCTGTGCGACTTGACATGTGTCAAGTCGCACAACAAGTTGCAATAGTGGAAACGAAGCCTTAACCTGAATCTGTTAAGCCATACACTCTAATTGTTATACCATTAATATAGGAAATAAATAATAAACAAATCCATAAATATTTAAGAGAAAAATAAGGCAACTCAGACAAAGCCCCCGTTCACACTGGGGCGACCTGTGAGGCGACCTGGTCGCCTCACAGGTCGCCGTAGGTCGCCTGCCATACAGAAGCTATGGACCCGTTCTAATAGGAGCGACACAAGTCACTCCGACTTAGAAAAAGGGTCCGGAGCTTCTTTTGGGCGACCCGGAGCGACCTGCATAGACTTCAATGTTATGAAGTCCGTGCCGGCCGCTCCGAGGTCGCGGGGCGAGCAGCGCGCCGCGACCTATGAGGTCGCCCGGCAAAGTCGGGCCGCTGCGATGTGAACGGGGCCAAATTGTTTGGATAAATAAAGGCTGTTTATTAACTGGTTAACAACATAAATAAAATAATCAAAATATATAATTTACATCACAACCACAACCTAGTCATTAACAACTCAGGTTGTACCATCAAAATATATCCACATAAATATACCATCCTTCACCATTTTACAAATCGTCCCCCTCTGCAATGCAGAGGTGACCCAACCAGTTAATATTGTAGCCGCGACAAACCAAGGGGAGGGAGGGGAACGCAGGTAAGAGATGTCTTGAAGGGATTGAGTCTTAGATCACAGAACCCCTGCTTAAATAGCCCTAAACTGAGGTACTGGTGGGCTCATAGGGCGGAGAGGGAAGGCTGGAAGGGGGCTCATTCGCTGCTAAACTTAGAGAAGGTTGAAAACTGCCTAGCTACCTAGCCTACGCTGCCCAGATACGGGAAAGAGCGGGGTCCTTAGAGCGGGAAAGGGGCTAAGAAGGCTAGGGAGTCAAAAGGTCACTACCTCATATTAACCACTTCCCGCCCGCCCTATTACAAAATGACGGCGGGAATGTGGTTGTGTTATCCTGACCGGACGTCATATGACAGCGGCAGGATAACACAGCTCTGGGCGCCCCCCGGGGGCGCGCAGAGCGGCGATCGGTGATGCGAGGTGTCAGTCTGACACCCTGCATCTCCGATCTCGGTAAAGAGCCTCTGACGGAGGCTCTTTACCATGTGATCAGCCGTGTCCAATCACGGCTGGTCACATAGTAAAACAGGAACAGCCGTTGATCGGCTTTCCTTAGTTCGTGCCTGACAGGCACGAGTAAAGGAGCGCCGATCGGCGGCTTTCCTGACAGAGGGGGGTCGGCACTGGTAATCAGATCATTGATTACCAGTGCAGACCCTCGGGGGGGGGGATGCCACTAGATCCACCAGGGATGCCCACTATGACCCCAGGGATGCCCACTATGTCCCCAGGGATGCCCACTATGACCCCAGGGATGCCCACTATGGCCACCAGGGATGGCAATCAGGGCTCAGGGAGCCCCCCCCCATTGCCCTCCCCATCAGTGCTGCCCACCAGTGCCCTCCCTGTCAGTGCTGCCCACAAGTGCCCATCATTGCCATCCTTTAGTGTCGCCCACCAGTGCCCATTATTGCCCACCAGTGCCGCCTATCAGTGCCCATCAGTGCCGCCCGTCAGTGCCGATTAGTGCCGCCCATCAGTGCCCATTAGTGCCCATCAGTGCCACCTATCAGTGCCCATCAGTGCCACCTATCAGTGCCCATCAATGCCGCCTATCAGAGCCTAGCAGTGCCGCCTATCAGTGCCCACCAATGCTGCATATCTGTGCTACCTATCAGTGCCACATATCAGTGCCTATCAGTGCCGCATATCAGTGCCGCCTATCAGTGCCGCCTATCAGTGCCATCCCATCAGTGCCACCCCATCAGTGCCTCCTCATCAGTGCCTGATAGTGCAGTCTCATCAGTGCTCATCAGTGCAGGAAAAAACTTATTTATTTACAAAATTGTATAACATAAACAAAAAAACTTTTTTTTTTTCAAACTTTTCGGTCTTTTTTTATTTGTTTAGCAAAAAGGAAAAAACACAGAGGTGATCAAATACCACCAAAATAAAGCTCTATTTGTGGGGTGAAAATGACATAAATTTGGTGTAGGTACAGTGTTGCATAACCGCGCAATTGTCATTCAAAATGCAACAGCGCTAAAAGGGGAAAATTGGCCTGGGCAGGAAGGGAGGGAAGTGCCCTGTATTAAAGTGGTTAAACTAACTAATAACATGGCTGAACTAAACCTAATATGTCCCTGATTAACTACCTAACAATATGGCTGTACCAAAGCTAATGTGTCCCTATACCCTTCCGCCATCCCATGGGAAAGGGGGGCTATAGAAGCCCCCTTTCTCATATTTGGTCAGTGATTTAAAAAAAAAAAAGGAATTATAGTCCATATTTTGGTTTACTACTGTAGAGTTTACTTAGCTGGTAGGTGTGATTCAGTTCAGTCATTTTGTTTCAGACTGACATCGTTTCTGACCCTTCTTGTCCTGACCTCGCTTGAACTTGGCATGCAATAATCTTGCTGTGATTCTTGATATCAGCTCTGCTTAATGTTTTGGCTTTGGTGCTCATTCTCTCTATCCTATGACAATTACCCCCTGTCATTCTCTACTGCTTTGATTACGATAATGCCTATCTGGTTCAACTCCTGTTTGAACTTCAAATGCTTTGCTTTAATGTTGACAGTCTGATTACACATAGACCTAGCCTATCCCCTGTCAGCATGCCCCCTGTTTTGAAAATGCCTATAGCCTATACTGTACACTAAAATTCAACATAAATGTCCTAAGTGCACCAGAGTACTGGTCACTGCATGTGACGTATACCCAAATCTTGTCTACTAAAATGACCGTAGACTTTGGAGTATGGTAGGATGGGCAAACACTATCTAAAAGTAAGAGAAGTCTATTTTTTTTTTTGTTTTTTGTTTTAGCTACCATAACTATTCTGTCTCAAATGATCCCAGAATGACAGATCTTGTTTCAGGGACATTAAAATAGATGTGTAGATATTACGTTATAGACACTTGCTAACACAGTTATAACTACGCAAACACCATAACTGCTTTTGTTTCATTTCAGAAATTATCTAAGGCTAAAATGTTCTTTCCTGTGACCATGCATCTCTTCTTTCTGATAGTGGAGGTGGACGGGGTTACAGGACACTGTTCAGACACACAGTGTGCCTGTGTTCCATAGTCTGTTCAGCCTAAGGTAAGATCCAGGCTGTGCTTGAGCAGCGGGCATGTTCAAGAGGCAGGCTGTGATTAGGAGGGCCTGTGTGCTAAAGGCAGGCTGTGATTGGGAGGGCCTGTGTGCTAAAGGCAGGCTGTGATTGGGAGGGCCTGTGTGCTAAAGGCAGGCTGTGATTGGGAGGGCCTGTGTGCTAAAGGCAGGCTGTGATTGGGAGGGCCTGTGTGCTAGAGGCAGGCTGTGATTGGGAGGGCCTGTGTGCTAAAGGCAGGCTGTGATTGGGAGGGCCTGTGTGCTAAAGGCAGGCTGTGATTGGGAGGGCCTGTGTGCTAAAGGCAGGCTGTGATTGGAAGGGCCTGTGTGCTAAAGGCAGGCTGTGATTGGGAGGGCCTGTGTGCTAAAGGCAGGCTGTGATTGGGAGGGCCTGTGTGCTAAAGGCAGGCTGTGATTGGGAGGGCCTGTGTGCTAAAGGCAGGCTGTGAGTGGGAGGGCCTGTATGCTAAAGGCAGGCTGTGATTGGGAGGGCCTGTGTGCTAAAGGCAGGCTGTGATTGGGAGGGCCTGTGTGCTAAAGGCAGGCTGTGATTGGGTTGGTGTGTGTGGTGGCTAACAAACGACCCAGGGTGAAATTAAAGTGAAGCTTCACCCAATGGGGGAGGTTCTGCTTTAAGGCCTCCTCCCCCACTCCTGTTTATAAAATGGCATTTTTGGGGAAGGAGTTACCTGATTTTAGCAGATACCTGCTCCCACTTCTGCTTTGACCGTCTAGGACAGTGGTTCTCAATTCCGGTCCTCGGGACCCACTAACAGGCCAGATTTTAAGTATTACCTTGGGGGATGCAGACTAGAATACTGCAATCACTGAGCAGCAAATGAGATCACCTGTGATGTAATTTAGTTATCTTGCAAACCTGGCCTGTTGGTGGGTCCCGAGGACCGGAGTTGAGAACCACTGGTCTAGGAGATCAGGGTGGAAGTTCTCCTCCCCCCCCCCCCCTCCCTCCTCGCACTCTTCTGGGACCTGTCACAGGTCTCAGAACACTGTGAGACCATTCATAATGCACAAAGTGGCTTGCTCATGCACGTCGGGCATCCGACTGTGAAGCTGCAAGCTGTCACAGCCGGATGCCCACAGTTAAGATGCTGGCACTGGGGACAGATGATGAGAGGTAAACGGCTGGGGTGATCACAGCGCTGGATCGTGGGACAGGTGAGTGTCTGTTTATTAAAAGTCAGTACAGTTTTTTGTAGCTGCTGACTTTTAATTTTTACACAGGAGATTCAAGCTTCTATTTAACGTTAAGGTTAACAAAAAGTTAAAGCCCAACTTCATGTTAGGAAATGTTCAAATAATGTACATTATTTCACTCTGTGTTCATACATGCTAAAAAGTAATACTTAGTTACCTATTTTTTAAGATCCCCAAACACACTGACTGGTATGTTGGAGAGCCACTTATTTTTTTTATCTACATGTGTCCAGTCCACTATAGAGTTAACCAGAGTATTACTTTCTTACCACTCTTCCATGACTATATTACCGATTATTTCTGGTTTTCTTTGCTTAAATCTAAAAATATGTGTTACAGAAGCAATACTGTGTGGGATCATAAATTCATATTTTATTGGCCATCTGAAATGTGTAGTCACAAGTTTGGGCTGTGTTTCAACTTTGAAGTTAATCAAGGTATAAAACAAACTGAAATGTCTTTTTTTATATGGGCATACAAATACAGTGCAGATGAAGCAGCTATCAAGTTGGTACTCTTAGGTAAATTATTACACAAATTAGAATGCAAAATCAATTTATTCAACTCATCTTCCTATCCATTTCCTCTTACAGATGATGTGCCCAAGGCCTCTTTTGCTTTGTTTTCACTCCCTCTTTAATATATTAACTTAGAATAGTGCAACCTGTGGGACAGGGTCTGTGCTTAAAGCCCAACTCCATCAGAAACAAATATTTTTAGCCTTGTATGGAAAGGGAGGTATATTATCTGTGGGTGCTTTTATTACCGACAGGGGAGGACTGGCAAGGGGGGCAGGGTGGCAATTGCCCCTCGGGCCACTCTGAAAAGTGGTAAAAACTAGTAAAAAGGCCGCACTCAGGGCTGGATTAATGTAGGGGCCAGACACTGTATACAGCTGTCAGTCCAAAACCAGGTGGGCATGGATGGTGAGCTGATTCCATGGTTCAATAGGCCACTTGACTGGACTTGCCCCCCAGGCCTAAGGCTGCCAGCCCTCCCCTGATTACCGACTCTTTCTCCAAAAGGAACATTAAGGCTCCATGTACACGGGACGCTGGAAATGGCCGTTTAGGAGCAGTTGGGCATTTTTTTCAGAAGCCCCTGAACGCAGTTCCATGTTATCTTAGCTGTCCATGTACACAGGGTCGTTTACAGTCATTTGCAGGCAGTTGCGTTCAGCGACTTTTCTTAGAACGCAATTATTTGCGTTCGAACGTGTGTTTCCCGGCGTTTCAAACGCATAAACGCGTCCGAACGCGTCTGAATGACCCGCGTTTAGCGTTTGCGTTTTTCCATTTTAAAGGGGAATCATTTTTTTTGACCTCCAGGAACGGTTCTAAACGCAAACGCCCGCTAAACACGGGTGCAAACGCGACCTAACGGACGTTTCAAACGTCCTAAAAATTCCAGCATTCAAAGGGACTTTTAACAACGTCCCGTGTACATGGAGCCTAACCTTACTACGTCTTCCTGTCTTGGTGAAACCCATATCCTCTCATTTCTTTTATTGATGTTTCAGGGACTGAAATGATTGTAAATCTTCCTAATGAGGAAACCAATAAAAATTGAAAAAAGGTTTGTCTCTTCCCACTAGGAATAGGCTTGGGTGTGTTCAGGATCCCACCAGCCCGATTCCGTCAGGAAGCCGATACTGCACATGGCTAATCACAGGCAGTGTGACATTTCCCGGTCCGCAGCTGCACAGCTCGGGAAATGTCTCACTGCTTGAGATTAGCCGTGTGCAGTGTCGGCTTCCCGGCAGGATCGGGAAGGGGGTATCCTAAACACGCCCGAGCTCATCTCTACTTCCCACTCTAATGTCCCCACGGAAAGATTTCCTTTCCATCTCTGTTCTGGTGACAACCCAACATTTGGGTGTTTCTTTTTACTTTCACCGTAATAATGTGGTGAATCTCCCTAACGGAAGCATAGACAGCAATAAAAAAAAGTTGACATATGTCCCATCTGTGAATGAATGTGAAACCAATATAGAGGATCTCTCAGTGAATATGCATGGAAAGGAGAACCTCAGTTCTAATTAAGGGCAAGGCCACCTAAAGCAGAGTTCCACCTATTTTTTAGATTTACTTTTATCCAAATGGCCATCCGCAGTGCTATTCTAAATAGATAATATATATATTTTTAAATGTCTAAATACCTCATTTTTGCTCTGTGTACGCGACACTTCCAGTCCTGGCCGCCTAGGCGATGTCATCATAAGGCGATTTCCATGGGCTCCTGGGATATCGGCGCCATCTATCCCAAGAGTCCATGGGGATCTCCTAATGAAGAAACTGCACTGTGCAGTGTCATTTCTGTGCAGGCACGAGGTACATGCTGGGTAGACAGCTGCATTGAATCCCAGAAATAAACACAAGCGGGCTTCAGACGCCCACAACCTCAATGGCCCCTGCCTGCTTCTGAGATCAGGTTGATTCAAAGGAGAGAAGAAACAAATTAATAACCTTTTTTAAAATCATAAAGTAGAAGCTCTACTGATCCCAGTGGAGCAGTTAAAAAAAAATGATTATGGGGACTAGAACTCTGCTTTAAAGCTGATTTGTCAGTGTTCAGAGCGCAACAGGTTAAAACTTGTCAGCCAGGGTCTCAAAAACCTTCAAGGAGAACCAGTTTAGGAATCATAAACTCCACTTCTAGGTTATTAAAATAAGATAGCCTTTTCTCTGGGGAATAGGTGTGTGTGCTGGTATTTTGTTTGTATTTCTTCCCAATCAGAGTTAAAGGATAAGTTCACCTTTTGTAACATGTTACAGATGCACTGGCCCATGCTTCCCCTGAATCCCCAGTCTGACAGCTAGCGGGGGATCTTCTCCCTCCTAAAAAGACAAAACCAGAGAAAATTCCTAGCTCAACTCACCAATCATTCTGCTTACCAACGAATTAGGCTGTCCAACAGTATGTGATAAAAACAGGGGTTTAGTTAGCACACATTTGCAAACGCATGCGTAAGCTGCAAGGCCCCTTCACGGCACCCTGTATTACTTGCAGTCCTAACCCTTCTAAATTTATGAGAGTCTCCACAGTGAAAGCACATACATTCTAATGGATAGATAAGGGGCAGGTGGGCCTGGAGGTAGGCCAGTCCTCCTTAAAGGCGCAGGGGCACCATGGACGCCCAGCACATAGCACACTGGCAGCAAAGGTGTCCAGTGTTTCCCCTCACAATATTTACACCAGTAACAAAAAAATAGCCCCTGCCTCCATCTTTAACTGGCCTTCACAGCAAGGAGCACATGAAAGGGCAAACACATGAAAGACAAAACCAGAGAAAATTTCCAGCTCAACTCACCAACCTGCTTACCAGTCTGCTTACCAACCAAATTAAGCTGTCCAACTGTATGCATTAAAAACAGGGGGTTAGTTAGCACACATTTGCAAATGTATGTTGCACCCTGTATTACTTACAAACCCGATTCCAAAAAAGTTGGGACACTGTACAAATTGTGAATAAAAACAGAATGCAATGGTGTGGAAGTTTCAAATTTCAATACCTTATTCAGAATACAACATAGATGACATATCAAATGTTTAAACTGAGAAAATGTATCATTTTAAGGGACAAATAAGTTGATTTTAAATTTCATGGCATCAACACATCTCAAAAAAGTTGGGACAAGGCCATGTTTACCACTGTGTGGCCTTGAGGAGACAAGTTGCTCAAGTTTAGGAATAGGAATGTTGTCCCATTCTTGTCTAATACAAGCTTCTAGTTGCTCAACTGTCTTAGGTCTTCTTTGTCGCATCTTCCTCTTTATGATGCGCCAAATGTTTTCTATGGGTGAAAGATCTGGACTACAGGCTGGCCATTTTAATACCCGGATCCTTCTTCTACGCAGCCATGATGTTGTAATTGATGCAGTATGTGGTCTGGCATTGTCATGTTGGAAAATGCAAGGCCTTCCCTGAAAGAGACAATGTCTGGATGGGAGCATATGATGTTCTAGAACTTGGATATATCTTTCAGCATTGATGGTGCCTTTCCAGATGTGTAAGCTGCCCATGCCACACGCACTCATGCAACCCCATACCATCAGAGATGCAGGCTTCTGAACTGAGCGCTGATAACAACTTGGGTTGTCCTTGTCCTCTTTAGTGCGGATGACATGGTGTCCCAGTTTTCCACAAAGAACTTCAAATTTTGATTCGTCTGACCACAGAACAGTTTTTCACTTCACTATTTTAAATGAGCCTTGGCCCAGAGAAAACACCTGCGCTTCTGGATCATGTTTAGATATGGCTTCTTTTTTGGCCTATAGAGTTTTAGCTATCAACGGCGAATGGCACGGTGGATTGTGTTCACCGACAATGTTTTCTGGAAGTATTCCTGAGCCCATGTTGTGGTTTCCATTACAGTGGCATTCCTGTATGTGATGCAGTGCTGTCTAAGGGCCCGAAGATCACGGGCATCCAGTATGGTTTTCTGGCCTTGACCCTTACGCACAGAGATTGTTCTAGATTCTCTGAATCTTTGGATGATATTATGCACTGTAGATGATGATAACTTCAAACTCTTTGCATTTTTTTTCTCTGAAAAACTCCTTTCTGATATTGCTCCACTATTTTTACCTGCAGCATTGGGGGAATTGGTGTTCCTCTGCCCAACTTGACTTCTGAGAGACACTGCTACTCTGAGAGGCTCTTTTTAGACCCAATTATGTTGGCAATTGACCTCATAAGTTGCAAATTGGTCCTCCAGCTGTTCCTTATATGTACATTTAACTTTTCTGGCCTCTTATTGCAACCTGTCCCAACTTTGTTGGAATGTGTAGCTCTCATGAAATCCAAAATGAGCCAATATTTGGCATGACCTTTCAAAATGTCTCACTTTCAACATTTGATATGTTATCTATATTATATTGTGAATAAAATATAAGTTTATGAGATTTGTGAATTAGTCAATTCCTTTTTTACTCACAATTTGTACAGTGTTCCAACTTTTTTTGAATTGGGTTGTTATATTGTATTGATCTCCCCCCTCCTGCTAGCTGTCACAATCTTTAAAAGACGTGGCCGGCGGGCCATTTCCAGTGTTTTGTGAATCAGAAAACTACAAGGTCTGACAGCCTTTGCGGCTGTCGGCTTGAAGTTCTCAATGAACTACCATGGCGCTGCTGAGGTAGTTTATTGATGCTTCCGGCTAGCGTGTAACTGCTGTAAGGATGTGCGGCCAAACAACCTACACAAAGAGCCCTGCATAGCACCCATGATCTGCTGATTGTGGGTGCAATACTTAGCAGGCTCCCACCAAAAAAAATACAAAATGCACATTTAGGCCCCGTTCACACTGGGGCGACGCTACTTGCCGGGGCGACCTCATAGGTCGCGGCGCGCTGCTCGCACCGCGACCTCGGAGCGGCCGGCACGGACTTCATAACATTGAAGTCTATGCAGGTCGCTCTGGGTCGCCCCAAAGAAGCTCCGGACCCTTTTTCTAAGTCGGAGCGACTTGTGTCGCTCCTATTAGAACGCTTCTCTATGGAAGGCGACCTACGGCGACCTGTCAGGTGACCAGGTCGCCTGACAGGTCGCCCCAGTGTGAATGGGGGCTTATAGTTGATGCCTAGTTAAAAAAAACAAGGGATGAACTAAAGCCAGGTACACATGATCAGAATATCGTACAAAAAATATCCCTTTCGAAACAATCATATGATAAGCTTTCGTCCGAAAATTTTCTAAAGGAATAAACATTACATTTTTTTATCGTACTATACCAGATTGTAAAATTTTTCTTTAATCAGTACAGTTTTTGTCCAAAAGCACAATACAACACTTCCGATTTTTTATTTTGTCATACGAGAATTTTCATACTTTAGTAACCAATTCTTTTTTGATATAGAGACTAGCGTGCAAAAAAAAACCCCAATAAAAAAAAAAAAAAAAAAACAGACGATCCTTTGTCCGATAATCTAATCGTGTGTACCCGGCTTAAGTTTGTTGTCCAATCAAATTCTTCTTTTGAAGCACTATTTATATGTATAAGAAAATAGAATTATTTGTCAAAAAAATATAAACAGCTCCCCTTTCAAATTTTTAAAATGTAAGGCCCATAATACTTTGTACAAATATCAGTGATGCGCAAAACCTATACCATCCAAAAAGTTTTTAGAATCCTTGTTTTGGCAGAAACCCGAAATCTGATTGTCATGAAAAAAAGAACTAATACAGTTTTGTATTATGTTTTGCTAGAAATGAAAGTGAAAATGAATTCTTTAGTTCACTTCACTTTCTCTTCTCTTTTTCTGCTAATACAAGTGTTTACAATTCATCTTCCCATTTTACAGAAATAGACGTGATTTTCAGATACGCCCATGAATTCCCCCTTACAAAACTGTAACGTTGTCACATGTTGCAATGGAAAGTCCCTTTGAATCTTAAAGTAGTTTTTCTGGTGCAAGAATTAAACAGGGGAAAATTCCCAATTTTATAGTGCCTGCTCGGTACTTTATTTATATTTTGGCATTTATTAGTTAAAGTATATGTGAACACTCTCCTTATAAAACAGTACATTCAGTTTAAAATATAAAAGCAAGGCAAAATATTTCTGTATATACAGTATATAAAAACCTTATAAGTACCTTTTTTTTATTTTTCACACGTGACCACATAATCTTTGCTCTCAGCTACATAAGGGGCTGAGTGAGGTGGGTGTGGAGAGACAGCAGTAAACTGATCCTCCCAGTGAATGGCTGTGCAGGGGAGAAGGGTTTGTCAGCAGAAGTCTTGGAGGACAGGCAGACTGTTCTCCTAGCACAGCCAGAAAACAGACCATGCTGGGATGGATGTGCTCTCATGCCCAGCTTGAAACAGGAAAGCAGGGGAACAGGTTTTTCACACAAAGGAAGAAATAGAAAGAGAACAGGATACTTTTTAACACAAGTACATAGTACAACATGTCAGGAAAATGAAATTTTGTACATATACATATACTGTATATAGATGTAGCACCCTCCTAGGTAGATCGTAGGAAAAAGCATCAAGTGGTTCCTTCAGCTTATCAGGGGAGCCAGATATGTTAGTTTTGCCTGACACATGTTTCCAGGTGTGATTTACTGGGTCTGGGGGAGTGTCCCCACTGTGTCCAATGAGGGAGCTTGTTGGACAGTGGAGGAAACCTAACCAGTAGCACATCAGGGTTTATGGCTATCTCAGTGGGTGGGCATTGCTGCAATGCATCCTTGGATTGGCAATAAATCCGGGGGGAGCATGTGACAGGGCGTCTTTTGGCGGGAGCAAAGTCCCAGGAGGAGGCGGACGGCTGTCTCTCCTCCTGCAAGTGTCGGGAAGGTGGTTCAGGGGTGGGCCTAGTGAACCAGGTGTGGAGCTGAGCTGCGGAAGGATCCAGAGTGCTGACAAGTGGAGCTGCTGGCAGAGTCTTGTGGGAAAAACAGTATCGTGAGTACCAAAGGAATTGCTTAAGGGTCTGCCTAGGAGAGGGGACCACTCCAGAGAAGTCAGGGGATCAAGGAGCCAGCTCACACAGGAGTGTATCAGTAAAGAGGGTGCCGTGTAGTTGACCCTAAAGATTAGGAAAAAAGGGCCCTGAAGTTGTTCAGCAGTACAATACAGATTACCTCAGAAACCTCATTCACTTATACTTCACAGCAAAGGGCAAAGTGAAGCAGCAGCCTAGCCGTGACTAGTGTTACTCAGCGTTACTCAACATTTTCAAGTCGTCCCAGTCAATTGTGCATAGTTGTATAAAGTTGGAGTATCTCACACATTCCCTTCTCTTATCCAAGTTCCAAGTTAAAATACAAAAACCAAAGCTACTGGACTGTTTCCTGACTGAGCTAAAACACATGGGAAAATGTCAAACTGTCATGTTGTTGCTAATGGTAACCCAGGGGAACCCATAATCAGCAGCTCCCAAGGGAGTAGTGCTACATATACATATCAGGAAAATGAAATGTTTTACATATACATATATACTGTATATTTACATATCAGGAACATGAAATGTTGTACATATACATATATACTGTATATTTACATATCAGGAATATGAAATGTTGTACATATACATATATACTGTATATATATACATATCAGGAACATGAAATGTTGTACATATACATATATACTGTATATTTACATATCAGGAAAATTAAATGTTGTACATATACATATATACTGTATATTTACATATCAGGAATATGAAATGTTGTACATATACATATATACTGTATATTTACATATCAGGAAAATGAAATGTTGTACATATACATACATACTGTATATTTACATATCAGGGAAATGAAATGTTGAACATATACATATCAGGAATAAGAAATGTTGTGCATTCATATATATACATATCAGGAGTATGAAATGTACATATACATATATGTGAAATATCTATATTAATTCCCGCGCTAGTGAGTCTAATAGGTATATCAAACTTATTAACAATAGTGAATAAATAATTTCCTTGAAAAATAAGTGTACATAAATATATAAAAAATGAACATTAATTATGTATAAATAGTAAAATAAATGAGGATATGCAGCTGCTGCAACTCTAAGTAAATCTTAGGAAAATATATATAAAACCAAAATTAAGCAGCGCTGGCATAAGCAACAACAATAACAATTCAAGTGGTATAATATAAATAAATAAATTGATATAAATGAAAATAAATAAATCAATTGATAAAAAAGTCCTTGTGAAGTGATCCAAATAAAGTGCTCGAGTGCAGAAATAATTCTAAAGTGCTCCAAGGTGATAGGTGACCCCTCTTGGTTCCCCAATCACCACAATGCCACATTGTTTGCGCTTGAAATATATGCTACACAAAAGCCTTCTTTCAGGGATCATTCGGTGTGTTCATATATCCTTGGATAAAGGTAGGTGTGATCCGCCTCCGTATCCACCATTAAAACATGAAAAAAAACCGCACATAGTGAAGTATGTTTTAACAGTTTATTGCCAATCAAAAAGTCAAAAACATACTCACAAACATAGTATTTAAGTATCGCATGTATCACAAGCTTGTGGACGCCGCAATCGGCGTGCGTTCCACAGTGTGACCAGGAAGTGTTTAGCCGGAAGTTGCGTCAACGCGTTTCGCCCTCCTCCTGGGCGTTTTCAAAGACATACATATACATATATACTGTATATATACATTTCAGGAATTGGTATATTGTGTACATATACACTGTGTATATATATATATATATATATATATATATATATATATATATACATATCAGGAATATGAAATGTTGGAGTAACATACTCTTTCATCATTTTGTTGAAGGAAACAAGTCTATTACTATTCAATAAAATACCAATGTAAGCCTTTGGTGGTGAACATCCTGCTTTCCTTGTTTTCACTATTGCTGTTCTGTTCACATTCACATGTAAAAAAAAAAAAAGCCAATTTTCACCATGATGCAGATTCTGGTATACACAGCAATGATTTTTACCTGGAGTCCCTAAACATTGGCTCAGGGACTAGACGTGTCTCTAAGCCAGTGTTTATCAACCTTTTTTCAGTCAAGACACCCTTTAAAATTCCACACAATCTCGAGGCACCCCATTATAGAACATAACTAATAGTTTTGCCTAAGGCAGCAACATCCACATGTGTAAGACACCCAATATTAGCGGTGCTTTATTCTTCCAAAGCAAATACACCTTTGCACACTGGTACTGACTAGTATTCCAATGTTCCAATGTTCCTCTTCTACCTTGGTTTCTCTCCCTCACTCAACTTATGTGATTCTGGTGCTGAAAGAAAGGGGCAGGGGAGGGGCAAACAAGGATGCTGTGCCGGTGCCTCCTTATCAACCGATGACATCATTAGTTGTTAGGACACTGGCGGCTAGAATGTTGTAATGGTGCACAATGAAAACAAGTGGCTTTGTGTAATTAATCAGCAGGCTTGATCCACCCACTGACTTGTATACAGTTTTTGGGCGATTTCTAGTTATTTTGCCAAGGCACCCCTGAAGAGACTTGAAGGCACCCCAGGGTACCCGGGCACCCTGGTTAAAAAAGGCTGCTCTAAGCTATGTTTGATGCTGCTCCCTACAGCTTTGTAGAAGAATCCCTCTGATTGGATGCTGCATTTGATACTTTCCATCCACATGTCACACACAAAGCCTGCTAACTACATTTACTTCTTTAGCATTTATGCTAACAAAGGTTTTGACACTTGTCCTGTGTGAATGTGTAATGCAAAGTGAAAAGAATATACTGTTTAAGAGAATGGGGATGAGACAATTAGGTAACAGAGGTCTGAAATTTCATTTAACCGACAGATTGATTTATCATTTATTTATGCCATATTTATTGAGAAATTAATTGGGGTCATTGCACCTAAAATGGAAAAACAACCAAATCACCTGTCATGGGTTTGGACAGAATAGCTCTTATCATCATGTGCACAGAATACTTACCCATTATGGTGCGCTTATCTGCTTGTGTGCCCTTCTCCAGCGATGTGACGTCTGTACTCCCTCTTGTCACTCTGACATGTTTTGCTGGTCTTTTTCCAACTCTGCCATTTTATTACAGATATTTATATATTGCCGACAATTTACTCAGCGTGTGCATAATGTATATTCACACTAATTATTCAAGGAGCTTGCAGTGTGAGGTCCTTATTTCACATGGATGCATACATGCACACACTAAGGCAGTTGTTCTAAACTCCTGTTCTCAGGACCCACTAACTGGCCAGGTTTGAAAGATAACTGAAATACATCACAGGTGATATCATTTGCTGCTCAGTGATTGCAGTATTCTAGTCTGCACCTCCCCAAGGTAATATTTTAAATCTGACCTGTTAGAGCCGGTTCACACTAATACGACTTGTCAGGCGACTTGGTCAGCCTGGCAAGTTGCGCACCGTCGCGGTCCATTGAGTAGTACAGGACTGGTTCTAATAGGAGCGACACAAGTCGCTCCGACTTAGAAAAAGGGTCCTGTACTACTTTGGGGCGACCTGGAGCGACTTGCATACACATTCATTTTATGAAGTCCGTGCAAGTCGCGCCGAAGTCGCGCTGCACGCGACTTCACAGGTCGCCCCCTAAGTCGGAGCGACGTAATGTGAACCGGCACTTAGTGTGCCCTGAGGACCGGAGTTGAGAACCACTGCACTAAGGTCAATTTAGACAGGAGTCATTTAACCTACTAGCATGTCTTTGGAAGGAAACCAGAGTACCTGGAGGAAACCCAAGTAGGTACAGGGAGAACATGTCAATTCCAGCTACATCACTAACCTAGTCTCAAAATACCAACCAAATCATTCTCTTCATTCCTCCCAAGACCTCCTGCACTCTAGCTCCCATGTCACCCCCTCCCATGCTCGCCTCCAGGACTTCTCCCAAGCCTCTCCCATCCTTTGGAATTCCCTACCCCAAAGCACTGTGTAAACTGTTGACGTTATATAAATCCTGTATAATGATAATAATTCCATGCAGGTAGTGCTGTGATTTGGACTCAAACCGAAAACCCTGGTGCTGGAAGACTGGAGTGTTATCAGACATCCTCCAGGTTTCACATTAGGCAGATACAGATGATATAACTCCTGCACATATAAACTGGAGTTATCTAATCCCAGAACCTAGCTCCATTCTCTGAAGCTTTCAGAGGGCAGGAATGAGCTGGGAGTGTATATTGTACACATTGAAGGTTGTATACATTAAAGCGAAGTTCAACCCAAAAGTGGAACCTCCGCTTCTCTGATTCCTTCCTGCCTCCGGTGCCAATTTGGCACCTTTTAGGGGGGAGGGGGGGATCGGGTACCTGTTTTTGACGACATCGCTGGATTCCAGGACAGGTAAGTGTCCTAATATTAACAGTCAGCAGCTACAGTATGTGCAACTGCTGACTTTTAATTTGGGGGGGGGGGGGGGTGGAACTCCGCTTCAAATAAAGAAACTGCTAAAAGCACAAGAAAAACTCCCCGAGTTACAAACATCTGACATCTGATTTACATACGTCTCATACTTACAAACAGAGGGAGACGACAGGAAGTGAGAGGAAGTCTACCCCTAAGAAGGGAAACTCACTCCTGTAAGAGTTATCATGGGGAAAAAGGTGTCTCCACTAAAGCTTTATCACTAATCCTTGTTTCCATGATAACCCAATAGATTTTTAAATCTAACAGGGGCAGAAAGTGAGGTGAAATCTTCAGAAAAGGGGCACAGACAGCAAAACAAATGTTACAGGGGTGATAACCATTCCAATGCTATCCAAAAACGTAGAAATTATTATTTTGGCTGGAGTTGCACCTAAAAAATATACCTGTTCTGACTTAAGGCCCGTACACACTTGACGGAAATCGGACAAAATATCCTCCGATTTTTATCTCTCTTGCTCAGCGTTCATTACTGTTTTTAGTTGACAGTGCATAAATGTTCACAAAATTTCTCGTCCGATTTTTTTTTTTTTGGGACATTTGTTCCTAGACTTCCGGGTAGTCAGCAACTTCAGATCATGCGCGGTCTTTCCTATCTGATTTTTCACAGACGTACTGCATACACATTAATCGAAAATTAGTCATCTGGGGACGGACGATAAAAAGTTTGTCCCTCCATTTTTATTCGTTGAAAATGTCGGCATCGGCTGCTGAAAGTTGTGTACACACTAGCCGAAAATTGTACGATTTTACCTCGGGCGGGAATTTTCAGCAGATTTTCTACTAGTGTGAACCCCACTTTACATACGAATTCAACTTAAAGCGGAGTTCCGGGCACCAAATCGATCTTTTTTTTTTTGTGCCCGTCCGCTAGTTCTCCTTCACCTGAAAAGGAATTGGATAGTTGTTTTTTTTTTTTTTTTTTTTTACTCACCTTGTAATTGAAGATCGAAAATACTCACCTCAGTGTACTTCCTCTCTCAGCGCCGCGGCTCCGCCGTCACTTCCTGTCTTGCGATGATTCCTGGGAGCTGAACGTCATCGCTCCCAGGAATCAATGCGACGGCACCGTCCCCGCTCGTCACTTCCGGGGCGACGCTGCACCGGAAGTGACGAGAGGGGCCGGTGCAGGCGCATTCTGGGAGAAGAGGACACGGAAGAAGATGCAGAAGAGGACCGCGCTGGCTTCAGCTGCCCACAAGAGAGATGGCAACGCTGTGGAAGAAATTTTATAAGTGAGTATTTCATCTTGCAGGTAAGTGCAACCCGGGACAGATCAGAGGCTAGCCATTGTGGAATGTGCTAGCCCTGACTGTCCCGAGGGTATGTTCACTGAAAAATGTTTTCTGTGCCCAGAACTCCGCTTTAAGAACAAACCTTCAGATCCTATCTTGTTTGTAACCCGGGGACTGCCTGTAATTACCATCTAGCTGGGTCCTTGCTGTTGCTGTTTCTGCATAGTCTAAGCAGTTTTTGGGAATTCTGTAATTGGTAGAATAGTGTAATATGTACTCATGATTGGCCTACACTGTGGCTATATACATAGATATGAATTACCAGCAAAGTTAGGTGTCTGGTTAGCTCTACTCTACTAGTTGTTGTTTCTTGGTGTACTGCCAAAGAGTGGAAAACTTTCTCTTTCTAGCTCTTTGTCCTCAGGCTCAGTGTGCCTTGTGTGGCTATGGTGTCTAATCTCGTTAGTGTGATACTATAGCTCGCCAGTTCACTGGGGTCAGAGGGGGATGGTACAATACAATTAGTCTAGGGGGGCAGGATGTATAAATTCGGCATTGTGTTTAGCACACCTTATGTGCTATTGCAGCTTGATGGATCAGGGCCTATGCGCTGTCAGGACAATTTTCTTTTACTAACTCTTTTCTGTTAGTAAGCGCTCTTTAGTGGGGATACAAAAACACTTGGCAGAGGTATTAACCCCGAATCTATTAAAAAAGTGGATGTATTGCTGTTTGTACTCTGTTGCCTGTTGTACATAAGAAGGATGGAAAAAATCCACAATAGGAACACAAATGAAACCCTTTTAACCAGGGCTTGACAAATTTACTTTGAATCTTGGAGCCAGATGAAAAAGTTAGAGGACAGTTTTTTTTTTTTTTAACTAACAAAGCTTTATTTACCCTTCTCTTATGTAGCCCTGATGTGTATCGTTACGAATACAGGTTTACACATGGAGAATACCAGCGCTTTTTTTTTTTTGGTCCAGGAACTCCCCCCTTCTGAGTCACCCCTTGTCTCCATCCCCCCTACCCACCTCCGATCACTGTCCCTTGGTTCCACCCCTTACCCACCTCCCTGTACCACCCTTTTTGGACAATACAGGACCAAGTATCATTTTGTGGTGCTAAGTAATTTTTATGGAATTTGTGTATGATAACAAGAAAGGCAGTAAAATATATCTGCCAGAAACAATAGACCCTTGGCAGCAACAATAGATCCTCTTTAGCAACATAAGACCCCTTCCCCCACAACAACAATAGTCCCCACACCAACAGATCCTCCACACAACAATAGACCCCCCAGCAATAATGGGCCCACTACAACAAAATACTAACCAAGCAACAATAAACCACCAGCAGCAACGACAGATCTCCCAGCACCCAGCATCAATGGACCCTCCAGCAGTCAGCATCAGAAGACCTCTCCCTCAACAGTAGATTTCTCTCAGCAACATAGGACCCCTCCCCCCCAGCAGCAATAGACCCCAATGCAAAATCCCCTTCAGTGACAATAGATCCAACGGCAGCCATTATCAATACACCCTTCAGCACACCCCAGCACCCCTTGCCATTGTATACATTCAATGCTGGAGGAGCCGGAACTGCGTTCACCTGCATTCCTTCTTAAAAAAAAATCCCAGGAGAATACACAGAGGTGCCAATGTGTGAAGAAAAAAAAAAACTTTTAGCTTTGCTGCAGGTAAGGAGCAGAGCTAATGTTCTTTTCTCTTTTCTTAGATGTTAACTACTTGACTATCGGGCACTCTTACCCCCTTCCTGCCAGGCCAATTTTCAGCTTTCAGCGCTGTCGCACTTTGAATGACAATTCCTCATTAATGCAACACTGTACCCAAATTACATTTTTATAATTTTGTGAGATAGGTAGAGCTTTCCTTTAGTGGTATTTCTCACCGCTGGGTGTTTTTTTTTTGGCTTAACAAACAAAAAAAGAGACCGAAAATTTTGGAAAACAAAATTCTTATTTTCTGTTAGAAAATTTTGCAAATAGGTAATCTCTCTTCTTCACTGATGTGCACTGATGAGGCTGCACTGATGGGCACTAAAAGGCTGCACTGATGGGCACTGATAGATTGCATTGATGGACACTGATAGACGGCACAGATGGGCTGCACTGATGGCCGCTGATAGACTGTGTAAATATGCCTGTCTGAATTGCTGGTTATCGGCTCTCCGATAACTGGCAAGTCTGTTTACAATGTGATCAGCTGTTATTGGACACAGCTGATCACATGGTAAAGGGCGGCTGCGATTGGCCCTTTACCTCGGACTGTGATGCAAAGGACACAGCGATCACAAAGCTTGCCTAATTTGCACACCGGGGGTGCGCAGGGGGGGTGAGATTTTGGGAAGACATCAATAGACACCCTCCCAGGACTACCCATTCACATGGCTGGCAACCAGTTGCCTGTCGTCCGGAACTGCATGTCTGGGGCATCGGGCAATAGGAATTGCTCACACCTGGGAATGGATTGACAAAAGCCAGGCGCAAAGACGCAGTTTCTAGTCGCTATAGTGACCTGGGATTTATCAAGCCCTGCTTTTAACTCTTTAACTTCCCTAGTCAAAACTAAAAACAGAGATGTGGCTGGAATATTACTATGATGGCAGAATACCTTTTTCCTAAATCACATATATTTAACTAGTTAGCCTTTTATACAGTTTTTTAAAAATTACTATTTAGTAAATACAACCCATTCATATCTACTGCATGGTGTCTCAACTTGGGTTCTGTGGAACCCTAGGGTTTCTCCAGAGATAGCATGGGGTTCCTTGAGAAATGAGTAATGAGAAATGACCTCAGATAAGTTTCCAGTAACACAAATGACCTTTTTGGCTATCTGTAAAGGGGAATTTTTCCCAATGACCACAATTGTAAGGTTAATTTATTCCTGCTGAGTGCTGACCCTCACACTAATGTATCATGAGTTGTAGATGTAACCATTTTTATCAGGGGTTCCCTGAGACTGGAAAGTTATGTAATTAAGGTTCCTCTGTGTTAAAAAGGTTGGTGTTAAACAGCTGGTACACTTTAACTGCTTGCCGACCGCCGCACGACTATTTACTGCGGCCGTCAGCTCCTCACAGGCAAAGCGACGTAGCACTACGTCGCTAGCCTGTGAGGGTCT
Organism: Pelophylax lessonae; assembly: GCF_965119305.1. Lineage (NCBI taxonomy): Eukaryota > Metazoa > Chordata > Amphibia > Anura > Ranidae > Pelophylax > Pelophylax lessonae. The sequence goes on along the minus strand of NC_138770.1, from coordinate 402,520,901 downwards.
CGGGAGCGAGCGCGCGCCGCCGGAGACGCGCTCCCGCACGGTCACGGCCCCCCCCCCCGCGCGTGTGACCGGCGGACCCGATGTCCGCCGGTCACTCGCGATCGTCGGGTGGAGAGGGAGAAATGTAGACAAGCCGCCTGTCATTCTCCCCTGTGTAAGAATAGTGATCATTCGGTTCTACTATGTAGGACCGTTGATCACTGTTCTTACACCTCAAGCCACAGCCAATCACAGTTAGAATCACGCCCCTAGGGACACACATAACCCCTCCCTCTAAAAAAAAGTTAACCCCTTCACTGCCAGTGTAATTTTACAGTAACAGTGCATATTTATAGCACTGATTACTGTAGTAATGTCACTGGTAACCCCAAAACTTTTGCGCAAACCAATCAAAATACGCTTTTTGCAATTTTTTTTACCAAACATATGTAGCATAAAACAAATTGGCCGAAAATGTTAAAAAATTTTGATTTTTAAATTTTTTTTTGGGGAATTTCATATAAAAAAATGTGAAAAATATTGTTATTTTTGCAAAATTGACGCAATTTTTTTGTTTATAGCGCATGATCAAAAAATCGCACAGGTGATCAAATACCACCAAAAGAAAGCTCTGTTTGTGGGAAAAAAAGGACGTCAAATTAGTTTAGGTACAGCGTCGCACGACCGCGCAATTGTCCGTTAAATTTACGCAGTGCCGAATCGCAAAATAGGCCCTGGTCAGGAGTAAGGGGGTAAAATCTTCCGGGGCTTAAGTGGTTAAACGGGCCCTTAACAGGTCTCAACACATGAGGTTTTTTTTTGCCAATGTAGGGCACCACACCACACGTTCGCACACACTGTGGCACACATGTTAATGCACACATGAACACACATATGTAGTCTAAAGTTATAGTCTTTATAACCATTTATTGTGTTTGATATCTATTTTTGCCTAAAAGATGTATAAATAAAGCTTTATCACCAATGCTGAAAAAAGAGTAAGATTTTTTTATTTTTTTTTTTATCTCTGGGGTCATGCATGGTAAAGTCCCACTGTTGGGACCTACTCCAATGTTGTCTTTTTTGGTAAATACTAAAAAGAAACCACTACTTTTGTGGCACGCTGTTGTGGATAATTTCTGGGATAAAGGGAGTTTCCACACGTTCAAGTAAAGTGGAAAACCCCATTAACATTTTGTGACGTGCAAGGGGCTTTCTCAAGAAACATTCTGTGCAGTCTGTCGTTTGAATGCAAAATCCAAAATAAAATACCTAAACCAGAAGTCATGTATTAGCCTGAATTTTACTTTTAATCACTCATTATAGGTGCTAGTATGTTTTTTGTGCCTCACAATTTGTGGTATCAATCTTGTCACTAGTATCAAATTAAATACCAAGTGCAGCTCTTTACCTCAGGAATAAGGAGGGTGCATATGCAATAAAGAAGCATTTCCCAATAGGACTAACTAAACCTGATGCAATCAAATGACACTATCTTCCATTTTCTGCCTCATGTAAAAACAGTGCTGACAAATAACCCCAGGGAGAACAAATTTAATATTGTTATATTATTTCTTCTGCTGGGTGAGGATTATAAAAGCGACGCACAGGTTCTATTTCACAGGTAGAATTACCTCAGTCGGAAGGGGCATACTCTGTGGTGATCATTAAACTCTAATTAATAAAATCAGCCATAGTCGTTTACAGTCATCACTTGGGAAGTTTGCAACATCATTATCTTCATTAAATACAACCAGTATTGCCCAGATGAAAAAGGCACGTATATTTTATTTTGGGAGGTATGCTGTACCTACTTCACATCGTTCCTGTTTCTGTATATACTTACCTATGTCTATCATAATTAGGTATGTGATTCATTAACTGTAGCCAGATTCACATCTGTGAACATGTGTAAGCCATCTTTGTGTTGTGGTGCACTGCTTTGAAAAAAAGGTCTGTTGTGGTACGTTTGGATACTAACACCTAAAGCCCATGGGATCGTAGACAGTACTCCATATAATATCCTTCAACAATTAATGATAATAAAAAAAAACACTACACATTAGTGGATTGGAAATGGCCGCGGCCCTTTATTTTTGGCAATAAATTAATTAATTGATCTTATATTCCAATTTCATAACACACGTTTACATTCTTTTCTTATCACCAAATAATATCACACCAAACCAAATTATTATTATATCATTTTACACACATATATATCTGAAAACTATATCTGATAACTCAGCAATTAACCACTTTAGCCCCGGAGGATTTTGCTGCTTAACCACTTTACAACCGGAGGATTTTGCTGTCTTCCGTCCAGGCCACTTTTTGCGATTCGGCGCTGTGCGACTTCAACTGACAATTGCGCGGTCGTGCGACGCCGTACCCAAACGAAATTTACGTCCTTTTTTTCCCACAAACAGAGCTTTCTTTTGGTGGTATTTGATCACCTGTGCGATTTTTACTTTTTGCGCTATAAACAAAAAAAGAGCGTTTATTTTGAAAAAATAACAATATTTTTCACATTTTTTTATATGAAATTCCCCCCCAAAAAAGATGTAAAAACCAATTTTTTTAAAAGTTTTTGGCCAATTTGTTTTATGCTACATATGTTTGGTAAAAAAAATCGCAATAAGCGTATTTTGATTGGTTTGCGCAAAAGTTATTGCGTTTACTAACAAAGGGAAAGATTTCTGTCATTTTTGGTGTTTTTTTTTTAACGCGTAATGGCGGCGATCTGCGATTTTTTTTGCGGGACTGCGACATTGCGGCGGACAGACCGGACCCCTGACTGACATTTTTGACACTTTTGGGGGTACCAGTGACATTACTGCAGTAATCAGTGCTATATATATGCACTGTTACTGCAAAATGACACTGGCAGGGAAGGGGTTAATTTTATTGGAGAGGGAGGGGTTAATGTATGCCTGGTGCTTACTGACGTGTAGGGGGGGAGGTGACTATGTGATTCATGGACAGATCGGATGTCCAGCTATGCTGAACAGTCCGATCTGTCACTCCCTGTCACTATGGAGATCCGCCCGCTGTGTTTACACACAGTGGGCGGATCTCCAGACTCGATCCCCGACGATCGGGTAAGAGCAGCGGCGATCGCCGCTGCTCCTCCCCTGGCCCGACTCCCGCTGTGAATGAAAACAGCGGGAGCGAGCCTCCGGCGGCGCGCAAGCGCCGCCCAGAAGGGGAGGAGTCCAGTCACGTTAATACTACGTGGCTGGACGGGAACGAGCCACTCTGCCGCAGTAGTATTACTGTGAGCGGTAGTAGAGTGGTTAATGACCAGGCCCTATTTTGCGATTCGGCACTGCGTTAATTTAACGGACAAATGCACGGTTGTGCGACGCTGTACCCAAATAAAATTGACGTCCTTTTTTTCCCACAAATAGAGCTTTCTTTTGGCGGTATTTGATCACCTGTGCAATTTTTATTTTTTGTGCAATAAATAAAAAAAAGCGACAATTTAAAAAAAAAAAAAAACAATATTTTTCACATTCTGCTATATAACATTCCCAAAATTTTTTTTATCTAAATATTTTAACATTTTAGGCCAATTTGTTTTCTGCTACATATTTTTGGTAAAAAAAAATCGCAATAAGCGTATTTTGATTGGTTTGCGCAAAAGTTATTGCGTCTACTAACTACGGGAAAGATTGATGTCATTTTTATTGTTTTTTTATTTTTACTAGTAATGGCAGCGATCGGCGATTTTTTGTGGGACTGCAATATTGGGGCCGACAGATCGGACCCCTAACTGACATTTTTGACACTTTTGGGGGTACCAGTGACATTACTACAGTAATCAGTGCTAAAAATATGCGCTGTTACTGTAATAATGCCATTGGCAGGGAAGGGGTTAATACTATTAGTGATCAAGGGGTTAAATGTAAGCCTAGGGGAGTGATTCTAACTGTGGGGTGGTTGGGCTTGTGAGATCATTACAGAGACATTTGATCCTATATAACAGGATCCCATAGCCTCTGTGATCACTTCAGGGAGAATGACGGACGGCTGTGTTTACATCAGCCGTCCGTCCTTCTCTGTCAGCGGGGGGGGGGGGGGGAGATCACGAGTGGCCGGTGGCCATCTGAGCCGCCTGTCACACGCACTGGCTCCCCGACTGACGAGCAGGTGTGGGAGCACGACGCCGCCAAATATGAAAAGGCTTCTTCACAGTAAGAGCTGTGGAAATGGGGAATAGACTCCCTCCAGAGGGGGTTCTAGCCAGCTCAGTAGATTGCTTTAAAAAAGGCCTGGATTCTTTCCTAAATGTTCATAATATAACTGGAGTAGCAGGAAGGGGCCTGGTACTGCTCTGTAATAGGGTGGTTTATGCCAAATTTTTGTAGAAGCAAGCACACTGATTTCTCAGGTGTGTGCTGGCTTCATAAGAGAGCCATAGTTAGAGCTCAGGGCACCACCCTCCTGAGGGAGGCCAGTGTGTCTGAGGGGAGCTGTGTTTGATGCTACTGTGTATCAAGGTCAGGTTGGGACAGAAGAAAGCCCAAGCCTGAGAGGAAGTCCAGGAGGGACATGTGCAGTTAGGGAGCTGCGAGAAAAGATGCAGAGCTAAAAGTCAGCATCTACACACACCATTGGGATGTGTTTGATGGTCAGGAAGACCCTGCAGTAAAATCGAAGCAGTAAAGCTGCCACAGGAAAGCCAGGAGGCTGAATGTTATGTCTTTGCAGTGATGGTGAGAACCCCCCTGCGTGGGAAGAGCTATCTGTTTGAACTTTGACTTGCTTTTAAATAAAAGTGGGCTGCCATGCCCTGGTGCAACTCAATGTAAACGTACCTACCGCTTGAGGTTATTCATCCAAGTCTTACACTGGATACTAATATTTATAGGTGGAGTTGTTCCAGGGAATATCCAATTGCCTCTTAGAGATCAGGACGGGTTTTTTTCCTGCTGGAGAAAATTGGATCATGCCTTGCTGTTTTTTGCCTTCATCTGGATCAACTGTGGGTAAAGGATCGTGTATATAGGATTGTAAAATGTTTCTATTTTATTTTCTTTTTATTGGTTGAAATGGACCAGAGTAACTATGTTGGCAACAGGCGGGCAGATTTGAAAGATGAGAGCGTACACAGGAACCAGGCAGAGGTCAGTATTACACGGGCAGATAAAGAGCTGAAGGAATAAGCAAGGTGGAGAGTCAAGAAGCAAGCAAGAGGTCAGGTTCCGGAGGGATCAAGATCAGAAGGCAAAGCTGGTATATCACAGGAACAAGCAGGGTATGGTCACAGGTCACTGGAGTTGACAACCACTCAGCAATGATCTTGAGTCTTGCAGTACTTTAAATAGGCTACTGGGCACCAAAATCATTTCAACTGCACGAACAGTTCTTTGAGCACAGGCATGAACTGACAGCTGCTGACTCCTGCCCTCTCAGTGCTGCTTCCCTGAACTTCCAGTCTTCACAGAAATGAGTTTACAGTGGACAGTGCAGGCTGTAGCCAGTATGTTAGCCTGGAGAAGGGAGGAGAAGGGAAGAGCAGGGGAGTACATTTCCATCCGAGGCAATAGGGTGGTATATTTCCGTTGATGCACACAGTGTAGGGAGATACAACTCTAGCACCTGCATACAGCACATTAAGGGTGACTCCATAGGTCTAGACAAAAGTCTGAACTCTCAAGAGTAAATAGACAAATACAAATCTGTTGGCATGTAAAACAGCTCCCTAATATGTATTTAATTTGTGTATTTAGCTATTTGCTTGGAGAAGTAAACAACATTATTGGAAGCTTTTAGAAGAACAGTTAATAAAGATAAGTTAACCATTATTAGTGGATTATAATAAGGACAGTGGGACCTACAGGCAGGGGCTTGGGGACAGGGAGTCCATATCCTGTAGAGGAAAGTTAGGATCAAGTGTGGGTCAGGGATTCCTGTCCAGCACAGCTCTAATCTTCGCCTAACTGACATTGATCTATAACAGCCAGACTGACGAAGCCCTCAGTGCCGGTCTTTTCCCTGTCCTCGACCTCCAATGCTGTCAGACCCAATAGCAATCACATAGGCCAGTATAACTACAGATTCATTAAGAAAAGGCTTGAGTCAAATTGAATTCAGCTACACTAAAATTTGTCCCGTCACTAGTTTAACAAGGCAACAAGAACTGCCTTTAAATTTACTGACATTTTTAAAGATGTTGATAGTAGCATATTGTTAATATACTGATGAGTAGCTATGTAAGATATTCTCACCAAAAAAATAAACAATACAAGGCGTATACACAATAAACTTATAGTGAATAGCAATCTCATAAATGACTACATGCAGCTGCCCCTTTAAGTGAAAAACTCACCTATAACAATATAAAACATGAAAGTGTGGTGCTTGCAATCTCTACTATATAGCACAGATAACCAATCACAAACACATAATAAAGTGAATAATAAGTTATAATAAAAATTACATAAATAAATAAATGACATAAATAAAAAGTCCAATATAGTGCTAATGCCCAGTACCAAAACTGTGACACAGTAGTCCAATAGCTTAAAGTGCAAGAACCCTAGAGAGCTGAAAATACGCTGTAGAAAGAAGTCATACACTTCTGTATGAGTGTACATCTATATGTTGAGCACAAGTGGTAAAGAAGCTGGGAGATTAGTGTAATAGGAGAATAACGCTTGTGACCTACTGAGTCACAGTTTTGGTATTGGGCATTAGCACTATATTGGACTTTCTATTTATGTCATTTATTTATTTATGTCATTTTTATCATTTAGTATTCACTTTATTATGTGTTTGTGATTGGTTATCTGTGCTATATAGTAGATTGCAAGCGCCACACTTCCATGTTTTATAAGATATTCTTGGTTTAACATCTCTTCTCATCACAAATAGTAGTGACTTGAACCACAATTTTATTTTTTTAAAGGATAACTAAACCCAAAACTAAAAATGTAACATATTGCAGCTTACAGTCTTTAGATGTGGTAGCTGCTTTACTTTATTTTCAGCAAGTGCAGAAAGTACTTGCTGGTCTTGACAGAAATGCAGCGGTGCCCTTGTCTATTCTTGTAAAACTCAAACAATGTTATATTTCTTATGTAAACTACTATAATGTAATGGTCATGTACACAAGCAGACATGATTGAAGACCAGCCTGGGAGACAACCATGGCTCTCCTCATAGATACAGTGAAGGTGTAAACATAGTCACCCAGGGGCAGAAGGTGTGTTACTCAGGTTTACTAAGTGTCCATTCACACTACCGCGACTTGTCAGGCGACTGTCGCGTACTACTTCGGGGCGACCTCGGAGCGACTTGCATAGACATTCATTATATGAAGTCCATGCAAGTCGCGCCGAAGTCGCGGTGCACGCGACTTCACAGGTCGCCCCCGAAGTCGGAGCGACCTAGTATTAACCCGGCACTTAGTGAAGTTAAAAAGGGAAAAAAGACTGAAAACCGAAACGAATGTAGCCACCACATCTAATAACTTATAAGCTACTACATAATAAATCTTTGTTTTTGGGTTTAGACACCCTTTTAAGACATTTTTCATCCATGCCTGAGAGTGGAAAAATTAAATAATGTTTATAATAAGCTGGTTTAAGCCATTTTATGCTGCAAGTGTTAGAAGTTCTAAATATTATGAGTTTAGGTTTAGAGAATAGGGAAAAATATGCATCAGACAAAACCCTTGCTTTTTATTATTGTTGGTGCCACCATGACAGGCATCACCACAGTATTCCATTCATTAAATATTAAGCCAAAAGTCCCCCTATAGAGACCAGAACCCCTGCCTCCCTCATTAGACGGATCTCGTGGCGGTGAGCTCTCCCTGGACATAATTCTATTCCCTTGTTCCCCTTTCCTCTTTCTTTTTCTGCTCTATCCCTCCCTTCCCTCCCTCCTCTTCTCGGTAACTTTATGGTTGGACCTTAATAGGTCTTAGTTGGCATTCTCTTCTCACGCCCCATCATATAGCTGCCTGATACTGATTGGTGATTCTGGACCGTGGGGTGGATATAGATATGTTCTTCACCTTCAACGGGTAGTGGGAAGCCATATGGGCCCTGCCTGACCTCATCCTCGCTCCGGCCTTCGGCCTGGGGGTTCCCCTCCCTGCGCACAGCTGGTTCCCGATAGGGGTGCGCGGGAGGGCCTCACCTTGGTCCAGGTTGAATATCTGCTTCCACATTGGTTATGGTTGGGTATACTAAGCTATGTTCTGACATGGTATCCCACTCAGTTCTTGTACTAGGGGACAAATGTCTTATGAATGTTTCCGAATGTTCTGATTTATTGTTTGTTATTACACTGTTGATTCCAAATGCATTACTCTGTTTTGTAATCTCATTTTCTCAATAAAAATGTATTGAAATTAAATATTAAGCCAAATGTGCCTTCAGCTTTTCAAAATATGATGTATTAAGGAATGTTTAAGTGTCCAAAGGCACAAAAATGCACATCATTGTGAACTAGGCCTTCTTGTTGGTATCTAACAGACTTTAGGTTCCCTGTACTCTATTGGTTTAAAATGTATTTTAAAAAATATAATATATTGCAGCTTAACAGTCATTAGATGTGGTAGCTACATGTGTTTATTTTTTTATCATGATTTTATTCCTTTAATCTTGTGATCCAGCCAGTAATACACTTCCATTCCTAGGGTCACATCGTAGTCATATTAGTGGGCTCTCCTAATTTGAATTAAAAACACCTAGCCTTCTCCTCATCTCCATTACATATGGAGGGGGCATTGTGTAGTTCACAGAAGAGAGTTGGGTAGACTAACAACATTGTTTCAAATTTCAGTTCATTGCACAGGAAGTTACCAGGGCACTGCAGTTCTGGAAAGATCAATGGGTATTTTTTGGTGCTTTTTTTGCTGTCTAAGAGAGGAAAAAATCCTGCAGTTTCAATTTATGCAGTGCTTTACATATACATTGTACATTTACATCAGTCCCTGCCCTCATGGGTCTTACAATCTAAAATACCTAACTCAAATTCATACAATACTTTTACTACTTCTAACTTCACAGTAAGGGTAAATCATTTAAAGTGTGTTAGAAACGGATGCCTTCCTATTCTTAAGTGTTTTACTTTTCTCTGGTTATACTTTTTTATGCTCAGATTTTTCTTTTTAAAGCAAGCGCTGTAGTATTAATTTGAAATAGTTCGAAGAACATTCATTGCATGTGTGTGGTCTCAAATTAACTTTAAGCTGCATGCTTCAGGGCATACTTTGCAATTCCTTCTGTACTCTTCTAGATAATTTGAATGTATCACGTATACATTAGCAATGGCAGTAACAACATGACACTATGCAGTCAGGTTAGTTATCCAAGAAATGCAGATAGGATTTATTTATGTTTCAGAATTCCTCACATGTTCTTCATCTTATATTGTTTTGAAGTGAAGTCATGAAACTGTAACACTTAGAAGTTTTTGTTATAAAGGAAATTCGTAATTAAAGGCTGATTTTTTTTTTTTTTATATTGTCCTCCATTAGCCTACGTGCAGACTTCTGGCTAGTTTAATAATGTATATTCATACAGTTATCATTAGCTATGTATGTACATTTGTATTCACTAGTAGGGTTGAGCGAACCCGGACGGTATTGTTTGGGATCGTACCGTTTTTTTGGGTGTTCGGTACCCGGACACGGACCCAAACATTTTACTGTATATTTGGGATACAGTCCGTTGTTCGGTAATTTATTTCATGTTTTGGCGCGGTTTTAATGGCGAGGTTTCAACAGCTGCAGGGCAGCCAATCAACAAGCGTCTAACTAGTGTGCCCTTAGAAGCCATCACAGCCATGCCTATTAATGGCATGGCTGTGATTGGCCAGTGCAGCATGTGACCCAGCCTCTATGGAGCTGGAGTCACATAGCGCCGCACGTCACACTGCTCTAACTACTGTAGGGAGAGGTTCCTGATGCTGCTGAGGGAGAGATAGGAGATTACTGTAGGGTCAGGCTGGAGATTGCTTTCAGGGAAAGAATAGGAAGAATCTTCTTTAATCAGACAGCGATCTACATCGATTGTATTGTGTGGGGGTGCAGTGCATGATCTTTTTGCCCTGACCTGAGCCCAGTGAGGAGGAGGGAGAAGATATCAAGATCAAGATGATTATTTTTTATTTTTATATTTTTTATGTTATTTTAAGTTATTTCCCTATCCACATTTGTTTGCAGAGCACTTGCCATGCTCTTAAGAAGATTTTTCTGCCATTTGCAGCCCTCTAGCCCTTTCCATGTTTGTTTTAGAGCCATTTTAGTGCTCAAAAGTTCGGGTCACCATTGACTTCAATGGGGTTTGGGATCGGGGTAAAGTTTGGGTTAAGTTCGGGTCACAAACCCAGACTTTTTTTTCAAGTTCCGCCAAACCCACCGAACCCACCGAACCTGGACATCCAGGTGTTCGCTCAACTCTATTCACTAAATGTGTATGTACCATCAAAATTGTAATTTATTCCAAGTAGTTTTGAGGACTACATAGGGGTGTATTTTGAGAATATTAATTTTCAGCTTTGTTTTTTTAGACTGTTAGGGGTTGATTTACTAAAATGGGAGAGTGCAAAATCTGGTGCAGCTGTGTATAGAAATCAATCAACTTCCAGGTCAAAGCTGTATTGAACAAGCTAAGGTTAGAAGCTGATTGACTACCATTCACAGCTGCACCAGATTTTGCACTTCCCAGTATTAATAAATCAACCCTCTAGTGACGCCTCTTCCTGTACTGGAATCCGTATGCATCTAACTCTTAACTCTAAAGTTCCTTGTGTTATCACAGAGTGCACCAGCGTAACTATACAACACCCTTGCAAAGGGCCGTTCTTGCCTGCAAGGGACGCACAGGTGTTCTGTGTACCTGAGTGCATGCAGTTCTATTCATGTCTATTTGACAGCTGTGTGGGTACGTGCCACTGAATGCAGACAGCGTGACACATACCCACATCTGCATGGCTGTCAAATTGGGACTAGCAGCTGTGCTATGCAGCTGCTGCCCTGCAACAGACATAAATGGGATTTCCTGCACGGTGACAAAGACAGCCCTTCACCAAGGTGTACGCATAGTTATGCCCGTGTAAATGTGGCCTTACTGTCAACTTCCTGAATGGAGGGGGGCGGCATGAAAAGACAACATATAGTACAGCACACAAACCTCTAGATCCAATTACCGAATCCAAGTTGTTGTAGTAAGGCTGGGTGTATTTAGGTAACCCATATGGATCACCAAATTGTCAGAAGATCGATCTCCTTATTTATATCACATTACTTTTAATGCAACCTGCTACATAATAGAGTTTCAGTAGCGCGACTGATCTATCATAATTGCACAATGATGCAATTTTATAATTTAGCACCCTGGTACCCAACTAGAGGCCAAGGGACCTCATTCAGCCTTTTGGCACCTATTGTGCAGCCCATTAATCCCCTGCAGACAGTGGTTTATGTTTTCCATATCTGGGTACAGTGAAGGAAAACAGTCCTTGCGCCTAGTACACACTATTGTTTTTTTTTTTTTTTTCCGTTCAACCTATCGTGTTGAACGGAAAAAAACTGACAGCACTGATTGGAGCCGCGGTGCTAACAAACCGATGTTAGTACAGTCACCTCCCCTGCTGAGCTTTTGTGTTCTGACAAGAGGATGGCCCCCTTGCTAAAACACACCGGTCAGCACTTTTAGCTGAGTGCGCTGATCAGGAGTCGGCCGGCTGCTGGTTTTCCAGCATGCTCGCTTGACAGAAACTGACCGAATGGCTGGCTTCTGTCAGACTGGCTGCCATACATATGTGCCGAATGTCAGCTGTTTTTTTATTGAACTGCAGAATCACAATTAGGGTCTCAAACAATACCTATAGCAGTCTTTGGCCCCTTTCACATGGGCTTTCTGATCAGGTCCGCTTGTCAGTTTTTTCAGTGGACCTAATCGGATGCTCCATGTCCCCCTATGGAGCAGTGGATGTAAGTGGTGAAATGTCCGCTGACACCCGCTGCTATCAGGTTCGACTTTGTCCGTGAAATCCAGATGGATGGTAACCCTATTTTCCATCCGTCTGGAGGATCGGATGAAATCGGACAGGCGGTCTGTTTTATTTCCGATCTCCCATAGAGGAGAGCAGGGATCTGACAGCTCTGTCTCTGCAAAGAGACCTGTCATCCATCTGCTTAGCGGATCGATCCCCGCTGAGCAAAACTGAGACCGCGGGGTGGAAAGCTTGTGTAAAAGGACCCTTTCTCAACTTTTTTTTTTTTACTCCAGTGGAACCCTTAATCTGTCAAGGAACCCCTGATACAATTAATTATTCAGGGGCAATTGGGAAGTATGCCCTTTAGATTGGTGTTCAGTGGAAAGAATGCTCACCTACTGTGGTGGGCAGAATGCCACCCTTCCAAAAAGCTAAACATTTCATTGGTATCATGCTGCTGGCTCTGCTGAGTGACATGGGTCCCAGAACTATGCAGACACTATCAGATGGGAGGTCAATCAGCCATAGCTCAAGGAACCCCTAGCAATTTCTAGCAGAACCCTCGCTGAGAATGGCTATCCTATAGCATTCACAGCCTCTGGCCATCTCCTGGAGCATGTCCACAGTCTCTGCCAATCTATTGTTGTATGATTGCAATCCCTGACCATCTGTTGTATGCCTGCAGTCTCGAATAGTTTTCTGTAGTATTACAGTATTACATTCACTAAATATGTGCAGCCCTTTGGTAATGTAGGGAGACACATTTGAGGCCTCTTTTATCAAGAAAACTGTTCATCACTGGTTTACCAGAAATTATTAGCATTTTATGTCCTTAGTTATTCTCCATAGACTTCAGAGGAAATTGTAGATTTATTGATCAGTTTAGTGGATTCTTAGATGATTTTTAACATTTATATATACCCCATAATATCAACCTTGTGAGACTTATCTTCTAACAGCCATCCCACCATCTCTTTAGTAGTATAAAAGAACGTCAGGATATTTTTTTAAGTCTCTGAGAGTAATAATTATCTGTGTAGACCTAGGCTAAGGTCCGTGAACAATAACATTTATTAATTACTCATTGGTGCTGATTTACAAAAACTAAGAGAATAGCTAGAAGTAGAGAAATCCACCCATAATGACAGAACTGGTTTCATCTTTCTGATTAAAAAAGTAATCTAGCTGTACACATTTCTACTGCAGGTTCTCAGTAGTTACCTAACATGTAACATGTTTTTAAATAATGCTTACAATATCCTTCATCTTTGAGCATAGTTTCTAATGATACATTTTGTGATTGTCTTTCTCTCTCTTTTGCATTTATTGATATTGTTCCAAATTGTTGTTAGGGATTCAATATATTCATTTATATGGGTTTTCTTTTTTTGACTAGTTTGTATATATATATATATATATATATATGTATATTTAGGAAGTTTATATATGATGTTCCACTGTGTTATCTGTATTGAAGTGTAGCACCCTCCTAGATAGGTGCTAGTGTTGGTGTATATAGTTTTTTTGGTTTCTCTGCTTAACAGGGAGACAGCCAGGTAAATCTAGGAGCTGTCTGCTTAACAGAGAGCAGTAATTGTTGGATAAGACCTGCCCAGTGTGCTCTGATGCTGCTTATCCAGGCTTGATGTTTCACACTGATCCCATAGTGATAAAGTGTATTGGACAGAGGGAGGAAACCTTGCAGATGAGAGCAGGGGATATCTGTACAGCCCTGGCCAATAGGCATGGGATATGCCCCAGTGCATGCTGGGTGACTGTACTTATATCTTGGGGCACATGGGACTCCTGGTCTTTAGCTCGAGTGTGTAGTCTAGGTGAGGAGGGGGCTGCTGTCTCTCCTCAGCAAAGGCTGCCATGCGGCCTCAGGTGGTCAACCTGAGGGTCAGAAACAGAGAGGCTGAAACCCAGGGATTTTTTTGAGAGCTGACCGAGGGAGGATGCTCATGGGTCTCATCTGGTATCACGGAGGAAGGTGACCTGTGACCAGGGCCTTGTGAATACAGACTCCCTCAAGGGATCCTGGAGACTGTTGCTGTTAAAATCCTCCTCTTGGTGTTGGAAAGTCAGCATGCTGGGTGTAAGCTAAAGGGGATACTTAATAATGTTCTGAAGATACAGAGTTTATTGAGTCTGCTGCTAACACAAGCAAAGGACTTATTCTTCCCATGCAAGCACTGTATGGTTCAGCAGAAAATTTGCTATTAAGTTCCACTAAGTGTGGCCAAGTGAGAGTTGTCCTCACCTGTACAAAGTTGAATTCGGAGTATCCCAATAATCCCTTCTCCTATCCAAGTTAGCCAAATAAACTACCAAAAACAAATACCCTAGACTTGTCATTGGAGACAACAAGCGAAAGAGTGTGTGTGCACCTGGCAGTGTGTGAAAATGCCCATTATCAGGATAATCAGAGGGAGACTCAAGATAGATTTATACTCAGCGACCCCTACGGGTGCAGCGCTACAAAAATATGCTATGATTTTTTTGTCTCATCTCTGTGTATGCATTATCGTAATATTGTATTTACTACTTAATCAATCAATTGCTTCAATCTATTATGCAAATTTGCTCTAGGGTGGAGTTTATACAAGTTTAAATCTTTTGCCATTTCTATTTTAATGATGCTATGACTAGGACTCCCACCGAAACATGTCAGCTTTTTTTTTTTTGTTGTCACTCCTTTGTAACCAGTCACCAATAAATTGTTATACGGACTACAGTGTTGCTGACTCCATCCATCCATTTGAGTTACCTAACACGCCTTTAGCAAAACTTTAGCTTTGAATAAACTCTGCTCCTGTAATATATTGAAGGACATTATGTTGACTATTTGGATGACCTAAACAGGCAGGTTAATTTCCCATGGGGTGGGAGAGGGGGACAAAGCCAAACACCTCCAGTGCTAGTTTATGGTAATAATGGCCCTGGACAGAGCTTTCTAACCTGTCCGATACTTCACCTGTCCGATACTTCGTTCCCAAGGGACATCTGCTGGTGCCTAAAGACATGCGATTTTCAAGCAATTCTGGGGAAATTAGACAGATTAAATCATGCATAAAATGATAAAGTAGTGTCGTTTTTCCCAAGAACTGCATAAACAAGAGACAGCAGGAAAAACTGTAATGAGAGATCAGTAACTAAAGCTCAAAGGAAGCAGATAGAGTAATATAAAAGAACAGGATGGACCAGTTTGGTGGCTTATTTTTATTCAAGTTTGTCCATATCTGTATACCATTGAAAGCCTAAAGCATAGAATCGTATAGCGCTGGAAGATATGATCTCACATATGTAAAAGAGTTTCTGCAACACCCTCAATCTGTTCCAAATTAAACACAATCTCAGGGTTGTGCTGAAAAGTTGTGTCAGTCCCTGCTTTGTGATAAGTAAGGTCAATATTTACCTGTTCATGCAGCACATATGCATGGTGACAGCTATCTTATTTTAAACGCTTTTTTTCAAACTGCCTTTGGATTAGAGAATAGATGGATGCACGCTTTTTAGGTGTGTTAAGTGGGATACCTACCTAATATTAATTGTAATGTAACACTGGTGTATATTTGCATAATCTTTTAATGGTTTGTGTTTAAAGCAAATATTAAATGGACTCAAATCTTTTTTTTTTTTTTACTTATTGACCTCCTAATGTTACTAATACTTTCCCAGCTACCAAGAAAGAGTGTACTGTATGGTTAATATTAGAACAGTAGCTTCTGTGTGCCAACTGCCTCCCTCATCCAAGACTGCTGAAATGCAGACCAACAGCAGAACTGTATGGACTGACAAGAAAGACCTCTTCCACCAGCCTTGATCTCAGGTGCAAGATCATTTCTCTGAAATCAGGCAAACTTTCTAGTGAAAATCAAGTAGTATATCTTTGAAAAAAACAGGTAATTGGCCAAATGATTAGTCAGGTGGTAACTGTAACTTGTACTTTACTAAACAGGTTATGAAATCTGTCAAACAGGAACCCTTCACAGTATAGTCAACTCGGGCAACATGTAGATGCATAGCATAGTCTCTCTACGACTCTATAGTAGCAGGGAGTCTAGCTGAAAACCACAGCTACTTGTGATTATTCTCATAAACAGGATCCCTTTCAGTAATGTACAGGGTAGCTCTGGAAACACAGGCAAAGAGCTAAAGGGATCCAAGGGCCAAGCCGTCTGGCAGCAATTGGGAGGATGATCCTCACAGTAGCTGGGTCTTCTGGAGAAGCTGTGTGCTGTTAGTCTTCTGTCTAGTTGCCTGCACAAGAGCTCTGATAGTGAAGGACCTCTTATCTGGCTGCAGATCACTTGCCCAGCTACCTCTGCCTCACCGGGTTTGTCCTCTTGGAGCTGTTGATGAAGGGAATTTGGTCAACTTTTCTTTCCTGGGCATGTTCAGGATCAGGACCCTAAAGTGTTGTGGGAAAAAGAAGTTAAAATGGCCTGCATCTGCATCTGAGCATGGTGACTATATAGACCAGTGATGGGGAACCTTGGCACCCCAGATGTTTTGGAACTACATTTCCCATGATGCTCATGCACTCTGCAGTGTGGTTAAGCATCATAGGAAATGTAGTTCCAAAACATCTGGGGTGCCAAGGTTCCCCATCACGGATGTAGACACTCCGGTACATACACGGTACTGTCAAAAGTATTGGGACGCCTGCCTTTACCCGCACATGAACTTTAATGGCATCCCAGTCTTAGTCCGTAGGGTTCAATATTGAGTTGGCTCACCCTTTGCAGCTATAACAGCTTTAAATCTTCTAGGAAGGCTGTCCACAAGGTTTAGGAGTGTATCTATGGGAATGTTTGACCATTCTTCCAGAAGCACATTTGTGAGGTCAGCTAATGATGTTGGACGTGAAGGCCTGGCTCACAGTCTGTGCTCTAATTCATCCCAAAGGTGTTCTATCGGGTTGAGGTCAGGACTCTGTGCAGGCCAGTCAAGTTCCTTCACTCCAAACTCGCTCACCCATGTCCTTATGGACCTTGCTTTTTGCACTGGTCCAAATCATTTGGTGGAGGGGGGGGTTATGGTGTGGGGTTGTTTTTCAGGAGTTGGGCTTGGCCCCTTAGAACAAGGGAACTTTTAATGCATCAGCATACCAAGACATTTTGGACAATTTCTTGCTCCCAACATTGTGGGAACAGTTTCCTGTTCCAACATGACTGCACACCTGTGCACAAAGCAAGGTCCATAAGGACATGGATGAACGAGTTTGGGGTGGAGGAAATTGACTAACCTGCACAGAGTCCTGACCTCAACCCCGATAGAACACCTTTGTAAGGAATTAGAGTGCAGAATGCGAGACAGGCCTTGATGTCCAACATCAGTCCCATAGACACACTCCTGCCATTAAAGTTCATGTTCATGTAAAGGCAGGCATCCCAATACTTTTGACAATATAGTGTATCTTCAGTGCTAGCTTTTTTTCTATGGCATTAAACAGCAATTGGTAGTAGGAAAATAAGAAGACAGATAAGAGAGAATGTTTATACTGTAACCATGCCTTTACTGTGCCAGGGTTTGCTAAGAAGTTGGAGCAAAGCCATTGGTAAAATACACTTCATGCTCACAAACTAGGATATGTTAGGTTGTTAAACCTACATAGCCTTAATCCCCTACTTTAGGCTAGGTTCACATACTGTATGTGCTTTATTTGCATGCATTCCCTCAGATGCATGGGGGTGCCATTAATTCTTAATAAAACCAAGCAAACAGGGAACACACCAACCGCATACATGTGCACCTAGCCTTTTAATATGTATTGTAAAATATTGGGGCACAAAGGTTTCCAAAGATTTCATGAAGCAATAGCTAATATTATTACCATACGTTTAAAGAATATGGCATTATATTACAATTTATTTATGCACTTCTTGACACCCTCAACCCTTTACAAGCAATGATATACATGTATATCATGAGTGAAAGCAAAACTGCACCCAAAAGGGGAAGTTCCCCTTTAAGGACTTTAAGTAGTTGTAAACCTCAGACATGAAATGTGAACAAAGCCTGTCCCTCCATAGTGTGTACTTGTCTCAATTAGGAGCACTAAGTGTAATTTCTGTCTGCTGCTTCTTTCCTCTACTATCAACTTGAGCCACATCTGACAAGTTTTCCTGGAACCAAAATAAAAATAGGGACAGGGGAGGGATCTCCAGCTGACTGACAGCCTCAGCTCTGTTCCTGTGTGCTGTGTGGAGGGGGAGAGGGGTCTCTTCCCTCCAATCAGCCCTCAGCGCTCTCCTTACTGAGCTCTGCAGAGTGTAACTTCAACTCTCTGCCCCCTGTTTTCTGAACTCTCAAACAAGCTTTATAAATGCAACACTTTGAATTGCTGTAGAAAAGAAAAGACTGCAGATAAACAGGTACAACATATGAAGGAGGATTTGTTTTATCTCTGTGTATCACCTGAGGCCAGTCACTTCACTCTGTATATGTAAGGGATTAAAACCACTTTAAAGTAGAACTCCAGCCAAAAATAGTGAAAAAAACATTAATAGCCCATTTTGCTCTATGCTGCAGTTTTCACATTCAATACAGAGATTTCACGCACAGTACTTTTTTCTCGTGCTAGCTATCCTTCATCTGATAGCCAGCATTATTCTGAGCCCGGACTGCCTTGGACCCACCCCAGCCTGTGACTGGACAGTTAAAGTGGAAACTGCTCAGTGATAAGCTTTCTTGTTATCAGCCCATGACCAGATTGGCTCCTCTCACATTTCAGCTCTACTCTACAGAACTGCAAATAGCCAAATTCAGATATATACTGCTTGCATTTAAAAACACATTTACTCTTGTATAAATGATTGCAAAGCTTTTTTTAATTTGAGTGTTTTATTTCTGCCTTCAGTTCAGCTTTAAGTTTCCATGCACAGCTTTGTTTGTGTTACAATAATGATGGGGACCAATCCATCACTGAGGGGCCAGGAGTGCAACAGGAATCAGAAACCATCGCTGACCTGGCTGTCTAATTGCTACTGCACAGTACTGTGCGATATGAAACTTGTTCTGGTTTACATTATCTCTAGGGATCCTCTGCAGGACTAGAGCTGCTAGGTCTGAGCACAGCTGCCACAAGTTAGAAAACAATCAATGCCTGCTTATTATTGTGCTAAATGGAGAAGACACACAAGTACAACAGGTGCAATTGAGGCAAATAAATAAAATCACTAACAAAGAAAATAAGTAAATGTCCCTGTTTGAACATAGTTATATATATATATATATATATATATATATATATATATATATATATATATATATATATATATATATATACATACATAGCTCCCAACTGTTCCTGATTTCAAGGGACTTTCCCTGATTTGGAACAAAGTCCCTCTGTCCCTCTTTCCTCTTCATTTGTCCCTCATTTTGGTCTGATCTATATAATCTTATATTAAATGCACTTTTTATCATCTTTTTTACATCAAAATGTATCAGTTTTTCATCCGTTTTTTCATCCGTTTTTCATCCGTTTTTTCACTACCAATGCCAAAATGGATGAAAAAAGGACCGTTTGTCCGTTTTACATCCGTTTTTCATCCAATCCGTTTTTTTGACGGATGGAAAATATGGCATTCATCTGTTCCAAAAAACGGACATTGACGGAAGCGGATGAAAACAGATGTTAACAGATGATCATCCGTTGTCATCCATTTTTGCATAGAGATGCATTGATGTCCGTTTTTCATCCGTCAATGGATCCGTCAAAACGGACAAACGGACCGTATGTGTGAAAGGGGCCTAATTCTCCTTTGTGGGGAGTGTCAGGGTGGGTGTGTCCTATGCCTACATACTTTTGCTAATAGGTGTCCCTTATTGCCATCTTCAAAAGTTGGTAGGTATGTATATATATATATATATATATATAAACACTGCTCAAATAAAATGAAAGGAACAATTTTTAATCAGAGTATGGGCTCTTTCACACGGGCGATCCGATCAGATCCGCCTGTCAGTTTTTTAGGCGGATCTGATCGGATCCTCCATGCAGCTCTATGGGGCAGCGGGTGTCAGCGGAGACACCTCCGCTGACACCCGCTGCCATCCGCATCCGATCCTGTGCTTGAAATCTGGACGGATGGAAACCCTATTTTTCCATCCGTTCAGTAATCGGATCGGATCTGATGAGAGCGGACAAGCGGAGACGGAGCTGTCATCCGCCCGGCTCAGCGGAGATCGCGGATCGATCCCTGCTGAGCAACACGGATCTGCCTACGGAGCGGACCGTGTGAAAGAGCCCTATAGCATCAGATCAATTAAACTCCTGGGATTAAAACAGGGGGGGGGGGTCTGTATTTGGGACTTCACATGAGACTTGTGTATTTGAGTCTCCAGACCTATATGCGACAAAGCAAATGAACACAAAAGTGTTCAAGAAAGTTTGGGACTTCACATGAGGTGTGACCAGTTTAATTTGTAAACTGGTCACACCTCACATAAAGTCCCAAATTTTTTTAAACTCCTGGGATATTGATCTGGTCAGTTAAGTAGCAGAGGGGGTTGTTAATCAGTTTCAGCTGCTTTGGTGTTAATGAAATTAAAGTGTTACTAAACCCACAACAGTAAAATCTATCTGTATATGCAGTAAAGCATGCTTGTTTTACTC
Source organism: Pelophylax lessonae (assembly GCF_965119305.1). Taxonomy (NCBI): domain Eukaryota; kingdom Metazoa; phylum Chordata; class Amphibia; order Anura; family Ranidae; genus Pelophylax; species Pelophylax lessonae. The sequence continues at coordinate 402,500,335 of NC_138770.1, read as the reverse complement.
ACTGTCGAACCAAAGGGGTTATCCTCTGCATTGTATATAAAGGCTGTGTGATCCTGTCTCTCTGATCCTCTTTCTTCCACCGTCCCATAATTATTTCCTGATAATACAGAGCTTGGGGGTAAGCTGCACATGCTCAGTTTGGTGTGTATTGCTAGAGATAAAAAAAGATGTCAGCACTGCTGTATATGCATATGACAAAAGGTAAATAAAATACTAACTGTGCCTTATCTGTGTAGTGTAGTAATCAGTGCAATCCAGTAGATAATTAGTTAAATATACCAATAATAATCAATCCGTATGTACATATATAAATCATAAATACTATGCACAAATATTAAAGTCCATATACAAAATATTAGAGTCCATATAAAGTGATCTCAGTGCTCTAGGGGCTTAGTATATACTTCTTCGGGTGCTGCAAACGTGCTTCAATAGTGCTCTCCTATGGTGACCCTACTCACCAGAAAGGTAATGATCATAAGCCTGGGCTTTGGTGTTGGTCCTAGTCCCATCTGTATGGATGATGGTAGGAGGTATAGTATCCTGATATAGGCTGTTTAGGCTGTTAGATGGTCTCAATGACTCAAATAGAAAGAAAGAATCTCCATAGTTAAGTATATAGTTGAAGTTTATTAAAAATAAAATATCCACTCACATTAAAAATGACTTGCCTTCTCCTAATCGTGTGTGGTATGGTGGTTCCGGTGTAGTTCCGGCGTGCATTCCACCGACCGGATTTGACGCAGTATGCTCTGGTATCGCTAAAGTGGGCCCTGTGCTCACTGCCCAGCACTGTGGAGCTCGATTGCCATTTGCCACTGAACACCAGAATTGGCAGGTCCCCCACTGGCGCCCTTAGCTTTCCTCAGATGGACATGGAGGGACATGGATGTGCTTTTCACAGATGAGAGCAGATTCACCCTGAGAACATGTGACAGATGTGAAAGGGTCTGGAGAAGCCAAGGAGAATGTTATGCTGCCTGTAACGTTCAGCATGACCGGTTTGGTGGGTGGTCAGTGATGGTCTGGGGAGGCATATCCATGGAGGGACATGGATGTGCTTTCCACAGATGCGAGAGATTCACCCTGAGAACATGTGACAGACATGAAAGGGTCTGGAGAAGCCAAGGAGAACGTTATGCCGCCTGTAACATTGTTCAGCATGACCGGTTTTGTGGTGGGTCAGTGATGGTCTGGGGAGGCATATCCATGGAGGGGCACACAGACCTCTACAGGCAAGACAAGGGCACCCTGACTGCCATTAGGTTTGGGATGAAATCCTTGGACCAATTGTCAGACCCTACGCTGGTACAGTGGGTCCTGGGTTCCTCCTGGTGCATGACGAATTACGGCCTCATATGGAGAGAGTATGCAGCAAGTTCCTCGAGGATGAAGGAATTGATGGTTGTAGACACATCAGGTAACGCATTTCAAGTTTTCCCTTTTCTTCAGGGCCTGATTTAGATGGCTTTTAGTGTAGGTTATGAGCGCTTTTGGTCCTGCTTCGTGCCTCTTAGGTCAGTGCTGTCCGTGCTCAGAGCCTAATTTCATGTAAAACATGTATAAAGGATAATGTGCTAGGCCTACGTGCCATCTGTGTTTTTCTATACTTGAAGCAGTCACTAACTGACCGGTTTAAGGGCCCATTTACTTCAACGGTATGCCACCCATTAACGTTCGTTGCATTAAGGCAGCTCATTCAAAATGAATGGGTAACTGGATGCCCATTCCCCCCTTTTTTTAAAGGATCTTCTAGATTCTAATAAGACTTCCACAACCACAATGCTAAAGCTGTGGGTTAGAGGCCCTTGTTCTCATCAACATGGGGACCAGGTGCTTTGAAAGGGGGGTCCTCCCTTACAAGGCACCCCCATACTGGTTCAGGAGGGAGTCAGGGTGCATGAAAATTCTTTCCCCTTCCTGGCCGGCCAGGCTACATGCTTGGATTAAGGGTCTGGTATAAGTTTTTAGGGGGACCTCATGCATTTTTTTTTTTTTGTGCATGGGGATCTCCCTTAAAATCTGTATTAGACTGGAGGAGCCTGGTATGAATTTCCTGGAGGACCTCACATATTTTTTTGTTTTTTTGGATGGGGTACATCCTTAAAAACCAAACCATACTCAAAGTGTTTTTTTAAGAAGGTATCAGGAAAATGGGAATTGCTGATAATGTAGAACACTTTTTCCTTTGTATTTTTTCATAGCTCTAAAAAATCACTGCTCCCGATTGAATAGAATTTTTGAATAAATGTTTTAGTACAGGTTCCCTTAGGCCAGTTCCTATGACAAATGCTATTTTTTGACAACCCTTGGTCTATTAGCCCAAAAAAATTAGCATTTTGATTTGACAGATTTGGCTCCCTTTTATTTCAATAGGGTTCAGGTTCAGCATCCAAAGTTCGCTGAACCCAGATTAATCACCTAAGGACCGCCACACGTACATTTGCTATGGCAGGGCGGCCCTTAAGCACAAAATCACGCACCTGTACGTTATTGTTTCCTTTGACTCTAGGGGGCGCACGCTGTGTCCAATCACAGCGGGAGCCAATCAGCGGGTCCGGCGGCGGGACGGCCGCCGGCCACCCATGATTGTGCAAAGGAATGATAGCATGGCAGCAGAGATGTATAGTAACTAAGTAGAACTACTTCACTACAGTACTTAAGTACCGAAAGGCGGTATCTGTACTTTCCTGGAGTAGAATTTTTTTCTCCTACTTCCACTTTTACTTCACTACATTTTTTCGATGATTTCAATACTTCTACTCCGATATATTTTTTTGGTGCTGCATAGTTACTCGTTACAATTATAAAAATTACCACTGCCAGAACGGTAGATGGAAGCATTCATGAAGCTCAAAACATGTGTATTATCAGCGCATACGAAAATAAATGCTACTGTATGTATAAATAAAAGCTGCATTTGAAATAATAAAAAAACAATATGATGTTCAAACTTTTGACTTCTTTCTTTAATAACTACATAACACAGTACTTGTACTTTTACTTTCAGTACTTGAGTAGCATTTTTTTTTTCAAAACTACTGGTACTTTTACTTTCAGTACTTGAGTAGCAAAATTAAAAAAAAAAACAATTTGCAATACTTAAGTACAAAAAATGTTGAATACTTTAGTACTTCTACTCAAGTTACTTTTTGATCAAGCACTTCCACTTCTACTCAAGTCACTTTTTGATCAAGCACTTGTACTTTTACTCAAGTATGGGTTTTGAGTACTTTATACAACTATGTAAACAAGGCAGACCGTCGTTCTGTCAGACAGGAAAAGAGAGATCTTGTGTTCCTACTAATCAGAAACACTGATCTCTCTTTTCCTGCAGTCAGTCCATCCCCCACACAATTAGAAAACACTCCCTAGGAGTACATTTAACCCTTTGATCGCCCCTGATGTTAACCCCTTCCCTGCCAATGTAATTTATGAAGTGACGGTGCATTTTTTTAGCACTGATCAGATTTGCCTGCTGCAATATCACAGTTCTGCTAAAAATCGCTGATCGCCGCCATTACCAATAAAAACAATAAAAAAAAAAAGTCCATAAATCTATCCCATAGTTTGTGGATGCTATAACTTTTGTGCAAATATACACTTTTTGGAATTTTTTTTTTTACCAGAAACATGTAGCAGAATACACATTGGCCTACATTTATGAAGGAATTCGATTTTTTTCCATTTTTTATTAGATATATTTTATAGCAGAAATTAAAAAATATTGTTTTTTTGTTTTTTTTCAAAATTGTCTGTGTTTTTTTGTTTACAGTACAAAAAATAAAAATCACAGAGGTGATCAAATACCACCAAAAGAAAGCTCTATTTGTGGGAAAAAAAGGACATCAATTATATTTGGGTACAATGTTGCACGACCGTGCAATTGTCCGTTAAAGCAACGCAGTGCCTTATCTCAAAAAATGGCCTGGTCAGAAAGGGGGTAAAACCTTCCGGTGCTGAAGTGATTAAACCAAACCCAGAATAGTTCTGCTGATTGTGTCAATGATGTACAAAATTAGATTAGCCTATACCTTATGCATTTTTTTTTTTGTTCAACCAGTGGATTGAATAAAAAAAATGATATGATTCCCCCATCCATATATTGGATGTGGATGGAGTAATTTCACCCTCTGTGGCATTGTATTATGGCAATGAGCAGCGTTTCCCGACATCAAAATACAATGATAAAGGTGTGGCAACTATAGCTTGGCGGCACTGATTATTTGGGAAAAATCAGACAGGCTGGTTGTATACTAGTGGATTGATAGGTTGGCATGTGTTCAACCAACCTGCCAATACTCTTATGAACCTGCCAAATTTCAACCCATGTAAGGGCATCTTTAGAGTGGTCATGTAAGGATTATGCAAATACTCACCCAACCCTGTTCTACTGGCCTTTTTACTTTTTACCTATCTTCTTACACCACCCAAAAGGCAATCAGGGAAAATTCTCTGTTTCCTGTACATCATAGGCTTATACAATATTTCAGAGGGGTTTTCCAAGTTTACTAGTTTTCATTTCTTTAAAAAGTGATTTCTAGTAAAGCAACTGTGTCGAAATTGTGCCTTTTGCTTATGAGGCATAGGATTGTGGATGTGATGTTGGTAGTACTGAAGCAATATTTCCTGATAATGACACAGGCACAGACTGAGTGATGGTATGTATGTAATGTGTCATATTTCTGTAACCTGTTTGCAAAACTTGGAAACTCGCATTGTGTTTAATGAGTATTATGTCACACATTTACTTGAAATGCGTTAGCGCAGCATATTAATTGAAAAGACTGCCAACACACCAAAACAAACAAAAAAGTATCTTCACTTTTTTTTCCTGTGTTGTTGAGATTCATTGGCACATCATACAAAATTAAAGTGATTGTAAATGATCACCTTGTAAAACAATCCACATTAGTGATTACATTCCCTCTGTTCTCAGCTGCATAAGAGCTGGGGGAGGAGAAGCAATAGCAAACTTATATTTCCAGTGAAAGGCTGTGCGGGGGGGGGGGGGGCATGTCAGGACAAGTCTGATCATTGGAGAAGAGTAGGCTGAGTTCCCGGCACAGCTAGAGAACTGACCAAGGTGTGCTCCCTCTGTTTAGTGTGGTCAGTTTTTAATAGGGATTGGCAGGATCACCAGGGATTTCACATAAAGGATGCAATACAAAGAGAACGGGATACTTTCTCGTACAAGTACATGGTACAGCAGGCGCATATCAGAATCAAATGTTGGAGTAACAAACGCTTTAAATGCAGTACAAAGCACCATTGCATATAAGTTGAAATAAAGCAATCCCAAAATTCTGAATTTGTAAGCAAATATCCAAGATCCACATGCACATAGAATTTTATCATTTTTGTTGGTCTGACTTCATACTGCAACTGCTATTCATTGAATGTTCTCACTGCTTAAACCCTGTAATTGGAGGAGTGGGTTAGTTACATGACTTTGACAGGTCACATGACCAGGCTTTATTATTGCCTTTTTTCCCCTTTATTCAATTCATTTAAATAGTGATCCACTTTCCCAAAGCAAGAGGGTGCAATGCACATTTGTAAAGCACACAACTTTGCTTATGAATGTGAGGTGCAGTGGCGTGGTGTGGGGCAGCAGCTGGTACTCTCGTCCTGGGCACAACATTTAGGGGGGGCACAAAATGATTACTCTGCCCCCCAAGTGTGCTGTGTTGCGGTCATGGGTCCCCTGGCCCCCTACACCTCCCAAGAGGCATGTCCCAACTCCCAGGCATTGCTCTGCAGCACCCCCCCAGGGACTTTTGTGGTCCAGCCTGTCCCCCAAGATCCCTCAGGTGCTGGCGGCCCATGCGTGAGAACGGCGGAGAGGGAGGGGCAGTGCAGAGCGTACAGCAGCCTTTGGAGGAGCTCCCAATGGAGGATACCAAGGAGCAGCTGGGTGGCGGGACTCCAGAACAGTACCCGGGGCTGGGGAGAGCCCTGCTCTGATGGATGACCATGGAGACCATGGAGAGGTGAGCAAAATCAACTGATCTACACTGTACATGTGTGGGGGAGAGTGTGAGTAGTGCAGGAAGTAGGAATCAGGTAGGTCAGTGTAGGTCAGTGTAGTGTTCAGGTAGGTCAGTGTAGGGATCAGGTAGGTCAGTGGTGTGGTCAGGTAGGTCAGTGTAGTGGTCAGTGTAGGGATCAGATGGGCCAGTATAGGAATCAGGTAGCCTAGTGTAGTGGTCAGGTAGCTCGGTGTAGGAATCAGGTAGGTCAGTGTAGTGGTCAGTATAGGAACCAGGTAGGTCAGTGTAGTGGTCAGGTAGGTCAGTGTAGGAATCAGGCAGGTTAGTGTAGTGGTCAGTGTAGTGGTCAGGTAGGTCAGTGTAGGAATCAGATAGGTTAGTGTAGTGGTCAGTATAGGAATCAGGTGGGTCAGTGTAGTGGTCAGTGTAGGGATTAGGTAGGTTAGTTTAGCAGTCAGGTAGGTCAGTGTAGTGGTCAATTTAGGAATTAGGTAGGTTAGTGTAGTGGTCAGGTAGGTTGGTGCAAGAATCAGGTAGGTCAGTATAGTGGTCAGTGTAGTGTTCAGTATAGGAATCAGGTCAGTGTAGGGATCAAGTAGATCAGTGTAGTGGTCAGTGTAGGAATCAGGTAGGCCAGTATAGGAATCATGTAGGTAAGTTTAGTGGTCAGGTAGGTCAGTGTAGTGGTCAGTATAGGAATCAGGGAGGTCAGTGTAGTGGTCAATGTAGGAATCATGTAGGCTAGTGTAGTGGCCTAAATAGGAATCAGGTAGGTCAGTGTAGTGGTCAGTATAGGAATCAGGTAGGTTAGTGTAGTGGTAAGGTAGCTCAGTGTAGGAATCAGGTAGGTTAGTGTAGTGGTCAGTATAGGAATCAGGAAGGTTAGTGTAGTGGTCAGTATAGGAATCAGGAAGGTTAGTGTAGTGGTCAGTGTAGGAATAAGGTAGGTCAGTGTAGTGGTCAGTGTAGGAATCAGGTAGGTCAGTGTTGTGGTCAGTGTGGGAATCAGGAAGGTTAGTGTAGTGGTCAGTGTAGGAATCAGGTAGGTCAGTGTAGCGGTCAGTGTAGGAATCAGGTAGGTCAGTGTAGTGGTCAGTGTGGGAATCAGGTAGGTTAGTGTAGTGGTCAGAGTAGGAATAAGGTAGGTCAGTGTAATGGTCAGTGTAGGAATCAGGTAGGTCAGTGTTGTGGTCAGTGTGGGAATCAGGAAGGTTAGTGTAGTGGTCAGTGTAGGAATCAGGTAGGTCAGTGTAGTGGTCAGTGTGGGAATCAGGTAGGTTAGTGTAGTGGTCAGGTAGCTCAGTGTAGGAATCAGGTAGGTAAGTGTAGTGGTCAGTATGGGAATCAGGTTGGTCATTACTACTGTACTAGTGGAAGGGACACAGGGAGTGCTAAAAGTCTGTGGGTTAGAGGGTGCACATTTCTTACTTTGCCCCGGTCACTGACATCCCACACTATGCCACTGGTGAGGTGTGTTTATTTTTTTTAAAGCAGCACAGTATGGTCATGATAAGACCATGCTGCTGAGCTGCTTTATAACTGGCACACTAAGGCTCCATGTACATGGGACGTTGTTAAAAGTCCCTTTGAATGCTGGAATTTTAGGACGTTTGAAACGTCCGTTCGGTCGCGTTTGTACCCGCGTTTAGCGGCGTTTGCGGGCGTTTGCGTTTAGAAGCGTTCCTAGAGGTCAAAAAAATTATTCCCCTTTAAAATGGAAAAACGCGAACGCTAAATGCGGGTCATCGCGTTCGGACGCGTTCAGACGCGTTCGGACGCGTTTGTGCGTTTGAAACGCCGGGAAACACGCGTTCGAACGCAAATAATTGCGTTCTAAAAACAGTCCCTGAACGCAACTGCCTGCAAATGACTGTAAACGACCTGGTGTACATGGACAGATAAGATAAAATGTAGATGGGTTCAGGGGCTTCTGAAAAAAAAACGCCCAACTGCTCCTAAACGGCCATTTCCAGCGTCCCGTGTACATGGAGCCTTAGGGGCTAAGGCAGGCCATAGACGATTCGAATTACGTACGATTTATCGTTCGATAAACGAAAGCGGCACTCGTGCACATCATCGAGTGTACCATCAATGTGAGCCGAAAATCGTACGACAAAACACTATTTTTTGTGCCTTTTAACCACATCTCTACCGGACACACTCCCTACTGTTCTGTGTTTTGTTAGGCGAAATCATACAACTCCCCCACTAATGATACGAAATTCGGCCGATTTTCGCAAAAAAACCCAACATGTTGGATATGTGAATTTTTGCTGTCGTACGAAAATCAAACGTTTTACATACCACACTAACGATACGAAAATCGTTCGATAACACTGCCATTTACGATTTTCGAACGAAATTCGAATCGTCTATGGCCTGCCTAATGTTAAGTTGCAGAAATGAAAATAAAACCAGGTCCCTAACTGGTTGCTATGCGTAGCACAGAATATTTTGTGAGCCTAGAGAGATCAGATGAATATTGCTAGCATGAGGTGTGCCATGCTGGAGGCCAAATATTTAAAGTTACAGTAAGTTGCTATTTAAAGCACAAATCCAGTGAAAACCTGTTTCTTCTTCGTTTTGGAAGGAGTGGGGGAAAGCTTAACGGCCCATTTACACTGTTGCATTTTAACACATGCATTGCAATAAGATAAAGTGGATGCATCCAACTTCTCTATTATAAAAATATTGCCTGTTTCCATCCTGAAGCTGAAGTGCAGAGCAGTGTGTTTTAAAAAAATACATCAATGGCAGCGTGTAGCATGTGTTTTATTTAGTTGGCAACAGGTATTTAAAAGCTTTCATCAATGGCTGCTAACCCTATCCATTCCAAATTCTAAAATGAAAAAGGCATTGAGAATGCACCTCAGCGTGCTTCAAAATGCATGCCAATGCACATTGACGCATGACAACACGCCTGCTTAATGCTGCAAAAAAATATTTTAGGGGATTCTTTAACCTACTTCCGCCCGTGCTTTAGCCGAAAGAGGACTATAGTGCAGCTCTCCGGTTCTGGACATCCATGGATGTCCTCCCTTTAGCACCCCTCCTGCGCACCCCCTTTACAGGGTAAAGGGCCAATCACAGCAGCCCTTTACCATGTGATCAGCTGTGTCCAATCAAAGCTGTCACAATGTAAACAGTGGTTTTCTGTTTATTGGCTCTCCTTTCCTCACAGAGAGACAGTGTGTGAGGAAAGGAGAGCTGATCTGTCAGGGCACAGTGAGTATAACATTTACACTGATAATCAGGACACTGATAATCAGTGCCCTAATAATCAGTGCAGCTTATCAGTGCCTGTCAGTGCAGCTGATCAGTGCTCATCAGTGAAAGTTATCAGTGCCGCCTCATCAGTGCCCGTCAGTGCCCATCAGTGCTGCCTCATCAGTGTCCCCTTATCAGTGCAGCCTCATCAGTGCACATCAGTGCAGCCTCATCAGAGCCCATTATTGCCCATCATTGCAGCCACAAAAGTGCATATCAGTGCAGCCTCATCAGTGCTCATCAATGTACATTAGTGCAGCCTCATCAATGCACATCAGTGCAGCATCATCAGTGCACATCAATGTACATTAGTGCAGCCTCATCAATGCACATCAGTGCAGCATCATCAGTGCACATCAATGCACATGAGTGCAGCCTCATCAGTGCAGCCTCTCAGTGCACATCATTGCAACATTTTTTAACTGAAATTAAGAGAAGCATTTTTTTCCAAAACTATTGCCCTTTTTTTTGTTAGCAAAAAAATAAAAACCCCAGTTGTGATTAGCACCAAAAGAAAGCTCTATCTGTCTCAAAAAATACCAAACATTTCATTTGGATACATTGTTGCATGACTAATTGTCTGTCATTCAATATATGACAGCGCTGAAAGCTGAAAATTAGCCAGGGCAGAAAGGGGGTGAATGTGCCCAGTATTGAAGTGGTTAAAGCTAAAATTTAGTGAAAATATATATTTTTTATACAGCACCAGGGTTAGTACTTATCAGAAATGAAGATTGCCCCTTGTGCTGGGGGCTACTGGTAAAAGGTCCACAGCCCCAGGATACCCTCACAGCAGTGATCTTCTGGTGCTGCGGGGGTTAATATGAGCGTCTGTGCTTGTGACAGGCACTCGGGAAAATGTCCAAAACGAACCTTACTGCAACAAATAATTTTTAGTGGTGCTCACAGGGAATGATTACATCAGATACTGCTGTTCTAGAAGTACTATGCCTTGTGACATCTTTTCAGCCACCCATTGTGCTACGTGGAAAATCCATAGACATGGCACATTGTTCTTTTTTTACATCTATGCTGAAATTAAAACAAAAAATTCTCCCAAGTCAGGTAATAAAAGTCCCAGTTGGAGCTCAGTGTCACAGCATCAGTGTCTGATGGAACTTTAATCTTTTCCTGGAACTGATGAAAGAGTATGGCATGCTATACTGTCATTTATTAAAGTTTCTTGGATTCCACATAAATTAGCCCAACCATGAATGCACATATGAATGGGAAAAAGCATAAGCATCATATGAGTAACATTAAATAAATAAAACAAGATAGTAAAAATAGGTACTTTTTTTAACTGGTGTTTTTTTTTCTTTCCTAAGTGAAAGTCCCAAAGCCAGCCATACTCACAGACCAATGACTATGACTAGATAAACACCCCTTAAGAGTGCTTTTAAATACTTTTCAACTACTAATCTGCACTCATTACAGGACTTCAGGATTGTAAAAAGACATTAGAGATCATTAAACCCAAGACCTTAAGCGGCAGTGTGCATTCCACATGTTGGAAGGGAGGGCAACAGATAACTTATCCCCCCCCAGTACAAACACAACTTCCTTGTAATAACAGGCATCCCTTACCCACCGCACTACTCCTTCACACAGTGCTCAATGACAACAATCACATTCCACCCACAATCAGGAGCACAAGTATTATTTTATGCTAAGCCACTCTTGCTACATATTGAAACCTTGTTTTGCTAATGTACATGGGTTCAAATAGAGCAAGTCACAATTTGTTTTTATAAAATTGAATAAAATTGTAAACTTTACAAGTCAGCTTAGAGACAGTCCTAAACTATACAGTTGTTCAAATATTGATTTAAGTAACCATTCACACAGGGCATATGTATCTGTACCCCTTGCGAGGGCCAAGTATACCTGCATGGGGAAGCAACAGTTGTATAAAACTACTGTAAATATGTCTGGACTTTATGGGCATATCATGAGACAGATAAACATACACAAAATTATAAAATAAACATATATTAGTTCAAAACAACGGTGATGAAGCTGACCAAAGGATCCAGCTCACCAAACATGCATACAAAAGAATATGAATATTAGGTATGAATCATATACATACATAGTAGAGATACAATACATATCAGAATTGCGTGGGTATGACAAAATGTCTGTCCAAAGGTCAACGTGTTTCGCAGTAAGCTTCATCAGGACCGTATGAGTATACAGACAGTTATATTCTCCTCCAAACAAACAAAGGCAAAAACTTGCTTGGGGCAGACACAGGGAATAGATGGAACCAGAAAGCGGGTCACTAGTTCCATCTAACCCCTGTGTCCCCCCCAAGCCAGTTTTATTTTGTGGGACTTTGCCTATTTTGGAACCAAATCCATCTTCTTTCTTCTTCAGTTGTCCCTTGTTTTGGTCTGATGTATAGACATCTATAAAAATGTTCTATTTATGCCCCTTTGACACTTGTACGACTCCAAAGTTGTGCGAACTTTGAAGTGCAACTTTGATGCAACTTTGGATGGGTGCAACTTGAATACGACTTTGGCTTTGACCAGTTTTAATGGACAACTGTTGCACACAAGTTGCATTGTATAACATTCAGGTATGGCTTTCATGCAACTTCTGAGGGTTAACATTAAAGACTATGGCCCTCAAGTTGCATGAAATTGGACCAAAGTAGTGCATGAACTACTTTGAAGTTGCTGCAACTTGAAATTGTGCATATATAAATTGGTATCATTGGAAAACATGGGGAACGACATGTCATGCAACTCTGATGTCCAAAGTTGCATGACAAGTTGCACAAGTGTGAAAGGGGCCTTAATGGTTATGTATAGACCCTTTATACAGTTGTCACCAGTACTCTAGTGTGTTCAAATTAGGATCTAAACCCACATGTGTAAGCCCGCGGCGCTAGGAAACTGTCACCTGTACAGGCTAGTCATCTACGGCTGGGGTATTCTTTGGTTAAAAAAAACCCAACTTCAGTACTACCAGCCTGCCCATAGATGGATCAAAAGATATCTGGTTCCTGCCAAACCGGCCGAATTTTGATCCATCTCTGGCCGACTTTAGGCTGGTTATGCACTATTAGATTTTTTTCATTCAGTCTACTGGCTGAGTGAAATAAATATAATAGATTCCTCTATCCACCGGATATGGAACAGATAGACGAATTTCCCACTATTGTATTCTGACAACTGCCAGTAATTCCCATCGGTTTCTTTCCTTTTGACAATGGTCAATAGGACAAATAGAAAGGGTGAATCTCTCCAACAGGGACATAGACTGCAGACTGCAATAACAATCTGATAGAGGTTCCAGTCGTTCCCTACTTTATCCAAATCTAAAAACTACACAGATCACATGTTTACTCACACATGGTCATCTGAAAGAGCTGTACGGTTTTTTTTTTTGCCGCAATAATTTAACAGAATTAACATGTGTCAGATAGTCTGACTGTAATGTTAAGACAATGGTTAGTCTAAAGCTGGCCATACATTTGTCGTTTTTTTTTTTTTTCAACCAGCGGGTTGAATGAAAGAAACGGACCCCATCCCCCCATCCACACATTCAATGTGGATGGGGGAATCCGGCCACTGTACTTCCAGCCTTATATAGACAACTCTTGATCATATATTATCATTGAGCTCCTTTTTGTGAGGCATTGTTCACATCAGCTGATGCTTCTTATGAACAGTAATCTTTAAATATTTGAGTGTCTTTTAGCAATCAAAGTAGCTGTAGACCAAACCTCCAAACTCATTTAATTACTTGGACTCCTAGTGTACAAACTACTGACTCCAATTAGCTTTAATTAAAGTAATTCGTCTATGGGTTCACTTACTTTTTCTCCCAGCACTGTGAATGTCAAATGGTTGTATTCAGTAAAGACACAAGAAATTAGAATTGTTTGTGTGTTATCAACTTAAGCACCTTGTGTTTGTCTATTGTTGAGATGAGGATTGAATCACAGTTTAAATCCCAACCACAACACTACCTGCCTGGAGTTTGCATGTTCTGCCTGTGTGGGTTTCCTTTGGGTACTCCAGTTTCCTCCCACATTCCAAAGACATGCTGGTAGGTTAATTGGCTCCTGTCCAAATTGGCCCTACTATGTATGTATGAATGTGAGTTAGGGACCTTAGATTGTAAGCTCCTTGAGGGCAGGGACTGATGGTAATGTACAATAAATACGTAAAGTGCTGTGTAAATTGACAGCGCTATACAAGTACCTGTAATAAATAAATAAAAAATAAATAAATACATTTTATTGGAAATTACTGCAGAAAAAATAGCTATTTCAAAGAGGTTCACATACATTTTTTTTTACGTTTAAGTCACAGTAAAGTGCACATTACCTCACTTTTATCAAACCAGGTCCACCCATCTGATGTCTGACTTGGGGTCATGGCATCGCTTTGACTTCCCTTATTGGATTATTGCCTTGGTATTAACCTGAAAATCATTACTCTTAACTTTTGATCTTTTTTTTTTTATTTATTTAAGGAATTAGGGTTCGTTCATTCACACTGATAGCTTTTCTGCATTGAGTGTACTTATGATTTCTATTGCTGTTAGCCATTGCCTGGCTTGAGCCTGAGTATATGAAAAATGAATACATACAATAAAGGGATATAATAATTTTGACCCCCATATCCCTCACTTTACAGTGTTTAGCATTTAGTCCCTTTAAAGCTTAGAATGCAGACACTGAATTTTGCTACTTTTCCTAACGCAAGTTGCCTTTCTTTTAGAAGAAAAAAAAATTATTTGAAGTGCTGTCCAGGATTAAAGGTACTGTATTTTCTGGCGTATAAGACTACTTTTGAACCTCAAAAAAATCGCCCAAAAATGGGGGGTCATCTTATACGCCGAGTATAATATCTCCAAGGTAACCTAAGTTTAAGTATTACTGGTAGATTAAAATTAGGGGGGTCGTCTTATACGCCGGAAAATACGGTAATTCTCCTAAAATTAAAAAAAAAAAAATAGGAACAGTATATATTTGCGTTTATATAGAACACATCTATCAGATATATATATACTCAGCTTTGAGTAAGTGTATATATTTACTAAGCTTTGAGTAAGTGTTAGCAAGCTGATTTACCCCCTGGCATATTTCATGTCTCAGGGGCTCTGGTGGCATGGTCTCATCACCTGCGTCTCTTGCACCCTCCTCCCCAGTTACAGTTAATACAGATGGGCTCATTGTACTGTATTTTTCAATTTGTTTTAAATAATGGGTAATGTAGAAGCAGAACTGAAATCCTCCTCTGCTAAAGTGGAGAATCCAGCACAAGAATAGTGGGAAAGCCCCAAATATCATTCTGGCCATCGCACCATTGCAGCCAGTGTTGTCAAGCTGTATATGTATATATATATATATATATATATATATATATATATATATATATATATATATATATATATATATAAAATATATATATATATATATAAATACATATATATGTGTATATATATATATATATATACATATATATATATATATATATATATATATATATACATATATATGTATATATATTACATTTACAGTATATATTTTTTACTCTCTCTCTATTTTATACTTCCTGTTTCTTTGTGCTGAGTGGTTTGTTTTAGCTTGTGCAGCATATTTCACAAATGTGTGCCACAGCTGTAACCTCCTTTAATTATTGTGCAAATGAATCAGCCGAATGTCTTCTTTTAATGTAAATACAAAGGTAGGGGGGAAAAGGATATTATGCATTTCCTCCAAAAGGAAACTGAATGGATGGAGACTAGAGTTAGGCTGAAAGTGTAAAGAATGTGAATCAGTAGATGTTTGTACCATACGTGGCAGAACGAAATTTAGTATCTGCAGTTTGTTGCATTCAAACATTACATGTGCCAAAGAAATGCAGCCTCTTTTAAAATAAGGAACTGTTAAAATCGCAGACTGAAGTTTTGCTTACTTACTGAAAAAAAGCAAAAAAAAAAAAAAAATTGCAAATTTCCAGCAAACTGTCGCAAACAATGCAACTAAAGCACTTAGTAATAACAGCTTTTTATGATTCAATCAGGTTTAGTGGAATTTACTACAAAAGCTTGTGAAACTCTGGACAAAACTTTCTTTTCTTGTTTTTGGGAAAGAATTGAAAAATATTAGAACCCCACAGATTTTTAATTCTGTCTGTGTCCCTGTAACAGTCTATCATGTATGCTGCTGCCAGACTCATCTACCTTGCCATCCGCTCAATGTCTGCCACCCCACACACAGTGAATATTGCTAGCAATTACAACAGCCGCTAGCAATAATCGCATGTAAAGTCCGGCAAGCTGGTTGTACCCAAGTTGATAGATTGATCATCCTGGTACATTCAGCCTGCCCACTAATGCTTTGAATCTCAGCCAGTTTCTGCTGAACTGGCTGAGATTTGAACCATGTATGGTCGGCCTAATGCCCCGTACACACGCGTCGATAGTTGGCCGTGAATTTTCGGCCAACGTCCAATCGGCCGATTTTCGGCTTGTTAGTATGATGCTTTCGACAACCGACTCCGACTTTTCGGCCGAATAAAATCTGGTGTGCAGGCTATAAAATTTTTGTTGGCCGTCAACTGGCTGATTTTTCGTCAGTCAGTACAGATTTCGGCAGACAAAAATCTGATGAGCAAGACTGGGCATGCTCAGAGAAGAAAAAACACACGGAAAGTAAACCAGCACATGACATCACTTCTGAAGTTGATTTTTGTTGGCCGAGAAAATTCGTGTGCAGTCTAGGCACATTCCAACCAACAAAATACAACTCTGGACAAAAGTCGGCCGATCGGTTGGCCGATAATCGTTGCGTGTGTACGAGGCATAAGACTTCCCCACTCTATCCAAAACTCTATAAAAAAAGAAAAGAAAAAAAAAAGGTAAAATAATTATTTGGAGTCCTACTTTAAAGAAGAACTTCAATCTGCTTGAGCTCTGCTGGGAACCAAAGCCATTTTGGCACACAGGCAAAATTTAGAAGGAGGGGAAACCCAATTTTTGCCTAGGTGGGAAGACGAGAAGTGTTGTGTTGCAGCAAAAAAACCCCATAAAGTTAAAAATAATAAAATCCAAACGTAAGAGAGTGAGGAGGTAGAAGGCAGGGGACAGTAAGTTTGTACTAAGGGTGAAACTGAGAGCATGATGGAATATAGTGGAGGTGCCTTCATCCCAAAAATCAATAAAAAATGTAATATCCTGCAAAAAGGACCAAGGGACTATTATTGGCACAATAGACACAATAAACTTAAAGGGTAACTCCACTTTCATGAGGAAAAAAACTGCAAATAAAGAAAAAACAATATAGCGTATACAATTGTGACACAAATCATATTGTGATTGAATGTTATTAAAAATGGCCTTTCCTTTTCAATCTGCAGCCGTTAATCTATAATCTTCATAAAATGCAATGCAATATGGCTACCTGGAGCTGTTCTGTACACAGAATGTGTCCTGACCACACCCCAGAAACATCATTTCCTGCTTGAGTGATTGGCTCACCAATTTTCCCAGAAGTCTGCCTAAGATACAAGTCATCCCTTGCAACAAAAATTTCCTTTTTGGTGAGATACTTCCAAATAGGAACACGTCTAAAGGGATGAAGGCCCAGCAAATTTCCTTATTAGTGCTCTGCAGCTGCCACAGCTAATAGATAATTATGAAACCACTCCCATCAGACCCACTCAGCACAGAGGAACAAACAATGATTTCTTCAGAATAACAAAAGACAGGAATCTGCAACAAAGTTTGTTAAAATCCTTGTAATGCACAGAGATCACCAAGAGGGGAATGTTTTTTTCTCAACAAAAGTGGACTAACGCTTTAAAAAAAACCCCAAATATATATATATATATATATATATATATATATACATATATATATACATATATATATATAAAAGTTTCATCTTTATTACAAAACCAAACAGTATGTAAAATGGGTTTAAAAACATAAAGGTGGCCTAAACATAAGCATAAGCATAAACACAGTGCTAGTAATGGAACGTAACCTTGATCAAAGTTCAAAATTACATGGGCATCCAAAGCGTTTAAAAAATAGGGATTTATTGTTCTTCTTCAGGGATGTTCATGTTTGAAAGCAAGGATGTTCTAAGATATAAAAACAGCATTGAGTAACACGTAAATACATCTATCGATAAAAGTTAGCATGAATATCACAAGGATATTAAAAAATAATAGTGCACACATGCAAAAGAAATGACTATCAAATATGGAGACAATCCATAAATAAAAATGGGGATTTGGTCCCACCATATGGCCATATCGTGCTCAAGCCCACCACTGCGTCAAAGTACCCCCATTATCAGTGGGTCCTACACTATCCATAAAAAGGATGAATCCAGCCTCTCTAACCCTTGGAGATAACACTCCTTGCTGGGAGAGATGTGCAAAGATAGATATACATGTTCAGGGTGTGCTCCCCCAATTTTTTGCTTGTTTATTATGTATTCGGTCTGACCAGACTTCTGAGGTTGAGCCCCCCCCCCCCCCCCCCACACACACCTGTACTCTATCAGTGTCCACTATCAAGTAGATATAGGAGGAGTCCCTTGTAGTGCACTTCTCTCCCAGCAAGGAGTGTTATCTCCAAGGGTTAGAGAGGCTGGATTCATCCTTTTTTATGGATGGTGTAGGACCCACTGATAATAGGGTACTTTGACGTAGTGGTGGGCTTGAGCACGATATGGCCATATGGTGGGACCAAATCCCCATTTGTATTTATGGATTGTCTCCATGTTTGATAGTCATTTCTTTTGCATGTGTGCGCTATTCTTTTTTAATATCACAAGGATACTCACCTTGCTGTGTAAAGAATAATTTCCAAAATCAATTATTAAAGTTCAGATTTCCCTACTATTCTCTGTTAGGGACAAGGAAACATTACAATATATATTTTGTTTTTACAGAAAGTATTTTTTCTCAATGATAAAAGTGTAATGTCTTGCCATTTTAGATACAAATAGTGCTTATAAAAGTTATTTTATGCCAGTTAATATTGCATAAAACCATGACCATTATAGCGATGACAAGTCAATCCTAGGGAATTCCTCCATTGTGTAGATTGTACTCAATTTAGTGTACTTGGGTTTGTTTGTAACTTCATCGTTTCCCCTGGGGTGGCTCTCATTTTTTTTTTTTCCTCTCCTCTCCGATGACTGAAAAGGACATTAGGCAATGCTACTGCTTTGTGTATCATATTACTATTTAAATGATTTTATGTATACATACTTTTACAGAAATGCCTGAACTTTGAACTAGTAGGATAGCAGTGATCCATGTAAGCAGATCATTACACGTCTACACCCTTGTCCTCTGTTTACAAATATACCCCACTTCCTGTAGATATAATAAGAGCTTTTACAGTGCAAAAAAAAGAAAAGAACCGATAGCTGTTGGGTTCAGCAGCCTGCTTACTAGACTGTGCAACATCTAGGACTGCAGTGACTTTGGTGGCATGCACTTACAAACAAAAATTATATTTATATATTTCCTGTTTATATGCATTTGCAATATCAGTACAGTCAGTGATAGGAAACAGGAAGAAGTATACAGTAAACTGCAAAAAATAGATGTTCATTTAGATTGTCTTCTAGTTAAATTAAAATACAAATAGGGATTAAATGATATCTGTACCATAATGTTATAAATAAATCAAAGGCATGTTCCCCTTTATTACCAAGTGGATTGTTCACAGGTGGGCAAGGTATGTCCAGAAAAAAATAGAAAGGGAGGTACTTGCCTATCCCCTATTTATAATGGGGTTACTTATGCGCTGTGAATAACAACAGTAAATGTGCTTTGAAAAGAACTGTTGCACCACTTATATGGTGAAACTCAGACCACTCAAAGTAAAAAAAAGGAAATGATGCGCTGTTCAGCCAAAATGATTTGAAATCATAACTCTAATATATACCATTTATATCGCAAATATGATTCTTTTATATCATTGCGTGAAATGATGTGCTCAGTGATAACATACACATATACAGTGATATTATTCTTAATAAAACATCCAATAATAATAAAAGTCGACTTCAAAAGTATAATCTGTATTCCAAAATTAAAAAGAAAAAATGTAGTGTCCATCCATAGACACAGCTATGTGTCAGAAAATCATCACCAGACACCTTTGAGTGCAATGCCTGCTCACCTTGCTCTAAGACCCATTACAGATCATGCTGCAACTTTAGGATCTTGTATTATTGGCCTGGTATGCCTCCAATTGGATAACCTCCTCTTGTGATATACCTTTTTGACTGGGCAAACTCCACTTGGAACCGAATGTTCAGGCTTATAAGGTGTACCTGGCCAGGTGGAACGTTGCTTGCAGGACCTCACTATGTAAGTGGAAATCATGCCTGAGCATTCAGTCCCATGTGGAGCTTGCCCAGTCAAAAAGGTATGTCACAAGATGAGGTTCTCTATGTGTAAGCATACCAGGCTGTTAATACAAGATTTTAAAGACGCAGCATGATTTGTAATGGGTCTAAAGCCCCGTACACACGCGTCGAAAATCGTCAGGGAATTTTCGTCCGACGACCGATCTGCCGATTTTCGGCTTGTTAGTATGATGCTTCCGACAACCAACTCCGACTTTTCGGACGAAAAAAATCTGGTGTGCAGGCTATAAAATTTTTGTCCACCGTCAAAACACGGACGATTTTCGTGCAGTCAGTACAGATTTCGACAGGGAAAAATCTGATGGGCAAGTCTGGGCATGCTCAGAGAAGAAAGAACACAAAGAAAGCAAACCAACACATGACATCACTTCTGAAGTAGGTTTTTGTTCGGCGAGAAAATTTGTGTGCAGTCTAGGAACATTCCAACCAACAAAACACCACTCTGGACAAAAGACGGACGATAGGTCGGCCGATAATCGTTGAGTGTGTATGGGGCTTTAGAGTAAGGTGAGCAGGAATTGCACCCCAAGGTGTCTGGTGATGGCTTACTGACACATAGCTGTCTCTCTATAGATGGACACCACTTTTTTCTTTTTAATTTTGGAATACAGATTATATTTTTGAAGTGGACTTTTAATATTATTGGATGTTTTTAAAGAATAGCATCACTGTATACGTGTATGTTATTGGATGTTTTATTAAGAATAGTATTACTGTATACGTGTATGTTATCACTGAGCACATCATTTCACATAATGATAAAAAGGATTCATATTTGTGTTATAAATGGTATATATTTAAGTTATGATTTTTTTTAAATAATTTTTGCTAAACAGTGCACCATTTCCTTTTTTTCTTATACCTTCCTATCCTCTTTTGCACTAGGATCTGCTTCTTTGTTCAAGCAAGCTGCCTAAAGCATTGAAAGGACAAATGCTTGATTCAACTCTTCCTTACCTTGGTGAGATATGAAAAGGACCAGGCAAGTCACTCCCAAACCTGGAAGTAATTACTGTATGCATGCCCCTATGGTATACTTACGAATGACCCCATTCTTCTGTAAGCATTATAGGAAACATTTAGAATGAGGGTCTACTCAGTAGGGCTTGGTCAGTTTAGCCCTTTCTACATGTTGTTCCCCTTTTTTCAGCCAGAATATACAAGGTCTTGGCAGCCAGGGGTAGAAAAGAGAAGCTGATAGCGAACCTAAAGGTGGCCTTACAGGTGTAGAATTTCCTTACTAAATTGTCATTTTTCAGACCATTGGTTCCATTATCTAAGACTTAGAGGAGACGATTTGACAATCGGTTTTGATAAATGCAAGAAAAGAAAAATCAGAGGACAAGGAAATTTTTGTTGAATCTAATGGAATTGAACAACAAGAAAAATCTTAACTAATCTTATGTATACACTTGGTATAGTTAATCCAGAAGTAAAATGTTTTACAAAAATTGAGACAATGACATGGTACTCAAACAAAAAGTTCAATATTAGTGAAATCCCTAAATGCACCATTGAATGCTTGAACTAGTGATTTTCATACTTTCTTGTCCAAATGTTCAAACATAATTCTACAGGTGTCAAGACAGCATAAGGTTTACAGCTGGTAGATAGTCACTTTTCTAGGAGTCAGATTAAAGTAAGTTGGGCCAATGTGCTAAAATAGTCACAGAAAGTCACTATAGTTCCTAGCTGAAAGTTAGCCCAACAACGTCCCTGTGACATAAACCTTTTGGACTGTTTCTGGGGAACAAGATGACTCTAAATACAAGCTTTTTAGCGGATGAAGTTTATTTGAATATTTCATAAAAATGTAATTATTTAGTTAAAGGGTGATCAGAGCAGCAAAATCATGAGCATCATGTCAAAAACAATCATGCCTTTGACTAATGGACGTACAACCAAAATTTTCCAACCGATCGTGGTTAATCTTTTAAACACTGTAGAGGTACACAAACAAGCCATACATGATCATTCCAAAGAGACTAACCATTTGGACAAATCTCTAAAGAGAGCAAATGAAGGTTCATATTTGTGCATAGAGGCTGTTCATTGTCATTTTGTGGTCTCCAGTGCAAATAATCACAAGCACTGAAAGAAAATTGATGTCCATCCTAAAAGATGTCTAAGCCCAAGAACAAAAATGTAATAAAGTGCAGCTTGCCAATTCTTAGATGCTTTAGCTGTATTGATTTTCTTTTTTTAGGCTTTTTACCAGGTAAAAAAAATACCTTTCTAGAAATGCAGCGCCCATGCCAGTTTCTGTGATCTAAACTGAAAGTACAGACAATGTTATCTTCCTTCTGTAAACTACTAATCCCCGTGCCCCATATGTAATGAAGATGAAAAACAGAAGACATTTTTTTTTTTTTGAAAATTTGTTTTTATTGAATTTTTGCACACACAAAAAAAAAAACAGACAAGACAATGCCACGCAGGGCAACAAGCATAAACAGTGACAACAGGTCAAACCCCTCCCATACCACCCCCCACCCACCCCCCCCCCCACTCCAGGCTCCATCCAGCATGTCCAGTGCACAAACAAAGCTTCCATCAGTAATAAAGATACCCCTCAAGTCTGCTCCAATTATTCAGTAGTAAGGTCATAGAACATATAGATTAGTCCAGCACAGAGCCCACTAGCAGCAACCCCATGGCTTAGTCAAAAAATAGAGAGACTTCTACACATACAGTAAGAACACAATGAACAGGAAAATATCACCAACCGGCATGTCCATCCCCCCCCCCCCCAGACAATCCCGAACAGTAGCACACAGAACACTAAAGCTGATCAACGGAGGTCGAGGCCGGAGAGTCTATCCATGTTTTCCATACTTTATCAAACTTGCGGGGGCATCCCCTACTGAGATACGTGGCCTTATAGAGCGGAGTCACTTTATTAACCAAGCCTTTCCAGAAAAGGATCGTGGGAGCCAAGGGACTCTTCCAGTGTAAGAGCAGAGCCTTGCGAGCATAGAAAAGCAGTAAGCTGACCAGAGTACGAACGGCCCTCGCAGGGGCCAAGCCATCCACCAACCCCAAGAGGCAAACCTCCACGGAGCTGGGGACCGGAATCTTAACCACCTCCACAATACAAGCTAAGACGGATGCCCAATAGTCCTTGACCACCGGGCACCCCCAGAAGATGTGACTGAAGTCCGCCGGTGAATGGGAACAACGCCAGCACTCCGCCGAGGCCGTCTGATAAATACGTGCCAGCCTCGCCGGCGTGTAATAAATCCGATGCAGAAATTTAAAGTGAATCAGACGGTCCCTCGCAGAGACCAGGTAGGCGAAGGGTGAACTCCACATATCATCCCAGTCATCACCATCCAGGTCAGGCACCTCCTCCACCCAGCGTTCCCGACACCTACGTACAGCAGGTGGAGTGATAGCGAACAATTCCCTGTACAATTCTGAGAGAGGCTTCCGCATATCCGCCGCTTGTATCGCCGTTTCAAGAGCTGAAGCTTTAATCACAACCCGAGAGGAACCGAATTGTGCCACAAACGCATGGCGAAGTTGAAGATAGCGAAAAAAATACCCATTTGGAAGATCATAACGCGCCTTCAGGGCATCAAAGGTGCACAGCTCCCCACCAGAGACAATATCCCCCAGCAACTTCACCCCCTTAACGGCCCAGATGGTAGGATCAGGGATCGAGGCAAAATGAGGAAACTTGGGGTTCCACCACAATGGGGAGGCCGGGGAAACACCAGTGGCTTCTGGCTCCACCAGCACCTGCATCTGTTCCCAGGCTTTGATGGTAGAACGCATCGTTCCTGTCAGCTTAAATGTAGCCCTGGACCCTCGATGCAGTAAAAGGCGAAGACTCTCGTAGGAGCCCAAAACAGCCGCCTCCAGCACCGTGGCGGAGTCCCCATCGTCCCCCGCAAGCCAGCGTCGCGCCACCACCCCCTGCCCAGCCAGGAAATATTTATAAAGATCAAGTAAAGCCAATCCCCCCTGACCCCAGGGCTCCTGCAACACCTGCAGACCAATTCTAGGAGGAGAGGTACCCCAAATAAAGGAACCTATCAGGCCATGAACGCGGGGGAAGAAAGAACGCGGGACCCACACCGGGGAATTTCTAAGGAAATACAGAAAGACAGGGAGAAGTTTCATTTTCACCAAGTTAATGCGCCCCAGAACCGACAAAGGTAAGTCACGCCACACCTCCGCCCTGCGTTTAAAGACCTCCAGCAATGGGTTAAGATTCAAAGTAAGATAATCCGCCACCCTCGCCGACACCCTGACTCCCAGGTAGGTGAACTCCGTCACCCATTTCAACGGTAGCGCCCCATCAGCTGCAGCAATGGCACCAGGATCAATAGGGAGCATAGTGGATTTATCCCAATTTACCCTTAGGCCGGAAAACCTTGCAAAAGTGTCCAGGATATTGAATACCGCCCGCAGGGAAGCATTGGGATCCTTCAAAAATAAAAGCATATCATCCGCATAAAGTGCCAGGCACTCCTTAATGGAGCCCACTTCCAGAGCCCCCACCTCCGGAGATGCACGCAATGCAATAGCCAAGGGTTCAATCATCAGAGAGAACAAAAAGGGTGAAAGAGGGCAGCCCTGCCTAGTCCCCCTACCCACTGCAAAAAAGGGAGACAGGGAGGATCCAATCTTCAACGCCATACGCGGGGAGGAGTACAAGAGGGAAATCCACTTGCAAAATTTAGGACCAAACCCCATGCGCCTCAGCACCACCCCCATGTACCCCCAATCCACCGTGTCGAAGGCCTTGGCAATGTCCAAGGACACCACCACCCTAGTGCCAACCGAGGCATGGGACACCTGCAAATGAGTAAACAGACGTCGAAGGTTGGTGTCCGTGGACTTGCCCGGCATAAACCCGGTCTGATCAATGTCCACCAGGGAAGGCAAGACCACCGCCAGCCTAGTAGCCAAGACCTTCGTGAGTATCTTGAGATCCACATTGAGTAAGGCAATGGGGCGGTAGGAGGAACACAGGGTGTGATCCTTCCCCGGCTTGGGCAGGAGAACAACATACGCCTCGAGCATGGAACCCGGCAGGGCCCCCTGATCGAAACACGCAGCATACAATGCCTGGAGCCTGGGAGCCAGGGAGTCTGAGTACTGCCGATACCATTCCACCGGGAACCCATCAGGGCCCGGCGATTTATTGGAGGGAAAGGAGGAGATGGCTCTCTCTATTTCCTTCAACGTGATGTCATTGTCCAGCCACGCACTGTCCTCACCCTCCAAGACCGGAACCGGCAAACCAGATAAAATGCGCTCCAACTCCTCCAGGTCATATGCAGGCAGGGGGGAATAGGTATCAGAGTAGTAATCCATAAAGACCCGGGAGATCTCCCCCGGGTCCCTAACCAGTTCCCCTGAACTAGACTTGATGCACGGAACACTTACCGAAGCCCTCTGATCTGCCACCAAAAAGGCCAAAAGCTTACCATTCTTGTCTCCCTTCTCAAAAAGTGACTCCGCTCTATGTTTAAGGTTGGCATGCGCAAAATCAGTATCCAACAAGGCCAAACGCCTCCTGGCCTCCTCCAGGGCCGCATAGGCCGCCGGTCCCGGAGTGGCCGAGTATTCATCTTCCAACCTACGGACCTCCAGCAGAACAGCTTCTCTGTCAGCATTAGCCTCCCTACGAGATGCCTTAATCGCAGAGATGTAATGACCCCGCATAACCGCTTTGAAAGCATCCCACAGGACTACCCCTGCCGTGGACGAGGCATTATCTTCCCAATATGTAGGCATCTGGGGCTCAACCTGCTGCATCACCTTGTCAGTTTGCAGCCAACCCGGCGAAAGGCGCCATGCACCCCTAGTTCCACCCGCTCCCACCCGCAGAGTCAGCAGCAGTGGGTTGTGATCAGAGAGGCCACCCGCCAAATATGTAGCATCCTGGACCAAAGCAAGACAAGGCCCATTAGCAAAAGCCAGATCTATCCTGGACGCCGTTCTGTGCACCCCAGACCAACAGGAGTAGCCACGTACCCCAGGGTTTTTCCAGCGCCACAGCTCCGTAAGCGGAGCCGCGGAAGACCAGGACACCAGTTCAGGAGACGACAGTCTACCCGGGTTAGAGGAGTCCAGCCCGCCGTCCAGAACAGCATTGAAATCCCCCGCCATAATTAGAGGAAGGTGCATATAAGGGGCCAAGGTCACCAGGAGATCCACCAGAATCTGAGAGTGGAACGGGGGAGGTAAGTAGACACTCACCAGTACCACCTGCCGGTGAAAAATCTCCAGGAGAACAATAACATACCGTCCGCCAGGATCCGTAATTACCTTTTGAATCGAGCAGGGTGCATTTCTACCCAGCAAAATAGACACCCCACGGGCATACGTGGAGTAAGTGGCATTGAAGATCCTCTGAATCCAAGGCCTCTTCAAAGCAAGCACCCTGCTCCCATCCAAATGCGTCTCCTGGAGGAGGATAACATGCGGTTGAACAGATTTAATATACCTAAAAATGGCTGTGCGTTTTACCTTGTCATTGAGACCCCGCACATTCCATGACATGATTTTAAGTAGCTCAGCCATAGAACAGCAGAGGGACACATAGCAGGAGGGAGCCGGAGGACCAAGCACAGCCCGAGGACCAACCCGATCCCCCGACTCCATCCAGACATTCAGCAATACAGACACATAAGTAAAAAAGAACAGTGACCACCGGAGGGAGCCTGGAGCCAAGAACAAAAAAACATCCCTGCTGTGATACCCAAACCTGGAACAAAAAAAAGTGCAACAGGGTACCCAGCCTAATCCCAAAACCCAGCAAAAATTTTAAAGGCATGGCTGCAACATAAAAACCGCAGCCGGCATTACTCGTGTCCACCAAAGGCAGCCCCAAAAAAGGGGGGGCCGTTAGATAGTCATTCCTCAAAAAAGGAAAAAAACCTAAAGGGAGGAAAAATAGAGTCAAAACAAAAAAGAAAAAATTGTTAGTTCAACAAGGTGTAGCACACAGAGCTCCAATGACCTGTAGACCATTCCACAGCCCCAGGAATAGAAGCATGGATCCAGCCCAGGGCAACCCAGGAAACTTCAGGGCAGGATCAGCAATACAGGAACCATAGATGTCCCCCCATCAGCAATTGAGGAGGCAGACCGTGCGTAGACAGGAGCTGCAAATAGGGAGTACAGTGCAGCAGGGCCCCAAGAGCCCCATATCATCCAAGAGAGCAGGTGCATCAGAGGAAATTAAATGGATTCCAACCAGTCAGCAGCCTCCCCCGCCGAATTGAAGAAAAGGACAGATCCCTTGCAATCCACACGCAAGTGGCTCGGGTACATCATGCCATATTTCAGGCCCTTGGTTCTCAGGAGTTTGCGCACTTCAGTAAAGGATCTGCGTTTTTTCTGCGTCTCCACAGAGAAGTCAGGAAATAACATTATCTTGCTGTTCTCAAACTGCAATTCCTCCTGTCTCCTGGCCTCAGAGAGGATACGATCCCTGTCACGGAAGTTCAAAAAGCGGACCAGAAACGGGCGCGGGGGGGCCCCGGGTGGCCGAGGTCCCGTGGGAACCCTATGGGCCCTTTCCACCACATATGTCGGGGGAGGGGGAGGCAATTTGAGTAGATCACAAAAGAACTTCTCAGCAAACAATGTAGAATTAGATCCCTCAGCCTTCTCTGGCAAGCCGACCACCCTGATATTGTTGCGACGCTGTCGGTTCTCAGCATCCTCCATCTTGTCCGCCAAAGCATTCACCTGGGCCTGCATGGCAATGATTTGTGCCGAATGGGAAGCGGTAACATCCTCCACCCAGTGGTGGGATTCAAAAATTTTAGTAACCAGTTCCGACTTTCCCAGCAGAATGACCAGCGTGCCCCCTTTCAATGCACAGTGACCAGCGTTCCCCCTTTCAATGCAGAGAGACCAGCGTTCCCCCTTTTAATGCACAGAGACCAGCGTGCCCCCTTTCAATGCACAGTGACCAGCGTGCCCCCTTTCAATGCACAGTGACCAGTGTACATGCCCCCTTCAATGCACAGTGACCAGTGTACATGCCCCCTTCAATGCACAGTGACCAGCGTGCCCCCTTTCAATGCACAGTGACCAGCGTGCCCCCTTTCAATGCAGTGACCAGTGTACATGCCCCCTTTAATGCACAGTGACCAGCTTGCCCCCTTTCAATGCAGTGACCAGTGTACATGCCCCCTTTAATGCACAGTGACCAGCGTGCCCCCCTTTCAATGCACAGTGACCAGCGTGCCCCCCTTTCAATGAACAGTGACCAGTGTACATGCCCCCTTTAATGCACAGTGACCAGCGTGCCCCCCTTTCAATGCAGAGAGACCAGTGTGCCCCCCTTTCAATGCACAGTGGCCACAGCATTGCCCCCAATCATTGCAGAGTGCCAGTCACAGCATTGCCCCCAATCATTGCAGAGTGCCAGCCACAGCATTGCCCCCAATCATTGCAGAGTGCCAGCCACAGCATTGCCCCCAATCATTGCAGAGTGCAAGCCACAGCATTGCCCCCAATGATTGCAGAGTGCCAGCCACAGCATTGCCCCCAATTGCAGAGCGCCAGCCACAGCATTGCCCCCAATGATTGCAGAGCGCCAGCCACAACATTGCCCCCAATTGCAGAGCGCCAGCCACAACATTGCCCCAATTGCAGAGCGCCAGCCACAGCATTGCCCCCAATGATTGCAGAGTGCCAGCCACAGCATTGCCCCCAATTGCAGAGTGCCAGCCACAGCATTGCCCCCAATTGCAGAGCGCCATCCACAGCATTGCCCCCAATTGCAGAGCGCCAGCCACAGCATTGCCCCAATTGCAGAGCGCCAGCCACAGCATTGCCCCCAATGATTGCAGAGTGCCAGCCACAGCATTGCCCCCAATGATTGCAGAGTGCCAGCCACAGCATTGCCCCCAATTGCAGAGCGCCAGCCACAACATTGCCCCAATTGCAGAGCGCCAGCCACAGCTTTGCCCCCAATGATTGCAGAGTGCCAGCCACAACATTGCCCCCAATTGCAGAGCGCCAGCCACAGCATTGCCCCCAATGATTGCAGAGTGCCAGCCACAACATTGCCCCCAATTGCAGAGCGCCAGCCACAACATTGCCCCAATTGCAGAGCGCCAGCCACAGCTTTGCCCCCAATGATTGCAGAGTGCCAGCCACAACATTGCCCCCAATTGCAGAGCGCCAGCCACAACATTGCCCCAATTGCAGAGCGCCAGCCACAGCTTTGCCCCCAATGATTGCAGAGTGCCAGCCACAACATTGCCCCCTATTGCAGAGCGCCAGCCACAACATTGCCCCAATTGCAGAGCGCCAGCCACAGCATTGCCCCCAATGATTGCAGAGTGCCAGCCACAGCATTGCCCCAAATTGCAGAGCGCCAGCCACAGCATTGCCCCCAATTGCAGAGCGCCAGCCACAGCATTGCCCCCAATTGCAGAGCGCCAGCCACAGCATTGCCCCAATTGCAGAGCGCCAGCCACAGCATTGCCCCCAATGATTGCAGAGTGCCAGCCACAGCATTGCCCCCAATGATTGCAGAGTGCCAGCCACAGCATTGCCCCCAATTGCAGAGTGCCAGCCACAGCATTGCCCCCAATTGCAGAGCGCCAGCCACAGCATTGCCCCCAATTGCAGAGCGCCAGCCACAGCATTGCCCCAATTGCAGAGCGCCAGCTACAGCATTGCCCCCAATGATTGCAGAGTGCCAGCCACAGCATTGCCCCCAATGATTGCAGAGTGCCAGCCACAGCATTGCCCCCAATTGCAGAGCGCCAGCCACAACATTGCCCCAATTGCAGAGCGCCAGCCACAGCTTTGCCCCCAATGATTGCAGAGTGCCAGCCACAACATTGCCCCCAATTGCAGAGCGCCAGCCACAACATTGCCCCAATTGCAGAGCGCCAGCCACAGCTTTGCCCCCAATGATTGCAGAGTGCCAGCCACAACATTGCCCCCAATTGCAGAGCGCCAGCCACAACATTGCCCCAATTGCAGAGCGCCAGCCACAGCTTTGCCCCCAATGATTGCAGAGTGCCAGCCACAACATTGCCCCCAATTGCAGAGCGCCAGCCACAGCATTGCCCCCAATTGCAGAGTGCCAGCCACAGCATTGCCCCCAATTGCAGAGCGCCAGCCACAGCATTGCCCCCAATTGCAGAGCGCCAGCCACAGCATTGCCCCAATTGCAGAGCGCCAGCTACAGCATTGCCCCCAATGATTGCAGAGTGCCAGCCACAGCATTGCCCCCAATGATTGCAGAGTGCCAGCCACAGCATTGCCCCCAATTGCAGAGCGCCAGCCACAACATTGCCCCAATTGCAGAGCGCCAGCCACAGCTTTGCCCCCAATGATTGCAGAGTGCCAGCCACAACATTGCCCCCAATTGCAGAGCGCCAGCCACAACATTGCCCCAATTGCAGAGCGCCAGCCACAGCTTTGCCCCCAATGATTGCAGAGTGCCAGCCACAACATTGCCCCCAATTGCAGAGCGCCAGCCACAACATTGCCCCAATTGCAGAGCGCCAGCCACAGCTTTGCCCCCAATGATTGCAGAGTGCCAGCCACAACATTGCCCCCAATTGCAGAGCGCCAGCCACAGCATTGCCCCCAATTGCAGAGTGCCAGCCACAACATTGCCCCCAATTGCAGAGTGCCAGCCACAACATTGCCCCCAATTGCAGAGTGCCAGCCACAGCATTGCCCCCAATTGCAGAGCGCCAGCTACAGCATTGCCCCCAATGATTGCAGAGCGCCAGCCACAACATTGTCCCCAATTGCAGAGCGCCAGCCACAACATTGCCCCCAATTGCAGAGTGCCAGCGATCCCTGCGAGACCCATGCACTTACCTCACGGACGGTCTCGCATTCGGCTCCCCGCGTCTCCGAGTCCTCCCGCGGCGCCTCCTCCTCGTCCAATGGCACGGTGTTTGCCTTTCGGCCAATCAGGAAGCGGGAGGACCCGCTCCCTGATTGGCCAGGAGGAGGATCATGTGACAATAGCGAATTCTCATTCGCTATTGTCACAGAATGGGCGGGTCGGGCTCACTGCTCCGCCCCCCGGCCGCCACGTCTGCCCAAGCGCGGGACATTCAATTGTCCTGCACGTCCTCAGACGCGCAGAGGGATTCAGCCGGTTCTGCGAACTTGCAGAAAGTTAGCCACCGGTTCTATGGAACCGGTGCGAACCGGCTGAATCCCACCACTGCCTCCACCTCAGACACCCGGCCCTCAGTCTCAGTCAGGCGCCCCCTGATTTTATCCAGATCATGGCGGATTAGGGTACATTCAGAGGCCAGGTGGTCAATCCGGAGCATCAGGGCAGTTTTTGAGGCGTCTATAGCAGCCAGTATGGGAGCAGTAATATCCCCCCCTCCATGCGACCCCCCAGTCTGTCCAGCGGTCCCCAGCAGTGACCCCTCGGTACCTGAGTCCTTAGGCTGTGCCAGAGGAGGGTTCCCGGCCCCCGCAGACATCTTTCCCGACTTCAAGAAGGCCTGGGCGCCTGTGGCTGCAGAGGAAGAAGATGAGGCCTGGACCTGCAAGATGGCGGCGGCCGCTTTCGCGCCTCGCGGCGGGACCGCTCGTTTAGGCCGCGGGGTCGGTGCAGAAACCCGGGATTTTCCCCCCGGCATCCGTGCCCCACCTGTGCCCGATGCGGAGGAGGGCAAAACCGCCGCGATCAGAGGCACAGGGGCCGTGGATGGAGCCGGATAAGGTCAGGATGGTGGAGAGCTCTGCTAACACACGTCCGGCGCCGTCTACATCCCGGCCACGCCTCCAGAAGACATTTTTTAAGCCCAGCCTAGGTATCTCACATCTCTCCTTTCATAGATACATAGAGTGAGTAAGTGTAGCCAGCCAAAGACAAAAAGAGTGTTATTTGAAGAATTACCTAGTAAAAATAAAGGACAAAAAGCCAGAGGAAAAGACAACAATGAAACCACCATATCTAAGAACTAGTAAACTGCAAATTATTACATTTTTTGTTTTTAGGATATGATTTAAGGGTTATGTGTAAGATTTTGGTTAAGAATTAGGTTTTATTGTTTAGTTAAGAGTTACGTTTGAGCCTTGGGTGGTATTTCAAACCCAATCACTAATTTAAGCTCAAAGGTTGGTTTTATTTTGTTTTATAGTTACACCTCTCATTAAATTAATACCTAGTGGTCCTACCATGAGGGTCCTTGTTCAGAAAATTCCTTTAATGGGGTAACAAATATCTCCTGAATGTGTTGTCACCAAGTCATATGCAACCCTGTTGCAAGTTACGAATAGTCATGCTGACACACATTTACATTTCACCTGGTGATTATGCTATTAACATAGTTCCTGTACTATGGAGAGGCACATTGGACAGGACTGCTTGTAAAGGGTAGGATGTTGACTGTTTGTCACGTCATCCATGTTTCCCTCTCCGTTGGGCACCAAGCAACGTTTACACGACTGGCCTACTCTGGGGTGTGTTTTTTTGGGCTACGCTAGGCACCTTGTACAGGGTCACTTTACTACACACACATGGGGTACCTCTGCTTTGTACCATCTCCACCAATGCCCTTGGACAAGGCCGAGGCTGCTATGGGAGAATACTCGACCTTAAGGCAGACCTCTACTGTTAGAGATGAATGTACACCATGTACACTTGCACTGCAACTGTTCTTCAGTTAACTCTCAGTTCCCCATGACAATGAAAAATTCTCTGTAATTTGCATTTAGGAGGAACACGCTAAGCCAATGTCCACATCCACCTGTCCAGCGTTTTCCACTACTAATTCTCAATAGCAGAGTGGGCCCCGCTGTGCACTCTGCTTGGGCTCCACATGTGCACTGAACTTAACTCTTGAACAGGATGGGAAATTCTGTGGAGCAAATCTGCACCCGTTGCTCTGGGAGATGGACCATTGGTGGAAGGAATGCCGAAAGCATCTCCCCTGCTTCTAGAGGCTGTTCAACTTATAACAGGTACACGCTACCAACAGGCTGCTTGGTAAACTTCTGTTACTCTAGGTAACCACTTGTGTCTTCACACTACTCAACTACACACCAATGTCTTCATACCCTAATGTGTTTAGGACCCACTTGACAACTACGTGTGTGCTAATTACTTGCGATACACCTCTGTAGTAACTTCAGGCCAGGTAAGGACAACAGTTCAATACTTTATTTAGAAAAAGTGAAAAAATTAACATTTCATAGTCCAACGTACAAATGCAAAGTTATTGCTACTTTTCTACATCTAACTACAGGCTTGTGCTCCCCCAGCATACTTGCAAAGGTGAAGTCCAAGGAATTACAGTCTTTCAGAGGCACTCTCTTGCAGACGCAAGTCCTTCAGAGGCATGCTCCAGTGTTGGTGTCTTCAGGGTGAACCCCAGGTTCTGAGGTCTTTACATCCTGAGGTTAATAGATGACCTCCTTCTGCTCCTCGCAAGTGTCAAGCTCCTTCTCACTCCCTTAAGGTCACTCTCTTTAGAGAAAAGCCCAAACTCTCTCAACTATTTCTCTGTGTTCTCTGGACAGAACTCGAACCTCTACCCCCCTTTTTTCTGTCTCCACCCCAGGCCACTGTCCATTTTTATTTCACACAGAACCAGAGAAGAACCCACCAAAAGATAAAAAAAAACAGGAAAGGCATTAGCTCTTATCCTCCCAGCTGATGCAGACCCTAACTAACTATTTCAACCTACCCATATGCTGAACTCTTCCCCTCTTCACTTCTCCATAACCTAATACATAAATGGTATTACTTTCAGGATCACCAAGTGAAAATGAGGAAACAAAACCCTGAAAAAAGGAAACAAACCCTGTAAAAAGGCTGGTAAGCTGCAATATATCACATTTTTGTCTTCAAGAAAAAAGAGGCTGGTGGAGGTTCACCAAGTGGGTCAAATTTAGTATATAGTAGTACATAGTCTGAATTACTGTTCTTCCAGTGAACGCATGGGGAAGGGTGGGTGCAGAATAGAGAGCGATGACAGTCACTGCACTCTGCTCCAAGAAGACCAAGTTCTTTGTGTAGGCAGGGAGGGAAGGGGAGAAGTGGAGAGGGAGAGACTCACAGCAGAGAGCATAGAGCAGAATAACAGAGGCATGGAAACTGACCACAGTAACATGGATCAGCAGCCATGATTACCGTGGTCAGCACACACAGTGGTATACAGGAACAGGGAGGATCAACCAGATATTTTACATCATACAATATGACAAATTACATGGCACAAGCACTATGCTATAGGTCATGGTTTAAAGAAACAGAAGCTTTTTGTTTTTTAGGGTTACAACTACTTTAATTAAAATGCAGCAACAATGCTAATTCTCCCTGTTTCCCTGGTCATTACCTAGCACCCTGTCTATATATAGTTTATAATTGGCTGTAGATATTTTACAATATGATGAAAAATATCCACTAACAATAGCAAGTTGTATTGACTATATTAAATGCACTTAATTGCTCATGTTAACCCATATAATTATATTTTTGCAAGTTATTCTTGAATTGATTGCATCCCTTGAGGACATTGGAAGTTGTATTGTTTGCTTTTGATGGTTAACTGTTTGTCTAGGATGAAATCAGAAATTTACATTACAACTTCCCACAAAATTTAGAATGTTCGGTAAATGTTTTTGTTGTCTGTGTATATACAGGAGAAATAGTAGAAAATTGCAATTCCGAATTTAGAAGCATAAATAGTATTTAGTGAGTGGTAAAGTATGGTATTATGGTATTAGATTACAACACTCTGCAAGAATTCTTAGAATAGGAAATAATGAGTAAGCCATGTATGAACTGGAGAAGTCAGAAGATGGTAACTGCTAACATGGTTAATTTGCACAGGGTTCACTAATCCACAGCAATCTGCTATTGCTTCCTTGAAATATGAGAATATTTTTAGATGCTACTGACAGGAACATGTCCTATTATACCAACCTAGCAAGTCAGGGCTTTGAAATAATTTACATAGAATTACCATTTAACAGTATTTTATTAAATCTCATAGCTAGGGTTATTTATTAATACGTATCAAACTGGGAAATATGCTGGCAAGACTGAGCTTCTTCTTAAATTAAAACAATATGGAGAACTAAATGGGCCTGATCTACTAAATGACATGCTTGTACCCCACTGCACCAATCATGTGCAGACATCCCAATTGTATCTTCAAATTATTTTTATATTTCCATGATTCACTCAGATGAGAGTACATAGGCTACAGAGTAGATATGCTAAATTTACTAACAAGTTTAGTTTGCTATAGAATGTATTCTCCAGGGTCTGAAAGTACACTGGCTAAGTCATTGTGTGACTACAATTTAAATGTCATTTTTTCTAATGTTTATGGTCTATTTAATTGCTGTTAACATTTTTAAATGTGCATTCCAGCTAGGATTAAAACCGTATTAACTGACAATTTCAGGTTTAGATCAAAAACATCAGCCCCTACTACCTACCACCTTAACAAAAAGCTTAAACCTCTAAACACACAGATGCCCACTTACCACCTTTTACATGAATTTACATTAGTGTTAGCCCTCTGAAAAGTGTTCCACGGTGGGTTGCTTTAAAAGGGCTTTGACAGGCAGTGAGTAGGGATTATGTCATCTCTTCACCGCCAGTTTTACCCACTAAAACAGTGGTCCCTAACCTTTTTGGTACCAGGAACCAGTTTCATGACAGCAAATTTTCCCAGCCTCCTCAGCCCCCCTTTACAGCACAGTCCTTCTTTATATTAGTGTCCACAGTTCTCCTTCACATCACAGCCCCAATTTGCATTACAGTTCACTTTTTACATCACAGTGCCCCTTTACATTAATTTAACAAGAACTGCTCTGTAAAGGTTCACTGTAATGTAAAGGGGGACTGTGATATAAAGGGGACTGCACTTTAAAGGGGCACTGTAATGACTTCAGTGCCCCTTTACAGTGCAGTCCACTTTATATTACAGTGCCCCTAGCAATCACAGCCTCCTCCATCACAGTGCCCCTGCAGTCTGCCTCCCCTTCCTCTCTAACATCACACTTTCTCATTCTAATCTGTGCCTCCCCTGGACAGAACTCTTACCTTTAGCAGGGTAGAAGCTGTGATCAGTCGGTGTGTTCTCTCCTGGTTCCCCCGCCCACCCGACAATGTCATCCTATTAGCAGGACAGGGGGTGGGAGGAGCTCTCCATTTCAATCTGCAGCTCTCCCACACCCTGCCCTGCTGATACTGTAGGATGACATCATCGGCCGGGTAGGCGAAGGAGTCGGGAGACGACACACAGGCATGGCTACACAGCAGGAAGTGTGCAGGGAACGCAGTCTGTTATAGCCCTGTGCGGACCGTGATCGCTGCTCATCTCCTGCTGTGTGGCCTGGTCATCCGCACCTTGGGGGGTGGGGACCCTTGCAATAAAAGCCCACACCACCACTCTGCAACACATTCACTTAAATGGATAAGGTTTGGTGGGTAGTTTTGCCCACTGAATATGATAGGGGGGTTTATTTCTTGCCTTAGCTGTGAAGCAAAGTGTTGCACCTGTAGGCAGGTGCCTGCAAGAGGTTGCCTGAGAGGAGAGGAGAGAACTGAACCGGACATGCGCCGGTTTGTTAACAGCTGATCACTCCGTCATAGGACGGAGCCATCACGTGGTAAAGGGCCGCTGTAATTGGCCCTTTACTACAATCCATAATGCGCCGGGTCCCTCGGACCCAGCGAGCATGGAAACTTCCGTGTGTGCGCCCCAGGGGGCGCGTGGGAAGCGCGATTCTGGGAGGATGTCATAGTATGTCCTCCCAGAATAAGCCGACCCCGCTGTAGCCATCATTCGGCTATGGCCCGGACGGCAAGTGGTTAAAAAAATGTCAAATACTTAGGCATTAAGCTCACACCTAAGCTTGGAAACCTTTTTGAGCAAAACCTCCAACCCTTATTGAAGGGAATAGAGGATGACCTAAAAGCGTGGAATTTCAAACAATTTTCATGGTTCGCTAGGGTGGCCTAATTTAAAAATGACTATACTACCCAGACTTCTCTATTTCATTCACGCTCTCCTAGTAGAAATCCCCCTCCTCATTTTTTAAAAAACTGACTAGTATCCAACACAACTTTATTTGGGCAAACAAAAAAACATGCATACAATTAAATGTACTTACTCTACCTAAAAATAAGGGTGGAATGGGACTACCAAATTTCAAGAAATATTATTACATGACCCATCTGACAAGAATTATATACTGGCATTGCCACTCCAGTAACAAGGATTGGGTAAACTTAGAAAAGTCATGATCACACTTACAGATACCTGCCTTGAACAGACCCCACAAATTACCCGGTGACAATAAAACTCACCCCCTTATTAACGCCACACTCGCAGTGTTCCATAAACAAAAAGATACAATTTGTCCTCAACTCCTGGCCCACTGACTGCCAATGCAGACAATCCAGACTTCCCATCGGGTCTTAAAAAGAAGTCCATACCTGTCACCAAAGATAGTACTCCATTGTTGGCCCACCATTGCTTCCATAAAAACAAAGCTTAAATGCTTTACTCCTCCACTAGCCGGTTTCCCTATTTGGGACCAGACCCATGGCATGGAGTGCCTAGGGACTCAGCCTGGAGTCACGGAAGGAGGAGAGATGCAGAGGGGCCCGGGGAGAGAGAGCAAGTGTGGAGGTTGGTGAGAGAGAGCGTTTCCTGTATTTCGTAGCAACCATGGGACTAGTCACTGGGAGAGAGGTGACATGAACTGCTGAATTGGTGGAGATTGGTACATGCTCAGCGGTATTGGTAAGTGTAACAGCCATGGAGCAAGTGATTAAGTACTACCTGCTGCTAAGTTGGAGTGTTGTCTTAATATTGATTCCACATGAAAGTGTCTCTGGGCCTGTGCTTCAGACATTAGAAGGTGCAGTTCTGCAGTGTCCTAGCCAGGGTGCCTAAGCCCCACCCACACACCTGCAGCATGTGTACACTCCTGTTTTCTGCCTTTGCAGCTCAAGGCGGACTGTTTGGAAAGGCAGTAAAAGGCATCTCAGTTGTGTGTTTTTACCACCCTCCAACCTCAAGTGTAAACAAGGCTTAACAGAGATGGCCTCCCTCTGTTTACATCCTCTGAAATCTTGTTAGTGCTGCCTATAGCTGTGCAAGAGCTTTCCATAGACTTACAAGGGGGAAATCCATACCAATAAATAAAAGCCCAATTCATGTCTGAGGGAAGTTACTGCACATGGTTGGTTAGCACCTAAAATAATCCAGAATGGAAAGTGCGAATGGCCTGGGAAGTCACCACCGTTGGAGAGTGGTAGGTGTGCACTTTGGTAGTGGTGGAGTTTAGCTTAGAGTACATTGGAGAGGATAGGAAAGGGAGATGTGGAATTGTTAGCAAAACCAGAACTTGGCTCAGTGTACATTACACTGCTTTCATTAATTTGCAAAAAAAACCTTATATTGTAAAAAAGTCTTATTGAATTGCATTTGAAGGGGGAATTGTACTGCACATTTTCAGTAATCAATTGGGAATGAGAGATTTCATATGCCAGAATATAAATTGACATTCCAATGATTAATATCCGTACACACGTTAAAGTTTTTCTCCCAGTATTAAATATCTGGGTTTCTTGGGCCTTCTGTGTTGCTTCGTGCATACTTTTCCTTTCTTGGCAAGGCAGTCACATTATCAATTTTTTATTTCTTGTTCCTTTTTATTTTTATCGGATACAAAGGTATAAAAACAGCTTTATTTCGATGTTTAATGTGCACAGAAGGCTAGGACTGTGCTATATGCATTAAACATTAGAGTACAATCACCTAGATAAGTTGAAGATTCAAGTTCACATACATTTGTGTTCTCTTGCAAGATCATGATGACTGTACTGCAAAGATTGATCCCTGCTCATGTTTATTTTATTTAGTAAACCAAGCTCAGTGTATATATTATTTCAAACAAGCTATTAAAGAAATATAGGGCTGTCAATGTTGACCTACCTCCTAAAATGCTTGATGCCTGGCTATTGACCTCCTGGGTTCAACACAATCTAAGTCACTAGGCTGGAACAAGTATGCAGATCAGGAAAGTCAGAGTAACACCCAAAATCCTTACTAACCACTTGCCTACTGAGCATTTTCACCCCCTTCCTGTCAAGGCCGATTTTCAGCTTTCAGCGCAGTCGCACTTTGAATGACAATTGTGCGGTCATGCAACACTGTACCCAAGCAGAATTGTTATCATTTTTTTCACACAAATAGAGCTTTCATTTGGTGGTGTTTAATCACCACTGTTTTTTTTTTAATTTTTTTTTCCAAATAAACAAATAAATCGGAAAATTTTGAAAAAAAAATAAGTGTTTTCATAGTTTGTTATACAATTTTGCAAATAGGTAATTTTTCTCATTGATTGAGGTGCACTGATGAGGCTGCACTGATGAGGCGGTATTGATGGGTGTTGATGAGGCGGCACTGATGTGCACTAATAGGTGGCACTAATGGCATTGGTATGCAGCACTGATAGATGCCACTGATGATGAGGCACTGATGGGCACTAATGAAGCGCCACTGGTGGGCACTGATGAGGAGGCACTGATAAGGCTGCACTGATAGGCAGCACTGATGGGCACTGATAGACGTCACTGATGAGCACTGATAGGTGGCACTGATGTGCACTGGTAGGCAGCACTGATGGGAACTAATAGGCAGCACTAAAGGCATTGGTATGTGGCACTGATAGGTGACACTAATGATGAGTCACTGATGGGCACTTATTGGCAGCCCTGGTGGGCTCTGATTGGCAGCACTGGTGGGCACTGTTTGGCAGCACTTATGGGCATAGATTGGCAGCATTGTTGGAACTGCACTGATAATCAGTGCCCTGATTATCAGTGTAGATGTCCCTTTTAGAGAAGCTGGTTATCGGCTCTCTATTCTTCGCCTCATGCTGAGTGCCGATCACTGGCTTTTGTTGATATCCGTGATCAGCTGTGATTGGACACAGCTGATCACGTGGTAAAGAGTCGTAGCACGCGGCGGGTGCGATCAAGGGATGCCATCATATGATGGCATCCCAGAACTAGACGACCGTGCTGTAGCGGTAATTTGACTATAGTCAGGGCGGCAAGTGGTTAATATACCTATTATGAATGAGTAGCTGAAAGTATAGAGTGTTAGCATGACAGCCAAGGAACTAACATGTTCAGAAGGAGAGGTCAACAATGGCCTTATTTCCATGTTACTCCCGTTAAAGGATTAGCCTAGGTTCACATCTACTGTATGTTTTCAAACCCGCAGACAAACCGTGCTGCCCCTTAGCAAATGTGTGGGGGTGCCTTAATTGTTAATGGTACACCCAAGGATCAGAAAACACATGTGGCTATGTTTTTATAAAAAGTGTCTGACTTTTCCCCCCTGTTTCCCATAAGTACAGCAGCCTATTCAAATTAATGGGTTGCTGTACCAAAGCAGACACGACACACAAGACCTGCAATAGTGTAAACCTGTGAAAACCGGAACAGCAATGAACACTTTAAAACCAGTTTTCTGGCAAGAAACTGTATGATAAACAGAAATAACTTTGTGACTAAACAACAAATATAAAACAACATAAAAAAACAATCATATTGTAACTTGTAAAGATAAAATATATGTAAAAAAAAGTATTTGTGGCCAGACGCAACTTTGTCTCCAGTTGTCCATTGTGTGTTGTAATTGTCCCATTGTACGTCTGTTTCATGAG
Source organism: Pelophylax lessonae (assembly GCF_965119305.1). NCBI lineage: Eukaryota > Metazoa > Chordata > Amphibia > Anura > Ranidae > Pelophylax > Pelophylax lessonae. The sequence goes on along the minus strand of NC_138770.1, from coordinate 402,459,976 downwards.
TGTTATAAAGGCCCCCTGTTGTTTTCTACAATAAGCTTTAGCACACAGGAGCCCATTTAACAGAATAAGAATTAGGAAAAGAAAAAGCTCCATTACCATCCCAGAATTACTCCCTCCTTATTTCATTTAGGTTACTGTTTAGCACCTATTTGTGACTTCGAAATAAAGTTGCCAAAATAAAAGCTCCAATTGTTTGAATGCAGTTTTAAATATTTTCAGTTTCAAAGTTTTCAAATGTTAATAAATGACTCTTCCCATTGCATCCATGTAAGCAGGTCTCTGTGTAATGGTTGAGTAACTATCTATTTGTCTTGGTGACCATTATCATCTGAACTGAAAGCCAATGAAAATTCTAAATTTTGACCTGTCACCAGAACAGCATTAGGGGAAATACTATAAATGGAGGCACTCTTTCTGGTGACAATTGTTTGACAGAGAGCCATTACCCTACTTTGGAAAGGTTTTTTCCTCACTTTCTGTTGAGTCTGTGGGACAGGACGAGAAGGATAATCTCCCCAGTGGAGACACAACGGTTTCAATCATAGCATTATTTTTCCTGAAATTAAAAAAAATGTTTTTGCTTTATATGTACTTTAACCAATTGCCGATCGTATAATCTAGATATATGGTGGCAAGGTGGCTCTTCTGCTCCAGATCACGTACTGATACGTCATCTGGCACTTCCCGGTACGGGGCCTGAGTGTTGCTGGGAGTCGGCTCTGCTGTGATTTTACACAGCAGATGTCGATCAGCGGGTGCTGTCCAATAGATTACAGCTGCTACCCGCTGATCATCTGGAACACACACAGGACAGGGCTCTGCCTATGTAAACAAGGCAGAGCCCCGTCCTGTCAGCTGGAAAGTATTAGGTTTTCTTTCTCCACAAAGCACAACATACAGTACACATGAACACTGACTAGGCACGCATTGATCGCCCCTGATGTTTAACCATTTTGTCATTAGTACAGTGATAGTGAATATTTTTAGCACTGATCACTGTATTAGAGTCACTGGTCTCCAAAAAGTGTCAGTTAGTTTAAGAATGTCCACTACAATATCAGAGCTCCCAACTGTTCCTGATTTGGAGGGACTGACCCTGATTTGGAACAAAGTCCCTCTGTCCCTCTTTCCTCCTCATTTGTCTCTCATTTTGGTCTGATCTATATAGTTGTATATATAAAAGTGCACTATTTATCTATCAAAAAGTGTTTCCCAGTGCTAAACTTTTCATCCAATTTCTAAATTGCTGCATTTGTACATTTTTAAAAGCCAATATTAATGAATAGTAGTGGTTAAAAAAAAAAAAAAAAGCGGGTTGTACCAATAACTTTTTTTAATTTTCTTCTTTAACCGCTTGCCTGCCGCAGTTGTACTGCGGCAGTCTGGCGCTCCCAGGCAAAGTGCTGTATATATACGGCGCTAGCCTGGGAGGAGCTAGGGGGCGATCGCATGCCGTCGGAGGCTCGCTCCCGCGCCCGCTCGTCAGCTGGGGAGTCAGTGCGTGTGACTGGCGGCTCCGATGGCCGCCGGCCACTCACAATCTTCCTCTGCAGTGAAAGAAGGAAAGACTTTTTGGTTGAAAATGTAATCTTTATTTGCATAAAAGATATACAAAAAACAATACTTTGTCAGGGTACATTCTCCCCTGTACTGCATAAATACACTACATTACAATACATTCCCGGTCATATAAATAAATACATTCAATCAATTACATTCAGGCTGCGGTACAATGCCTGATGCATTGTGCGGAGTAAGGATACCCCGTGCCATCACATCATGCATGATGCCACAATACCTCTAAAGCATGAAACTTGAAAAACGTTGACTGTACGTTGCATTAATCAATCAAACAATATTGCATTTAAAAAAAACAACAGGTGTGATGGGGGGTTAGGAGAGTGGGGTAGGGGAAGGGGAATGAGGTCACAAGCCCAAAGCTTTATCGAATGGAGAAAGACACACAAGGGAGAGTGGGGGAAGGGGAAATCTTCAGACCTCATCTTCCTCCATGAGATCCATCAGGTTATAGTCTCTGAGCAGACTGTGAACCAGTCTGTGACAGTCCTCAATGGACATCCTCTCCCACTGGTGGATAAGGCCCTTTCTGGCGCACCATAAAGCGTCCTTAAAGCAACACAACACCCGCCAGGCGTTGTCAATGTCCTCCTGGGAAAAAGTTCAGTGAAAAAGTCCATTCAGCACACCGAAGTGTGTGATGGCAGTCTGTGGAACAAAGTCTCTAAGTTCAGGTTCCAAGGCCCTCAACAGGCTCTGTGCAAAGGAGCACTCCCAGAAAACGTGAAATGACGTTTCCTCATGGATGATGCAAAAAGGGCAGTGCCTGTATCTGCACAAGTTTCTGGCATGCATAAATGTCCTAAGCGGCAATCCCCCTTGGATTGCCATCCATGCCAGATCTTTATGCCTGTTGGTGAGTCCCTTTGAAGAAACATTCCTCCTGACCACTTTGCAAGTGGCTGAAGGGAAGCCTGGAACAGTCTCAGCAATGTCCGATGCTCTGATCAACTTGTAGATAGTTTTTGGCTTCCACACAAAAACATGGGGTTGGGCTTCACAGTAACTATACACTGTTGGTAGACAATCAGAGGCTATCACAGCAATTAGGTGACTCGGAATCAGGAGTTCTGGGTCTCGATGGTTAGTACGGGGCCTGGGGGGTTCTCAGTGAGACCCCAGTATCTGTGCTAGAAGCTTGTCATACAGCACGCTCCCAGCACAAAGGGAGATGCACCACGCAAAAAAGCCCAGTCCAGTGGGGCCACATATTTGTGTGACGTCGGCATTAAGGGGTTAAAAAATAGTATTATTGTAGATAAAAAGGTATATTCTCTCTTACTCCATTTAAATTACACCAAAATTATGATTCTGGCACAAAGCTTTTTTTATTGCAACACTAAAAAAAAAAAAATTAAAGAACAAGGGTTATAAACAAAACTTTTAAATATTAGTGGTATAAAATAGAAATAAAAGATTTCAGCGGGAAAAATAAGTTAACAGTTAAGTAGACTGTACATTGCACATAAATTCAATTTGTATGCCCCTACCACTGTTTTGGCAATTTTTCCATACCCACACTGCATACACTGCCTTCTTTTCTCCCCTATGTACCTGGGGTGTCTCTAAATGTTATCTAATTTCCGAACACAATCCCTCCCACCCCAGGGAAAAAATGTCTACACCCCTAGGGCCAGCATTAAAGTGCTTGTAAAGGTTTTTTTTTTTTTTTTTAAATAGCAAACATGTTATACTTACCTGCTCTGTGCAAGAGTTTTGCACAGAGCAGCCCCGATTCTCCTCTTCTAAGGTGTTGCTTCTGGTTCCTCCCCTTCATCGGGTGCCCCCACGGAGAGTTGCTTTCCATGGGGGCACCCGTGCGGGAGCGCTCCTAAGTCCTGCTGCTGCCCCCCCCCCAGCTCTCGTTTCACTGGATTTGATTGACAGCAGCAGGAGCCAATGGCTCCTGCTGCTATAAATCTATCCAATGAGGACCCGAGACAGTGGCTGGAACTGCTTCACAACTCCTTTAACATCCGTATGTACTTTCTGTTTTTTTTTTTTTTTCAGAAACAGGTGCTTTCAATGTAAGCTGGCATGTTAAATGTCCTAAGCATAATATACCTATTTTTCTCATAAATGCTGGATTTTACCTGCACCTTGCTAAACCAGGCTTATACATCATTTTCTTAAGTTCCTGTAGACAGAGCAATGTGCTGTAAATCTAAAGGGCTGTGGACAGAGCTAGGTGTGGCTATTCACCGATAGGGCTATCAGTGGTTCCAGTATCTAATCAGCAGCAAGGGTGACAACACGGTAGTGATTTACCTACAGAAGGAAGTGCTTTCTCCCCATAAGAAAGGTAGGGACTATGCAATGGTTCTCCTGGCAGGATCAATAGGCATTTACAAAAAATCTCAAGGGTTACTTAGAAAAACATAGATCTCTCACTAGGATTGGCTGTTTATATCACATGTGATTTTATAGTTTGGCCATAGTTCTACTTTAAAGTACATATAGTTCTTCTTTAACCACTGGACCTCCAGAAGATTTACCCCTCTTCATGACCAGACCATTTTATGCGATACGGCACTGCGTTTTTTTAACTGAAAATTGCGCAGTCGTTCGACACTGTACCCAAATAAAAATGTGTCCTTTTTTTCCCACAAAGAGAGCTTTCTTTTTCTGGTATTTGATCACAGCTGTGTTTCATTTTTTTTTTTTGGTTTTTGCACTATAAACAAAAAAACACATACAATTCTGGAAAAAAAAATATATTTTTTCTTTCTGCTATAAAACATATCCAATAAAAATTTTTTAAAAATCAAATTTCTTCATCAGTTTAGGCCAATATGTATTCTGCTACATATTTTTGGTAAAAAAAAATCCCAATATACGTTTATTGATTGGTTTGCGCAATAGTTATAGCATTTACAAAATATGGAATATTTTTATTTGTTTTAATTGAATATTTTTTTTTTTTTTTTTTTTTACTAGTAATGGCGCTGATTAGCGACTTATAGTGGGGGCTGCAATATTGCATACCTCTCAACTTTTTTAGATAGGAATGAGGGACACCTTTCAGCAAAAGTATGTAGGCAGAGATAGGATAAACCCCCTTCCATGCCCCCATAACCACTTTAGTCCCGGAAGATTTGGCTGCTCAATGACCAGGCCCTGCGTGACTTTAATGGACAATTGCGCGGTCCTGCGATGCTGTACCCAAATTAAATTGATGTCCTTTTTTTCCCACAAACAGAGCTTTCTTTTGGTGGTATTTGATCACCTGTGTGATTTTTTTTTTTTTTGTGCTATAAACAATTTTTAAAAAATAACAATATTTTTCACTTTTTTTTTATATGAGATTCTCAAAAAAAAAAGTCAAAATCAATTTTTTTTAACATTTTAGGCCAATTTGTTTTCTGCTAAATATTTTTGGTAAAAAAAATCACAATAAGCGTATTTTGATTTGTTTTCGCAAAAGTTATTGCGTTTACTAACTACGGGAAAGATTTATGTCATTTTTATTGTTTTTTTTTTTAAACTAGTAATGGCGGCGAACTGTGATTTTTTTTTGTGGGACTGCGACATTGCAGCGGACAGATCGGAACCCTGACTGACATTTTTGACACTTTTGGGAGTACCAGTGACATTACTACAGTAATCAGTGCTATAAATATGCACTGTTACTGTAAAAATTACACTGGCAGGGAAGGGGTTAACTTTACTGGTGATCAAGGTGTTAAGTGTGTCCCTAGTAGAGGGGCGTGGCTTGTGATGTAATCACAGAGACATGTGATCCTACATAGCAGGATCGCATAGCCTCTGTGATTACTTTAGTGAGAATGACAGACGGCTGCCAGAATCATAATTTTGGTGTAATTTAAATGGAGTAAGAGAGAATATATCTTTTTATCTACAATAATACTATTTTTTAACCCCTTAATGCCGACGTCACACAAATATGTGGCCCTACTGGACTGGGCTTTTTTGCGTGGTGCATCTACCTTTGTGCTGGGAGCGTGCTGTATGACAAGCTTCCAGCACAGATACTGGGGTCTCACTGAGAACCCCGGGCCCTGTACTAACCATCGAGACCCGGAACGCCCGATTCCGAGTCACTTAATTGCTGTGATAGCCTCTGATTGTCTACCAACAGTGTATAGTCACTGTGAAGCCCACCCCCATGTTTTTTCTCTCTGTGAATGGAGGAGAGAGATAAATCGTATCTCTCTCTTTCCTTGCAGAGAAAAAGTGTGTATAAAAAAATAAAATATAAAAAAAATAAATAAATAAAACAAAATACAAAAAAAAAAAAACCTAGATCAAGGTTTGATCTAGGTCAGTGCCAGGGCTAGTGTTTGGGTCAAGGTCAAGGTCAAAGGTCAGGGTCAGTATTTTTTTGGACAGATTTTTTTTTAAATTTGTATCAGTGTCAGTGCGATTTAGGTAGAATAAAAAAAAAAAAAAAACGAAAAATGCGCACTAATGTTTTTGGGTTGTACTACGGGTACAAAGAACAACAACTAACATACACATATGTGGCATAGCTGCAATTGTCAGGAGCAGGAGCATTTATTTTGGGTTTTTTTTTGGTGGTAGGTAATGGTAGTAGCAAGAAATATACAGCTAAATTGAAAAAAAACATTTTTTTTTTTTTACTATTTTTGTCCAGTTTTAGTTTGATAATGAAAAAAAAAATCAGGAGATATACATTACCATTTACCACCAAAGAAAAGCCCAATTTCCCCTGAAAAAAAAAGGTATAATCCACCTGGATGTACAAAGTAGTTGTGATGATATGTACAATTATACTAACACATGTTAAAGTTGCAAAATTGTGCTAAGGCATTAAGATTTGTTTTACCCTTAGGCACAAAGGGGGTTAAACTAGCACTGGTTAAAGTAGAAAAAAAAACAAACATTTTTGCAGTTTTGTTACATTTTCTTGTCTATGGATTGTAGATAAAATAATATTATTTTTGCAAGATTATGTAACAGAAAAAAAAGCATTGTTTATCCTAAAAATAGATATGTATTGTTATCTTAAATATTTTCAGTTCCCTCTTTAGTGGCTCCTTCCTCCCTTTCAGTGCCACCATCATGCCGTGTGCATAGATGTGCTAAAGGGCTCTGCCTGGGCTTTGAGTCCTGGCAGAGTCCTTCAGCACATCTGCACATAGGCAGGTTTTGGATTTCCCTAATAGCAGCCTTTGTGCATACCCAGGAAAACCTGCACACATGCAGATGTGTAGGGAATTCCAAGCCTGCAAGTGTCCCACAGAGCTCACACAGGACCCAAGCTCTGTTGCACATCTGCACATGCACAGAAGGGAGTTGGAAATAAACTTCATTCTTCCTAATTGAGAAATATGGAAGTGCGGCACAAATAATTGTCACAAATGAAAAAATATATAAATTGAAATCCAATTGTAGAAGAGGGAGAACGGAGAAAGCAGGGCATCATGACACTTACTGTAGGGTGAAGGTCCATTTTAGGTAATGACAAAAGTATTGCCAAATCAATAGGCCCATAGAAGAAATAAAAAAACTGCTCTGGCCCCTAAGGGATGTACAAGTGTGGAAGATGAACTGGTTAATGCATTGTTGTGTATTGCAAATATTGATAAGACTGCAATCCAACTTCTTACAGTTGGTGGTCTAGGTGTTTCTGCTTTTAATTTGGACCTGTCGAAAACATATGGTTTTATTGTGTATCACTTGAATCGTCCAAGTACTGTAAATGTCAAGATTATGGTGAAATCCTTGGAATGCCACCGTATGCTCTTAAGTAATGACCCCACTTATTTATGTATACCCTGCCATACCAATTCTGCAGCTCTTTACAAAGCGCACTAAATCATTCACATTAGTTCCTGTATATTAATTTTATACTACTACAGGAGCCGCCTGACTTGTGTAGCATTGCCTCCAGCTACACAGCCAAATCAATGCATTCTGATATCAGACAGCGGTATTCCTGTGCATAATGGTGGGTCAGGAAAAGGTTTGTGCGTTTGGAAGAATAGCAGTATCATTCCCATCCTTGCTGCAAAAATGGTCAATGGGTTTTAGCATTTTACAGATTTTGGTCCTGTATTAATTTTTTAAATAGTAGTTGTCTTTGAATTTAACATGGTTACATTTTAATGTGCACAATTATAACATACTACATAACAAAAAATGTCAGCATGAAATTTTGAAGATTCAGTTTTGGTTGCTTATTACATCAGATTACAGTAAACCCCCGCTCCATCGCGGTTCAGTTTTTGCGGTCCCGGTATATTGCGTTTTTTTTTTTGTAATGTTATTTTACTATATAAATCATTAAAAATGAAATATTTTTGTGTTTTCCATAGCTCTTGTTATGTCTCTCAGTATCTTTTATGTGTTTAAATGAGTTTCTATTGTTTTAAAAGTGTGTTTAAAGACCTTAAATGCTTTTACACGTGCAGTGACAGTAAAAAAACATGCCTACAATGCATTTTAATAGGGTTTTTCAATTTCGTGGATTTTCACTTTTCGCGGCTGGGTCCGGAACGTAACCCCCGCAATGGAGGGGGGTTTACTGTATATGTTGCACTGTATACTAGTGCTGCCATACCTTACCTAGCTGGTAAGAAAATGATCAAGAAATGTCAAGAGAGGTGAAGGAAGCCCAGATCCACAAAATGGGGAAAGTAGAAGCAGGGAGATACATCCAGTGCAGGTCATCAGTTACAGATTGCTCTCTGGCAAGCAGCACGGTAGTGGAAAATGATCAAATCTAACTCCAAATATTGTTAAACTAGCAGCCACAGGCAGCAGTATCTCTCTTACACTTTAGATATACATCTTTAAGCCTGTAGGCATAGGAGTGCTTAGGTACATATCAGAAAGTAAACTCAAGACATAAGGTAGCTTTTTCAGGTACTGCTTTGGTGTTATTACCATTTCTAGATTTTATCTGTAACATTGGCGATATTCACTTTTTTAGATCAGGTCCTCTTTGTACATAAATCAAATAAATCTTCATGTAAATCTTCAGTTTTCTAGATCTACATTAGTAATTTCCCTTTGGGATCTAGTCATTTCCCTTTGGGAATTATTAAATTCCCTTTGGGATTAAGAAAGTATTCTGAATCTGAATTCTTAATTTGGGATGTCTGGAAAAATGTTGGGTGCATCCCTATTGTTCCATTGTTCCATTGGTCAAGAAGAGGCAATGCAGTATATAAGTAGATATGCATATTAGATGACAAAAACAGTCATTTGAAAATTTGATAAGATTTTTTCAATAGGGTGTAGTCTTCTTGAATATGCTATGCCTGTTGTAAAGACACATCTCTGCACTTACATTTGACCCCTTTGTGTTATATTACTACATAGAAGATTCACTATTACCGTCTATGGCTGTGTTCTGATTAAATATGTAAGTCCTTATTTACCAAGAACTCCAACCAAACCTTTCTTTTTTTTTTTAAGAGTAAGGAAGGCACAGAGCCCCTGGGGTAATTCACCCCCATTTTCTGTCCATGTGACATCACAATATAAATATCTGGAGTACAGGTGTCCGCAAGGATTTCTCTGACCTTTCAAGCTTCCCGACATCTCTGACTCCCTGGGTTCGGACATAATTCAAAGAGGGAATGCAGTTGCCAAGACACCAGACTATAGCAAAGTAGATGAGTATTTTACTAAGGATTCTTAAAGCAGCAAAAATAAAGGGACGTAAATGCGGATATCTTTCAATCTCAAACTTTAGTCTTAGCAATTACACAAGGGATATGCAATTTAATCTCCCTGGCGGTATGATTATTTCAGATTTTAGGTGCTGAAAGCGGTATCATTATTTTGCACAGAAATCTGTTCTGTACATTTTAAAACTCACCTTCCCCTGTGATTCCCCGCCGTCCTCCCGCTGTCCTCCCCCGCCATCCTCCCGCTGTCCTCCCGCTGTGTGCTCGATCTATGCCGGGAACCTGTCTTCCGGTTCCCTTCCCCCTGCGTTGTGACGCAGGGGGTGGAACCAGCTGCAATTTAAAAAATGTAAATACACTAAATGTGATCCTAACGGATTACACTGTATCATGCCATTTCACCACAGGATTTCACCTGGTGACTTTTCCAATGCCCTGCCTGTGCTTTTCCAGTTCTTTGTGCCTGGAAAATAGAGAAAGACCATGGCATCCAAAAAGCATTCTTTTTGCACAAAAGCGCTTTTAGACGAACTGGAAAACAGCGACAGTGAAAAGGAGTTACTTGAAGAACTGAGCAATAGCGATTCATGGGAAAATTTGTCATCAGGTATGGAAAGTGACGACAGCGACGATTCTGATGTCTCTTTCTGGCACATTGCTCTGTTGGAAATTGTGAAGAATCATTTGATATACTTCCCAAATTCCACAAGCTATGTGCCAGAAAGAGACATCAGAATCATCGCTATCGTCACTTTCCTGATGACAAATTTTCCCATGAATCGCTATCACTCCGTTCTTCAAGTAACTCAATTCCGCTGTCGCTGTTTTCCAGTTCATCTAAAAGCGCTTTTGCACAAAAAAAAAACGTTTTTTGGATGCCATGGTCGTTCAAAATTTTTCAGGCACAAAGCGCAGGAAAAGCACAGGCAGGGAGGGCACTGTAAAAGTATCCAGGTGCCATCCTGTGGTGAAATGGCATGACACAGTGTAATCCGTTAGGATCACAGTTTTGTATCATGTCATTTGTGTTTTGATTTTGCCGCTGGTTCCTCCCCCCTGCGTCGCAATGCTCGCAGGGAAGGGAACCAGAAGACAAGTGCCGGCAATCGCCCATGCACAGAGCGGGGAGAGACTGTCAGGATGCCGGGGAGGATGGTGGGGAGGACAGCGGGGGGGGGGGAGGCGCAGGGAAGGTGAGTAACATTGTGGGGTAATCCTGATTGTGGCTCGGGGTTACCGCTTTTGGTACTGAAAATTAACCCCGAGCCACACTCAGGAATACCGCTAGGAAGGTTAAAGATCACTGTAAATCAAATGGTAATAACCAGTAGGCCCTGGAAGAACCTATGATCCCAGGTATAAAATAGAAGAGTATGACCCTTCTGTGTCAAACTGCTCCCTTATGTAGCACCCTCCTAGATAGGTGCTAGGTAAAGTATAGTTTTTGCTCTGCCTGCTTATCAGGAGAGCCTGATCGATAGTTAGGCCTTTTACATGTGTCCATGTGTAATTCACCTGGTCTGAAGGAGTGTCCCCACTGTATCCGATAGGGGAGCCTGTTGGATAGTGGAGGAAACCCAGCCAGTGACACACAGGCTTTTGTAACTATCTCAGTGAGTTGGCACAAGCAGTGATGCATCCTGGGATGCGTTATAAAAGCTAAGGGCACATGTGACGGGGTGTCTTTAGGCAGGAAACCAGGTCCCAGGAGGAGGGTGACGGCTGTCTCTCCTCCTGTCAGTATGTAAGATGGTCCCAGGCAGTCGGCCTGGTGAAATAGAGGTGTGGTGCTGATCCGGAAGGTCCAGTGGATGCTGGCAAGGGAGTTGAAGGCAGAAGCAACCCAGGGAAAAACAGTGTACGTGAGTACCGGGAATCTTGCCAGGGGTCTGCCCAGGAAGGGGACCACTCCAGTAGAGTGTCAGTGGACCGGAGTTCAGCACACACAGCCAGAGAGAAAGGGGGTGCAAAGTTAGACCCTGAAGAGTAACCTAAACAGGAGTTCAGATTCTTCATCTTCACTTCAGTGGTAAAGCGAAGCAGCAGCCTTGCCGCACACACACTACAGTTAGTTGTCCTCAGGATTGTGCATAGTTCTAGTTGGAATATCCCACTCATCCCTTCTCCTATCCCAGTTCTAAATAAAAAACTAAAAACCAAATCCCCTGGACTGTTCATTGACTGAGACAAGGGCTTAAAGTGATAAGTTTAACAGACTGTTGCTATGGGTAACCCAGGGGAATCCAATCTCAGCAGCTCCCTAGGGGGCAGTGTTACACTTAAAATCCTGATGCCATGGGCCCAGAAGGCAAACAGCACAGTTTATAAGAACACAATATGGGAACAATGCAATAAACAAATTCTGAGTAAGAGTTCCCCTTAATGAGCACAGATGTCATAAACTGAGTTCTTCATTTTAGGGGGAGAGGAGTAGAGAAGTCCTTGTAGTGTAGATGTTCAGAATCTTCAGCTAGCTCAGCAAGGGCTTAGTAGGATTGATGTGCAATGGTGACCAGAAATAGTGGATAGCATATGCAAAGTGTTTCTTGTTAGAAGCTTCTGTGTAAAGAGATGGGATGAAGGTGTCTGCATGCAGTGTCTTTTGTAGAATGTACTCAGGATGGGCTTCTGCTCATTCACCAACCCTGATGATACCAAGGCTCAAGGAAATAGGATGTCCGGGAACAGGCTCTTAAAGAATGTGCAAGCATTGAAGGGTGCCTGGCCATGCACCTGGCGATGCTGGGATTCAGCTGAGTCTGTAACGGTGACAATGAGAGTGACACCTGATAGTTACCTGACCATCACGGTGCTGGCGATGGTGGATCTGCCGTCAGGTGTATGGCTCACTCGCTGAAGACTCTCCACTCCGTCCAGGCCATGGCGCCTGCTGGCACACCCCAGAGCAGCTGAATCCCTGCTCTGGGGTGTGCTGCAGGCCATGATCCCATGAGACCGAGCTTCTCCCTGGACCAGGCTATTTATGTCCTCACCCAGCATTCTTCTCTCTCCAGCCAGCTGGAACTTGTAGTCTGCAACAGCACCTGCTCCATTACAATCCTAGGTCTCCTGACCACATATCCCCTGCTTTCAATAGTGGTCTCTCTCAGCTTTCAGGGAGTGATGTTACAATGTCCAGGCTGAAAACTGTACATGTAAAATAAATAAGATGTGCTGTTTTTGACTGAGATGTTATCCTTGGTTGCAAGGTTGCAAGGTTTCCCAGTGTTCATCTTTACTGTAGACCTTGTTCACATAGGGTGTTTAAATCCTTGCCCCATGCAGGGCCATGTTTAGGGCCACGTTGTCTGTATGCCTGATTGCTGTCTATTGGGACACAGGGGCTGCACAGACACAGCCGCTGCTCCCAATGTAATAACCTTGTGGGTATAGATGCACAGCCCTCAATGCACCTTGGGTGTCACGTTGGGAGCAGCAGCTGTGTTCGTGCAGCTGCTTCGCCCTAATAGACAGCAATAGGACTTCCAACACGGGGATGCACACAATGTCTCTGCATCGCCATGCCAGTAAAACACGGCCCTGCACAGTACACAGATTAGAATGCCCCATGTAAGCAAGGCCTTAGTTGATCAGATTTTATATCATACATCATTATTGAACACATCACTTCTATTTCTCAGTGTTTTATTTATTTTATTATAGGACAATGCCATTCTTTCCTACATTGAGAATTAGTAAATCATAAAGCTGTATTCCTATCCATTCAATAGTTTTCGAATTTCTCCTTCTAAAATGTACAGGAATTGATGTTCCATTTGTCGTCAATGATTTTTTAATGACATTAAGATGGCTGAACTTTGTTTTGACTAGGTCCATATGGAAAAATAGTTATTTAAAGAATGTCCTATGTAACATAAGTAGCCTTCCCACATTCTTTGCTCAAACCTCAGTGGAGTAAGTTTAGAATTTAATACACAAGTTAAGCAGTAAAGTCGTTTAAAGTAAATCTTAATGTATGAACATTACAAATGCTCAAAAAACACTACCGGTTCTAAACTAACCCATGCTACAGAATGTGTGTTTTTTTAAACCCCCTCAAAGTGACTAATATGTTCAGTTTTGACCTTCCTAGAGTACCAGTGCGTCTAAGAAAATAGATCCGCCTTGAGAATAATTTACATCCTCTTTTCCCATAGCATGATGAAGGTCCAAAAATGTCAACTTTCATTTAAGCAAGACATTTGTACAAAGCCCCTCGGGTTTTCTGAGCTAGGACAATATAGTTTGCTGCTGTGAAATCCCACTCCTCTGCAGAAGTATATTAGAATTTTGGCGATTCAGTATTATTCTTCATTTTGAGAGGTAATTAGAGAAGAATTTTTTAAATCATTTATAATATCCCTCAATGTAAATTACAGGCTTTTTCTGCATTTGGCATGTACTAATGCTCTAAGTTAGTCTTTTTTATACGAATTTGCTATTATAAAATTAAAAAAACTGGTACATATTTATTTTTTAGGATACCTTAACCTTAATTAAGGTTGGAATATGATCAATTTTCTAAAGGACACCTAACCCCTATCTGAATGACATTTAGTTTGCTACAGCACTGTGTAAAATGATCAATTGCCATATTTTAAAAATACAATATAGTTTTTCACCTTTTTATTGTGCATTGTTCATTGGTCTCCAGTGGGGGCTGGTGCATTGGGGGCGCAAGGGCGCCGCCCCCTATCTATGTGTCTGGCCCCCTAATCTACATGCAGGGCGCCAGACGCGTGGAGTTACATAGTTTCATAGTTACATAGTAGGTGAGGTTGAATAAAGACAATAGTCCATCCAGTTCAACCTGTGTAGGTGTGTGTGACTGTAATCATCTAACATAGCCCTTAATCTCCTGATCCTTGAGATGTAAGTCTAAGAGTCTTTTGAAAGTCACCATACTTCCCGCAGAAACCACCTCTTGTGGTAGACAATTCCACAATCTTGTAGCCCTAACAGTAAAGAACCCTCCTCGTTGCCTGAGGTTAAAACGCTTCTCCTCTAATCGCATTGTATGTCCTCGAGTCCTCATGCAATTCCTTCGAATAAACAGCTTTTTTTCTAAGCTGAGATCCCCATTAAGATATTTATAAATTGCTATCATGTCCCCTCTCAGACGTCTCTTCTCCAGGGAAAATAAATCGAGCGATTGCAGCCGCTCTTCATAGTTAAGGTCCTCCAACCCCCTAATCAGTTTAGTTGCCCTTCTCTGGACTTTCTCCAGCTCCAACACATGCCTCCTGAGGACCGGCGACCAGAACTGGACAGAATACTCCAGATGCGCTCGGACCAGAGTTTTATAAAGTGGAAGGATTATAGTCTTATCTCTGGAATACATCCCTTTCTTTATGCATGCTAATATTCTGTTGGCTTTGGAAGCCGCCGCTTGACATTGCATGCTGTTGCCTAATCTATCATCAACCAAGACTCCCAGATCTTTCTCCATTTTTGATTCCCCCAAGGGTTCCCCCCCTAACGTGTATTGTGTTTTTATGTTTTTAGTCCCCAAGTGCAGAACCTTACACTTCTCCACGTTAAACCTCATTTGCCATGTCTTTGCCCACTCCGTAATTTTGTCCAGGTCATTCTGTAGGATATCTGCTTCATGCTGTGCAGTTATTGCCCTGGCCAATTTTGTGTCATCTGCAAAAACTGATAACGAACTACTGATCCCGTCCTCAATGCTGTTTATGAATAAATTGAACAAGGTTGATCCCAGGACTGAGCCTTGGGGGACCCTGCTTCAATGGGGCTTTTGACTGCGCCCCGAGCCCACCCAGTTGTGTGACAATAGTGAATGAATATTCGCTATTGTCACATGGATCCTCCTCCTGGTCAATCAGGAGGCGGGTTCTGAGACCAGTTTCCTGATTGGCCGAAAGGAGAAGCCATTGGGCATGGAGGAGGAGGGAGTAGACGCAGAAGAGGGGGAAGAAGCCGTCGCTGGGTGAGTGAGCCTGTGTCCTGCTGTGGCCCTGGGGGGGGGGGGGGTATGGTGTGCAGCCTGGTGTGGTCCGGGGGGGGAGGAGGTATGGTGCGGTCCGTCTACCGCCCCCCCCCCGGCCCATGGAGCACCGGCCGCCACTGTTGGTCTCTCTGCATGAATGCACCCCAGTAACTGCTGCACCACATTTTATAAGGGTGGATTTCCTGATCGTAACAACCGTAGACTATGACTATGCAAAGTGCATTACCACGGCTACTTGTAGTCTGCACTGGGAGAGCAGGTGAAAGGGTGAAAATGCAGGAGAACAATTTGGAGACAGGCACAGAGTGTTGTCACCCCATACCAGCAAATACCCAAAGAAGGGTCTTCATTGCAGGAACATCAAGTATTATTTAAATGAAAGTTGCAGATTTAAAAAATATTGAAAATTACTTTTGAAAAAAACATTAACATTTGAAAGCTTATATGTAATTTGAGTGAATAGGTCTTCGTATTTTAAATGCTTTTTTTTACCTGCATTTACCATTTTGTTTCTACTGTTTCCCGAGGTACACACGGAAGGTATCATTTTTTATAGTAATTTAAAAATGCCAACATGTGCCAAAGTTTGTTTCAATTAAATATAGCAAATTACTGGGGTTTTGCAAGGACTAGTATTAAATAAAGATTCTGCTAGTAATTAGTAAAGTTGAACTCCAGGCAAACCACTAATTAGATAGTTAGAATACATTTACAATATGAGAGCTGTTTTGTACACAAATTAATCAAATATATGGGAGCTGTTTTTTTTTTTTTTTGCTACCAGAGTACTTGTATTTCTGTCCATCCAGTCCTGAAATTTACACAGCTTTGCCCCACAGCGCAGCTTTGTCTAGCAGGGGACATGATCTTTCTCTGCGACAGGGTCATCTCCTACCTTGTGACTGGTCAAGGAATGTAAAACCCTGATGAACCCTTTCTTCTTCTGCTCCCTCCCTCTATCACAGGGGTCTCCAAAATTTTCATACAAAGGGCCAGTGTACTGTCCTTCAGACAGGGCCAGATTGTGGACAATGGGGAAAGAAAATGTCCCAGGCCCTGCAAGTAAACAATGCCCCAGGCGTGGTTTTCAGTTGCATAAGGCCTGTGAAGGAAGAGGAATAGTTCCCCATCATTGGTATTATTAAGATTAATAGTTTCCCATCGTTGGTGTCATTGGAAGGAATAGTGCCCCATTATTTGTGTCAGTGGATGAAAAAGTGGCCCATCATTGATATAAGTGTGAGATAAAGTGCCCCATCATTGGTGTCCTTGGAAGGAATAGTGCCCCATTATTGGTGTTAGTGGATAAAATAGTGCCCCATCATTGATAAAGTTGGGAGGCTTAGTGCCCCATCATTGGTATCAGTGGATATTATAGTGCCCCATTATTGGTGTCAGTGGATGAAATAGTGCCCCATCATTGATATAAGTGGGAGGCATAGTGCCTCATCATTGATGTCAGTGGAAGGAATAGTGCCCCATTATTGGTGTTAGTGGATGTAATAGTGGCCCATCATTGATATAAGTGGGAGGCATAGTGCCCCATCATTGATGCCAGTGGAAGGAATAGTGCCCCATCATTGGTGTCAGGGGATGAAATAGTGCCCCCTCATTGATATAAGTGGGAGGCCTAGTTCCCCACCTTTGACATCAATTGGGTGAATTAAGACCCTTGTTGTTGTCAGTGTTAGGAATAGTGCAATAACATGTGCAAATCCGGAATATTGCTTCACTCCTTGATATCTTTATTGAAGCATTTAATATCACATCACAGGTATGACAGGAGCATAAAAAGTAATGCATTTCACAGTAAAAGTCAGCCCTTACTCAAACCTCAGGAAACGCGTTACCTTTTATGCTTCTGTCATACCTGTGATGTGATATTAAATGCTTCAATAAAGATACCAAAGAATGGAGCAATATTCCTGATTTGTGCATGTTACATAACCTCACAGATGAGCTGTGCAGCACACTGGGTTCCAGTTCACAACATGTGAGAGTCGGTCACTCACTTAGAGCTGCATTACTTTGGTTAGGAATAGTGCCTCTAATCAGTGGGAGGAATAATGCTCCAAGGGCCAGATAAAGGCTAGCTAGGGGCCATAACCAGCCCTTTGGGCCACAGTTTGGAGACCAGTGCTTTATCAGCATACTTCTTGTACTGCATTGCATTTGACTAGCTCCTTGTGCTGCTTCTTCCTCCCCTAGTTTGAGCTCTGCTATACAGGGACTGTAAAGAGGAACATATTGGATCAAATCTAGGTACTTTCACTGCTTGCATTTAAAATATGATATTTAATTATATTTTAATGATAAAGCTGCCTTCATTTGGGTCTTTTATATCTGCATTAGGTTAAGCTTTACTACATATGAGCAAGCGTTTTCACTACATGCATTGTGGGAACTGTTAACTCTAACAGTTGCACCTGCAAAGCTTTAAGGGTTTATAAAAAGGCTACTATAATCAAATGAACTGAGTGCATATCCCCTAAGCATAAGTACTGCTAGGTGGACCATCCAGTCCTGTCCAGCCACAGCAGCTTTAAGCCTCTTATAGGGTGTGATAGGCTGCTGGTAGTAGGGCTGGACGGTGCACCTGTGCCTAAACACCGGAGCAGCATGCACCATTGCTTAGTGCTTTACTAGAGACCAGGAGCTGTCTATGACAGCTTGGTCATTGTGCTAGGAGTACATAGTGGGCAGTCTCTCAACACAGAAACCTCACCCATCCATGGACACATATGTGTGGCATGAGGGCTTCTTTGCTGCTGCACATATGCCTTACATTCATGGCAAGAGTTTAACCGTTGTAACCCCCTCCTCTTGTTATTTGCAAAAAGCATTGGCTAAGCCAAGAATAGAGTGGGAGAATATTTTTTAAACATTTGTTTTAAACATATTTTAATTTTATTAGCACATTTTAATCACATTACGCTGACACACCCCTGTAGTCTCTGCCCTCAACCTCTCTAACCCCCTTATACAGCTAAGAACAGAGGCCATGTGATCAATTATAGAAAAAAGTATTTATAATTTTTTGTTTATATTTATACACAAATGTTTTGCCTTTGATTTCTATTTTTACCACTTCTGGACTGGAAGATTTCCCCCCTAATGACCAGGCCATTTTTTGTGATTAGGCACTGCGTTACTTTAACTGACAATTGCACGTTCGTGGGATGCTTTACCCAAATAAAATTGGTTTCCTTTTTACCCCACAAATAGAGCTTTCTTTTGGTTAACCCAGGGGCGATCAAAGGGTTAAATGTGAACCTAGGGGGTGTTTTCTAACTGTGAGGGGGTAGGGCTTATGGAATCAACACAAAGACCTGTGTTCCTAAATAGGAGGATTACAGGAGCTCTGTATTGATTCCTGAGAGAACAACGATCTGCTGTGTTTACAACAACAGACTACTGTTCTCTCTTCACAGGGAGCGATAGTGGGTGCCCGGTGGCAATTGCGACCACTGGCCCCCGTGAATCAGCTTCCCCGCTGGCGAATGGGGGCGCCCCCCGGTTGCTCACATGAACCGTCCTACAGGTATGGCGACTTGCGGGAACCTGCTGACCTGCCGCTGTATATCGACGGCGGCTGGTCGGCAAGTGGTTAAACTGAATGGGTTGTTTTACAAGGTGAGAATACACAGATACTTTAACACACCCTTTGTATCTTTGTAAGTGGATAATCAGTTTATGTACCTGTCATAAATGGGAAACAAATGCTATCTGTCACTCACTTCCTGCTATGTTTCAACACCTGTATTAAAGTCAACCTCATATTGAACTTTTGCTTTGTTGGATGTTGGTGAATGGTCTTTGATGCATTACTAAACAGGGCCTGATGGATTACTTTATCTAAGCAATCAGCCCATAGTAAATTGTAGATGTCAGACAGAAGGGCTATATTTCTGATGTTAAAATATTCAAACTTTGAGCATTTTGGATTAGTCACTTGTTAGACACTAGAAGCTTGGTGTGGCTGGCCATGAATGAGTCATTTTCTTTTGCTCAACCCACTGGGTTCATACAACCAGCCTGCCCATACATGGATCATAATTCGTCCGGTCTCTGCTGACAGAGTCAAATTGTGATCCACATATGGCTGGCTTTAGTGAATGATGGTGGTGGTCCAACTTTTCTTTTTTAATATCAAGGGGGGCTAGGCAAGGAAAGTGTCTCTTATCCATAAATAATTCATATGACTAAAAATGTATTACTCCACCCCAGTGGATACACTTACATTTGGAGGGATAACAGATCCACAGCATTTACAACTGAGCCATCCGTGACCACAGCTTCAACTTTAAATGCCCTGAAAATTCTATGGGATCATAATGAAGTGCCTCCTGGATTAGAGGAAGTTAGTGCTCCTATCAGTGTTTGATACTTCATTCATTTTAAAGTAACATATGACGTTAGGTGGGATTGATAAAAGTCAGCCTTTGAATGCTTCCGAAACATGTGTGCTCCAAATGATCAAATGCACGTATAGGGATTCATTTACTAAAGGCGATCAATGTTCATTTTACAAGGGAATTTTCTCCAGAGCTTAGTGAATGGGGTAGGGTTCTGCTGTTTTTTTTTAAAATGTTCTTTGCACGATTGGGTAATTTCACCACATTTACGAAGGTCTGGGGAAAATTCCCTTGCCTTTAGTAAATCAAGCCCATACAGCAGGGGTCTCTATTCTTTTCAGTACGCTTGCCACGTTGTATATTTTACAAACATTTGAAAGTTGAAAAAAAAAAATCAGTTTCATAAATAAAGAAATCACAATTGAATGAATGACCTGAAGTTTTTTGTAACCAACACGTTATGATTTAGAACAAGGGAAAAAAAAACTTCTGTAAAGCACAGCAAAGAAATTCCAAATAAACTTGAGCTCATAAAAGTTCCCCTTACATAAAAGTTGCTATCAAAGTCCCCCTTGCATCAGAATCCTGCTTAAATTAGAGTTCCTCTTACATTAGAGACCTCCTTCCACGAGGATCCCCATTAGAGTCCCCCTTTACATCAGGGTCCCCATTAGAGTACCCCTTTACATCAGAGGGCTGAATAAAATCTTGCAGCAGGCTGGATTTGGCCCAAGGGCCATAGTTTGCAGGCCCCTGCCATAGAGTTGTATAAGATACTTCTGACATACTTCTTTTCTGAGTTACAGGAGTGCACTTACTTTTGCTTTCCTGTGACCCAGAGTCAGCTTATATCAGGCTTTTTCCCCTCTATCAGGTGATGTCACAGAGCCAGTCCAGGCTCAGGAAGGATCTCGACCATATTGTTGGGATCCACCCTGCTGACTAAATTACATCTGGCTCTGAATGAGGGCCGAGGCACCCGCCCCCTCACCAGCCGAGTGCTCCCGTGAGTGCTGGAGGGGCAGAGTGGTGTGCGGTGACTGATAGTCGCTGTAGGATACCAACCATGTTGTCAGGATCCACACTGCTGCCTAACTGACAGCTGGCTCTGGCTGAGAGCAGGAGCACCCGCCCCCTCACCAGCCAAGTGCTACCGTGAGTGCCGGAGGGGCTGTGGCATCACAACAATACTGCAGCATAAAGAGGAGTATGTGTGTTTGTTTTTTTTAATATAGTCCAAACACCCAGTGGCGTAGCGTGGGGGGTGCAGGGGGGGCCAGCCGCACCGGGCGCAACATCTGGGGGGGCGCATCTGCAGTGTCACTGTCTGTCTGACTCTGACATACACAGTTCACACACTGCGGCTGCCTCCATCTTTAGGCTGGAAGATGCCCAGCGCGGCCGCCCTATGGCTGAAAATGATGGGTCGGGGCAGGGCTGGACTGTGCCTCACCTGTCCATTGGTGTAGGGTGGGGTGGAGTTGCAAGCCAAGCCCCGCCTATGCCGCCTCTCCTCACTGCTCAGTCAGTTTAGCAGCGAGTGAGTCAGCAGCCTGGCGCTGTCACAGAGTGGGTTTTTTTTTAATCACCTGATTAGAGCCAGAGGCTCTAATAGGCTTCAAAAAAGGGTGGACCCGGGGTGCAAAGCAGTGTGCCCCGAGCCCACCCATTGTGGGACAATAGCGAATAAAAAATTTGCTATTGTCACACGGATCCTCCTCCTGGCCAATCAGGAAGTGGGTCCGAGACCCGCTTCCTGATTGGACGAAAGGCAAACACATGCCATTGGTCGAGGAGGAGGCGGGAGGACTCGAGGAGACGCGGGGAACTGAGGAGAAGGCGCAGGTAAGTATCTCTGCATTGAAGGGGGCACGCTGGTCTCTCTGCATTGAAAGGGGAAACGCTGATCTCTCTGCATTGAAGGGGGGCACGGCACGCTGGTCACTCTGCATTGAATTGGGCACGCTGGTCTCTCTGCTTTGAAAGGGGGCACGCTGGTCTCTCTGCATTGAAAGGGGGCACGCTGGTCAATCTGCATTGAAGGGGGCACATTGATCTCTCTGCATTGAAGGGGGGCACGCTGGTCATTCTGCATTGAAAGGGGGCATGCTGGTCATTCTGCATTGAAAGGGGGCACACTGGTCATTCTGCATTGAAAGGGGGCACGATGATCTCTCTGCATTAAAGGGGGGCACACTGGTCATTCTGCATTGAAAGGGGGCACGCTGGTCATTCTGCATTGAAAGGGGGCATGCTGGTCTCTCTGCATTGAAAGGGGGCACGCTGGTCACTCTGCATTGATGTAGGCACGATGATCTCCCTGCATTGAAGTGGGGCACGCTGGTCATTCTGCATTAAAAGGGGGCACGCTGGTCATTCTGCATTGAAAGGGGGCACGCTGGTCATTCTGCATTGAAAGGGGGCACGCTGGTCATTCTGCATTGAAAGGGGGCACGCTGTGGTCATTCTGCATTGAAAGGGGGCACGCTGGTCTCTCTGCATTGAAAGGGGGCACGCTGGTCTCTCTGCATTGAAAGGGGGGACGCTGATCTCTCTGCATTGAAGGGGGGCATGGCACGCTGGTCACTCTGCATTGAATGGTGCACGCTGGTCTCTCTGCATTGAAAGGGGGCATGCTTGTCTCTCTGCATTGAAAGGGGGCACGCTGGTCACTCTGCATTGATGGGGGGCACGATGATCTCTCTGCATTGAAGGGGGGCACGCTGGTCATTCTGCATTGAAGGGGGGCACGCTGGTCATTCTGCATTGAACTGGGGCACGCTGGTCATTCTGCATTGAAAGGGGGGACGCTGGTCATTCTGCATTGAAAGGGGGCATGCTGTGGTCTCTCTGCATTGAAAGGGGGCACACTGGTCTCTCTGCATTGAAAGGGGGCACGCTGGTCTCTCTGCATTGAAAGGGGGCACACTATACCTTGATTACTGAAGGCCCCTTTCACACTTTTGTGACCTCAAAGTCGGGTTAGGGGGCGCAAATTACTTGCCTTGCCCCGGGTGCTGACAATCCACGCTACGCCACTGCAAACACCCCCTTTCAAAATCTCTTATCACACAATGGTGTGCAATGCGGGACTTAGGTAGGCCAAAGACAGTGCAAATTTATTTCTCAAAACCACTCTGAGTCATTGTGTTCTCACAGTGGGGGGGATGGGAGTGGGGTGGGCAGGGCAAGCTGTCCACGTTGGGGGAGAAGAGAGCGATAATTGCAAGTGCATCTGGCAGGCTATTTGTACCCAAGTTAATCGATCAGTCGACTTAGTACATTCAACCTGCCCACACACGGTTCAAATCTCTGCCGATTCCTGTTGAACCAGCTAAGATTCGAACCATGTATGACCAGCCTTATAGTTTTTGTGTAAACATAATACACACCATTACGTATAAACACTGGTAGTGATAAAAAAAAAGCCTGTTTTTACTTAGTATTTCTGCTTTCTGTGCAGTTTCTGATATGGAATATACTTAGGCTCTGTTCACAGCTTTGCGCATGTGAACGCTTTGTGGTGCTGTGACTCCTTTAATTCTTAATGCCACACCAAAGCATGTGTCTTTGCAACACAATGCATGGTAAGACAAAAAAAAAAAAAAAAGTACCTTTTATTGTGCTAGGAAGCCCATGGGTGAATTAACGCATATTAACACATGATGGTAGGTTAATTGGATCCTGTATAAAAAAAAAAAAAAATTGGCCCTACTGTGTATGTATGTGAGTTAGGGACCTTAGATTGTAAGCTCCTTGAGGGCAGGGACTGATGTGAATGTGCAATGTATATGTAAAGCGCTGTGTAAATTGACAGCACTATATAAGTACCTTGAATAAAATAATAATAAAAAATTAACACACCCCAAAGTTGTGAATGTAGCTTATGTTTTTATAGTTTTTTTTTTTTATAAAAAAGGTTGTATATGTCCCCCTCATTGGATGGAAAGTATAAAAGTTTTATATTTTAATGACTACATCTATGCAGTCAATAGAATCGCATAGATTTCCAATTCATTCTATACTGATCATTATTGCCTGTATGGTTAGCTTAAGGTTGTCTTTGGAGAGATTTGGGGGATATAATCCTCTTGACAAGTGTTTTTTACTATTACTGTTTCTACTCAAGGATGAACTTGCAAATACAGACCAAGATCTATTTATCACAGCAAATGGCACACAATGGCACACTTTTATCTTATAATTAACTGAAATATTTGGAGTTAACTACAGATAATCTAATCACAGAACTCTCATAGATAGCTCAGAATCTCTCTACTAATTACACATAGCAGAACATAGCACAGATTCTGCTAATTAATTACATAGCCACCAGTCTTATATTGACTCTCACGGTGTTTGAGAAAAATGCAGTCAAAGTGTACCTAATGTGTCTTAATTCTCACTGTGAAACTTTTTTTTGTTTGTGCTTAGTTTGTTTAGGATAAAACCTCTTTCGTGTTTTTGATGTCCCTATTATGGTTTATACCCTTTTTTTCTATTCTAGAGGTATAAAGAGTATACGGATAGCAATAAAAACATGCTGTAGGGTTTAACCATTCCCTGCAAAATCAAAAACATGAAATGACTGGAATTAAATTTTATTGTGACTATAGCTTCAAAATTTCTCCATTTTGGCTTAACTAAGAAAGATCTAATATCTGTGGAGATCTAATATTTTGTGCAGCATGTGCTGATGGTGTCTGTATCATGCCTCCTCTGCTCTCCTCTAGCGTAGTGATGGCGAATCTTGGCATCCCAGATGTTTTGGAACTACATTTCCCATGATGCTCAACCACACTGCAGAATTCATGGGAAATATAGTTCCAAAACATCTGGGGTGCCAAGGTTCGCCATCACTGCTCTCGAGCAATGCAATTGACCTGCTTGTCTAGCTGGCCTGTAGTGTCAAGAGCTAGTCTGGAATCCCTGAGATGTCATTGAACATATATGGTTAATTATGTCACCTGGGAGACCCCATTCCTTTGTAGATATCAGCTGTCATCTGCAGGACCTGTCATTCGATTGGAGTAAAGTGATGGCAGCAGACATGTTAAGGACTTGTTAAAAATTGTTTCTGTGTTTATTAACCACTTGCCGACCGCTCACTCGAACTCTACTGTGGCAAAGTGTTTAGTTCCCGTCCAGCGACGTAGACCTACATCGCTGGACTCCTCCCCTTGTGGGCGGCGCACGCGCGCCGCCGGAGGCTCGCTCCCGCTGTATTCATTCACAGCGGGAGTCGGGCCAGGGGAGGAGCGGCGGTGATCACCGCCGCTCTTCCCCGATCGTCGGGGAATCGAGTTTGGAGATCCGCCCGCTTGTGTAAACAAAGCAGGCGGATCTCCTAAGTGACAGGCAGGGACAGATTGCAGGGTTCAGCATAGCTGAACCTGCGATCTGTGCCTGTGTCACACAGTCCCCTCCCCCCATACACGTTAGTAAGCACCAGGCATACATTAACCCCTCCCTCTCCAATAAAATTAACCCCTTCCCTGCCAGTGTCATTTTTACAGTAACAGTGCATATTTATAGCACTGATTACTGTAGTAATGTCACTGGTACCCCCAAAAGTGTCAAAAATGTCAGTCAAGGGTCCGATCTGTCCGCCGCAATGTCACAGTCCCACAAAAAAAAAATGCAGATCGCCACCATTACTCGTTAAAAAAAAAAACACCAAAAATGACAGAAATCTTTCCCTTAGTTAGTAAACGCAATAACTTTTGCGCAAACCAATCAAAATACGCTTATTGTGATTTTTTTTTTTTTACCAAACATAGGTAGTAGAAAACAAATTGGCCAAAAATTAAAAAAAATTTTGATTTTTACATTTTTTTGGGGGGGAATTTCATATAAAAAAATGTGAAAAATATTGTTATTTTTTCAAAATGTATGCTCTTTTTTTGTTTATAGCGCAAAAAGTAAAAATCACACAGGTGATCAAATACCACCAAAAGAAAGCTCTGTTTGTGGGAAAAAAAAGGACATCAATTTCGTTTGGGTACCCCATCGCACGACCGCGCAATTGTCCGTTAAAGTCGCACAGTGCCGAATCGCAAAAAGTGGCCTGGACGTAAGACAGCAAAATCCTCCGGTGGTAAAGTGGTTAACGCTTTACAATTTTTGGAAATATGTAGGGGTACTATGTACCCCTTACTCATTTACATGTGGCAAAACAGTATCTGGGGGCTGCCTTGTGGCTAAAGGGAGCTTCCAGATCCTGATAAGCCCCCAACCACAGAACCCCACCACAACCACCAAGCTGGGGTTGTGGGGGAAGAGACCCATATCTTCATCAACATGGGGGAAAAGTGCTTAGCCACTGGAGTCCAACCCATTCAAGGTACTGCTCCACATTGAGGATATGGGTCCTTGTATGATTCAGGAGGGGAGCGAGTCTGTACTCTTTATCCATTTTAAATAGTTCACTAACTTTGACAAATGTAATATTTTAGGCAAGTGCAGGTAAATAACAATGTTGTGAATATTTATTATTGTTTATTGCTCTCCATTTGGCCTGTTAAAGCCTTTAAAGAATCCACTGTACCCAGTGGGAAGTGTTGTAGTCTGCTATTTGCAAAAAAGGACATTAACAAGGATCCGCACATGACTATGGAATGTTCACATAGAAAACATGTCAATATATCTACAGTTCCCACTGGGTACAATGGATATTACATCACCTTGTACAGGCTTAAAGAACAGGATAGGTAATGCATAATAATAGCAAACTTTATCATTTTTCTACCTTGTCTTTTAATGTTCATGCCTGCTCGAATGGTGCCAAACAGTGAAACCCTTACATCAGTGCTTTAGCAGTGTACAGATGATGTGGCAGTAATGACATCGATATCACGCCTGCAGAGCTCCAGCCAAGTTTTTGCCGGATTAAGAATAGTTGTCATGTTTGGCGTAACATAAAAAGCTTTTGGTGTTTGCAAAACTGGTGCTTTTGAATATTGTCATTCACACAAGAACTTTCACTGTACAGATCTTTATAATATTGATTTAGTTTGATCTATTACCAAGCTAAACCTTGCTGGTTCAGTAACAATAACTTCTGAACTGTTTGTAGACATAGCATGTACAAACAGACGTTTCATTTCTGCGGCTTTGTTCCTTGTAAGAAAACAAAGGTGTGTACCTTTCAGTCTACAGGACCTGAACTATGAGCTGATCATTACACGGCTTATTTTACCTTCTAATAATTGCTCAATTTTTACCATTGAGAAAACCACTCTTCAATTTACTTCTGTGCTTATTATTCTTGCACTACCTGCAGTTCAGGCGATTTAATTATAGTGTAAACATATATCCTCTACGTGCATGTGAATGGATGTCAAAGCAGATATTCATTGTTTGCACCATTTTTCTTCTAGCTATAATTCTAACTTCATAATTATTTGCATTTTAGGTGTGAGCTTTGGTCATGTGAGCATACCCATTTATTAAACAAGGAGGAATTTGAAAGTAGTAGTACTACATATAACTTCTTCTGTATATGACAATGCTGTGATATTTAGCATTCTGGATTATACAATGTACAGCACAGCATTTAGAGTGGATCAGTGTAGAGTATGTACCATACTACACAGACTATAGTAGATGGTAGTTAGGAGTATGTTATGTCCAATTAAAATATACAGAATGGAATGGTTAAGAGAATGTAACATACAGAACAGCCATCATTTTTGCTAGGATCTTAAGCCTGGTAGACATAGGGCCGAATGTCGGGTGGCATTGGCCGGTTCAATAGAAACCGGCGGACATTCGGCCCGTGTGTACTGCAGCTGGTCGGACAGAAGCTGGCCTCTGTCGATGGGGTAGGACCA
Organism: Pelophylax lessonae; assembly: GCF_965119305.1. NCBI lineage: Eukaryota > Metazoa > Chordata > Amphibia > Anura > Ranidae > Pelophylax > Pelophylax lessonae. The sequence continues at coordinate 402,432,621 of NC_138770.1, read as the reverse complement.
ATAAAGGTCTGGTGATCAGCTCCCAAGGGCTGAGAACGCTGACCTGAGTGTTCCATTTGGGGGTCGTCCCCATCGCATCACATGGTTAGTACAGCGGCTCCTCCGTAGCTGTCAGTTTTTTTTTTTCATTCAGCCCTGCTGGGTTGTACCAAAAAAAAAAAAACTACTAGTGTGCACTAGGCTTTAGTGAACATGGAGCTCTGAGTCTCCAACACATATCACACTGAATTCTGTGATGTGAGAAGGTATAGGTGGGTGTCAGAAACCGGCGGCAAGCCTGACATGCAGAGGGTAGCCTCACGGTCACCAGAGGATGGAACACAGACAAGCCACCTTGGTAGTAGACACATGGTAATCCGAGGTGTGAAATCTAAGTGCCAACCGGTCTTCACCAGAGCCTCTGATGCTGAGGATGGATTTTGCTGCGTGTATAGCACCAGGTCGCAGTCCTCAGGGTTGCCCCACCAGGAGGTGAACAGGTCAAGATCCGATGGCAGATGAACAGACAAGGGTAAGACAGGAGAATGGTCACAGGACAAGTCGAGGTCAGGACGGGCAGCAGACAAGCGAGGTGAGGGACAAGCCGGGAGGTCAAACAGGAATCAAGCAGAATACAGCAGGTTTCAGGTTCGGGAACACGGGAGGAACTGCGGACAAGACAGCAAAGTGTAAGTGTACCAGCCACTCTAAAATAGGCCATTTGGGCGACAAAATGGAAAAGGTCGTTGCGTGCGCGTGCGCATGCGCCTGCGCGCATAGCCAAACGGCTGCGGGTCACGGGCCGTCGCACACACACATACGCATTGGCGAATGCCTGTTCGCCATTGAATGGACGAAGGAAAAGTTCACGCCTGCGCACTTTACTGCGCATAGGGGAATGGCTGAGCGTTCTTGACAGTGTGGCTACCGCCTATTCACTTCTGGGTCTCCACTATAATATAACTATGGGAATATGGATACTCAGAAGCTGAGAGTGCATGGTGTAAGGTAGTTAACAGGCAGTAACTGTAAGACATAAAAAACGTACAGCCTTAGGAAGAAATCTAAATATTCAGGCTTAAAATACCAGTCCTGACTAGCTCAATTTAAATATTAAAATATATATAAACCCTTCCTTTTTTAAAACAACCCATTCAGTTTAAAATAGAAATGAAAGGCAAAACATATGTGTGTGTGTATATATATATATATATATATATATATATATATATATATATATATACAGTGGGGAGAACAAGTATTTGATACACTACAGACCTCTATATGCTTTGTAAGTAGGAAAACCTGCAAAATCTGCAATTTTTATCATAGGTACTCACTCTTCAACTGTGAGAGATGGAATCTAAAACTAAAATCCAGAAAATCAAACTGCATGATTTTTAAATATTTCATTTTAATTTTAGTGCATGACATAAGTATTTGACCACCTACACACCAGTAAGAATTCCGGCTCTCACAGACCTGTTATTTTTTCTTTAAGAAGCCCTCCTGTTCTCCACTCATTACCTGTATTAACTGCATCTGTTTGAACTCATTACCTGTATAAAAGACACCTGTCCACACACTCAATCAAACAGACTCCAACCTCTCCACAATGGCCAAGACCAGAGAGCTGTGTATGGACATCAGGAATAAAATTGTAGACCTGCACAAAGATGGGATGGGCTACAGGACAATAAGCAAACAGCTTGGTGAGAAGGCAACAACTGTTGGCGCAATTATTAGAAAATGGAAGAAGTTCAAGATGACAGTCAATCTCCGTCGGTCTGGGGCTCCATGCAAGATCTCACTACGTGGGGCATCAATGATCATGAGGAAGGTGCGGGATCAGCCCAGAACTACACGGCAGGACTTGGTCAATGACCTGAAGAGACCTGGGACCACAGTCTCAAAGAAAACCATTAGTAACACACTACGCCGTCATGGATTAAAATCCTGCAGCGCACACAAAGTCCCCCTGCTCAAGCCAGCGCATGTCCAGGCTCGTCTGAAGTTTGCCAATGACCATCTGGATGATCCAGAGGAGGAATGGGAGAAGGTCATGTGGTCTGATGAGAAAAAAATAGAGCTTTTTGGTTTAAACTCCACTCGCACAGTTTGGAGGAAGAAGAAGGATGAGTACAACCCCAAGAACACCTTCCCAACCGTGAAGCATGGAGGTGGAAACATCATTCTTTGGGGATGCTTTTCTGCAAAGGGGAAAGGACGACTGCACTGTATTGAGGGGAGGATGGATGGGGCCATGTATCGCAAGATCTTGGCCAACAACCTCCTTCCCTCAGTAAGAGCATTGAAGATGGGTCATAGCTGGATCCTCCAGCATGACAATGACCCAAAACACACAGCCAGGACAACTAAGGAGTGACTCTGTAAGAAGCATCTCAAGGTCCTGGAGTGGCCTAGCCATTCTCCAGAACTGAACCCAATTGAAATTCTTTGGAGGGAGCTGAAAGTCCGTATTGCGCAGCGACAGCCCCGAAACCTGAAGGATCTGGAGAAGCTCTGTATGGAGGAGTGGGCCAAAATCCCTGCTGCAGTGTGTGCAAACCTGGTCAAGAACTGCAGGAAATGTAGGATCTCTGTAAGTGCAAACAAAGGTTTCTGTACCAAATATTAAGTACTGCTTTTCTGATCTATCAAATACTTATATCAAGCAATAAAATGCAAATTAATTACTTAAAAATCATACAATGTGATTTTCTGGATTTTTGTTTTAGATTCAGTCTCTCACAGTTGAAGAGTACCTATGATAAAAAAATTCCAGACCTCTACATGCTTTGTAAGTAGGAAAACCTGCAAAATCAGCAGTGTATCAAATACTTATTTTCCCCACCTTGTGTATGTGTATATATATATATATATATATATATATATATATAAATAATACTTTTTTTCTTTTTCACATAATCTCTGTTCTCAGCTGCATAAGGGCAGCAGTACACTGATCTTCCCAGTGAATGGCCTACAGGAGGCATGACACAAGTCTTGGCCATTGGAGAACAGGCAGGCTGTTCTGCCAGCATAACATTTAGAAAACCGACCACACTGGGATGAATGTGCTCGGAGGCCTAGGGTGGTAAGTTTGAAATAGGGAAGCAGAGGGACTAGCAGGATCACCAGGGATGTCACACAAAGGAAGCAATACAAAGAGAACAGGAAACATTTTAACATAGGTACATGGTACAACAGAAACAAATCCGGAATATAAACAAAAAATTGGGGTAACATTCTTTAAGCGACTACTTTGTTAGTTTTGTAATATTCTAATTAAAGCACTGAACATTGTTTCATATTTTTTCCCATTCCAACCAGTTTTCCCATCATTACAATTTGGCTAAAATAGGTAATGGCGTGAGGAAGACATGCGGATAACATTTTTTGCCTTTTTTTTTTTTATTTCATTGATAGTCTCCTCTAAATTAGGCAAGCATATGTCAACCAATCAGACATAAAACTGAGTCAATTTATCTTATCCCTGGCCTCCTTGATAGGGTGAGAGGTTAGTTTTGTTTGTATGCTCCCTCATTCTACACGGGCCATTAAACGCTGGTCATGTGGGAAGGACCTCGGGTCACTGTCTGAAAGTAAAGAGCTTTATATCAGTGTGACAGACACTGCTGGATTTGCAGTGATTTGTATTTCCATTTACTACACACTTGAATACCAGTTGCATTAAGGAGCTAGTATTAACCAAACAGTCTTCTAAAAAAACATCTAAAACATGCATAAAGCACAGCACATAAAAATAATGTACATAGAAAAGTAAAATTAAATTAATAATAATAATGAAGGATGGTTGACTACAATGCAAGTAAACACATTGTCTTTTTTATTGTTATTACCATCATATGCAAGCAGAATATAATAGTAGTTACTAATGCTACCCAGTAAGACATCACATATAAATTCAAGGCCTTTTATTCTCTTGCCCTGTGATCAATACAACTGTGTAAACTGTTTACATAAAAATGGTTCTGTTTTCTTGCTTATTGTTTGATATGTTATTAAAAAAGAAAGAAGATAGATTGACCTGGAAATGGAACCCTATTCACATAGGCTGCCGAAAACAATGCATGCTGTATAATAGATAAACAAACACACAAAAAAAATAATATTAAAAATAATGTATTTTATTTCCTCTATTGTTCATATCCTCATACTAAAATTATTGAATTAATAGCTAAATTTGAACATCTATAAAAAAAAAAGCCTAGAAAGAATTCTCAGAAAAAGTTGTAGACAGGTAAAAGAAAAATAATTCGGAAAGATTTTCAGTTTTGATAGTTTTGAAGATGCTAATGATTAAAAACACATAGAGAAACTATTTATAATTAGTCTTTGGAGAAGTATTGAGTTGGTGTATGTAATGTAGTTAAAATGCCCAAAATGTGATGTGTTAACTGCAGAATAGGAAAGGTTCAGTGTTGCAGGATTTGTATTTGCTAAAAGTGAGGTTTTGAAAGCCTTTACATCTTACTGTCAGGCATGATCATTCTTGACAATGAGGCCTAAGGAGTTGTGAAAGCTTAGATTTAAATCTACTACTACTATACTACTCTGCTACTACTATACTGCTATCTTGCTCTCAATCTTCCTTTTTTTTTTTTTTTTTGTAGTTATGAGGTTACTAACCTAACTTTGTTCAGCCCTTCATTTTTTTGAACCTCAATTGGTCCTAGTTGGGAGGTTTTTTTTGGGCTATAAGGGCCTTTTCTCCCTCCTGTTAGAGACCTCTTTTTTATATAAATACATCTTTATTTATCTCTTTTTATTTGTTTTGGCCTTTACATATGTGGTCCCCTTTCGAGGGGTTTACAACCAAACTCTAGCAGGTACATGATATATTGGACTCTCATGTCCCCTTTTTTTCTTTTTTGTTCTTTTGTTTTTTGTAAGTTCGTGATTTTTCATTTATCTTTTTATTCGTTATCCATTTTGCATCATCCCTTTTTTTCATTTCCATTTTTTCTATTTTTTTCATTTCCTGCTCTTCGCTCCCACCCCCCTCCTCTCTCCCCTATGTCTCCACCAGGTTTGCTTCCTGCCCGTTGCTACCCCTGCCCTTTGTGGTTCTTGGGTGAGGATCTGTGGCCCATGGGTTGTATCTGACCAACTGGGTTAATATCATCTATATGATTAAGTTTTGGACAGAATGCGGGTTATAAATGTAAGTGTACGGTATATATTATATTCCCTTTTGGGCACTATGTATATATATTTTTCTTACATTGAACATGCTGTATATAAACAATTTCTGTGTTCCTTACATTGTGTATACAGATATATGTTAGAGGAACTGTGGTCCACTACTCCCCTGAGGAAGACTGCTCCAAGTCGAAACACGTATGGGTTTTTGGTTTCTTTTGATATATGCATGTATGTAACTCTGAATCAACCTGCCTTTGGTTTTCCAACAAGCATATTGAGGATTGTCTTCATTGTTTGCTGTAATTTTCATATTTCATATTTAAACATGTCTACATGTGGGGTTTTTGTCTTTTTTCTATATGAATTTATGTAATAAAAACGTTTTTACTACATCCTTTGCTTCACTATTTTTATACCCATATAAACATATGGTTGGTACATGTTCTTGATGTAAGGCATCTTAAACATCCCATTCCCCCGTTTTTTCTTGGGAGCAACCCTTAGCCGGGCTTAGCTCTCCATGTGTTTCTGTAACATAGAGAAACTATTTATAATTAGTCTTTTGAGAAGTATTGAGTTGGTGTATGTAATGTAGTTAAAATGCCCAAAATGTGATGTATTAACTGCAGAATAGGAAAGGTTCAGTGTTGCAGGATTTGTGTTTGCTAAAAGTGAGGTTTGAAAGCCTTTACATCTTGCTGTCAGGCATGATCATTCTTGACAATGAGGCCTAAGGAGTTGTGAAAGCTTAGATTTAAATCTGCTGAGTTTGTTAATAATTTGCATCACTTTAACCTCTCGACTTGTCATTTAGAAAAAGCTAACACGATCCAACACTACAATGCATTTGGTAACTAAAGAGTGCTGTAAACTGGACAAAGATAAAGTCTGAAGAAACAAAATTGGGGAAAATTGTTTATTTGTGAATTCCCATCTATATCCCTTTGAGTGTGAGTTGTTCTTTTGTTATAGAAATCAAGATCTATGTTCACAGCTTAAAAAATGCTTAAATGCTGTGCAGTGGCTCCATCAATGCGTCCGGCCCCCTAATCTACCAATGCGTGGATTCCAATGGGGGATTTTTTTTAAAGCACCTGATTAGAGCCAGAGGCTCTAATAGGCTTCAAAAAATGGTGGGCTCGTGGCGCAGAGCACTGCGACCTGAGCCCACCCAGTTGTGTGACAATAGCGAATGAATATTTGCTATTGTCACATGGATTCTCCTCCTGGCCAATCAGGAAGCAGGTCCTGAGATCCATTTCCCAATTGGCCAAAAGGAGAAGCCATCCTATTGGCGAAGGAGGAGGGAGGAGACGCAGGGGAAGCCCGACCAACGAAGGGGGACACGGAGGAGACAGAGGGAAGCCGCCGCCGCCTCCACATGTCAGTCCAGGGGCAGCACAGGGTGAGTGCACCGACGACCGGGGGGGGGGGGGGGGGTATGGTATGGCGTGTGGTGCGGGCTGGAGCTGGTGTAGTCCATGGTCAGGTCCGTCTGCCTCCCCAACCCATGGAGCACCAGCCACCACTGATGCTGTGTATGAGTTAGGTAGGGAATGGACTATAAGAAAAATTCCATACAAGGCACGATCAATCAATTTCCGTATAGTGTGTACCCAGGGCTGGCCCAAGCCATTGTGCTACCTGGGTCCAAGAATGAAATGCTACCCCCCCCAAAAAAAAAAAAAATCACGCCCACCAAAAGGCCCCCCACATCCATTATTTTATATAAATATAAAATTTAGAAAATATCATATACGGTATACTGTTTTCTTCTTCCATAACTCACCACCAGATCAGTCCACCAAACACTGTCTGTCTTGTGTCTGCCACGGCCACTGACCTAGAAGATCCAGCCTGCCCTGCATGAGATATAGTGCGCTCCTGTCTGTCATTGTGTACACCACAATTATGTGAGAGACATTCCCAGGAGAAGACACTCCGCCTCCTCATACTCATCAGTTTGCACTACAGGCGGCAGTATGAAATGCCACTCATAAAAGCGCTGCAAACTGATGACACAAAAAAACTGGTAAAAAAAAAAAATCTTGGGCGTCACTTTGCTGCCCCTCTTAAGTTCTACCTGGGTCCAATGGAACCAGTGGGACCCATGGTAGGGCCGTCCCTGTGTGTGTACTCAACTTTCAACATCCAATTCAGACTTTCCAAATGAAAATTTCCCGAAGGGACAAACTCCAAATTCATTTTTGTACCTGAACAGAACTAAGGGTTTTTTTTAATGTGTATTGTTTTCATATGAGATAAATCAGATACAAAAGACTGTGCATGATCAGAAACAATAAGCAACAACAAAAAAAAAAAAAATAGAAGCCTTTGTCGTATGAGAATTTTCATACCTTATTTCTAAACTCAGTTCTGACCCACTGTGAAACAGATCCTTCACCCAATTGTCTTATAGTGTGTACCCACTGTTAGTGAAGGTGATAGTTAGAACTGGGTCAGTGGTATAACTGGTGGGTCTGTAGTGGTGTGCCCCTTTATCCAGATGCAGGTGCAAGTCCCTTTAACTCAATTCCCCATAATCCTCTGGGCTCCCAGCATCCCCTGAGTTCCAGGACATGCCCAGGGAGTATAAATGCCAGCTCCGCCCAGCTTCCTGTGCTCAGAGAGATCCTGCCTGATGGGACAGCAGTGACTGGGCAAGTGAGCTGTCCCCAGGTGCTGGGTCCTCATTCGATAAGCCTGGTGTGTGGGCCTCCAGCAGTGAGCACAAGAGCACGCGGTATTTATCCAAGCCCCAGTCACTGGAGAGGACTCTGTTACAGTCCATGTGGAGAAGTTGTTCAAGCAGTGGGTTGGTCCTATCTACGGCCCCCAGAGCCTCCTGACCAAAGTCAGCATCAGCAGTGCCTGTGTGAAGTCTGTGCCAACAGGAAATACCCTCAACTCACAGTCTGCTGAATGAACGATCAATCTCTGGGAACACGTGAGAATATTCAGATCTTTTCCTATCTGTAAACTGAACTCAGAACACTCTGCTGCCATCTAGTGGCCATTACTAGAACTGCAATATAATTGTTTTCACACGTTTTATGAATATTTCTCCTTTCCTCATATTGCTGTTTTGTACTGCAAACCCCTGTTCACATGATCTCCTGTGTAATCTACGTTCCACATTGTTAAGTAAAGTAGAAATTGCACATCACCACTGGTCTGATCATTGGCTGATACCATTACATAACAGGTCTACTAGTGGTCAATAGATATGAGTACATTCCACTAACAATTATCTGGATCTCTTCACTTTGTCTGATTAGCAGCAAACTCACTGCAAATGCCAAGTTTCCTCAATATGAGTTTTTAAAAGATGTATGTATTTTTATATCTAATCATATACAAATGGTCAATTTTTAAAGTTGTATTAAACCCAAATGCGAACATCTATTATATTGCCGCTGGTGATTTTGCCAGTAAGTCTGTTGTTTTTCAACAGAATAAGCTGTTTTGCAAATTTATCAATTAGAGTGTTGAGACAAACCAATTATCACTGACAGGGGGCTTTCAATAATCAGCTTTATCTTATTCATGTAAAATCTTTATCCCCCGCCCCCCCCCCCCCAAAAAAAAAAAACTGTTGCTGAGCTGGAACTTAGTTTGTTAGTGTATCTAGATCTGCTAGTACATCTATCACCCCCACCCCCCCAGACTGACAATGCTGCTACCCAAATGTGCCACGTGTGCTCCTTCATCCAGAGTGGGGGGGGGCACTCTAATACAGGGGGTGTGTTACTAGCCAGATCACCAGGTGGAAACAGAGTGTAAAACAACTAAAAAAAAGAAAATGAATGCAGCCACAACATCTAGGGGTTGGTAAGCTGCAATATATTATATTTTTGGTTTGGGTTGATTATCTCTTTAACCGCTTCCGCCCGGAAGGTTTTACTCCCTTAATGACCAAGCCATTTTTTGCGATACGGCACTGCGTTGCTTTAACTGACAATTGCACGGTCGGGCGATGCTGTACCCAAATAAAATTGATATCCTTTTTTCACACAAATCGGGCTTTATTTTGGTGGTATTTGATCACCTCTGTGGTTTTTATTTTTTTTGCGCTATAAACAAAAAAAGAGCGAGAATTTTGGAAAAAAAAACAATATTTTTTACTTTCTGCTATAAAAAATTCCTGATAAAAAATCTAGTTTCTTTAGCAGTTTAGGCCAATTTGTTTTCTGCTACATGTTTTTGGTAAAAAAAAAATCCAAAAAAGTTACAGCGTCTACAAACTATGGGATAGATTTATGGACTTTTTATTTATTTTTTTTTTATTGTTTTTATTAGTAATGGTGGCGATCAGCAATATTTAGCGGGACTGCAACATTGCGGCAGACAAATCTGACACTATAGCCCCATACACACGTACCGAACGATCGGCTGTCTTTTGTCCAGGGCTGTCCTGTCGTTGAAAAGTGCTAAAGACTGCACACAAATTTTGTCGGCCAACAACAGCCGACTGCAGAAGTGATGTCATGTGATGGTTAAATTTCCGTGTGTTTTTTCTTCTCTGAGCATGCCCAGTCTTGCTAATCTGCTGTTTGTCGGCCAAATTCTGTACTGACTGGCGAACAAACGGCCGTTCTGGTGACGGCCAACAAATATTTTAAAGTCTGCACGACAGATTCTGTTCAGCCGAAAATGCGCTGTCGGCTGTCGGAAGCATCATACTAACAAGCCTACAATCGGCCGATCGGTCGGCGGCCGAATATTTACGGCCGACAATCGGTACATGTGTACGGGGCTTAAGTGACACTTTTTGGGGGCCAGTGACAACAATACAGTGATCAGTGCTAAATAATATGCACTGTTACTGTATAAATGACACTGGCAGGGAAGGGGCGATCAAAGGGTTAAGTATGTTCCTAAGGAGTGTTATCTAACTGTAGGGGGACTTAACTGACTGCAGTAAGAGCGAGATCAGTGTTTCTGATAAGTAGGAACACACAATCTCTCCCTTTCTGTCTGACGGAACAACTGTCTGCCTTGTTTACGTAGGCAGATGGCCGTTCTGTTAGTCTCCTGGGGAGACTCCGCGGACTGGCAACTGCTGTTTCTAATCACAGTGCGCCCCCTAGAGCCTTAAAGCAAAATCAGGTATATGTACGTGATTTTGCGCTTAAGGACCGCCCTGCCGCAGTATATGTACGGTGGGCAGTCCTTAAGTGATTAATGCCCCCACAGACTTGAACACACATCTAGAAATGTGTCCAAACACTCATTTTATAATACAAAATATTTTTGTTTTTTAATAAATTAAAATAATCAGCACTAACAACTTTGGACTAGGCAGGGACCCAGAGATGAGGACGAGAATGAAGAAAAGAGGGATGTGGAGAGGAAACAATTTGGACTGGGCAGGGATGCAGACAGTGACAAGGTTCAGCAAGATCATGTAAACCTGAATTCAAATTTAGAGACAGGGCAGATAAGCTCAAACATTTTGGAATTATACAAGAAAAATACCAATTGGGAATACCGTGTATTAAGGAAAAAGTTTTGATGGGGTGGGGTTTCTTGACCATAAGAAAACACTATTATGGATTTCAATCTTGAACTCTAGGCAGAGAGGACAGATATGACAGTGATGAACACTTCATGTTCTTTTGATAGGGTGTGGACACAGCACAGGAATTTTTACTTTGGAGACCGAGCAAGTTCTCATATCTCAAAACATAGGAGGAAAGCTATTAAATGACAAAATCTCTTTCCAAGGAAAAAACTCTGCACAAACCTTGCAGATTCATCAAAGGAAACTATATTTCAGCTTTGGAGAAATCAGGAAGAAAAAGCCAAAAATTCTGGAGCACGAAAGAAAAAATGTGTTAACTAAAAAAATGTAAATACATTAACATGTTGTCAAAAATACCTACCTAGGTAGCTTTAACCTCAAGACTACTTTTGACATATTACCACTATTTCTATAGCTGCTGCCTTTCTCATTAAACTTGACATACCAACAAAAAATGATAGAGAAAGATGGGGCTTTACGGGCCAGTGGGAGTAGAAGGATCAGACTCAAAACCAATTTATAAAACCAAAAAACATTTTATTAGTATATAAAGGATAAAAAGCATGGACTACCATGCATACTAAGTGCAAGCAGATTAACATACAATAGTAAAATCAAACAGATGAGTCATTAGCAACACAGAAATACATCCCATGAGGGGAATATAACCAAAGAGCCCGTGCAGGATGGAGGGCAGGTCCCAAGATGGATTTCGGTCAACGTAGGTCCCCAGCAAGCCGACGCGTTTCGCTCAAGGCTTCCTCAGGGCCTGAGAGACCATAACAGACCGGTATTTCCTTATTAGTGACTCATAGTAGACGACAAGGTTGTAACGACACAAATGCTGCTTAGGAATCACTGCTTCCCTGTTCCAAGTATAAATTCTATGTTGGCGTCATACATATTTTCATTACGCTGGGTTCGATAGTTTAGACCCCCCATGTACCACAGAGGCAAGGCTTATGGTTTCCACTGACGGTAGTCTCCTGAGGAATCACACCCACCTGTGCCCTCTCCCTGGTATATTCACAATTACATATGTGCACCATTAGGTGTGATGAATCTATTATTATACAAGGATAGCCTAAAGAGGGCGAGGGCAGACCTTATTCTATGCGGTCAGGGGAGGCAACATATTCCAGACCTAGACATCCTGGGAGGCAACAGCAGATGACCTATCTTGGGTATAAAAATGGCTCCAGGCAGGAAAAGGGGTGCATATATGTTGATATCTTTGATAAAGGGGGGACAATAGGTCCCAGGCTCCACAAGCCCTTCGTGATTGTAATCCGCCAACAACCTGCCTTGTTGTAATCCGCCAACAACTTTAGGCTATCCTTGTATAATAATAGATTCATCACACCTAATGGTGCACATATGTAATTGTGAATATACCAGGGAGAGGGCACAGGTGGGTGTGATTTCTCAGGAGACTACCGTCAGTGGAAACCATAAGCCTTGCCTCTGTGGTACACGGGGGGGTCTAAACTATCGAACCCAGCGTAATGAAAATATGTATGATGCCAACATAGAATTTATACTTGGAACACGGAAGCAGTGATTCCTAAGCAGCATTTGTGTCGTTACAACCTTGTCGTCTACTATGAGTCACTATCAATAAGAAAAAAACGGTCTGTTATGGTCTCTCAGGCCCTGAGGAAGCCTTGAGCGAAACGCGTCGGCTTGCTGGGGACCTACGTTGACCGAAATCCATCTTGGGACCTGCCCTCCATCCTGCACGGGCTCTTTGGTTATATTCCCCTCATGGGATGTATTTCTGTGTTGCTAATGACTCATCTGTTTGATTTTACTATTGTATGTTAATCTGCTTGCACTTAGTATGCATGGTAGTCCATGCTTTTTATCCTTTATATACTAATAAAATGTTTTTTGGTTTTATAAATTGGTTTTGAGTCTGATCCTTCTACTCCCACTGGCCCGTAAAGCCCCATCTTTCCCTATCATTTTTTGTTGGTTTCCTCATAGGGGTAAGGGCCTAAACTACACGGCAATATTTGTCTAAACTTGACATACCTCTTAATTATTATTGTATACCATTAGGCACGGGGGATACACCATAGGTGTTATCTTTTTTCCACATTAACATGTTCTTTTAAAATGCTATCTATACCTGAGTTAGATAGAACTACAACCCAATATTGATCTGATTTCCAAATGTATGTATTTCCGTTTTGTAAAAATTTGCATTGAATGTGTACTTCCTGTTATTGGATGACAGTTGTCTTCCATTTGTGCTCTTGTGTTGTCACCCTGTCACGTGCCCCTGGTGGAGACTACAAGTGGCCACACACATTGTGTAGGCATGGCCTTCCGTTGTCATTATTAGGAAGCTGGTCCAGAGCAATAATGTACAACTAATAATGAAGAAATGTAGATAAGAAGTGGCTAAAAAAGGCTTGAGGACATCATCAGTGCTGAAATGCAAAAAAAATATGGAAAAAAGCATTTTAAAGAAAAAAAACATGGCAATCATCTTTGGTTCACAGTACTTTAGCACATTATTGTTACTGCCATCCAGTAAGTGTTTTGATCTTGTTGTAAAGATGTACTGAATAGGGATGAGCTTCGGGTTTGGGTCAGATTTGGGTATGAGACTAACCTGTATCAGTCATGGACCCACTAAATAATTGGTGCTCTTTGTGGCCATTTGCTTAAACAAACTGCTGGTGCTGCTGTAAGGTTAAAATAGCACAAGGGTTCCTGGAGATGTAATTGAGATGTCATTGACCAAATATGGTGATTTCTTTTTTTTTCCACGTGGCCCTTGAAAGCCACATGAAATGGCCTACACTTTATTGATCGGTTTGAAAAAAAAATCTTTTACATTGGTATATGTCACCATTTGGCAGTGCCCAGTTAACCGTGCCTTTTTTCAGAGTTCCAGCTGGGAAGATTCGGCAGATAGGCCTAATAAACAAAAAGAACTGATTTACTGAAATACTTCACATGCAATTGAAATCTCCTAACTGGAAATTTCAACACTACATAACAGTATCATGAAGTTCCAAATTTGGAAATCAGGCAGAGATGCCCACAAATTTGTAAATACACTTTACTGAAAATAAATATTCCGGAAAATTATCCACTGAGTAAATCAACAACATCATACAAAAGCCTTGCGGAGCTCCAAATCTGGAAACTAAGTAGGGGGGTCAAGAATTTTGGAAATATTTCATGTTCTCTTCTGTCTAATCATATCACTCTTTGGAGTGTAACTCCTTATTCCTCAGCTTGCTTCCCTAGGCCATAGCTTTAATGCTAATAACATTTTTATTATGGGATGAGCTGCAACTGGTATGTTGTTTCCCAGTGCCACCACATCGACATACTATATTATTTTTAGAGGGCGACTTGATTAAAATGGTCAACTGTTCCCCAAAGGTCTTGTATATCTATAGTCATGTAGAAAACTGCGTAATGGTTTGACTCCCAAATGAATAATAGCTTTTTTGAGAATAGACTCACATTTGGTTTTTGCAATGCATAACTAAATATGAGTAAATCAATTTGAAAATGAATGTGAACTTGCAGAAAATCCAACTGGTTAGATATATACCAAAATTGGCAAGCAAGTTCATCTGCATTTCTGAGATGAGCATCTTTGAAGTATATGTGCGTTTCTCTTCACCTCACCCCAATTCCTAGCACCAACAACCCAAGCTGCCATTTCATGTTTTGTGTTGAAAGTGATAGTGGGAAAGGTTAATATATGTTAGGTAGGCAGGCAGGTGACTAGTTATGAGCTTATGCACTCTTTTATTCAGTACATTATGTGGAAACAAAACCAATTCAGGTGACATTAATGGCACAGAACATTTATGGTCCCTATTGGGGGAAAAAATGGGAGCATTGCAACACAATCCACAAGTGGGATCAGTGGCAAGGTCCATAAAGACATTGATGAGCAAGTTTGGGGTGGAGGAACTTGACTGGCCTGTACAGAGTCCTGACCTCAACCCGATAGAACACCTTTGGGATGAATTAGTGTAGAGACTGCAAGCCAGGCCTTCTCTCCAACATCAGTGCCTGACCTCACAAATGCGCTTCTGGAAGAATGGTCAAACATTCCCATAGACACACTCCTAAACCTTGTGGACAGCCTTCAAAGAAAGAGTTGAAGCTGTTATAGCTGCAAAGGGTGAGCCAACTCAATATTGAACCCTATGGACTAAGACAGGGATGCCATTAAAGTTCATGTGCATGTAAAGGCAGGCGTCCCAATACTTTTTACAATATTGTGTATATTTGTGCTGCTCTCTGCCTTTGTTCTTTTACCTAGCAGAGGTCTAGGCCGGAAGCAAGCAAGATCATAGTCAGATCCAAGCAGAGGTTTAGGCAAGCAATAAGCAAGAGAGTAGTCATTTCTAACTGGGACAACAATGGTCAGGCATAATATAGCCCGATACCCCTCAGACCTAACTCCACTGGATGTCAGCTGGTTACCATCAGGCCATTATTACGACGTGCCATTGAGAGACAGTATACACATAATCTGACTTCTTTGGTGAGCATAAAGTCATTAACACATATCTATGTGATGTATGCGTTTAAAATATAAGATGTATAATGTATATTTTGTATATTTCTTCTACTTTTTAAATCTTAAAGTTGTAGATGAAAAATCAGGTTCCCCGAAGAAGCAGTGCTCTGCTAAACATGTTGGACCACATCTACACACCATATTACGTCTATATTGGGCTGTGCTGTCTCAGTTGAACCAAATATTTTATTGTATTGATAATGTTTTAATAAATAAAATATGAATAAAATTTGTATATTTTAACCATGGTTGTACTTTGCTCACCTTATTGACAGTAACACTTCCTCAAAAAGTCCCCTGTCCCTCAGCGATATATTCTTATAAATTCTCTATGTTTTCTGGTTCAACAATGGGCAGGCAATCTCATAGGCAAGTATTAAAGCTCTTTCCACAAGGGCAAATCTTGAAGCCCTAGTAGGTATCCTGCAAGTGCAATTAGTCCTGGCAGGGATTCAACAAGTACCAGTGAAAGTCTTGGCAGTACTGGAAGTCCTGACAATACAAGAAGACATGGTAGTGATTCCAAGGGTAGGAGTTCTGGAAGATCTGGCAGGGATTATGTGAGTACTCTAATGGTATGAATATATAGTATATATTCATTGTTTTGGGTATTACATCTGGTAAATGCTGTCAATAGATTTATTATGAGCCAATCTGGTGTGCAGCAGTGACAACAAAGAACATGCTGACAGGAGGAGAGAGTGGGTGGATGAATGCAAACATCTGCTGCTGATCCTTCACAGAATGGGGCAGGGAGGCGACCTAGTTGTTTTCAACAGAGAAAATCATGCAATCAACTTAGATCTGCTGCCTGGTTAAACAAAATTGCAAATCTTTTGGCAGACAAAACCCTATATGAATATTCCATCTGTGTATTAAGCTGTTTGCCTAGAGTTCAGAGAGCTTTCTGAGTTCAGAGTTGGGTAAGGGCAGATGATTCATGTAGCATTTACTTCCTGGAATCCATCTGCCCTTTGCTCCGGAATGCATGCAGGAGGGTGTGCTTAGCTGAGAATGCCCCTCCTCCCCTCCTTCAGATGAAAGAAAAAAAATACCATTGAAGACTCCTAGGATATATGACATTATTTTGGCCTAGGCAAGAAACCAAGAAGTAACTAAAAAAAGTTTTAAACAAATAAATATAATTTACCTTTCTATCTACTGTATTTGCTAATGCTAGCAGGATAAGGATTCAAAAGTTTAGTTCTGTTTTAATCTGTGCATAATTATCTGTGGTCATAATAAATACTATAAAAAGTATAATAAATAATAATCAGAAAAATGAATCTAAAAACTGTTATTTTGCAGTAACTGGTATCACATAACATAGTGTAATAAATTATAGTTATTCTTTTTTTTTTTTCTTTAATTTGTGGTTTAAAACTAAACAACTAACACAGAAGTCCAAATTTAATTTAAGTGCCGGTTCACACTTGTGCGATGCGGGAACGCTGCGAATATGCAGCGTGTTCCCGCATCGCATCCGCACCTCTGGCAGTTCACACTGCCATATGCGATACGCAGGGGGTGTCAATTAAATGTTAACGACACCCCCAGTTTGATCGCATATCGCAGTGCGATCTGACAGTTTGCACAGAATCGGATCGCACAAGTGTGAACCACTGCGCGATCCGATTCTGATGCGGCTGAAAAAAAGGGTCCTGTGCGAGTTTGGTGTGGATACAGTGCGAATTCAGCCATATAAAGTGTATGGCTGAATTTGCATCTGCACATGAGATCGCATGTAATGAAGGAGCAGTGTGCTCCGAATTACATGCGATCTCCACAGCCGCACACATGTGAACTGGCTCTGACTGAGAGACTGAGATAAATATTTTTATCGAGTGACCTGTATGTTTTCGTGTAATATTATTAATAATATTACAGGATTTATATTGCGCCAACAGTTTGGGCAGCGCTTTACAATATGAGGGAAGACAATACAGTTACAGTACAATTCAATACAGGAGGAATCAGGGGGTCCTGCTTGTTAGAGTTAACAATCTTGAAGGGAGGGTCAAGTGAAACAAAAGGCAATAACTGTGGAGGATAAATGAATAGAGAAAACTGAAGTATAGTTGTTAGGTGTGGGTAGGATATGCGTCTCTGAAGAGGAGGCATTTCAGGCACCGTCTAAATGGAGTAGGAGATAATCGGAAAGATTGGGGTAGGGAGTTCCATAGGATGGGAGAGGCTCTGGAAAAGTCCTGGAGGTAAGCATGGGAGGAGGTGACGAGGGAGCTAGAGAGCAGGAGGTTTTGAGAGGGACAAAGAGAGCGATTAGGTTGGTATTTTGAGACTAGGCTAGTGATGTATCTAAATTGTGGATGGCTTTGTAAGATGTTGTTAGTATTTTGAATTTAATTAATTTAATTTAATTCATTGGGTGAGCGGAAGCCAGTGGAGGGATTGACAGAGAGGAGTATTAATATTATTATTTTTACTATAGGACAGGATTTATATAGTGCCTACAGTTTGTGCAGCTCTTTAGAAAATATGAAATGATAGAAAGTGGAACTTTAGACAAGCAGAAAATATAGATATGGCAATTTTGTTTTACCTGCCAAAGGATCTACAATTCTGTTCAGTCACTTTTGAAATTTACACACCCCTGGCATACTGCACAGCCAGGAAGATCATTCTGCTAACTCCTGGTTTTACTTTATTACGCACTGATTCAGATTTACTGCTTCCTGGACCATCTCCCTGCTACTTGGATAGAAATGATAATGGCAATTTATTTTCCAATAAACAGGAAAGAGGAGAGATGTGACATAAGAAGCTATAAAGCTGAACCACAAAATAAGTGTGCCACCTGCCTTCTAGCAGAGGTGTGTAAATCACAAGAGAGCTTTTACAGAGTCACAAGTCCCTCAGCAGCTAAGACAAAAAAGTAAGCATTTTAAATGTGAAAATGTGTGAAGTGACCGGTCAGTGGTAATTTTACAATACTATAAAGATATTTTTAATGTTTTTACAGCACAGGTTTGTAAGCTCCTCCATTACATGTCTGGCACATTTCAGTGAGGTAAAGGGGTAGGTAAAACTGAACCCCCTTTATTGTTTTTTGAGTTTGTTAGGTTGGCTTTACACTAGTAGATTTTTAAATAAATGTTTGTGCAAATATTCCTACAAACATTTGTATGAAAATTCTCATTGGTACATCGATGACTTAACGAATAGTGTTTAAAAGTTCTTCAAAAAACGCTTGCTTTTAACCACTTCAGCTCCAGAAGATTTACCCCCCTCATGACAAGGGCATTTTTTGCGACACAGCATTGCTTTATTTTAACTAACAATTGCGCGGTCGTGCAACATTGTACCCAAATAAAATGTATGTCCTTTTTCCCCCGCACAAATAGAGCTTTCTTTTGGTGGTATTTGATCATCTCTGCGGTTATTATTTTTTGCGCTATAAACAAAAAAACACAAACAATTTTGAATTAAAAAAAAAAACAATATTCTTATACTTTTTGCTATAATACATATCCAATAAAAAAATTACATTTTTCTGCGGTGGTGAAAAAACCTACAACAAAAAAACCCGTAAGTGAACAAAAAACGTGCATGTGAACACACTAAAAAGTGCACTTAAGGGTGTGCTTTAAGTCCACCCTCCGAAGGGTAGGACCTCTACCTTCATCCCCCAGGGTGCAAGACTCCTGACAGGGACAAAGAGTGTACATGGTGTGCCTAGCCAGAAGGCCTGGCAGACCCCGTTCTTCTATAGGGAAAGAGAGACCAGGGGGTCACACAGAGGCAGGGTAGGAAGGAACCTGGGGGTCACACATCCTCCCCCTAGATGTCAGGGTAAGCCCGAGGTCTCGCACCCTTCATCCGTGAGAAAAACACACACAAAAGTTAAGGGGAGCAAATGTGGGAGAAAATAAATAAAAAATAAAAAAGTGGCCAAGCCGAATGTGCATTGACCTAGGAATCAAATTTCTTCAACAATTTAGGCCAATATGTATTTTTGGTAAAGAAAAATCTCAATAAGCGTATATTGATTGGTTTGCACAAAAGTTTTAGTGTCTACAAACTAAGGGATATTTTTATTTATTTAAAAAATTTTTTTTTACTAGTAATGGCAGTGACCAGCGACTTAAAGCGGGACTGTAATGTTGCGGGGGACAGTCGTGCACTAACTGATACTTTAACACTTTTTGGAGACCAGTGACTCTTATACAGTGATCAGTGCTAAAAATATGCACTGTCATTGTCCTAATGACACTGGCTTGAAAGGGGTTAATCATCAGGGACGATCAAAGGGTTAAATGAGTGCCTAGCTTGTGTGTTTGTGTACTGTGGGAGGTGCTTTGACTAGGGGAAGGAATAAATCCATGTCCCTGCTTTGCAGGAACACAGGATCCATGCCTTCCTTACTGACAGAATGGCAATCTGCATTGTTTAATAGCAGATCGCCATTCTGCCTCTGTGCTGAAACATCGAGTCCTGCAAATGAGCTGTGTACACAGCGGGAGCAGGGCGCCGACGGCATGCATTCGTGCCTCAGACCCGGACATGTCAGATCACATACTCGATACCTGATCCTGTGCAGCAGTGACACTTTGTTGCCGTATAAGTAAGTTATATAGGCGGCAAGTGGGTAAAAATTGATTTTGGAATAAATGGACTTTCCCATAGAAACACTACATTTGTTGGTAAAAATGTTTTTGTTCTTAAAAAATGTTTCACCCAATTCCTTTGAATTTTCTTGTCACTGTGGTAAAAAGCAAACTTTGATTAGACCCTGCCAACAATTAGAAAATCAAATGAAAACTCTTAAAACGCAATGATTTTAAATACATTCCTACTAGTCTATGGCCAGCTTAAGTGTAAAAACTCCTGTTAGGTTTTATAGCTGTCTGTGTCCCCACTGGGGAAATTAACCCTCTCCATTTGTCCCGGTGACCATTGTCTCTGTTTCAGAAAGTGATGGGAAATCCAACATTTTTGATTTGGACAGGAACAGGAGATAAAGGGAACTCTTTCAATAGGGGATTTCCTCTCACTTTAGAGAGATTTCCTCTTACTTCATGTTGTATTGTGAAGGGAATCTTCCCAACAAAAATATCCTGACAGGGGTCTTATCTATTCCCTAGTATGTCTGTAATTAGAATGTCAGTTTCGTTTTTGGGCATTAGAAAATTCTAGCAATCCTGGTCATACTTATGTATGTGATATACTTTGGCTAACACTAGTTTCACCACAACTGTTGGGTGTGTAGATGTATGTTTGGTTAGATCTAAGGTGGAGCGAAGCCCTTCTACTCCCTGTTACATATTCAGCAATACATTAAATGCAGCAAGTATGTCCCCTGAAGCTTTTGGATTTCAAGCACAATAATTTAGAAGATATTTGTTTAAATTAACTTGCCAAAATTGAAAAGCATTACTCCATAATACTTTATTTTTCCTTAAATTGAAAGAACATCTGTGGAGGAACTTGCTTGTGTTCAGTCTATTCTCCATGGAATATACTAAGGAAATATCAGGAAAGATGGCTCTTGGCCTGCTCTAACTTAATGAATACCAAATGCAAATATTTTGGTTTTACACACCCTTCTGTACATACTCTCTACTGGAGTATTTAAGACTTTCTGTGAATATGTGAACATTATAATAAACAAAAAAATTCACATACGTAAAATATAACATAATATCTTAAAAAGACTTTTGTGCCCCCAACCACCAGGTACTTATGCACAATATAGAATAATTGTAAATATAGTTGTGCTCATGAGATTACATACCCCTTAGAGCCGATTCACACTACCGCGACAGGAAAGTCGCCCCACGAAGGAGCGACTTTTTAGCGTGACTTTCAAGAGACTTGTTTAGAGACTTGTAAGCGACTTGTAAGAGACTTGGAAGAGACTTGTGCACTACTTTGAAGAGACTTAAATGATAGGCGACTTTGTCTGTGGGGAATGCCTGGCTAATCTTTTTCTTCTTCCTGGAAAGTCTGATAACAAGTCGCTTGAAATAAAATAAGGATCCGACTTAGAGGTGACTCCCATTGAAGTCTATTGGAACAAGTCGGATAGAGGTCGCCTTGAAGTAGTACAGGACCCTTTTCTGAAGTCGGAGCGACTTCAGTAGTGCATATTAAGACGGCACTCATTCATTTACATTGAATTTGTGATGACAAGAGACTTGGGGCGACTTGAGGGCACACAAGTCGTGTCCCAAGTCAGAGTAGTGTGAACCGGCTCTTAGCCATCTTAGCCATTTTTTAGCAATCTTAGCCATTTTTGTGGCATCAATACAATAAACCAAACAGCATCTACAGGAGCCTCCACACTTCCAGAATAAAATCATTTGGAGTGATGATATTTAAATTGAACTAAATGGTTGCAACCATAAATGCTATGTTTTAGTGACAACAAGGCCCTTTCAGCGAAGCACACATCCCTGCCCACCTAAAACATGAATCTCAGAAGTTTTGGAGAAGTGTGAGCTACAGCAGAACAGGGAATTTTCGTCAAAACTGATAGCAAGATGATAATAGCAAATTAGCAGAAAACACTGGATAGCTAGGATATACTAGTTTGCATTCATGAGACCAGAAGCTGTGCATAGAGTGCACATGGATTTTCCCACGTGACAGTGATCCAAGACATAAATCAAGCCAACATATGCCATGTCAACCCTTCAGTGGCTGCAGCAGAAAAAAGTGAAGGTTCTGAAGTTGCCTTCACAATCTCCTGAACTTAATAGTTTCCTGTTCTTAGCTGACAGGAGTGGCACCTGGTGTGGTCTTCTGCAGCTGTAGCCCATCTGCTTAAGGTTCGATGTGTTGTAAGATCAGAAATGGCTTTCTGCATACCTTGGTTGTAACAAGTGGGTATTTGAGTTACTGTTGATTTTCTATCATTTCAAACCAGTCTGCCAATTCTTCTCTGACCTCTGACATGAACAAGGCATTTTCGTCCACACAATTGCCACTCACTGGATATTTTCTCTTTTTCGGACCATTCTTTGTAAACCTGAGAGATGATTGTGTGTGAAAATATAAGTAAATCAGTAGGTTTGTTGATAAATATAAGTAAATCAGTAGGGTCTTTAGGTTTGTTCTTAAGTTGAATTTGTTTGTAAGTCGGAACAGGTACAGTTTTTTAGTGTTGCTCCAGTCAAAAAAAGAATTATAATAATTATTAATAATACGTTTTTTTGGATAGCATAGGGAAGGGTTATCACCCCTGTAACATTTGTTTTGCTGTCTGTGCCCCTCTTCTGAAGATTTCACCTCACTTTCTGTCCCTGTGACAACTGGATTTTTAAAATGTCGGGATGTTGTGGAAACAAGGATTGGTGATAAAGCCTCAGAGGAGACACCTTTTTCCTATGAGAACTCTTACAGGAGTGAATTTCCCTTCCTAGGGGTAGATTTCTTCTCACTTCCTGTTGTCTCCCCCTGTTTGTAAGAAGGAGTCGTTTGTAAGTTGGATGTTTGTAATCCAGAGACCGCCTGTACTCAGACCAGCCTATCTGGCACCAATAACCATGCCACGTTCAGTCACTTAAATTCCATTTCTTCCCCATTCTAATGCTTGGTTTGAACTTCAGACAGTGGTCTTTACCACATCCAGATGTCTAAATGCATTGAGTTGCTGCCATGTGATTTGCTGATTAGTAATTTGTGTTACCAAGCAATTGAACAGGCATACCTAATAAGTTGCCAGTGAGTGTATATTTTACTTTCTGCTAGCTACAAAACCAACATACCCAGCAGTTGTTCGCCTGGATGAAATACAACAGCAACACAAGTTGTTTTCCAATGCCTTATATGTGATGCACCCTTGCAGTGGAACTTGATGCTGCCATCCAGCAGTGTCTGTACATGCAGCAGTAGGCCATCGATGAGTATCTGTGTGAGTATGAGAAGAGGATAGACTCTGGAAATCTAGTGTTCCTTTTATCACACGAGTGGACATGTACAACATCTTTTCACCATTTGAAAAGGCGATCAGGATGGTGAGGCATGGCAATACGAGGGTTACAGACACAATCTCTCTAATGTTCCTGCATGGTGTAATAGACCGGGCACTGGAGGTGCAATGAAGAGAGATAACACTGCTCAGGCTAGTCAAAGTCCATGATTCAAGGTGGGTGCTGAACCTTGGCTCACCACCAGGAGAAGCATGAAAGAAGAAAATGGTCGCACACCACCACCAAATCCAATGAAGAAAAGTTATTTTATTCACATAAGTGATACAAGGTACAGCAGGGTAGGACAGTAGACGCGTTTCACATGACTGCTACGTGCTTGTTCACTACTGGAGGTGCAGCAGTAGGAAGAAGAGGAGTACTTCCTGCTTTTTCAGTGCCACCAGGATCCTTTGCCTACTACCTCCATCCCGGTAAGGCAGAGGCAGCAGGAGGTAGAGAAGAAGTATAAGGAGGGGTGTTTGGTTGCTGGTGTAGGAGAAGGAAATGGGGCAGGCTTTCAGGGTGATGTTTCACACCTCTTAAATCCTGGGATTGTACATGGGTGGGGTGAAATCTTTGACACTGTTGTTCTCAGCAACATACAGAGAACTCAGCGGAGGTCGTCGCAGAGGGTTCGGCGTTTTTGGTGAGGGAACTGGAGGAGATGACAGTCCAGGCAGAAGACCCTGCACCAGTGGCAAAGAGGTCGTCAGGTCGTAGGCCGCAGCCGAGCCTCCCAGTCAAGCGAAGAGGGTCGGCAGCCCGTAGGAAAGAAGGTCGTCAACCGAGGCGGCGGTGGTCAAGAGGAGAGGCTGGGTTTGTTCGCCGGCAGAGAGTGGGAATGGAGCCGCAGAAGCCCAGCGCATCAGTGGTGCAAGGAAAAGGAGGCAGAATTCCCCATCTTCCATTCGGAGTGACGAAGGGCGGGGGCGGTCAGGCCGCCCTCCCTCCTTGGGTAGGTACTTTTCTCCCTATACAGAGTCCGGAGCTCGGCGGTCTCCTGTGAGCGGCAGGGACGGGGATGCAGTAGAGTCCAGGCCACACAGGCTGAAAGCGGGAGGAAGGTGTCAGCAGGCAGTCCAGTCAGTTCAGGAGGATATTCCAGAGAGCCAGGAGGCTTTTGTTAGCAACCCCTTTTCAACTACTGAGCCGTCAAAGGCTGGTAAGTTGGATGGTAATACATTACAGCAATTAATTTAATCTTTAAATAGATTCCCCAACTCTTTGTCTGCTCAGCAGGTTTTGGCTGGCCCATCCCCTTCAGAGGTGTGGTCTAGCAATCAATTTTGCAATTCTAATATTGTTCAAGCTAGTGAACCTCAGCAAAAGAATATTGTGTCAGTACCAGAAACTTGTTATAAAGAACCCCTATATAGCTATATATGTATGCATATATATTTATATTTATGTGAGAATGAAAGGAGGGGGAAAAAAAAAATGTTGTCAGTAATTTTAAATTTATTACTTGTGAGTGGGTTATTGGTGCACTATGGATATCTTCTCTGACTCGATCTGACTCGATCTCTCTCGATCTCCTCTTCTCCTCTTCACTGTCGCTCTGCCCTCCACGCGTCTTCTTCTCTCTCTCCACTAGCTCTCCCCTGTGACGTAGCAAGTCACATGGGGTAGTGGAGAATTTTTTTAATGGGGGAAGGTCGGAGTCTCGTGTGAGCACGGGGCTGACGTCCAGCAGAGGAAATGACGCAGCCCCGGCATAGACCCTGCATTATTCCGGCATAGACCCTGCATTATTCCGGCAACATCATTAGCTTGCCGGAAAATCAGGGTACACTGAGCATGCGCCAGTAACGTCATTGACCGCAACTATGTAAATAGAAAGAGAACGGCTGAACTGACAGGCAGGACAAAAGGTTAGTAATGTAATATGGACACAGATGATTTATGTTATCCAATGTTGGGAAAATGAGTAAACTACCACTTAAATAAAAATTTTTTTCAAGGCTTCAAAAACACAACAAAAACACTATATGCTATGCTATAGGCGCGTTAATGAGTGTTGCTTCATTCTTCATAATCAACACTCCTGTGAACCAGCCCTAACAAAGTGCAACTTCCTACTCTTGTTAAGACCATTTACATTTCTCTATAAAATGTTTCTTTTTCGTGATGCTATTCCTTTCTGCCTTATTCCTTATCACCTATTATGTGTCCCCATTGGGAATATGTCCACTCATTTCTTGTCACAGTTCTCTGCTACATACCTATTCATCTTGGTCTGTCATCACACTTTGACACTGTCACTGTCCTCATTTCTTCTCCAGTCTTTTCGTATCAAAGGTCTTTCCCTTTGTTACATTTCCTCTTACCTTTCGAGATAGACATTCATCATATGCTATTCCCACCTTTGCCGTCTTCTTTGTCTATTGATGTTTTTGGACCTCTACTGTTCTCCATCTATGTTTAAGATTAATGCAAGCATGTTACCTAATTTGGATTCCAATATCTTTTATATGCGCATATAGTATAGGGTACTAAAACCCGTACACAGGATCAGAACATCGTACAAAAAATACCGCTTTCAAATTGATTGTACAATAACCCAATCATTTGTACACATCTTTCTTCCAAAGTTTTCCAAAGGGACAAATACTAAAATTTTTCTCGTACGGTACCAGATCATACAGTTTCCATTTAATCAGTACCTTTTTGTCTGAAAATACAATACAAACACATTACATCACTTTCAATTTTTTATTCTGTCGTAAGAGAAATTTTGTACTTTAGTAACCTATTCGTTTTCGATATGGAGACTAGCATAAAAAAAAAAATGGACAATCATTCATTTGTCCGATAATTTAATCATGTGTACTAGGCTTTAGTCTCTCCGAAACAAAATAATTATTAAGGGTTTTTTCTTGCCTCTCATTCTTTTGATTCTTTTGTTCTAAATTCTTAAAAGAGATAACAGGAAGCAACATATGTTCACATGTTGAAAAGTGGCTAATTTGTGACAAGACATGGTAAACAATGTCCGTGGAAGTCCCATTGATTTATGACACTAAAGGAAATCCGAGTAAATATACTCAAGGGAGGAACAAAATCCTGTTTCCCTCTGCTAGCAGATAGATTCTTTGAGCCACTTTCCCCATACATGTCTGGTGTAAATCATAGGATATCCCTTGGATGGTACAGATCCAACACTAGGAGGAAAGGCAACGAAATGTACATTCCAAAGAAGCCAATGGGCAACTTCTACAGGCTTTAAATCAAGCATTTGAAAATGAGCAAATTTCTGGTTAAATCCAGCAGCTTATCAGTTATTCTACTGTTTTCTGTAGATTTACATATAACGTTATCATTAATTTTATATATGCAGTGGAACGTTATACAGTTTATGGACATGGGCTTGTTTTTTTTTTCAAGTAACTGACAGATCCACTTTCATCATAGAAATGTTAACTTTGGAAAAAAAAATGTAAACTTTGTAACATAGTATCAATGATCTACTAGAGAATATTTGAATTGAATTATAATCTACAATATGAACAATCAAATGGGCAACCGCATTTAGGAAAAAATATTAAATGTAGCATGTTAAATGATGAGAGACTGTTATTGCATTCAGGGGATCAGTGCCCTATAGATTATCACATTTCATTGTGTCAAACAAGGGGTGGTATGTGCTGAGCAGAGAGAAACTTTCCCATGTACTTTGCTGCAACCAAACCCACCACTCCCACATCTTCTATTTGACCCCCACATGTTGAATGTGAACAACCAATCCAGTGTAGGTCATAACACTAGACCAGCACTAATATATTCTGCACAGCAGAAAACAAATTATTCATGAGATATCATTGCATTATTTCATAGGCCCATGTAAGAAGCTTTTTAAAATTTAGAACATATACTGCTATAGCCATGGACTAAAATATTTTCCTCAGCAGTTCTTATAACTCCTTTTTGCATAAATACCATTTTATATTGGAGCCTGGACAAAGTTTCTTGATACATGCACCCCGTCTATGCCCTAATCCTCATGACTGAGCTCTTTGACATTTTATGGTTGACAGTTGTGGATGGGTCACCTGGGTCTTGTGGCTTTGAAGGCAATAACTGGTTCAGTGCCTTTTTCTTCTGTGAAATTGGCCTGAGAAGATATTAGAGATATCTTAGATTTGGGCTAGAGATAAGGCTAGAGTTAGGGCCCTTTCACACGGGCGCTCCGTATGTCCGCAAATCATCCTATTTTTTTGCGGATGATTTACGGACATAATGTAAGTCAATGGCATTGCGGATGTCAGCGGAATACCATCCGCTGACATCCGATTTTCTTCCTTTCAGTTCTGTTCCGTTTTTTGGAACGGAACAGAACCCTATTTTTTCTCCGTTCAAAAAACGGAAAGGAAGGAAAATCGGATGTCAGCGGTGTTATCCGCTGACATCTGCAATGCCCATAGACTTACATTATGTCCGTATATCATCCACAAACGGATGGGATGATATGCGGACATACAGAGCGGATGACACAAATGTCATCCGTGTCCGTGAAAAAAAAAAAAAAAAGTGCCGGAGCATCGCAATGCGGTCTGCTCCGTGTAAAAGAGCATGTAGATTCATAATTATGGGTAGTATTAAAGCAGAAATACACTGCACCTGAGACCACAAACCAAAAACTCTATTTGATTCAATTGTATTATTCAAAGAAAACTCGCCCATCCATCCGTGTCTCCATGCTTTATTTTATTGAGAAATCATTTGAAAAAACACTCTAGCATTTCTAGCTATGGCCGTCTTGAGATAAGGCAGATGATTCATTCATTCATTCATAGCATTTACTTCTTGGAATCCATCTGCCCTTAGCTCAGATATGCAGGCAGGAGGGTGGAGGGTGTGGTTAGCTGAGAAAGCCCCTCAGCCATCTATTTACTAATACAAGCAGATAAGGATTAAAAATAGTCAATGTTGATTGAGAGAGTGAAGTTCCACTTTAAAGTTGGGGTTATTGTTATTGAAGCTAGCATTATGTCTAGGTTTAGGGATAATGTTAGGGATAGAGTTTCTGAGGCTGGAAAATTATTTTGTCACATTTTAATTTTTTACTAAACATTTCTTCTGTCAAATTTTGAAAGTGTAAGTTTATACAGTACACCTCATTTAACTAACCATAGGAGTAGTTTTCCACATAAACATCTTGGCGATAGAAGATCTTGGCATTGAATTGTAGCTTTCGGAGCTGATATTTCAGGTGCTTGAGAAGGTAATCGTGCTTCTGTAAGGACTAGTATAGTGCTAAGGGAATGGGTTGGTCATTATGTTTAGGTTACATTTTTGGGAGTTAACCACTTCAGCCCCGGAAGGATTTGTCCCCTTAATGACCAGGCCCTATTTTGCGATTCGGCACTGCGGTACTTTAACGGACAATTGCACGGTCGTGCAAAGCTGTACCCTAACAAAATTGATGTCCTTTTTTTCCCACAAATAGAGCTTTCTTTTGGTGGTATTTGATCACCTGTGCGATTTTTATTTTTTGCACTACAAACAAAAAAAGAGCGACAATTCGGAAAAAAACAAGATTTTTCACATTCTGCTATAGGACATTCCCAAAAACCAAAATCTAAAAATCTAATTTTTTTCACATTTTAGGCCAATTTGTTTTACTGCTACATATTTTTGGTAAAAAAAAATCCCAATAAGTGTATTTTGATTGGTTTGCGCAAAAGTTATCGTGTCTACTAACTACGGGAAAGATTTATGTCATTTTTATTGTTTTTTTTTTACTAGTAATGGCGGCGATCTGCGATTTTTAGCGGGACTGCAACATTGCGGTGGACAGATCGGAACCCTAACTGACTTTTTTGACACTTTTGGGGGTACCAGTGACATTACTACAGTAATCAGTGCAACAAAAATATGCACTGTTACGCCAGTGGCAGTGAAGGGGTTAACCCTGTGGGTGATCAAAGGGGTTAATGTATGCCTGCATGCTTACTAACTGTGTGTGCGTGTGAGGGGGGGGGGGGGATTCTGTGACAGGCACAGACAGATCGCAGTTTCAGCTTAGCTGAAACTTCAGATCTGTCCCTGGCTGTCTCACAGAAGATCCACCTGCTTTGTTTACACAAGCAGGAGGGTCTTCTCTCCGTTTACCGGATGATCGGGGGAGGAAGGCGGCAATCGCCTTCCAGTCTCATAGTACTACGTGACTGGACCCTGTGGGCAGTCGGCAAGTGGTTAAGGCATCTTTGAGAACTAAGGTTTGGGTAATAAGTGATAAATTCCTTTCACATGATTGACCATTCTTTACAAAGTTAAATTTCACCACATTCACTAGGCTAGGGAAGATTATATTGCAAATTGCGGATTCCCTTACAAAATGAAAAGCCTATTTGTTTTTAGTAAATCAATCCCATGGAGATTGGGCTTGAAGTGTTAGGAATAGGGTTGTAGGTTAAGAGTTAAGTGTTACATTTAGAGTTAGGGTTAAGACTGTGGTTTGCTTGTGTGGTGGAGGTTATGGTCTTCTTTACGGTAAAGCATAGGTCAGAGGTACATGTTAGATTTACGGAACTGTTAAATTACTTGCAGTTCTCAAAGCCTTATGCCAAGATTTACATTGCTGTAACCCAATTTATGGGTTCTCAATAATGTTCAAATTTAAGTATTGGAAAACTAAAATCTACCCATTACATACACTTCAGCTAAATTCACTACAATTTTCTCAAATCATAAAAGAAGTGTGGACAGTTATCAGGAAATTACTAATAATTTCCAGCACGGTTATCAATGCAGCATGCATTTAAGTTATACCAAGTGCACATAGCTTGTGCTTGATGTAGGACCTATAGTTATGTGAAATAGTAAGAACATCCCAGGAAAACTGTTGAATGTTTCCACATTCAGTACACGAACAGGAAAATGTGAGATCTTCATTTATAGAGTGCCTACAAAAAAGGTAATACATTGGAACAAATGACAAATAAAATTTACATTTTAAGTAAGTACACCCCTACATTCACCACCACTTTAAATCCATGAAATTAGAATCAGGTGTTCTAGGTTAGGTGCCAATGACTGCAACGTCCTTAGGGAGTATACAGGTAGAACTTGTTTTATTTAAACCTCAGATATAAAGGGCTTGGCGTCCTCTTTGCTATTGGCGTGTTTCTTTCATCATGCCAAGATCAATAGAGCTCTCTAAGGTCCTCAGACTGAAGGTTGTGGATACCTATAAGTCTGGCAAGGAATCTAAAAAAATTGTCAAATTATTTGAAATCAATCATTCCACTGTAAGGAAAATAATCTACAAGAGGCATAGATTTCAAACGTCTGCTAATTTGTTCTGGACTGGCTGGCTCAGCAAATTCAGGCCAAGAGCTGATGGTTGGTTGCTAAAATAAGCCTCTGCAAAACTTTAATCGCAGGATCGGCAGGTAACTCATGTAACATTTAGTGTCAAAATGCATGCATTTACATTTAGAAGGAGAATGCAATAATGCAACCTGTATGGAAGTTGGACCGGGAAAGCAAAAAAAAAAAAAAAAAATTAGAGCAAGACTACAGTTTGCCATTAAAAAATAAGCAAAGACTAGGCCTTCTAAAACAATATGCT
Organism: Pelophylax lessonae; assembly: GCF_965119305.1. Taxonomy (NCBI): domain Eukaryota; kingdom Metazoa; phylum Chordata; class Amphibia; order Anura; family Ranidae; genus Pelophylax; species Pelophylax lessonae. Next base: position 402,401,884 of record NC_138770.1, on the reverse strand, counting down.
GTGGACTGATTAAAGTGGTAGTAAACCGCTTGGACACTTGTACCTACAGGTCAGCTTATAATAAAGCTTACTTTTAGGTACAAGGAATATCTCATAATAATGCACCGTTTAGAAGATATTTAATGTTTCTGCATCCGCTGATGTTACTGGCACATGCGCTCTGAAGGCTTGGCATACTCATGCTGTTCCTTCAGAGCTCTGTGCTATGGCCATGAATCTTGAGCGCATGCACGAGAATGACATCATTGTGATTCGGCCATTCAAATGGCTGGAGCTCCCGAACCTGAAAGGAAGATCGGGTGAAGATGGAATCCATGTCAGCAGTGACAGCCGATGGAGGGCTTCATAATGTGGTAAGTCTTTCATAATGTGCTAGTATGAGTTGCATACTAGCACATTATGGCCTTAACTCACAGGGAGAAGTTTTTAAGTTTATCACTGCTTTGTCTGGCTACAGTAAAAATGCACAAACCGAAGACAACATTTCAGGAGACTAACCTTCTACCAATTGTAAAGCATGGTGGTGGAAATTTTATGATTTTGAATTGCTTAATGGCCAGACATCTGAATTATTTTAACCACTTTACCACTGAGTACTGGAATAGTACTGCGGCAAAGTGGCACGATCCCGTCTGACGACGTAGACCTACGTCGCCAGACTCCTACCCTGTAGGCGGCGCTCGCGCGCCGCCGGAGGCGCGCTCCCGCTGTTTTCATTCACAGCGGGAGTCGGGCCAGGGGAGGAGCAGCGGTGATCACCGCTGCTCTGCCCCGATCGTCGGGGATCTAGTGTGGAGATCCGCCCGCCTGTGTAAGCACAAGCGGGCGGATCACCTCAGTGACAGGGAGTGACAGATCGGAGTGTTCAGCATAGCTGGACATCCGATCTGTCCCTGTCTCACACAGTCACCTCCCCCCCCCCCCACACATCAGTAAGCACCAGGCATACATTAAACCCTCCCTCTCCAATAAAATTAACCCCTTCCCTGCCAGTGTCATTTTTACAGTAACAGTGCATATTTATAGCACTGATTACTGCAGTAATGTCACTGGTACCCCCAAAAGTGTCAAAAATGTCAGTCAAGGGTCCGATCTGTCCGCCGCAATGTCGCAGTCCCGCAAAAAAAATCGCAGATCGCCGCCATTACTCGTTAAAAAAAAAAACACCAAAAATTACAAAAATCTTTCCCTTTGTTAGTAAACGCAATAACTTTTGCGCAAACCAATCAAAATACGCTTATTGCGATTTTTTTTACCAAACATGGGTAGCAGAAAAAAAATTGGCCAAAAATTTAAAAAAAAATTGGTTTTTACATCTTTTTTGGGGGGAATTTCATATAAAAAAATGTTAAAAATATTGTTATTTTTTCAAAATAAACGCTCTTTTTTTGTTTATAGCGCAAAAAGTAAAAATCGCACAGGTGATCAAATACCACCAAAAGAAAGCTCTGTTTGTGGGAAAAAAAGGACGTCAATTTCGTTTGGGTACGGTGTCGCACGGCCGCGCAATTGTCAGTTAAAGTCGCACAGTGCCGAATCGCAAAAAGTGGCCCAGACGTAAGACAGCAAAATGCTCTAGTGGTAAAGTGGTTAAAGTGTGCTTGATGAGAATGTGAGGGCATCTGTCCAAAACTGATCCTAAACCAAAAATAGATCTTTAAACATGATAATGATCTAAAACACACTAGCAAGTTCACCAAGGAATGGTTTAAAAAGAAATATAGGGTTATGGACTGGTCCAGTCTAAGTTGGATATGAATGCCATTAAAGTGCTGTGGGTGGGGAACTGAAATGTGCAGTTTATGCAAGGAACCCCACAAATATCTTTCAACTAAAGAAATGTTGCATGGGGAAGTGGTCAAAAATTTCACCTAGTGAAATGCACGGGCAGTTATTTAATTTATACCTATATGAGAAATAATTTTTGCTAAAGGGGCAAGAGGCCAAGGGTGTACGTACATTTTCCAAATTACACCATTACATCTATAGGTACTGAATAATTCAAAATGCTATTTTTCCTTGTATTTTATTTAGGTATATCATCTTTATCTTTAGGCAATGTTTGCTCAAATATGTACTTTGTTTTTCACATAACTGGATTCATTTTGACATACTACTATAACTCCCAACTGAAGTTTTCAATAAACCCCGCTTCAACTGAACTAAAACCCACAAATATGACCATATGTTATGGAATCCACATTTATTCTTCGCAAACCCCTAACCTATCTGTAACCCTTAAGAAAACATACATTTTATATTCCATCCCATTATATATTGTAACGTAATTACAGGAAACTGCAGCAGATGCTACATGAAGGAATGTCATGCTTTCCTGTGATGAGAAAATGATATTAGTCATTTCCCCATCATGATCCCAGTCCTACAGAGATAAAGCCTCCTAACTTATAAGGAAAGAACACTGTAGATCCCAAAACTATCTCTAGGATCATGCCTTTAACTTCTGGGTTACACGTCTGCCCATCCTCCATCATTTTTTTTTTTTTTAAATACCATCTCTCTGGTTCTGTCTTCTTGTTTCACTCCTTCAGGAACAGAAATGTTGGGGCCACAGGTGGTTCCGCTGGAGGATCTCCAAGCATATTGTATACAAGAGTGATGGCGAACCTTGGCACCCCAGATGTTTTGGAACTATATTTCCCATGATGCTCATGCACTCTGAAGTATAGTTGAGCATCATGGGAAATGTAGTCCTAAAACATCTTGGGTGCCAAGGTTCGCCATCACTGTTGTATACAATAGTGAAAATATAGAAAAGTCACAATGTTACCATACATTATAGGTATATTCATTTGCATGAACTGGGGTTAATTGGGAATCCCACACTATATTAAAGCTCGCCATACACTGGTAGAAATTCATTTGAAATTTTTTTTGGTTAATTGGGACAAATCGCCATTTACATTTGACCGTACGGGTGGGAAAATTTGAGGATTTAAAAAGGAAAATGTTTGTGGTTTTCTAGCCGAACGAAGTTCTAACTGTTAATGGGGTCCTCAGTCAGGAAAAATCATTTGTATTGTATCTGTATAATAATGTGAAGGATCAAACATTCAAATTTTATACATTGATATGACAATTTTTATGGCAATGAAACAAAAACTTTTTGCAGTCAATCTTTTACAAGCAATTGTTCAAAAATCTAGTCAAAACTTAAATAAAAAAAAAAGAAGCTTTTCTTCAGGGTAAAAATAAAAGTGCACATGACTTTCAATATAACCAATATGCAGTTATGCAAGTAGTCTAGACAGATATTTCTGGCAAGTAACCTTTTTGTTCTATTTTAAATGACCGGTAAAAGTTTGAAAAGCTTGAATCTGTGGCGCACTTTTGTCAAACCAGCGATTCCTTTTCCTTTTGCTTATTATCCATATCAGTTACTCTTATATTCACTAATTATGTTACAGGATGAGAAAAGATGGCATTTGAAAATCAGTTTTCAAAAATAGCATGGTTCTAGTTTTAATGTGTCTTCCAGTGATTACTACATCTTTCATCCATAATCAGTGTACTCATCAAGATTGAAAATGAATTTCATAATAAAGATTCAGATTATTAATGAATATGGAAACTACATTTACTAGCAAAAACTAATGTTGAATTACATTGACATCTGACAGTATGTTGCAATGTAACTAAATGTAACTTGCAAAATCCTTGCAAGCTTCATAACCACAACACATGTCTACAGTTTAACAACTTCCCGACCGCCTGCCGCAGTTATACTCCTCCTGCCGTCGATCGCGCGACTGCAGCTAGGGGGCAAGCGTGCGCCGCCGCCGCTGCCGCCGCCATGTTCCCGCCCTCACTCGGCAGCATAGGCGTGCGCACGGGGTGTGCCGGGTGTGCCTGGGCACACCCTAATCACCATGTGTCTGTTGGTGTAGGGCCGGCTGTCTCCCGAGATCTCCATCTTTGGCACTGAGGGTAGCGAGATACTCGGTGGAGAGGCGGCTGTGCTGTTGGCTCCAGCAGATAGTGAGGCTTGCCAGAGCCGCTCAGTGTGTGTGACACTGTCATGTAATGTAACTGCTTGCATGGAGAAAGACCAGCTGTCAAAACTCAGCGGTGATGTCGGGGGTGGGCGGGGCCGAACAGCTATCAAACACCAGCCAATGGGATGGGGTCTGGGCGGCCGTTTCATTTATGTGGCTCCGCCCCTTTCTTAAGCAGCCCAATCATTGGCTGGTGTTTGACAGCTGCTCGATCCCGCCCACCCCCGACATTACCGCTGAGTTCTGACAGCTGGTCTTTCTCCATGCAAGCAGTTACATTACATGACAGTGTCACACACACTGAGCGGCTCTGGCAAGCCTCACTATCTGCTGGATGTGAAACTCCCCCTCTCCCCTTTTAGTGTCCATAAGTGGTGCCCAGTAGTGCCACCTATCAGTGCCCAGTAGTGCCACCTCATCAGTGCCCACCAGTGTCTCCTCATCAGTGTCTATCAGTGTCACCTAACAGTGCCTATCAGTGCCCACCAGTGCCACCTCATCAGTGCCCCCCAGTGCTGCCTCATCAGTGCCCAGTAGTGCCACCTCTTAGTGCCCACCAGTGCCGCCTTATCAGTGTCACCTAACAGTGCCTATCAGTGCCCAGTAGTGCCACCTATCAGTGTCCACCAGTGCCACCTCATCAGTGTCTATCAGTGTCACCTAACAGTGCCTATCAGTGCCACCTATCAGTGCCCAGTAGTGCCACCTATCAGTGCCCAGTAGTGCCACCTATTAGTATACATCAGTGCCACCTCATCAGTGCCCACCAGTGCCACCTCATCAGTGCCCAGTAGTGCCACCTATCAGTGCACACCAGTGCCGCCTCATCAGTGCCACCTATCAGTGCCCATCAGTGCCGCCTATCAGTGCCACCTTATCAGTGCCACCTTATCAGTGCCCATCAGTGACACCTAACAGTGCCTATCAGTGCTGCCTATCAGTGCCACCAATCATTGCCCACCAATGCCGCCTATCAGTAGCCATCAGTGCTGCCTATTAGTGCCCAGAAAGGCTGCCAATCGGTGCCTAGCAGTACTGCCAATCAGTGCTGCCTATCAGTGCCACCTATCAGTACCCATTAGTGCTGCCAATAAGTGCCAGCTCTCAGTGCTGCCAATCAGTGCCCATCAGTGCAGCCTCATCAGTGCCAATCAGTGCTGAGAACAAGTGCCCATTAGTGCTGCCTATCAGTCCCTATCTGTGCCTCACATGTAATTTCACATGTAATACTCATCAAAGGGAAATAAGGCATACATCTTTTTCAAAACTTAGCAGTGATGGTGGAACCCCTCTACATATATTTGCCATACAATTTAACTTAAGTGTAAAAAAATTTTAGTTGGAAGGTTCACACCAGTAGAGCACTTTAGAATTTTTATTTTTTAGATTGTTACACTTCATTTTATATGTTTTAGTTACTATTATAATGTAAATTATTGCACTTGAAGTTAGTTTTCCACCACCCATGCAAAGTCCATGTCTTTATGGGCCTTGCTTTGTGGGCAGTCATGTTGGAACAGGAAAGGGCCATCCCCAAACTGTTCCCACAAAGTTGGGAGCATGAAATTGTCAAAAATGTCTTGGTATGCTGACGCCCTAAGAGTCTAAGGGACCAAACCCAACCCCTGAAAAACACCCCACACTATAATCCCCCCTCCACCAAATTATTTGGACCATTGCACAAAGCAAGGTCCATAAAGTCATGGATGAGTGAGTTTGAGGTGGAGGAACTTGACTGGCCTGCACAGAGACCTGACCTCAACCCGATAGAACACCTTTGGGATGAATTAGAGCAAAGACTGCGAGACAGGCCTTCTCATCCAATACCACACACCCCTGACCTCACAAATGCGCTTCTGGAAGAATGGTCAAACATTCCCATAGACACACTCCTAAACCTTGTGGACGGCCTTCCCAGAAGAGTTGAAGCTGGTATAGCTGCAAAGGGTGGGCCAACTCAATATTGAACCCTATGGACTAAGACTGGGATGCCATTAAAGTTCATGTGCGTGTAAAGGCAGGCGTCCCAATACTTTTGACAAGTGTGTATGTATATATAGTGTGTGTGTGTGTATGTATATATATACACACGCATGTGTGTTTGAGCTTTGGGGTGCACACCCTAATGCAATAGGCTGCGCACGCCTATGCTCGGCAGCGGGGATGCCGATGCACGGGGCAGGCAGCTCCGATTGCCGTCTGACACCCGTGATCGCTCCCTGTTGAGAGAGAACGGTCAGCTGTTGTAAATACAGCTGACCGTTCTTCTCTCTGGAATGATCACAGAGCCCCTGTGATCCTTCTATATAGGAAAACAGGTCTCTGTGATCATTTCACAAGCCCTGCCCGATACAGTTAGAAACACGCCCCTAGGTACACATTTAACCCCTTGATCACTTACTGTGTTAACTCCTTCCCTGCCAGTGTCATTATTACAGTAACAGTGCATATTTATAGCACTGATTACTGTAGTAATGCCACCTGTCCTCCCAAAAGTGTCAAAAATGTAAGTCAGGGGTCCGATCTGTCCGCTGCAATGTCGCAGTCCCGCAAAAAATCGCAGATCGCTGCTATTACTAGTAAAAAAAAAAAAACAACAATAAAAATGACATAAATCTTTCCCATAGTTAGTAGACGCAATAACTTTTGCGCAAACCAATCAAAATACACTTATTGCAATTTGTTTAACCAAAAATATGTAGCAGAAAACAAATTGGCCTAAAATTTAAAATTTTTAATTTAAAATTTTTTTTCTTTGGGAATGTTATATAGCAGAATGTGAAAAATATTGTTTTTTTTTTTTTTTTAAGAATTGTCGCTCTTTTTTTTGTTAATCGCACAGGTGATCAAATACCACCAAAAGAAAGCTCTATTTGTGGGGAAAAAAAGGCCATCAATTTTATTTGGGTACAGCGTTGCACGACTGAGCAATTGTCTGTTAAAGTAACGCAGTGCCGAATCGCAAAATATGGCCTGGTCAATAAGGGGGAAAATCTTCCGGTCCAGAAGTGGTTAAAGCGAAGTTCCGGGCACAAAATCGATGTTTTTTTTTTGTGCTGTCCGCTAGTTCTGGATGACCTGAAAAGGAATTGGATAGTTAGTTTTTTTTTTTTTTAAAACTCACCTTGTAATTGTAGATCGTAAATACTCACCTCAGGGTACTTCCTCCCTCGGAGCCGCGGCTCACCCCGTCACTTCCTGCCTCGCGATGATTCCTGGGAGCTGAACGTTATAGCTCCCAGGAATCAATGCGACGGCACCGGGCCCGCACGTCATTTCCGGGCGACGCCGCATTCCCCTGCTAAACAGCTTCTGGGCATGCCCAGAAGCTGTTTAGGAATGCGGCGCCGCGCCGGAAGTGACGAGAGGGGCCGGTGCCGCGCATTCTGGGAGAAGAAGACGCAGAAGAGGACCGCGCCGGCTTCAGCCGCCCACAAGAGAGATGGAAACGATGTGGAAGAAATTTTATAAGTAAGTATTTCTTCTAAAAGGTAAGTGCGAACCGGGACAGATCAGAGGCTAGCCATTGTGGAATGTGCTAGCCCTGACTGTCCCGGGGGTATGCTTATTGAAAAATCACATCTGTGCCCAGAACTCCGCTTTTAAGGGGCGACTTAGAGTCACCCTGGCTTATCTTAGGCAGGCCACACATTATAAATTTTTTTTCATTCAACTCTATGGCAGGCATGTCAAACTGGTGTTTATTTTAGGCCCTGGGCAGCACTCTTAAGCCCCGTACACACGCAACGATTATCGGCCGACCGATCGTCCGTCTTTTGTCCAGAGTGGTGTTTTGTTGGTTGGAATGTGCCTAGACTGCACACAAATCTTCTCGTCAGTTTTTTTTCTATGCTAAAATGTAGCTGCCAGAAGGAAAGGTGTCTGTATGCATGGGGGCACTAGAGAGCACACTCTCCAGGTCTTTGTATGGTCACGGTAAGCACCACCCATAACTATACATCATACCAAGTTAACAATTAACGTCTCTTATTTTAACCCTTTTCAACAGTTAAATATGTGCTTGACAGTGTTTTGTTATTTATGTGCAATAAGTGCAAAAAAACAAAAAACACGTGGTGTTCATAAAGGAAATCTTGTGTGTTGATAACTGCAATCTCTGCCTCTACTGAATGGTATGAGTTAGGTCGACATGTTACTCTATTTACTCGGCATAACATTATCTTTCACATTATACAAAAGATTTGGGGTAACTATTGTGTTTTGGTATTTTTTTAATACCATTAAAGTGTATTTTTTTTTTTTAATGTGTTTGTAAGACCGCTCTGCACTGTGTGACATAAAATATTGCAACGATCGAGATATTCTCTAGGGTTTCTGCTAAAAAAATATATATATATAATCTTGGGGGGTTCTTAGTAGTTTTGTAGGAAAAAAAATACTAATTTGAACGTGTAAACAAAAAATTCCCAGAAAAGGCCTGGTCTTCAAATGGTTAAGGCTTAATTTTTTTTATTTTGTTTGAGAATTTTAATGTTGGTATCACAGAAGTAGGTATATGATCCTGATTGAAGAACCACTATAAAACATTATTTCCATTCAAGTTATAATAATAAAGGACTGACCTTTTTAGAGAATCATAGAATATACCCCCTAGAGTACACGTATGCTACGTTGTTATTTTTATCTTTTTCTTTATTTAAAGGAACAAATTATTTATAGCTGCAGCAATGTGTGTCTGATGTCTGACAGCTAGATCACAATATATTCATCATTGCAAAGGATGAAACTCTGGTTCCGCTAAGCTTCAGTAGCCACTAAATGATATATTCTAGCTGTATGTGGTAATGTGTCTAGTCATCTTTAAAGGTGGTCTGGCTAAATCCAACTAAGTGAGAGTTAATAGGCTTTTTTCTTCAGTCTTATATTTTCTCCTGCTTTTTATACATGAAAACTGGTCAATGACAGCTGAAGATCAGTCATTTTCTGAAAGGGCATCATGACAATACTGTCATGCTGGCAGGAGCTACACAAGTACATCTCATCTAAATAGGTTCTGCTTTGAATTTGGGTGCTAAATGGTGGCATTGGTATGAAACAGGATAAAGAGGGGGATCCTAATGCAGGATCTTTTTTTCCAGGTGATTGTGGATGCAGGGCTTCATGGGTAAGTTATATGGAGCCATTAAAATTGTGGGCCTAGACATGCAGAATTTAGAGAGAAAGGGGAGTAAGCGTGAGTATCCATGACATAAATAAATAGCAAGGGCAGGAAAAGGGCAGAATTCCATCAGCAAATGTGGGGAAAAGGAGTCAAGACCAGGGCTTCAATAGAAGGGACAGAGGGTAAAATCTACCATTCATTTAGCATGCAGAAATAAGCTTTACCATCAACCCTAATCTTTGTCTGCTTCTCTATAGGTCTGGTTTACTGTGATATGGAAGACTATTAGTGAGCTGGGGTACCTCACAAGGTGGATTCTGTGTCCTTTTAGGGCTGCAAGTGGGAATGAGTCCTGGCCATGTGGCCCACTTTTGAGTTCTATTACTGTGGCCGTAAAAGGTGAGGTGGAGATGGCACATAGTTGGACTGGTAGACTTTCTCCAAAAGGGTGGGGCTCAACCTCCCAATAGGCAGGTGGGGGCTCGCTGCAGTAAATGCCCAAGCAGGCCAGGAGAATGTTATGGGCACTTTAGAGCCGAGTGCATACATGCCTTGACAGAGTCTGAGAGGTCTTACCTGAGGATGCCCTCCGTTATCACAGTGAGCAAGGTGCCAGGAACTGTGGTTAGATTCCATAGTGGTTTAAATAAAAAATGTTTTAAAAAATGTGGGTTTCCCCATTATTGCCATACAGTTGTTGTCTGGGATATAATTTAAGAGACACATTGGACGAAGGAGAATCTTGAGGGGGAACTCCATGCCAAAAATGGGAATAAAAACTGAGTGGGGGTCCCCCCCCTAGGTTCCAAACCAGACCCCTCGGGTCTTGTATGGAATTTGAGGGTAGCCCCACGCCAAAAAACTGCGTGGGGTCCCCCCCAAAATCCATACCAGACCCTTATCCGAGCATGCAGCCCGGTAGGGCAGGAAGGGGAAGGGGATGAGCAAGCGGCCCCACCCCCCTGGACCATACCTGCACCCCCCACCTCAAAGCACCTTGCCCCCATGTTGATGAGGACAGGGGCCTCATCCCCACAACCCTGGCCGGTGGTTGTGGGGGTCTGCGGGCAGGGGGCTTCTCGGTATCTGGAAGCCCCCTTTAAGAAGGGTGCCCCTCCCCCCAGATCCCGGACCCCCTCCCTATGTGAATGGGTATGGGGTACACTGTACCCCTACCCATTCCCCCCATAAAAGGCAGTGTATGTAAATAACGACAGGAGACGTTTTGGGAAGTTTATTAAAAATCTTCATCCGGTCTTCTCCGCTCTGGTCTTCTCCCTCTCCGCTCTTCTGCTCTTCTCCCCCTCCGCTCTTCTGGTCTTCTGCTCTTTTGCTGTCCGCTCTTCTGCTCTTTTGCTCTCGGCTCTTCTTCTTCCTCCGGTCCTCCTCAGACAATGTCTCTGGTGATTATGCCGGTCTCCGGTCTCTGCAGCTTGTTATATAGCCATTGTGGGCGTGGCCGCCAGATGACATCATCAGGAGACCCTGCCCCCTCATGTCCCTCAATGGGTTTCCCCATTATTGCCATACAGTTGTTGTCTGGGATATAATTTAGGAGACAAATTGGACAGAGTGGGCCACCCAGACCTTGAAGCATTCCTAAAGCCTTTATATGGCCATGCTGACCTTAATACAGTCTGCTCCACATCAATGCGGCTGCCTTTATTTATGGTCTTCCTCATAAGTTTTATCTTATCAAAGATTATCTTGGTTTTAGGATCTTTGTCAGTCAACACCCCACTTGACCTAAAAGTGAAAGCAGACATCTTGAAACTTGTCAGGTAAAATGGTAGCAGCATTTATCTTGTGTATACATACAAGTAGCAGCAATGATATGTTTATATAAAATTAGTTAGGAAATTACGCTATATACTGTATATCACTGCTATAGTCTCTTGCAAATAAACATCTATTTTTTTAGCAACATCAAGCAATTTGATGTTTAATTGCTTGCAAAACTATGAGTGAAAGTCTTGGAAGTCTTGTTCTTTCTTAACCTCACAATGATTTTCAAAGTTGTGAAACTATTATATACAGATTACAAACTGTTATATACAGATCTGCAATAGGGAGCTAAGGGAGAGTGCTCGGGCAATACAATACCTTGCCAAAACTATAGGGCAAATAGGGCTCAGACACATTATTCAAAAGTAGAGTAATCAAGACAGTTTCAAGTTGAGACAGTTAACTTATCACACTTAGTACTTTACATAAGCAGCCACTACTGAACTTGATAAAGTTGTCATCACATCAACTACCAGCTTTATGTCCCTGGGTACTTTTTTTTTTTTTTTAAATGTCTTTATTTATAGAGCCAATGCATACAGTGTACAAACAGAGTCGTACAGGCTGGTGACACTTCAGGTCCTTAGGTACTTTTTAATACTTAACTTTTAAAGAAGGCAAACTTGCACTATGTCTGTGCAGAGAGATAAAAGAAAGAAGGTACTTAGCAAGTACTAGTCTAAAGATTTTATCTCAGTCATATTATAGAAGTTTTTAATGACTTTTATGTTTGTGTTTTAATTACAACTACCTTAGCTAAAACGTGCTTGAAATCTGCCAGTGTGCTCTCTAGGGTACAACAAAAGGCTGCATATATAAACAGCCATATACAGCTAGAAATGTGTGAAATTGATTTAAATTGAAGCTAACATGCTTATTTTTTTTATTATTATTGCCGAGCTCTGTATGCACATTGACCTAGGGGTTATTTTTTAGTGTGGTCACGGTTCGTTTACACCACAGTATGAACAGCAGAAAAGGTGTTCGTTGTATTCAAACTTAAGACACACTGTAAAAGTAAAACATAAATAATTTATGAACTGAAAAATACACATTTTCCTTTGCATGGAGCAAATATAAGGGCTCATGTTTTCTTAGAGTAAAAAAGTGTGGAGTCATATGCTCCACTGGGTTGCAAAATAAATTAGAATGCTTAAAGGATATCTAAACCCAAAAGCAAAGATGCAATATAGTGCAGCTTTCCAGTCCTTAGATGTGATGGCTGCATTTGTTTTTATTTTTCAGTCTAAGAACATTTTCACCAAGCAGAGAAGATACTTAGTTAATCTTGCCAAATTGTAACACTTTTTAACTTCCTGTAAGCCTAAGGGCTCTTTCACACGGGCGATCCGATCAGATCCGCCTGTCAGTTTTTTAGGCGGATCTGATCGGATCCACCATGCAGCTCTATGGGGCAGCGGGTGTCAGCGGAGACACCTCCGCTGACACCCGCATCCGATCCTGTGCTTGAAATCTGGACAGATGGAAACCCTATTTTTCCATCCGTTCAGTAATCGGATCGGATCGGATCTGATGAGATCTGATCATCCGATCCCCCATAGAGGGCAGCGGGGGCTGAGACACCTCCCTCTCCGCTCTGCAAGCGGAGACGGAGCTGTCATCCGCCCGGCTCAGCGGGGATCGCAGATCGATCCCCGCTGAGCAACACGGATCCGCCTACGGAGCGGACCGTGTGAAAGAGCCCTAACAGAAAATATTATAATCCTTATCTAAATACCAACCTTGACACTACCTGCCTGGAGTTTGCATGTTCTCCCTGTGCCTGCGTGGGTTTCCTCCCACACTCCAAAGACATGCTGGTAGGTTAGTTGGCTCCTGTCTAAATTGGCCCTAGTATGTGTACTGTATGTTTGAATGTGAGTTAGGGACTTTAAATTGTAAGATCCTTGAGGACAGAGACTGATGTGAATGTACAATATATATATATATATATATATATGTGAAGTGCTACGTAAATTGACAGCGCTATATCTGTAATAAATAAACAAATTAATTATTTAAATCTGTACTGTACTCGTCAATTCATCATGTAATGGAGATGAACAAAGACATAAAGTCCAGCTTGTGTAACAACCATTGCTGCCCCCACAGATACAGTGGGGAAAAAAAGACATGAAGGGACAGGAAGTATGTTATTTGCAGGATTTTCAAGTATAGATGTAGCACCCTACCTGGTAGGTGCTAGGCAAAGCATATGTGTGGCCCTGTTCTGCTTATCAGGAGGGCCTGATCTGTTAGTTAGCCTGTTGCATGCTTTCAGGTGTGACCTGTTGAGTCTGGGGAATCTCCCCACTGTATCCAATGAGGGACATTGTTGGACAGTGGAGGAAACCTAGCCAATAGCACACCAGGGTTTATGATTGTCCCAGTGGGTGGGCATTGCCACAATGCATCCTGGGATTGGGAATAAATCTGGAAGGGCATGTGACAGAGTGTCTTTTGGCGGGAGCAAAGTCCCAGGAGGAGGTGGATGGGTGTCTCTCCTCCTGCTGAAGTGAGGAAGGTGGTCCAGGCAGTCAGCCTAGGGACCAGGGGTTAAGCTGTTGTGCAGAAGGATCCAGTGTACTGACCAAGTGGAGCTGCTGGGCAGGCTTATTCTGAAAAAACAGTGTCGTGAGTACTTAAGCCCAGGGGTCTGCCTAAGAGAGGGGACCACTCCAGTGGGGCAAGGGGATCAAGGAGCCAGCTAACCCAGAGTGATACAGTAAAGGGGGTGCCAAGTTGTCAAGCCCTGAAGATTAGGGGGTAAAGGGGGCACCAGGAAGGGCCCTGAAGTCTCAGCAATACAGTCTACCTTAAAGATTAGCTAACTACCTCAGGAACCTTTAAGGACTCTTTCACAGCCAAGGGCAAAGTGAATCAGTGGGCTAGCCATGACTAGCTCAACATAGTGTTAGCCAGCGTTAATCAGCATTTAACCAGTGTTAACCTCTTTACCACTAGCCACTGTGCTGCTACTGCGGCACAGTGGCTCGTTATCGTCTAGCGACGTAAACCTACGTCGCTAGACTCCTCCCCCTGTAGGCGGTGCTCGCGCGCCGCCGGAGGCGCGCTCCTGCTGTTTTCATTCACAGCGGGAGTCGGGCCAGGGGAGGAGCGGCGGCGATTGCCGCTGCTCTGCCCCGATCGTCGGGGAATCCAGTTTGGAGATCCGCCCGCCTGTGTAAACAGAGCGGGCGGATGTCCTAAGTGACAGGGAGTGACAGATCGGAGTGTTCAGCATAGCTGAACATCCGATCTGTCCCTGGCTCACTCAGTCACCTCCCCCCCCACACGTTAGTAAGCACCAGGCATACATTAACCCCTCCCTCTCCAATACAATTAACCCCTTCCCTGCCAGTGTCATTTCTACAGTAACAGTGCATATATATAGCACTGATTACTGCAGTAATGTCACTGGTACCCCCAAAAGTGTCAAAAATGTCAGTCAAGGGTCCGATCTGTCCGCCGCAATGTCGCAGTCCCGCAAAAAAAATCGCAATTCGCCGCCATTACTCGTTAAAAAAAAAACACCAAAAATGACAGAAATCTTTCCCTTAGTTAGTAAAAGCAATAACTTTTGCGCAAACCAATCAAAATACGCTTATTGCGATTTTTTTTTTACCAAACATAGGTAGCAGAAAACAAATTGTCCAAAAATTTAAAAAAAATTGGTTTTTACATCTTTTTTGGGGGGAATTTCATATAAAAAAATGTTAAAAATATTGTTATTTTTTCAAAATAAACGCTATTTTTTTGTTTATAGCGCAAAAAGTAAAAATTGCACAGGTGATCAAATACCACCAAAAGAAAGCTCTGTTTATGGGAAAAAAAGGACGTAACTTTCGTTTGGGTACAGCTTGGCACGACCGCGCAATTGTCAGTTAAAGTCACACAGTGCCGAATCGCAAAAAGTGGCCCAGACGTAAGACAGCAAAATGCTCTAGTGGTAAAGTGGTTAATCAACAATTTTCCGGTTTGTCCCTGCCTATTGTGCATAGTTCAGTTCAGTTGGAGTATCCCACTCATCCCTTCTCCTATCCAAGTTCCTAATAAAACATAAAAACCAAAGAAACTGGACTGGTCCTTGTCTGAGGTAAAAACACTTGGATATATGTCAGAATGTTCTGACATATACCACATTTAAAGGGGCTGCAGTTATTTCTTAGGTTGCATTAAAAGTTATGTTTGGCACCGTCCCAAGGTGTATATAGTCTGTTAGGAGTTTTAACTATTCCATACTTTTTTCTGATTGGTTTTACCAGATAGTCAGTCATCTAGAGGTGTCTGCGGAAGTTGATGCATGTCAATAAGCATATGATTACATCCCAATCCAGTTGGCCAGATTAGGCAATGATCATCAAATGTCTTATTCCTAGCCTAAGGCTGGCCATACCTTATATAATTTCCTTTTACAATTTTCCTTTAGAGTTACCAAAACCATATAATATTGGTTGAACTAGATGGACTTGTGTCTTTTTTCAACCTGACTAACTATGTAACGATATGAGGTCAAACCTAAACACTTTTAATTTGTATCCAATCAAGCAGGCCCTTGCACTACATAGTAGAAGGTAAATCTAAAGGAAATTGTATAATGTATGGACACATCTCCGTCACTAATCATAGCGATACTTGTAGCACAGTTTAAGCACCATGCTTATAAATTTATTGAAGGGAGAGAGAGAGAGAGGCATACACTGGCGGACAGCCCTTGTAGCATCAGGGTTTCACGATCTTGTCTTCCACCAGCCCTGGATGTAGCTGTGACCTCTATGTTACAATTGTTAGAAGCTTAAAAGAGATTAAAAAAATCATTCAAGTCTAATTTAAGGTTTATTAAGTTAAAATAATTTTTAATATTATTACATTTCATTAAAAAAAATATTCCCTGGTGATCCTGCTACAAAAATCCATGGATAGGTTGTTGTTTGATAATAATGATCTGTACCTGTGTGCCATTTTTTCTCCTTTTTTGTCACCTGGTCACAAAATCTTTATGCGCAATGCACAGGCATGGTCCACTGTTGTCACGATCTTGAAACTCACCCTTAGAAATGATATGCAACAGTTGGTTGCTGGAGTGCAGAGACGGGAACTGATTATAATCAGGCTACAGAAGATCAGCAGCACTGATAAAAGGATGAAAAATCAAAATGGACCACATTATTTTATTTAAAAAATGGCAAATGTTTCTGATGCACAGTGCTTTGGAATACCAAATGTCTTTAAATTAGAGTTTACAAATATAATTCATATGACTGTGATTTGAGGTTGTCCTTAATCCCAACATCCCCAAATGGTACATAAGGAACCATTGTGGGTGTATAGGCAGGCTTATGGGACTTTAATGGCACTAGATTTCTCACAAAACCATATTTATTAAAGAAAAACATCCTTTGCATCTTAATTGTTCCAATAGCTAAAACCAATAGCTAAAACCAACAATATAAATTATCCAGTGTAGGCTAGTGCTTATAGAAAAAGATTATACTCATCAGGAGCATACAATGAACCTAAAAACTCAGTGGCAGCTACGTCACCTATTGCCTACAGAAGACAGATTAAAAACATCCCAGACAGTGCAGGCCCATGCAGAAATCCCTTCGGCAGCAGAAAAATCCTAAGTACAATTGCAGTAGGATTTGTCTAGAGCAGGGGTCTCAAACTGGTGGCCCTCCAGCTGTTATTATTATTATAATTATTATTATATAGGATTTATATAGCGCCAACAGTTTACAACTTGAGGGAAGACAGTACAAATACAATACATTTTAATACAGTATAAATCAGAGGGCTCTGCTCATTAGAGCTTCCAATCTAAGAAGGAGGGTCAAGAGATACAAGAGATAATAACTGTGGGGGATGGGCTGATGAAGAAAATAAAAGTACGGTTGTTAGGTGGTTGCCAGATAGGTTTCTCTAAAGAGATGTGTTTTCCAGGATCATCTGAAAGTGGACAATGTTGTAGAATTACAATTCCCATGAGGCATTACAAGGCTGAAAGTTACAAGCATGGCTCTCATATGCAGAGGCATGATGGAACTTGTAGTTCCGCAACAGCTAGAGGGCCGCCAGTTTGAGACCCCTGGTCTAGAGGTATGGCCAATCACAAACATCCAGCATGGAAAGAAGTGCAATCTGCGCTTCTGAAATTTTGGGTTTAATGTATGCCCAGATGAAGAGTGATAATTGAAACGTGTTGGAAAGAATTATTACAATTTACTGTATATATTAGCATGAACAACATTTCTGTATCTTTGTTCAGGAGAATATAATCTTTTTGTATATGCAGCCTACACTGGATATTTTATATTGTTAATACTGGAATAATAAAGATGTAAAGGAATTTTTTTAATATAAATACGGTTTTCTGTGCTATCTGGTGCTGTTAAAGTCCCATACATCCACATTAAAATGTTCCTTAAAGTGATTGTAAAGGCAGAAGGTTTTTAATCTTAATGCATTCTATGCATTAGGATAAAAAAACCTTCTGTGTGCAGTAGCCCCCTCAGCCCCTTGATACTTACCTGAGCCCCATCTTGATCCAGCGATGTTGCAGGAGAGACTTGGCTGCCTGGGACTCTCCTCCTTATTGGCTCCTGCTGCTGTCGATCAAAGTTATTGAGCCAATAAGGAGAGAGGGGGCGGGGCCTAGCAGGGGCTTTCTGTCTAAATGGACACAAGGAAACTCAGCTCGGGTGCCCCAATAGCAAACTGCTCACTGTGGGGGCACTCAACAGGAGGGAGGGGGCTAGGAAAGCCAAAGAGGGACCTGAGAAGAGGAGGATCTGGGCTGCTCTGTGCAAAAAAACACTTTTTTTAAACATGTTTGTTATTTTTAGGCAAAAAAAAGACAAGACTTTACAATCACTTTAAGTTAGGGTTTACATCTATGTTAATAGCTGATAAATAACAAAAAGTAGCTTACTGATTGGATAAATGCTTTCTTATTAGGTAGAATACACATGTAATAGGGATTAAAATATTAAAGGCAGATTTTTTTTAACAAAAATAGTGAATTTAGCTATGCCATCCCTTAGTAAAAAAATATTTTGGAATGCAATCCAAGTGCAAACAGTGCTCAAAATATAATAAACTGCTAACAGTTCCTTAAAATGCAATTGGTGCTGAAAAAATGGCTCCTTTTTCTTTAGGCAAAAAAAATTGCCTGGCCTTGTGCACAATTGTGTCCTGTGAGGTAGGTAAAAACACGCGTAGTATGTCTGGTCAATCCCTTATTGTGGGTCACCATCCATACCACCAAAATTTTCCATAAATGAAAACCAAAAAGGATATAATTGCATAACGCTGGTTGTTTATTTAAAATCCCCAGTAAAAATCATATAATATGCACTCACATGGTTAGTTGCCTCCCAAGGTTAGTTGCCTCACCAGAAATTATCTGCCATCAATATGTAATATACTGTGGCCATTCCGTGTCCTCAAATTTGTATTGAAGCCAGCATGCATTCCACCTGGCAGAAGCGGAAGTTACATAGTGCCGTGGGTCTGCGCTCCAACGTGTTTCGTCACCAGGATGTCATCAGGATGCGGCTCCTGATGATGTCCTGGTGACGAAACGCATAGGGTAGTAGACGCACAGCCAATGGCTCCAACTGCTGCTCGTGCACATCGCTGGATCAAGATGGGGCTCAGGTAAGCATGGGGGGGGGGGCTGGTGCTGGTTTTCTTACCTTCATGCATTGCATGCTTGAAGGTAAAAAACATTGAGCCTTTAACACCCACTTTAAACACAGATGCTACAATTGTGTGCAATTTATAGCTGCTACCTACTAAGGTGGGACTTGCACAATAGAGAGCATTTTTTTGTTATTGAACATGTTTAGATATATGTAGACACATGTAAACCAAAGGGCATATCTACATTCACCAACATTCACAGCAGGAGAGTAAATCAATGCACACATGCACTCACCAAGAAGATACACACGCAGTAAATATTTGTTGGATGTCATATTCACAGATTTAAAATTGTTCCCCAAGTGTTTAGTTCACAACTTTATTTTTTTACACTGAATAGATCATCATAAATATTTTTAACCAAGTCTTATTTTTGTCCTTGCAAAAGTATATCTAGAACTGCACATGCACCAGGCATTTTTAGGATATTCCTAGATTAATGTAATTACGGTATATACATTTTTTTAAGCTTTCCTTTGGCTGCTTGCTGTTACACATGGTGTATATAATTTGTCTTTGCAGTCATTTTTCTTGTAAGAGTAAATGTAGTTACACATTTCTTTGCACATATTTTTAAATAACATATTATTTTTCTTTCTTCTTTCTAATCTGGAAAAAGCTAATTTGCAGGCAGTTGGACTAAACCATTGTAATTATTGTAATTGCAGCCTTTACAGTCCCTTGATGTTCTGAGATGTCATACGTGACTTCTCGTTGCTAGATTACTAATGGGTTTAGGTGTGTTCACCAGCCTTACATGTACTTTGTACTTGTGCTGTTTTATGGTTCTGCTTCAATATTGCATCATGTTGAGACACTGGCCAGCATACAGACAGGGCAAGTCATATCCAGACATGCATAGGTTTATCGATCAGTTTATCACATTCATAGTATATTGCAGATAATCAGTAACCAACATAGTGAATCACCGATCAACCGGCTGATTACATGTTTTTCCTTTAAAAGGTACCTATCATAGAAGAATACACAATATTTAAGCTTGCCACTCTAAAAAATTTTAGAAATTGTCATTACATAAATTCTTCTCCCATTCAATCCCTTGTGGACCGGCAAAATGCCAGCACATGCTTTACGATAATGTCAGTCATTAGTCACTCCCCTTTGCCAAAAAACCCCCCTCCTCCATAATCCTCAGTGTGGTCTGATCACATAAGAACATTCTAAGACATTGGCGTCAGATACAGCTGTTCATTCAGCTTCCCTCTCCCTATTCTGTTCTAAGGCTTCCAGTCCTTATCTAAGCAGGCATCATTGTCTCTATGATACTGTGCATTACACACTTCAGGGGTCCACAGGAGATGAAAAGAACAAATGTCATCATGACATTTTCAGTGGAAGATACAAATTCATGTAAACCTGTTCTCTTGAAATTTTTTTTTTGGATATCCAGTTTTTGATTTCCTTATGAATGACTCTTCTGTTTTATTAATAAATTTAAATATAATTGAGATAAAAAAAATGAGATCACATTTTAGCAGAAATCATTAACATACTTTCTGTAGCAACTGGTCATGTAAATGTGACTGATCAGCTAATACTATTTATGTAAGTTATAGAATGGTGACTGCATGCTTAGAGAATATATACTATATTTACACTCACCGGCCACTTTATTGGGTACACCTTGCTAGTGATGGGTTGGATCAGGGCCGGGACAAGGGGCGGCTGCCCTGGGCACTGTGGTGTCGTGTGAGATGGAGGAGAGTTGGGGGGAGTAGATTTGTGTTGGTTGGGGAAAATTGGGGGGATTAGGGAGTAATAATTGTTTTAGGAAGGGGAAATCGGGGGGGGGTGCTAGGTGATTTGGGGGGATTTGTGTTGGGAGGGGAATGGTGGAAGAGGGCTTCTGCTAGTAGGGGAAATTTGGGGGGGGGGGTTGTGTTAAAAGAGGGGCTATAGTGATTTTTTGTGGGGGGGGGGTAAAGATTTGCGCTGGGAGGAGGATTTCAGGAGGGGAGCAGATTTGTCCTGGGAGGAGGGGGAAATTATACTTAGGGGGTAAGCATGCAGATCAGTGCTCAATTTCTTTTTTTTTTTTGGGAGGGGGGGGATTTTTGCCAACACATAATGCTCATACATCTTGGGGGTGGGGGGGGGGGGCAGTCTGGCATTTCCGCCCTGGGCTTTAGAGGGCCTTTTCCCAGCACTGGGTTAGACCCCCTTTTGCCTTCAGAACTGTCTTAATTCTACATTGCGTTGATTCAACAACGTGTTGGAAATATTCCTCAGAGAATTTGGTCCATATTGACATGATAATATCCGTGATAATAAAGTGGCCAGTGAATGTGTACATATATATATATATATATATATATATATATATATATATATATATATATATAGAGAGAATATACACTCACCGGCAACTTTTATTAGGTACACCTGTTTAATTGCTTGGTAACACAAAATGCTAATCAGCCAATTACATAACAGCAAATTAACGCATTTAGCCATTTAGACGTGGTGAAGATGACTTGCTGAAGTTCAAGCTGAGCACCAGAATTGGAAAGAAAGTGGATTTAAGTGACTGTGGCAGGGTTGTTGGTGCCAGATGGGCTGGTCTGAGTATTTAAAAAACTGCTGATCTACTGGAATTTTCACGCACAACCATCTCTAGGGTTTACAGAGAATAGTCCAAAAAAAGAGAAAATATCCACTGAGCAGCAGTTGTGTGGACAAAAATGGATTGTTGATGTCAGAGGAGGATGGGTAAACTGGATCAAGATGATAGAAAGGTGACAGTAACTTAAATAACTACTCATTACAACCCCAGGGTATGCAGAATACCATCCCTTAACATACAACACATCGAACCTTGAAGTAGATGGGCTACAGCAACAGAAGACCACACCGGGCACCACTCAAGTCAGCTAAGAACAGGAAACTGAGGCTACAATTCCCACAAGCTCATCAAAATTGGTCAATAGAAGATTGGAAAAACGTTGCCTGAGGAATCTTGATTTCAGCGGCGACATTCAGATGCCTTGTATCAGCAGATGCCAGTTGCCTTGTATCAACAGTTCATGCTGATGGTGTAATGGTGTGGGGGGTAATTTCCTTGGACACTTTGGGCCCCTTAGCACCTGTACATGAGAATTGTTACTGACCAAAACCATCCCTTTATGACTGCAGTGTACCCATCTTCTTATGGATACTTCTAGCAGGATAATGCACCATGTCACAAAGCTCAAATCATCTCAAACTGGTTTCCTGAACATGACAATGAGTTCACTGTACTCCAATGGCCTCCACAATCACCAGATCTCCATCCAATAGAGATCCTTTGGGTTTTGGTGGAACGGGATATCCGCATCATGAATTTGCAGCCAACAAATGTAGAATTATCAGGCAAAGAGAGTAATCCAGCAAACATGCAGAGGTCAAAGTCCAGAAGTTCAGTAACTCAGCAGTTTATCACATACCCAGTGAAACCGATCCAACAAACAGGCCCAGTACACAGGAAGTCCTGCAATTTGAGCTGGTTAATTGTGGATTGACTACAGATGAAAGGCAGGTGGAGCTAGAGATTCCCAGGAGCAGACGTATTAAGCAGAGTGTAAGCTGCAGAGAGTCAAATTCCCCAATGGCAGGGCAAACAGGACCACAGCACAAATCCAGGTTTAAAACCATGACAATCTTCAAGTATTTGGTTCTTTTGTTATAGCGGGACATGAAACCTATTCTCATTCCTTCCATGATGAAGTTATGGGTAAATTAGCCACCAATAACCAGGCCATAGCACGGTTACATGGTCCTTAGCCTTAGTAGTAGGCTCTACTAGGCAGACTTGGAGCTTACATAGTGCCCTTTGACATGTCCCCTATGGGTAAAAGGGATGTCTAGGGGGTGTAGGATGGGTATCAGTAGTTGGGAGCACTGGTTGCTAAGTGAACTTGCTGTTTGCTCTGCATGGACAAGTAATAGGTTTATTTTCCTGCATAGCTACCAGTCTTCCAAAAGTAAACGTCTGCAAAAACAACAAACTGTATTGCTGCTTATCCTATAACTTCAGAAATAATTCTGCAGGGAAGCTGACCATATTGCTGATATAAAGATAGCTGCTATATAAAAACAAATCTATAAGATCTGTATGAAAAATAGCAAGCATATAAAGAATTAAAGTGGAGTTCCACCCTAATTTTATACTTACCTCCATCTTCTCGCTCCGGGTCACCTGAAAAACAAATGGGTCTCCATCCCTGTATCGGAAAAAGCTAATTGAAAAGGATTAAAAGAGGTGCATGAAAGTCAGCCAGCCCCCAGTCTGATGTACTCACCCTCCAGTCTGCCACCAACCAAGTAGACCTGTCTCGATATAAATAAATAAAGAACAGGGGTTTAGTTGACACGCATTTGCAAACGCATGTGTAAGCTGCAGAGCCACGACACGGCACCCTGTTTTATCTGCAGTCCCTAACACTTTTAAATTTTAGTGTCTCCACTCTGGGAGCACATGGCTGCTAATGGGTGGATAGGAGGCAGGTGAGAGGGAGCAGCCCAAACTCCCCCAACCCACCTCCATCCATGACTGGTATAATATCTCAATGCTCTAATAGCAATGTTCTTAAGATGGTACAAACTGAAAACGACCAGCTGAGAAGCATACACCTCCAATCCCTTGGCGGATGCAGTGTAAAACACAGATTGGGACTTTATATGAGGCAATTTGCCTGTATAGCTCAGTGCCTCCATCCCTAATTTCATAAAATATTTGGGACTTTACATGAGACAAGCAGGTCATGCTATGGTCTCCATCCCTGTATATGAAAAAACTGGGGTCAAATTAAACCGCATCCACCAAAAACGCACGAAAATCGCACGGGTGGACTTTAAATGAAGCACCAGCCTGTAGGCGAGATGCCTCCATCCCTGGTTACATAGACAATGTGGGCTATGTGGGACTTTAAACTAAACCCCTGTTCTTTATTTATATGGAGACAGGTCTACTTGGTTGGTGGCAGACTGGAGGGTGAGTACATCAGACTGGGGGCTGGCTGGCTTCCATGCACCTCTTTTAATCCTTTTCAATTTGCTATATCTTATACCAATAACAGCGTGCCAACCACTGTCCACCCACAAAGTGGGCGATATTACCCAAAAAAGGAGGACCTTCAATATCAAACAGAACTGTTGTTAACTAATAACAGACCAACATGCTTAGTCACTAAGGCTCAAGCAGCAATATCTTATACCAATAACAGCTTACCAACCACTGCCCACCCACAAGGTGGGTGACGTTACCCACATAAAGGTGGACCGCGACGAGGGGAAATAACAAAAGGGGAGAGGGTGGGGGAGCAGGTCAAAAGATCCAGAAAGAAGGCTGAGGAGAATCCAGAGGTGAGTCCAGCTGACAGACCTGAGGTAAATGCTCACTTCGCCCAGTGACAGGAAAGGATATAAGTAAAGGGTTACACTCATTGGCTGGATGTTTCTTGCCAAAGATTTATCACCAATACAGTGCTCAGCAGGTAAATCTTCCTAGAAACAAAAGGCATTTTGTTACCCAAAACACATAACAGAAAGAACCAGCAAAGCAGCCATAGAGATATATGTACTTACCAATCATCATAGCCCTCTATTAAAGTGGAGTTCCACCCATTTTAGTGAGTTTAGATCTATGTAATTCCCTTTAAAACGACTTTTACCAATGGAAAGGTTTTTTTTTTTTGCTAGTAAATACCTTATTTTCTGCTTTATTTATCCTCTTCTCACTTCCGGGTCCGGTCGGCGATTACGTCATTCGGCGATTCGCAGTGTGTGCTGGGATGTATCTCAGGGCATGAAATCTCGCATTATTACACAGGAGATGAGCTGTACTGCGTGCTCTGCCCCGCCTCCACCCCGCCTCCACCCCGCCTCCTCTCAGTGAGCTGTACTGAATGTATTGTATTGAGGCCCTGCTCCACCCCGCCTCCGCCCCGCCTCCTCTCAGTGAGCGAGGACTGAAAGCATTATATCCTCACTGAGCTCACTTAGAGGAGGCGGGGCAGAGCACGCAGTACAGCTCATCTCCTGTGTAATAGTGCTAGATTTCATGGCCTGAGATACATCCCAGCACACACTGCATATCGCTGAATGACGTAATCGCCGACCGGACCCGAAAGTGAGAAGAGGATAAATAAAGCAGAAAATAAGGTATTTACTAGCAAAAAAACTTTCCAATGGTAAAAGTCGTTTTAAAGGGGATTACATACCTCTATGTAATCCAATTTATTAAAAATGTGTGGAACTCCACTTTAAGAGTAAAATTTATTTTTAAAACAAATGGGTGTTAGGGGTGACAATCCGATGGGGCGACTTCTCTATTTTATTCTTTTGTGGCCCTAAAAGGAATTGTTCAACTTCACACTCCAGTAAGTAAACCCGCAATGTGTTAAATCAATCATTTTATCTTCATTTACCCCTTAAGGGAAGAATACAGATTGAGGGAGTTGACAAATTTGCCAAAAAGTTCCCCTTAGAAAATTGTTTTAATCATATGTTGTTGCTATAACAACATAATTAATAACCAACAAAAATTCATAGTAAAACCTCATATGATTGAGATATGTCATTTAGGATTTCTGGGTCACATACATAGCCTCATCTCTAAACATTTTAGACAGACAAAAAAAATGAAAAATCAGTATATGCTAATTATATTCCCAGCCTTCCAGATACAAATACATATTGAATAGTGTTGTTTATCCATTTTCTTAAGTAGAGTGTAACCTTTGACAGAGCAAGTACTCATCGGGGGGTTTTGGAATTGCAGTACAATGATACAGGATTACATCATTGTTAGGGCATCCAATTGTCTTGCAAATGAACTAGTGAAGATTCCACTTTGTATAGTTATAGTTTGTATAGTGTCCTTATCCCGTAGATAATACGCTGGACTGAAATCTTATAACAAGGCAGGAGAATGCATTACAATTAGTTGGCTGTCATATTTCTGGATCTATTCCAGAGATTGTCAGACCCTTTAGTATAAAGCATCCTGAAAAAGTACATTCAGAGATCCTGCTGCTACGAAGAGATGCACCTGTTTAACAACTTTCTGACTTTTAGATGTCATTGTGCTTGTCAAAGGACCCAGTCTACTATACATAAAGGCATCATATATTAATATTCTGTATGACCAGGACATATGTATCAATTTACTGGAGGTGTTTCATATATCCTAGCCTTCCTATGTGGAAGAGTGGTATCTCTTAACCACTTGCCGACCACCCACCGCAGATATACTGTGGCCGGCTGGTTCAGCTGCGCAAACCGACATAAAGGTACGTCGGTTCCCGCGCACGCGCGCACGCCCCCATTGACCGATCCACGGGGCTGTGGAGAGAGAACGACGGTCTGCTGTTGTAAACACAGCAGACTGTTGTCCTCTCTGGAATGAACACAGAGCACCTGTGATCCTCCTAATTCCACAACCCCATCCCCCTCACAGTTAGAAAATACCCCATAGTCTCACACTTAACCCTTTGATCGTCCTTGGGTTAACCCCTTCCCTGCCAGTGTCATTATTACAGTAACAGTGCAAATTTTTAGCACTGATTACGGTAGTAATGTCACTGATCCCCCCAAAAGTGTAAAAAAGGGCAGTTAGGGGTCCAATCTGACCGCCTCAATGTTTCAGTCCCGCTAAAAATTGCAGATTGCAGCCATTACTAGTAAAAAAATAAATAAAATAAATGACATAAATCTTTCCTGTAGTTTGTAGACGCGATAACTTTTGCGCAAACCAATCAAAATACGCTTATTGGGATTTTATTTACCAAAAATATGTAGAATAATACAAATTGGCATAAAATGATGAAAAACAATGATTTTTATTTTTTTTTATTTTATTGGGAATGTTATATAGCAGAATGTGAATTTTTTTTTTCTTTTCAGAATTGTCGCTCTTTTTTTGTTAATATCGCAAAAAAAAATCTGTAGCAGAAAACAAATTGGCCTAAAATGTTAAAAAAAATAATATTTTTAAATAATTTTTGGGAATGTTATATATCAGAATGTAAAAACTATTGTTTTTTTTTTTCAAAAATTAAAAATTGCACAGGTGATCAATTACCACCAAAAGAAAGCTATATTTGTGGGAAAAAAGGACAACATTTTTTTTTTGGGTACAGTGTCACACAACCGTGCAATTGTCTGTTAAAATAACGCAGTGCTGAATCCCAAAAAATGGCCTGGTCATTAAGGGGGTAAAACCTTCTGGTCCAGAAGTGGTTAAGAACAATGATGAGGTATTTTCTGACTTTTAGATTGTCTTTTGCTTGTCCTACCCAGTCCACTATACATAAAGGCATCACATAGTATTATTCTGTATGACCAGGAATTATGTATCAATTTACTGGAGCTGTTTCATATATCCTAGCCTTCCTATGTGGAAGAGTGGTGTCTCTTAAAGTAACTTTATTGTCTTAAAAAACCTATCATAATTGCTTTTACTGCTCATTTATGCTCTGCATGTGCACCAACTACTACGTTGCTTCCTGACTGTCTGGACAAAAGAGAACTGCCAGAGTTGCCAAGCTCAGCCTATCATGGGACCACATTAACTGTACTGCCCCAAAGGTATGTCAATAAAATTCCATAAATGTTAAATTTGGATTGTACTGGGATCATACTGTTTAGTAGTCAGGGATTTTAGGGGATCAAACTGACTAAAACATTTCTAAAACCAGTTCCTGTAAATACCTGTGTTAGTTTTCAAACCAGTCCCTATGTTCATATGGAGCCCCTACATGGAGCCTTGTCTTCAGCCTGGGTTGAGAGATTGCCTTGCCCCTCCTGGCACCAATTTCAGCCTCTTGTCATTTAAAGTAGAACTATAGGCAAAACATTTTTTTTTTTACATTTTTGATAAAGCAAGGGAGGGTTATAACCCCTATCAGATTTTTTTTCACCATCTGTGTCCCATTGCAGAGATTCTGCTTCACTTCCTGTTCCATAACCAAACAGGAAGTGAGCGGAAATCCTGGCAAATTAGAGTAATTTTTCGGGGTACCCCCAGGTCCAAATTGGAGGAATTTCTTGGGGGACCCCCAGGTCACAAGAGCTAGTGTCCCCATTGGAAAATTTCTCATCTATTACTTTTCTGGGGACAACCTAAAACTTATGATTTTCTTTTACTTTCAATGATAATGATAAACAAGACAAACAGAGAGGGTGAATGGGGACACAGGCAGAAATGAAAATCTGACAGGTTTTCTAATCTCTCTCCACTCCATCCAAAATTAAAAAAAAACGTTTTGCCTTTAGTTACACTTTAACTGTCAAATGGAGGAGGCCCCTGTGGCCCACTAAAGTTTGGACATTTGACAACTGAATAAATGGGGTAGGGCATAAAACAGAAAGATTTACCCCCTTCCATTTTTTGCGATATGGCACTGCAATAATATACTGACACTTGTGCGGTCGTGAGACACTGTACCTAAATAAAATTTATGTTCTTTTTTCCCCACAAATAGAGCTTTCTTTTGGTATTTGATCACTTTTTTTTGCGCTATAAACAAAAAAAGACTGATAATTTTGAAAAAAAAAAAAAAAACAACAATATTTTTTTCTTTCTGCTATAAAACCTATCAAATAAATTTTTTTGAAAAAATCTAATTTCATCATCAATTTAGAACAATATTCTGCTACATATTTTTGGTAAAAAAAATACCAATAAGCATATATTGATTGGTTTGCGCAAAAGTTATAGCGTCTACAAATTATGGGATCATTTTATTCCTTTCTATTTTATTTTTTTACTAGTAATGGCTGCGACTTGAGATATTGCGGGTTACCAGTGACACTAATACAGTGATCAGTGCTAAAAAATTATGCACTGTCACTGTACTAATGACACTGGCTGGAAAGGGGGTTAACATCAGGGGTGTTTAAAGGGTTAACTGTGTGCTTAGCCTGTGCTTTCTCACTGTGGGGGAGTTGCTTCTACAATGGGAAGGCATTGATCCATGTTCCTGCTCTGCGGGAACACAGGATTAATACATTCTCTACTAACAGAATTGCAATCTGCCTTGTTTACATAGACAGATCGCCATTCTGCCTGTGTACTGTGCAATCGGTGGGTGCCAGCAGACATTGAGTCCAAGGTACCAGCTGCTGGGCTCCCAGACCCTTGTTTACATAGGCAGATTGCCATTCTGTCTGTGTACTGTAAAATCAGCGGGTGCCGACAGACAACACATCCAAGGTACCCTCCGCCAGACCTGGAAGTGTCAGATCACGTACGTAGAGTGCGTACAGAGCCGCTGTCCTGCCACAGTATATCTGCAGTGGGGGTCGGGAAGTGGTTAATCCATTCTCTTCATTAAGGTAAAAAAAAACCTGAACATTGAAAAAGCAGCGGGAGCAATTGGCTACTGATGCTATCAGTCACAGCCTGAAAAGAGAGAGCAGGGGAGGTGGGGGCAAGATTCACTGTCTGTGTCAATGGACACACAGAGCATGGCTCATATACAAGCAACCGGCTTGCCATGGGGGCGATTAGCAGGGGGGAAGAGTGCCAGCGGGGACCTCAGAACAGGAAGTTCGGGGCTGCTCTGTGCAAAACCATATGTTATTTTTTTTTAAGAGACTTTAGAATTGTTTTAATCTTGACTTGGAGAGAGAAGATGAGGCTTCATGCACAGCTTGGGTCTACGATGCAAGGTACTCCACAGAGGCAAAGGGATTGATTTAAAGACTAAACAAGAAAGAATTATGAACTGCAACTATTCAGTGCAACAATGGGGACGGGCGGAGGGTCTCCAGATGTATATTACACTGGGAATCTGTACAAAAGATTCTTAACAACTGGTAACTAACACCTACAAAACTGACGAAGATCTACCCCACTACATCACCTACCTGCTGGAGAGAAGTTGTGGGCATTTTGGAACCCCTCTACATATCTGGTGGGATTGTTCCAACTTAAAACCCTTCTGGTCTACCTAATTAGATTTATCTCCTCTTTTATTACATCCCCTTTCCTCCTGTCTCTGCAAATGGACCTTCTAGGTTTAGACATTGACCACTGGCCCCCTAACACAAAGACCATCATCTCCCACATCTTTATTGCCACACGCCTAGCTATTGCTAGAAATTGGAAGTCTCTAAACCCCCCATCTGTCGCAGAGGTAATATCGTCACTAAATAACCATTGTTTAATGAAATACATGTACGCCAAGGCCCACTTACAAATTCCACAATTCCAAAAAAAATGGAACCCCTGGCTTGCTCAGCCTAAATGCATATCTCTGCCCTAAATTAATTTCACATATAATTCAACATCAAGTTCCAAAACCCAAAAGAACCATCTGCTCCTCCCTCCTCTCTATCCTGAATTGTCAACCCCTTAACCTATAAGCATTACACCTATCTACATTCCCTACATAGTTTTCTTGACTTACTTCTATAAACTATAACGACATGTATTATTGTACCTGTTTAATTCATATATTTGCTTTCTAAGTACCTGTTCGAGTACAATGATAGATTGACTGTACCGCAAAATTCTTAAATAAAGGTTAAAGTAAAAAAAAAAAAGACTTAACAAGCACTTGTGGTACCACAATATACCTACTGTTTAGAAACATAAAAAAGTAATGGCAGAAAAAGACCAAGTGGCCCATCTAGTTTGCCCACCACATCTAATGATTGGTAGCTACACTATATTACATTTTTGGGTTTGAGTTTAATACCACTTTAACAAGCCGCCATTTTTTTTTTTGAAAATTTGTTTTTATTGAATTTTTGCACAAAAAAACAGACAAGACAATGCCACGCAGGGCAACAACCATAAACAGTGACAACAGGTCAAACCCCTCCCACACCACCCCCCACCCACCCCCCCCCCCCACCCCAGGCTCCATCCAGCACGTCCAGTGGAAAAACAAAGCATCCATCAGTAATAAAGATACCCCTCAAGACTGCTCCAATTATCCAGTAGTAAGGTCATAGAACATTATAGATTAGTCCAGCACAGAGCCCACTAGCAGCAACCCCATGGCTTAGTCAAAAAAAAAAAAAAAAATAGAGAGACTTCTATACATGCAGTAAGAGCACAATGAACAGGAATATATCACCGACCGGCATGGCCATCCCCCCCCCCCCAGACAATCCCGAACAGTAGCACATAGAACACTAAAGCTGATCAACGGAGGTCGAGGCCGGAGAGTCTATCCATGTTTTCCATACTTTATCAAACTTGCGGGGGCATCCCCTACTGAGATACGTGGCCTTATAGAGCGGAGTCACTTTATTAACCAAGCCTTTCCAGAAAAGGATCGTGGGAGCCAAGGGACTCTTCCAGTGTAAGAGCAGAGCCTTGCGCGCATAGAAAAGCAGCAAGCTGACCAGAGTACGAACGGCCCTCGCAGGGGCCAAGCCATCCACCAACCCCAAGAGGCAAACCTCCACGGAGCTGGGGACCGGAATCTTAACCACCTCCACAATACAAGCTAAGACGGATGCCCAATAGTCCTTGACCACCGGGCACCCCCAGAAGATGTGACTGAAGTCCGCCGGTGAATGGGAACAACGCCAGCACTCCGCCGAGGCCGTCCGATAAATACGTGCCAGCCTCGCCGGCGTGTAATAAATCCGATGCAGAAATTTAAAGTGAATCAGACGGTCCCTCGCAGAGACCAGGTAGGCGAAGGGTGAACTCCACATATCATCCCAGTCATCACCATCCAGGTCAGGCACCTCCTCCACCCAGCGTTCCCGACATCTACGTACAGCAGGCGGAGTGACAGCGAACAATTCCCTGTACAATTCTGAGAGAGGCTTCTGCATACCCGCCGCTTGGATCGCTGTTTCAAGAGCTGAAGCTTTAATCACAACCCGAGAGGAACCGAATTGTGCCACAAACGCATGGCGAAGTTGGAGATAGCGAAAAAAATACCCATTTGGAAGATCATAACGCGCCTTCAGGGCATCAAAGGAGCACAGCTCCCCACCAGAGACAATATCCCCCAGCAACTTCACCCCCTTAACGGCCCAGATGGTAGGATCAGGGATCGAGGCAAAATGAGGAAACTTGGGGTTCCACCACAATGGGGAGGCCGGGGAAACACCAGTGGCTCCTGGCTCCACCAGCACCTGCATCTGTTCCCAGGCTTTGATGGTAGAACGCATCGTTCCTGTCAGCTGAAATGTAGCCCTGGACCCTCGATGCAGTAAAAGGCGAAGACTCTCGTAGGAGCCCAAAACAGCCGCCTCCAGCACCGTGGCGGAGTCCCCATCGTCCCCTGCAAGCCAGCGTCGCGCCACCACCCCCTGCCCAGCCAGGAAATATTTATAAAGATCAGGTAAAGCCAATCCCCCCTGACCCCAGGGCTCCTGCAACACCTGCAGACCAATTCTAGGAGGAGAGGTACCCCAAATAAAGGAACCTATCAGGCCATGAACGCGGCGGAAGAAAGAACGCGGGACCCACACCGGGGAATTTCTAAGGAAGTATAGAAAGACAGGGAGAAGTTTCATTTTCACCAAGTTAATGCGCCCCAGAACCGACAAAGGTAAGTCGCGCCACACCTCCGCCCTGCGTTTAAAGACCTCCAGCAGTGGGTTAAGATTCAGAGTAAGATAATCCGCCACCCTCGCCGACACCCTGACTCCCAGGTAGGTGAACTCCGTCACCCATTTCAATGGTAGCGCCCCATCAGCTGCAGCAATGGCACCAGGATCAATAGGGAGCATAGTGGATTTATCCCAATTCACCCTTAGGCCGGAAAACTTTGCAAAAGTGTCTAGGATATTGAATACCGCCCGCAGAGAAGCATTGGGATCCTTCAAAAATAAAAGCATATCATCCGCATAAAGTGCCAGGCACTCCTTAATGGAGCCCACTTCCAGAGCCCCCACCTCCGGAGATGCACGCAATGCAATAGCCAAGGGTTTAATCATCAGAGAGAACAAAAAGGGCGAAAGAGGGCAGCCCTGCCTAGTCCCCCTACCCACTGCAAAAAATGGAGACAGGGAAGATCCAATCTTCAACGCCATACGCGGGGAGGAATACAAAAGGGAAATCCACTTGCAAAATTTAGGACCAAACCCCATGCGCCTCAGCACCACCCCCATGTACCCCCAATCCACCGTGTCGAAGGCCTTGGCAATGTCCAAGGACACCACCACCCTAGTGCCAACGGATGCATGGGACACCTGCAAATGAGTAAACAGACGTCGAAGGTTGGTGTCCGTGGACTTGCCCGGCATAAACCCGGTCTGATCAATGTCCACCAGGGAAGGCAAGACCACCGCCAGCCTAGTAGCCAAGACCTTCGTGAGTATCTTGAGATCCACATTGAGTAAGGCAATGGGGCGGTAGGAGGAACACAGGGTGTGATCCTTCCCCGGCTTGGGCAGGAGAACAACATACGCCTCGAGCATGGAACCCGGCAGGGCCCACTGATCAAAACACGCAGCATACAATGCCTGGAGCCTGGGAGCCAGGGAGTCTGAGTACTGCCGATACCATTCCACCGGGAACCCATCAGGGCCCGGCGATTTATTGGAGGGAAAGGATGAGATGGCTCTCTCTATTTCCTTCAACGTGATGTCATTGTCCAGCCACGCACTGTCCTCACCCTCCAAGACCGGAACCGGCAAGCCAGATAAAAGGCGCTCCAACTCCTCCAGGTCATATGCAGGTAGGGGGGAATAGGTGTCAGAGTAGTAATCCATAAAGACCCGGGAGATCTCCCCCGGGTCCCTAACCAGTTCCCCTGAACTAGACTGGATGCACGGAACACTTACCGAAGCCCTCTGATCTGCCACCAAAAAGGCCAAAAGCTTACCATTCTTGTCTCCCTTCTCAAAAAGTGACTCCGCTCTATGTTTAAGGTTGGCATGCGCAAAATCAGTATCCAACAAAGCCAAACGCCTCCTGGCCTCCTCCAGGGCTGCATAGGCCGCCGGTCCCGGAGTGGCCGAGTATTCATCCTCCAACCTACGGACCTCCAGCAGAACAGCTTCCCTGTCAGCATTAGCCTCCCTACGAGATGCCTTAATCGCAGAGATGTAATGACCCTGCATAACCGCTTTGAAAGCATCCCACAGGACCACCCCTGCCGTGGACGAGGCATTATCTTCCCAATATGTAGGCATCTGGGGCTCCACCTGCTGCATCACCTTGTCAGTTTGCAGCCAACCTGGCGAAAGGCGCCATGCACCCCTAGTTCTACCCGTTCCCACCCGCAGAGTCAACAGCAGTGGGTTGTGATCAGAGAGGCCACCCGCCAAATACGTAGCATCCTGGACCAAAGCAAGACAAGGCCCATTAGCAAAAGCCAGATCTATCCTGGACGCCGTTCTGTGCACCCCAGACCAACAGGAGTAGCCACGTACCCCAGGGTTTTTCCAGCGCCACAGCTCCGTAAGCTGAGCCGCGGAAGACCAGGACACCAGTTCAGGAGACGACAGTCTACCCGGGTTAGAGGAGTCCAGCCCGCCGTCCAGAACAGCATTGAAATCCCCCGCCATAATTAGAGGAAGATGCATATAAGGGGCCAAGGTCACCAGGAGATCCACCAGAATCTGAGAGTGGAACGGGGGAGGTAAGTAAACACTCACCAGTACCACCTGCCGGTGAAAAATCTCCAGTAGAACAATAACATACCGTCCGCCAGGATCCGTAATTACCTTTTGAATCGAGCAGGGTGCATTTCTACCCAGCAAAATAGACACCCCACGGGCATACGTGGAGTAAGTGGCATTGAAGATCCTCTGAATCCAAGGCCTCTTCAAGGCAAGCACCCTGCTCCCATCCAAATGCGTCTCCTGGAGGAGGATAACATGCGGTTGAACAGATTTAATATACCTAAAAATGGCTGTGCGTTTCACCTTGTCATTGAGACCCCGCACATTCCATGACATGATTTTAAGTAGCTCAGCCATAGAACAGCAGAGGGACACATAGCAGGAGGGAGCCGGAGGACCAAGCACAGCCCGAGGACCAACCCGATCCCCCAACACCATCCAGACATTCAGCAATACAGACACATAAGTAAAAAAGAACAGTGACCACCGGATGGAGCCTGGAGCCAAAAACAAAAAAACATCCCTGCTGTGATACCCAAACCTGGAACAAAAAAAAGTGCAACAGGGTACCCAGCCTAATCCCAAAACCCAACAAAAATTTTAAAGGCATGGCTGCAACATAAAAACCGCAGCCGGCGTTACTCTTGTCCACCAATGGCAGCCCCAAAAAAGGGGGGGTCGCTAGATAGTCATTCCTCAAAAAAAAAGGAAAAAAACCTAAAGGGAGGAAAAATAGAGTCAAAACAAAAAAGAGAAAAATGTTAGTTCAACAACGTGTAGCACACAGAGCTCCAATGATCTGTAGACCACTCCACAGCCCCAGGAATAGAAGCATGGATCCAGCCCAGGGCAACCCAGGAAACTTCAGGGCAGGATCAACAATACAGGAACCATAGATGTCCCCCCAGCAGCAATTGAGGAGGCAGACCGTGCGTAGACAGGAGCTGCAAATAGGGAGTACAGTGCAGCAGGGCCCCAAGAGCCCCATATCATCCAAGATAGCAGGTGCATCAGAGGAAATTAAATGGAGTCCAACCAGTTAGCAGCCTCCCCCGCCGAATTGAAGAAAAGGACAGATCCCTTGAAATCCACACGCAAGCGGCTCGGGTACATCATGCCATATTTCAGGCCCTTGGTTCTCAGGAGTTTGCGCACTTCAGTAAATGATCTGCGTTTCTTCTGCGTTTCCACAGAGAAGTCAGGAAATAACATTATCTTGCTGTTCTCAAACTGCAATTCCTCCTGCTTCCTGGCCTCAGAGAGGATACGATCCCTGTCACGGAAGTTCAAAAAGCGGACCAGAAACGGGCGCGGGGGGGCCCCGGGTGGCCGAGGTCCCGTGGGAACCCTATGGGCCCTCTCCACCACATATGTCGGGGGAGGGGGAGGCAATTTGAGTAGACCCCAAAGAACTTCTCAGCAAACAATGTAGAATTAGATCCCTCAGCCTTCTCTGGCAAGCCGACCACCCTGATATTGTTGCGACGCTGTCGGTTCTCAGCATCCTCCATCTTGTCCGCCAAAGCATTCACCTGGGCCTGCATGGCAATGATTTGTGCCGAATGGGAAGCGGTAACATCCTCCACCTCAGACACCCTGCCCTCAGTCTCAGTCAGGCGCCCCCTGATTTTATCCAGATCATGGCGGATTAGGGTACATTCAGAGGCCAGGTGGTCAATCCGGAGCATCAGGGCAGTTTTTGAGGCATCTATAGCAGCCAGTATGGGAGCAGTAATATCCCCCCCTCCATGCGACCCCCCATTCTGACCAGCGGTCCCCGGCAGAGACCCCCCGGTACCTGAGTCCATAGGCTGTGCCATAGGAGGGTCCCCGGCCCCCGCGGACATCTTTCCCGACTTCAAGAATGCCTGGGCGCCTGTGGCTGCAGAGGAAGAAGATAAGGCCTGGACCTGCAAGATGGCGGCGGCCGCTTTCGCGCCTCGCGGCGGGACCGCTCGTTTAGGCCGCGGGGTCGGTGCTGAAACCCGGGATTTTCTCCCCGGCATCCGTGCCCCACCTGTGCCCGATGCGGAGGAGGGCAAAACTGCCGCGATCCGAGGCACAGGGGCCGTGGATGGAGCCGGATAAGATCAGGATGGTGGACACGTCCGGCGCCGTCTACATCCCGGCCACGCCCCAACAAGCCGCCATTTAGTACAGGTCTTAGGCATTACATCTTGCTGCTTCTGGAAAGAGCAGTAATATTTCTGTCAAGTGAAGATTATTACCTTTGTATTCATATTTAAATGTAATATTATAAATACTAATTGTTCCAAGATCAGAGATATCATTCATCCTATTGAATAAAAAAGACCAAATTAATTTCTTTAGTTCCATCTTAATGGTCAAATTGTGTTTTTATTAAAAGAGAAGAATAATATCTTCCTCTCCAAGAAGAAATCCTATCATATCTCTTGCATTTTGTCACAGTAAATAGGCTTTTTTTTTTTAAATTATATCCTAACAGTTTCTCCTCTTTCTTTCTCTAAAGTCTTCCTGCTGTCTTCCCTTTCTGCAATTCATAATCAGCATCTGTATGCTTGTTAAGTTAGTACTGCAAGACTGGTGTTACGGTGAGGCCAAAACTGTGCCATAAGATGAGAACTAGCAGCAGTTAAGGAAAAATAAATATCTCCAGGGAGAATCATGGAGTAGCTTTGGGGGTGAAAAGTGTAAATTCCACTTACATCTAAAGTATTATTCAGCAGATAAAAGCGGTAGCCAGAAAGCTGCATGCTGAAACTAGAACTGTACGGGCAGGGAGCTGAGTTTTTAAACAAGCCACATCTTATAAAGTACATTACAGTTGTATGTGTAGCTTTATCTATTACACTTACTTTATCTACACAAAATTACATCTGAACAAAAACTTTCTTTTAAATATATTCGTCAATAGCCACAGAGGATATAACACCACTATGTGTATCTTTGCAAACTATAGTTATAGGAGGGGGCGGATACTAAACCACCCACTGTGTACAACGGGAGAGAGTGGTAGCGACTGGTCTTCATACAGAAAGCTTCTGCGCATAAACTTTGGAGTTTTACTTTGGATTACTGCACAGATCTGGAAGGATTCAGGTAAGTAGTACACCTCTGTGTCCAACTTAACCACTTGCCCACTGCCTAACGTACGTGTACTGCGGGAGGTCGGCTCTATTGTGTGAAATCACGTACCTGCAAGTCATTTCAAGTAATAGCCGTTAGGGAGAACGCGCACGCTGCCAGAGGCGCGATGACGAGCTTATTGGACAGAGGGGCAGCCAATCAATGGTTCCGGTGGACCTGATGTCCGCCAGCCACCCAGATCATTCCCAAGAAAGGCAGAATGGCGGTCTGCCTATGTAAACAAGGCAGATTCTGACAGGGAAGAAAATAGAGATTTTGTGTTCTTGCTAAGCAGGAACACAGATCTCTGTCTTCCCCCAGTCAGAGCATCCCCCCACATAGTTAGCAAGCACTCCCTAGGACACATTTAACCTTCTCATCGCCCCTGATGTTAACCCCTTCCCTGCCAGGATCATTAGGACAGTAACTGCATATTTTTAGCTCTGATCACTGTAATAATGTCACTGGTCCCCAAAAAAGTATCAGTGTACTTTTGGTCCCCAAAAAAGTGTCAGTTAGGTGTCCGATTTGTCCACCACAATGTCGTAGTCCCACTGAAAATCATTGTTCTCTGCCATTACTAGTAAAAAGAAATAAATAAATAAATAAAAATGCCATAAAAATATCCCATAGTTTGTAGACGCGATAACTTTTGGGCAAACCAATCAATATAGGTTTATTGGTATTTTTGTTTACCAAAAATATGTAACAGAATACATATTGACCTAAGTTGATTAAGAAATTAGATCACAGAGGTGATTAAATACCACTAAAAGAAAGCTTTATTTGTGGGGAAAAAAAGGACATCAATTTTATTTGGTTACATTGTGACATGACCCCACAATTGTCAGTTCAAGTAACGCAGTACCTTATCACAAAAAAATGGCCTGGTCATTAAGGGAAGGTAAAATGATTAAATAACTATTCCTGAAGTTCTTCTTTCCTGAAGAATGTAGCAGGGCACACCCCAAACATTTAGACAGAAATCAAGGTTATCATCTACTTTTGTGAAAAAAGTCATACTTGAGCATATTGTGATCTACAAACCTACTACAGCACAATTACATCTTTATCTATTCCAAAATATGCAGTGACATTGTTGGATAAGATGAATAATGAATCACAGAAAAAAGAAGAATAATAATAAATTGTGGAACAACTACTAAACCTTTTCCTCTGAGGTATTTGAATCATTAATACTTGAATAGACATTGTATCCTTTGGAGCACATGGTCTAAATTCCAAAGTTGTTATCACTCTGCTCAATTTGCTATCTCCTCCTGTGAACAAGCTTTCAGCGTTAACTACTTCAGCTCCAGAAGGTTTACCCCCCACCCCCTTCCTGACCAGGCCATTTTTAGTGATACGGCACTGTGCTAATTTAACTAACAATTGCGTGGCAATGCATCGCTGTACACAAATCAAATCGATGTCCTTTTTTTCCCCATAAATAGAGCTTTCTTTTGGTGGTATTTGTTTAACTCTGCGGTTTTTATTTTTTCCGCTATAAACAGAAAAAGACTGACAATTATGAAAAAAAAAAAATCAATATTTTTTAACTTTCTGCAATAAAACCTACTCAATACAAAAACTGTAAAAAATCTAATTTCTTAATCAGTTTAGGCTAATATATATTCAGCTACATGTTTTTGGTAAAAAAAAATTCCCAATAAGCGTATATTGATTGTTTTGCGGAAAAGCTATAGCATCTACAATCTATGGGATAGTTTATGGAATTTTGTTTTTTTAATTTTGTTTTACTAGCAATGGTGGTGATCAGCGATTTTTAGCAGGATTGCGACATTGCGGCAGACAAATTTGACACTAAGTGACACTTTTTGGGGACCAGTGACATCAATACAGTGATCAGTGCAAAAAAAATGCACTGTCACTTTACTAATGACACTGGCAGGGAAAGGGGTTAACATCAGGGGCAATCAAAGGGTTAAATGTGGCTCCTAGGAAGTGATTTCCAACTGTGTGGGGGATGCTTTTGCTGTGAGAAGACAGAGATCCGTGTTCCTGCTTAGCAGAAACACAGGATCTCTGTCTCCCCTGCTAGCAGAATGGCAATATGCCTTGTTTACATAGGCAGACCGCCAGTCTGCCTCTCTCGTGAACGATCGCTGGGTCCCGGCGTAAATAGGGTCTGCCAGACCCACTGATTGCCTCCTATTGTGTCCAATCACAGTGGGAGTTGGTTGCCGGTGCCCCAGACCCAGAAGGACGAAATAACGCACAGGTATTTAATTTCGCCCAAAAGAGCTGCCGCCCCACAGTATATATACTTGGGACACTCAGTGTGACAAACTCACTCAGGACAGGGGCTTTTGGAGGGGATTGCAGGCTAGCCTCTTGCCTACTGACTATGGGCCCTGGCTCTTAAGGGAACACTACTACTGAGGTGTATGCTGGGGGGACCCTTGAAATAATGTTACTTTGGATGTCCCTGTCTCCCCAAGACACAGAGAGTCTGGGACTCTAGGCCTAGGATCCATGTTAAAGGCCTAGCTGCCTATTACCAATAAAGGACTGCTCCACACACTCAGACTCATAGCAGAGGCTAATATCATCAGCTCAACCACCTGTCTTTCACACATTGTTAATTTTGCTAATTAACTCACCTATTGTCTACAGTGGCAATGTGTTTACACTTATAATAATGTGTATAGTACTTCAATGTAGGAGACAGACAGTCTGCTACCGGAGTCTCCTGCTATTGTCTGTTTAATAAAGTGTTCTGTGTTTATACTTAGGCTAATGTGTAATGTACTTTGTTTTAGCCTTGTTGCAGTGCTGAGTTAATCATCATGTTATTTATAACATTGTCTGGGTATGGATTCCCATTCACCTACAGTTTCTGTCCAGATGGCTAGGTAATTAGCTCAGATTAATTATGTTTCTTTATACAATTTCATCTGCATATGATAATGTAATCAGGCTCACCTGACCTCCTGGTGTGGTATATAGTGTGTGTGAATCTGTTTAATAAATATTCCAGATCTTTTACAAGCTAAGTTCTCAGCTAGACTTGTATACTGCAGCGATAATATCTGATATCTATGTTCAGGACTGAAGGAAGCAGTATTCTGGTGGAAGTGCACAAGCACATTGTGGGTCGCAGTTCCGTCACAGTCGGCAATGGAGTAAAGTATAACTAAACGCAATATTTTACTTTTGGATAGAGTAGAGAGGGTTTATAACACCTATCAGTTTTTATTGCTGTCTTTGCCCCCCCTCCCCCACCCTGTTAAGGAAATATAACCCATCCTATTTGTTCTGTTTACCATTATCATTTAAAGTGAAAGTAAAAGAAAATCCCAAATTTTCGGTTTTCCCCAGAAAAGTAATGGAAGGAAAATTCCTATGGGTTCTGGTGAGCTGGGGGTCCCCAAGGAATTCCCCTAATTTGCAAGGATTTCATCTCACTTTATGTTTGGCTATGGGACAGGAAGTAAAGTGAAATCTCTGAAATGGGACATAGCTGGTGAAAAAAAATCTGACAGGGGTTGTAACCCTACCTTGCTCTTTCCATAATGAAAAAAAAATAGTCTTGCATATGGTTTTACATTAAGCCTGGTATACAAGGTGAAGGTCAAGTACTAATGATGCAATGTTAGTACAGCAATCTCCCCACTGAGCTATTGTGTTTTGACAGGGGGACTGCACCCCACGCAAGAAACACCAGTCAGCCCTTCCAGCCATTGGCTGAGAGAGCTGATCGGATGCCAATCGGCTGTTGGCTTTCCAGCATGCACATTCGACAGAAGCCAGTCGTGAGACTGGGTTCTGCTAAACAAGGACCTTACACATGGGCCGAATGTCGGCTGGTATCTACTCACTGTCTGATTTCGGATAAGAATTAGCCCATGTACAGTATATGGGGCTTAAGCCTGATAGCACTGGATAATGCAATAGAACCTGACTGGCTAACAGTGCTGCCTCTTCTACGCCCTATCCGAGTTGTGCTGTGCAGTAGATTTTTAGAAGCTTATACAAAGACAGCTTTGTGTACTTATACTAGCTGCCTTTAAAGCAGTGTTAAACCCAAAAACAGACATTTATTTTTTTGCTGCTTAGTAATTCTTAGATGGGATGGCTGCATTCATTTTCTTTTTTAGGCTTTTAACCTTATTTTTTTGGAGGAGGGATCCTGCCAGTAAGTCTGTAGTTTCTTAACAGAAAGGGCTGTCTTGCAGATGTGGCAGTGAGAGGTGCTTACAATGGTCAGCTTTTATTTATTCATGTAAAACCTTTATCCAAAAAGGACACAACTGTTGCTGTAACTGCTTATTATTATTATTATTATTATTATTATTATTATTATTATTATTATTATAATACAGGATTTATATAGCGCCAACAGTTTACACAGCTCTTTACAACATAATGGTAAACAGTACAGTTACAATACAATTTAATACAGTAGGTATTTAGAGGGCCCTGCTCGTTAAAGCTTACAATCTAAGAGGGAGGGTCAAGAGATACAAAAGGTCATAACTGTGGGGGATGAGCTGATGGAGAAAGTGAAAATACAGTTGTCAGGTGGGGGCAGGTCAGGCCTCTTTGTAGAAAAGGAATTTCAGGGATCATCTGAAAGTGGACAGAGTTGTAGATAGTCAGACAGATTGGGGTAGGGAGTTCCATAGGATGGGAGAGGCTCTGAAAAAGTCCTGGAGGTGAGCATTGGATGAGGTGACAAGGAAGCTAGAGAGAAGGAGCTCTTTGGAGGAACGAAGAGAACAATTACCGTATTTATCGGCGTATAACACGCACCTCAATATTTGGAGAGAAATTTCAGGAAAAAAGCTTAAATTTAAAATAAACAGCTTTGAACTCAGAACATTTTTTTTTTAATCAAATGACATCTCACCAGTGCCCATGAATGCAGCCTCATCAGCAGTGTCAAGCAATGCATCCTCATCAGCAGTGTCCATATATGCAGCCTCATCAGCAGTGTCAATATATGCAGCCTCGCAAGCGCAGTGTCCATTTATGCAGCCTCGCAAGTGCCATTAGAACTATCCAAATCTGTTTTAAAAAAGGCCGGGAAGCAGCACCGAGAACAGAAGGGGCGGGCCGGGCCGAGGAGAAGGAAGGACGAGCTGTCATAAGAGCAGAAGGGGGCGGGGTGGGGCGGGCCGTGCCGGGGAGAAGGGAGAATGAGCGAGCGCAGTCATCGGAGGTCCCGCCTCCTCTGCCGAGACGTGTGACGTCTGTCATAGGCGTGAATTCCGATGACTGCGCTCGCTCGTTCTCCCTTCTCCTCGGCCCGGCCCGCCCCTTCTGCTCTCGGCGATGCTTCCTGACCTTTTTTTTTTAATATCGGCGTATAACACGCACTGCTTCTTTTTCCTCCATTTTTAGGAGGAAAAGTGTGTGTTTTACGCCGATAAATACTGTAGGTTAGTATTTTGAGACTAGGTTAGTGCTTGTAAAGTGTTATACTAACAATTTGAAGCCAAATTTAGGATATTTCAATCTCCGAGTACATCTAACACTCCCCTCCCCACAGACTGACAATGCTGCTGTCCAAAGGTATCTATGTTGCTCCTTCATTAACTCTAATACAGGAGTTATGTTACTTGCCATATCACCAAGTGAAAACAGAGGGGAAAAAGCCAAAGAAATGAAAACTGATGCAGCCACCTAATTTACGGGTTGGTAAGCAGCAATATATTACATTTTTGGTTTTGGGTTTAATACCTCTTTAAAGTATGTTTATTGATAGTAAATAAATAAAGTAAAAGCTACAACCAAACACTGTGAATTTTGGTCATTTTGGTATACACGTGAAAAATGTGGGTACATTAAATCTTACCCAAACATATAAACAAATCATAACCTAACAGTCTCAACTCCAGTCCTCTAGGTTCTAGGTATACAATTAGAAGTAATTTCTAAATTAACACTAAGCGTAATATTCTTGTACTTAGGATCAGCAGTGGTTAAGAGGTAGCT
The DNA here is from genome assembly GCF_965119305.1 of Pelophylax lessonae. Lineage (NCBI taxonomy): Eukaryota > Metazoa > Chordata > Amphibia > Anura > Ranidae > Pelophylax > Pelophylax lessonae. Next base: position 402,358,645 of record NC_138770.1, on the reverse strand, counting down.
TCTGACTTGTAAAGTCTATACATTAACCTATAAAATATACTTATCAGCAATGAAGATTAATTGCTATATTATGTTCAGTAAGCATTATTCATAGCCATAATTCTATTGACAATTAATAGACATAGCATCTCTCAAAGGAAATAAGGTTTGGAGCTTATATGCTGAGAATGTTACTTGTCTGCATTACATCTTGACCTAGTTCCTGTCCCCGGGGTCTTTTGGAATTCCTTTAATCCCTCTAATGCTCAAACTAGAGGGATGTCTGTTCCATGCCAAAATGAAATGTCTTCTGACATCAAGTTTGACACCTCTCTTTGTTATGTCTGGAGGTTTACACTTGGACAGCTGCTTTTGGTCACTTCATAGAATATACTTCATGGAGACATGAGTAGAATTTTCACAAAGATTCAATTTTACTTTAAGTTGCAGGAAACATTGATTGTCAGCACATATATATATCTATCTATTACATTTCACGGGATGTCCTCTGGGATTTAAGCCACTCCATCCATTGGAAACAGTATAGAGCAGAGGTGTCAAACTCAATTTCATTGTGGGCATCAGCTCTATGGTTGCTCTCAAAGGGCTGGTTGTATCTGTAAGACTATATACATTTATCCAGGGTTTTTTTTTTCCCCAGAGATTAGGTGCAGGAACTCAACCCGCCCCCACCACTGAACTGCATTGAACAGTGGGTGTGGCCAAATTGTGAAACAGTGGGAGGATCTTAAAGGCACAATAAATGTACAGAGTGCAGTTTCAGGGGTGCCCTATGCACAATAAATGTACAGAGTGCAGAGTTCAAGGGTATGCTACATACTGAGTGCAGAGTTCAAGGGTGATCTACTTACAGAGTGCAGGGTTTAGGGTTGTGCTATGAAGTGCGCAGGGTTCAGCTCTCTTTTACAGGCTGTCCAAATCCTACTTCCACCCCACCTCTCCTCTAACCTCTGCCCCATCTCCCACCTTTACACACATCTCCCTCCACAGCCCTCATTTCTCCCTCCCTCCCCCCTGTCACATCTCACCCACCTGGCCCAGCTCTAGTACCTCCGAGTGATGTAGGTAACTCCACCTTTCTCTCTTTCAGGGAGATCATTGGCCAGCATCTGTGCACCATGCTCAGATGGGGACCACAGTGTAACTTACCACGATGCCTGATCCTACACCAGAATTCGGATCTCCATTGTCGATGATATTAGTGCGGGGCAGGCAGGGATCTGTGAGAGCCACTGAGAGGAAAGCTGTCCCGAAGGCTTCTGTGCTTACAGGTGACAGTGGTGAGTGGGAAGTGGAGGGCGAGAGCTAGATGTTCCAGCTGAAAAAAAGCCCTGGGTAGGAGGGTCACATGAAATGACTCAAAGGTCTGGTGTTTAACACATGGTATAGGGAAAGAGATTGGGGCTTCTACAGCTGTGGAAATTACTACATCTGTCATATTTTATCTTTGGCATTAGCATTGCAATTTAAAGATATTTTTGCATAAAAGTGACTGGATACTACCAACTGTGCTAATTTGGCTGTCTGGTCCTATTCGGAATTGTGTGAGCTGTAATTTTGCATATTTGATCATCTACAGTGGTCAACTTGGACTAATCCAGCTGTTTATAAGTTCATCAAATGTCCAAATATCTTTATACATTAACATACAAGTGTTGTATACAAGTATATAAAACCACTTTGGCTAGCTGAAGTGTAGAAGTTGAAGAAAACCCATACATTACTCAGCTGTGGAACATTAGCTCTAAAATAACCTTACCCATCCAATAAAATGGACATGTATGGTATCATGACACCATGAGGATGAGCTAATCTTTTGTAAGCTTTTAAAGTCAGTGTCTTCATCTTTTCTTGTATCATGACTCTGTACTTGCTTTTCTTATCAGGGTGAAGGCGCCTGGTTCTTTTTGTATATTGATTAACCCTATATGAATTCAGGATACCTGCTGCCCTTTTTATTTTTGTGGTAAGTCACCCAAAAAAATTACAGGTTAATATCAATGAAAAATATTATTTTTGTCTGAATTCTGTAACTAGCAACAGAGAATGTGGAGGCTGCCATTGCTTACCTCTCGTTCTAAAATTGATTCAGTGGCTTTAATACTTTTTGAGACATATATATATATATATATATATACAGTATATATATATATATATATATATATATATATATATATATATATATATACACAAAATAACGTAGATTGCTCAAGTTTATAAAGCAAATAATTATAATATATAATACAATAAAAGTTGATGGCTACAGTACCAAATTAATCTCACTGAAACGCGTCAGTAGCTTGCTTTATGATGCTCTATTGTAGCCAATAAACTTTTGGAATAAGGACTACAGAGTTGTTGGCTCTCTTTTTCTGCTTATTGCATTCAGTGTGGGAGGACAAACCGAGCCCCGGCACCTGTGCTGTGGATCGCACATCAAGATTGGATTGCTTCCTGTTGCGAACGCACACCCTCTCTATCTTTTTCCATGGATTAATGTCTCTAATCTGAATTTTAATATTTGTAACCTGGGGATATTGAGGGTGCTTTACCCTATTATTTTACCATAAAGAACATATTTTTGTAATATACATATATATATATATATATATATATATATATATATATATATATATATACATATACACATATATATATATTATATATATATGTATATATATATTTCCAGTACATATTATATATATATATATATATATATATATATATATATATATATATTTCCAGTACCCTTTGTGTGAGGTATGCTGTCACTTTGACCTTCAAATTTTACTGTTACTGAAGCCAAAGACAACCAGGCAACTGTGTATTTCTTGCAGTGTATGTTTTCTGTAATATTCAGCACTGCAGAATATCTTGGTGCATTTAAGATAATGATATCCTCCCAATAGTAATAGTAAATCTACTGATTTTAAGCATCGACAAGTCCACTGTAGTCAGATTCTGCCAGTAAAAGGATAATTCCCCTTTCTATAGATTGCCTTTTTTGCTAAATCTTCCTTGCACACAGGGATTCCCCATAAGGGATACATTTGCCCATCCCTGCACTTTATTAGTAACATCTGGGTCCTCGTCATCATGTGAGGTTACTGAGATTACTAACACATGTCATTCCCAATTGTATAACAAAGGGTGGAGTGCATTCTAGGCTGATCATTTACGCCTCTCTGAAAACTGAGATTGGTGAACTGATCTTTATCTGTTTTCAATTATTTTAGATAGTAAAAGCAGATCATCACCAGTAAGCAAAAATGCAGTAGTGTTACATTAAGTTTCAAGTTAACCTTTCATTATTGGTCTACAAAAATATGCATCATTGTGGTAAATGCATCATTTTGTCATTGCTACACCGCAATACTATAATTATCACTGTTAGTATTTTCTTATTCCTTCTTAAGTTGGCTATAGACAAATCGAAATTCAGCCAGTTCAACAGGGACTGGCCAAATTTCGATCCATCTATGGCTGTTCCTGTTTATGAGAAGTTGATCTAATGATCGACCTTTCCCAAACTGGTTTAAATAGACAGCCCGCTGGGTGATAAAGAAAACTGACCCATGTATGATCAGATTTATCTGCCTCTTTTACCATCTGAAACAAAATGTATCTGACTATAATAGTGCCCATAAAGATTTGGATAGTTTAGATGCTTCTTCTGATAATCATATAGTCATGTAGTGGAAGCCCCTTTAACTACGCTTCTCACAACTCCCTGAGTTCCGTGACATGCCCGTGGAGTATAAATTCCCCAGCTAGCCTCCTTCAGCAGCTCGGAGACAGTACACCTGATGAGGCAGTGGTAGCTAGGCATTAGGCAAGTGATCTGCAACCAGATAAGAGGCCCCCCACTGTCATAGTTGGGCCAGTTGTCTAGCAGCAAGTATCTTCTCTGGAGGACCAAGCTACTGAAAGGAGCACCTCCCCAATTGCTACCAGAGTGTTCCGGTTCCAGGAAGCATTTGTCCTTGGGCCTTGGATCCCTCAACTTGTTCACTTTTGTTACCAGTGCTAACTTGGACTTTACTGTCTGGGCTGTCATACTGTATATTTATTCTCCCATTGTTACAATGGGAGTGGGTTCCAGCACGGGCTGCTTACTTAGCAACCAGTGACATCACCCAGCCCAAATAATTTGCGGGCCGGGCCAGGAAGGGATGAGGATATTGGTTGACATCATTGTCCAAATGTAGTACCATGTTCCAATTTAGTGGCAAGTACCAGAGCTTTTTCTTCGCATGAGTGTAGTGATGGGATCAAATGTGTTAGTCAGATTTCAGGGGAAACCCCATGCTTTTTTGTTGTTTTTCTGCGTGGGATTCTCCCTTAAATCCATTGGAGACTTGAACGGTATGGAATGGAACTTGGAAGGGGATCCAACACTTTTTTTTTTTGTATGGTTTCCGTTTTGACATCCATACCATACCCTCATCAAGGGCAAGGGTTTAGTATATATTTTTGGGGGGAACCCTATTCTATTGTTCTTTGAGGGTTCTCCCAAAAACATCTATACTAGACCCTCATCTAGGATAAGTGTCAGGTATAAATGAGAGGAATTCCTAGCAGCTTTGTTTACAAGCAATTTAAATTGCATTTTTCTTTGTAAATGTCAGTTTTGCTGTATACATAGTGCAAATGTACTACTGTACAGGCAGTTTAGGTCATCCCCAAAATATGGTTTTTAAAGGAATTTTGCATTCTAATGCTTCTCTCAAAGCGTTATTAAAATTGCTCCCTGCTAAACTGAAATGTTTTTTTGTTTTTTTTTTTATACATGTTCCTCAAGGCAGTTTCCAGCCCCCAATGGCCTTTGTTTGACAATCCTTTTCCTATTAGCCTAGAAAAAGGCAATACTGCTTTTTTTTTTGGCTCACATCGACTTCAGTGGGGTTCGAATTCGGCACCGGAACTTCAGTAAAGTTTTCTAACTGCACTTTATAGTTACTTCCTGCCTTTTGATCTAGCCAATGACCTATTCTGATAGTACATTGACATCATAATAGATTACGTGCTTGGATGGAAAATAACTCTTACTGTATATATGAAAAGTCTTTTATATGAGCACTGTACTACTAGTTTTTTTTTTCTATTCCTTGCTCCATACGAAACTTTGTCTTTTTCCTTTTTCATTGACTTATATAAAATGGCAGCAAGTTCTTCCTGCAGTGTTGCCTAACAGATATAAAGACACCATATGAATAATATTAGGTTTCTGTCTATAGCATTTACATTTTCACAAATCACTAAAAGAAAAGTTGAAGGAGAAACTGCATACATAGGAATTGAAGTGAAACCACAGATTACCTGTAAAAATTGCATATAATCAGCGCAGATACATCCTCAAATCAGTGCAACAACTAATAAGTGATATATAACATGTAATACTAACCAATGGCCTATGCTTAAGGCCTACTGTGATTGCTGCAAACACTTATTAGAGCATGTCCACCAGTGACTCTATCTTCAAAACGAATAATATAAAAGGTAAGTGCAGCGCAACTGTTTAATATATAAATTCAAATCATTAATAACAAATCAAATCATAAGTCAAATGTGCATCAGTGACATAAAACAGTCCAAACTGTAGATGTCTGCTCCACTAATATGTAAACTCCACATGACAGTTCAAATTACTGAAAAAGGCGAGGGGGAATTGGGACTTTGAATGAGGCTCATAAAGACATGTGCCTCCATTCCTGTATATAACATAAATAACATAAATAAACCTTACACATCCTGGGGCAACGATTGGAACCCATTTGTGAGTTACATTTTTTCATAAGGGTCTGGATCTACAGAATTGGTAATTAACTGGATACAGGTTCTTTATGTATATATTATATTTTTTCTAGATACATGAATTGCATCTGCTCCTGATGAAGTGATTACTCATGAAATGCGTCGAGCCTCATAGGAAGCAATTTCATTTTACTATTCCCTATCCTACCATGTATTCGATAGCATTACTGTTTCAATTATCCTTGTGACATATGTACACTTATGTCTATACTCATTATGAATATATGTATATTATTATGTATTCATCAGTGCTTTTGTTTCTAATGTATCGTCTATGTACATTCCATATCCTCTTACTCAACCTTTTCATGTAAAATGGTGTCACCATTTGTTTATCTGATGGTTCAATTAAACTATGGTTTCACATTGACCTGTTTCTTTTTCCATTTTGTTGGTGTCTATATCCATTTTAGCCACAGTGGTTCACACACCTCACACAAAGTCCCAACCTATTTCTTTAATATAGTTCAAATTATTAGTCCAGTGTGTTCATTGACCACCACCTATAGACAGAATGCCTGGTCGCCTCCCAGTTATAACCACATAACAGAGTCACAATCGCCTAATACGCCTGGTACACCTGGTATGATGTCTTTTTAGGATGATGTTGTCCTATAGAGAACAACTTTAAGCCACATTATTTCACTTCTAAGAACTTGATCATCCATACATGACCATAGAAACAAAATGGAAAACCATAGTTCTCTATGCAAAAAATAATTTATTAAAAACTAAACACATGGATTAAAAACACTCACATAAAAAAATGAATATCAAGCATATCATTAGCTCCCCATGCTGATACAAGAGTACAAAATGTCCAGGAAAATGGCTCCTCCAACCTGTACATGTTATGTCCCCCCTATAGGGCTTCTTCAGTAGGAAGAATGGATGATCAAGTTCTTAAATGTAGAATAACATGGCACAAGGGTGTTCTCTATAGAAGTCTTCCAAAATCATCCTAAAAAGACATCATACCAGGTGTACCAGGCGATTGTGAATCTGTTATAGGGTCATAACTGGGAGGCTAGCAGGCATTCTGTCTATAGGTGGTGGTCACTGAACACACTGGAATAATAATTTGAACTGTCACCTGTAGTTTACATATAGGTGGAGCAGACATCTACAGTTTGGAGTGTTTTTTGTTACCGATGTAGATTGGACTTGTGGTTTGATTTGTTATTAATGATTTGAATTTATATACTCACGGTTGCGCTGCACTTAACACTTATATTATCCCTGATTACCTGCAGCACAGAACACAGAATGCCCAACTATCCATGCCACCAGTGAGATTTGCCATCCAGCACTTATACAGCCTACTCCCTAGAATTCCTGCCACTAGCAAGACCGGGATTCCAGTACATACATTTCACTAGTCTACAGCAATAGTGAGATCTGCTGCCCAGCACAATCATTGCTCATTTCCCAGAATATATGCCACCGGGGAGAACTGTATCGCAACAGACCCCACCAACTCCCCAGTATCCAAACCACTAGTGAGAGCCTGCATTCCAGCACACAGAGCTCTCTCTGTCCAGTATCAATGCCATCAGTGAGATCCCTACTCCAACACATACACAGCTCATTTCCCAAAATCCTTGTCACCAGGGAGATCTTCACTCCAGTACACATATCACTTGGCAGTAGTCATACTGTTAGTTAGAATATTCAAGTACACACTCCACTCCCTCTAAAGTAAATATGCCACCAGTGAGATTTACACTCCAACACATACAGCTCAGATCCCAGTATCCATGTCCCTAGTGAACATTTTAATTTTAACAACTAGAATTTAAAAAAAATCAGACTTTGGATAATCTGTAGATAGTGAACTTATTCAAAAGCTCAGTAAAAGTTACATTCTGATTCTACATAAGTTATATACTTAGGGATTGATTTACTAAAACTGGAGCGTGCAAATTTTGGTGCACCACTGCATAGAAACCAATCAGCTTCCAGATTATTTTCTCAAAGCCTAACTGTGCAAGCTGAAGTGAGAAGCTGATTGGCTATCATGTATAGTGGCATAGTGGCTCCAGATTTTGCACTCTCCAGGTTTAAGAAATCAACCCCACAATTCCTTTATAATGTGGTTGTAATAAATGAGTATTTACACCTCTCGACAATCTGCTAAGGTTTATGAAAATGTTTGTGGCTAGCTTTGCTGTGCAACCAATCAACCATGTATCCACAAGGTTTAGGCCTAAGATTGGCAAAAAAAAAAAAAAAAAAAAAAAGCCTTACAAAAAAGCAGGAATTTTTGATTCAAATAAACATTGCAACACTCATACCCCACTCTGCTCTAGATCTACTTGGATCTAATTAAAGCTTTCCAGTGTATGCAGTCAATTTTACATATTATCTCATCCAATGTGTTTGAAAACAAATGATCCAGTGGGATACACTTCCTGTACTATTTTATTTATACTGAGGAGATCCATACATGGTTCAAATCTTGGCGGGTTCATCAAGAACCAGTTGAGAGTCAAACCATTATTGGGCAGGCTGAATTTATCAAGTGGATTGTTCAATCATCTTGGGTACCTCCAGCATGCAGGATTCGCTTGCGATTATCGCAAGCCGCTGCTATAGCCGCTAGCGATAATCACTGGCTCCCCTTGACCCGTCCTGCCCCCCTGCCTGGAGAAGACAATTGCTCGTGGTTGCAGGAAAGAAATTTGCACTGTCCATGGCCTGCCTTAAAGATTGTTAGGCCTGATTTTGTGCCATCATTTACTGTATAGTCCTGTTGCTAACTACACCTATTAGGGATTAAAGGTAAAATAAACCTATGAATTTAACTGTTTCCAAAAACATTTACATTCAAGGCATGCCATGAATGGTAACTGTTACAGTTGCCTGTGCTCTCAACTGAAATGACAAGCCATCAAATGTCTGGTGTCATAATTGATCACGTGTGCAGCACCATGGCAACTGCAAATCAAACAGAGGCTAAGAGGCTTGGTTGTAAAGGATACAAGGGTTTAGTTCTAGTTTAAGTTCTAGCAATGTTGAGATATAAATTGTTTCTATTTATGGTTTTATGTGTTAATTATCTATACTCCTCAGATTTAGGATTGTGCTTTGGCCTTCTTTTTGGTACCATCGCCATAGCAACCAACAGACATTTTCAGGGAATGCTCCAGTATGTTCTGCAAATTAAATTGATTTATTGAACTTTTAGTCTTGTTCTATAACCCATAACACTCTTCAACTTACTGCGGTGAGCCAAATGGTTGCAGGGGTTACTGCATTTTGCACATCATCATTGCAATGCTTAGATCTACTCTTCACATTTTCTTCAGTGGGAAGCAAGAATTCGAGAACAATTAAATCACTGTGCATTTTTCCAAATTGCCCTTTTATGAAATGGGTACATGGTTACTAGTGAACTTAATCATCCATTACACTTACACAGTTAAGTCACTCCGCTGCTTCTTAGCTAGTGACCAGCCAATATATAAAAAATACTTCATAGTCTCAAAACGATCACAACTCTTCTCCTTCTTACTTTGTGACTTGACAGAATACTATACCAAATGATTACTAGAGTAAGGAAGACTTTAGAAATACTTCATCGTTCCTGCTTTGACATCAAACTCATCTAAATCAGACCTAGAAAAACTGTGCCAAGGCACAAATCACTTGACAAAAGCTCAAGGATATCTGTGGATTGTGACATGGTAGAAATGCAAAAATTATTTGCAGCAGAGTCCAATGAGATTAAAGTATTACAGTCACATGGATAAAAATAAAGATCCTTATTTTTATGATTGTAGCCCATTGCATTATTTGTTCATCTTTAAAACAGCAGTCCACCAAAAAGAAGCATGGGATCATACAATGTGCAGGTACCTCCTGGCTTCTTCTAGGGTTTGAAGGCTTCAACTATGAGATCTTTTTTTTTTTTTTTTAATTCGTAAGTCTGTTCCTATCCACTTGGGAGTTTTGCTTGTATACACCTATCTTTATATGATTCAGCACCTGTAGTTGCATTCTTCTAATATAAAATCAACAAAAGCAGAAAAAGTGGTAAACCCTTCCATAATGACCACAGCAGGCACATAGTTCTAGAAAGTTTAACTCCGATATCTCACCAACATCCAGAGTCCCCAAAGACATGGACATTTTCCAGGTGATTTAACTCCTAGGCATCTACCAAATAAATAAATTTATCAGTTTTGGGTGGACTGTAGAAACAGCCAGGTAAAGGGTGTAAACATTATAATACATTGTACAACTTACTTTTTTTTCTGTATTCTACATTTACATGCATAAATATATTCTGCACCATATTAATGTTTTCAATTTGTGTACCTCTAGAAATATTTCTCCTGTGCCCTTTAATGGTTTGCATCTTTCTCTCAAAGGAACAAATATACTTAGTGAACAACTCCAAGAATTTGCGAAAGAGTATTTAAACTAGGAAGGGGGGGCAAAAGAGTGAAAATACAAGAGTCCAATTGCCCCCCGAAACAATGCCAGAACAGGTCAGAAGCACAGAGGTTAAGAAATGATAAGCTCAGAGTCCTGTCTACAAATGCTCGCAGTTTAGGTAAAAAAATCAATGAACTTGGGTCAATAATGGCATCTGAGAATGTAGATTTAGTGGCTGTTACGGAAACATGGTTTAATGAAAGAAATGACTGGGACATAACCATACCAGGATACTCTTTATACAGAAGAGACAGACAAGGCAAGAAAGGAGGAGGAGTGGCCCTGTATGTGAAAGATAGCATTAAATCTAACCTAATACAAGTTGGTGAGGCCAACATAGAGTCAGTTTGGGTTACGTTGCAGTTTGCTAATCATGCAGTAACTCGTGTAGGTGTGATATATAGACCACCTGGTCAAGTTAAAGAACTAGATGATCTACTAGTTGAAGAAACAGCTAAAATGACAATGAAAGGAGAAGTTATCATTATGGGAGATTTCAATCTTCCAGATATAAACTGGAAAACCAAAATAGCAAGTTCTACCAGGAGTACAGATATTCTAAATTCCCTACTGGGGTTGTCTCTGCAACAAGTGGTTGAGGAGCCAACCCGGAGGGAGGCCATTTTGGATTTGGTATTCACAAATGGGGATTCGGTATATGATGTCATTGTAGGCGAAACCTTGGGATCTAGTGATCACCAGTCAGTGTGGTTTAATATAAGAACTGTGAAAGAATCACACCACACAAAAACAAAAGTTTTAGATTTTAGAAAAACAGACTTTTCAAAAATGAAATTAGTCATAAATTAGTCCTTATCAGACTGGAACGGATTACATGGAGTCCAGGAGAAATGGGACTACTTAAAAGGTGCACTATTGAAGGCAACAGAAAATTGCATTAGACTTGTCAGTAAAAGCAAAAAAAGGAACTTTTGGTACTCAGCAGAAGTGGCCCAAATCATTAAAAATAAAAAGCTAGCATTTTGTAATTATAAAAAAACCCAGAGCAATGAAGATAAGGAAATCTACAAGATTAGGCAGAAAAAGACCAAGCAAGTTATAAGAACTTCTAAAGCGCAGGCAGAAGAAAAACTAGCTCAGTCTATGAAAAAGGGGGATAAGACATTCTTCAGATATATAAATGAAAAAAGGAAATTAAAACAAGGAATAACTAAATTAAAAACAAAGGACGGAAGGTATGTAGAAGAGAATAAAGGGCTAGCTGACTGCCTTAATGAATACTTCTGTTCAGTTTTTACAAAAGAAAAAGAAGGAGAAGGACCTCCACTTGAAAGGATGACTAATGAATCGTTTGATGCATGTGTCTTTACAGAGGAAGACGTTCTAAGATTGCTGTCTAAAGTGAAGACAAATAAGTCACAGGGTCCTGATGAGATACACCCAAAATTATTAAAAGAGCTTAGTGGTGAGCTGGCAAAACCATTAACAGATTTATTTAACCAATCATTAGTAACAGGAGTCGTCCCGGAAGATTGGAAATTGGCAAATGTCGTGCCCATTCACAAAAAAGGTAGTAGGGAGGAATCGAGCAACTATAGACCAGTGAGTCTGACATCAATAGTAGGCAAATTAATGGAAACCCTATTAAAGGATAGAATTGTGGAACATCTTAAATCCCATGGATTGCAAGATGAAAAACAACATGGGTTTACTTCAGGGAGATCATGTCAAACAAATCTTATAGATTTTTTTGACTGGGTGACTAAAATAATAGACGGTGGAGGTGCAGTAGACATTGCATATCTAGATTTTAGTAAGGCTTTTGACACTCCCACATAGAAGACTTATCAATAAACTACAGTCATTGAACATGGACTCCCATATTGTTGAGTGGATTAGGCAGTGGCTGAGTGACAGACAACAGAGGGTTGTAGTCAATGGAGAACATTCAGAACAAGGTCATGTTACCAGTGGGGTACCTCAGGGATCTGTACTGGGACCAATTTTGTTTAATATCTTCATAAGTGATATTGCAAAAGGCCTCGATGGTAAGGTTTGTCTTTTTGCTGATGACACAAAGATATGTAACAGGGTTGATGTTCCTGGAGGGAAATGCCAAATGGAAAAGGATTTAGGAAAACTAGAAGAATGGTCAGAACTCTGGCAACTGAAATTTAATGTGCATAGTGCAAGATAATGCACCTGGGGCGTAAAAACCCAAGGGCAGAATATAGAATATTTGACACAGTCCTGACCTCAGTATCTGAGGAAAGGGATTTAGGAGTAATTATTTCAGAAGACTTAAAGGTGGGAGGACAATGTAATAGAGCAGCACGAAATGCCAGCAGAATGCTTGGATGTATAGGGAGAGGTATAAGCAGTAGAAAGAGGGAAGTGCTTATGCCGCTGTACAGAACACTGGTGAGACCTCACTTGGAGTATTGTGCGCAGTACTGGAGGCCATATCTCCAGAAGGATATAGATACTCTAGAGAGAGTTCAGAGAAGAGCTACTAAACTAGTACATGGATTACAGGAAAAAACTTACCAGGAAAGGTTAAAGGACCTTAACATGTATAGCTTGGAAGAAAGAAGAGACAGAGGGGATATGATAGAAACCTTTAAATACATAAAGGGAATCAACTCGGTAAAGGAGGAGAGCATATTTAAAAGAAGAAATACTACCACAAGAGGACACCGTTTTAAACTAGAGGGGCAAAGGTTTAAAAGTAATATGAGGAAGTATTACTTTACTGAGAGAGTAGTGGATGCATGGAATAACCTTCCTGCAGAAGTGGTAGCTGCAAATACAGTGAAGGAGTTTAAGCATGCATGGGATAGGCATAAGGCTATCCTTCATATAAGATAGGGCCAAGGACTATTCATAGGATTCAGATATATTGGGCAGACTAGATGGGCCAAATGGTTCTTATCTGCCGACACATTCTATGTTTCTATGTTTCTATGTTTAACCTTTACACCTTACCCAAACAACTGCTTAAATCCCATTGGCTGCCACATGCTAAAATCTAAATCTAAAATCCAATCATTACTTTAGGCGTTTCACAAAACGCTTGATGGTGTATCAAAATAAATTATTTTAAAGTCTTTGGGTACATAATGTGACCTGTTCTAGCTCAGCAGTAATTTCATTTGAATATGTAGTACCCAAGGAAGTAATATTTGTTTCCTATGGTAGCATTTACATACCACATAACTCAAAAGTGTATGTATTCCTAATGCTATTGTACAGTATTATTGATAGTATTGACCAGTGAGGAAACTTTGGTAGGGATAACAAACTAGAGAAGGAGATTGGTCATTACTTATGCTTGATGACTCCCATAAATCAAGATCTTCACACCATAAATAATTCTGCAGTGCAATTAATAATTCCCCATGATGTGCCTGTATAGTGTGCTAAAGTGGTACTAAACCCATAGATTTCCCTGTTTCTTAAAAGAGTTACATTCAAGGCATGCTGTGAATAATAATGGTCACAGATGATGTGTCCTAACTAATCACTGTGGAAACTGCAGATCAAACAGGGAAGCTTCCTGGATAGGAGAGTTTAGTTCCACAGTTGTATTTTAACCACTTGCCGACCGCCGCACGACTATTTACTGCGGCGGTCAGCCCCTCACAGGCAGAGTGACGTAGTACTACGTCGCTAGCCTGTGAGGGTCTAGGGAGCGAGCGCGCCCCCGGAGGCGCGCTCCCGAGTGGTCATGGACCCCCCCGCGCATGTGACCGGCGGACCCGATGTCCGCCGGTCACTCGGCGATCGTCGGTGCAGAGGGAGAAAGGCAGGCGGATAATGTAAACAAGCCACCTGTCATTCTCCCCTGTGTATGAATGGTGATCATACGGTTCTACTATGTAGGACTATGTAGGACCGTTGATCACTGTTCATACAGCTCAAGCCACAGCCAATCACAGTTAGAATCACGCCCCTAGGGACACACATAACCCCTCCCTCTCAAAAAAAGTTAACCCCTTCACTGCCAGTGCAATTTTACAGTAACAGTGCATATGTATAGCACTGATTACTGTAGAAATGTCACTGGTAACCCCAAAAGTGTCAAAAATGTCAGTCAAGGGTCCGATCTGTCCGCCGCAATGTCTCAGTATCGCAAAAAAAAATTGCAGATAGCCGCCATTACGCGTTAAAAAAAAAACAACAAAAATGACAAAAATCTTTCCCTTTGTAAGTAAACGCGATAACTTTTGCGCAAACCAATCAAAATACGCTTTTTGCGATTTATTTTACCAAACATATGTAGCGTAAAACAAATTGGCCAAAAATGTTAAAAAATTTTGATTTTTACATTTTTTTGGGGGGGAATTTCATATAAAAAAAATGTGAAAAATATTGTTATTTTTGCAAAATTGACACTCTTTTTTTGTTTATAGCGCATGATCAAAAAAATCACACATGTGATCAAATACCACCAAAAGAAAGCTCTGTTTGTGGGAAAAAAAGACATCAATTTCGTTTAGGTACAGCGTCGCACGACTGCGCAATTGTCCGTTAAAGTCACGCAGTGCCGAATCGCAAAATAGGGCCTGGTCAGGAAGGGGGTAAAATCTTCCGGGGCTTAAGTGGTTAAAAAAAAATTATTTTATAGAGATATCAAGTTGTGTAGTGCTATCATTTCCTGTGTGTCAACAGGCAGCCAAGCAGCCTAATAATCAGTTTGAAGAAGTGCTTGTAAGGATGATATGTCAGTTTTAGTTCCACAGCAGCTGCACATTGAAAGGCTCTATCATAAATGCATCTGTTGCTAGGAGACAATTGACTGCCATAGTTTGTTTCTCACTTGTGCATTGGACAAAATACACCTGCCATTTGCAGTTTAGGGAGCGTTAAGATTAATTTGCATGATAATTAGACGTATGACAAAAATGCAGTTAATGTTCTAAAAACTTTTGTAGCAAGATGGTAACTTTAAAATGACTTTTCTTTCTTTTATGCTAATAAACTAGTTTTCAGATGTGTTTGGAGCTGGAAAACTAAAGACTAGCTCTCCAACACCTGGACAATATGGAAATAGATTTGCATTCTTTTTTTTTTTTTTTTTCCTTCTCGCATTTGCAAAAGTAGTTTGCATATCACGCTGTGCCAAGCAGTCACACAACTAGGCTTTTAGCTTATTCTCTAAAAATATATACACGAAAAAAAAAATATACAGTAAGTAAATGAGTCATTTAGAATGTACATATCAAAGCTGAGGTTTAACCTGTATTTACTTTGCCTTCCCTGCCCCACTCCCCATCCCAGACAGGTCCCAGAAGACTGCAGGACCATTGACAGTGTGCAGCGTAGCTTGTGCATGCGCAGTAGGCATCGGGCTGTGAAGCTGCAAGCTGTCACTGCTGGGTGCCCACAGTTAAGATGCCGGTACCAGGGACTAAAAATGGGTGGGTAAAACAGCACAGGTGAGCACATCACTGGATCCTGGGACAGGTGAGTGTGTATTTATTAAAACTACCAGACCTTATACCATGCAACCTCAGAGTTGTCAATCACCAGGCTGATATTTCAGTGGTCAGAATAAATGGGTGGCTTGTACATTGCCATTTTTCTATGAGAAAATTATGTTTTTTTTCTTGTTATCATTTAGCATTGTAAAATGAGAATGCCACACTAGTATCACCAAGCCCATCAGCATTGCCTAACATGTCCAAACTGAACATATTATAGAACTATAAAAGCCATGTTTCATGATGTAATGCCCACTTCTGCATCTTTTCCAGTAAGCCTCAATCAATTTTCTCTACAAAAGATAAGGTTGGGACCTTTGCATTCTGTAAACGCTACAATACACTGAGGATCTACTGAATTTTACTATAGGCAGTAAAACACAATAGTGGACTTCTGCAACATAAACAAACAGGAATTGAACTACATTTTCTAGCCCATCAGATATGCTTTCTTTGAGATGGTAGTCTTAACAAATGGGGTTTCAACAAAAATGTGCACAATGATAAAAACTGGACAATATCTGCAGTGTACTCCTTCTTTGCCCATGCTTAAATTCCCCCCTTCTCGTTAGCACATACTTACCTTTCCTTTTACATCCATGTGCTCCTTTCAAGGGCCAGAGCAAGAAAAATACTTCCAGATATCGTGAAGTATGTGACTCACTCCACTTTCCCTAATGTGACAGTGCTAGGGCTTATTGATTGGCTGAGTGCTGTCACATGCTGGCAGAGAGTCCTCAACCAACAAGAGCGACCCAAAGCCAACATATAGATTCCTTGTGACCAAACAAAGGAAATTAAGAAAAGGTCAGTATGTTCCCCAGGGAGGACATTAAAACAAACCTGTTTTTTTGCCCTGCTCTGAGGCTACACAGACCCTATATCCAGAAGAGCATTCAATGCATGTAGGGTTGTGACAGCCTTCCATCTAAGACTTTTGTGATCACAAATGCCCTTTGAGGGAAGCATTACAACCCACTGGTCGGCCACAGGCAGCAACAGCGCAAACATTACAGTATATGTTTTCTACCACTTGTGTATTGTACTTCTGTACACAAGTTTACTATGTATTCTTCTTTATGGCCATATCCTTAGTGTAAAATGAGACTCTCAATTACCAAAGCTATGAGCTTGTTTTAAAGTCACTTATTTATTATCTATTTAAATTGCTTCCACCAATGGAACAGAAGGAACTTAGCAGTACATGGCAATTATGCAACCAAAGCTATGTTCCCATTTTGCTTTCAGAAACTCTCTGATTTCCAAGACAGGTCCTAACACAATTTGTCAGAGGTACAATACCAAGCTGCTTATTGTATTTGAAATAGAGGTTTGAATTCCTAATACTATTCATGCAGGTTTGTATAGAAAAATCTGGCTGTAACCCAAGTAGGGACAAGTCTTTATTGATTCCACCTGCCGCAGAGTTCAAACATTCCAGAGGCAGAATTTTTGCCAATTTCACTGACACACTTGAAGCTTAGCTTTTGTTGCTCTAAGGATCAGTTTCTGCTATCATAAACTTCAGCTGCCATTAGAGAAGCCAGTCCCTGAAGTGCTTACAGTAAACTAGAGTTACCTAGCCTCATTGTGAACCATGGAATAATTTATATTACTGGGAATCCATATATTTACTAGTTCCTTTTTACATTTTCTATGCCAAGTGAGGGAATAATGGAACCTGTACTAAAATTAATACAAACAGTGCCATTAATGATTAGGCTGGTGGCCCAGAGTGGAGATATATCACCATTGAGATACCAATCACAATGGGACCCAATGTCAAAGAAAATTCTTGGCATGATTGATAAAATTACCTGCTGCCTATTCAAACTTGCAATTACAGTGCCAGCGAAAGGAAGTTTTCCAGCATCAATTTACGTTTTTGCTCTAGGATGTCATGTGTCAGAATTCAGAGCAGTTGATGCTGGAAGATGTGAAAAGGTGTGTCACAATAGCCCCCACCTTTCACCATGCTCACCAATCAATAACTTGGTATGGCACACTTTGCTTGGTGCACTTTCTTTTGCCCACAGAATTCTGTCCCTACCACAAACTAAGTTATTGCTGTTTGTTTGCCAGGCCAAATGTTATCAGTCCTTACCTGTTTCCAAAGATATTTAGACCAAGTATTCAGTTTTAGAAAGTCAGAGTGAAATCAGAGCTCATATCCTGCATACTTTTTCTAAGGCAGTGATTACTGAACAAGTGTTACGTCACTGTGCGCTCCTATGAGTTGTTAAACCACTAAAAACATATATATGTCCCTGAGGAAGCCACATGACCCTGTGGTGCAACGCATAGGGGAGGAGCTTTGACATCACAATACTTGTACAGTGGATGCGGATGCCGAGGATTAGTGATCTGTGGTAAAATAGCACCTTGGACTTTTATACTGGAGTACACTGCAATTGTTACATGCGTTTTACAGTCTGGTGCACTTGGAGCACCATTTAAATGTGAATGTATTACTTGGAGTTTTTAGAAATAAATAGTGTTTTTTAAAGATAAAGCACTATTGGTGTTTTTAATATTCATATGTGCACGGCTTATTGGAGAAACTAATAGGAGGAGGAAGTAATTCTGCCATTGAATCCCAGGAAAAGCCCTTCTAGTGCCCTTGGGAGGATCAAAAGCAGTATTAGATCACATCATTATATATGATCAATTTTCCCAGGTGAGAGCACAACCAGTGGAGGGATTGAGCACAGCATGAAGCACGTGTGATATAAAAATAGTGATTCATCACCTGAAGAGCACTTATTACTATATGGTCCATGACTATAAGACGGCACTTATGGGCATTATATAATTGATTTACTTGTGGTGGTTATATATATATTTTGCATATTCATATAATTTGTGTTGAGTTCATTTATGGGTGATTAATAATCTATATAGGGTGTTTATGCACTATATTGGTAATAGGATTTGAACCTGGTTTTATACACGGTATTTCGTACATAAGGGTGGAGCGCGGCACTAATACTACTTTTATTTAAGTGATTACAAAAGCCATGATTGGTAAGAGACTAGTATTCTCAGAAAGAGCGGTTGGCAATAGCAGCCACCATACTTCCTCAGTACAGGTCCCATTAACATAATATTTGCAATACACCTTTGTATATGCAGCTACCAGTATAACACTGTATACGTCCCCCTATCTATTCTTCTTAAAATATACTTTTCCCTGTTTAAAACAAACATTATATAAGTGTAATGATACATAGTTAAAGGAGTACTAAAATGCCCCTTTATTGATTGCTTTCATTTAAATAATGCCAAATGATGACAAAATACATGGGGAATTGAATTTACTTACACTAAGTTACACAAATCCTTTCTTCAAAAGATCTAATAATCAAATATTCCACTACAGTCATACTCTCCAATAGGTTTTTTAGATGGTGGGAGCAGCACATTGCACCCAGAAAAAAACTTGCAAACACATGGACAGCACACATGTTTCTTCCAGAGTTTCCTAGACAAATTAAAGCCAAAACAACAGAATTGCAAGGCAATGTTGCTTGTGTCCATTCTCTATCCCTTTCTTTGTTTTCTCTTTCAGTATGCATCCCTCTCCTTTTAATCGATTGTATGGGAATAAGGACTAAAATAAGAACTAAAGCCTTGTACATATTGGGCGGCCTCGGCCAGTTCAAAAGAAACTGGCCCACATTGGGCCCGTGTGTATGGTAGCCAGTCCAACAGATGCCGGGCCATTTGGCCGGCTTCTGTCAAAGGGACATAACCTAAAAAAGGTCTGCTGATCACCTCCTGATCAGCGCTCTCAGTCAATGGCTGAGAGCGCTGGCCGGAGTGTTCTGGCGGGATTGTCAGTACAGCGGCTCCTCCTGAGGTCTTCAGCTCACTGGGTTGAACAAAAAACTACTAGTATGTATGAGGCTTTAATGTGCCATTTGCAATCTTGTTGATCCTTAAGGGTAGAGGAGTAGTGGGCATTCAACAGGGATATTAGATTATTAGAGTCCAATGGCCAATGGGTAACACATAAAGCTCAGTACTGGTTTCACAGTAGAAGGCAACACTCCCCTCATTTAAATGCAGCATATTTGGTGGCAGTTCTACCACCTCCTTATAAAAAAGTTTATTTTCTTATTGGCTGTATAAATTCATGACATATAAGGGTTCTACTCTAAACACTGAACTTTTCCAAGTTATATTTTTGCTGTTTTTTTAAGAAGATGCTATGTCTTTTCTATTACAATAGCCATAGTTTACTACATGATAATGATACTTATGGATCTGTTCATTTTGCTAACATCCACAGGTTTCTCAATTGGGTGGTAATACTCTACAGTATTTCACAATATCAGGCAGTAGGTGTTTTCAGGTTCAAAGAGATTTTTGACACTTTAGAGCAGGGGTCTTCACACTATGGCCCTCCAGTTGTTCAGGAACTACAATTCCCATCATGCCTAGTCATGTCTGTGAATGTCAGAGTTTTACAATGCCTCATGGGATTTGTAGTTCTGCAACATCTGGAGGGCCGTAGTTTGAAGATCCCTGATTTAGAGTTTTAGGATTTGCATTTACAGTATTCAGAACAAACTGTCAACTGCTCATCTTGCATCTACAGTTCAAATGGTATTGATTCATGAAATATGGCAACTGTTGACCAGATGTACAAACCAAGACATTCTGTTATTTTCTTGGTTTGGACATCTGGATGCCAGTAATATTGTTTTTAGAATCGACTGCTTGACTTGAGGAAGATATTAACTCTACAGACATCTACACATCTTTACAGAACCTTATTGAGGTGTATTAACATTACACACTACTAAGATTATGCAAAAATACCTTATTAAAGGTTGAAAGTAATAATGGAGGGAATAGTTACGTATATGTGTTGAAGGTTATCCAATTTCAGCAATATACAATGCAACAAAAACAAGCGGAGAAGGTGAGTTAGAATAGTCAAGGACAGAAATGTAAAATTAAACTTTCTTTACATATTACATATTACGCATCAAAAATATGTAAGATGTTGCTGATAGATGATCTTGCATTTTTGCCGTCAGCATGTAACTTTTGTGAAATTTTTACATGGACCCTAGTGGCACTACCACTGCTCCTAGCTGACAGCAACAATGTATAATCAGCCAGGCCTGCACCACGCACAGTCGGACTGAATAAGCCATTGATGCGCTGGTGGTGCATTTGCAGAATGGCCTTAGGTAGTCATGCCAGCACATCAATGACTCATTCAGATTGGTAGTGTGTAATCAACGATGCAAGTGCTGCGTATTACACATTGTTGTATTCGACATGGTGGCCAGGAGCAGAGTTGGCAGCCAATGGGGTCCCTGTATGCTGCCCGTGGTATGCATGTAAATATTGGTGCAAATGTTTATATGCATATAGTAAAATATGGCTGAAATGATGGCCCTGGACGCAGCTGTGTCCAATTTTATTCACGCTGCTATGTGCAGCTATGTGCGGACCACAGACTAGTATTCAGCTGCGTACAGAGGAGTACAAAAGTGTACGCTGTATGCAGCAGATATTACATTACAGGTAATGAGCCCCAACATTTTTTAAAGCCTTATATTTCATAAATGTCACCCTAATCCTACTTTGAATACCTAGTGAGTCTCTGACTTGGATAAAGCATATAGTTTGTGGAATTTTGACTTTTGTACCATATACCATCCAACAAAAACTTTAAAAGAAGTCTCTAGCTCCATCACAGTAATATCTGATGTTTTCTTTGTAGGGTTATAACTTACATAGAAATGTTCAAATTACAGGGGTAATAGAAAGTAGATAAAAATAGTGATTTAAAATCATTGTGGAATTGGTATCATCTATGGTCTATCTGCCAACACAGACCTAGGAAACATTCTGGCTAAAAATGTTACATACTTAAAGTGGCTTTACCCATATTATTCATCTGCCACAAGCTAATAATAAATATATGTATGAGTGAAGCTTCTGATAACTTGACTTTTTTATGACTATGAGATATTTTACACTGTTAACATCTGTTGAATGTAACCTGATTTATATTAGCTGCTCTAGGTTGAGAATGTGCTGATTTCAGTTGGGTCATGGAACAGCTAATACTTACAGTGGCCTTACCTGGCCTAAAAATAAAAGGCACGTTTTAGGGTCAAGTACTGTAGACAAACAAGAAAAGTACAGCTGTAATGCTCCTATCACTCATATTTGTTAACATGACATGTAATGAACTGGTGCAGATCACATAAAGCTGCTTGTCAGGCAACATAATGCTACAGAAAATTGCAACTGATCGTACGCAGGACACAATCTCACTAGCTTCAACTCTGCTCTCCACCCACAAATTATGCTCACTAGGGGGCAAAACATATCCTAGGGACCTCTCATGCAGGTGGAGAGCAGAGCTGAAGCCATCTTAGATTACCAGGTTTAGTTTTGGCCACAGTGTGTTGGCATCCTGTGTGCGATCAGTTGCCATTTTTCTGCATGGTCAAGCATTGCTTGTGAATATTAATGCGTTATTTTCCAACAATGTGATTGTTCATTGTTCAAAAATCTGTGTGACAGTTAATCAATGTTCTCAGTTTTAGGGAGGTTAGAAAATTAATCTTTCATGACTTACACTTAAAAGTTAGTGAGAAGTCCCACAGCAAGTCCCAATGGCATTCAGTTCAAACGCAAGGACAGGTAAGTCTTGCACTTTCTGTCATCCTTACAGAGAACCTTGCCGGCATCCTATAAAAACTTCTTTTATAGAGAATAGAAGAAAATTTGATTTTTTTCTCAGTGCAGACATCCAATTTTTTTTTTTTATGTTTTATATTTTTTCACTTCTAATTATTAAAAAAGAGGCCATCAATTGTTAAATGGATGTTTGATTTGCATTGTTAAGCTGAAAGCATGGGTTTGAAGTAGTTAATTTTACACCCATGACCCAGTAGGTCAGGTCATGGTGGATAGGGAAGAACAGGGTTAGGAACTTCATAAAGCTGCCTGATTCAGGTTAAAACTCAGTTCTGGCACCTTATTTACTCACAGTTGCGGCTGGTGCATAAAAATTTTGGGGGGCGCAAAAAGAAAAATGTAATAGGTATTGCTTCGTGGCAAAAAACGCTGTAAAAAATTGCGTGACTTTGAGGTCATGGTACAGGCATGGCACAGGCATGGCACAGATGATGGTATAGGCATGGCACAGGTCAATGTACAGGCATGGCACAGGTCATGGTACACTTCTATGCTTACACTCCCCTCTCCGTCATACCAGGTGAACAGCCAGAATGAAAGAAGAAAGCGGACACAGTACCTGTGCGCCAGGATCACATCCTGTCACTTCACCTCCTCGCTCGTACTGCGCTCTGCTCTCTGCTACTGCTCCGAGCTAGCTCCCTTCTCCGGCGTGGTGGCAACTGGTGAGTTCTCAGTCCTACTGGCTCCCACCTCCGTCCTCCCCAGAGTCCCCAGCCAATGGCAAGGGGTTTGCCTTTCGGCCAATCAGGAAGCGCGTATCAGACTGATTGGCCAGGAGGAGGATCCCTGTGACAATAGCAAATTTTCATTCGCTATTGTCACACAATGGGTGGGCTCGGGACGCACTGCTCTGCGCCCCGGGTCCACCCTTTTTTTTAGCCTGTGAGAGCCTCTGGCTCTAATCACATGGTTAAAAAAACAAAAAAAATACCATTGTACTCCATGCGTCCGGCGCCCCGCATGTAGATTAGGGGGCTGGACGCATGGATAGGGGGGCGGCGCCCCTGCGCCCTCAACACACCGGCCACCACTGTTTACTCACATCTACTCAAATGTGAGAAATCTGTAAAACCTTTACATATATATATATATATATATATATATATATATATATATATATATACTGCTCAAAAAATTAAAGAGACACCTTGAAAACACATCAGATCTCAATGGGGAAAATATCATGCTGGATATCTATACTGATATGGACTGGGTAATGTGTTAGGAATCAAAGGATGCCAAATCATTTGATAGTAATGAAAATGATCAACCTACAGAGGGCTGAATTCAAAGACACCCCAAAAATCAAAGTAAAAAATAATGCTAGTCCATTCTGCTGAAATTTCATTACAGCCACTCAAAATGGTACTCAGTAGTTTGTATGGCCCCCACGTGCTTGATTGTTTTTTGCTTGTATGCATGCCTGACAATGTTGGGGCATGCTCCTAATGAGACGACGGATGGTGTCCTGGGGTATTTTCTCCCAGATCTGAACCAGAGCAGCACTGAGCTCCTGAACAAAGTGAGGTGCACCTGGCGGTTTCGGATGGACCGAAACATAGTGTCCCAGATGTGTTCTATTGGATTTAGGTCAGGAGAGTGTCTGGCCATTCAATGGTATCAATTCCTTCATCCTCCAGGAACTGGCAACACACTCTCACTACATGAGGCATTGTCGTGCATCAGGAGAAACCCAGGACCCTTTTCACCAGCGTAGGGTCTTAAAATGGGTTCAAGGATTTCATCCCGATACCTAATGGCAGTCAGGGTGCCATTGTCTAACCTGTAGAGGTCTGTGCGTCCCTCCATGGATATTCCTCCCCAAACCATCACTGATCCACCACCAAACCCGTCATGCTGAACAATGTTACAGGCATCAAAACATTCTCCACGGCTTCTCCAGACCCTTTCACATCTGTTACATGTGCTCAGGCTGAACCTGCTCTCATCTGTGAAAAGCACAGGACAGCAGTGGGGGACCTGCCAATTCTGGTGTTCAATGGAAATTGTCAATCCAACTCCACTGTACCAGGCAGTGAGCACAGGGCCCACTAGAGGATGTCGGGCCCTCAGGCTACCCTCATAAAGTCTTTTTCTGATTGTTTGGTCAGAAACATTCACACCAGTGGCCTGCTGGAGGTCATTTTGTGGGGCTCTGGCAGTGCTCATCCTGTTCCTCCTTACAAAGGAGCAGATACCAGTCCTGCTGAAAGGTTAGGGACATTCTACAGCTCTCCTAGAGTAACTGCCTAACTCTTGGAATCTCCTACATGCTCTTGAGTCTGTCCTGGGAGACACAGTAAACCTTTTGGCAATGGCATGTTTTGATATGCCATTCTGGTTGGACTGCCTTTGCAACCTCTATAGGGTCCAGGTATCGCCTCATGCTACCATTAGTGACACTGACCCTAGCCAAATGCAAAACTAGTGAAAAAAGTCAGAAAAAATGAGTAGGGAAAAAAAATGTCACTGACTTCTATCTGTAAAGCCATTCCTGTTTTGGGGGGGTTGTCTCATTGTTGCCCATCTAGTGCACCTGTTGTTAATTTTATTGCTACCAAAGCAGCTGAAACCGATTAACAACCCCCTCTGCTACTTAACTGGCTAGATCAATATCCCAGGACTCAGGAGTTTAACTGACTTGATGCTGTACTCGGATTAAAAAGTGTTCCTTTAATTTTTTGGAGCAGTGTATATGGTAATTATCTGCTGCACCTTCCCGTGTCTTTTTTTTATTCATGTATGGGTTACCCTGTGTTCTAACATTTGTTGGACACTGTCTCTTTGCCTATTTAGAAAAGGCCACCATCCACCCCCAATGATACTCATCTCTCAATTCCCCGCCACTCCCTCTACTTTGGTTGCGGAGGAATGCTGGGGAGGTCAGTACCAATGAGTCAAGGGGACTTTTCGCAGACCTTCTCACTGGGACCTGTGTAAAGTATGCAAGGCATGCATAGCTAGGGTTTTTTTTTATAGGAGTCACCATATGGTCCTTGTCACAGTCTCATTTTTTTCATTTTCATATGTGGCCATTGTTATCCCTCACTTCTCTTTACACTGGAAGCAATTTGCTAACAAAGATGCAAATTCAGAGTGGCTAACAGCAACCAGATGCCATTGTTCAACATATTTTCGATTAATCAAAAAAAGAAAAAAAGCATAAAAAATAATGACTTCTACAGACTGTGACCTTGTGTGTGTGTATCAAACTATGAAACAAAACACAAAGTATACAGATTACCCATGGAAACCTGTATTCTAGAATGAGATCACACATTTTTTATATACAATTTAAAACACCACATTAAAATACCCCAAAAGCACCAGCCTTGTTCATATTCATATAGTAAATCTTCAAGTCAAGTATCCTAATGTACAGCTGCCAACAAGACTAAGGTGTCTATTTATAAATACTTTCACCTAAGATTCACACATTCTTCACCCAAAATTGTATTCAGTTGTATAAATGTGTGAATCTTCTGTGAAAACATTTATCAAAAGACCTTTAAATGTGCCTTGCTGCTCTATTTATCATGGTTTCAATCCTATTTTGATTTAAAGCTAATTATTAATTGATTGCTGTGAGTTGTCTGCTTGTTGTGATTTACTTTTCAAATAAAAAAAAATTCCATTATTTTCTTTTGCGGCGCTACACCATTATTATTTTATAAAGGTAAGGGCAGCATGGTAACTTAGTGGTTTGCATTCTTCCCATGCAAGCTTGTTAAGTAAGATCGCTTGTCAAATGCAGAGCTGTTGATTCTGAACTCTAGTGCTCTTTGATCTTTCATAGAAAAGTAGTAACAACATAACAAGGAAATTTAAAGGGTCTGAAGTCAGAGCTGAAAAAACATTAACTGTGTGAGTAAAATCTATCTACAGATAACCGTACACATGCTAACCCATAATGCTTTTCTGCTCTTTCGTCATTGTAGTTGTTTATCAAAGAAAAAATATTACCCCTAAACCACTCAAGGAGATACTTTTTAACTCCCACGCCCTCTGTTTTCCTTTTCTCTCCCCTCTGACATAAGTGAAGAATTTGTCTGGTTCTTCCTTTGTAGAATTATTGTCATCAGTAGCTTCAGTCTTCCTTCCTTTCCAATAGTATTTTCCTTCCAAGAAAAGAATACTTTTTTTTTTCTCTCATGCGTGGGCTTCAATATGAAACAATGGAAACATGCTGAAATCACAACTCAACAAAGAGATATAGGTTTGCAAAGTAGACATGGAACAGTGGCATGTGAGTTCTAACTTTTTGGTATGAACATATACACCCACCAGCCACTTTATTAGGTACATCTGTTCAATTACTCTGTAACACAAATTGCTAATCAGCCAATCACAAGGCAGCAATGCAATGCATTTAGGCATCTAGACGTGGTAAAGATGACTTGTTAAAGTTCAAACCGATCATCAGAATGAGGAAGAACGTGGCATGGTCATTGGAACAAGATGGGCTGGGATGGGTATTTTAAAAACTGCAAATCTACTGGGACTTTCACGCACAACCATCTCCAGGGTTTAAAGAGAATGGTCCGAAAAAGAGAAATTATCCAGTGAGCTGCAGTTGTGTGGATGAAAATGGCTTGTTGATGTCAGAGGTCAAAGGAAAATGGGCAAACTGTTTTCTAGAAGATCGAGCCTTGAAGCACATGGGCTATAGCAGTAGAAGACCACACCGGGTGCCCCTCCTCTCAGCTAAGAACAGGAAACTGAAGCCTCGTACACACGCGTCGAAAATCGGCAGGGACTTTTCGTCCGACGACCGATCTGCCGATTTTAGGCTTGTTAGTATGATGCCTCCGACAACCAACTCCGACTTTTCGGCCGAAAAAAATCTGGTGTGCAGGCTATAAAGTTTTTGTCCGCGGTCAAAACACGCCCGATTTTCGTGCAGTCAGTACAGATTTCTACAGGGAAAAATCTAATGAGCAAGTCTGGGCATGCTCAGAGAAGAAAGAACACAAAGAAAGCAAACCAACACATGACATCACTTCTGAAGTAGAATTTTGTCGGGCGAGAAAATTTGTGTGCAGTCTAGGCACATTCCAACCAACAAAACACAACTCTGGACAAAAGACGGATGATCGGTCGGTCGATAATCGTTGCGTGTGTACTAGGCTTGAGGCTACAATTCGGACAGACTAACCAAAATTGGACAATAGAAGATTGGAAAAACATTGCCTGGTCTGATGAGTCTCAATTTCAGCTGCGACATTCAGATGGTAGGGTCAGAATTTGGCATAAACAACATGAAAGCATTGATCCATCCTGCCTTGCATCAACGGTTCAGGCAGTTGGTGTAATGGTATGGGGAATATTTTCTTGGCACACTTTAGTCCCCTTTGTACCAATTGAGAATTGTTTAACCGCCACGGCCTACCTGAGTATTATTGCTGACCATGTCCATCCCTTTACGACTACAGTGTACCCATCTTCTGATGGCTACTTCTTGCAGGATAATGCACCATGTCACAAAGCTCAAATAATCTCAAACTGGTTTCATGAACATGACAATGAGTTCACTGTACTCCAATGGCTTCCACAGTCATCGGATCTCAATCCAATAGAGCGCCTTTGGAATGTGGTGGAATGGGAGATTTGCAACATGGATGTGCAGCCGACTAATCTGCAGCCACTGCGTGATGCCTTTATGTCAATATGGACCAACATTTCTGAGGAATGTTTCCAACACCTTGTTGAATCTATGCCAAGAAAGATTAAGCCAGTTGTGAAGGGAAAAGGGGGTCCAACCTAGTACTAGCAAGGTGTAGTGTATATGGTAATGGGGATAGGCAATGCTGATAGTGGCAGCACTAAACCATGTATGAGACAGGGGCACCCAAGAACAGTCCAAGTACCTTTGTCCTGCGCTTTTATTCAGAGACAGCAAAAAAACACAGTTTCAGTGCAGAAGATCTTTGTAAAGTGAGTCTGTGGCATATAACAAACAAAACGTCTGGCCGTCTGAGCAACCAATGCAATTTACGTCACTTCTGGACTAACAGCCATCTATACAGTACATGCTTGATGAAAGGGGTCCTGCGTGGCTCCAAAAGGTTGCACATTACCACTGTGAAGTGATCACGTGAATAAATGTTTGGGCAACATTTTCAAGATCTATGGTGTGCTAGTGATATATACTCTTTTTTATGACTAACAGGGTGCACCTCAAAACAACCAGGCAGCCCCTGTACCCTTTTATTGTTTTGTCAGCACTCAGCATTTTCACCTAGTAACAGGATTCCACATTCTTACAGCAGAGCGAGCAAGCAGTCAGCTCACTTTTATAAAGTCCTACGCACAGCTGATTTGGCTACCAGATAATATGTGGTCCTAGAATTAGAGGCTTAGGCGCCTATCACACTGGTGTGCTTAAAAATGTGGTAATGCAATGTTTAAAATCACAGATCGCATTTTTAATGCTTTTTCAATGTGTTTTTGGTGCATTTTCTAGATTCCTGACTCACAGTATGCACTTGGGAAACTTGGACACGTGACACTAAAAATGCACTGTTTTTAAATGGCTTTTGGTGCATTTCTTTTAGAAAACAATGGAAGATACATTTTTATGCATTTTTGAAACAGGGCATCAAAGATGCAGCATGCAGGACTTTTTAAAAAGCACCACAGCCAGACTGTTTTTCACTAGTTTTGCATTTGGCTAGGGTCAGTGTCACTACTGGTAGCATGAGGCAATACCTGGAACCCATAGAGGTTGCACAGGCAGTCCAACTCCTCCAGGATGGCACATCAATATGTGCCATTGCCAAAAGGTTTGTTGTGTCTCCCAGCACAATTTCAAGAGCATGGAGGAGATTCCAGTAAACAGGCAGGTACTCTAGGAGAGCTGGACAGGACTAAAGAAGGTCCTTAACCCATCAGCAGAACCGGTATCTGCTTCTTTGTGCAAAGGAGGAACAGGATTAGCACTGCCAGAGCCCTACAAAATGACCACCAGCAGGCCACTGGTGTGAATGTCTCTGACCAAACAATCAGAAACAGACTTCATGATGGTGGCCTGATGGCCTGAGGTCCTCTACCCGGCCATGTGCTCATTGCCTGGCACTGTGGAGCTCGATTGGCATTTGCCAGTGAACACCGGAAATGAAAGGGTTCACCACTGACACCCTGTGCTTTTCACAGATGAGAGCAGGTTCACCCAGAGCATATGTGACAGACGTGAAAGGGTCTGGAGAGGCAGTGGAGAACGTTATGCTGCTTGTAACATCACTCAGCATGACCAGTTTGGTGGTGGGTCAGTGATGGTCTGGGGAAGCTTATCCATGGAGGGACGCACAGACCTCTACATGCAAGACAATGGCACCTTGATTGCCATTAGGTATCGGGAGGAAATCCTTGGACCTATTGTCAGACCCTACGCTGGGGCAGTGGGTCCTGGTTTCCTCCTGGTGCACGAGAATGCCCGGCCCCATGTGGCGAGAGTATGCAGCCAGTTCCTGGAGGATAAAGGAATTGATACCACCGAATGGCCCCCATGCTCGTCTGACCTAAATCCAATAGAACACCTCTCATTTTTTTCTGACTATTTCACTAGTTTTGCATTTGGCTAGGGTCAGTGTCACTAATGGTAGCATAAGGCAATACCTGGAACCCATAGAGGTTGCACAGGCAGTCCAACTCCTCCAGGATTGCACATCAATATGTGCCATTGCCAAAAGGCTTGTTGTGTCTCCCAGCACAGTTTCAAGAGCATGGAGGAGATTCCAGTAAACAGGCAGGTACTCTAGGAGAGCTGGACAGGGCTGCAGAAGGTCCTTAACCCATTAGCAGAACCGGTATCTGCTCATTTGTGCAAGGAGGAACAGGATGAGCACTGCCAGAGCCCTACAAAATGACCACCAGCAGGCCACTGGTGTGAATGTCTCTGACCAAACAATCAGAAACAGACTTCATGAGGGTGGCCTTATGGCCTGAGGTCCTCTAGCTGGCCATGTGCTCATTGCCTGGCACTGTGGAGCTCGATTGGCATTTGCCAGTGAACACCAGAAATGACAGGTTCACCACTGAAACCCTGTGCTTTTCACAGATAAGAACAGGTTCACCCTGAGCACATGTGACAGACGTGAAAGGGTCTGGAGAGGCAGTAGAGAATGTTATGATGCTTGTAACATCGCTCAGCATGACCAGTTTGGTGGTGGGTCAGTGATGGTCTGGGGAGGCATATCCATGGAGGGATGCACAAACCTCTGCATGCCAGACAATGGCACCTTGACTGCCATTAGGTATCGGGAGGAAAGCTGATTCAGTAGGTCTTGGTTTCCTCCTGGTGCACGAGAATGCCCGGCCCCATGTGGCGAGAGTTTGCAGCCAGTTCCTGGAGGATAAAGGAATTGAAATAACTGAATGGCCCCCCATGCTCGTCTGACCTAAATCCAATAGAACACCTCTGAGACATTGTGTTTCAGGTCCATCTGATGCCGTCAGGTTGAACCTGTGTCTGTTCAGGAGCTCAGTGATGCCCTGGTCCAGATCTGGGAGGAAATTCCCCAGGACATCATCCGTGGTTTAACTAGGAGCATGCCCAACATTGTCAGGCATGCATACAAGCACATGAGGGCCATACAAACTACCATTTTGAGTTGCTGCAATGATATTTCAGCAAAATGGACTAGCCTGCTGCATCATTTTTTCAATTTGATTTTCGGGGTGTCTTTGAATTCAGCCCTCTTTAGGTTGATGACTTTCATTCCATCAAACAATGTGGCATCCTTTCATTCCTAACACATTGCCCAGTCCATATCAGTATAGATATCCAGCATCATTTTTTCACCATTGAGATCTGATGTGTTTTCAAAGTGTTCTTTTAATTTTTTTGAGTGGTATATAAGTGGTACAAGTATCTGATATTGACCTGGAATCAGCTCCTTGCAGTTCTTATACCAGCAGAACTAGGAGAGGGAAAAGCAGCACAATGAGCCAATCAATTGTGCTGCATTGTTAATGTACCAGCAAGGAACATGGTGATAGGAGGAGAGGGAAGAGTGACCAAGAAATTAACATATCAGTGTGCATCTTCTTCTTTTACTGTCCTTTGGCAAGTTGGAACTCCAATATACCTTATCTTTTTCATTTGTTTATTCAGCTGTATGCCTGGAGTTCAGCTTAAATGTTTATTATTCAATTAATGTATCTTGTTTCCATCTCTGTCTGTTTGGACCCATTACAATTTTACATGGATTACTTTGTTTTCAGCTTTGTTAAGCATATAAAAGTATGTTGCTGCCTGCTATTCAGTGCATATCAAATTAGTCTAGATAATGTTTTAGTAATTTCATACATGAGCTTGTTGAATAAAACTGATCAAGCAGTATTATAAAATAGTTATGCCTACTGAGAGCCATTCATTGCTATGAACACAAGCACCAAGCAGAAAAAAAAAATGTAAGAAATGTCCGTATTACTGAAAAAACACATGCTATTTAATAGTGTTTGTATTCAATTGGGAGAAAGGCTGCTAGCTACATGGTGTGAAGTTCTTTTTTCTAAGAGCATTAAGGCCAAGGTCATTTTTCTTGTGCTAGACCTTAACAAATCACTAATTTAATGAATGGTAATATAGCATTAATTTGACTCATTTTTCTTAAGGGGACTCTGTTCCCATGTCCTTTCAGGGCACCTCCAACCCAGGGGTGTATCTGATGCGAGGCAAACAAGGCGTCTGCCTTGGGCGGCATTTTTCAGGAGGGCGATGCCGCCCCAGGCAGAAGAAAACCAGTGGCATCGCTACAGGGGGCAGGGGGGAATTGCCCCCCATGTGCCCCTGCTGGGGGTGGACTGTATCATGTGGGCTCGGCTAGGCTCCGACGGTCTAAGCTGTGCTCGTGGGGGGGGGTTCAGCTCAGCGCAGCTTGGTTCAGGTCGAAGGGGGGACAGTCTCAGGTGGGCTAGGCAGTCTCGGCTGGGCTCTGGCCGGGGGCGGTCTCGGCTCGGCTCGGTTGGGCTGGGCTCGGGCAGAGGGTCGGTCTTGGCTGGGCTCAACTCAGCTCGGCTGGGTGGCTTTGGCTCGAGTGGGGGGGGGGGGTCTGGCCGAGGTGGAACCATGGTAGCCAGCAAATGTATTAGACAAAGAGGGACTTCATTGATGAATAGGAAGAAAAAGAAAGCCTTTCATTGTGTAGAACAGGAAAATATGTGTATTGACAAACTGCCTACAAGTAAAGGCTGCCTCATACATCGCATAACTGATACTACCTGCACTATTAGTTCCCTGTCTTGTCAGGTTTTCATAGGTGTAAATGCTCACACATAGCAGCACTATGTGGACGATTACTCACCTTCAGTAATGCTACGCTGCATCTCCTTTCTGATATCCTAGTGCATACAGTGTTAGGAAATTGACAGTGGAATTGCACTACTGACACTTCTTGACTTATGGTAGTAAAAAGGGATGATAATGTTACAGAAAATGCTGTAACTTATCTTAGTTGTTATCTGTTTTAGAACTTAAGCTATTCCAAACTGTGATTACAGGGAATGAAGGGCTGGAGACTTTTCTAATCCCTATGATAACCCTGATTGATCATTACTTGGGAGTCATGTCTGCAGTCTCTAACCATATCCTGTATCCTGTCTGCGGTCTCTGGCCAGCTCCTGTATCCTGTCCGCAGTCTGTGACCAACTCCCATATCGTGTCTGCAGTCTCTGACTGTCTCCAGTATTATGTCCGCAGTCTCTAACCATATCCTGTATCCTGTCTGCAGTCTCTGGCCAGTTCCTATATCCTGTCTGCAGTCTCTGACCATCTCCTGTATTATGTCTGCAATCTCTGACCATCTCCTGTATTATGTCCGCAGTCTCTAACCATATCTTGTCTGCAGTCTCTGACCATCTCCTGTATCCTGTCCACAGTCTCTGACCAGCTCCTGTATCCTGTCAGCAATCTCTGACCGTCTCCTGTATCATGTCCGCAGTCTCTGACCATCTCCTGTAGTATGTCTGTAGTCTCCGACAGTCTCCTGTATCATGTCTGCAGTCTCTGATTATCACCTGTAGTATGTCTGCAGTCTCTGACCATCTTCTGTATCCTGTCTGCAGTCTCTGACCATCACCTGTATCCTGTCTACAGTCTCTGACCAGCTCCTGTATTATGTTCACAGTCTGTATATAACTCCTGTATCATGTCCGCAGTCTCTGGCCAACTCCTGAGGTGGAGATTTAATAGGAAGAGGTGGGGCCTAAACAGGAAGGGGTGGGGTTTACATATGAAGGGGTAGATCCTAAACAGGAAAGGATGGGGTAAATTTGGATGGGCAGCGCCTGATTTTAGCTGCCTAGGGCAGCACAAAACCAAAATACACCACTGCTCCAACCACTTTTCACTCACTTCTATGGCGCTTTCCTATTGCTTCCCCCCAAAATACTCAGTATCAGCTAATTCTGGACCATGACACCATCCCCTCCATCATTTGACAGTGCTCTAATACAGCTATTGCCTGCTAGGCAAAAAAAGTGGAGAAGAGAGGAGGCCATAGACTTTCTATGTCTGTCCCCTTATGGACAAGAATAATTTTTACTATTCAACTTTGGGCCCATAAATTTGGTTCTCCTTACTTATGATACTGAATTCATACAAACATCATATCATTCAGGATTGGCATGGCTTTCTTTGGTAAATAGCAAACATTCTGTTTAAAAAAACTTAAGGTTGCTTTACCTGATGTTATGTGAAAATTAAAGAACACCCCTTCGATTTACACATTAAAGAACCAATGTATCCTTATTTTTTTTTAAATAAAGTTACCAAAATAAGCTGTAACAATTTAGTTGTTACAATGTATTTATTGATTTTGGCTGCAAACAATGGAGTGGCAGAACGATTGCAGCAGTGGAGAAGGACCAGGGCTTATGGATTATACCTAAGGTACTTTGTTTACATTATTTTATTTTGGGCCTTGTATCCCATAGTACCACCCCTCCTTCACACACATCATCTTGATTATAAATCATACACAACAATCATACAGCATACAGCATTGATGCTCCAAGAAAAGAAATCCTCTGAATGCACCAGGTCCTGATGATCATGGGCATTGTGCACTTTAGAACCCGTATTGCCTTTTATTATGTGTCCATTAAATTGACATGGAGCAGGAGCTTGGCTAAGTTTATATTGCCTTTTGAGATGCATTTATTTATTACAGGTACTTATATAGCCATATCAATTTACACAGCTCTTTGCATACTGTATACATACAGTATATTATACATTCACATTAGTCCCTGCTTTAATGGAGCTTACATTCTAAGATTCCTAACATTCACACATGCTAGGGCCAATTTGGACAGAAGCCAATGTCTTTTGGAATAAGGGAGGAAACCAGAGTACCCGGAGGAAACCCACACAGGCACAGGGAGAACATGCAATCTCCAGACAGGTAGTGCCCTGGTTGGGATTTAAACAAACAACCCTAGTGCTACCAAGTGGAAGTACTAACCACTTAGCCACTGTGTTTGAAGTGTGTTTGCTACTTACAATGATTTGTATTTAGGAAAAAAACAAGGCATAAACTCTTTTAAAAATTATTATACTGATCTAAAATACCCATGTACACTAATCTTGTATGTGCCACTTACTTGTCCCCTTATCGTTACAGGTAAATTGCTGCCACTTGCCCAATAACCTGCAATGCAAAGTATTTATTTATTCCTCAAAGTGGTTGTAAACCTCAGTCATGAAATTTGAGCAAAGTAGAATTCATGCAAACATCAAGTAGAAACATAGAAACATAGAATGTGTCGGCAGATAAGAACCATTTGGCCCATCTAGTCTGCCCAATATATCTGAATCCTATGAATAGTCCCTGGCCCTATCTTATATGAAGGATAGCCTTATGCCTATCCCATGCATGCTTAAACTCCTTCACTGTATTTGCAGCTACCACTTCTGCAGGAAGGTTATTCCATGCATCCACTACTCTCTCAGTAAAGTAATACTTCCTCATATTACTTTTAAACCTTTGCCCCTCTAATTTAAAACTGTGTCCTCTTGTGGTAGTTTTTCTTCTTTTAAATATGCTCTCCTCCTTTACCGAGTTGATTCCCTTTATGTATTTAAAAGTTTCTATCATATCCCCTCTGTCTCTTCTTTCTTCCAAGCTATACATGTTAAGGTCCTTTAACCTTTCCTGGTAAGTTTTTTCCTGCAATCCATGTACTAGTTTAGTAGCTCTTCTCTGGACTCTCTCTAGAGTATCTATATCCTTCTGGAGATATGGCGTCCAGTACTGCGCACAATACTCCAAGTGAGGTCTCACCAGTGTTCTGTACAGCGGCATAAGCACTTCTCTCTTTCTACTGCTTATACCTCTCCCTATACATCCAAGCATTCTTCTGGCATTTCGTGCTGCTCTATTACATTGTCTTCCTACCTTTAAGTTTTCTGAAATAATTACTCCTAAATCCCTTTCCTCAGATACTGAGGTCAGGACTGTGTCAAATATTCTATATTCTGCCCTTGGGTTTTTACGCTCCAGGTGCATTATCTTGCACTTATCCACATTAAATTTCAGTTGCCAGAGTTCTGACCATTCTTCTAGTTTTCCTAAATCCTTTTCCATTTGGCTTTTCCCTCCAGGAACATCAACCCTGTTACATATCTTTGTGTCATCAGCAAAAAGACAAACCTTACCATCGAGGCCTTTTGCAATATCACTTATGAAGATATTAAACAAAATTGGTCCCAGTACAGATCCCCGAGGTACCCCTACTGGTAACATGACCTTGTTCTGAATGTTCTCCATTGACTACAACCCTCTGTTGTCTGTCACTCAGCCACTGCCTAATCCACTCAACAATATGGGAGTCCATGCTCAATGACTGCAGTTTATTGATAAGTCTTCTATGTGGGACAGTGTCAAAAGCCTTACTAAAATCTAGATATGCAATGTCTACTGCACCTCCACCGTCTATTATTTTAGTCAGCCAGTCAAAAAATCTATAAGATTTGTTTGACATGATCTCCCTGAAGTAAACCCATGTTGTTTTTCATCTTGCAATCCATGGGATTTAAGATGTTCCACAATCCTATTCTTTAATAGGGTTTCCATTAATTTGCCTACTATTGATGTCAGACTCACTGGTCTATAGTTGCTCGATTCCTCCCTACTACCTTTCTTGTAGTGTTTACGTGTCTCTCTCCAAAGCTCTAAGTGTGGTTTCTCCCTGGTGCTTCATGGGATAGTAGACAGCAATAGAGCAAATAAACAACAAAATATATTTGGTGGAGTTTAAATGGCCACGGCCTTTATTATTGGTATAAATATTATTTGTAACCAAATACAGTATATATATAATAACTGCATACTTGTATATATTAACAACCACTCAACAACACAGCCACTAAGACTCGTGTTGTAATATACATATATATACACATCAACCAGTAAATAAAACGTCCCACTTTCAAAGAAAGGAGACCTAAACCACATAACATTAAG
This sequence comes from Pelophylax lessonae, assembly GCF_965119305.1. Lineage (NCBI taxonomy): Eukaryota > Metazoa > Chordata > Amphibia > Anura > Ranidae > Pelophylax > Pelophylax lessonae. The sequence continues at coordinate 402,321,750 of NC_138770.1, read as the reverse complement.
GCCGCGACAGGGAAGGGAGGGTGGGAGTCAGCTCACAGTCCTGAAGATCCTCTGGTACTGGAAAAATGCTGTTAGGAGCCCCTTTTTATAGGGGCTCAAACCCTAACCGAAATTGCTGGAGGTCATGTGATTTGACCTTCCAGAAATTTCTTAACAGTCAACCAACCAATAAAGGTTGGTTGATCTAAAGCGCATCCTAACCTTATTATATATTGTAAGGGATTAGCTCGGTGGCGGGTGTGGATGACCCCTTGGGGGGTGCGTTTTCCCAGAGAGGTAGCCGACAAGTGCTTGCAAACAAACAGTGTGGTTTATTAAATGGTGTTTTCTTCACCAGGCTGTATGCAGCAAAACATCCAAAATAAAATAAAACAGAAAATAAATCCTTGCCTCTGTGGGCGGCTACCTTCTCACAACTGGAACCTGCCTAAGTGTCTGTCTCCAACCTACCGTCGGGCAGACTTCCTTGTCCTACAGCGGACACTCAATAGTCCTTTTATAATAGCTTCACAGGGCAACACAGTCCTTTGTTTCTTTCACATCAACAGTTCGTCTTCTCACCTTTGAGACGTATTCACCCTTGGTTACCGTCCCGGGCACACATCACTCCGGGGGGTCTTCTCCCAGGCCCACACATCCTGTCGGGAGGCACACGCTGACTGTCCTCCTGCTCCCAGCCCACATGGCTTCAGGACACAGCTTCTGGAGGCAGCAAACAATAGGAATTTCTCTGAACAAATTATAGAGCCTTAACTCCCTCATTCTGAACAGGTGAAGGCCTTTCAACTTCCTGCTGGCTAGCTCTGTAGCCAACACCCTAAATTAATTAATGGACTTTCTAAATCAGGTGGAAATGTATCTCCTTCCTGTGACTACATTCCCAGATTTAGCTGACTTCCTGTTACATACCCCCCCCTCTTGTTTCAACCCTAGGGTTGGGACACAGATTTCCAGGCACGCATGTGTCAGGCACTGCTGACTCACTGATAAGCCTCCTATTATCCTCAAGCTTCCGGATGAAACTGTTTTGTCATCTTCATTGACGGATTTCTCATAAATGCCACACAGTTTGTCTCTCACCTCATATACACATTCTTCAACTGCATTTTTGGCATCATTTCGCTCCTTCTCGTTTCTGTCATCTTCATTGACAGCTTTCTCATAAATGTCAGACAGCTTGTCCCTCATAACCGTCTGTCCAATCCACCATGGAGGACCGTGATCCATAGGCAACTCAATTGGGCTAGTCTTAATGTCTTCAACATTCTTAAGACGCCTCTCTCTGCAATCCATAAATGTTTTCCACAAAACTTTGAGAACCTTTGCTTCACTAAGCTTTGTTCCAAGTAGGGACTCTTGACATCCCTCTGTGACTTGAGTTGCCTCTCCATACAGCTGTACACAATCATTGACTTTTTGTTGTAAAAGGGAATGATCTTCCTTCTTGAGCTTTGCTTGCTCTAAGATGCTGTGCAGAGGATTTTCCAATTGAGACAACAGGCTGTCACACATTTCTTCAAAGTGACCCCTGTTCCTTTTCCCAGAGATATCAATATCATTCAAACATTTCATATTCATAGGCAGATCTGAAGCATTTGCACTCATCAACTTCTTAAACTTTTCGCCCTCCTGAGCGAGTTGCAGTAAAGGCCTACTATTTGATTTGATATTCAGTTTATATTTCTTGCCAAACTCTTCACAGAAGTAGCCAACCAGAACATCATCAACTTTCCTTCCACCAACATAGGGGTCAAAGGCAACAACACAGTTGAACCCAGCGATCTGGGTGGTATCCATTATAGACCTCCTCTCTGCATCAGTGAAGAAGCATGGAACTGCAACACATTCTTTTACAGGTTTCTTCAATGCACTTTCTGCTGAACTATTTGACCGCTCAAGGTCACCTAGTTCTTTTTCTCTATCTGAATTCCACATGGAATGCATCTCAAGATCACGATCAAACTTCTGCCACCCGTCTTTCACCAGTTCCATTTTGGAAACACTCCCTGAAAGGCACTTATTCATTTGCTTCACGTTTTCACCAACAGCCTTAGTTTTCTCCACTAGGTTTTCCGCCTGAACTGAGAAATCACCACATTTCTTACTCAGCTCCTTTGTTTGCTGAAGCTCTAATGATACATTTTCCAATGCTTGAAGTTTTTGAAGGAACGGTTTATTCCAAAGGGGTGATTCAAGCCACATGTCGTCACATTTCTGAGGCTCACTCAGGACAGACCCCAAAACACTGATCCTTTTAAAAACTGCATCAGGCACACTATCCCCTCTTTGGGACAGATCCTCTGTTGCCTGGAATTCCTCTTCCAGTTCCTGCAACGGAATCTTCATCTCTTCTAGTTGCTGTTCTAAGGCTCGCTTAGACTTTTCTAGCTCCTGAACGCTTTTCACAACATCATCCTTGGAGCTGACCAATTCTTCCATTTCTGTACGCAGCTGTTTAACACTTTCTAGTTCAGCCTTACACTCTAGAGCTTCCTCCAAAGAGCGAGCCAAGAACAGGGCTTTGCTCTCGTTATCACGCACCTCCGTTTCTGCACGTGCGCGTTCTTCTGCATATTTTGCAGACACATTCTTCTCTTCACCAAGCATCTGATCAAACTTCTTTTTCACATCTTCAACACACTGTAATGAACCAACGCTTTCTTCCATGCGTTTTTTCATAACCGCTATCTGAGCTTGCAATGTTGCGACTTGCTCTGATAGGTTTTTCTTTGCTTCCGCCTCCTCTTTTAATTGTTCCAGGAAGCCATTTTTCTCATCTTCCATTTGTTTGAGCTTTGTGCTAAAACTCAGCCTTTGACACCTCTCTTCCTGTAAGAGTTCCTGCGTGTCTTGCAGCTGCGATTCCAAGATAGAAAAATCTTCCGCAATTTCTCTAGATTTGCTGTCTGCTTGAGAAAGCTGATTTGTAACATTGTCCAACTCAACCTGCAGTCGGTTTGCCTTCTCTGACAGCTTAGCACACAATCGGTCACCTTCTGACACCTTGACTTGCGATTCCAGAAGCTGTGCCTCTACTTTTTCCCTCTTATGTTCACAATCTTCTTTTCCCTGCATAAGAGCCTTCACCTCATTGGCTAGCATCTGGGAATAAGAATGTAATTCTGCCACACAGGCTTCTTTCTCCTTTAACTGCTGCTGGACACGTTGGGCTTCCCCTTTCCAACTTTCACAGTCCGCACGCCATTCATCTACCACATTGCTTAAAGTAGTGAGCTCATACACAGTACTCAGTAATTTAGCCTCTCTTTCACTTTTCTCTTTGTCGCTGAGAGACAATGTCGCTTCCAGAGCAACATTCTGTTCCTGCGACTCCTGCAGGTCTATTTTTGTAGCTCCCAAAGACTGAAGACTTTTTTTCCAGCTGATTACGCAACTCCAACATATCAGCCATACTTTGCTTCTGCAAAGTCTGAATTTCACTTTCCTTTTCCATGAGGATGGTATCTTTCTCCATTATAGTCTCTCTGCGTTTTTGCAACTCGACCAAAAGAAGAGCAGTGGATTCTTCCCACTGTGACACATGAGACTTGAGTAGTTCATTTGTTTCCTGCAAGTTTCTATGCTCCATTTTAAGCAATTCCAAGGCTTGTTCCTTTTCTTCCATTTTCCGTTGCAAGGCATCCAACTCAGCCCTGCACACATACTCGGTTTCCTCCAAACCGATGGCCTCCATTGGCTGCTGGCGTCTCTGTTTCCAGCCTGCCATGCTCTCTTGATGAGCCTTTTGTTGAGCTGCAAAGCTCTGCTGAAAATCCGCATTTGCCTGCTGTTGAGCTGCATTTGCTTGCTGTTGAGCTGCATTTGATATAATCAGATGTTTCAACATCTCCTCCATTTTGAGTTTACTTTTCATCTGAGCACACTGCGTCTCCATAGCAGTTTCATCAGTGTTGCTAGGGACAACAACCTTCCTCTTTAGTAGACTCTCTTTAGGCATGGATGGGGCTGGTTCAGACGGCAACATCCCCTCCATCCATAGAATCCGGTCTCTCATTTCATCTATCTTTGCATTTTTCAGGCGTTTGGACCGCCCCATCTTCAATAACTCCACAAACAAATTTTTCACAGTCCAGCAAACAATTTTCAGACCACTGTCTCTTCAACACATGTAGTTTTTCTCTCTCTTGCGGGATCTCTTTTCCTGCGCACACAGTTTGTGCAGTCACTTGCACCAGACACAACAAAGTTCATCAAATAATTTTGAGACCGCTGTCTCTTTAAAACACTTTTTTTTTTTTTTTGTTTTCTGTCAGGATCTTCTCTCCTGCACACATAGATTGTGCAATCTCATGCACCAGATAAAGTTCATCAAACATTTGCACTTCCTTGCAGGGATCTTGCTGCTTCTGCCCACTGCATACCTCCACCATATGTAAGGGATTAGCTCGGTGGCGGGTGTGGATGACCCCTTGGGGGGTGCGTTTTCCCAGAGAGGTAGCCGACAAGTGCTTGCAAACAAACAGTGTGGTTTATTAAATGGTGTTTTCTTCACCAGGCTGTATGCAGCAAAACATCCAAAATAAAATAAAACAGAAAATAAATCCTTGCCTCTGTGGGCGGCTACCTTCTCACAACTGGAACCTGCCTAAGTGTCTGTCTCCAACCTACCGTCGGGCAGACTTCCTTGTCCTACAGCGGACACTCAATAGTCCTTTTATAATAGCTTCACAGGGCAACACAGTCCTTTGTTTCTTTCACATCAACAGTTCGTCTTCTCACCTTTGAGACGTATTCACCCTTGGTTACCGTCCCGGGCACACATCACTCCGGGGGGTCTTCTCCCAGGCCCACACATCCTGTCGGGAGGCACACGCTGACTGTCCTCCTGCTCCCAGCCCACATGGCTTCAGGACACAGCTTCTGGAGGCAGCAAACAATAGGAATTTCTCTGAACAAATTATAGAGCCTTAACTCCCTCATTCTGAACAGGTGAAGGCCTTTCAACTTCCTGCTGGCTAGCTCTGTAGCCAACACCCTAAATTAATTAATGGACTTTCTAAATCAGGTGGAAATGTATCTCCTTCCTGTGACTACATTCCCAGATTTAGCTGACTTCCTGTTACAATATATATATATTTTTTTAATTACAATTTAATAGAGTATTTAAATATCTGCTCTGCTGTCACTATCCCATGGGTTCAGGGGATAGTAGACAGCAATAGAGCAAATAAACAACTCAGACAAAATATATTTGGTGGAGTTTAAATGGCCACGGCCTTTATTATTGGTATAAATATTATTTGTAACCAAATACAGTATATATATATATAATAACTGCATACTTGTATATATTAACAACCACTCAACAACACAGCCACTAAGACTCGTGTTGTAATATACATATATATACACATCAACCAGTAAATAAAACGTACCCACAAGCCAGGATAGTTTAAGAAACTAGACTGGCCCAACCACCCCGAACCGCGGCCATCTCCACCATATTATGCAAACCATTATTAAAAATGTCTAATCCTATATCGGAGAGATGTATTCCATCACTACGATATAGGCCGAAAACACCCCCTTCCAAATCTACATGTCTGTACGAAAAACCGCCGAAAACTGGCAAAATCTTTGCCAATGACCTATTAATCCTCTTACGTACCTTTTCAAAAGGAGTACCCAACCAAACCAACCTCGGAATTATCTCCGAAAAAATAAATACAGAATTAGGAAAAGACAACCTTAGAAGAGATAAATCATTTCTGATCAGAAAAATCAGATCTAAGGTTTTAACCTTCCCTATATCGTTACCACCCAAATGAAAAATTAGGACATCGGGAGGAGGAAAAGAAGAAGACATATTACTCAACAAATAAAATAAATCATGCCAATGCATGCCCCTGACACCTTGCCAAGAGATATTAACTTTGTTTGGGTCAAAACTCAAGCTTCCGGAATAACAGCGTCGCAAAGCTCTTCGTTCAGCCCAGAACAAATAAGAGTGTCCAACCAACCATATCGACAAGAAATTATCTGAAATTAGAAAAAACAATTAGGTCTCACATACAATTTATAGGCATCAGAACGCCATCTACCAATCCGCTTAATAATACTCACATCTAAACCCAATCGGGCAGCTTCAGTAGCTGCCCCAATTCTAAATGAATGTGAAGAAAATTTAAGACCATCCAATTTTAAAAAACTTAAACAACGATTGAAAACAGAGTAAAATTGGAAATTAGTTAATGGGGACCCATCAACATGAATAAACAACAAAACATGTCGAGAGGGTCGCAAAGCTAAAAAATGTTTTAGCAACGTCACCGGACCAATAGATGAACCCGGAAAAGATAAAAGACGCAACCAAGATCCCTTACCCAATTGGTCCGTCTTAGAGCGAGGGAGAAAAATTTTTAAATCCCTATCAGAAACAAAAATATTGTCAAAATTCAATCCAGCCAAAGTAGATTTATTAGGGGGAATCACCTCAGATATTCTAAACGCACCAAAAAATAAAACGGAAAACAACGCCCGAAATAAAGTAGCTTCATAAACCGAAAAACAAACTTCACCCATGGCTACGCACAGGCGCGCTAGAATAGCCGGGGATAAAGCCACTCTATTATCAGGAGTATAAATCATTCGTTTATAGGCTTTCAAGGCTTGTTTGACCGAATAAAAACCAATACAAGCCGGTAAGTTGCGCAATTTTAGAAAAAAGGAAACTCCAGCCAAATCTTTTGTGATATGAGACCAGGATAGAGAATGAGACATCATATCATTAACAAAAGACAAAACTATATGTTCTGAAAATGAAGAAAGAGGTACCCCAGAAGATGTCAAAAATACAAGCCACTGACGCCACGCCGACGAATAAGCCCTGAACATAGACGGAGCAATAGAACCTTTAATGTAATGCATAACCAAATTCAAATCAGAGTCCATAGAAACGAAGGACATTGGATCCCCCTCTCATCCGCAGTTGGTAACAGCATCCTGAACCTGGACATCTGCAAACGAGAGAGAGAATCCGCAATCTCATTCGTCTTTCCTGGTAGATAACGGGCTTTTATCCATATATTAAGAGTAAGACATTTAGCAACCATATATCTAATTAATTTAATAACAGGTGGTGACTTAGAAGTTAAGCAATTGATTGCGTAAAGAACACCCTTATTATCAGTGTGAAACAGAATCCGTTTGTTCTTAAAATACTCACCCCAGATTTCCAACGCAACCACAATAGGAAATAACTCTAGCAACACTATATTCCTAACGAGACCCCTACATATCCAAGAAGAGTGCCAAAGAGAAGCACACCAATGATTGCCCCAAACAGAGGCAAAACCAACCGAGCCAGCGGCATCTGTGAAAAGATAAAAGTCATCATCCACTACAAAATCCTCTTGAAAAACAGCCCGGCCATTAAACGCATCCAAAAATTGAGCCCAGACCAAAAGATCTTCCTTCAATTCAGAATGCATTCTAATATGGGCCGAAGGGGACTTCAATCCCGAAATAGACAAATACAAACACCTAGAGAATATTCTGCCAAGAGGCAATATTCTAGTGGCGAACGCCAGAAGACCCAGAAGCTTCTGCATATCCCGCAATAAAACTTTTACGTCTAATCAGAACAGCAATGCTATCTTGCAACCTACAAATTTTATCAAGAGGTAAGCGAAATTCCATAGCCTCAGTATCAATTAAAATGCCCCAAAAAACGATAGAAGTAGATGGTAATACCGTTTTGTCATGGGCTAGAGGAATACCAAAGTCTGAACAGACCGAGAAAAAAGATTGCAAGATAGCATTGCAATCATTAACTGATTGACCAAAAAACAAAAAATCATCTAAATAATGTAGCGTTAAAGAAGAACCCGACCGGCAGTTGACAACCCACTCAACAAAGGATGAGAACGCTTCAAAATAAGTACAGGAAAGCGAGCAACCCATCGGGAGACATCTATCGAAGAAAAAACAATTGTCAAAATAAAACCCTAAAGAATTAAAGGAAGACGGATTAATAGGTAATAAACGAAAGGCTGATTTAACGTCAGCCTTTGCTAAAAAGGCTCCCGCACCTAATGAGCGGAGTATATCTAAAGCGTCCTCAAAAGAAGCATAATGAACACTTGCCAATTCACCTGTAATTTGATCGTTCAGAGAATTGCCATCAGGGAACGACAGATGGTGAATCAGCCTAAAAGATCCCTTCTCCTTTTTTGGAACAATTCCCAAAGGTGAAACTCTGAAATGAATGAAAGGCGGACCTAAAAAGGGGCCAGCAACTCTACCCTCAATGATTTCAACATAAATTTTGTCCCTAACAACATCAGGAAATTCATTAACTGAACTCAGATTATTTACTAAAGAGCAACCCGAACCTTTGAAATTTAGGCAATAAAAATCCATCTCTAAATCCTTCAACTAAGAGATGAGCCATCCGCCGATCTGTGTAGAGTAGAAGCCAAGGAAGCATTTTTGTTAAGTTCACTGGCGTTAACGCTTTTAAGAAATGGCTCCCTATTCTGCGGCTGGTTGGAAAAAGCCATCTTCTTAAAACACTTTGCTATAGAATGAGCGCCCGTGCAAAACGCACACTCATGTCGGAAACGACATGAACCCGGCCACCGACATTGAGAGTCATTAAAAGAAAAACATATCCCTTTCTTGTAGACAGTAGGAGCTGCAGATGGCAGAGGCTGAGATTTAGAAACATACGAACGTTGTGGCAGAAACAGGTTCAGCCACAAACCGACATCCTTACAACCCCACCTAAGAGTAAGATGAACAGAAACTTTTTGCCTAAAAGATTCATCGTAGGTGAACCATGAGATACCACCGAAATTTTTATAGGCCTCTAGGACAATATCCAAATGTTGGAACAGACCTACGCTTTTTTCAGGGTATTTGGAACAGAGGACACTACAATATATACAATAGGCCTGCAACCAATTATTAAAATTCCATGTCACAGGCCTGCACCTATCGTCATCAGATCTGTCATCCTTTTTATCAGTTTTAAATAAATATTCTTTAGAGTAAGGTAAAAGAGACAACAGATCAATAAAATCTCCTAACAAAATTTTTTCCTTAACCGCAGTAGACAAGTGAAAACCCAAAGGGGTTAATTCACAGGGCATAGCTTCTTTAAAACAGTCCTCAGGAACATTACCCTTAGCAACCAAATTCACACAACCTGTATTAGGAATAGGAACATTACACTGCAAATCAGCATTTGGCAAAACATCACATACAGAAGGAGAGGCATTCCACACAACAGCAGCAGAATTAGAAGACATTTGCGAGTTGTCAGGAACAGATTTAAAACCATTAAGAAAAGCAGACAATGAGGTATTCAATGAAGTCAACAATTGAATCTGAGCAGACTCACCAGCTTTAGGAATGTCAGAAGGATGCAATGCAGGAGCACAGATGACAGGAATCCTATTTCGTTCAGGAAGAGGCAAAGGATCCACAGCAGAAGGAGTCAGAGAGGAGGACATATGCTGGGAAAGCACTGCACCTGAATCAGAAGGGTGGAAAAATAAGGGGTTAAAGTTGTCAGCAGAGGAAGGAGCAGCAGCAGCGTCTCGTTGCCTAGGAGACCGCTCGACTGCAGGTCCTCCCCTGGGCGTGCCAGCTCTACGCGAGCCAGCCGACGATTGCGGTAACTGACTTCTGGAATTCCTGCCTCGAGGGCGCGCGCCGCCCACCGGAATGGAAGAGACGTCACAGGGCCTAGTGTCAGGGGAAGGAGAATACCTCCTCAGCTCTTTCCTGGGCCTCTTAGAGGAGGTCCTGCCTCCGATACCGCCCCGTTCAGAAACCAATGACGCTGTTTCCAGATCCGACGTAAACAAAGGTGGGGGATGGAAAGGATCCACAGCCAAAGGAGGAAAAGGTCTTCTGTCACCATTGGACGAAGCGGCGGCAAGAGGGACAACAGTACCTGGCATAGATGAGATCGAAGCCATCACAGCAGTAGAGGAAGAGGCAGAAACAGATGAAGCTGGAACAGGAACCGAACCATGTTGAGAAGGCACAGGTAAAGAAAGGCACATATTAAGCCAGTCCACTCCACCTGCTGATTCAGCTTTATCAATTAAAAGCCTTAACATGTCCTCCATGACATGCAGAGAAGTTGAGAGATAAGTCCCAGAAGAAATAAGATAGCACAGAAAAAACAACAGGCAGCAGGGGAGAAAAGGCAGCAAGTCAGCTCACAGTCCTGAAGATCCTCTGGTACTGGAAAAATGCTGTTAGGAGCCCCTTTTTATAGGGGCTCAAACGCTAACCGAAATTGCTGGAGGTCATGTGATTGTAATGTTCCGGTACCTTTGGTACCCTAAATTACACTTTCCACAAGTGTATGCGCCCCACCATTTACTTTTGGAAAGGTGCGCATACACCTTTAAGACTGGAGCTGTCATCACCCAGCGCCGGACTAAATGGCTATTTAAAGCGCCGGTTCTCACTCACATGTGTTCGTTCAAACACCCTTACTTGGATGCTATCCTTGCTTGAAGCTTCCATGCTTGCAAGCCTACTTCGCTGACGGAACCTCGCTGCGCTGATCCCTGTATCCCGCTACTGGATCATCCGCCTCTCCTGAACCACCCTTCGGCTGTATCGCTAATAGTGCTAAGTACCCCGCAGGGGAATTCTCTATAAACTTATACTAAGCTTACACTATCTAGCTCTGCATAGTAAAGACTGTTTATCACTTCTGCATAACCTAGATTGCTAGCTCTTGAGACTACTGCTACTTTTCTGCACTGGGTTGATCTCTTTTGTATGTCCACCTGCTATTCTATCATCTGCTATCATACAACATTGCTAAACCTTCCTGCATCCATCTGCTACTGTCTCACCTTCAAGTGTCTATCACCTACCACCTCCACTCAACCTATCCCTCAACCTTCATCATTGTCTTACCACATATATAAAGTCACTCTAGGAACCAGCTTGCTAATTGTGTGTATTTACTGGCTGAAATAAGACCTTCCACACATGATGAGTCATTGAGGTTGGGAATGGTATCTCAGCATATCTCTTACATGACTACTGACGTGGAACTATTTCTGCAGCTGAAAATCCACACCATATAAGAAACGCAGGAGCGTTACAGATTGAACGAACCAAAAAATGGATTTAGCAGAAATAACCACTCAGGTGACACAATTAAAACAGCAAGTATCTGCGTTAATACACGCACTTGCTGAATTAAAAGAAGACAATCAGGCTCTGTCGCAGCAGGTAATTAGACTGACACAACTTACCTCTGCTCAGTCCCCTGAACCCAAGATAAATCCCCCTTTGGTATTTACAGGCGATCGCAAAAAATTTCGCGAATTTAAAAACGCATGTGAGTTACTTTTTTTGCTAAAACCTCGTACCTACCTTACTGATCACATTAAGGTTTGTACTATTATTTCTTACCTATCAAACGATCCTCGAGCCTGGGCAGATTCTCTTTTTGAGAAAAACGACCAGCTTCTCAACTCCTATGCCTTGTTCCTGGCAGAGCTCACTAGCCTATATGATGACCCCAATAGGCAGAGTACTGCTGATCTTCAGTTAAGATCCTTGAAACAAGGAAGGAGGCCTGTAGAAGACTTTGTCGCAGAGTTCAAGAGATGGACCCTTTATTCAGAATGGAATGATGCATCTCTGAAAACCCAATTTAGGCTTGGCCTATCAGAAGCCGTTAAGGACGAGCTCGCCCGAGCGGATCTGCCAAAAACCCTGGATGCACTAATACAACTCTGTATTACCATAGATAGAAGACTACGAGAAAGAAAGGCTGAAAAGCTGGGAATGCCATTATCCGTTTCCTCTCGGAGTCTGGCCGTTGACCCCGTTCCTATGGAGATAGGAACCATACGCCCACCGCTATCAACTATGGAAAAAGCCAAAAGACGAAATGAAAATCTCTGCTTGTACTGTGCATCCCCGGATCACAAGATAAACGTCTGTCCCCTAGTCAACAAAAAGAAGGGTGAGTGTTCACATGTCTCCCTAGGAGGATTGACAACTTCATTCACTAACCCCTACATTTCTGTTTTTTTGACATTACAGTGGGACCAGAACAGGATTACTACTAAGGCCATGATTGACACAGGATCTTGTGGAAATTATATGGATATATGTTTTGCTGCTTTAAATAAAATTCCTATTATTTCTAAACTCAAACCTGTCTCAGTAAGTCTTATTACCGGTGTTCCGTTATCCTCTGGTCCGATCACCGATCAGACACAAGCACTTCTAGTCACTATTAACGAGTCTCATAGGGAGACTTCTACCTTCGATTTAATACCTTCACCCCACTTTCCCATTGTGTTGGGACTTCCCTTGTTACACACACACCAACCAACCATAGATTGGAAGAAACGGTCCTTGACCTTCCCTTCTTGTTATTGCGAGGATACGTGTAACCTCCCGTTTTCCGGGAAGATTCTGTCTGTGGTGACAGATGAGATTGCACCACTATGTTATCAGGATCTTTCTGAGGTTTTTCTTGAGAAAAATGCTCAAGCATTACCTCCTCATCGAGACTATGATTGTAGCATTGATCTACTCCCAAATAGCAAATTGCCGTTCGGTCATGTTTATCCTCTTTCACAGGATGAACTTGCCCATCTCAAAACCTATTTGGATGAGAACTTGGAAAAAGGTTTTATTAGACCTTCCACTTCTTCCACAGCAGCAGGACTCTTTTTTTGTTCGCAATAAAGATTCAAGTCTCAGACCTATCATCGACTACAGGAAATTGAATGCTATCACAATAAAAGATCGCTATCCTCTACCGCTTATCCCTGAGCTCATTGAGCAGGTGCGTGGAGCTACCTATTTTTCAAAATTAGACCTGAAAGGAGCATACAATCTCATTCGAATCCGTGATGGACACGAGTGGAAGACTGCATTCAGAACTAGATATGGATTGTTCGAATATCTTGTGATGCCATTTGGCCTATGCAATGCCCCTGCAGTTTTCCAACGATTTATAAACGATATTTTTAAAGACTTACTAGATGTCTGTGTTGTGGTATATCTGGACGATATACTTATATATTCACGGACCCTGTCTGAACACATAAGACATGTAAGACTTGTATTATCGAGATTGCTTGCACATAATCTTTATGTGAAGCTGAAGAAATGCTTGTTCCATAAAGATGAGGTACTCTTTCTAGGCTACATCATATCCAAAACAGGAATCGAGATGGACATGAGTAAAATATCCTGCATTCAGGATTGGCCTACACCAACTACACGCAAGGCGCTACAGCGATTCCTGGGATTTTCAAATTTCTACAGGAAGTTCATAAAAAACTTTTCTGCTATTGTGAGACCCCTCACACAGCTCACTAGCATAAAAATACCATTTAAATGGTCAGAAGAAGCAAATAAGGCTTTCCACTTGTTAAAGACAAAGTTTACTTCCGCTCCCATATTACGCCATCCAGACCCATCCCTCCAATACATTCTGGAGGTAGATGCGTCAAACATGGCAGTAGGAGCAATACTCTCCCAACGACCTACCCACACTTCACCACTTCATCCAGTCGCTTTTTTTTCTAAATCCCTGAGCAGTCCCGAGATAAATTACCCCGTGGGTGAAAAGGAACTGCTTGCTATAAAATTGGCTCTGGAGAATTGGCGACATTTACTCGAGGGCACCCAACTACCAATAATTATATACACGGACCATAAAAACCTCCAATATCTTCAGACTAGCAAAACTCTCTCGCATCGACAGGTACGATGGTCGCTATTCTTTCTAAGGTTTAACTTCCTAGTGACCTACACACCTGCAGATAAGAACAAAAAGGCGGATGCACTATCACGACTAACTGAAGAAAACTACTTTGAAATCCCTTCCGTTCCTATAATACCTCACAAACGCATTATTGGAGTTGTCCGTTCCTTAAAGGAAGAGGTTCTGCATGGTATAAGTTTGGATTCACCCCCACCACAACTAAATACTGATGCAGAAGGCTTCCTCTACTACAACGACAAACTTTACATACCACCTACCCTACGCACCAAGATCTTGGAATTATCGCATGATGTGCCTATGGCAGGACATATGGGTATGACAAAGACTTTCAATTTGATTTCTCGACAATTCTGGTGGCCTGACATGAAAACATCTATACAAAAATTCGTCTCTTCATGCAATGTCTGTGCCAGGTCCAAAATTGACACTACGAGACCATCCGGTCTACTATGCAGTCTACCAATACCCCAAACTCCATGGGAGGTTTTGTCATTGGACTTCATTGTAGAATTGCCTCCTTCCAAAGGATTTAATACCATCTTGGTGTCAGTGGACCATCTGACCAAGATGGCACATTTCATTGCTATTCGCAGACTACCTTCGTCCAAACAAACGGCAGAACTCCTGATGAAACATGTCTTCAGATTACATGGTATCCCAAAAACTCTTCTGTCTGACCGTGGATCCCAATTTATTTCTAAATTCTGGCAAGAACTATGTCACATACTACGGATTGAGCGGAAGCTCACTTCTCCTTACCATCCGCAGACCAACGGACAGACTGAAAGAGTCAACCAATGCATCGAGCAGTATTTACGTTGTTACACTTCTTACCAACAGGATGATTGGTTGGATCTTCTCCCCCTGGCAGAATTTGCCTACAACAATGCAACTCACAGTACAACCAAGCAGAGTCCGTTCTACTTGAACTATGGGTTCCATCCCTCTATTCTCCCTCCACGCATCCTTCCTTCAAATAACCCAGTAGCCTCAGACTATCTTACCCAAATAAAGGATTCTCTGGGTTTACTAAATACTACCATTGCACACGCTCACAGTCAACAAAAGAAGTACTATGATCTTTGTAGAAGACCTTCTCCACAGTATACTATCGGGGACCTCGTTTGGCTCTCAACAAAAAACTTGAGACTGAAGATCCCTAGCAAAAAGCTTGGACCTCTGTTCTTGGGACCTTTCCCAATCAAGAAACTTATTGGAAAAGCTGCAGTGCAGCTTACATTGCCAATGGACCTAAAAATCCATCCCATTTTCCATGTGTCGCTACTAAAACCCCATGTTCCGGACCAAGGAATAAGGCCTAATATTCCACCTCCCCCTCCTGTAAAAATTGAAGGTGGAGAAGAATACGAGATAAAAGAGATTCTGGATTCTCGTATCTACAGAAGAAGACTTCAGTACTTGGTTAGATGGAAGAACTATGGGCCCCAAGACGACACCTGGCTGAACACCTCTGACATACATGCCCCTAGATTAATCCGCAATTTTCATGCGAGATACCCAGACAAACCAGCTCCAGAGGCCTTCAGGAGCAGGCCTTAAGGGGGGGTATTGTAATGTTCCGGTACCTTTGGTACCCTAAACTACACTTTCCACAAGTGTATGCGCCCCACCATTTACTTTTGGAAAGGTGCGCATACACCTTTAAGACTGGAGCTGTCATCACCCAGCGCCGGACTAGATGGCTATTTAAAGCGCCGGTTCTCACTCACATGTGTTCGTTCAAACACCCTTACTTGGATGCTATCCTTGCTTGAAGCTTCCATGCTTGCAAGCTTACTTCGCTGACGGAACCTCGCTGCGCTGATCCCTGTACTGGATCATCCGCCTCTCCTGAACCACCCTTCGGCTGTATCGCTAATAGTGCTAAGTACCCCGCAGGGGAATTCTCTATAAACTTATACTAAGCTTACACTCTCTAGCTCTGCATAGTAAAGACTGTTTATCACTTCTGCATAACCTAGATTGCTAGCTCTTGAGACTACTGCTACTTTTCTGCACTGGGTTGATCTCTTTTGTATGTCCACCTGCTATTCTATCATCTGCTATCATACAACATTGCTAAACCTTCCTGCATCCATCTGCTACTGTCTCACCTTCAAGTGTCTATCACCTACCACCTCCACTCAACCTATCCCTCAACCTTCATCATTGTCTTACCACATATATAAAGTCACTCTAGGAACCAGCTTGCTAATTGTGTGTATTTACTGGCTGAAATAAGACCTTCCACACATGATGAGTCATTGAGGTTGGGAATGGTATCTCAGCATATCTCTTACATGACTACTGACGTGGAACTATTTCTGCAGCTGAAAATCCACACCATATAAGAAACGCAGGAGCGTTACAGTGATTTGACCTTCCAGAAATTTCTTAACAGTCAACCGACCAATAAAGGTTGGTTGATCTAAAGCGCATCCTAACCTTATTATATATATATTTTTTTTTTATTACAATTTAATAGAGTATTTAAATATCTGCTCTGCTGTCACTATCCCATGGGTTCAGGGGCCTTAAACAGGCTCCCTTTACTTTCATTCCTCTGTTATCAGCATGAGTTACCTCTGAGAAGTTTTTCCTGCACATGAGATTAATTTGTGTCTGGGAGGGAGCTCAGCACACAGCTTTTCAATTCAGAATACAGATCTGCCGTGTGGAGGGGGGATGTTCCTTTCCTCCAATCAGCTCTCACACACTGTAACTGCAGCCTCCACGCCCCCTCCTCTGTGAGACTGAAAAATGTAGAAGGATTTTATCTAAAATCAGCACTTTTGAAGGAGCATACAAAAGAAAAAAGAAGACTTATGTAGGAGTATTTGTTTAATCTCTGTGTATTATCTGAGGCCGGTCACTGCAGTGGGGTTTACAACCACTTCAATTACAAGAAAGCATTGCCTATTCAAAAATATATGTTTTACAAAGTAGAAGTGTTGACAATAATCCTAGGCCAGCCTTCTGTTTTTTCAGACCCTGTCCCTGGCCTGTTTTTAAATATAACCTTGTCTAATGTGAAATTCAGGAGAAAAGCAGCCTCTTTATCCTGCTTCTTCATTCCAAAAAAAAAAAAGAGGTAAATTGGATCAATTTCCGGATCCATTGCATCGTAAGCCATATGCTTTTGAATAATCAAAGATGAAATAAGAATTCCTTAAAATTCCAGGATTGGTAGCTAGTTGATCAAGGGGTGTTTGTTCCTCCTTTAATGGTTTGTATCTACAGGACCCCATCGTTTGAAGAATCTTGGACACTCCAAAATCTTAGAAATTTGACCCACCTGCAAGATACAAAATCTGTGTGGAGACAAGCCTATGTAGGTCTTGATTAGTATCGGGTTTTAAGCATATTTTAGACAGTACAGTATGGTGCCTCATTTTTACAACTGAGAAATTTACCGTTTTTTTTTTAAGACTATGCCATACAGAGTTTTCTCTCCACAACCCTGGTTCACCTTTCTTTCTACTCTCCTTTGGATCCTCAATACTGTTGCATTATAATTTTGCTGAAATACTCTAATGGATGTTGTAGGTAATTTTATGGTATGTTGTAGGTAGTGCTCAAATTAATTGTGTGACTTGTAGATAATAGAAAGTGTTTAGTCGCATCAAGTGCCAAATGCAGTTTTAGATTTGTTTGCATTACTAATTTCCTCTTTCAAGATCAGCTTTCTTTTTTACTGTTTAATGGTAAAACATGTCCTTGAGTAACATAGTTGACAATCAATTTCCTACGGCATATTGTGAACTAAATACATTTTATCATACTATTTCTGTATGTTTTTATTTTTCCATATTTTGACAGCAAGAAATTGTTCACATTTTCTACCATTTGGCTTTGATAAATGCGATATGACTATGTTTCAAGATTTTCACTGAAGAACACAGCTTAACATAAGTGTGTTCATCTCTCTTTTCTTCTGTTGTCATTAATCTGTCACTACCATTTTTCCGCAGTCAGTGCTCCCTTTCCTGTAATGAAACATTGACTGAGTAATGCTGGAAGTGCATGCATATTGATTCATTGGAAATATGAGAAGTGTGCCCATTATGTGGGCTCTAAACCCATGATGAATTTCCTTATCTGCTGTCACCAAATTCACAATGGACAGATGTACAGTATGTTAAAGCTGAACTCTAAGCAAGCATAAAGGACACAAATGCTTGGAGCCCTGTATTCAGAAATACATCATTAAATGTGTGTTTTTGGAAAGAATGTAAGCAATGTAATGATTTGAATTTGCAAACCCTTGTACAGCAGAGTTTGGAGTGGTAGAAGGAGAAGCAGCATAATAAATTGTGCTTCAATGCAAAAAAACATGCTAATAGCAGGTGAGCAGAATGACAGAGAGATGAGCTCATCAGTCTGCTGCTTCTTCTTTCAGGGGGGACATGACATGTGTTACTTAAAGTGGAGTTCCGGCCTATTTTGCAACTTTAGTGATTCCTGGAGTGCTCACTATGCTGATCAACAATGGGCATTTTCAATTTTTGTCAGAGGTCCCTTGCCTTATTTTCAGGGCATTTTTGATCGTACTTCCTCCTTCTCCCCCCCTCTGTGGCCACGGCCACCGACATCACTTCCGCCTTTGCATTGCATCCTGGGAGCTGTTTGTCATCACTCCCAGGAGCCTGGAATCAGGATCAACTCCCAGAACACTCCCTGGAATCAGGAAGAAGGACACAGCAGATTACACTGCGGCTTCAGATGCCCACATTCAAGATAACCGCGCTCAGACAGCGTTTTTAAAAGTAATATTTTGACTAAAATCCAATACTATACACCTTGTAAGTATGAGAATAGCGGTTCTGTAAAGGGCGATGGAATAGTATTATAGGGGTATTTTTAGTTAAAAAAGGTGTTTGAGGTCGGAACTCCACTTTAACTACAGCATAAAAAAATCTGATCTCTAGCCAGACAGGGCCAATCTGTTTAAATCTTAAGACTGGGTGGACAGAAAGGCAAACCCTTTACAGATAAAATAGCCACTGTGTATGTTTTTCCTCTTTGGATTTTGTTTTGCCATGTGCCTGGACATCAGCTCTAAGTATTTCATACTTATTATTATAGTATAATAATATACTTACAGATAGATAGATAGATAGATAGATAGATAGATAGATAGATAGATAGATAGATAGATAGATAGATAGATAGATAGATAGATAGATAGATAGATAGATAGATAGATAGATAGATAGATAGATAAAATATATTTATATATAAAAAGTCCACTGTGCTTAAAGTGAAAAACAAATGTTTCTAAACAAAACATAAGGCTAGGTTCACACATGTCCGATGCGAATTTCCCCTCCGTTTTCACTGTGAATTTCCTAAGCACCGGTTCAGCTAATAAATTAGATGCGGTCCAGATGCAATTTTTTTGTACCTGGCAGCCACTGGCGTCTTTAACACTGGTTGACTGTTAGGGAGCAGAGCGAGAAGCCGGCCACCGTGTCCTTAACAACAGATGACTCATCAGCTAACAGCAGAGTTCCCCGCTGACAGCTAAATGAAAAAAACAAAAACATTGCAATAAAAAAAATGGTGAAAAAAATAGTCTGGTATGGATTTGGAGGGGAATCCCATGCCGTTACCCTTAAAATCCGTACCTGACCCAAAAGGTGGACCCCCACACTGATAGTTTTTTTTTTTTCAAATTGAATTCATATTCAAAGCTGATCCGATGTGCGATTGATATGCATTCCCATAGAAGGCAAAAGCCTGGGATTCGCATCTGAGCCACACCGCAGTGCTCAAAAAACGCGAAGGACTCATCAAATTAGCAGTGAATTCGCACTGTCGCTGCACCGCAAATATGTGAACCAGCTCCATAGAAAGCAGGTTTAATTCAAAGGTCATGCAAATCAGATACCGTTCCAATCGCATCCAATTCGCATATACAGTATCTCACAAAAGTGAGTACACTCCTCATATTTTTGTAAATATTTTATTATAACTTAACGCACAGCCATTAATGTCTAAACTGCTGGCAACAAAAATGAGATAGATAGATAGATAGATAGATGTGTGTGTAATCAATATAGTATATATTATAATATTATTATATTACTTTTTTCACATTCATAACACGCAAAGTTGAAAGTTTGTCATTTAATAAATAAGCTTCAGAAAATCTAAACATAAAGAGAAGTATAAGAGGCAAAAGGGGTTTACTCTGATATCTGCCAACATCCCTTTACATATAAAAGAAGAAAAGTATGGGCAAACCTTTTTGGGCTTAAAGCGGAGTTCCACCCTAAAATTAAACTTACCTCCATCTTCATGCCTGGGGTCACCTGAAAAACAAATGGATAATCACAATTTTTTTTTTACTTACCTGGTTTAGAAGAAAATATACTTACCTTACTTCCTCTTCCTCCCCTCGGCGACCACGGCGATTCGTCACTTCCTGGCTTGCAATGATTCCTGGGAGCTGAACGTCATCGCTCCCAGGAATCAATGTGCCTGCACCGGCCCCGACATCAGTTCCGGTGCAGGCGCCACCATGCCTTGCTAAACAGCTTTTGGGAATGCCCAGAAGCTGTGCAGGGATGACGCTGCGGCACCGGAAGTGACGGCGGGGCCGGTGCAGTGCATCATTGGAACCGAAGAAGACGGAAGAGGACACAGAAGAGGATCGCGCTGGCTTCAAGCTGCCCACACCTGATATGGCAGCGCTGGACAATACTTTTTCAAGGTAAGTATTTCTTCTAAAAGGTAAGTGCAACCCGGGACAGATCAGAGGCTAGCCATTGTGGAATGTACTAGCCCTGACTGTCCCAAGGGTATTTTTATTAAAAAAAGCTTTCCCAGGGTGGAACTCCGCTTTAATTTCTCTTCTTAGTCACAGGAGTGCACTTACTTTTGCACTTCTGTGATCCAGAATCAGTCATCAATGAGCTAAACTCTGCTGTCGGCTGACATTAAGGAGCCTCTCCGGGCTCTGCAAGGATCCTGGCCAAAATGTCGTAATCCACCCAGCTGGCTAAACAGCAGCTCTCTCAACATCTCAGTGCATGGCTGCTAGCCGAAAAGAGCTGCTAACACCCCCTCTACAGCCTGGCGCTTCAGTGAGCACTGGAGGGGAAGAGCAAAGAACGGTGACTGACAGTTACCTTTCTCTGCTCAGAGTTGAACCAAGAACTAAGTAATCTGATGCTACAGCATGGAGGTGAGTATAAATATTTTTTTTTTTTCAACTCTCACATTTCTATCTTTAAAAGAGATGTATGGGAATGTTTTTTTTTTTTAAATTTATACTTGCCTAGGTGGATGCAGCATCAGTTTGATGCTGCATCTGTCCCCCGAGGCCTCTGCACTGAGAACCAAGCGATCGAACACCGCCGATCGCTTGGTTCTGACAACTCCGTGATCAGAGAGCTGCTGACTGTCAGTCATAAGTTCTCTGCTCTGCCCCCTCCTTGCTCACTGGAGCGCTGGGTTGTGGAGGGGGTGGGAGTGTCAGGCTCAGGTTCTTAGCGGCACGCTGAGAGGCTGAGCCAGGTGTCGGTCTAGACACCTGGCAGAACCCGACTTCCATTGTCGCGATGACGCTGTGCCTGGACTGACATCAGTGATGTCAGCAGAGAGAGGACTTCAGCCTTCTCTCTGCTGAAAATGGGTCACAGGAGTGCAGAGCGAACTGCACTCCTGTGATCCATAGGGGAAGTACAGCCAAACAAGCTTTGGCTGTACATCTCCTTTAAATGCAGTCACAAGTTTTAATGAAAACACAAATTTGTACGTATAGTTCTATTTTAAACGCTAACTCCTTTAACTTCACATCTTGTTAATTAACATAGCTTAAGGAAATCCAAACTTTATTGCTATTTTTTTTACATTTGTTTCCTGAGGAACTCAAGTGACCTCTGACGGGTCATCTAGAACAGGAAACAACTGCACTGGCAAAGGCATCCAGGCTGTTATATTTTTAGATATAAAATTGAGTGAAACATATAAGATTAATAAAGCATTTTCAAAACTGATTTGAATGTATTTAATGTTTTTCTGTTATAGCAGTATAAGTCTAATATAAGTATATGTTAACCTTTTTGTGTTTGTGTGTGGTAGACATACAGTGTGAGCTCCTTTAGGGGACCAGAACTGATTTGAATAGCTCCCTGTACTCTGTAAAATGCAACTTATTACATCAGTGTTTTTAATCATCATTTAAAAAAAACATCCTTTTTACAGTGAATCCCTTTACAATAAAGGAAAACTTTTTAAAATGTAAAATTTTGAAATTTTAGGGAACCTCTAATAAACTAAATTATATCTGCAGCTCATGGCATATCATTATGATCAGTAAATTGTAGATATAATAATAAATTAAAAAGAGACTGTGGCATACCTAGCATACTTGACACCCATAACGGATCATTTTCAACACCCACATGTCAAAATAATTCTTATACGCAGCAAAGATTAAATGAAAAGAATAATAATCCTGTAATAAGATCAAAAAGAAATTTTCTAATGAAAGGGCCCCTTACATTGGCAGACAGTGATGGAAGGGACCCCTTACACTGGTTGTCCATAAAGAAACACCATGGTGGTCAGTGGGAGAGGTGCTCCTTTATAGCTAATTGGTCAGCGATAGAAGGACCTACTTATGTTGATCAGTTGTGCAATGCCTACCTACATTGGTAGTCGGGTTAGTGTTACTTTGCATTGATAATCAGTGAAAGAAGGCTCCCCTTACATTGTTGGTTAGTGGAAAAGTGCTACCTTGATAGTCAGTAGAAAATTTGTATTATTACATTGGTGGTCAGTGGAAGAAGGACCCCTTTACATTGAGGGACAGTGGAAAAATGCCCTGTGCACTGGTTGTCAGCCTAGTGTTCCCTTCTATTAGTAATCAGTGGAAAAAGGGACAACTTACACTAGCGGTCCGTAGGTAAAGGAACCCCTTAAATTGGTTCTCAGTGGAAAAAAGTTCCCTTACCCTAGTGGTGAGTGGGAAAAGAGGCCCCTTACATTGGTAGGTTCCCCTGCACTGGTGCTTATCAGCAGAAGGGCCCCTTTACAGTGATGGTCAGTTGGCAGAATGCCTCTTATAGATATCTCAAAATCCAATCAGATTTAGTCATCAGATGATAGAAAGGCTTGCTGGTCCCACACCACTGACTCCATTGATTGACATTAATGCCAAAATATAGTGACATTGTTAGGTGGGAGATCATTTTGACACTGCTCAAGGAACTCCTAGCAGTCTCAGGAGAAACACTAGTTGAGAAAGACAAATATAAATCCTAGAAGTAAATAATTAGCGATAAAGTTGGCTGCAAACTAATTTATTTCAATTTTCTGGAAATATTGTATGGGGGAATAATACAAATAGCAGAACATAAAAAATCCCTAGCTGCATTCCTGGCACATAGGTACCACTTAAACTAATATGGAATGCTTCACAAATTTATATGTCATAAACTGAGCCTTAAACTAAGCCTACCACAAAACGAACCAATGAAATCTTATATGTTAAAAAGATGGACGAGCAGAGGTTGCATTCAGTAAAAGCCAGATATCAAAATTATTAATTTGGGAGACATAGGCAGATTTTGTTTTCACATAAATGCCAACTTTGTATGTAAATGCTGTTATTGGTCTTGTATCTTCCACCCCTTGAACCTCTGTATTAATCCTTTACAGTAATGGGCTGCCTTAATGACCACAAGGTTAGCTCCCAGGCAGGATCAAGCTAACCTCCCTAAAGGAGAATTCCATGCAAAACCTAACTAATCTTAAAATGCCCCCCCCCCCCAACATCAATTCTGACTAACCTATGTAAAAAAGATCACTATACTTACCTCTTTTCTGGCTGCTCTAGTCTGGTCACATGATTTCCCCTATGCCAGCCAACTCTGGCTGCAGAAGAAAGGAGAGATTGCTCAACAACAGCTGGAAATGCCTGGGAGTGGTGATGTCACCCATAAGCTTCTATAGGCCTCCTCCATGCAGGGGCCACTGGCTGACTCAGGGGAGCCAGATCATGTGACCTGACCAGAGGGGCCTGGAAATAGGTAAGTATACAGATCTTGCTTGTGCAGGCTAGTCAGAATATGTGTTAGGAGGGGAGGGAGATTTTTTAAGAGCAGCAGGGTTTTGCATTGAATTCAATTTCACTTAAAGTGATTATAAAGTCTCTTGTTTTTTTTTGTTTTTTTTTAAATTAACAAACATGTTACACCCTCCTCCTCTTTGCGGTGATTTTGCACAGAAAAGCCCTGATTCTCATCTTTTCTGGTGCCTCTTTGCTGCTCCTGACCCCTCCCTCCTGTCGAGTGCTCCCACAGCATGCAACTTGCTATGGGGTCACCTGAGCCGAGTCACAGCTCTGTGTATCCATTCATACACGGATCTACTGTTTGCCCTCCCCTTCTCTACTGATAAGCTAACTAACTTTGATTGCCAGCATCGGGAGCCAATATGGCCACTACCATGTCTCAGCCAATCAGGAGGGAGAGTCCTGGACGTCTGAGGGATTCGTGGATATCGCTGGACAGAGAGGGGGCACAGGTAAGTATTGGGGGAGGAGATGCTGGGGTGGCTGCTACACACAGAAGGCTTTTTATCTTAATGCAACCCTGTCACCTTGTTAGGAGCATGCCCTGATGTTGTCAGGCATGCATACAAGTATGTAGGGGGGCCATACAAACTACTGAGTACCATTTTGAGTTACTACAATGAAATTTCAGCAAAATGGACTAGCCTGATGCATAATTGTTTCCCTTTGATTTTCAAGGTGTCTTTGAATTCAGCCTTCTGTAGTATGATCATTTTCATTTTCATCAAACTATGTGGCACCCTTTCATTCCTAACACATTACCCAGTCCATATCAGTATAGATATCCAGCATGATATTTTTTGCCATTGAGATCTGATGTGTTTTCAGAGTGTTCCTTCATTTTTTTTCAGCAGTGTGTATATTACAGTATCTTGCAAAAGTACTACAATGTAAAGTAGTGAGTGTACAGCTTGTATAACAGTGTAAATTTGCTGTCCCCCTCAAAATAATTCAACACACAGCCATTAATGTCTAAGCCGCTGGCAACAAAAGCGAGTACACCCCTAAGTAAAAGTGTCCATATTGGGCCCATTTAGCCATTTTCCCTCACCGGTGTCATGTGACTCGTTAGTGATACAAGGTCTCAGGTGTGAATGGGGAGCAGGTGTGTTAAAAATGGTGTTATCGCTCTTACTCTCTCATACTGGTCACTGGAAGTTCAACATGGCACCTGACAGCACCTCATGGCAAAGAACTCCTAAGGATCTGAAAAAAAATGATTTTGCTCTAAATAAAGATGGCCTAGGCTATAAGACAATTGCCAAGACCCTGAAACTGAGCTGCAGCACGGTGGCCAAGACCATACAGCAGTTTAACAGGACAGGTTCCAACAGGCCTTGCCTTGATTGACCAAAGAAGTTGAGTGCACATGCTCAGCGTCATATCTAGAGGTTGTTTTTGGGAAATAGACGTATGAGTGCTGCCAGCTTTGCAGGGGTGGGGGATCAACCTGTCAGTGTTCAGACCATACGCCGCACACTGCATCAACTTGGTCTGCATTGCTGTCATCCCAGAAGGAAGCCTCTTCTAAAGATAATGCACAAGAAAGCCCGCAAACAGTTTGCTGAAGACAAGCAGACTAAGGACATGGATTACTGGAACCATATCTAGTGGTCTGATGAGACCAAGATGAACTTATTTGTTTCAGATAGTGTCAAGCGTGTGTGGCGGCAACCAGGTGAGCAGTGCCTTGCCTAAAGTCAAGCATGGTGGTGGGAGTGTCATGGTCTGGAGCTGCATGAGTACTGGGACTGGGGAGCTACAGTTCATTGAGGGAACCATGAATACCAACATGTACTGTGACATACTGAAGCGGAGTATGATCCCCTCCCTTGATACCGACCCCAAACACACCTCCAAGATGACCGCTGCCTTGCTAAAGAAGCTGAAGGTAAAGGTGATGGACTGGCCAAGCATGTCTCCAGACCTAAACCCTATTGAGCATCTGTAGGGCATCCTCAAACAGAAGATGGAGGAGCGCAAGGTCTCTAACATCCACCAGCTCCGTGATGTCGTTATGGAGGAGTGGAAAAGGACTCAAGTCACAACCTGTGAAGCTCTGGTGAACTCCATGCCCAAGAGGGTTAAGGCAGTGCTGGATAAAAATTGTGGCCACACAAAATATTGACACTTTAGGCCCAGTTTGGACATTTTCTCTTAGGGGTGTACTTACTTTTGTTGCCAGCAGTTTAGACATTAATGGCTGTGTGTTGAGTTATTTTGAGGGGACAGCAAATTTACACTGTTATACAAGCTGTATACTCACTACTTTACATTGTAGCAAAATGGCATTTCTTCAGTGTTGTCACATGAAAAGATATAATAAAATATTTACAAAAATGTGAGGGATGTACTCACTTTTGCGAGAAGATACTGTGTATATATAATATATAATTTTTTTTTTTTTTGCTTTTTTTTTTTTAGCAGTGTATTTAAATGTTTGCGGATTCTGAGTAATTTTCCAGCAAAACATTCATAATTTTTACATGGAGGAGAGGAATGCCAGAATTGGCTTGGGCTGGAAGTGGTTAAGTAATGCAAAGATTTGCATATAACCTCCTGCATTTTGATATGTGGTTTTCCTTAAAGGTCACCGCTAATTATATATGTTTTTCATCACACACTCAGTTTGGTGACAGTTTGCTTACATGCCAAACATTTCTCAACACAGCATTTAATAACACAAAAAAGTCTTTGCGATAATCATATTGGTTAATTTTCCATTAGCAAGGTCCAGGTGAGTTGTAGTTAGCTCAGATAAAGGATAACGTGAAAAGATGCCTATGCACAAAAAAAAATATAAAAAACACTTTTTTTTTCCTCAATAAGATTGACCTTTTTGAAGCTGAAAGAAACTGTCTGTTTGGCAGTCTGATACTGTTCCATCTGTAAAGCTCATCATTTGTCCCCAAAGTAATGTTTACTGTGAACAAATAGATGACTGCTAGAAACATTGGCTTACAGACAGATACTCAGCCAACTGTTTCAAATGAGAAGGTACTTATCTGCTCTTCTATTCTAGACTTTGAAATAGATAGCAAAACAAATGACATGTCTTTCTGTTAATGTTAAGATTTCTGTACTAGACACACCACTCGTTTTTTTCTTTTTTTTTTCCGTTCAACCCAGTGGGTTGAGCAAAAAAAACCTGACAGCTCAGGTCGGAGCTGCTGTACTAACAATCCGATGTTAGTACAGCAATCTACCCTGCTGTGCTATTGTATTCTGACAGAGGGTCAAAACCCTCCCACAGAAGCCTGTCGAAATAACGGCTTCTGTCCGACCGGTGTTCTGTGAGAATTACCTACCCGTGAGAAAAACCTACCCCTCGTCACTTCCGGTTGCACAGCACTGTTTGTTATGCAGCGTTTACATTAAAACAGCTGTGCTGCAATATGAGTCATCTCCGCTCCTGTCCCTGTCACTTCCCTGCTCTCGGATAGTAAATATAAAAGCGGCGGCAGGTGTATGAAAACATAAATCACGGAGCCGCCAGCCGCTTTTATATTTACTAGCCGAGTTGAGGGAAGTCACAGGGACAGGAGCGGAGATGACTCGTATTGCAGCCGAGATGTTTTATGTAACCGCCGCATGGGTAGGTTTTTTTCACGGAACACAGTAATAATTTCATACTAGTGCGCATGCGCACTAGTCTGCTCCTCAGCTGATACATTACGCATCCGGGGCTGGGAGCATGCGCACTGCTGCGCTGCTCAGCTGTTCCTGGCCGGAAGTGACGAGTGTAGGTTTTTCTCACGGGGTAGGTAATTCTCACGTTACACCGGCTGCCATCCCCCCCCCCCGGCCTGAATGTCAGCCGGTTTCTATTTAACTAGCCAATGCCGGCCAACATTCGGCCCATGTGTGCTAGGCTTTAGTCCCAAAATTCAATAATTAAAGCCTAAGTGTAATTTTCTATCCAGATTCTTCTGAAGAGAAGTTAAAGCATATCTATGGTCAAAATTTAATATCATATATTAATTTCCATGTTTTACTTCCATTATTTCTAGCCCACTCCTATTAATCTGAGTGATCTTGAAGTCTTAAATCCCATATATTTACACTATGAGTAGGCACTGCTGTGTCACACATTTCAAGGAGCCTGTCCTGTAAACTACACAGCTGTTTGAGAGGTGTAGTTTCAAGAGACATAGTACAGGACAGTCAGTACAGGAATCACAGCTTGCATACAGCAAGGTACCTTGGGATATGTAATCTTTAGAAATTTAAAGTAAAAAGCAGAAGAAAAGCTGCAAAGCATGCAGGGAATCCAGGGAAATTTTGGAAAGGGATGGCTAGCTGATAGGCAAAACTCACAACATGAAAGAAGATTTTTCAGCTAAGCTTATATTGGATTGTCAAAAATAACTATTGCTTGCATTTCTGTTACAATGTTGATGTTGATAAGTGGCCACAGGAATAGTAAACTCTGCTTTTTTATTTATACCTACAGGTAAACCAATAATAAAATTGGAAAATTGGAAAGAAAAGAATTTGGACTTTATTGGCACCAGTATTAAAAAATGTATATTGGCGGTAATTCCCATCCGGGGGGGGGGGGGTATCTGTGGTCGTTTGGCCTGGAGCAAATGATTGCCTCAACACACCAGGGTCTATAGGCATATGAGGTGTACCCACCTCGCCTTCCCCTTTTTGGACTTCAAGGCCTCTGGGTCTTTTCCCATTTGGCCCCATTACTATTTCTTCCTTATTGGTTGTCCGGGATTCTACCAGGACCTATGTCATATGATGAACTAAATTCCATGTCACCTTGTTAATTTTGGCATATGTATTAGGCAGTTTGCTCCAATTCCAGCGTACCAACCCCCTCGTTACTCTCTGTAGCCTACCAGGCTCAGTTCATTATAAAGATTTATCACCTGAACCCTTTTCAGATGTTTGCTTATACCACGTGCTTCAGAGGAAGCTTACTATGTTAAGCGAAACATGTAGGGCAACTTGGATTTAACTCAACATCTGCTTATTTGCATTGTTCAGACGACCTCCAGAGACGGTTGTTACCCCTCTCTATGGCCGCCTTATGAATACAGGTTACTCTGTGATATATGTGATTGTTGTTATAATCATAAACTACCTATTAGGCTGTGTGATTTCATTGCACACCGCCTTGAGGCTTTGCCGCCTGATTTTATTGTATGTAACTGTATGTCTGTTATTTTGTACAGCCTTTTTCTGTCTTTGTTATAAATGTTTTTTGTGATTTTCTAATAAAAATATACATTTTTTTAATACTGGTGCCAATAAAATCCAAATTCTTTTCTTTCCAATTTTCCAATTCCACTATCAAGGATGTGGCACCTGTAATCATTTATTTTGCGCCTAGGTATCCTGCGACCTAGGAGCGCATATATAAACTATTTGGTAAACCAATAATAAGGCTTACCTGTGTGGGAGATTTTTACTTTAGTAGCAGCTGGTGACGTCACCGGTGCATATGCACTCAGCTCTTAATGGACATTATGCCGTATATTGAGAGAACCATGGCATGGCTGTGACTCCTGTGTGCATGTGGGGAAGTGAGGTCATCAAGGCTCGACCGATGGCTTCAAACTCAGAAGGAAGACTGGGTAAAAATAGTAGCCCTGTAGCGGTGACGGCACGCTGATGCAGGGCACTGCTTTAAGGTAAGTCTGTCAAATTGTGCTAGTATGTGATGCATATCAGCACATTACGACTTTATCCTGCCATGTCATGTAAAGAATAATAATTAGGGCAATGCCAATGCTGACCACCTAATTTATCATGTACTGTGATAGTGCTACCTAATTACTACAGTTTATTGGGCAATGCTATGTCACAAGTGAAAGAACTCGAAGATAGATACGAAGGCTAGCTCAGCCAACACAACTACACTAAAATCAGAAGGTTTACTCATTTTACTTTTTCCTGCATTCTCTGTAATCCCCTGCAGGCAGGATACAAAGAATACCCCACAGGGTTACTTTTTGTTTGTCAGCTTTCTGCAAGAACAATCAATTTGAAATATCTAGGGCAGGTTGGAGTCTTATAGACTGCATTTCTGTTCATTAAGCTTTTGGTATTTGAATGACAGCAAGGATAAGACAGTGGATATCTTTGTAAAGTCTTCTCCATCACAAGCAGGAGGTCTCAGACCACCAGATCATTAACGTAAGCAAGAACAGTGGCCTGGTCTTCTACAGCAATTACTGGGTGAAAACAAGTTGACCTACTGAACAGTGAGGCTACAGGCAGTGTATTTAAAGCCTAAGTGCAGCCAAAATCACAAACAGAAAAATCAGCACTGGGGACATAACTTACAGCCAGTAAGATGTGTCCCTTGTGCTGATTTATCTTCTGTTAGTGAAAATATTCCTTCGCCCTGCCCCCATCCCACTGCCATAATCTTCTGGTGCAGTGGGGGTTAATACAATTAAAAGAGAGCTGGATTATGCCTGCCCTTTCCACACAAATCTGCTATTCATTGAAGCTGTACTACAGCTTTGATAAATGAAACAGGATCTATGAATGGAGGGGGGCAGAGGTATCAATCATCTGTCCATCTTCCATTCTTAGAGCACTTTCCATTCATAGATGCTGTAGTACAGCGTCTATGAATGGTGGATCTAGGTGGAAAGTGCAGGCATATTCAGGTGGGTGCAGGACAGAGGAAGATTTGCACTAACAAAGGAGGAATCAGCACAAGTGACACAACCTACTGACTGTAAGTTATGTCTCTTACCTGTCCCTTCATGTCTGTATTAGAGATCAGACTGCACTTCTGGTTCCTTTTTATCACCTCTCCTTCCTGTTCCTGCCCCACCCCAGGTCATCACAGGAAGTCTATATTAACCAGTGCACTGCAGGTCTGCTTTGCTGTTCAACAGTGTTTGTTTCCTGTTTGCCGTGTGCTTGATCTACTTTTCTGTGTACCAACTTTGGCTTGTCTCTGACTATTCCTGTTTGCCTGTTACCCTGATTTTTGGCCTGTCCCTTGGTTACCCTTGTCTGCCTGTTACACCGACCTCGGCTTACCCATCACCATTCCGTGTGTCCTGAGTGGCTGCTTCCCTTCTCTACCTACAGAGCGTGACCTGGGCCCAGCTGCAGCCAAGTCCATCCTCACCACTAGAGGCTCTGGTGAACACCTGCTGGGTCTTAGACTCCGCGCCCTGGGGAATCTTGGGCTCACGTTCCGGTCCATCCGCAGCAGTCTACTATCGGGTTCACTACCTTGCGCTGCGCCCCTGCCTCCAACAGGGTGCAGTTGTCACCTGGCCACAGGTGACCTGACACTGCTCTTAGGCTTTAAATGAAGAAATTGCAAGACACTACTTTTTGTGAACCTATATTCTGCCGTTGGAGGTTGCCAGAACTTTGCTGCTGTGCCCTGAGCTTGGGCATACTGTTCTGTTTATCCTGCTGTGTTCAAACCAAATTCACCCGTAAGACATGTTTGTAGACGAGGAGTCACGTGAGCGCCGGGAGATGCTCTGATATAGTTTTCACCTGACCAAGCAACACACAGATGTTTATATATCTCAAGTGCTAAAGAGGCCAGCTCTCCAAACCAGAGATCTCATCTTTGTGCACCATTGTGGCCTCTGTCAAGATTAGCGGTGCGCTAAGGGCAGGAGATTTCAGTGACCTTCTGTAACAAGGGGTCCACAGGAGCTGGTAAGTGAGTTTTTTAGCCCTTGGAGGTGGCACAGACGCACAGATCACACTTCAATGTGGTGGATAGTGGAGATGCACATCAGGAATACTATCAAAGCACTTGGGAAGAAGATTTATTATGACAACACTTTTGGACTTTCCTTTGTTTATTAGCGCAACTCTATCAAGTTATTTAAATTTGGTACTTTGTTTATGTCTTGCAGGAGAGTTGCTGCTTTACTATATTATTTTTATTGCTTTGTTGATCATATATTATTGTGTTTTTTTTTCACAATTTTTTTTATGTTTGTAAATACCTTGCAGAAAAAAGAAGAAATGGCAATAGTTTCATAGTGCACCTTTCATAAGTTATAGGCTAGGTTTACATCTGTGCGGCCGTGTGGGTGGCAGATTGCGCGGGCAGGAAATCCCATTTATTTGAGAAGGCTGACGTGCCAAGCAATGCTCCGGAAAGAAGTTCCTGCATTATTTTTGAAATCGCAGCCCACATGGGAACTGAGGGAGGTATCCCATTAGGTTTCACTGTGCGGGTTTCACTGTGCGGGTGGTTGAAGCTGTGGGAATTTGTGCAGGTCCTGCAGTGGCACCACCCGCACATGTGTGAACCTAGTCATACGTAGTAATCTGTGTATATATTTACTGTACATTTCATGTTAACTCATTTTAGGGGTTGTTTAAGCTGTATCTCCTCTAAACACAAAAAAAAGCTTAGATGGATGAGGCATCATAAAACGCTTGTGTTCCATTAGCAAATTAGTCATTTGGTAAGCCTGTTGATAGAGCATAAAAACATATCAAGGATAAGGCAGTCTGAAGGATTACAGGGGAACATAGTTTGTTCCGATATAATGGCCAATGTGAATGGATTATTTTATTAATTCTGTTTATTTCAGTTTTAAACAGTAAGCCATTATGGTACAAAATGTTCTATTTGTGAGTATGCATTGAAGCACTTTGAGTAATAACTGTATTCTATTACCTATGGGTTAAGGTGTCTTAAGCAATCCATTAATTTGAAAGCAAGAAGAAATTTGTGTAGCAAATAGCTGCTGTGGGCATATTACCGAGCCTTGTACTAAACAATCTGCCTAAGGGAATTGGCAGAGAAAGTTTAAATCATTTGAGACATTAATTGGATGCATAAGCAAATACAATATTAACCCCTTCGACCACTTGAAATTATTTTATAGCCCTTTTGTTCCATTTTTTTTGTTCTATTGTTTTATTCTTAAATATGTGCATGCAATTAATTAATGTAATTTGCAACTAAACTTTGCAAACAAGCCATTCCGCTTACTCAGCACTGCAGACTTTCTGAACTTCTGATTGAATGCATATCTGTCATATGTTGCCGATTAAGAATCTGCTTCACTTAACAAGACTGATGTTGTTTATATTGTGCATAGCAAAGGAAATTTAAGTCCTCCTCAATAAATTCAAGGCCTCTTCAAATTTTGAAAACCTAGCTTCATGTCTTCTCAACAAAGAATACACATACACTTTATTTCCAAAAGTACTGGGATGCCTGCTTTTACACACATGAACTTTAATGGCATCCCAGTCTTAGTCCATGGGGTTCAATATTATGTTGGCAATTTTTTTTATTTGAAGATCTTGCAAACAAAAAACACATCTGAACTCTTTTTTTTTTTACAGAAATACAAAAAAAAAATATAAAAAAAAAATGATATACATAACATTGTATACATGACTAAACATAATAATTAAGGCTTACTTCAACATACCATATAATACATGAACAAGAGATTTTTTTTTTTTTTTTGGCAAATAGCACAGACATCTTTAACATTCTTTACATCATTACTTAAACTTTAATAACATTCAGACAAAGAAACATAGCTTTATCATGTGTATGTAGCCTTTCTTCAAAAGCATCTTTATGCTTCAAAATCTAAGGGAGTGTCCAGTGAGAAAACAGGGAAAGAACCCAACACCTAGCGCTCAACAAACAGCAGCGACAGGCCTGATATTCCTCCACGCCTTTATCCAGACCCTTTGCCGCAATCTGTATTTCTCGAGACCCCGAATTTTCCCTACCTCACCAAGAATCTCACACACCACCACCGCAATAGGAAGGACTTTCTGCCGAAGGGATACCTGACACTGTGCATTCCAGGTGTAATATCGGACTACTAAGCTGACTAGAAAAAGAGTGTCCAAATCAAATCCCTTGCAATTCTGCAATGCTCCATACACCCACTCAGCATAAGACATACTAGGCAAGAAAGGAGTATTCAGAGCCCTCCACACCTTTTTATAGACGTCTACATTGAAAGGGCACGGAAGCAAGAAGTGATCCATGGTTTCCACTTCACCTTGACACTATACTCTCGGACACTTCAAGGGAATCCGCTCAGAATTGATCAAACATAAACCCTCCCTTATAACATGACCTGGGCAATTCCTTAAGGTCAGTGGCGCATAAAAGACAGTACCCATGATCTTCTAACCCAGGAGTCTCATAGGCAGGGACCTGATATCCTCCACTGTCACATGCCATGTCTAAGAATTTTCAGGCATGGGGCAACATAAGCCGGGAGCTTACCATGCTTGACCCTTAAGCCCCGTACACACGCACAGATTGTTGGCCAACTGATCGGCCAACTTTTGTCCAGTGTTGTTTGTTGGTTGAAATGTGCTCTAGACTTGCACTGGACTTTTGTTGGCCAACAAATCCAACTTCAGAAGTGATGTCATGTTCTGGTTGACTTTCAGTGTGTTTTTTCTTCTCTGAGCATGCCCAGTCTTGCTCATCTGATTTTTGTCTCCCGAAATGTGTACTGACTGATGGAACAATCGGCCGTTATTTGTTGGCCAACAAAAATTTTATAGCATGCACACCAGATTTTTTTCGGCCAAAAATTCGCAGTTGGTTGTCGGAAGCATCTTACAAACAAGCCAACAATCGGCAGATCGGACGTTGGCCAACAATTTACGGCCAACAATTTGTGCGTGTGTACGGGGCTTTAGGCTTTTTTAGAAAAGGCCTAAACTAGATCTGGAAAATACCTACCCATCCAGGCATTCTCTCTGCTAGCATGTTACCAAAGTTATGTTTCAAAAACATCAGGAGAGAAGAACACAACTGGGTTGAGCATCCCTAGTCCACCGTTCCGCCTAGATAGATAAGTTACATTCCTCTTCACAAGATTCAGCCTGTTCCCCATAACAATTGGAAGAAACAACTATAAATCCTGGTATAGAAGGACTCTGGCAAGATACAAACAAAGCTGACATACAGAAAGGTAGGAATCAGGTAGGTCCTAATCAAGTCCACCCTTTCCCTCAAGGAGAGCCACCGCCCCTTCCAGCATTTCACCTTGACATCAGCATCATTCAGCCTGGCTTCCCTTCCCTTGACATTCCATAATATTTAGAGCCAAACTCGATGCTTAATACTTTGACTTTATGCTAAAGCCTCGGTAAGGTGTACAGAAGTGCAAAGCTCTCACCTTCCTCGCTCATCCAAAAAACTTCACTTTTATCACGGTTGATCTTGGACCTTGATGCCTTGGAATACTGCTCTACCACTGAGACCAGCTCTTGCGCCTCCTCTGTTCCAGAGATAAAGACAGAAACATCATCAGCATAGGCTACAACCCTCAAGGGCGGTTCACCAGTAATGGCCACCGGCACCCCACACAACAGTCCGCTCTCTAGCCTTGTGACGATGAGGTCAATTGCGAACACATACAGCAAAGGGCTCAGCGGACACTCCTGGCACACCCCCGAACCAACCCCAAAGGGCTGCCCAACCAAACCGTTAACAATCATGAAGCTCTCTGCCTCTCTGTACAAAGTCTTCAGCCATCCAATAAACCCACCCTCCAGGCCATACTTGTCAAGGAGAAGCCAGAGGTACTCATGATTAACACGATGAAAGGCCTGCCCCTGATCCAATGCCAGAAAATACTTTCTCCAGCCTTCAGCCCTGCAACATTTCAGAGCCTCGCGGACAGCTAACACCGCTGAAATAGTGCTCCTGCCCTTGACCGAACAGTGCTGCTGATGAGAAAGCAACCTGTCTGCTACTGACAACAAGCTCCAGAAAATTATCTTTGCCAGAATCTTTCTATCGGCATTGAGAAGGATAATGGGGGGCCAATTCTCAATCATTGAGGGATCCTTGCCTTTTGACAACAGAATCACAGCAGATTGTCTCATGGAGGGAGGGAGAAAACCCTCTTGTAGACAGCCCATAAATACCTCCACAAGCAAAGGTACCAAACTGGATTTGAAAGTCTTATAAAATTCAGCCCAGTAATCCGTCTGCCCCAAGCGTTTTCTTAATAGCCAGACCGTTTATAGCTTTGACTACCTCTGCTGCTGTGATTTCCCCCCTCAAACTTGCCAGCGGAATGTAATTTCCCAGACCTGGTTTAGAGTCCAGAAAACTTGACATCTTTGCCCGATCTAGGTACTTCTTCCCCAGAAGATCCGCATAAAAAGACCTCGAGACCTCTAGGATCCCTGACCTGAATTTCGTCAAAGAGCTCATACTATCCTTTAGCACAACAACTGTCCTAACTGCTGGGCTTTGTTTGCAGTTCTGATAAGGTTCAGGCGAGTGATATTTCCCGTAGTCCCTTTCAAGAACCAAAGAAGCATACTGGTCATACTGATACTTCCTAAGGAGAAGTTTCAACTTAGAGATTGCCCCTGAATCTCCACCACTCAAGACAAGGCAATCAAGTTTTCTCCACAGCTGCTGGTAGGCAATGTATTTACCAAGTTGTTTTCTTTTTCCTATGGCCTTGAAAAACCCACTGATCCGGCTTGTGGCAAGCTCCCACTGCTCTGACTTACTGAAAAAAATCCTCAAAAGATTGTCTTACCTCTTCGTCATCTAGCAGAGCCGAATTCATCCTCCAAATACCCCTTCCTTTAGGTGGCGTATTTGAAGCATTGAGAATAACAGAAAGCATAAGGTGATCAGAGAACTCCATCATACGACACTCAGGAGCCGAAAAGGCAGAGTCCGCCTTAACAAAAAAAAAACTATCTATCCTGCTCTCACAACTGCCTCACTTAAAAGTGTAACCCAGTTATGTCCAAAGTCCGGCCCGCGGGCCAGTTGCGGCCTGTCCTTTACTTTCATACGGCCCCCAGAGACACCGCTGATCAATGTCTCTCTCTGAGACATCGCACATCCCCGCCCCAATGCCGATGCGATGGCTCAGGGGCGGGGCCTCTGGCCTCCCTCGGCAGCTCGGCTGCTTCCGAGTCCCGCTCCGCCCCCCTGCTCTGCGTGCCTGGTGCCGCCCACGACTGCGGGGAGGTCAGAAGGAATTTTAAATCTGCATTCCTTCTCTCCTTCACCGCACAGCCACACAGCCACCTGTAGAAGCCGTGTGGAGCTGACCGAGGAGGTGTCATCTCTTCTACTTCCTGTCTAAGTAAGTGTGATTTTATCCATAAAGCACTGATGCTTTTTATTTCATATATATATATATATATATAGTATTTATCGGCGTATAACACGCACTTTTTCCTCCTAAAAATGGAGGAAAAAGTAACAGTGCGTGTTATACGCCGATGTAAAAAAAAAAAGTCCAGGAAGCAGCACCGAGAGGTAGAAGGGGGCGGGCGGCGCCGGCGAGAAGGAAGGATGCGCTGTCATCGGAAGTCCCGTCTCCTATGCCGACGTCTATTATAGGCGCCAGGCTTCCGATTAAAGTGCGTCCTTCATTCTCCTCTGCCCCGCCCGCCCCCTTCTACCTCTCGGCGCTGCTTCCTAGACTTTTTTAAAAGTGATTTGGATAGTGTCAATGGCACTGGCGAGGCTGCAATTATGGGCACTGCGCTAGCGAGGCTGCAATTATGGGCACTGCACTGGTGAGGCTGCATGTATGGGCACTGCGCTGTCGAGGCTGCATCTATGGGCACTGTGTTGGCTAGGCTGCATATATGGGCACTGCGCTGTCGAGGCTGCATCTATGGGCACTGTGTTGGCGAGGCTGCATATATGGGCACTGCACTGTCTATTCTGCATGTATGGGCACTGCGCTGGCCAGGCTGCATATATGGGCACTGCGCTGGCGAGGCTGCATTTAAGGACACTGCGTGATGATTGTATTTAATTTTAAATGTCAGGCAAAATGGTTGGCCCTCATGCATGTTCACTTCATCAAGTCTGGCCCTCTTTGAAAAAAGTTTGGACACCACTAGTGTAACCTGTGTTGTCTGGGCAACGCTTAATATGCGCATCTTCCAGACCTGCTTCTCTGGCTATCATATTAAGAAAGACACTATCATATCTCAGGCTGTCAGTGGAGCCTTTCCTGTCTTTGGACCTAGTGACAGTGTTAAAATCACCTCCAAAGACAACTTGCCGAGATGTAAGAAGGAAAGGCTTAATCTTTGTAAAGAGGCATTTCCTGTCCCACCTAGTTTGGGGTCCATGAATATTTATTAAACGTAGATCATGCCCATTCACAGAGACATCCAGGACCATACACCTTCCAATCTCCACCTCGATAACCCGCTGACACGTTACCATGCCATTACCATGCCAGTAAAAGGTACTGCCACTCCACTGTAAGGCTCAGCCGCAAGAGGCCAGAAGGAGGGCCCATGCCTCCACTCCCTCTTTGCCAGGTGGACATCTGCAAGGCTATTTAGCTGGGTCTTTTGCAAAAATAAAATATCAGCATCCATCCTACTGAGCAAAAATAAGGCCATATTACGAGCACTTACAGATTTTATGCTGGCAAGGTTAATTGTTGCCACCTTTATCGGAGTGGGAACTGCCATCAGGGTTACTGAGGTAGGTGTTTCTTAGCCTGAGCGCCCTCCCCCCTCTACACCATCCAACCATAATATATTTTGTGCAGCACTGTATTTAATTTTAAAACCCTCTACATCATCCTCCTCTATCTGAAACACAGATTTAGAAGACTCCTCCTCCCCCTCAGATAAGGTCCAAAACTTGTTATCCAATAGTACATCATCTACCTCCAAAGATGAACTCCAGGTGGCAGAGGACAGGACTACCTCATTACTCCTTCTCCCCACCATCCTCCTTCCCTGAAGAAGGATTACCCTGAAAAAACCCTAGCTTTTTCATCAGCAACTTCCTCCTCCCTCACCCTAGAGCTCCTACTAGAGGTCTTATGCTGCCTCAGGGAAGGCCCTGCTGAAGCTACAACCTCAGAACTGCATAAAGCTAATCTAGATGACTTAGATACTTTGAAACACTGGGCACTTGAGATACTACTGGGGAAGAAAACACAGCTAAAATAGACACTGACACAGAAGGGAGCATGGACTGGGGAGCAGACACAAGAGGGACCACATCCTCAGATCGGGAAACTGACACCTGGGAGCTCCCCTCAAGACTAGCTAAAACATCCCCACCAATTCCTTGCTGCTCCCTACGTTCCTCCTTTTCAATCCTCAACAGCTCCTCCACTACCTCTGGCTGATTATGGAGGGCTTCAGGGCAAAGGCATTAGGTATTGCCCAGCTTTTCACATAAATTCAAACG
Source organism: Pelophylax lessonae (assembly GCF_965119305.1). Classification (NCBI taxonomy): domain Eukaryota; kingdom Metazoa; phylum Chordata; class Amphibia; order Anura; family Ranidae; genus Pelophylax; species Pelophylax lessonae. The sequence goes on along the minus strand of NC_138770.1, from coordinate 402,282,750 downwards.
AAAACAGTTGCAGTCTTTTGCCACATGCCCTGGGCCCTGATAGGGGGAACATCTCTGCACAGAACATGAGCTTGAAAAATGTCCTTTCTCACCACAATGATGGCAAAGCTTTGGTTGTCCAGCACAAAAAGTGAGGATCCTGTCCCGACCTATGCTGAAGAAGGGATGGGCTGAACAACATTGCCGTGACATGCAATTTTAATAGCAATGTCAAACCCCCCCATCCATATCCCCCTATCATCTAAAACTTTTCTCAGAGGGACTTGGACATCTGCATATCTCCCCAATTACACTGCCAGACCTGCAGAGGGAATGGACTCATTACGCACTAATATAGTGTAATTTTTCTATATTGACTGGCGAGATACTACCTGAGGTGACAATCCTGCCCATCTTGGGGACTCTTTCCACCTTTGCTCATGCCTTTTCCAAAAGATGTCCAATCCTTCCGCCTTAACAAAAGAGAGGTCATATTCCAATGACCCAACTGGGCTGATAAGGGCAAAATTCTCTGATTTAAAGCCCATTCCCAGAATTCAGTCCACCACATCCCTCCTGTTTTGGGGGTGCCTTGTCCAATCCACCTCAATTGAACTACATTGCGGCACTTAAAAGGAGCTATCGGATGGTGCCACTGTAACGTGAGAATTACCTACCCCGTGAGAATTACCTACCCTCCTCACTTCCGGCCAGGAACAGCTGAGCAGCGCAGCAGTGCGCATGCTCATAGCCCCGGATACCTAATGGGACAACAGAGGAGCTGACTAGTGCGCATGCGCACTAGTATGGGAATATGTCGGTGTACCGTTAATAAAATCTACCCACGCCGCGGTTACATAAAACAGCTGGGCTGCATTACGAGTCATCTCCGCTCCTGTCCCGGTCACTTCCCTGCTCTCGGCAAGTAAATATAAAAGCGGCTGGCGGCTCCGTGATTTATGTTTTCATACAGCCGCCGCCGCTTTTATATTTTCTAGCCGAGAGCAGGGAAGTGACCGGGACAGGAGTGGAGATCACTCGTATTGCAGCACAGTTATTTTAATGTAAACGCCGCATTACATACAGTGGCGTGAACCGGAAGTGACGAGGGGTAGGTTTTTCTCACGGGTAGGTAATTCTCACGGAACACCACATTGGCTTGGCCTCCACTTACATCACCCTTGTGATTGCAGTATAGCTGGCCCTACTTACCCTAGGGACAGGTGCAGTCACCGCTGCAGCATAAGAAATTACAGCATTCCTTGCGCTATCCTGAACACCACTTTTAGTTACTAACGTCTCTTTAGATAGTGTAGAAACAGCATTATTATTACAGGTAGATGGAGCAGAGGCTCCTGACACAGAAACAGCATTTCCATTAATATTGTCAATTCTTGCTTCAACTTCCAACAACTAAGGAGTTACCAACAATGGAAATGTCCTTTTTATCACTCTTCACAGCAGAGTCCATACTAACCCTTCACTGGCTGGCTGAACACAGGTGGAATTAACAGCTTCAGCCAGGCAATGCTCTTCAATGCCCTCTGCTGCACCATCCATAGGAACTACACCTCCTTTTTTCTGCACAGGTAAATAAAAACAGCTTTTTCATTCATCTTTGGCTTTAATGGCTTCGGGGGGACATCATTAGTGATGGACGAACATCTGCCGGGGCAGGTTCGTGAACGTGATCGGCGAACTCGATCAAATGTTTACGAACCCCATTCATTTTAATGGCAGGCGAACATGAAAAACCTCTAGGTCATATTTGCAGCCACAAAATACTTACTAGCTGTGCACACATAGTCCCACAACATGGACACTGACATACCAGAAGTATTACTATTGGAAAAGTTGCCATACAACTTTTTTTTTTTTTTCAGCAAAAAATGTTATTTTGTTTTCTAAATCAGCCAGAACTGACAGCAGCCTGTAAATACATGTCAAATACATATAGGGTCCATTCACACTTCTGTAAAATGGGTCCGCATCCATTCCACAATTTAGTGGAACGTTTACAGACCCATTGATTTTCAATTCCAGTCTGAAAAATTAGGCATTCACAAAATGAAGATAAATAATAATAATAAATAAAGAAGTAAGTGTCGGCCAGTACAGGCCCCAAAAATTAGCCAACAGGCGTTCACCTGACAGCAAAGAACTTGGTTTTCTGTGGCTGGAGGTACACCAGGCATTTACAGGATACAGAAGTAAGTGTCGGCCATAACAGTCCCCAAAAATTAGCCCACAGGCGTTCACCTGACAGCAAAGAACTTGGTTTTCTGTGGCTGGAGGTACATTAGGCATTCACAGGATACAGAAGTAAGTGTCGGCCATTACAGGCCCCAAAAATTAGCCCACAGGCGTTCACCTGACAGCAAAGAACTTTGTATTCTGTGGCTGGAGGTACATTAGGAATTCACAGGATACAGAAGTAAGTGTCGGCCAGTATATGCCCCAAAAATTAGCCCACAGGCGTTCACCTGACAGCAAAGAACTTGGTTTTCTGTGGCGGGAGGTACATTAGGCATTCACAGGATACAGAAGTAAGTGTCGACCATTACAGGCCCCAAAAATTAGCCAACAGGCGTTCACCCGACAGCAAAGAACTTTTTATTCTGTGGCTGGAGGTTGCTGTGTGGAGCAGGGACAGACTGTATAGTGACACAAGTCGCTAGCTAATAGGTCCAAAAAAGCCTTTTGTCAGTGTAGGGAGAGGTTGCTGTGTGGAGCAGGGACAGACTGTAGCAATTAGGCATTCAACGGACATAAAAGGCCTTTTATGCCTCTGTATTTACCTAAGACAGGGACCATGAATTGTTATGAGTGGTGGCGGATATTTGTGGGCTGTCATGAGGAATTTGAATCAAACATGGTCTACTGGTCACATGTGTTGATATCCTCAGAGATCCATGCCTCATTCATTTTTCGAAATGTGAGGTAGTCAACACTGTCATGAGCTAGGCGAGTGAGATTATCGGTCACGATCTCCCCTGCTGCACTGAGCGTCCTTTCGGACAGGACACTGGACGAGGGGCAAGCCAACAGTTCCATTGCAAATTGTGCAAGCTCTGGCCAGAGGTCAAGCCTGCCCACCCAGTAGTCCAGGGGTTCAGCACTTCTCAGAGCGTCCACATCGACCGCTAACCCGAAATAGTCGGACACCTTTCGGTCTATGCGTTCCCTGAAGCTGGAGCCTTTGCAGTCAACGCATAAGTCACCGTAAGCCCAACACTCACCTAGGGACAATCCGCTGGATGGATAGAAACTAGGGTTTCCATCCGTCCAGATTTGACAGATCGGATCGGATGTCAGCAGACATGTCTCCGCTGACATCCGATGCCCCATAGACATGCATGGGGGGACCGTTCAGATCCGCCAAAAAAACGGACAGGCGGATCTGAACGGTCCGCCTGTGTGAAAGGGGCCTAAAAAGGCACCTGGACTCCTATCACCGAGCCCAGTGGGAGCAACGCCGTCAGAACCCACAAAGCCACACTCCAGGCTCTCACCGTCCAGCCTCTTCTCCTTCTCTTCTCTCCTCACAATTGTCCTCCACTCCACCCTCCATCATGCCCTCCTCACGTTTTTCTAGAGAAAGGCAGGCTTCCATGGCACAAATGTTCAAGCGTGAAAAAATGATGACGCCGGATAACCCTCTTGCCCAACGGTTGACCACTGGCTTGTCGGAACTGATAGCCCACCAACTACTGCCATATAAACTGGTGGACTCGGAGGACTTTCGAAAATTTGTGGCCATTGGAACACCACTATTAGTGTTGAGCGAACACGGACTGTATTATTCGTGTTCGTACCGAATAATTGGATTTTTTTTACCCGAACACGGACACGGACACTTTACTGTATGTTCGGGTAAAAATCCGTGTTCGGTCGTTTTATTTCCGGGTTTTGCATGCTTTGGCGCTCTTTTCATGGCGGGCTTTCAACAGCCAATCAACAATCGTTTAACTGGTGTGCCTTAAGCCATCCCAGCCATGCCTGCAAATGTCTTAGTAGCTGTGATTGGCCGTCTGAAGCATGTGACCAAGTCTTTATAAGTTCGAGGCAGCCGCCGCAGCAGCGTCATTCTGCTGCTTAGCTAAGGGACAGAGCACACATCAATGTGCTGGCTGCTGATTAGGGAAAGATAGGCAGGAAAAAACCATTTGTGTCCGGATAGAATTGAGGGACAGGTCGGAGTGTTTAGGCAGGGCGAGTTGTAGGCATTTTAGGGATAGAGTCTGCTGAATTATAGGGTCAGTGTCTTCTACAAACTACAATCGATATTGCTGTGTGGGGGGTGGGGTGAATCTGCACTCAATCCTGATCTACGATCTCTTCTCAATCCTGTTAGGGACAGAGTCTGCTGAATTTTAGGGAAACTGTGTTCTACAAACTACAATCGATATTGCTGTGTGGTGTGGGATTGGAGATAGGCAGGTGTCAGTGATCCACATCCATTTTTCTGTGTGTGAGCTGCAGTGAACACAATCTTTTTGGGCTGCAGTGAACACAATCTTTTTGGGCTGCAGTGAACACAATCTTTTTGGGCTGCAGTGAACACAATCTTTTTGGGGTGCAGTGAACAAAATCTTTTTGGGGTGCAGTGAACACAATCCTTTTTGGTGTGCAGTGAACACAATCTTTGTGGGGTGCAGTGAACAAAATCCTTTGTGGGGTGCAGTGAACACAATCTTTTTGGGGTGCAGTGAACAAAATCCTTTTTGGGGTGCAGTGAACAACATCCTTTTTGGGGTGCAGTAAACACAATCTTTTTGGGGTGCAGTGAACAAAATCCTTTGTGGGGTGCAGTGAACACAATCTTTTTGGGGTGCAGTGAACACAATCTTTTTGGGGTGGAGTGAACAACATCCTTTTTGGGGTGCAGTGAACAAAATCCTTTTTGGGGTGCAGTGAACAAAATCATTTTTGGGGTGCAGTGAACACAATCTTTTTGGGGTGCAGTGAACACAATCTTTGTGGGGTGCAGTGAACACAATCTTTTTGGGGTGGAGTGAACAACATCCTTTTTGGGGTGCAGTGAACAACATCCTTTTTGGGGTGCAGTGAACACAATCTTTTTGGGGTGCAGTGAACACAATCTTTGTGGGGTACAGTGAACAGAATCTTTGTGGGGTGCAGTGAACACAATCTTTGGGGGGTACAGTGAACACAATCTTTTTGGGGTGCAGTGAACACAATCTTTGTGGGGTGCAGTGAACACAATCTTTTTGGGGTGGAGTGAACAAAATCATTTTTGGGGTGCAGTGAACAACATCCTTTTTGGGGTGCAGTGATCAAAATCCTTTTTGGGGTGCAGTGAACACAATCTTTTTGGGGTGCAGTGAACAAAATCCTTTGTGGGGTGCAGTGAACAGAATCTTTGTGGGGTGCAGTGAACACAATCTTTGGGGGGGGTACAGTGAACACAATCTTTTTGGGGTGCAGTGAACACAATCTTTGTGGGGTACAGTGAACAGAATCTTTGTGGGGTGCAGTGAACACAATCTTTGGGGGGTACAGTGAACACAATCTTTTTGGGGTGCAGTGAACACAATCTTTGGGGGGTACAGTGAACACAATCTTTTTGGGGTGCAGTGAACACAATCTTTGTGGGGTGCAGTGAACACAATCTTTGGGGGGGGTACAGTGAACACAATCTTTTTGGGGTGCAGTGAACAACATCCTTTTAGGGTGCAGTGAACACAATCTTTGTGGGGTGCAGTGAACAACATCCTTTTAGGGTGCAGTGAACACAATCTTTGTGGGGTACAGTGAACAGAATCTTTGTGGGGTGCAGTGAACACAATCTTTGGGGGGTACAGTGAACACAATCTTTGTGAGGTGCAGTGAACACAATCTTTGTGGGGTGCAGTGAACACAATCATTGTGGGGTGCAGTGAACTCAATCTTTGTGGGGTACAGTGAACACAATCTCATACTTCTGAAGATTTGAGGGTGCTGCCTGTTCCATACTCCCCCTACTCCTCATCTAGCCTTTTAGGGGTACAAACAATAGTAATTGGGGCCTAGTGTGGTTGTGTACGTGTGATATACATACACTTTTTTTGGATCATATTTTCTATTCCGCTATTTAATCAAAAACCTTTGGGGATCAGTTAAATTGGGGGATAGTCTGTGTTGGTACGTGTGAGAGAGATCCACCTTTCCAAGTTGTTGGGGTTCATCTCATACTTCTGAAGGTTTGAGGGTGCTGCCTGTTCCATACTCCCCCTACTCCTAGCCTTTTAGGGGTACAAACAATAGTAATTGGGGCCTAGTGTGGTTGTGTACGTGTGATATACATACACTTTTTTTGGATCATATTTTCTATTCCGCTATTTAATCAAAAACCTTTGGGGATCAGTTAAATTGGGGGATAGTCTGTGTTGGTACGTGTGAGAGAGATCCACCTTTCCAAGTTGTTGGGGTTCATCTCATACTTCTGAAGGTTTGAGGGTGCTGCCTGTTCCATACCCCCCCTACTCCTCATCTAGCCTTTTAGGGGTACAAACAATAGTAATTGGGGCCTAGTGTGGTTGTGTACGTGTGATATACATACACTTTTTTTGGATCATATTTTCTATTCCGCTATTTAATCAAAAACCTTTGGGGATCAGTTAAATTGGGGGATAGTCTGTGTTGGTACGTGTGAGAGAGATCCACCTTTCCAAGTTGTTGGGGTTCATCTCATACTTCTGAAGGTTTGAGGGTGCTGCCTGTTCCATACTCCCCCTACTCCTCATCTAGCCTTTTAGGGGTACAAACAATAGTAATTGGGGCCTAGTGTGGTTGTGTACGTGTGATATACATACACTTTTTTTGGATCATATTTTCTATTCCGCTATTTAATCAAAAACCTTTGGGGATCAGTTAAATTGGGGGATAGTCTGTGTTGGTACGTGTGAGAGAGATCCACCTTTCCAAGTTGTTGGGGTTCATCTCATACTTCTGAAGGTTTGAGGGTGCTGCCTGTTCCATACCCCCCCTACTCCTCATCTAGCCTTTTAGGGGTACAAACAATAGTAATTGGGGCCTAGTGTGGTTGTGTACGTGTGATATACATACACTTTTTTTGGATCATATTTTCTATTCCGCTATTTAATCAAAAACCTTTGGGGATCAGTTAAATTGGGGGATAGTCTGTGTTGGTACGTGTGAGAGAGATCCACCTTTCCAAGTTGTTGGGGTTCATCTCATACTTCTGAAGGTTTGAGGGTGCTGCCTGTTCCATACTCCCCCTACTCCTCATCTAGCCTTTTAGGGGTACAAACAATAGTAATTGGGGCCTAGTGTGGTTGTGTACGTGTGATATACATACACTTTTTTTGGATCATATTTTCTATTCCGCTATTTAATCAAAAACCTTTGGGGATCAGTTAAATTGGGGGATAGTCTGTGTTGGTACGTGTGAGAGAGATCCACCTTTCCAAGTTGTTGGGGTTCATCTCATACTTCTGAAGGTTTGAGGGTGCTGCCTGTTCCATACCCCCCCTACTCCTCATCTAGCCTTTTAGGGGTACAAACAATAGTAATTGGGGCCTAGTGTGGTTGTGTACGTGTGATATACATACACTTTTTTTGGATCATATTTTCTATTCCGCTATTTAATCAAAAACCTTTGGGGATCAGTTAAATTGGGGGATAGTCTGTGTTGGTACGTGTGAGAGAGATCCACCTTTCCAAGTTGTTGGGGTTCATCTCATACTTCTGAAGGTTTGAGGGTGCTGCCTGTTCCATACCCCCCCTACTCCTCATCTAGCCTTTTAGGGGTACAAACAATAGTAATTGGGGCCTAGTGTGGTTGTGTACGTGTGATATACATACACTTTTTTTGGATCATATTTTCTATTCCGCTATTTAATCAAAAACCTTTGGGGATCAGTTAAATTGGGGGATAGTCTGTGTTGGTACGTGTGAGAGAGATCCACCTTTCCAAGTTGTTGGGGTTCATCTCATACTTCTGAAGGTTTGAGGGTGCTGCCTGTTCCATACCCCCCCTACTCCTCATCTAGCCTTTTAGGGGTACAAACAATAGTAATTGGGGCCTAGTGTGGTTGTGTACGTGTGATATACATACACTTTTTTTGGATCATATTTTCTATTCCGCTATTTAATCAAAAACCTTTGGGGATCAGTTAAATTGGGGGATAGTCTGTGTTGGTACGTGTGAGAGAGATCCACCTTTCCAAGTTGTTGGGGTTCATCTCATACTTCTGAAGGTTTGAGGGTGCTGCCTGTTCCATACCCCCCCTACTCCTCATCTAGCCTTTTAGGGGTACAAACAATAGTAATTGGGGCCTAGTGTGGTTGTGTACGTGTGATATACATACACTTTTTTTGGATCATATTTTCTATTCCGCTATTTAATCAAAAACCTTTGGGGATCAGTTAAATTGGGGGATAGTCTGTGTTGGTACGTGTGAGAGAGATCCACCTTTCCAAGTTGTTGGGGTTCATCTCATACTTCTGAAGGTTTGAGGGTGCTGCCTGTTCCATACTCCCCCTACTCCTAGCCTTTTAGGGGTACAAACAATAGTAATTGGGGCCTAGTGTGGTTGTGTACGTGTGATATACATACACTTTTTTTGGATCATATTTTCTATTCCGCTATTTAATCAAAAACCTTTGGGGATCAGTTAAATTGGGGGATAGTCTGTGTTGGTACGTGTGAGAGAGATCCACCTTTCCAAGTTGTTGGGGTTCATCTCATACTTCTGAAGGTTTGAGGGTGCTGCCTGTTCCATACTCCCCCTACTCCTCATCTAGCCTTTTAGGGGTACAAACAATAGTAATTGGGGCCTAGTGTGGTTGTGTACGTGTGATATACATACACTTTTTTTGGATCATATTTTCTATTCCGCTATTTAATCAAAAACCTTTGGGGATCAGTTAAATTGGGGGATAGTCTGTGTTGGTACGTGTGAGAGAGATCCACCTTTCCAAGTTGTTGGGGTTCATCTCATACTTCTGAAGGTTTGAGGGTGCTGCCTGTTCCATACTCCCCCTACTCCTCATCTAGCCTTTTAGGGGTACAAACAATAGTAATTGGGGCCTAGTGTGGTTGTGTACGTGTGATATACATACACTTTTTTTGGATCATATTTTCTATTCCGCTATTTAATCAAAAACCTTTGGGGATCAGTTAAATTGGGGGATAGTCTGTGTTGGTACGTGTGAGAGAGATCCACCTTTCCAAGTTGTTGGGGTTCATCTCATACTTCTGAAGGTTTGAGGGTGCTGCCTGTTCCATACCCCCCCTACTCCTCATCTAGCCTTTTAGGGGTACAAACAATAGTAATTGGGGCCTAGTGTGGTTGTGTACGTGTGATATACATACACTTTTTTTGGATCATATTTTCTATTCCGCTATTTAATCAAAAACCTTTGGGGATCAGTTAAATTGGGGGATAGTCTGTGTTGGTACGTGTGAGAGAGATCCACCTTTCCAAGTTGTTGGGGTTCATCTCATACTTCTGAAGGTTTGAGGGTGCTGCCTGTTCCATACCCCCCCTACTCCTCATCTAGCCTTTTAGGGGTACAAACAATAGTAATTGGGGCCTAGTGTGGTTGTGTACGTGTGATATACATACACTTTTTTTGGATCATATTTTCTATTCCGCTATTTAATCAAAAACCTTTGGGGATCAGTTAAATTGGGGGATAGTCTGTGTTGGTACGTGTGAGAGAGATCCACCTTTCCAAGTTGTTGGGGTTCATCTCATACTTCTGAAGGTTTGAGGGTGCTGCCTGTTCCATACTCCCCCTACTCCTCATCTAGCCTTTTAGGGGTACAAACAATAGTAATTGGGGCCTAGTGTGGTTGTGTACGTGTGATATACATACACTTTTTTTGGATCATATTTTCTATTCCGCTATTTAATCAAAAACCTTTGGGGATCAGTTAAATTGGGGGATAGTCTGTGTTGGTACGTGTGAGAGAGATCCACCTTTCCAAGTTGTTGGGGTTCATCTCATACTTCTGAAGGTTTGAGGGTGCTGCCTGTTCCATACCCCCCCTACTCCTCATCTAGCCTTTTAGGGGTACAAACAATAGTAATTGGGGCCTAGTGTGGTTGTGTACGTGTGATATACATACACTTTTTTTGGATCATATTTTCTATTCCGCTATTTAATCAAAAACCTTTGGGGATCAGTTAAATTGGGGGATAGTCTGTGTTGGTACGTGTGAGAGAGATCCACCTTTCCAAGTTGTTGGGGTTCATCTCATACTTCTGAAGGTTTGAGGGTGCTGCCTGTTCCATACTCCCCCTACTCCTCATCTAGCCTTTTAGGGGTACAAACAATAGTAATTGGGGCCTAGTGTGGTTGTGTACGTGTGATATACATACACTTTTTTTGGATCATATTTTCTATTCCGCTATTTAATCAAAAACCTTTGGGGATCAGTTAAATTGGGGGATAGTCTGTGTTGGTACGTGTGAGAGAGATCCACCTTTCCAAGTTGTTGGGGTTCATCTCATACTTCTGAAGGTTTGAGGGTGCTGCCTGTTCCATACCCCCCCTACTCCTCATCTAGCCTTTTAGGGGTACAAACAATAGTAATTGGGGCCTAGTGTGGTTGTGTACGTGTGATATACATACACTTTTTTTGGATCATATTTTCTATTCCGCTATTTAATCAAAAACCTTTGGGGATCAGTTAAATTGGGGGATAGTCTGTGTTGGTACGTGTGAGAGAGATCCACCTTTCCAAGTTGTTGGGGTTCATCTCATACTTCTGAAGGTTTGAGGGTGCTGCCTGTTCCATACCCCCCCTACTCCTCATCTAGCCTTTTAGGGGTACAAACAATAGTAATTGGGGCCTAGTGTGGTTGTGTACGTGTGATATACATACACTTTTTTTGGATCATATTTTCTATTCCGCTATTTAATCAAAAACCTTTGGGGATCAGTTAAATTGGGGGATAGTCTGTGTTGGTACGTGTGAGAGAGATCCACCTTTCCAAGTTGTTGGGGTTCATCTCATACTTCTGAAGGTTTGAGGGTGCTGCCTGTTCCATACTCCCCCTACTCCTCATCTAGCCTTTTAGGGGTACAAACAATAGTAATTGGGGCCTAGTGTGGTTGTGTACGTGTGATATACATACACTTTTTTTGGATCATATTTTCTATTCCGCTATTTAATCAAAAACCTTTGGGGATCAGTTAAATTGGGGGATAGTCTGTGTTGGTACGTGTGAGAGAGATCCACCTTTCCAAGTTTTTGGGGTTCATCTCATACTACTGAAGATTTGAGGGTGCTGCCTGTTCCATACTCCTCCTCCTACTGCTCAACCATCCTTTTAGGGGTACAAACAATAGTAGTTGGGGCCTAGTGTGGTGGTGTACGTGCGAGATACATACACTTTCTTTTTGATCATATTTTCTATTCCGCTATTCAATTAAAACCTTTGGGGATCAATTCAATTGCGAGATAGTCTGTGTCGGTACGTGTGAGATCCACCTTTCCAAGTTGTTGGGGTTCATCTCATACTTCTGAAGATTTGAGGGTGCTGCCTGTTCCATACTCCTGCTCCTACTGCTCAACCATCCTTTTAGGGGTACAAACAATAGTAATTGGGGCCTAGTGTGGTTGTGTACGTGCGAGATACATACACTTTTTTTGATCATATTTCCTATTCCGCTATTCAATAAAAACCTTTGAGGATCAATTGAATTGCGGGATAGTCTGTGTCGGTACGTGTGAGATCCACCTTTCCAAGTTTTTGGGGTTCATCTCATACTTCTGAAGATTTGAGGGTGCTGTCTGTTCCATACTCCTCCTACTCCTCATCCATCCTTTTAGGGGTAGAAACAATAGTAATTGGGGCCTAGTGTGGTTTTGTACGTGCGAGATACATACACTTTTTTGGATCATATTTCCTATTCCGCTATTCAATAAAAACCTTTCTAGGGCAAGATCTTAAATTACAGAAATATGAGGAGACCGTCAAATAAGGGCCGTGGCCTGGGTCGTGGTGCTGCTGGTAGAGCTCCTGTTGCAAGGAGAGGACGTGGTCGATCTGTGCCAGCTACACGCACAAGTGAAACACCTTCCTCAAGTGTGAGTAGGCGACAGAACCTGCATCAGTATTTGGTAGGGCATCAAACGCCCCTAGAAGTGATGAGGCCAGAACAAGTTGAGGCGATAGTAGATTGGTTTGCTGCTGACAGTGCCTCCAGTTCCTTCACATTGTCTCCCACCCAGTCTACTGCAGAAAGGTCAGAGTTGGCACCTGCAGCCAATGTCCAACCGTCTTTCACCTCACCCCCTTGCAAATCAGGCCAGCAGTCTGAGCCCCAAGCCATACAGCAGTCTCTTATTCTTTTTGAGGACTCTGTCAGCAGGGTTTCCCAGGGCCATCCACCTAGCCCTGCCCCAGAAGTGGAAGAGATTGAGTGCAGCGATGCCCAACCACTTATTTCTCAAGATGAGTACATGCAAGGATCATCGCAGCACGTCTCCGATGATGACGAAACGCAGGTGCCAACTGCTGCGGCGTTCAGCATTGTGGAGACCGACAAGGAGGGCAGGGGTGAAGACTGGGTGGAAGATGATGTGGAGGACGATGAGGTCCTCGACCCCACATGGAATGAACGTCATGCAGGTGACCTGAGTAGTTTGGAGGAAGAGGCGGTGGTCGCACAGAGCCACCAGCACAGCAGAAGAGGGAGCAGGGTGCAGAAGCGGAGCGGCCGTGCCCTAGACACTACGCCCGCTACTGCCCAACGCAGCAAGGGAACGAGCGCACCAAAGTCAGCTCAAAGGAGTTCTCTAGCGTGGAAGTTCTTTAGAAAATGTGCTGATGACAGGACACGAGTGGTTTGCACCCTGTGCAATCAGAGCTTGAAGCGAGGCATAAACCTTCTCAACCTGAGCACAACCTGCATGATCAGGCATCTAAGTGCAAAGCACGAGCTGCAGTGGAGTACACACCTTCAAAACCAAGAAACGTCTCTGGCTCATCCTGCTTCCTCTTCTGCTGCAGTCTCGGCCGCTCCAGCCACATCTGTAGTGATACCGGCACCTGCCACCCCGCAAACAGACGATCTGTCAGCAACACCACCACCTGGGTCACCAACAACCATCTCCACAATGTCCCGTGGAAGCGTTCAGCTTTCCATCTCCCAAACACTTGAGAGGAAGAGGAAGTACCCCCCTACCCACCCGCGATCCCTGGCCCTGAATGCCAGCATTTCAAAATTATTGGCCTTTGAAATGCTGTCATTCCGTCTGGTGGAGACGCACAGTTTTAAAAACCTTATGTCGGTGGCTGTCCCACAGTACGTCGTGCCCAGCCGCCACTACTTTTCCAGGCAAGCCATCCCTTCCCTGCACAACCAAGTGGGGGAAAATATCAGGTGTGCACTGCGCAACGCCATCTGTGCCAAGGTCCACCTAACTACGGATACGTGGACCAGTAAGCACGGTCAGGGGCGTTATATCTCCCTAACGGCACACTGGGTAAATGCAGTGGCGGATGGGCCTGAGGCGGATAGCAATTTGGCGCATGTCCTTCCACCACCGAGGATTGCAGGGCGCTTCAGTTTGCCTCCTGTTCCTAACTCCTCCTACTCCGCTTCCTCATCCTCTACCGCCTCCTCATCCGGACAGCGTAACACCTTCACCACCAACTTCAGCACGGCCAGGGGTAAACGACAGCAGGCAGTTTTACAACTTGCCTGTTTGGGGGACAAACCACACACCGCGCAGGAGTTGTGGAGGAGCATGGAACAGCAGACAAATGAGTGGTTGCTGCCAGCGAGCCTCAAGCCCGGCCTGGTGGTGTGCGATAACGGGCGAAATCTCATAGCAGCTCTGGGCCTAGCCGGTTTGACGCACATCCCTTGCCTGGCGCATGTGCTGAATTTGGTGGTGCAGAGGTTCCTTAAAAACTACCCCGATATGTCAGAGCTGCTGCAGAAAGTGCGGGCCGTTTGTGCGCACTTTCGGCGTTCTCACCCTGCTGCTGCTCGCCTGGCAGCGCTGCAGCGTAACTTCGGCCTTCCCGCTCACCGCCTCATATGTGACGTGCCCACAAGGTGGAACTCCACCTTGCACATGCTGGAAAGACTGTGCGAGCAGCAGCAGGCCATAGTGGAGTTTCAGCTGCAGCACGCACGCGTGAGTCGCTCTGCGGAACAGCACCACTTCACCACCAATAACTGGGCCTCCATGCGAGACCTGTGTGCCTTGTTGCGCTGTTTTGAGTACTCCACCAACATGGCCAGTGGCAATGACGCCGTTCTCAGCTTAACTATCCCACTTCTATGCCTCCTTGAAAAAACAATTCGGGCGATGATGGAAGAGGATGTGGCACAGGATGAGGAGGAGGAGGAGGATGAAGAGGTAACATTTCCAAGGCTTTCAGGGCAGTCATTCGCAAGGGGCTCCGAGGGTGGGTTCCTGCACACGCAAACGCCAGGGACGCAATTGTCCAGCAGGGGCACAGTTCTGGAGGATGAGGAGGATGAGGAGGAGGAGGAGCTGGAGGAGGAGATGGAACCATGTTCACAGCAGGGTGGCACCCAGGCCAGCTCATGGCCATCACTGGTGCGTGGCTGGGGGGATACAGAGGACACGGACGATACACCTCCCACAGAGGACAGCCTTTCGTTGCCTCTGGGCAGCCTGGCACACATGAGCGATTACATGCTGCAGTGTCTCCACAACGACCGCCGAGTTGCCCACATTCTAACTTGTGCTGATTACTGGGTGGCCACGCTGCTGGATCCCCGTTACAAGGACAACGTACCGTCCTTAATTCACTCACTGGAGCGCGATCGCAAGATGCGCGAGTACAAGCGCACGCTGGTAGACGCCATGCTGCTGGCATTCCCATCTGACAGCGGGGCCACAGTGGAAGCACAAGGCAGAGGAGGAGGAGGAGGAGGTCGCCAACGCAACCAGGGCACCGCCAGCACCTCAGAAGGCAGGGTTAGCATGGCCGAAATGTGGAAAAGCTTTGTCAGCACGCCACAACAAACAGCAGCACCAGCAGCTCAGATGGAACGTCTTAGCAGGAGGCAGCATTTTACCAACATGGTGGAGCAGTATGTGTGCACACGCCTACATGTAGTGAATGACGGGTCTGCCCCCTTCAACTTCTGGGTCTCCAAATTGGGCACATGGCCTGAGCTTGCCCTTTACGCCTTGGAGGTGCTGGCGTGCCCTGCAGCCAGTGTATTATCTGAACGGGTATTTAGCACGGCTGGGGGCGTTATAACAGACAAGCGCAGCCGCCTGTCCAGAGACAATGTGGACAAGCTCACGTTCATTAAAATGAACCAGGCATGGATCCCACGGGACTTTTCCGTACCTTATGCAGAATAGCAATGGATACCGACCTTACCCACCCATTGTTCCATTTTTGCTCTTTCTCACTCTTTTGGGGTGTACCCTCATTTAAAATTTTTGAAAAGAAGCAGTGTTGGCTACCTCGTCCTCCTCCTCAGGGCCAGATTAATGTAGGGGCTATTGGAGCTGCAGCTCCAGGCCCCTACCTTTTATATAGGCCCCGGGTTGGCCATATTCACTGTTACCGCTCTTCTGTCACTTGTAAACACAGAAGTCTGGCTTCTATGCTCGCTTCCCCAGGCAGCACCCTCAGAACCTCCCCACACAGCGTGAAGGCCGGACAAGGAGGGACAGTTGGCGATGCATGGATGTGTTTATGGGCTTCAGAGACAGCATCCCATGTTGAATTAGGCATGCATGGCTGCACCCTTCCTCCTCTGGGTGCATGGCAAGGCACGGCCCTTAAGGCCCTTCAAAATCCTCAGCACCAAGCCCATGATGCTGTTAATCCGGCCCTGGTCCTCCTCCACCGCCGCTTCCACCTACACCGCCCATAGGTGTGCGCAGCCTATTGCATTAAGGTGTGCACCCCAAAGTTGAAATACACATGCATGTGTTTGCCAGCAGGGAGAGTAATGTATCGGGGCCATGTACCTGTAGGCAAGGAGAAATAGAGCAGAGCAGGTCCCAGGGAGATCTTTCCCATCTCCTCACTGGCAATGCTATGTGCCCTAGGTGATTAGGGTGTGCCCAGGCACACCCAGCACACCCTGTGCGCACGCCTATGTCACCGCCACATCCACCACCACCTCAACCTCCCTCCTACTCCATATGGGCCTCGTCCTTCAGAGATGAAGAAGAACATTGTTTTATTTTTCTGTTTTTTTTTGTTGTTTTAAGTTATTTCCCTATCCACATTTGTTTGCAGAGCACTTGCCATGCTCTTAATTATGTTTTGCTGCCATTTGCAGCACTCTAGCCCTTTCCTTTGGTGTTTTAGAGCCATTTTAGTGCCTTAAAGTTCGGGTCCCCATTGACTTCAATGGGGTTCGGTGTCCGGGAAAAGTTCGGTAAAAGTCCGGGACACGGACCCGGACTTTTTTTTAAAGTTCGGCCGAACCCGTCGAACACGGACATCTAGGTGTCCGCTCAACCCTAACCACTATGGAAGGTCCCAGGAAGGAAATATTTCTCACAGAAGAGCATCCCAGAGCTACGTATATGGCCATGTTCAGCGGCAAGTGAATGTATCTCTGCCACACAGTGTCGGTGCCAAGATACATCTGACCATAGGCACGTGGTCTAGCAAACACGAGCAGGGAAGGAATATAACTTTTACTGCCCACTGGGTGAACCTTCTGGCGGCCGTCAAGCATGTAACCCGTGGCACCCATGTAGATTTGGTTTTACCGCCACGGATTGCATGCAGGCTTGCCTCTTCTTCTCCTCCTCCTACTCCATCCTCCCTCTCCTCCTCGGCTGAATCCTCCTTTTCCGCTGCTACCGTCTCTTCCACTGCGCCGCCCAAGACCCCAGAACCTATTTAGCATGCCAGGTGAGACATTGCCTTGCTGTGCTGCGTCTGTTGCGCCTGGAAGCCAAGAGCTACTCTGGTCCTGCACTCCTTTCAGCTTTGCGTTAACAGGCAGATCAGTGGCTAACACCGCTCAATTTGACAGTTGGTAAAGTGGTGTGCAACAACGGTACCAATCTGCTGAGCGTGCTGAAACATGGCAAAATTACACACGTGCAATGGACACCATTTCACGGCACGAACAGCCGCTTACTCATAACCACAGCCACTGTGGTTATGAGTAAGCGGCTGTTCGTGCCGTGAAACGCGTCAACCTTTGGACTTGTCTGTTCCTTACACTGTCTGTCTGTTTATGAACTTTGAGGAATAAAGAAACAATTTTGCTTTCATCTACCCTGTGTGCGGTTCCACACTTTCCATTGCACATTTCCGGATGGCGGATCTAACCAGCACCAGGTTGGGCCAATACACCTGAGCGGCTTCCCTTCTTTCCAGTTTCTAAAAAATTACACACGTGTCATGCATGGCACACGTCCTGAACTTGGTTGTGCAGTGATCGTTGTCAAATACCCTGGGGTCCAAGACGTCTTGCAGCAGGCCAGGAAAATCTCAGGCCATTTCAGAAGATCTTACACAGCCATCTTCTGCAGCAATTTCATGAGATCACCAAATCGCCATCAGTGACATCGTACCTTACGCCTTCTTTCTGGAGCATGCATTGCATCATGTCATTGATCAAGCCGTCGAGGAGCAGGAGCAGGAAGATGAGGAAGTCACAATGCTGGATGAATATAGAAAGCATAATATAGTGGATTTGTATTGTGCAGCATTGTGACTGGTGAGCAATTCTGCAGCGATACTACAACTACAAAGTGACAAACGCAATTAGAAAAAAGTATTATTACTGGTGTGATAGACCAGTGGCCCCCCAAAATGACAGATTGAAGTGGGGGTGTTATACAACAATATACTTTCACAATAGTGTATTTGGGTACTGCAGAAATTTTGCCTCTGCATCATCGACGTCACCTTCCCCACCACTAACATTAGAGATCTCGGAGTAGGCAGCAACAGCGGGGACCAACGTCCTTGGGCTGATCTGGGTACCGTCGTCAGAGTGCTGAGTGGCGGCTGTTGCTACCTCCTCTTCCTGATCCGATGCCAAGAATGGCTGCGCATCGTAAATGTCTTGTGATGGATCGGAAAAAAATTCCTGTGACTCAAGCGGAGGGTATATGGTGGTGGTGGTGGTGTTGGTGGTGGTGTTGGTGGTGGTGTCTTTGGGGGTGAACACAGCAGAGAGTGAAAAGGGTGCAGATAGAAAGGATGAGGAGGGTGCAGAAGAGGAAGGCTGAGTGAGCCACTCAACCAAGTCTGGTGCGTCCTTTGACATAATCAAATGCACCTTCTGCAACTTCCCACTTTGGCTCCTGCCCTACCCCTACCACCCCTGCGGAAGGGCCTGCCTCTTCCTCTGCCTGTCATTTTTTTAAATGACCCTGTGACAAAAGTCTCTAGAGAAGCGCAGTATATGTGGAAGAAGGTAAATAACACCCCGCTTCAATCTGTCGTTATGGGGGGCCACTGGTATATCACACCAGTTATAATACTTTTTTCCCAGTAACATTTGTCACTGTGTGTAGTTAACGCAGCAAAATTTCTGCCGTACCCAAAGACACTATAATATGCTTTCTATATTAGAAAGTATATTATAAGTGTATTACACCCCTATATACTGCACACTAAACAATAGTACACCTATACCAGTCCTTTAAAGGACATTTGTGGACCTATTACTGATTGAGCTGTGTCACTGACAGTCTGGCCCTGCTCCCCACAGCAACCTCTCCCTACACTGACAAAAGACCGAATATAGACAGTACACCTATACCAGTCCTTTAACTACTTAAGCCCCGGAGGATTTGGCTGCTCAAAGACCAGGCCCTATTATGCGATTCGGCACTGCGTGACTTACGCGGACAATCGTGCGACGCTGTACCAAAATGAAATTGACATTCTTTTTTCCCCACAAACAGATTTTTTTTTTGGTGGTATTTGATCACCTGTTCGATTTTTATTTTTTGCGCTATAAACAAAAAAAGAGCGACGATTTTGAAAAAATAACAATATTTTTCACATTTTTTTATATGAAATTCTCAAAAAAATGTAAAAATCTAAATCTTTTAACATTTTAGGCCAATTTGTTTTCTAGTACATATTTTTGGTAAAAAAAAATCGCAATAAGTGTGTTTTGATTGGTTTGCGTAAAAGTTATTGCAATTACTACATTTTTATTGTTTTTTTTTAAAACTAATAATGGCGGCGATCTGCAATTTTTTTGCGGGACTGCAACATTGCGGCGGACAGATCGGACCCCTGACTGACATTTTTGACACTTTTGGGAGTACCAGTGAAATTACTACAGTAATCAGTGCTATTAATTTGCACTGTTACTGTCAAAATGACACTGGCAGAGAAGGGGTTAACTTTATTGGTGATCAAGGGGTTAATTGTGTCCCTAGGGGCGTGATTCTAACTGTTAGAGGGCGTTAGCAGGATCGCATAGCCTCTGTGATGATCTAAGGGAGAATGACAGACGGCTGTGTTTACATCAGCTGTCTGTCTTTCTCCCTCTCCTGAGGGAAATCGCGAGTGGCCGGCGGCCATCGGAGCCACCGGTCATACACGCTGGGATGGCAGGGAACGAGTGGGGGCGGACGCGCGCCCCCTACAGGCTCGTGGGTGAGCGACGTACCCATATGTCACTTTGCCCAGGAGAGGCTGACTGCCGCAGTATATAGCCGTGCGGCAGTCAGCAAGTGGTTAAAGGACTTTTGTGGACCTATTACTGAGCGATTTGTGTCACTGACAGTCTGTCCCTGCTCCCCACAGCAACCTCTCCCTACACTGACAAAAGACAGAATATAGACAGTACACCTATACCAGTCCTTTAAAGGACTTTTGTGGACCTATTACCGAGCAATTTGTGTTACTGACAGTCTGTCCCTGCTCCCCACAGCAACCTCTCCCTACACTGACCAAAGACAGAATATAGACAGTACACCTATACCAGTCCTTTAAAGGACTTTTGTGAACCTATTACCGAGCGGTTTGTGTTACTGAAAATCTGTCCCTGCTTCCCACAGCAACCTCTCCCTACACTGACAAAAGACAGAATATAGACAGTACACCTATTCCAGTCCTTTAAATTACTTTTGTGGACCTATTACCGAGTGATTTGTGTTACTGACAGTCTGTCCCTGCTCCCCACAGCAATTTCTCCCTACACTGACAAAAGACAGAATATAGACCAAACAATAGTACACCTATACCAGTCCTTAAAAGGACTTTTGGGGACCTATTACCGAGCGATTTGTGTCACTGACAGTCTGTCTCTGCTCCACACAGCAAACCTCTCCCTACACTGACAAAATGCAGAATGTAAAATGGCAGCCAGATCAGGTCTATTTATAAGGTAGGGGGTATGTCCATGTGCTGAAATGTCTCAATTGGCTGTCCTGTACCACCTGATGGATGTGTCATGGGTCAAAGTTCTTCACAATGTAAAAGAATATGGCGGCCGTGAACATCGCCATATGTTCACATGATCGGCGGACAGCGAACGAGCAAAGTTTGCCGCAAACGAACCGCTGGGCGAACCGCAAGGCCATCTCTAGACATCATTATACTCTTCTTCAACCTCTGAGACATCCGACAGAGAAAATTTGCGACCATGTAAAAGTGATTCCATCTCCGTGATACATTTTAGCATACCTGATTCTTTCACATGCTCAGATGGGTCACCTTGCTCCATAGACTGTTGGGGGGGATAAGGGTACAGATTTTTCTGGACCCGATGGCACACTGCCAGTCAAATCATCTGGCTGCTGATCACCCCCAGCCTGATTGGCAGAACTCTCACCACTTTGGACAAGCATATCGGCATTTGGTGCAGCATGAAAAGATTTTCCAGCGTGCTGGGCAGAAACTCAATCCATTACCACAGAAACATTTTTATAGAATACTGATTGTGGTTTCTTACGGCCTGATGATGCCTGTACTCCACTGGCCTCCATGGGTCCTCTGCCCATTGCACGAAACCGATCCTCATTGTTATATTATTCTTTGAAAGCCCCACTGGTTTACTTTGAAACAAGTGTAACTCAGAGCCATCGGTGTATGATATGGGGCTTAAACTACACTCACATCTGCGCGTTTCAGGAATGTGCACAAAAATATGCATTTCTGTGCGCATCCCTGGAACACATAAAACACCTATGTCATGCTTGCAGTGCCATTAATTGTTAAAGGCACCCCAAATGTGGGAAGCAAATGTGTGTTACACCATGGAAAAAGCTTTCGGCAAAAATGCAGGTAAACATATGTGCAAACTGAAATGCGTCAAAATGCTCCATTTGCTCCACATGAATTTGCCAGCCTGATGAAATTGATGGGCTGACCTATGCCTATCTCGCAAAAACACACAAAAATGTGTTTCAAATTGCTAGGTGTGAATGGGGTCTAACAGGGATTCTCGACATACCCTCTTACTCAGTTCAGGCAAATGTTGCCAGTAATTATCTTAAATAAACAGGTTCTGATAAAAACATGGAGGCTGCATTTTTTGACACCTCCCTCTGAAGATGCTGGTTCCCTGGTTGTCAGGTTGACCCTGCTGTTTCAAAACTTTGAGTCACTTACCTGGAACATGTACGCAGATACAGAGATTATGTAAATTTAATTGTAACTGTTTAGCTAGTGGAATTTCAAATTAATAAAAGAGAGATTACATTCAATGTATTAACGTTAAGTTGTTATATCTATGAAAATAAAACATCCAACCTCTGTATTCTAAAAAATGAAAACTTATTACTACAAACAGCTGGACTGGATTAAGGGTAAGGCCACTGAGGCAACTGCCTTAGGCCTCAAAGTAGAAGAAGGCCTCTTCAGCTCAGGTCCTGAAGGTCAGACCTGTAATTTGTGGATATTTGGTCTCATTTCTTTCTCTCCACATTTAGTTAGTGCAATTCTTGATAAACACATCTTTTTTCTGAACTGCAAAGAAGCTGTGCAGTTCATTTGAAATGCACGCTTTTCCCCTCACCTAATATAGTATTGTCTTTGTTGGGCATAAACCAAAATAAAGAAACCTAAGGTGTTCTCAAAGCTTGATTTTTAAATCTATTGAGATAGACTATAAACGGTTTTATTCATTTCAAATATTTTTGCTTGTACCACAGTCTAAACATTCAACATTCTTTTGTTGTGAAATCAGATTAATGTACTTGCTTGATTATGTTGGTTTTGAATTAGATTTAAAAACAGGATCGAGTTAAAGCGTAACTCCACTTTTGTTGAGAAAAAAACATTCCCCTCTGGTTGATCTCTGTACATTGCAAGGATTATACCAAATGTCGTTGCAGATTCCTACCTTTTGTTAGTCTGAAGAAATCATTGTTTATTCCTCTGCACCTCTGTGCAGAGTGGGTCAAATGGGAATGGTTTCATAATTATCTATCAGCTGTTCAGCTGCAGGGATCTAATGAGGAAAGCTGCTGGGCCTGCATCCCTTTAGACGTGTTCCTATAGGCAGTATCTCACCAAAAATGACAGTTATGTTGCAGGGGATGCCTGATATCTGACGTGTATCTTAGGCAGACTTCTAGGAAAATTGGTGAGCCAATCACACAAGCAGGAAATTATGTTTCTGGGGTGTGGCCAGTACACATTCTATGTACAGAACAGCTCCAGGTAGCCATATTGCATTGCATTTTCAGAAAATTACAACAGCTGTAGATTGAAAAGGAAAGGTCATTTTTAATAACATTCAATTACAATATAATATGTGCCGCAGTTGTATACGCTATATTGTTTTTTCTTTATTTGCTGTTTTATTTCCCCCACGAAAGTGGTGTTACCATTTAAAAGATAAGTGCACTATCCTTAACAGGCTGACTCCTCCCCTCTCCCCTTTTCATAAAAATGTTTTTGCTTCAAGCCTCATACACTACTAGTTTTTAAACTAGTTGAAGCCACTGTACTAACAATTCGATGAGGGACACCCCCCCCCCCCCACCAGGACACTCGGGTCAGTGCTCTTAACCATTGGCTGAAAGTGCTGACCTAGTCAGCAGACCTTTTTAGGTCATGCCCCTTAGACAGAAGCTGGCTGAATGGTCGGCTTCTGTCGGACCGTCTGTCGTACACAAGGGCTAAATGTCAGCCGGTTTCTATTGAACCGGCCAATGCCGTCTGACATTTTGCCCATGTCTACTAGGCTTTAGAGTATAGAAGTTAATTAACAACGCAGACTCCATGCTCCTTCATTAGGCGGCCTAATGAAGGAGCACGGATGCTCCGAAAGCTAGCAACGCCCATCTTTCCCTCCGCCTCACAGGAAGTGATGTCGGGCTGACAGGAAGTAGGAAGTGGAGCCCCAATGAGAGTCCTCCACCACCACAGCACCATCAGACAGGCTGACAGACAACAGCCTCCACGCACCACCGACACCCCGCACCCCTCCTTTCTGCAACGGTATCCAGGACAAGAAGATGGATGATCTCATTCACCTACCCTACCGGCCTTTACTTACCTAAGAGTAAGTCACTATGTGTTTTTTGTATTAATAAACCTTATGCTTCACTAAGCTGGCGCTGCTTTCTTTTTGTTTATTCTCCTCAGAGCCTCTCCTTGCTCCAGCTGGCAGACCCTTTTCGTGGGCCCCCTCCCCCCTTCCACCTCATCCTTTTTTATATGTTTCTACCCATTTTTTACTTTCTATATTTTTAACTCATGGTATGCCACCCACCATCAGAGAGCGCCATGTAATCATTGACTTTGTGGGAGTGTAATGGTCTGGGGCTGCATGAGTGCTGCCGGCACTGGGCAGCTGCAGTTTATTGAGGGAACTATGAATGCCAACATGTACTGTGACATACTGAAGCAGAGCATGATCCTCTCCCTTCGGAGACGGGGCCGCAGGGCAGTATTTCAACATGATAATGACCCCAAACACACCTCCTAGATGACCACTGCCTTGCTAAAAAAAAAGCTGAGGGTAAAGGTGATGGACTAGCCAAGCATGTCTCCAGACCTAAACCCTATTGAGCATCTGTGGGGCATCCTCAAACAGAAGGTGGGGGAGCGCAAGGCCTCTAACATCTACCAGCTCCGTGATGTTGTCATGGAGAAGTGGAAGAGGACTCCAGTGGCAACCTGTGAAGCTCTGGTGAACTCCATGCTCAAGAGGGTTAAGGCAGTGCTGGAAAATAATGGTGGCCACACAAAATATTGGCACTTTGGGCCCAATTTGGGCATTTTGACTTAGGGGTGTACTCATTTTTGTTGCCAGCAGTTTAGACATTAATGGCTGTGCGTTAAGTTATAATAAAATATTTACAAAAATATGAGGAGTGTACTCACTTTTGTGAGATACTGTATATGCGAATTGGATGCGATTGGAACGGTATCTGATTTGCATGACCTTTGAATTAAACCTGCTTTCTATGGAGCTGGTTCACATATTTGCGGTGCAGCGACAGTGCGAATTCACTGCTAATTTGATGAGTCCTTCGCGTTTTTTGAGCACTGCGGTGTGGCTCAGATGCGAATCCCAGGCTTTTGCCTTCTATGGGAATGCATATCAATCGCACATCGGATCAGCTTTGAATATGAATTCAATTTGAAAAAAAAAAAACTATCAGTGTGGGGGTCCACCTTTTGGGTCAGGTACGGATTTTAAGGGTAACGGCATGGGATTCCCCTCCAAATCCATACCAGACTATTTTTTTCACCATTTTTTTTATTGCAATGTTTTTGTTTTTTTCATTTAGCTGTCAGCGGGGAACTCTGCTGTTAGCTGATGAGTCATCTGTTGTTAAGGACACGGTGGCCGGCTTCTCGCTCTGCTCCCTAACAGTCAACCAGTGTTAAAGACGCCAGTGGCTGCCAGGTACAAAAAAATTGCATCTGGACCGCATCTAATTTATTAGCTGAACCGGTGCTTAGGAAATTCACAGTGAAAACGGAGGGGAAATTCGCATCGGACATGTGTGAACCTAGCCTTATGTTTTGTTTAGAAACATTTGTTTTTCACTTTAAGCACAGTGGACTTTTTATATATAAATATATTTTATCTATCTATCTATCTATCTATCTATCTATCTATCTATCTATCTATCTATCTATCTATCTATCTATCTATCTATCTATCTATCTATCTATCTATCTATCTATCTATCTATCTATCTATCTATCTATCTATCTATCTATCTGTCTATCTGTCTATCTGTCTATCTGTCTATCTGTCTATCTGTCTATCTGTCTATCTGTCTGTCTGTCTGTCTGTCTGTCTGTCTGTCTGTCTGTCTGTCTGTCTGTCTGTCTGTCTGTCTGTCTATCTATCTATCTATATATATATATATATATATATATATATTTTATGTGTTTTTCACAGTGCTAATAGTGATTTGAGTACTATATTGTTTGATTACTTTATGATATGTTTTTTATTTCAAAGAATTTTTATTGTTTTTAAGCAAAAAAAATACAGAGTACAACCGTAATAGAAAAATTGACATATGATATTTATTTTAATAGGCCCATTAAGTAGTAGACGTTTATGGATTATTTTTGAAAAAAAAATATATATATATCGTTCGGCGTCACTTTAAGCTTGTTCAGTGTGCAGGTTGGATTATTATGGAGCTGTAGAAACATTCACCCAGAGAACCGTGTTCGATTACAGAATTTTTTCCTAACTATTCACTGTTTGGAAGCTGTGACCAGGTCTTAATGCAGCTGTTTTAACCCTGAGCCCTCTTGCTCAGAAAGAGCTTTGTCACAAGCATTAGAACAAGTGACAAAGGTGTCAGCTCCTCCCCTGCTTCAGCTGTTCCAACGGCTTACACATCCACACAGCTGGATATTCACAGAAAGAGGGCTCATAGCTACTGTACAGAATGACTTGAAACACTGCCATACAGGCCATGCTTCAATAACCATGGCACCTGCTTCATGGGCACACAGCAGAATGCTCTTCCTTTTACTCATTCACATCTGTCACTTTACTACAAATTATTTCATTTTTCATGACCACAAAGAACACTTCAGATATAATATTTAAAGTTGTTTTATTATGTGTATGTGAGTCAAATTAATCAATTAAGGACCGGAGGATTTGGCTGCTCAATGACCAGGCCCTATTTTGCGATTCGGCACTGTGTTACTTTACCGGACAATTGTGCGGTCGTACGACTCTGTACCCAAACAAAATTGATGTCATTTTTTTTCCCCACAAACAGAGCTTTCTTTTGGTGGTATTTGATCACCTGTGTGATTTTTATTTTTTGCGCTATAAACAAAAAAAGAGCGACGATTTTGAAAAAAAATTACAATATTTTTCACATTTTTTTATATGTAAAAATCTATTTTATTTTAACATTTTAGGCCAATTTGTTTTCTGCTACATATTTTTTGTAAAAATAAATAGTAATTAGTGTATCTTGATTGGTTTGTGCAAAAGTTATTGCGTTTACTAACTATGGGAAAGATTTATGTCATTTTTATTGTTTTATTTTTTTTATTAGTAATGGCGGCGAGCTGCGATTCATCTTGTATCTAAGGCTGTCCATACATGTTCAATATTCTTGTACAATTTTCTGTTAGATTTACCACAAACCACATAATATGAGGTCAGAGCTAAATACCACTTTCATTTGTATCCAATTAGGCAGGCATTTGTGCTACATAGATGAAGGTAGATTTCAAAACAATTGCACAGAAAATTGTAAGAAAATTGTAAGAAAATTGTAAAATGTATGGTCAGCCTTAGTGTAGATTTCTGGGAGAATCAGTGAGCCAATCACACAAGCAAGAAATTGTTTTTCTGGGGTGTTTTCTGTACACATTCTGTGTACAGAACACCTCCCGGTTGCCATAACTCCAAAGGCGTAACTAGAACCCCGGTGCAAGAAACCTTGAAGGGACCCCTGGCCGGGGCCCTTCTTTTCAAGCCCAGGGCTCTTCCCACTGATCCTGGAGCCCTTTACCCTCATTGTGGGGCCCTTTATTATGGTCCCGCAATGGGACCCTTTCACAAGTTCTGCACTTGGGGCCTCCCCACGGTGGTGGAATGTCAGGGCCCGGTTGTAAGTGTGGTCTTTGCGATCCTGGAAGTTCACCCACTGGTGTCAGTAGTTTTTATTTTTTGGTACTTTAATTGTATTATTTTTTTTATCATTTTATTTTATTTTTTTACAATGTCACTGACTATGACTCTTTCCATTCAGAAAAGGAAGATGCTGGTAAATGACATATTTACCGACCCCTTCCTTGTTCTCTATTGTGACACATCCCCTGCAGCAGCCGACAGGAGAGGGGGGGGGGGGCGCATGGGGGGGGACCAGGGGAGCACACGGGGGCCAGAGACAGCAGAACACAAGTGACTAGATAGGAGGAGCGGTGGGGGCAGCATACAGAGGAACCAATCTCCTCCATTTTCCTCCTGCAGCTACAGGAGGAAAAAGGAGGACAGTGATTTCTCTACATGCTGCCCCCGCCGCCCCTCCTATCCAGGTGCACAGGGAAGCTGCACAGACCCCCTGGAGCATGGGGCTCGGTTGAAATTGCAACCCCTGTAGTTAGGCCCCTGCATAACGCATTTCATTTTACAGAAAATGACAGAACTGCAGGTTGAAAAGGAAAGGAAATTTGTATTAATATTCAATTACAATATGACTTGATTCACAATTGCACTGTATAGACTATATTATTATTTTTAATTAGATTTTTTTATTTCCCACAAAAGTGGAGTTACCCTTTAACCACTTTACCACCGGAGGATTTTGCTGTCTTCCGTCCAGGCCACTTTTTGCGATTCGGCACTGTACGACTTCAACTGACAATTGCGCGGTCGTGCGACGCCGTACCCAAACGAAATTTACGTCCTTTTTTCCCACAAACAGAGCTTTCTTTTGGTGGTATTTGATCACCTGTGCGATTTTTACTTTTTGCGCTATAAACAAAAAAAGAGCGTTTATTTTGAAAAAATAACAATATTTTTAACATTTTTTTATATGAAATTCCCCCCAAAAAAGATGTAAAAACCAATTTTTTTAAAAATTTTTGGCCAATTTGTTTTCTGCTACCTATGTTTGGTAAAAAAAGCGCAATAAGCGTATTTTGATTGGTTTGCGCAAAAGTTATTGCGTTGACTAACAAAGGGAAAGATTTCTGTCATTTTTGGTGTTTTTTTTTTAACGCGTAATGGCGGCGATCTGCGATTTTTTTTGTGGGACTGCGACATTGCGGCGGACAGATCGGACCCTTGACTGACATTTTTGACACTTTTGGGGTTACCAGTGGCATTACTGCAGTAATCAGTGCTATATATATATGCACTGTTACTGTAAAAATGACACTGGCAGGGAAGGGGTTAATTTTATTGGCGAGGGAGGGGTTAATGTATGCCTGGTGCTTACTGACGTGTAGGGGGAGAGGTGACTGAGTGAGTCATGGACAGATCGGATGTCCAGCTACGCTGAACAGTCCGATCTGTCACTCCCTGTCACTATGGAGATCCGCCTGCTTGTGTTTACACAGGCGGGCGGATCTCCACACTAGATCCCCGGCGATCGGGGCAGAGCAGCGGCGATCGCCGCTGCTCCTCCCCTGGCCCGACTCCCGCTGTGAATGAAAACAGCGGGAGCGAGCCTCCGGCGGCGCGCAAGCGCCGCCCAGAAGGGGGAGTGTCTGACGACGTACTACTACGTCGTCAGAAGATAACGAGCCACTCTGCCGCAGTAATATTACTGTGGGCGGAGGTAAAGTGGTTAAGGATAAAAGATATTTTATCCAGCCACTCTTGTAAGTCACACTTTCACTTTAGATTACATATTGTTATTACTATTTCTAGCATACAGCTCTGTAACTTGCCTCACCTACTTTGCTTATTGGACTATAAATGAGCAGCGACACACTGGGTCTTTCTTCTCATGTAATTAGTCTATATACACGGTCTAAGGCAGATAAATATGAACACCGTGTTATAAAATATGATTTTTTTCAGTATGTAAATGTTAAAAAGCTATAGGACCTTAACAGCCATAATATAAGGGGAATTTACCTTATATATATATTTATTAATATATAATATATATAATAAATATAATATATATTTATATTATATGAGGTGTATACTATTATGAGGCCACGTGATTTGTTTGCCTGGAGTTTAGGCAACTATTATATCTATTGACTACTGTACAGATCCTAAGAAACTCTGCCGTACTGGAGGAATGAATGTCTTTACCATCAGTCACAATAATCTCGGTATTCTGGGAACATTTCTGTTGAAGTACCAAAGAGTTCCATGCATGTAATTATGATAAATATTAAAGGAAAACTACAATCTCTGAGATGGATGTGTGAAAATGATCAGCTTAAATTAAGTAGCCCTATTAAAGTGGACTCATGTTTTAAAAACCTTCTGCGGATCAATTCACTAAGCTGTGATAAATGTTCTTTGCTATAATAATCATTAACTTCAGCAAGTGGATTTAAATAGAGTTGAAAACAACAGTCACATGCCTGAAAATAGTGAGTGCAAGAGTAAAAAGAATATGCATAACAGCTCAGAAAATCAAGGCAAGAATAGTTTCTATGTATAGACTGAACTTATGCAAGTGAACGTTGATATCTATATTTTAAAATAATGTTTTTTCATGAGGATTTCAGTAACAACACTCAGGGGCATACAAAACGTATCCAAAATTTTAAATTTATATAGTAACACATAAAGCACATATTTAACCACTTACGGACTGCCTGCCGCAGTTTTACGTCACTACTTTGACGTGAAATACCAGGATTATGGCAGATAGCTCCCATAACCCCGGTATTTTTTTACTGGGTGGGCGGTCCTCTTTCACATAAAGTGGTCCCAGCAGCGGATTCACCACGGGATCACTTTTATGGGCAGCTGGAGAGGTGTCCCCCCTCCCGCCACTTCCAGGTCGTTTTCCCCGCTTACCCGAGCCGCTGGTAGCGGGGAAAATGATCTGATCCTTTCCCCTCCTAGGCAGGAAGTCAAGTGAGGGCAAGCTGGCCCTTTTCGACTCTATGGCCTTGGAGGACCAGAGCGACGTCATACGTCGCTTCCGCCCAAGGGCCTTAAAGGGTCCATTTTTTCATGATGGAAAAAAATTACATTTTTCTTTTGCTTTTTAGTGTACATGTGAGAGCTGAGGTATTTTTGACCCCCAGATCTCACATTAAAGAGGACCTGCTTATTTCTATTACAAGGGATGTTTACATTCCTTGTAATAGGAATAAAAGGGATCAGAAAAAATGTTTTTTTTTTAAAGGGACAGTGTAAAAATAAAACATAAAAGGTAAAATAAATAAGAAAAAAAATGTAATTCCATCTCTCTGAGCTCATGCGCTGAAGCCAACGCATACGCAAGTCGCGCCCACATATGTAAACGGTGTTCAAACCACACATTTGAGGTATCGCCAACAATCGTTAGAGTGAGAGCAATAATTCTAGCCCTATACCTTCTCTGTAAATCTAAACTGGTAACCTGTAGAAGTGTGACCTCTGAAGATTTTTAAGTACCAATGTTTGTCGCCTTTCCACGAGTGTGCACAATTTTGAAGCATGACATGTTGGGCATTTATTTAGTTGGCATAACATTATCTTTCGCATTATAGAAAAAAATTGGGCTAACTTTACTGTTTTCTTATTTTTTTCCAAAAAAATTGTGTAAGACCGTGGCGCAAATACGGTGTGACATAAAGTATTGCAACAATCTCCATTTTATTTTTTAGGGTCTCTGCTAAAAAGCAATATATAATGTTTGGGGGTTCTAAGTAATTTTCTAGCAAAAAATACTGATTTTATCTTGTAAACAACAAGTGTCAGAAATAGGCCTGGTAAGTGGTTAAAAATGTTGGTACATAAAAGTGAACATCCAAGATAACTTATCAATGTCGCCAATCGAGGTTCTAACATTGATTTTGACACTATTTTAACCAATAAAGGATAGTCAATGCATTTCATGCTCATATTTTGGTGGCCCTTTCTTTGATCTGATATAAAAACATATGTAAACAGCAATTGAATATAAATATGGTCAGGACATAAATCCCCTGGGTATAACCAGAGCTAATATAGCCCCTATATATCTTCATATCTCATACTTACAAAACAGTATTTTGCATCTAAGAAGACAAAAATACCCCCAGGCTAAAGAAAAATCTTTAAATCAATACTTCTAATATCAGGATAAAGATGGTGTAAGTCAGTGTGGAAGCGTCCTACAGAGAGGGAAGCATGGCTAGTATCAGTAGGGGAATTCAAACCTGAAAAAAGGAGCAGCTGGACTCCTGGGGTCACTATCCACTTCTTTGTGCAGCACAGTGATATGATTTAGAGAACTTCAGATTAACACATTTTAATACATCTTATATTGTAGAAAATAAATTAAATATGCAAGTATTGTTTCAAAATGGAACATTACACATTGTTACCCAATACATACCTAGGCAATACATCCATTCAAGAAATATACAAAGTTAAATAAAATAAAATAACTCATGTTCCCCAGGGCAGTACCCGGGCCCCCATACCCTTTTTATGGCCAATAACTTGCATATAAGCCTTCAAAATAGGGACTTTTGATTTTTTAAGTTTGAGTCCCGTAGACTGTAATAGAGTTTGCGGCTCTCCTCTCCTCTCCTGGGCAAGCAGAAGACAACTTTTCTATGACTGGTATATGAACACTTTTTCACTGGCTGGCCTACCTGTTTGCACTAATTGATGTCTTGGCAAAAAAGGGCCCCCCTTTCTGGGACACAGCATCATAGGGGCAACCACCGCTTCACTTGCTGAGTTTATCATCTGCTAGGACCACCTTTTCTATCCTTGATAACCCCAGAGGTTCTCCCTCTAGTGTGTAATTTGCATGCATATTTGTCGCTACCAAGTGCATTATGTTGCATTTTTCTACATTAAACCTTGTCTGCCTTATATAGTAGCTGCCCACCCCTCTTTTTTATTCACCACATCTTCTTGTAAAGTTGATATATCCTGTTGTGAAGTTATTGCCCTGCTTAGTTTTCTATCGTCAGCAAACACTGAGATTTGACAATTTTTTTTCAAACCTTTATATCGTTTATGAACAAGTTAAACAGAATTGATCCCAGGACTGAGATCTGGGGCACCCTGCTCTCAGACCATTCAGAAAATTTGCCATTAGTTGCCACCCTATGGACATGCTCTTGCGACCAGTATTCTACCCAGGTACATACTAATTCACCAATACTAAAAGAGGTTAATTTGTAAATTAAACATTTGTGGGGTACAGTATCAAATGCCTTAGCAAATTTTTAGATAAGCTATGTCCACAGGCCTTCTTCTATCCAAATTACAGCTTACCTCCTTTAAAACCAATTTTAAAAGGTTGCTCTGGCAAAAATGGTTCTTCATAATTTAGGACCCTTTGAGAACCCTGCTGATGGACTCTTCTTTCAGGCAACTAAAATCATCCTTGTAACTAGGGAGGGATATGGGC
Source organism: Pelophylax lessonae (assembly GCF_965119305.1). NCBI lineage: Eukaryota > Metazoa > Chordata > Amphibia > Anura > Ranidae > Pelophylax > Pelophylax lessonae. Next base: position 402,250,361 of record NC_138770.1, on the reverse strand, counting down.
TTTGCAGAAAGATCTGCACACTCTGCAGTGTAGAAGATAAAAGGTTCAGGGCCCAGTATGTCAAAATGTGACCACATATTCAGTTATAAACTTTGGACATTTAGTTTAGTTCCTTAAAAATCAAACTGGTGGTTTGGGTAAATTTTAGTGAGGGCACTCTGGCCAGGAATCAACTTTGGGCTTTTAGGAATTTAATTTTTACGGAATAATATATTTTGGAAGATAATTTGCAAGGATGAATGTTATCAAAAACCACATTTTATGAATAGTGCATTCCAAACAACAGCTCCCTTATCTGTTTTAATGAAAATGATTAATATTTAAAAAATTAAATACATATTTTTGCAGAATGTTTTGCAAAATTATAGGTATAAGGTAGGACAGTACAGGTAAATTTAAGGTATGAGTTTCTGCGCTATAAGTCTAGTTGATATATGGCTGCTGTTCCCACCCTGACTAATCACCAAATTGGCGTCTATGAAAAGGGAGTATACAAGAAAAGGTGGGTAATGGCACTGCTTTTGGTGTCCCTAGGTATATATGTAAACAAGAATTGTGCTAATTGGTAAGTATTTTATAAATTAATAAATATATGTCACCATAGAACTTTGCTAAAGACAAGTATACACAATAATTTAGCAAAGCAAACCAATAATAGGAAAGAGCAAACAATATAGTATCTTATGCAGCCTTTATTTTTAAGATAATATACAAAGCAAATCCAGAGTAAGCAGACACATTGACTAGATCAGTGATATATATGGCAGTTTAAATCACACATATAGGTCAGTAAGTACACTTTTATTGTATATCAATACATCTATAAAGCAGAAATCTAATTAAAGATTTTACAGCAAATCATACTGGTATAGATAAAGATGTAAATACAGGTCCGTTTGCTGCATTCCTGAGCCCTCCTGTGGCTACATATCATATTATATTGCCTTTTAATAATTAACTATTTTCAACCGTCGCATCTTATGCTGCTAGTTAAAATATTAATTAGAAAATGGAAATGCTAAACTGATTTATTTTACTTCTTCAAACATGTTCTCATTTGCAGAATAAAAACACATGGGAACATATAGCAATTTAGCACGCCCACATTGTATTCCAGTAATAAATAAACTGAAACACACCTTGTGTTTACTTGAATGACGTGATTGCAGAATGTTAACTAGCCTAATTTGTACTAATGTGGGAGTAGGCTGGAATGATTATAGCTTTCTGGGAGCTCAAGCTGACAATGGGAGCTCGCTTTCCCAACATTAACTGCCAGCAAGGGCTACTGCTGTTTACATAATACCTCCGGCCACTGTGATATGTAATCTCTAACCTGCTTTTAAGTCCAACTCCAGTTTAGCTGAGTATGCTTTTTTGCTTGGAACTTTCTCTTTCTGCTTTTTGTTAAAGAGACTGTTACCAGACCATTCATTTCAACACCGATCTTCCAATGAGAATATTTGTGCATTTAGTGTATTTTATACATGTTATTTACCTTTAAAAGCCTCTTTTGTGTAGACATTCAAGAGCCCTGGGACTGCTGCTTGGTGCTACCATCTTAGATGTGGTTTCAGCAGGCTTACTGCAACTACGCCAGTGTTTATGGGAGAATCCCTTCCGCAGAGCTTTTATGATCTCCCAGGTTGGGGTGCGACGTTGGATGGGAGCTGTCTCTGCCGGGAGAACACAGTGATTATTGCTAGTGGGTGTAGCCATTGGAAATGTTTGCATGCCCAAAAATTTTGACTTGGGCACATTCAGCCTACTCATAAATGGATAAACCGGCCGAGATTCAGGCAATCTATGGTCAGCTTTAGATAGAGCTGTCTGTCAAATGACATTCTGCAGTATTCCCCTTTGCTTCTCCCCCAGAAGCTACATAAAAGATTATGGAGAAAGGGGAAAAGGAGTTGCGCCCCGCAGAGAATAATTAGACACTCCCCAAAAGGCCACTTCCCTGGATTTCCTTTCTGGGAACCTACAGTATACAACATAACTTCCATTCATCATATTCCATTTTTCAGGACCAGATGTCCCTTCGTGCTTAGTGCCTACATGCATGTGTGCACTGGCATCCATTGTTTTCACTGCAATTAAAACAATTGCAGAAAAAATGCTCAAAGAGAGTTAATTTTAAATAATTAAAAAAAAAAAAAAAAAAACTATTGTAGAAGTGGCAGTGCTTCCTTGGGAGCTGCTGCCAATCATTTATTTTGGAAGAGGAGTCAAACATGGGTCTTACCAGGTGACAGAGCTACCTTGGCAGCTGCTGCCATTAATTTCCCTTGGAAGAGAGGCCAAAGATGAGTCTTCCTGGCCTGCCTAAAGCGCAAATCTACAAGTCGCCCTGTAGTCCAATCCTGGGAGTCTGCGCAAAATGGTGGCTCTGTGGACCATACAAGAGAAAGGAGCCACCCTAATGGTGAATATAAGGGCCATTGCTCAGAGGACCTGCTCATTCAGCAGAAAACTTCAATACATCAAGGAGTAGATCACTATTTACAATAGCTTAAAAAAATGATGATTTAATATCACTAACTCTCCTGGAGTAGTCTAATTATCTAGCAAGTTCAAAAGAATATCACAAGTAAATAAATATAATTTATAGAAAGAAAAAAAAACCACACTGTAAGCATTTAAAGTATTGTTTTCTGTGCTTTTTCCTGCAATTTTTTAAGTTGGTGACAAGGTCTCTTTAAGTTAGCCAGAGACATTAGCTGACAATTGGATATGTGGGCATGATCTTATTCGAATTGTCATTAATTATGGCCTTATCTCAGGGAATATAAAGAATCATGTGCTGTGGGAAACCTATAGGTTGTCACTGCTGGCCTCTTTCTGGGAATGCTGGTTGCCTTACTGTCATGCTGCTTAAACCTCTTCAGTTCTTTATGAGTCACTATCCCAGAACAAACATACAGAAATAATATCACTTCATTTGTAGGTTTGTACAGTTATATTATTAAATATGACATACAATATTACTTACTGTATCTCGTGTTAATATTGTTTTTCTGTAGTGAGGTACTGTCTTCCCTGATGAAGAGTACATTGTTGTTAAGATTTGAAACATGTTGGATGTTGACAGTCGTTAACATTTATTGTGAATTGACATAGTGCACAGCAGACTGCAACTAGACGTACCTTATAAGTGTAAAGTGTAAACAAATTTAATGAACATGTTGTACACTTGGTAAAAAAGCATTTTAATTGCCACATATGTATGGCAGAGATTTTATTATGTTTAACTAAAGATGTAAATTTTTGATTGCTTTGGTATACTCTTTGGTTACCTTTAAAAGTCCCATAAGAGGATTGTCTTGGACTTAAATAAAGCACAAACGTGCAGTTCATCAGTTACTTAACACCTCTTTCAGGGCAGTGGTTCAGAATGCGTTAAAGTCAGAGGATCTGCATGGCTGTTGGGAAAATAGCATTTTGTACAATGGCAGCCTCCAAGACGGTTAAGGCAGTGCTGGAAAATAATGGTGGCTACACAAAATATTGACACTTTGGGCTCAATTTGGACACATTCACTTAGGGGTGTACTCACTTTTGATGCCAGTAGATTAGACATTATTGTCTATGTGTTGGGTTATTTTGAGGGTACAGCAAATTGTCAAAGTGTCATTTCTTCAGTGTTGTCACATGAAAAGATATTATTAAATATTTACAAAAATGTCAGGGGTGTACTCACTTTTGTGAGATGCTGTAGATCAGCCTATATATCTCAATATTCAAATCCAAGTTAGGACCCCTTCTGTGTAAAATAGGTGATTCTAGTACAGGAATGTTTTGATAGCAAAAATTACGTGTTCATTAATAGAAATTTGACCTTGATTACAGTATAGTCTCACAATAGACAACAATTTTGGGACTGTACAGGTTCCCTTTATCAAGACAGATGCCATCTATCTTATCACTTAAATACCTTATTTAATACATGGCTCAGGATTATTAGAGGTCCAGCTGGCATATTCATCTAATGGAAAATCCTACGTTGCTCATTTCAACCAAAAAATGGTAAATACTGTGACCAGAAAGTTTAGATAAGCACATGCATTTACATTATAATAGGAGATATAATGCACTGAATAAAGTATAGACCTATTGCAGTCACCGGTTTTACATATCTTGTTATGTACTATTGTTTGTTGGTCTGTCAGTCACTGTTCTGATTGGTAATTGAACAGTGGACAGGTCTAAAGCTAGTGCACATGTGCGTGTCAAGAATCACCTTCTGATGAAAGTGTGAATGTCTGCAAGTACAATAGGCAGCAGCTGGCTATGAACAGCAGGGACTGTACTGCTTGAATGAACAGGTTTTGTTTTAAGCCATGAATACTCTACGGAAGCAACCAGGACAGTTCATCAAAGCCACAATACATGTACCATACCTTCCAATGGATCCAATTTCACCATGATACAACTGAGCGCCCCCAATTTCCAAAAAATTAACTCATACATTTTTATTGGAAAAAATTGTTGCAAACTAGATTACAGGAATTAGTTGGAGTGTTGTATTGAAAGTTTAGCTTTTTTATCCATGAATCCATTCCTCCTTAATGTAAACCGGTGGGGGGAATAATTTAAAGCTGTTAAATAGCAATCACTTTTAGGTTTTCCAATAGCTATGTAGCTAAGGACTGCAAAACAATTCATTCAAAATATATCCATTGAGAAAAGTATGTGGCCAGATTTACTTGTATGGCCATCCATATGGCCTCCATACAGGAGAACTGTTATAGCCAAATGCAGTCAAACACAAAACTTGGCATAGGTTTTCAGATACAGACAGCAGCTATTAATTGTTTATATTAAAACATAGAAGAAACTTTCATTACAATTTGTTCTGGATGCAAACAAATTAGCTGAACATTTAACTACCCATACAGTACATAGGCCTGCTGTGTTGGCAGAGAGTCTCATCAATTACATCAATGATGTATATCACCTCATTTGAACAGTGACTCACTACATCTTTATATCTGCTTGTATGATATTATATAACCATACAGCTAAGCGAGTATGTTGTTTCATTGTGTATTTCTGAAAAATATTACAAATGAAACAAGTTAAAAAAAAAATAACATGAAAGCAATGTTTGATATGCAATTTAGAAAGTCCCATTTTACAAGATCATAATATGTTTTCTCCCCAAGGAACTATTTATTATAACTGAGCTCAGATTTGTCCTTAGATGTACAGAAAGGTGTTTCACTGTCACAGTGGGGCTTTTCTTCAACTATTGCAATACAATTATTATTTTATCATATTTATTTTCGTGCACTGTTTATAAATTGTTATTTTACTGTGCTAGTTCAACAAATTATAAAACTGCACACGATGTTCATATACACATAAAACAGTATTACATTTTGTTTTAGTGTTCACAACTGAAATGGATTCTATTCCTCTGGAAGTGGTATTTTGTTAAACGGTACATTGGTATCTTGTAAATTGCCAGAATATAACAATATACTGCTTTTACAGTCTTAATAAAGTCTAAGTTTACCTTTCCTATAAAGATAATAAATGCAGGTAAAAACAATGTGCAAACATTATTTTTTTACACTTACGCCTGCAGAGTATTGTACCCGCAATCTGTGGATCGAAAATGCAATGTCAGGATCCTGCAGACACTGCAGAGAGTTAGGGTCCTTTCACACGGCCGCTCCGTGTGTCCGCAAATCATCCTATTTTTTTGCAGATGATTTGCGGACATAATGTAAGTGAATGGCACTGCGGATGTCAGCGGAATACCATCCGCTGACATCCGATTTCCCTCCTTTCAGTTTTGTTCTGTTTTTTGGAATGGAACAGAACCCTATTTTTTCATCCGTGTAAAAAACGGAAAGCGCTGACATCCGCAATGCCATATACTTACATTATGTCCGTATATCATCCGCAAATGGATGGTATGATATGCGGGCACACGGAGCGGATGACACAAATGTCATCCGCTCCGTGAAAAAAAAAAAAAAAAAGTCCCGCAGCGGACTAAAGCAGCGGAGCGCCCGTGTGAAAGAAGCCTTACTCATATTTAACCTGTCAGTGAACTACCAGGGTGATGATTACCGCCCTGGTAGTTCATTAGGAACTACAAACGGTCTGCTGCGGTGGTGGACAGGACTTGTAGTTTTCTCATTCACAGATCCCTGTAAATACATGAAGTGGCTGTGCGGGCTGAGCCCTGTGCAGCTTTGTTATTTTTGAAATGTGACAGCGGGTGCAGCTTAAAGAACCCCTGCCCGCTGTCACAGGTAAAGGAAGAATTGGGAGGGGGGGGGGGGAGGATGCTGAACATGTTAAATGTTACACCCTAAATATGAATTTAACATGTGATATGTTCAGAAGTTGAATTTATCCCCTAAAAATATACAAGTTGATATTTTTGAAGGACAATATACTGACATCCACCAAAAGATAAATGCAGTCTTTAGGAGGTTAGAAGAACTGTAGGTAATGCTTCCCATATGACATTGCTGGGTTAATCACTGAACACCAGTGCTGTCACATGGCTTGAGTCACATACTCTTCATTCCCAGAAGTAGGGGGGTCGTTTTTTTATTCCCAGTAGCTGAACAGAGGGCCAGGAAAGCAGAGAAAATGGGAATATGTGCTGCTGGTGCACTGGGCATCAAAGAAAACCTGAAAACCTGTTGTTTTTCCTTACATTGATAAAACATAGGTTTCTTTAAAACAGAAGACCCCCATTACCCTTAAAAAAATGGACTACATTAATACAATTTATTAAGAAAAATAAATTAAGTTATTAGCACTTACCTGTCTCCTTCTTACCTCCTTCTTATTTCCTCAGTCGGTGAGAATTTTACACCGCCATTTTTAAAAAAAACATTATTACTTCTCTTCCCTATTACTTGCAAGATCTCAGGGCAGGGCTTTTTTTTTTTTAACAGAAAAATGTAATGTCATACAGCGCACACACCAGATGAGGCACACATTTCATGCATCTATTCTTATGCATGTACCATACGATATTGGGGGGAAGAAATTACATTTTCCTGGAACTATAAATAAGATATTAATAGCAGTTTTAATATTTAAATAGAAGCTTTAAATATTATAGCAGTAAATGTATATATCATATTATATATAATCTAATAATAATATAGCAGTAAATAATTGCAGTTTTAAATACTTAATATTAAATTATTACACATATGTGTGCAAAGAAAAGTGATATGTATAGGCTAATCTACATTGTGTTATACTGCATTTATGCAATGGCAAAAAAAAAATATTTTTTGGGGTGGTTATACAGTATATATGGACCATCCCTGAGCCACTTTGCTATTAAGCTAGCTCTGTTGACAAAATGACCCTCAGCACTATCTGGAAGGAAAAGCAATTACATGTTCTATGAGCAGATGGGAAGAAAGGTAATCGAATACTGTAGGGCTTGCTGTGTAACCTTTATTCCTGAAACTTGCCGAAGGATACACAAAAATAAGAAAGTCTCTCAACTCTTTTACATTTAGCTCAGACTGCATGGAAAACAGTACTGATCATCATTACATGCAATAAATACTATCTGTATAAGTGAATGGCAGTATACAGTATATGCAAAAGAAGCATGACTAAAGTAAAAGAGATTTAAATAATGATTTGCCTACAAGTGTGATATCCTTTTTTATAAACTGGTAGTATATAAAGGCAGGATGATTATCTGGCAGGTTTTTGTAACGTGCTTAGTACATAGACACTTTTTTAGACTTAAAACACCGCTGATGACTTGTGACCAAGGTCTGGATTTTTGCAGAGTCAACAAAGGCTGCGGCCTAGGATCACCAGGCTGGCAGAGGGGCCACAAACCACCCCTATACAACATGCGACTGATTATCAGTAACACAATGCTTAGTGTAATATAAGGTTTCTTACCACCACCATGCTTGTCAGACATATCCATCTGGGTCCTCATAGTTGTTGTATCTGCGCAGCTTGTGGTCTTTGTTGGTGGAAAAATGTAATGTTCACTTACTCCGGATCCGTACAGATCAGTACTGAACTAGTTAGCAGAGCAGAGTTAGAGATTTTAGTTTTTTACTGCCTCTTTATGTCAGTGTGCCCTGTGTGGGTATGATGTCTGCCCTTGATAATATGATACTAAGGCTAGGCAATCCACTGGGGGAAGGAGGGAAGGGGACTGGCACAAGACATGGCCTAGAGCAGTGTTTCCCAACCTCTTTTCAGTCAAGGCACCCTTTAAAATTTAGGACAATCTGAAAACACCTCATTCAAAAATGTGAAACACTATTCTAATAATTTTACATAATGTGGGGCAGCATCGACACACGTAGGACACCCAACATTAGAGGTGATTTATTCTTTCAAAGCAAATACACTTTTGCACACTGGTACTGACTAGTATTCCAGTGTTTCTCCTCTCCTTCAGTTTCTCTCCAACACTCAGCTAATGTGACCCCAGTGTTAATAGAGAGAGGCAGGGGAGGGTCAAACAAGGATGCTTGTGCAGGATTTCAACACCCTTCCTATCAACACTGATAACATCACTGGTTGTTAAGATGCTGGTGGCTAGTAGGTTAAAATGGAGCACTATAAAAACCTGTCGCTTTGTGTATCTAAAAGGCAGGCTTCATCCACATGCTGGCTTGTATACATTTTTGGGCAATTTTTAGGCATTTTGCCAAGGCACCCCTGAAGAAACCTCAAGGCACCTGAGGATGTCTGGGCACCCTGGTTGAAAAAGGCTGGCCTAGAGGAATGAAAAGTATAAATCAGTTATGAACAACCTTGCAATGTGGTTCTCTGTTTCCCATAAGAAAACAAGATCACCCTTGTATCAGGCTGATTCACAAGTGATGTATAACAATGCCTATCTGTCATCTCCAGTTCAATTATGTATTTAATTATTTTTTTTAAGGTATCAGCCTGGTGAACCAAATATAAACCTGTCTCCCATATAGGAGGTCTTGGAGCGCATAGACTTACTTTTGTGCTTTTCTTTATGTCAAAACACTGGGCTGATTCCTTCAGGATTGGGCAGCATCCTATACAGAAAAAGAACATCCTTGTGTTGAAGGTGCCTTGGACTCTTCATGAGAACCACAGGCCCTTGAAGGAAGTACAACATTCCTAGGAATGGGAACAAAATGCTAAATAAACTTGTAGCACCCTTTTACCCCAGAGAAGCAGATGAGGACCTTCAGGTAGCTTGGTTTTCTAGCATTTCAAACCTCAGGGCAAAACCCTTAACTCTTTGTGCATTGGAATAAATTGGGTGCTAGTCACTTTATAATATTTAAGAATCAGAATACTTTATTAATACCAAAGGGAAATTACTAGAATAATAAATAATTAGGGAATTAAGAGAGTTTATTAAGGCAAAATAAACCCAAAGAGAGAGGGTATGAACACAGCCCTCCCAAATATATATTATATATAATATATATATATATATATATATATATATATATATATATATATATATATATATATATATGATTAAGAGCACTTCCTGTGAGGAGGACATAAATCTTCTCAAATGTTTAGGCCACACACACATCCCCCCCCCCCGCCAGGTAAAAAACTTTAAAAAAGCAAAAAGCTTCTCCAAATCACTTAAATGGCTTCAACAACAGTTCACAAACAAAAAAAAAAATAAATAATTGATAAAAATCATGATCCGTGACAACCACTCCCAAAGAAATGAACCAAGATGTAATCGGTATGGGTTGCTTTTCTGGCTTTTTTACAAATATATTAAAAACAACCACATGAACTTCATTGTAAGTTACCCACATCATATACCAGAATAACCTCTCCTCTCCGAATGGCCTTAGGTCCAACAGCAATGGGGTCCACATTTTTTAGAAAGTCTTCACTGTCCTTAAAACCTACCACTGTCCTCCAATAACCTTACATAGTACACGTGCGAGTTACAGTGGCCAGGTACAAGAGGGTGAGGTCCATATACATAAGACAGGATTATAACATATGGATACTTAATTTACATTTTTGCCCAGGGTCTCATTCTGCCTAAAACCAGCTCTGGACACAGACAGCAAAACAAATCTAAAACTTGTCCCAACCCTTTCCCAGTCTATTAAAAATTGGCATTACACTTTACGGTGTTTTTATGTTTTCATCAACTGCATTTTAAATTGATCACAAGAATGTTATTATACTGTTGTCTTGTTTCTTTTATTCTTGCATGCCACCTGCTACATCAAAGTAAGTCATTAACTACCTGTGTATACATAATATTTGGTTTGACTTTGACAACTAAGCAACAGGTCATAATAAAGATAAGGCGCTACAGTCATTGTTGTCAGCAACATGGGATTGTCCCTGTATTTCCAAAAGAAAATCCCCCTTGAAATTACCCATATTGGCTTTTCTTGTAAAATGCCTTTCTACAAGAAAGGTTGTTTACAATTACAATTTCTATGTGAAATAGCACCTTGTTTTCTTTATTCCTATGGAAGTGAGAGGAAGATTTTCTCTGCATTAATTCAGGCTAAAAGGTAAATTCCACACAGCAGCAACATTGTAATTTACATAATATTATATAATATGCACATTATTCATCTTTGTTTCTCATAAGTTCCAGAAAAGCATTCACAGAATAAGTGTGTTTAGGGAGTTTTAGAGGGTTTTCTGTTCAAAGAATTATGTGCTTAAAGGGAAAACCTACATTATACCTCATACACATGGGCCTCTAAAGCCTCGTACACACGCAACGATTGTTGGCCGTGAATTTTCGGCCAACATCCGATCGGCCAATTGTCGGCTTGTTAGTATGATGATTCCGACAACCGACTGCGACTTTTCGGCCAAACAAAATCTGGTGTGCATGCTATAAAATTTTTGTTGGCCGTCAACAGAACGGCCGATTGTTCGTCAGTCAGTACAGATTTCGGCAGACAAAATTCAGATGAGCAAGACTGGGCATGCCCAGAGAAGAAAAAACACACGGAAAGTAAACCAGAACATGACATCACTTCTGAAGTTGGTTGTTGTTGGCTGAGAAAATTTGTGTGCAGTCTAGAGCACATTTCAACCAACACAACAACACTGGACAAAAGACGGCCGATCGGTCGGCCGATAATCGTTGCGTGTGTACGAGGCATTAGGATTTGGTAGTTATAAATCAACTTTATCCAGATCAAGTTCTCCTGCTTTTAAGGCACTTGCATTTGCATGTGTTTACACATATTTACATGTGTTTAGCTGCATAAAACCAAGCTAAACAGTTTCTGGGAGTGCACTTTCCTGTTTATGTAATTGCAGCCAGACTGAATGCACCTAGACACTGCTGAAGATTTAGCTACCAAAGTTTACTTCGTTTTTGACTTGAGTTGATTTACTAAAACTGGATAGTGCAAAATCTGGTACAGCTGTGCATGCTAGCCAAACAGCTTCTAACTTCATCTTGTTCAAAAGAAATCTGGAAGCTGATTTGTTTCTATGCAGAACTGCACCAGATTTTGCACTCTCTCCTTTAGTAAATCAACCCTACGGTGTTGAATCAGCTTCTTTCCTGGACAAAGAGGCCAGAAATTGACAGATCTGAACCTGGAAGTGCTCAGAGCTGTAAGTGTTCATACTTCACAGTGGAGATCAGTGGGAGCTGGTGAGCCGGGACATGCATAGTGGAAGGGGGAGCAGAGGAGCTACAGAAGCAACTTTATGCACATGTACAATACATAGTCAACAGCCAGGAGTGAAAGAGCTATATCTATAACAGCCAAAAGTTTACTTACAAGCCTGAGCTGCTGCTAACATAGTAATTAAGCCATGTTGAAGTGCACCCTAGAACTTCACTGTGAATGTATATATGTGGCTAGTAAGACCCACCTGCCCTGACACAGCATATTTGCTTAAAGTAGTTGTGAATGGGTGGAACAGAATGAAAAGCTGCAGCAACAGGTGTGATTGTAACAGTGGCTATGGGTCTGGTTGTGGAAAAAGCACACAGCCATGGAAATATCTGTCAGAATAAATGAGAGTTTGGAGCATTAAGTGCAATTATTGGGCTCTTTTAGAAAATACCTTTTGTGCTAGGAAGTGCATCAGGCAGTTAAAGATGTCCATCATTGTACAGGAGGATTTTCAAACTTGCTGAAAAATTCTTCTGTGAGTTGGTCATAGTTAGGGATGAGCTGCGGGCTCAGGTTGACTGAAGGTTTTACCCCAACACTAGCTGTTTTGAGGTTTACCAAACAGGCAAACTAAAGAGCCTGATTTTGCCAGTTCATCTGCCTGAACCCCTGTCTGCTACTGCATGACTATCACCACTAAATGAATGGCTTCCTGGACTACCTGCCAGCTTGTTTAGGACAGTAACATCATTGCTTAAATATGATTGTGACCAATGTTTGGTCAATGATGGTGATGAGCTCCAAACTTTTTTGTACTCCAATGAGCTTGAATTTTTTTTTTTTTGGGAGGGGGTTCATTTGCTAAAATCTATAGTAAACCTTCATCAAGGAAAATGGTTCTAGTCTAAATTTTGGGGGAGGGGGGGAGAGGGAACCTCACATTTTTGGGTTGTCATTCATGGTGTAGGATGTACTACAGCAAAAAAAGAGTTTACAAAGGGAAAAAAAAAAACATTTGCATGTCATTTACACTCTCTCCTTCCAACATTGGGGTGCTGGATTTGATTCAGAGCAAAGCCATTATCAGCATGAGGCAGGATGGTCTCCTTTGTCTGCGTTTTTCTTTAGGTTATTCAGTTTCCTACTGAATTCCAAAAGCATACTGATAGTCCGTTGGCTTTCACCCAGTCTGGCCCTAGGGTATGTAGAACTCTGGCAGGGATGACTGTTTGATAAGAAGTTTCTTTTGTACTCTGCACAGCACTTAAAAAATTGTTGTAGCCACTAAATTACATAAGTGGACAAGAGAGACGTCAAATCTAAACTTGATTTATTTATTTTTTTCTTAAACTAGATTCATAGGTAAAACTTTTTTTTTTTTTTAGTTTGGATAGAGTCAGGGAGGGTTATAACCCCTGTCAGATTTATTTTTGCCATCTGTATCCCATTGCGGAGATTTCCCTTCTTTTCCTGACCCACAGCCAAACAGGAAGTGAGAAAAATCCCTGCAAATTAAGGGAATTCCTCGGGGACCCACAGATCACCAGAACTAGTGTCCCCATTGTGCCCATTGGAACATTCCCCCTCTATTACTTCTCTGGTGACAACCCAAAATTGTGGGATTTTCATTTACTTTCACTTTCAATGCTAATGATAGAACAAAGGGGATTGAACAGAGGCACAGACAGCAATAAAAACTATCAGGTGTTTTAATCTATCTCTACTCTATCCCAAAAAATGTATACATACATTTGCTTTTAGTTATACTTTAAATGACTTAGATCTACATGTTACTCAGCAGTTGAGTTACTACTTACATCTATCCTTTGAAAAATGTATGCTGTCCAAAAAAATGAATCTCTGCTTGATAGCCAGCAAGTGATTGCATTAAGAAGATAAATGATGGATTATCATGTAATCAAAGTTTCTATTAGAACCCGTTTATAATATATGTCTGGCAGATAATATGCTAAATATTGTACCAGCCACTACAATAAACAGACTCAAAGTCGATGTTAAAGGCCATGTGAAGGGAAAAATAAAATGCAGTATTCTCTGCATTATAAGTTAGTTTGTTTTTGTCCCTCTTACAATACTGCAAATACAAAGATCTGCCAGAATTGCTCTTAGCTCCTAAACCCTTTTGTGGTCTGACAACATACAGCATTTTCGTGGACTAAAGCCGGCCATAGGCGGTTTGAATTTCTGCTAGTTCAGCGGGGACCAACTAAGATTCTAACCAGGTATGGGCAGGCTGATTGTACCTAAATTGATAGATTGATCAACTTGGGTACAACCAGTCTGTCGGATTTTTCATGCGGTTATTGCCAGTGGCTATAGCCATTAGCAATAATCACTGTGTGTTCTCCTGTCTGGGACAGCTCCCTGTACCTCCCTGCCGGGAGAACCCAATAGACTGTGTTGATGGGGGAATCATTGCAACCACAGGAAAGAAAATTGCTTGATTCCCGCAAAGTCTTCGGCCAGCTTAAGTGATGTTGGCCCTCCCAACTCTTTGACTAAAGTACTCAACCACTCCCACTTTCAGATCTCTACTAACAGAAAAGGCTAATCTTTCTGAAGTTCAAGATAAAAACCAGTACGGCTCTTTAAATTAACATAGGAAGTGTGCAGAATACATTTTGCACCTATCAAACAGATATAGCTAAACACTTTCAGTGATCATTGCTATGTTCATTATTTAATCAAGTGTAATGATATCATGTGGTGCACATGATAACATCAAAATGCATTAGAATTTGGAATTATGAAAGTAGGGTTTTGCACTCAGCATGTTGTTGCCCTAGTCTAATAGTGTTGTAGACTTAAAGTTCTTGTAAGCCTTTGCATATACCCAATGAAGTGACTGCCCTCAGGTGATCCACAGAGACGAAACAAATCCTTCTACATAAGTTGTACCTGCCTATCTGCAGTCTTCACTTCTCTACAGCTGTTGAAAGTGCTGAATTTATAAAACTTGCGTGAGCTGTCAGAAAAAGGGGATGAAGAGCTGAGGTTACACTCTGCAGAACTCAGTTAGGAGAGCCCTGAGAGGTGATTGGAGGGAAGAGACACACCCAGGGCTGGCCCAAAACATTGTGCGACCTGGGTCCAAGAATGAAATGCTGCCACCCCCCCAAAAAAAAGGGGGGCCCACCAAGAGGCCCCCCACATCCATTTTTTTTATATAGATATAACGTTTAGAAAATATTTTATATACTGTCACCAAACATCGCTGTCTGTCCTCAATCCTCCTGTCGCTCCTGTGTCTGCCGTGGTCACCGCCCTAGAAGATCCAGCCTGCACTGCATGAGATGGAGTGTGCTGATATCTGATGTCATTGCGCACACCAGGATTACACTCTCCCCAGAGTAGACGCTCCCCCTCCTCATACATATAAGTTTGCACTACAGGCGGCAGTCTGAGGTGGGGAAATGCCGTCTGTAATGCGCTGCAACTGATGACACACAAAACTGCTGGGAAAAAAATCTTGGGCGTCAATTTGCTGCCCTTCTCAAAGTGCTGCCTGGGTCCAACCCATTGTAGGGCTGGCCCTGGACACAACCCCCTTCACACAGCGCACAGAAACAGAGTTAAGGCTGCCTATCAGCTGGAGGTCCCCCTCCTGTCGCCTTTTTTCTTTTTGTGTCAGGAAAACTTGTCAGAAGTGAGGAGCAGAGGAACAAAGCAACAGACAGAAATGACACTTAGTGCTCTTATCTGAGACAAGTACACACTATAGAGGGATATGCTTTGTTCATACTTCATGTCTGAAGTTTACAACCACGTTAACCACTTCAACTTCCGGAAAGGTTTTACCCCCTTCATGACCAGGTCATTTTTTGTTATTCAGCACTGCACTTTTTTATCAACTGGCAATTCCGTGGTCATGCAACACTATACCCAAATTAAATTTATATAATTTTTTTTCACACAAATAGAGCTTTGGTGATATTTGAAATTTTTGAAAAAAAAAAACAAAAAAAAAAAAACAACATTCTCTACTTTCTGCTACAAAACATATCTATTAAAAAATGTAAAAATCAAAAGTCTTCTTTAGGCCAAATGGTATTCTGCTACATGTCTTTAGTATAAAAAAAAATCCCAATCAGTGAGTTATTATTATATAGGATTTATATAGGGCCGACAGTTTATGCAGCACTTTACAAATTGAGATTTACAATCTAAGAACAATAATTGGTTTGAGTGAATGTTGTAGCTTCTACAAGCAATGGTATGTACACTGGAATTTTTATTTATTTATTTTTTATACTAGTAATGGCGGTGATCAGTGACTTATCGTGGGACTGTGATAGTACGGTGGACAATCTGACACTAATCTGACACTTTGTGGGAACTGGCTAACTAACATTGACATCATCAGTGACACTAATACACTGATCATCTTGCGGCAATCAAGGGGTTAAATGTGTGCCTAACAATGTGTAATGTGTGCTTTTTTTACTAAAAAATCTCTTTGTTTCACACAGAGATCATTCCCTCTGTACAGAGCCCTGTGTTGATTGTCAATACAGGGCTCTGGGCTGTGAATGGACACAGCCAATCAGCAGTTCCTGGCTATGAATTATTGACCAGGATCCCAATGTGTTCCAATCACAGCAAAGCCGGTGGGTGGGGGTGCACACATGCCCTGAACTCAGAAGAAAGCCATGACATACAGGTACGTTATGGTGCCTATGCGAGCCACCTGTCCGCGATATATGTACTGCAGTGGGTCAGCGAGTGGTTAAAGCAGATATATTAGCAAATATTGTTTACTTACACAAGGAATTTGCATTGTTACCTGAATCTGTGTGTGTTTTGTGTTTTTCTTCCAGATTTGTGCAGTAATCCAGTGTGTGAAAGTTTGCCTCTGGGCAGGTATGTCCTATATTAGAGACCGGTCAATGCCACCCTCTCTCCCTGTGCAGGGTGACTGGTCTTGTATCCGCCCCCTCCTGTATTTTTCTGCAGACAGCCTGCAGTAGGCAGAGACGATTGGGTCCCTCCCACAACTCTGCTTTCTGCACATGCTACGTGCAACGCAGTGTGATATCACTACTACTTTTATACGGTAATATCTAACTTTGTAAAGGAATATTGTGCCCGCAAAATACATTTATATTCTTTGTTATTATTAAAGAAGTTATAAAGGCAGAACCTTTTCTTATCTTAATCCATTCTATGCATCAACCACTTCTGGACTGGAAGATTTTCCCCCTTAATGACCAGGCCATTTTTTGCGATACGGCACTGCGTTACTTTAACTGACAATTGCGTGCGATGCTGTAACCAAATAACCAAATAAAAATGCTGGCCTTTTCTCCCATAAATAGAGCTTTTTGATGATCACCTCTGCGGTTTCCGGTCCAGAAGTGGTTAAATACCACCAAAAGAAAGCTTTTATTTTTTTTATTTGTAGGAAAAAATGTCATCAATTTTATTTGGGTACAGCATTACACAACGGCGCAATTGTCAGGTAAAGTGACGCAGTGCTGTATCACAAAAAATGGCCTGGTCATTAAGGGGGTAAAATCTTCCGGTCCAGAAGTGGTTAAGGAATATATTCTAAGGAAAGCTTTTATATCTGGAGAACCTTTCTTACTGCAGTGTGCTACAGGTATGTATTTTAGTCTTGTTTCCTGTTTGCATAATCAATAAACTCCTATTTATGTTCGAGAAAAAGCACAATCTCTATCCTGCTGTTTATGTTTCAACATAGTGCCCTGTATTGTCTAGACAAATTAAACATTAGCTTTTTTAATGATCATGGCTAAGCAGTAATGTTTCTCTCCTTAAAAATCTTTATAGTTGCAGGTTGGGTTGTAAGATAAAAGAGTGTAATAAAGGTTATTGTGGTTGTCACCCTGCAAGGGAAAAACTGTGGTTTAGGTCTCAATCGGTGCATACTAGCACATTAGGTGAAACTTACCTTAGAACAAAGCCCTCCAGCGGTGCGCTGTCACCACTGACAGGGCTTTCATCTTTAACCCGGCCTTCTTTCCAGGTTGGCAGCCTCAGGTCCTTTGATTGGATGGGCCGTGATGACATCAATCCTGTGCATGAACGTGGAAGCCACTGTTCACGGTACATGGCTCTGAAGGAACGGCCTGGGTATGCTATTCCTTCAGAGTGCATGTGCTGGAGATGTCACCGGTGGCTTCACAAATACATATCTCCTAAAAGGTGCATGTTTAGGAGATATTTACTGTACCTATATGTAAGTCCTATTATAGGCTTACCTACTATATAGGTAAAAATCATAAAAAGGAGTTTACTCCCACTTTAAGTGGTCCTTTGGACTGTCCTATTTTCATGCAGAAAAGCAAGCAATGGACTTCACATTCAAGTGCATCAGTTTTGGGCACTTTGGTTTTTGTGGCATAAAAATGATAGTTTTATATAGGTGGTTTTATCAGCATTATATCAGCATGACATTATTATTGTCATTGTGGTAGCTTTAAGGATCAAGGTGAGGTTTAGTTTACAGATTAGGTAAAAGCAAGGTGGAGTATATTTAGATTAAGATAAAGGTTAGGTTTAGTGGTACCTTTAGGTGGCGGTTTAAAATTGGGGTTATGTTACATTTACAGGTGTGCTCAAGATAAAGTGATTGTAAACCCTCACATTGTAAAACAACTTTCTCAGTTTAGAGAAAGAAATGAAAAGCAAAACATTTGTGTATAGATATAAAAAAAAAAAACAATATAAATACCTTTTTTTCCCTCTGTTCTCAGCTGCGATAGAGATGGGGAAAAGAAACAGCAGAACACTGCTCTTCCTAGTGAATGGGGGTGTGTGTGTATGTATTTGTGTGTGTGGGGCTTAGAAGCAGACGTGTCAGGACAAGGTTGATCACTGAAAGAGAGCACACTAAGTTCCCAGCAAAGCCGGTATGTTCTCCTGCTTAGTGTAGTCAGTTTTTAATAAGAAAGTAAAGGGACTGGCAAGAACACTAGGATTTCACACAAAGGAAGCAATACAATGAAAACAGGATACATTTTCATACCAGTACATGGTAGAGCAGGCACATACTGTATCAGGAATGTGAAAAGTTGGATATACATGTTCTTTAACTACTTGCTGACCGCCCGCCGCAGTTGTACGCCGCCGTGTGGCGCTCCCAAAGTACATGTACGGCGCTAGCCTGGGAGGAGCTAGGGGGTGATCGTGCGCCGCCGGAGGCGTGCTTCCACCCTCGTTTGTCGGCTGGGGAGTCAGTGCGTGTGACCGACAGCTCCGATGGCCGCCGACCACTGGCGATCTCCCTCTGCAGTGAGAGAAGGACAGACGGCTGATGTAAACACAGCCATCTGTCATTCTCACTAAAGTAATCACAGAGACATGCGATCCTGCTATGTAGGATTGCATGTCTCTGTGATTACATCACAAGCCACGCCCCTCCACAGTTGGAATCATGCCCCTAGGGACACACTAAAACCCCTTGATCACCAACAAAGTTAACCCCTTCCCTGCCAGTGTAATTTTTACAGTAACAGTGCATATTTATAGCACTGATTACTGTAGTAATATCACTGGTACTCCCAAAAGTGTCAAAAATGTTAGTCAGGGGTCCGATCTGTCCGCCGCAATGTTGCAGTCCCGCAAAAAAATCGCAGATCGCCGCCATTACTAGTTAAAAAAAAAAACAATAAAAATGACATAGTTACATAGTAGTTGAGGTTGAATAAAGACAATAGTCCATCCAGTTCAACCTGTGTAGGCATGTGTGGCCGCAATCATCTCTCATATCCCTAATGTTCTGATCCTTGAGATGTACGTCCAAGAGTCTTTTCAAAGTAGCCATACTTCCTGTAGAAACTACCTCTTGTGGTAGAGAATTCCACATTTATAAATAGCTATCATGTCTCCTCTCAGACGTCTCTTCTCCAGGGAGAATAAATTAAGCGATTGCAGACGCTCTTCATAATTCAGGTCCTCCAATCCCCTAATTAGTTTAGTTGCCCTTCTCTGGACTCTCTCCAGCTCCAACACATCCCTCCTGAGGACTGGCGACCAGAACTGGACAGAATACTCCAGATGAGATCGGACCAGAGTTTTACAAAGTGGTAGGATTATAGTTTTATCTCTGGAATACATCCCTTTCTTTATGCATGCTATTATTCTGCCGGCTTTGGAAGCTGCCGCTTGACATTGCATGCTATTGCTTAGTCTATCCTCTACCAAGACTCCCAGATCTTTCTCCATTTTTGATTCCCCCAAAGGTTCCCCCCCTAAAGTGTATTGTGCTTTTATGTTTTTAGTCCCCAAGTGCAAAACCTTACACTTCTCCACATTAAACCTCATTTGCCATGTCGTTGCCCACTCTGTTATTTTGTTCAGGTCATTCTGTAGGATATCTTCTTCATGCTGTGCAGTTATTGCCCTGGCCAATTTTGTGTCATCTGCAAAAACTGATATAGAACTACTGATTCCGTCCTCAATGCTGTTTATGAATAAATTGAACAGGGTTGGTCTCAGGACTGAGCCTTGGGGGACCCCACTTACCACCCCAGACCAGTCTGAGTATGCGCTATTTATTACCACCCTTTGGACACGCCCTTTTAGCCAGTTCCGTATCAAGAGCAAACCTTGTGGTCGATGCCTGCAGACCTTATTTTATAAATTAAGCGCTTGTGGGGAACTGTATCAAGCGAAATCCAGGTACACCACATCCACTGGTCTCCCCCTATCTAGCTCACAGCTCACCTCCTCGTAGAATGTTAAGAGATTGGTTTGAGAATGCCCTTTAGTAAATCCGTGCTGATTACTGCTGATGATGTTGTTGTCTTTAGCAAACTCTACGCTATAGTCCCTTATCATCCCCTCCAGAAGTTTACATACTATCGATGTCAGACTGACCAGCCTATAATTTCCTGGGACATGCCTCTGCCCTTTTTTGAATATCGGTATCACGTTAGCTTTCCTCCAATTTCCTGGTACATTTCATGTCATAATACCGTCAACAAAGATCAGGAACAGTGGTCTAGATATCATTTTTACATAAATCTTTCCCGTAGTTAGTAAACGCAATAACTTTTGTGCAAACCAATCAAAATACGCTTATTGCAATTTTTTTACCAAAAATATGTAGCAGCAAACAAATTGGCCTAAAATGTTAAAAAAAAATGATTTTTACATTATTTTTTGAGAATTTCATACAAAAAAATGTGAAAAATATTGTTATTTTTTCAAAATTGTCTCTCTTTTTTTGTTTATAGCGCAAAAAATAAAAATCGCACAGGTGATCAAATACCACCAAAATAAAGCTCTGTTTGTGGGAAAAAAAGGACATCAATTTAGTTTGGGTACAGCATCGCATGACCGCGCAATTATCCGTTAAAATCACGCAGTGCTGAATCGCAAAATAGGGCCTGGTCTTTGAGCAGCCAAATCTTCCAGGGCTAAAGTGGTTAAGGGCATAATTTAAATACCCAAACAATGTTTCATAAGTACAGCACCTAAATTGTGATGTCTGAATTATGTATCAAATTTACCCTTAATCCTCACACCAATTTTTTTATGAGAATAAAAAAATTGTACCACACTAAGACAGGTGGTGGTGATGTACCATTAAAGTGACACTTACATATAAGCCTCATGCACTCTGGATGTTATCAAAATATCAGTAGAAATCTGTAGCTGTAGAAGGAGTTTTTCAGCTTTTTTGCAGTGGTGCTTTTGAGCGTTTTTTTTTAAACTTTTTTCAGCTGTATAGTTTTTTAGATTTTTCTTTAGCAGATTATATTCCCACAAAATCCTATGGCTCAAAAACGTTATTAAACGTACAATAGTTGAATTTTTCAAAGTTTTTTGGCATTATTAAGTGTTTTTAAGCTTGTATCAGAGTTAGAGCATTTTTACAGCTGAAAAACGCCTCTTAAAACCCACTAGTTCTAGGTTTTTTTCCAGGCCAGAAAACGCCCCTGCCAAAAACTGCTGATAACAGTATATTTGTGCATGGACACATAGGATAACATGCTGGAGAATTTACAGGCTGCAGAAAAAAACATCTGACGCCAAAAACAGCAGCTGTAAAAACATCCAGTGTGCATGAGGCTTAAGACTTTTATTCAAAAATCATGCCTACACATCTCCTAGTTAGTTCTGTAGTCATACAGTCCTAGTCCTAGTTAGCGCTGTATTCCATTTTTCATAAAATACATCCTTATCTTTTAATTCTTCCTCCCTGTCCCATCCATTTGGACAGGAATCTCACCGCATTCCTGTTCAAAACACATTTGATTCTTTGGAGCGCGATTTGCGCCCATTTATTTTGCATTGACGCAAATCGCACCGCAAAGTATCGGTTTCGGTATCGGCAAGTACTTGACCGAAAGTATCATTACTCGTACTCGCCGATAAAAGAAACGGTATCGGTGCATTTCTAATAGGAACCTTGAATGGCTCTTCGAAAACTGCTACAGGTATGTGCTGGCACCTCCTACATGCTTGCACATTATATCTGCAGAAGTTTTTTTTTTTCTGTTAATAATATTGCAGGCAGTTGCAGAGCAGACTCATAGATTTGCATGGGTTGCATTTAGCGGCGGTATTGTTGGCTGAATGCGACACACATCGCATAAGAGGCATGTGTACAGCCCTGAGTGACTGCGCGCCTTCAGGTTGGCATTCAGGGGATGGTAAAACCCTACTTCAACAGCCTGTTTTTCAGAACCCCAGGCCACACGTGTGAAAGAAATCTAAGTAAACAACAAAGTACTAGTTACAACAATATATTTTGTTTTCTTCAGGACTTAACGTTACTCTTTGTGACTTATATCCCTTTGGCTGTTGTCTTAGGAACATTTTGTAAATGTAAGGCCTCCAAACAAGATTTTGAGGTTCCAATTTTTAGTTAAGGAGCTGAATGGCCTTTTATCATAATAAAAATGTATGAACACACTAGTGGTTTGCGAGGATGATTTTCTTCCTTTTCCAAGTCTTAGTGACAGCAGCAGTGTTCCCGTGAACTTCAAGTGAACTGCTAGAGCTGTGATAATATAATCTCTTAATGAAAAGCAACCCATAGATTAATCTTCTGGGTATATGTTTCAGATGCAGGCTTCTCAGATCTGTCTCCCTTGTTTACTTCCATAAGAGTTGAGCAACTGTGGATCAGCACAACAAAAGCAGTAATGTGTGGTTTTATTATAATTATGGCAAGTCTCATATGTCCTATGAATGATTTAGCTGCCATTATGTTTACTGCCTCTTATAAATTACTTTGAAAAATAAGGAGATAAATGCTATGCTTTTATAGTACTACTGTCATACACTGCCTGGCCAAAAAATAAAGTCGCCACCTGGAATTAACTAAGCAACTAACTAAGCTAAGCATGCAGAGGTGTACCTAGGGTCTCCAGCAACCTTGGCGAGGAACTGTATCGGCGCCCCCTCCCCGAAAGAGAGAGAGAGGGGGGGTTTTACAGAGAGAGAGAGATGGTGCTTACAGAGAGAAAGAGAGGGGGGGGTTGACAGAGAGAGAGAGAGAGAGGGGGCGACAGAGAGAGAGGGGGGTGACAGAGAGAGAGAGCGGGGTGACAGAGAGAGAAAGAGAGAGGGGGTGACAGAGAGGGGGGGTGACTAAGAGAGGGGGTGACTAAGAGATAGAGAGGGGGGTGACAGAGAGAGAGGGAGGGTGACAGTGAGAGAGAGGGGGTGACAGAGAGAGAGAGGGGGTGACAGAGAGAGATAGAGGGGTGACAGAGAGAGAGGGGGTGACAGAGAGAGACGGGGGTGGCAGAGAGAGAAGGGGGGTGACAGCGAGAGAGGGGGGGTGACAGAGAGAGAAGGAGGGTGACAGAGAGAGAGGGTGACACAGAGAGAGGGGGTGACACAGAGAGAAAGGGGGGGGGGTGACAGAGAAAGAGAGGGGGTGACAGAGAGAGAGAGAGAGAGAGAGGGGTAACAGAGAGAGAGGGGGGTGACAGAGAGAGAAAGAGAGGGGGTGACAGAGAAAGAGAGAGTGGAGTGACAGAGAGAGGGGGGTAACAGAGAGAGAGAGGAGGGGGACAGAGAGAGGGGGAGACAGAGAGAGGGGGTGACAGAGAGAGAGAGGGGTGACAGAAAGAGAGAGAGGGGGACAGAGAGAGAGGGGTGACAGAGAGAGAGAGGGGGGTGACAGAGAGAGAGAGGGGGGGTGACAGAGAGAGGGGGGTGACAGAGATATAGAGAGAGAGGGGGTGACAGAGATAGGGGGTGACAGAGATAGAGAGAGAAAGACAGAGAGGGAGAGAGGGGGTGACAGTGAGAGAGAGAGAGGGTGACAGAGAGAGAGAGGGGGTGACAGAGAGAGATGAGGGTTACAGAAAGAGAGAGAGGGGGTGACAGAGAGAGAGAGAGAGAGAGAGAGAAAGAGAGGGGTGACAGAGAGAGAGAGAGGGTGACAGAGAGAGATGGGGGTTACAGAAAGAGAGAGAGGAGGTGACAGAGAGAGAGAAGGGGGTGACAGAGAAAGAGGGGGTGACAGAGGAAAGAGGGGGTGACAGAAGAAAGAGGGGATGACAGAGAGAGAGAGAGGGGGTGACAGAGAGAGAGAGAGGGAGAAAGCAGAGAGAGAGAGAGAGGGATTTGACAGAGAGAGAAGAGGGTGACAGAAAGAGGGGTTGACAGAAAGAGAGGGGGTGACAGAGAGAGAGAAAGAGGGGGTGACAGAGAGAGGGGGTGACAGAAAGGGAGTGACAGAGACAGAGAGGGGGTGACAGAGAGAGAGGGGGGTGACAGAGAGAGGGGGGGTCCCCAGTCAGCTTTGCCTGGGAGTGGAGAGGAGGTTGAAGGAGTCTCACCGTGCTGATCGGCGGTATCGGCTCCTCTGACAGCCCCAGTGCAGTCCCCATCCCCAGCCTGCCGCCAAGCTGGAGCTGATTGATGATGTCACGGCCATGTGACTGCTGACCGGCCATATGTGTGGGCGGACAGAGCTCCGCAGAGCCCGCACTGCCGCCTGGAGTAGACACAGGACTCCAGGATTGGAGTCGCTCGCTGCCTGGGGGCGCCGGGGGGTGCAGGCTGAGCAAAGGGCGCAAAAATCACTGCTAACATTGCCAATTTTTTTGCGCCCCCCCCCTCAGCCTGCGCCCCTGGCGGGCGCCAATCTGGCCAACCCCTTGGTACGCCCCTGTAAGCATGCAGTAACCATCTTATTGGACTGCATGTGTCCAAAGAATGAGGTCAGCTGACTACCTGAATATACTGAATGACCAGGGTATGGGATAGTAGGCAGGATCTCTTACCATCATTCAACTTAAATATGCAAAGGAACTTAACCATATAATTACATTAATAAAATAATAAATAAAGCAGACACACCAAAAATTGGAAGTTAATTGGCTGCAGCCGTTTATTATTGGTTTAAAATGAGGGAAAATGGGAACCTTTAGCCCCCCTTTCCTTATGGGTTGGCGGAAGGAGAACAAGTAATCTATAATTTAAAATGATATAGGTTTAATTCTGAGGCAAGTGGTCAGGTTGACCTTTTGACTCTTAGTTCAGGCTAGCAGTTCTTCCCGCTCAAAATTCCCGCTTTTTTCAGTAGCTAGGGAGTTTAGTCTTGGTATATGGGGAGTTTAGGAGTATCCCTATTTTTAGGAACAAATGGGGTTCATTCCTGCTCTTTTCTCCTGCCTAAAATGCCCGCCAGAACCAGTCACTGGGGGCTATTTTAGCAGGCATCCCAGGAGATCAGGCTCAAGCTCAAAAATTTTGACCACAGCGTTCCCCTCCCTCCCCTGGTTTGTCGCAGCCAAATTATTACGTGGTTAGGTCACCTCTGCATGGCAGAGGGGGACAGTGGGTTTATATTATTTGTACAGGTGTTGGGTGATAATTTAAATATGATATGTTGTTTGTACAACCCGAGTTGTTATGACTGGGTTGTTTGAGTTGCTACAATTATTTTGATGTATTTATTTATTTATTTGTCAAAACCAGTATCAAACGGCCGCGTCCTAATTTTATCCAACTCATTTGTCTGAAGTGTTTTATTCTCGGTAATTAATATTTATTGATATGTTTAATTTATGTGATAACCATTCAGTCCTGCCATCCCATATTTCATATCTCATTCAAGACCATATTAACTACTTGCCTTCTGTGCACTTAAACACCCTTCCCATCCAGACCAATTTTTAGCTTTCAGCGCTCGCACACTTTGAATGACAATTGCGCGGTCATGCTACACTGTACCCATATAACATTTTTATCATTTTTTTCACACAAATAGAGCTTTCTTTTGGTGGCATTTAATCATCTCTGGGTTTTTTATTTTTTATAAAAAAAAAGAAAAAAGACAGAAAATTTTGAAAAAAAAAAAAGTTTTTCTTATTTTCTGCGAGTAAATTTTGAAAATAAATAAATTTTTCTCCTTCACTGATGTGCGCTGATGAGGCGGCACTGATGGGCACTGATAGGCTGCACTGATGGGCACTGATGAGGTGGCACTTATGGGCACTGCTGAGGTGGCACTTATGGGCACTGATGAGGTGGCACTGATGAGGTGGCACTAATATGCCGCACTGATGAGCACTGATAGGCGGCACTGATGAGCACTGATAGGCGGCACTGCTGGGCACTGAGAGGTGGCACTGCTGGGCACTGAGAGGTGGCACTGACGGGCACTGAGAGGTGGCACTGACGGGCAGCACTGATGGGCACTAGCGGGTGGCACTGATGGGCACTGGCGGGTGGCACTGATGAGCACTGATGGGCAGCACTGATGAGCAGCACCATCAGTGCCCACACTCAGTGCCCATAGTGCTGCCAGTCAGTGCTCATCAGTGCCTAGATGAGCAGGCACTGATGGGCACTGACTGGCAGCACTATGGGCACTGATTGTGTGCACTGATGGGGGGCACTGATGGTGGGCACTGTGGGCATTGAAGGTGTGTTTGGTGTACCTCTAGTAATCAGGGCACTGGTGATCGGTGCCCTGATTACTTTTTTCTGTGTCCCCGGCGCTGTGCAGCTCTCCCTCCTTCCTCACACGCAGGCTCTGTGTGAGGAAGGAGCGCCGGCGATGAGAGATGATGTTTACATATGAGATCATCTCTCATTGGACGGCTTGATCACGTGGTGAATGGCCGCTGTGATTGGCCATTCACCACGATCTGTGATCGGCTGTGTCCAAGGGACACGGCCGACACAGATTCCCCCAGATGCGCGCTCGCGGGAGCGCGCGGGGGGCGTGTCACTGGGAGGCCGTTTAAAAACGGCCTCCCGAAAATTCGAGTCCGCGCTGCAGCCGTATATAGGCTGTAGCGCGGATGGCAGGAGGTTAAAAACACTTAAACAGCCTAGCCAATACGGCTCAGGCTGTTTCAATAAATAAAAATCAGTTATTTCTATAACTCCCAGCTCACAATAAATGTACCACTAGACCCCTTTGCATAGCTACAAAGGTGACCCACCACATAACAACAGCCGCGACATAAAGGGAGGGATGGGGAACACCACAGCTTGGTGCCTTCTGAGGCGAATGAGTCCCTAAAAATGGAACCCTCTTTTTATAGGCCCAGGCTATTCTAGAAGCTTCCGCAGAAATCCTGTGTCCCCGCAGGTGTGACCAGTCATCTGCCAGTACACGTGATCCCTCAGCCCTCAGGCAGCTCTTCCCGCTCTTTTTGCCAGAGGAAAAAGTAAGGGGAAAAGCCCACCTAAACCTGACTAGAAGACTACTGACCTTTCTTCCCGCCACTTCTCCCATGAGGAAAAGGGGGCATATAAAATGCCTTCCCTTTTCCTGACATTCAATGGATTTTTTCTTCCCTGATGACACAGGCATATTCCAAGATAACAATGCCAGGATTCATCGGGCTCAGATTGTGAAAGAGTGGTTCAGGGAGCATGAGACATCATTTTCACACATGGATTGGCCACCACAGAGTCCAGAACTTAACCCCATTGAGAATCTTTGGGATGTGCTGGAGAAGGCTTTGTGCAGTGATCCGGCTCTCCCATCATCAATACAAGATCTTGGTGAAAAATGAAGGCAAAACTGGAAGGAAATAAATCTTGTGACATTGCAGAAGCTTATTGAAAAAAAAAAAAATGCCTCAGCGAATGGATGCAGTGATCAAAGCTAAAGGCGGTCCAACATGTGTGACCTTTTTTTAGTGGCAACTTTTTTTTTTGACCAGGGAGTGTAGTTGCTTACTGGCAGAAGCTCAGAAACCAATGCTCACAATTGTATATTGAAAGATGCATTGGAGTTGATTTAGTAAAGGCAAATAGGCTGTTCACTTTGCAAGGGACTTTTCCCTTACAAGTAGAATTCCAGCCTAATACTAACTAGTCTTAAAAAGGTAGTCCTGCTCATATGCTGCCTAACCTGTGTGGAAAAAATGTGTATACCTACCTATTTTCAGTCTGCTCTGGTCCGGTCACATGATCTGCCGTTCTGGTTTTTCTGTGTCAGTGAGCAGCTGCTGCAGTGGAGAGGAGTGAACAGTGACAGTGACTGGGCCCTGGAAGTCTATGAGTGACGTCATGGCTCTTTGAATTCCCAACTGTTGTCAGGCGCTCTCTCCTCTACTCTGCAGGCGCTACTTCCTAACAGAGGGGATCACAGACTTTGTTGGGTGAGTGCTCTTATAAATGTAGACTCTATTTGGTGTATTCAACACTCCCTAACTCAGTGGTTCTCAACTCCAGTCCTCAGGACCCACTAACAGGCAAGATTTTAGGTATTACCTTTGGGAGATGTAGACTTGAACACTGCAATCACTGAGCAGCAAATTATATCACCTGTGATGTATTTCAGTTATCTTGCAAACCTGGCCTGTTAGTGGGTCCTGAGGACAGGAATTGAGAACCACCATAACTCATATGTATTTATTGAAATTATATTGGCTAATTTAAATGTAAAATGTGCTTTGAGGAATTGCTTAAAGAGTATCTAAAGCCAAAACTTTTTCTATGAGCTGAATTATGTGATTCTACCCTTGCAGGGGTCACTGGTAATAGCTACATATTTCCCTAGTTGTACAGAGGCTGCCTACTAGCACAAGCACCTGTAGGCAGGTGCAGTCTACTTTCTCTACTGCAGGTGGCGTTCATCCACAGCAGCCTTGCAGCAGAAAGGGAAGTCTACAGAAACATAATCTCTTTATGGTTTGCTGTGTCACTGGGAAAGTAATCCATTTGGATGCTCCTGCCCTATGTGACTCTGGCAGCCATCTTGGCTCTTGCAAAGCCTATTTGAGGCCTTGGCTCCCAGGCTTGGCACGCTTTATGCAAGTGGGTAGTGTAGGGAAAGGTACCCCTTCTGTTAGGGACAGTGCTGGCGATAGGTAAAGGTTCCTGACAAGGAGAGGAAGCATAAGGTTTGCAACTCCTCTGGACATCTTTCCATCTGGGCACGAGCTGGCCAAGCCACATTCTGCCCTCTTAACAGATGCTGTCAGTCTGGCTGAGACCTGCTCTCTTCACATTGCTGGAAACGGTAAGTGTACCTGGTTGGACAGTCTTGCTTCGGGTTTGTTGTGAACTGTTGTTGCAGTACTTCAATACAAGTTCTCTACTTGCACCTGACTGTGTAAATTATTGCCGCCGCACCACGCTGCATCCCACCTACATGCTTTGGAACCCTCCCTGCTGACGAAAGAACCATTTCTCAAGGGCCTCACACTATTTATCACATCTCCAGCCACCTTCTGGACACTTCTCTCCAGTGAATGGCATATTCAAGCTGGTCATTTTAAACTCCCTCCCTATGTTCTGCAAGCTTCTTCCAGAGGCAGGGGGAAGCAGTCAAACTCCCAGCCTGTGCAACCCTGAAATGGCCAAAACGAACAATCACTGCTCTCTTGACTATAGAAGAAACCAAAAACTAAATTTGTCTAGCATCTTATACTAGAAAATTGTTACATCTATAAATTTGAGAGGATAATGCTATCAGTTCTCTGGTACAGTGCCATTTATAGAGGTGCATAGCTGGTGTAGCCAGTAGAGTCCCTCAGCATTCTCTCTATAAAGAGAGCTCCATGATTGGAGGTCTCATGAGTGGACTCTCCTTTTGAATTTTTTTAACATAACTTTCATTTAGTTCAGAACACATTTATAAAACACAGTGGTATGTCCACAAGGCATCTATACTGCTGATTTTTAAATAAGCCCTTTATCTTTGAATAGAAAAAGGAAGGGTTAGCTCTCCCGTCATTTTTTTTATTACTGTTCATGCCCGTGCTAGGGAAATATAGCCTCTCTTTTTGTCCTAGGGACCACTGAGGAATTACGGTATTCTATTGAGGATGAGAAGAGAGAATTTCTCACTACTTTTTATATCTCTGGGAATAAAAAAAATGAAGAATATCCCCCCCCCCCCAAAAGAAAAAAAAAAAAAAAACATAAAAAGGGCAAAAAAGTATTACCTAGTCCAGTGGTTCTCAACTCCGGTCCTCGGGACCCACCAACAGGCCAGGTTTGCAAGATAACTAAATTACATCACAGGTGATCTAATTTGCTGCTCAGTGATTGCAGTATTCTAGTCTGCATCCCCCAAGGTAATACTTAAAATCTGGCCTGTTAGTGGGTCCCGAGGACCGGAATTGAGAACCACTGACCTAGTCTACTAAAAAATAGATGGGCTACATTTGAAGACATACAAACAAAATAAAGGTAATGTCCTAATTTACATTTTATCCTCTCAATACTGAAGTGAAATAGTAGAATGAATATAGTGTTTAGGTTGGTGGATGTTTCCTTGTTGTTTTCTTCAGTATCTGAGCACCAAGTTCTTGAACATTGTTACCACGTTATTAAAGAAAACAGCACAATGATTCTCACATCTGTGTACTATATGTGCCTGGGATTCAATTGTTTTTACATAGCTGATGTATTGTCATCTTACACTGCATCTAAAGCTCTTAGAGAGTACAGAGAATTTGGAATATGTTTATTGCTTCCATGTGTTCTGGTCTTTCCAGGACAGTCTGGCTTATTGACACTGGATAACTGTATCTTGAAAGGAAGCTGTCCTAGGTTATTGTTTTATATGTTGCATTTTTTTGCTAAAACCAAATCTTTTTTTACCCACATTTTTTTTTTTTTAGTTAGGCTAAATTTGAAAATAATTAAATCCCATGTTATGTCTGTTTCTTTTGTGATAGTTGTCCAAATTTGAGGTTACCCTTAAAGCGTAACTCCACTTTTGTTGAGAAAAAAACATTCCCCTCTGGGTGATCTCTGTACATTGCAGGGATTTTAACAAACTTTGTTGCAGATTCCTACCTTTTGTTATTCTGAAGAAATCACTGTTTGTTCCTCTATGCTGAGTGGGTCTAATGGAAGTGGTTTCACAATTATCAATCAGCTGTGGCAGCTGCAGGGCTCTAATAAGGAAAGCTGCTGGGCCTGCATCCCTTTAGACGTGTTCCTATTGGGAGTATTTCACCAAAATTACATTTTTGTTGCAGGGGATGCCAGAAATCTGACTTGTATCTTAGGCAGACTTCTGGGAAAATTGGTGAGCCAATCACACAAGCAGGAAATGATGTTTCTGGGGTGTGGTCAGTACACATTCTGTGTACAGAACAGCTCCAGGTAGCCATATTGCATTGCATTTTCAGAAAATTACAACAGCTACAGATTGAAAAGGAAAGATCATTTTTAATAGCATTCAATTACAATATGATTTGTGTCGCAATTGTATACGCTATATTGTTTTTACTTTATTTGCTGATTTTTTTTCCCCACGAAAGTGGAGTTACCCTTTAATTTTCTTTCCTGGAAGCGAGAAAAACCTTTTCAACTAGAGGGAAAATCTCCTCCTAGGCTGGCTACACAGCTTTACACTTCTATTTTCGTGCGTTTTTCAATCCGCATTTTCTTGCGTTTACCGACGTTTTTATTGTGCTCTTACTTTAATTATATTCTTGGCACTTAGGAAGTTGTATGAAGAGCCTGTCCTTTTGCAAATGTAGCTAGGCCAAGAGTACATGACCTATTGCCAGGGGCAGGTGTCGGTATCCATGCATTTGCAGTGCCTGGGAACACATGTATCATGCATTGTAATGCGCTTCCATTGATTACTGATAAAAAGATACCTGAAAAATGTGCCTGAACTTTTTTTCATGACGTGTAACAATGAAACTAGTTTATGTGAGCCAGACTTATTGAAAACAATAAGATGATATGAAACATGTTTTGCTGCATTGTAACGCACATGGTGTGAACAGGGACTCTGACACGTGGCATAGATGTCTCCACTCAGTCATTCCTTCTTTGCTCTTTTTTTTTAATTCTTTATTTAGTGCTCAACA
Organism: Pelophylax lessonae; assembly: GCF_965119305.1. Taxonomy (NCBI): domain Eukaryota; kingdom Metazoa; phylum Chordata; class Amphibia; order Anura; family Ranidae; genus Pelophylax; species Pelophylax lessonae. The sequence continues at coordinate 402,218,515 of NC_138770.1, read as the reverse complement.
AAGTCACATATACAGCAGAGATAGGCCATAGACCAAAGTGCATTGTAAAGTTTTCACAAAACATCTCGCATACATGGTGGATGATGCAGTTCAACGTGAGGCTGCCCGTACTGTTGGTCGTAAGATTAAGACAATGAGTGTTAAGTTACCTTACGTAAGCAAACGGCAAAAAGAAAACAAAAAAACAAAATACAGGAGACCTATAAATAGAGTAACAAGAGGAAATATAGCTCCCTTCGGGCAAGGGCATTGTTTATCACGGGAAGGAGGAAGGTGAGCTTGGGGCAGCCAAGAGGGAGATACCGCATAGGAAGCTATTCACAACTCTGCTCCAACTAACATCACCAATCTTGTCTCAAAATATCCCAAACAGTCCTCTCCACTCCTTCCAAGACCTCCTGCTCTCTAGCTCTTCCTCCTTTGCTCATCTTCAGGACTTCTCCAGAGCATCTCCCATTCTCTGGAACTCTCTACCTTAATCTGTCTTGCTATCTCCTACCCTGGCTACGTACGTTTAGGCGATCCCTGAAAAACCATCTCTTTAGTGAAGCCTATCCCACCTCCACCTAACAACTGAACTTTTAATTCTTCTATAAACTCGTCCCTCGCAGGTATAACCTTTTATACCCCTTGCCCCACCCTATTAGATTGTAAACTCTTATGAGCAGGGTGCTCTTAACCCTCTTGTATTTTATTGAATTTTAAATGTACTGTCTCTTGTATAATAGTTTTTTTTTTATTGTATTGTAAATGTACTGTATCCTGTATAATTATAATAATTAAAAAAAAAAAAAATGGAATAGCTTAAAGTATAACTGAAGGCAAAACCTTTTTTTTTTCAGTTTTGGATAGGGTGGGCAGGGATTAGAATGCTTGTCAGTTTTTTTTGCTGTCTGTATCCCTGTTAGAGAGATTCACCCTTTCTATTTGCCCTGTTTACCATTATCATTGAAAGTAAAACAAAAACCCAATTTTTGGGTTGTCCCTAAAAAAGTAATAGGGGGGAAACTTCAAATGGGGACACTAGTTGTGGTGACCTGGGGGTCCTTAAGGAATTCCCTTAATTTGCAGGTATTTCCACTTCCTGTTTGGCTATGGGACAGGAAGAGAAGGGAAATCTTCGCAATGGGACACAGATGGCGAAAAAAAAAATCTGACAGGAGTTTTAACTCTCCCTTGCCCTATCCAAAATGAAAAAAAGTTTTGCCCATACTTCTACTTTAAGGATGGTACTATGATTGTAGGGCGTGAACCAACAGAAGGGCAGAAGGGAAGGGGAAAGGACTGAAAGACAGGAGGAGGAAGGTTAAGTAGAGCCACTAAGTGGTACAGGGAGAGGCAAAAAGTAATAAAGGAGGGAGGGGGGTGAGTTCGATATTCATAAAGTCCTCTCTGGCCATCAAGTGTTTGCCTTTTTCTGAGTATATAAACATAAGCTAATGTTGACACGACTTAAAGAATTTCTCTGGGGTGTTTTTTGAAGAATGAATCCAGTCTTCTAACTGTCAACTCTAATAAATCACATCTGGGTAGATGGGGGAGTCTCTTCCTCTCAACAGGCAGGGATGCAGGTCTTAGCTGTTGAAAAGGTGCTGCTGGATTGATTCCTAATAAGAGACAGATCCAAGGGGATATAGAAATCTGTAAATTGTTTACTTTACACCATAAGTCAGAGAGCTTGGGACAATCCCAAAAATGTGGAGAAGAGAAACCCTACCATCTTCAAGTCTCCAATACTTATCTGGAGCAGAGATCTTGTAATTACATTCTTCATTTCTGGCACAAGTAGATGATTTTGGGGAGCAGAGATGCATTGTTTGGATTTGTCCAGGCATGAAATTGGTATCCCCTTCAGACTGGATTTTGCCCTCAGCACTCCACAGAAACTGCTCTCCTAAAACTTACGAACAGTTTACTAACTGATAAAACCAGTATTCACTATTATGTACTTCCACTATTGCACCTCTCTTCTGCCTTTGATACAGTTGACCATCTGCTCCTCCTCAAAGTCCTTTGGTCTCTGTGACTGTACTCTTCATTGGTTCCCATCCTACCTATCCCAGCGCACCTTCAGTGTCACTTACAATTCTACCTCCTCCCCTCCTCTTCCTTTTTCCTTTGGGGTCCCCCAAGGTTCTGCTCTTGGACCTTTCCTATTCCCAGTCTACACCCCCAAGACACATTGGGGTGTCATCAATATAGAAATGGTATTGAAAGCCATGTGAGGCTATCTACCCCTTAGCTCACTTCATCAGTCTCCTCAGGCATCACCAATATACAATTTACTGACATACATATCAGTCTGGATGTCACATCACTTCCTAAAACTCAATCTATCCAAAACCAAGCTCATAATATTTCCTCCCCTATGTGCCCCTTCCCCTGACTTCACCGACAAGATTGATGGCGCAACTATCAACCCGTCCCCACATGCCAGGGTGCTAGGTGTAATCCTGGATTCTGAATTCTACTTTCCACCCCACATCCAATCATTGTCCAAATTTTGCCACCTTAACCTCTACAACATCTCCAAATACACCCCTTCTTAAACAAGGACACCAAAAAGCTTCTAATTCACTCCCTGGTTATCTATTGGCTCAACTTGGCTCAACTACTGCAACTCTCTCTGCATTGGATTACCTTAAGGTAAGCTACCCCCCCCCCCCTTCGGCCTATTATGAATGCTGCTGCCAGACTCATCCACCTTACTAACCATTCATTGTATGTTACCCCTCTCTACCAATCCCTCTATTGGCTTCCGCTCCCCCAAAAAATAAATTTAAAATACTAACAACAACTTAAGAGTCATCCACAACTCTGTCCCAGCTGTATCACTAACCTGATCTCAAAATACCGACCAATTTTAATGACCACCAATGATTGTGGGATTGTTTGCGGGGGGGGGGGGTTAAAGTGCTACTGATCACAAATTATATTTTAAGAGGTGGAGGGGGGGGAGTTTAATGTTCCACTGACCACCAACGATTGTGGTATTTATTTATTTTTTTTAAGGTGGGAGTTATTTATATATATATATATATATATATACATATACATAGAGTACACCCCTCACATTTTTGTAAATATTTTATTATATTTTTTTCATGTTACAACACTGAAGAAATTACACTTTGCTGCAATGTAAAGTAGTGACTGTACAGCTTGTATAACAGTGTAAATTTGCTGTCCCTTCAAAAAAACTCAACACGCAGCCATTAATGTCTAAACTGCTGGCAACAAAAGTGAGTACAGTCCTAAGTTAAAATCTCCAAATTGGGCCCAATTTTCCCTCCCCAGTGTCATCTGACTCGTTAGTGTTACAAGGTTTCAGGTGTGAACGGAGAGCAGGTGTGTTAAATTTAGTGTTTTCACTCACTCTCTCTTATACTGGTCACTGGAAGTTCAACATGGCACCTCATGGCAAAGAACTCTCTGAGGATATGAAAAAAATTATTGTTGCTCTACATAAAGATGGCCTAGGCTATAAGAAGATTGCCAAGAACCTGAAACTGAGCTGCAGCATGCTGGCCAAGACCATACAGCGGTTTACCAGGACAGGTTCCATTTAGAACAGGCTTCACCATTGTTGACCAAAGAAGTTGAGTGCACATGCTCAACGTCATATCCAGAGGTTGTCTTTGGGAAATAGACATATGAGTGCTGCCAGCATTGCTGCAGAGGTTGAAGGGGTGGGGAGTCAGCCTGTCAGTGCTCAGACCATATGCTGCACACTGCATCAAATTGGTCTACATGGCTGTCGTCCCAGAAGGAAGCTTCTTCTAAAGATGAAGCACAAGAAAGCCCACAAACAGTTTGCTGAAGACAAGCAGACTAAGGACATAGATTACTGGAACCATGTCCTGTGGTCTGATGAGACCAAGATAAACGTATTTGGTTCAGATGGTATCAAGCATGTGTGGCGGCAACCAGGTGTGTCTTGCCTACAGTCAAGCATGGTGGTGGGAGTGTCATGGTCTGGGGCTGCATTAGTGCTGCCATCACTGGGGAGCTACAGTTTATAGAGGGAACCATGAATGCCAACATGTACTGTGACATACTGAAGCAGAGCGTGATCCCCTCCCTATGGAGACTGGGCTGCAGGGCAGTATTCCAACATAATAATGACCCCAAACACACCTCCAAGACTACTACTGCCTTGCTAAAGTAGCTGAGGGTAAAGGTGATGGACTGGCCAAGCATGTCTCCAGACCTAAACCCTATTGAGCATCTGTGGGGCATCCTCAAACAGAAGGTGGAGGAGCGCAAGGTCTCTAACATCCACTAGCTCTGTGATGTAATCATGGAGGAGTGGAAGAGAACTCCAGTGGCAACCTGTGAAGCTCTGATTAACTCCATGCCCAAGAGGGTTAAGGCAGTGGTGGAAAATAATGGTGGCCACACAAAATATTTACACTTTGGGCCCAATTTGGACATTTTCATTTAGGGGTGTAGTGACTTTTGTTGCCAGTGGTTTAGACATTAATGGCTGTGTGTTGAGTTATTTTGAGTGGACAGCAAATGTACACCATTATACAAGCTGTACACTCACTACTTTACATTGTAGCTAAGTGTCATTTATTCAGTGTTGTCACATGAAAAGGTATAATAAAATATTTACAAAAATGCAAAAATGTGAGTGGTGTACTCACTATGGTGAGATACTATATATATATATATATATATATATATATATACAGTATCTCACAATAGTGAGTAAACCCCTCACATTTTCATAAATATTTTATTATATCTTCATGTGACAACACTGAAGAAATGACACTTTGCTACAATGTAAAGTAGTGAGTGTACAGCTTGTATAACAGTGTAAATTTGCTTTCCCCTCAAAATCACTCAACACACAGCCATTAACCTATTGAGCATCTGTGGGGCATCCTCAAATGGAAGGTGGAGAAGCGCAAGGTCTCGAACATCCACCAGCTCCGTGATGTTGTGTTGGAGGAGTGGAAGAGGACTCCAGTGGCAACCTGTGAAGCTCTGTTGAACTCCATGCCCAAGATGGTTAAGGCAGTGCTGGAAAATAATGGTGGGCACACATAATATTGACACCTTGGGCCCAATTTGGACATTTCCACTTAGGAGTGTACTCACTTTTGTTGCCAGCGGTTTAGACATTAATGGCTGTGTGTTGACTTATTTTGAGAGGACAGAAAATTTACACTGTTATACAAGCTGTGCACTCACTACTTTACATTGTAGCAAAGTGTCATTTCTTCAGTGTCGTCACATGAAAAGATATAATGAAATATTTACAAAAATGTGAGGAGTGTACTCACTTTTGTGAGATACTATTTATTTGTATATATATATATATAAATAGAGTGATTGTCAGTCAAATTATCACAGCAATTAAAACTGAAAAATGGCCTGATAATAAAGGGGTATAAACATATTTGTACTCAAGTGGTTAAAAGTCAAACTCCTATTTACATCTTAGTAAGGATCTAGTTAGAGTGAATACTGTTTACCAAACTGTACAAAAGTTAATGTGTAAACCTTTTTATTTAGTTTGTTCTATCTACATCAAGAGAAATGCAAAGTTGGCATAATAAGGTGTGCAATGGGGAAAACTAGTTATAATGATCTTGGGTTTTAACCTATGCTCCTATTTTGTCTTGACCTTTTGAACAACCCTCGTGTATGGTCCCAAATTGCATCTCTGAAACAATTTCTTCAGCTATAACACTGCAGAATAGGTGCTTCCACAGTTGTACACTCATAGGTTCTAACAGTGTCACCAACCCCTCTTTGGTAATCTAGGAACTAAATCTTATCTTCCCATATTTATGTTATATAATTACCTAAATGTACAAGCATTACATTCTGTGAACAGCATAGGGCTACATTACTACATTTTATTTCTAGCAATGCCCAGCAGAGGCTTTAATGTAATTTTCCAGCTCCATCCTCAACAGGGACATAGCATTTATTTTGTCACTAGTGTCTAAACACCTGGTGCAGTATTTTGTCCTGGTTTTGTCACCAAAAAGAATTAATCTTTTTAGCTTTGAGATTTAGAAGCTATATCTCATCAGATGTTTAAAAATATCTCTTAATATCTATTTTAGATGCATCCCAATTCCATTTCTCACAGCTGTTGTCACACTGCTACTTTTTATAAAGTAACACCTGCTGCAAGCACATGAAGTCCTACGTTTATTTTGTAGCTAAATAGTTATTTTCCACATTCTTAAAATGCATTGCTGCCCTAGTTGCATCAGACCATTTGACCCTTTTAATAACTTGGGTCATGTTAGAACTTTTCTGCACTACCCCACATCTTCTAACCTGGACTGGAAAAGGACCCTGGGAGACTATCAGTTTAAATACAATTGGACAATACAGATGGTTTGTACATAGAACTTATTAGACTAATGCCCCAACAATAAGTAGCACATGTGGGCTGTAGCCTGTAAATGTATTTATGTTCATTGACCCTAATTATAAATGATAATGTTTGTTTAACTTTGTAGTAGAGATTAGCATGCTTTTCTAGTCTCTCTAAGGTTTTGTCCAGAGGTTCTGAACAGTCTCATATGCCGGCATGGGTATATGTACTGGGGCATAAGCACAATCTCTCTCTTGAGGCTGTAGCTGGATGTACATTTAATAGACCAGCAGAAGTAAAAAAAAAAAGCATAGTGGTCTGGGAGGCTGGATCGACCAATTACATTGCCTATGTGGAATAAAATTTGGACGTCTTCTTTTAAATCATCTCGTTGCGTGGCGCAGAGAGAGACAGCTCTCAAGATTCTTCTCTTCCCTCCTGCTCTGCCCTGTGCTGGTGGTGCAGGGAGGAGAGGGGCTCCCTTTATCAAATTTTCTGGACGTGTTCCCTCGTACGTCCTTTTTGGTCCATGGTGTTAGATACACTTCAAGCTGTGGTGGGTTTAAACTTGCCACTGGACCCCCTGCATTGTCTACTAGGCCTACCATTTCCTAGGGTCTCTAAGCCGGCAGCCAAGCTGATATCTTTCCTCCTCCTAGCCGCTAAGAGGGCTATCCCGTTGTGTTGGCTACAACAATCTCCCCCGGATAAGCCCATGTTTTTGAAGCTGGTTTCGGATATCTGGGAAATGGAGTCCCTGACGGCAAGGGTGCACGACGATCTCGTTAAGTTTGATGCTGTCTGGGGTGACTGGGACTCCTATAATTTTATAATATTTTAACATTGAACCCCACCTGACCCCACGATTTCTTTTTTGAGGTGTATAATATAAATATTTGTATGCTACTGTACTTTTGATGGTGATTCCCAGTCTTTGCAGCTCTGTACTGTTGGATTATCTACTTTTGTCACTACATTGTTTTTCGTTTTATCTTGTTCTATGGGGTCACCACTCCCGGTTTTGAATGTTCTTTGCCTTTATATTGTTTCTGTACCGTGATAATTTATTTTTATGCAAATAAAAATATAATTAAAAAAAAAAAAAAAAAAAAGCATCTTTTACTGCAATATCCCCCTTTAAGTCTGCAGATATTTTCTATGGTAAGTGCTTCTCACCACCACTGATTTTATCAGTCTTCTGAGCCAACATTTAGTGAGCGAGAGAGAGAGATGCCCTTTGTGGAAGGGAAAAACCTGTAACATATCTGGACCAGCTAGAAGACCCTTGGAAAATAAGGTTGGTAGGTATGTGGTACTACTGAAAGGGTTTTGGATGCTTGAAATAGATTTATAGGAGATAAAATTAAAGGAAAACTGTGGGGTAAATAATCTGATGATTGCTCCAGATGCTATTTAGGAACAACTGATATCTGGTGTGATCATCAGACTTATTACCCCTCAGGGTTGCTCCAATTTTATTACAGTACACACTTAGTTTAACAGCACTGAGCCCTGATAAAGGAGGATCTCTTTATGATACAGTCGGACCATAGATCCCAACTGTCCCTGATTTCGAGGGACTGTCCCTGATTTGAAACAAAGTCCCTCTGTCCCTCTTTCCTCCTCATTTGTCCCTCATTTTGATCTGATATATATCTATATAGTTGTATATAAAATGCACTATTTATCTTTCAAATAGTGTTTACAGTGCTAAACCTTTAATCCAATTTCTAAATTGCTGCATTTGTACATTTCAAAAGTCAATATAAAGGAACAGTAGTGGTAAAAAAAAAAAAAGCACTTGTGGGTTTAACCCCTTTGCGTCAAAGGTTGAAACAAATCTAAGGGCTCTTTCACAAGGTCCGCCTCCGTAGGCGGATCCGTGTTGCTCAGCGGGGGTCGACCTGCGATGACAGCTCCGTCTCCGCTTGCAGAGCGGAGAGGGAGGTGTCTCAGCCCCCGCTGCCCTCTATGGGGGATCGGATGAGAGCGGACCGCTTGTCCACTCTCATCAGATCCGATCCGATCCGATTACTGAACGGATGGAAAAATAGGGTTTCCATCCGTCCAGATTTCACGCACAGGATCGGATGCGGATGGCAGTGGGTGTCAGCGGAGGTGTCTCCGCTGACATCCGCTGCCCCATAGAGCTGCATGGAGGATCCGATCAGATCCGCCTAAAAAACTGACAGGCGGATCTGATCGGATCGCCCGTGTGAAAGAGCCCTAAATGCCTAAGCACAACTTTGCAACTTTGACATTTGTGTTAGTAAAACCGTACATATCATCCCAACTACTTTGTGTATCCAGGTAGATTATACCTCTTTTTTTTCAGGACATATTGGGCTTTCATTAGGTGGTAAATGATAATGGATATCTCCTGATTTCTTTTTTTAATATCAAAGGAAAACTGTCCCAAATTATTAAAAAAAAATATATCTTTTTTTAAATGTAGCTGTATATTTCCCGGTATTGCTAATACCTTCCACCAAAGAGCAAACCAAATTTAGTTCTCCTGCTCTTGATGATCGCAGTGAAACCACATATGTGCATGTTAGTTGTATGTACCCGTAGTACAGCCCAAAAATAATAGTGCGCATTTTGCCTTTTTTTATTCTACCTAAAACACACTGACACTGACACTAACTGACACTGATACTAATTAAAACAAAAAAAAAATACTGACCCTGACCTTGACCCAAACACTAACCCTGGCACTAAACTAGATCAAACCTGGATCTAGGTATTTTTTTGTATATTTATTATTAATATTATTTATTTAACTTTTGTTTTTCTCTGCAAATAGAGCGAGAGATACAATGTATCTCTCTCTTCAATTCACAGAGAAAGAAAACACGGGCTGTGCTTCACAGTGACCGATCACTGTGATAGCCATTTAGAGGCTATCAAAGCAATCAGGTGACTCAGAATCTCGAGTTCCAGGCCCTGATTATTAGTACAGGGCCCAGGGCTCATGGTGAGACCCCAGTGTCTGTGCTGGGGGTGCATTATGCTGCCTGCTACCAGCACTAAGGGAGATACGCCAGTTTGCCGCCCCATGGAAAAAAGCCCAGTCTAGTGGGGCTGCATATTTGTCTTACATTGGTATAAAGGGGTAACTAATCTTTTTTTTTTAACTTAATTTTCCTTTAAGGGGGTGTGTCCTGTGCCTACATACTTTTTCTAATAGGTGATTCTCATTCCCATCCTAAAAAGTTGGGAGGTATGAAGTCCCTACTTAACCAAAGAGCTGGGAGCATTGTCTAAGGTTAATCATTACTTGCATACACAACTCAGACTACATCTACTCCAGCACCTAACAAAAGGTTATCCTCAGCCAGAGCCCCCTATAAGGAGTGCCACATCCCGGATAAGCAAATACAGCAAAAGAAGGGGGTTCCCCTAAGGGGTTGGGACTTTTAAGGCACTTGGGTTAGTATGAGACAAGTATGGATAGTAAGGTTTTTTTTGAAAAAATATCAAAGTTTTATTAAACAACCATAAGAGTCTAAAAACAGCAAAATATTACATGTACATAGAAAGTAAGCAGACAGAAAATGCAATACAGTACAGCCACAGAGACGTGCAATATGATTCACACCCAAATACCCAACGCGTTTCGAAGATATTCGCTTCTTCTTCAGGGGTAATGTAAAGTATTGCACATAAATTTTTGTAAGGTCTCTGTCTGTATAAGAAGAAATTCTGCATGCATAGATTTAAAATCAGTTTGGCAGGCTCAGCATTCTCCTCGTGTGTCCACTAGGGAGTGTAGATCATAGAAGATGCCTACAAGGTCAGGAAGACCTGTATCTAGAGGGGTAGGTCCCTTTCAAGGTTTGTGTCAAGCTCACACAAACCCATCCATGGGAAACTGTGTGCGGCTGGAGTCCAAAAAGCAGGCTCAGGTGTGAGAGAGATAATGAAAGGGCTGTATCAGTTTTTAAGAGGATCTAAGGTAAAGCCAGACCGAGGTGTGACCGTGATGGAAGCACGGTCACACCTCGGTCTGGCTTTACCTTAGATCCTCTTAAAAACTGATACAGCCCTTTCATTATCTCTCTCACACCTGAGCCTGCTTTTTGGACTCCAGCCGCACACAGTTTCCCATGGATGGGTTTGTGTGAGCTTGACACAAAACTTGAAAGGGACCTACCCCTCTAGATACAGGTCTTCCTGACCTTGTAGGCATCTTCTATGATCTACACTCCCTAGTGGACACACGAGGAGAATGCTGAGCCTGCCGAACTGATTTCAAATCTATGCATGCAGAATTTCTTCTTATACAGACAGAGACCTTACAAAAATTTATGTGCAATACTTTACATTACCCCTGAAGAAGAAGCGAATAGCTTCGAAACGCGTTGGGTATTTGGGTGTGACTCATATTGCACGTCTCTGTGGCTGTACTGTATTGCATTTTCTGTCTGCTTACTTTCTATGTACATGTAATATTTTGCTGTTTTTAGACTCTTATGGTTGTTTAATAAAACTTTGATATTTTTTCAAAAAAAACCTTACTATCCATACTTGTCTCATACTAACCCAAGTGCCTTAAAAGTCCCAACCCCTTAGGGGAACCCCCTTCTTTTGCTGTATCTACTCCAGCACCCCACACCTTTCTTCTACCTCCAATAAATGGGATAAAACACTGTTAAATTTGAATACCCAATCATTTGCAAAAAACACATTTTTGCTAGTACGTGATTGGTTGATTTAGTTCATAGTGGTAGCTGGTTGTTGCTTGCAGTAAAGACAATTAGGTTCTATTTACTAACATTCACTTGGAAAAATGAGCATACACTTTGCTAAGTAAACAGCTTTTACATCCTTTGGAAATCAACCCCACTACCTCGGTATCTACCACATTTTTCTAACAAAGGTTTATGAATCAAGTCATTACAGTTATCAAGTAATTTACATACATTACTTCCACTGCCATTGCTCCAGTACAATGGATGAAAGGAACAAATGAAAAATTGAAAGACCTGTTAAGTTTATAATTGCATGAGGAAAAATGCTCTACGTATTTCAGATTGTTAAACTACATGCATAAAATGCATACTTAGTTTAAAAAAAGAAATCATTACAGGAAAAGGAAGAAGATGCAAACTTTCATTCACTATTTTGTTACAGTAATTGCCACCAACATATTACCCGTGTCTGTTTATAGATTACACTAAAACGTCTACATCGGTTGTACAACACTCATGTATACATATACCTATAAAAGACACCCGTAACCAGTTATTCTTGCGCTGCTCACTGGAAATGAGAAAAGTCATCTAAATCCTTTTTTAATCTGTTATGACTAATAACATTGTAGCTATTCTGGGCAGGTTTGGATACAAGTACATAATTTCTCCTATTTCTAGCCATCAAATTGTATAGCAGATAAATACAAGCAGCAAAAAAAATATTTGTCCCAAATCCAAACAAAATCGGTCACAGTTGGGCTTGCGCAAGAATCTGATTGATGTATCTGCAATTTTTTCATAATGATTGATTCATTTATTAGTAAATCATATTTTTTTGCTTTAATTACTTTTTTGAGCTTGGCATTTCAAATGGAATATCAGAAGCTATAAAGTAACAGGCAGAGGTCCTCAGGAAGGATGTGCTGGAACTGGAGAGAGTTCAGAGAAGGGCAACAAAAAAAATTAGGGGAATGGAGGGCATCGACTATGAGGAAAGACTACAAGCATTGAACCTATTCTCTCTGGAGAAGAGACGCTTGAGGGGGGATATGATATCAATTTACAAATACTGTACTGGTGAGGACCCTGGCATAAGGAACAAACTTTTTAGAAAAAGGGAATACAATAAGACACGTGGCCACTCACTAAAACTAGAGGAAAAACGGTTTAACCTTAAAATATGTAAGGGGTTCTTCACTGTCAGAGCAGTAAGGATGTGGAATTCGCTTCCACAAACAGTCGTATCAGCAGGGAGGATCGATAGTTTCAAAAAACTATTAGATGGGCACCTTAAAGACCACAACATACAGGGGTATACAATGTACTAACACACACACACATCATAGGTTGAACTGGATGGACTGATGTCTTTTTTCAACCTCACAAACTATGTAACTATGTAGGGTATCTACCTGAGCCTGGGAGCAGATTCAGGATCATCCTCAAACTAGATAATTCTTTGTGAATCTGTTTCTATACAGTATAGTGAGCCTACTCAGATACTTTGTCTATGCCGACTCTCTAATTTTGCCTTTTTATTTATGGCATATCTACTAATACCATAGCATTATTTTTCATTCATGTGCACTCGTCCTTATATATATTTTTTTTTTCTAGACCCACTATATACAGTACCCTGGAGGTTTTAATTCCTTGTGCTCTTTGTGGACCCACATGAGAGAGATGCCCCTTTAGAGACATCCAGCCTTATGCCAACAGTTTTGTATATGTGTGCAACATTGAATGAAGGTATTCTGACCTTGTATTATATACTCCCCAATATGTGATGTTATACAAATGGCTTTTTTCAATGTAATATAAAATATATTGATGCATGTATTTTTTTGCAGAATAACCTGTCTCTGAGAATATATAACCCCCTGAGGAAGACTAACTAGTTGAAACGTGTTGGGGTTGCTTCTCGGACAGACTTACATTACATAGCATATTATATGGAGATGGAATGTGATTGTTGCTCAGAAGATACTATATTGCTAAATAGGTACCCACATCCCAAATTGTATTGGTAGAAGTTGTAAGAGGGTTGGGGTAATAGGATTTTATCGGTACCGTCATAGTAAATACAAAGGAATTTTTTTAAAACAATCAATTTTATTGTATACAAAATAGTTTTTTATACATTTATCACACATTACAAAACAGACCATAAAATATATAGTATATAGAAATATGCAAAAGGGTCGCTGGTTTGAATCCCAATCATGACACTACCTGCCTGGAGTTTACATGTTCTCCCTGTACCTGCATGGATTTCCTGTGGGTACACTGGTTTCTTCCCACACTCCAAAAACATGCTGGTAGGTTAATTGGCTCCTGTCTAAATTGGCCCTAGTATGTGTATATATAAATGTTTGTTAGGGACCTTAGATTGTAAGCTCCTTGAGGGTAGGGACTGATGTGAATGTACAATGTATATGTAAAGCACTGCGTAAATTGACGGCGCTATATAAGTTCCTGAAATAAATAAATAAATACAAATTTTCTCTTGACGGTTGCTACACAGAAATATTACTTTGTAGCAACCCTCAAGAGTGATATTTCTATATACTATGTAATGTTGTGGTCCTTTTTGTATTGTGTGTATAATGTATAAAGAAAACTCTTTTTTATACAATAAAATTGATTGTTTTAAAAAAATTCCTTTGTATGTTCTATGACGATACTGATAAAATCCTGTTGCCCCAACCCTCCTACAGCATCTGTTTTATGGAGATGTTTTTATAGAATTATTTTTCTATATATTATATGATCACTTTTATGGTTATTATTGAATGAAATGAGTGTGTATCAGCGCTGCTAAATTAATTAATGTGCTAAATAAAGTGCCGAATATTAAGTGCAAAATAGCTGTGCAAAATTACAATGATGAACCAGATAATATTGCCGCAAATTTATGAGCTGCTGCTGAAACCGGTATTATTGAATAAAGATTTCTATTTTTTATATACATATGTATCAATTTTTGTATTCGTTTATGCCGTAAAATCCCCAAAATTCCCCTATTCTGTTCTCCTTTTTCTTCTTGAAGTTTACTGGGATGTGGTACTATTCTATGCTTATTGGGATATAGGACCAATTGTTTTAAATTTTTAAGCCAAAGGAGGTTTGACATTTTATGGTCTGTCAACAGTTTGACTTTACAAACTACAAATTTAGAGGATTAAATACAGTGTGTAAGGTCAGACAGTCTTTACTGCCTTATCTTCTGTCTACTTAGGTTAAAAAGTCAGGCAGGTTACCTGTCTACCCTTTTTCAAATTACTCTGAACTAATTTTTCTTGTCCCTATGGAGATTTGTAATTGTAACTCTCACTACAATCTTCAGTTTTCTGAGTTAAATTATGCCCAGAACCACTTAACCTGGAAGACTGAAGAAGGATTATGAGTGCAAGCCATTATAGCCCCATACCCTGGGTACAGTACCCAGTACTCAAAATGTATCTCTGCATTATCCTGCACCACCCACCACAGGGAGGAGAGAGAAATGTCATCCAGCACCACCCACTATGAAGAGAAGGAGAATTCAGAATGTCATGTTGCCAGCCAAAAGCCATCAGAAAAAGGTAAATAATAAAAACATATTGAAAAAAATCTATAGTAGCTCCACTAACCAATATGTAGATAATTAGTGCCAAAATCACCGTGCAATTTTTTTTTACAATATACGTCTTCTAACACCAATAACAAAAAATGTGAAAGTAATGTATGTATATAAAATTTGTATAAAAATAAAGTGTCCATTAAGCCATTCTGTGCCAATAATGGTGTATAAGGTTGCCCATATAGTAATACACCCAACTGATACGTGCTTGTATCCACCACTTTCCAAACTTCACACTCACCACCAAACGGCAGTGTACTATGGGCCTGATCAAAATAAACATCTCCCAGGTGTATGCAAAGGCATTCCACTGACACAATTCCCAGTATATATATCACAATCCTAGGTCTATGTAATGGCGTTTCACTGATTCCTCATTTGGTCCAATTGGCTCCCTTCTCATGCACTCATGTAAATAAATAATAGCCATCATTGTGCAATATCCCATCCAGATTTTTTAAAAATATCTTTAAAATTTTAGACTCACGTGTGGAAGTGCCCTCAGACCAGAACTAAGTCTGTCCATTCATCTACAAAGCCTGTGTGACCACCGCTCTGTGCAATGGAGCCGGCGTGCGTGTCAAGTCTCAATTTTGATGTGGGCGGCTCTATTGCACGGAGCGGCGGTCACACAGGCTTTGTGGATGACTGGACAGACTTAGTGCTGGTTTGAGGGCACTTCCACATGTGAGTGTAAAATTTAAAAAATATTTTTAATAAAATTGGATGGGATATTGCACAATGATGGCTATTGTTTAACTACATGGGTGCATGAGAGGGAAGCCAATTGGACCAAATAAGGAATCAGTGGAATGCCATTACATAGACCTAGGATCATAACATATCAGAACTGTGTCAGAGGAATACCATTGCATACACCTGGGAGACGTTTATATGAATTAGGCCCATAGTACACTGCCTTCCAGTGAGTGTGAAGTTTGGAAGGTGGTGGGTAAAGCACATATCAGTTGGGTGTATCACTATATGAGCAACCTTATACACCATTATTGGCACAGAATGGATTAATGGAGACTTTATTTTTATACTATTTACATTATCTACATATTGGTTAGCGCAGCTACTATAGATTTTTTCACTTGTATACACTCTGGTAAGGAGTCACTTTAGCCGCAGCAAACCATATATTGGCTACCAGTTTGGGGTTTAGTTTGCGCCGGCGAAACACACACACACAAGTAAAAACCTATTGCTGTTGGGGGAAATAAAGGGAGAAGGTGGTCCTCCGGGAAAGGTGCAAGGAGACGGGATTGGGCTTTAAGTTGGCATGTGCCCCCTTGCAATTCTGCTGAAGTGTCAGATTCAAATAATGTAAAGATAAATACGTTGTGTGTTTGAGTTAGGGAAGGGGTGTGGGAAGGGGAGAAATGTTTTAAATTCAAGTCATGTAGTCAGTTTGTTGGTCATTAGCATGTCATTAAAATGACAATCATGTCTGGTCCCCTTTTATCCATAACTAATACAGTCATAGAAATTCTGAGAGTATCTAAGGAAAAAAAAAATTACTATACACATAGAACATTGATAATATGTTTTGTAGCCTATGAAATATTTATTAATTATTAGTTCATGATGAAATTTTTTTCAATTAACAATTTCAGTTCAATTAATTTTATGAACCTTTTTGGTAAATATGCTTTTGCCAATATACTTTTCCACATAATTATATCAGCATTTATCTTACCACTGAATTATGATGATAATGATAATTGTCATGATAATTATGAAGGTGTGAATGCAATTTATCTTAATACATTGTAATATATATTTTCAATTACCACATATTTTACTGTTTAAAAAAACAAACGTTGTTCCTCTTTAGTAACTAAATGGAAATTACTTTGTTACTCTGTTTTTGAAATAAGAAGGTTAATAAGTAAGTAATCGTGTTGCCATAGACCATAGGCAGAAAATTATTTTCAATATTTTTAATATTTGTTAACTTGAACATACAGCATTTTTATATTCAACCATTTTATTGGCTAAGTTATTGTTTTTGGAAAAGTATATTAACTGAGAAATTAAAGAGGAACACCAGCACACATCCTGCAATTATTAGCCAGTCACATGAGATCGATGCAATGCATGAAAGGTAATAGACACATCAAACTAAAGAATGGGTAAATATATGTGATCTCATTGATCTTGACCATGGCATGATTGTTGGTGCCAGACAGGCTGGTTTAAATATTTCTGTCACTGCCGAACTCCTGGGATTTTTATGCACAACAGTCTCTAGAGTTTAATCAGAATGATGCAAAAAAAAATACATCAAGTGAGCTGCAGTTCTGTGGATGGAAACGTCATGTTGTAGAGACAGGTCAGAGGAGAATAATTAGACTGGTTGGATCTGACAGAAAGGCTATGTTGACTCAAGATGACCACTTTTTACAATGAGGTGGGCAGAAAAACATCTCAACATACAACAATTTGAACCTTGAGGCAGCTGAGCTACAACAGTGGATAACCAAACCAGGTTGCACTCTTGTCAGCAAAGAACAGACAGCTTACCAAAACTTGGCAGTTGAAGACCTAAAAAAAGCATGGTTTGATGAGTCTTTCTTTTGAGGCACAGAGATGGTGGCAGGCCAGATCTGAATCCATCAGAACACCTTTGGGATGTGGTAGAACTGAAGATTTGCAGCAAGAGTGTGCAGCTTACAAATCTACTGAAACTACTTTATGCAAACATGTCAACTTAGACCAGAATCACGATGGAATGCTTCAGAAATACGAAATTACATGACAAATTAATATAGTGTCCCAAATACATTTCCTGGTGAGTCTATGTTGTATGCAGTATGATGGTCGTGATGTGTCACCTGCTGTTAGCTAAGTCATCATTGCTATACATTGACAGTAGGTGTTTTATGTCATATTAGAGATGAAACATTTTGTTTTTAAAATTGTCTTACAAACAGATTACTTTAAAATATTAAAGCAGTATCAAACCCAAAACCAAAAATGTAATATATTGCAGCTTGACAATCATTAGATGCGGTGGCTGCGTTTGTTTTCTTTTTTAAAGCTTTTTCCCCTCTGTTTTCACCTGGTGATCTGACAAGTAACACACCACCAGTATTAGAGTGCCCCCCCCACTCTGGATGAATGAGAACAGGGGGGCACCCATGGACAGCAGCATTGTCAGTCTGGGGGGAGGGGAGTGTTAGATGAACTAGCAGATTTAACCACTTGCCCACCGCTCACTGAGCTGGTACTGCGGCAAAGTGGCTTGTTATCGTCCAGCGACGTAGTCCTACGTCGCTGGATAACGCCCCATCTCGGTGGCGCACGAGCGCCGCCTGAGGCTCGCTGCCGCTGTATTTAGACACTGCGGGAGTCGGGCCAGGGGAGGAGAGGCGGTGATCACTGCCGCTCTTCCCCGATCGTCGGGGATCGAGTGAGGAAATCCGCCCACTTGTGTAAACAAAGTGGGCGGATCTCCTATGTGACAGACAGAGACAGATTACAGGATTCAGCATAGCTGAACCTGCGATCTGTGTCTGTGTCACACAATCCCCTCCCCCCACACACGTCAGTAAGCATGAGGCATACATTTAACCCCTTGATCACCAATAAAGTTAACCCCTTCCCTGCCAGTGTCATTATTACAGTAACAGTGCATATTTACAGCACTGATTAATGTAGTAATGTCACTGATACCCCCAAAAGTGTCAAAAATGTCAGTTAGGGGTCCGATCTGTCCGCCCCAATGTCGCAGTCCCGCAAAAAAAAAAGATCACCGCCATTACTAGTAAAAATAAATAAACAATAAAAATGACAAATCTTTCCCGTAGTTAGTAAACGTTTGCGCAAACTAATCAAAATACGCTTATTGTGATTTTTTTTTACCAAAATTATGTAGCAGAAAACAAATTGGCCTAAAATGTTAAAAAATTTAGATTTTTAATTTTTTGGGGGGAATGTTATATATCAGAATGTAAAAAATATAGTTTTTTTTTTCAAAATTGTCGCTCTTTTTTCAAAAATTAGAAATCGCACAGGTGATCAAATACCACCAAAAGAAAGCTCTATTTGTGGGGGAAAAAAGGACATAAATTTAATTTGGGTACAGTGTCGCATGACATCGCAATTGTCTGTTAAATTAATGCAGTGCCGAATCGCAAAATATAGCCTGGTCAGGAATGGGGTAAAATCTTCCGGTCTTAAAGTGGTTAAAAATACACTCATTGAGAATTTTTTTGTCAAAGACATGTAGCTAAATACATTTTGGCCTAAATATATGACAAAAATTGAATATATTGGATATTTTTTAACTGTCAAAGTAGAAAATGTCAATTTTTTCCCAAAATGTTCGCTCTTTTTTTATTAATATCGCAAAAAATGAAAAGCACAGAGGTGATCAAATACCACCAAAAGGAAGCTCTGTTTGTGTGAAAAAAGGACGTAAATTTCGTTTGGGTACAGGGTTGCATGACCGGGCAATTGTCAGTTAAAGTCGCACAGTGCCAAGTTGCAAAAAGTGGCCTGGACGTAAAGCAGGAAAATCCTCCGGTGGTAAAGTGGTTAAATACATTAACAAATTGAAGTCAAACTTCAGCTAACACTTTACAAGCAGTTACAGGAACCGTTTTCTCTTTTGGGATAAAGGTTTTAGATAAATAAATAAAAGCTTATCATTTTAAGAACCCTTGTCAGTAGTAAATGGTTTGTCTCATCTCTGTACTTAATACATTTTGCTGGAGAGCTTACTCTTTTGAAAAACAACAGACTTACTGGCTGAAAATAGATGAAAATAGAAAAAAAGAAAGTCTAAAAAAAGAAAATGAATGCAGCCATCACATCTACGAATTAGTAAGCTGCAATATAATACATTATCGCTTTTGGGTTTAAAACCACTTTAAGACAAATATTGAAACAGAATTCCTTAGATCCTCTCTACTATCTGCTGGAGTTAAAAATGAATAGCATACTATACAACCTCACAGAGATTATTATGTGCTTAATAAGCTTATTATCATAAGCTTAGTCATACATTTTAGATATCTTTTTGTCAAATTGCATATTTTTCAGGACTAAATACTGTATTTGTTCCTTCAAACCTAACCTCCATGAAGCCAGCATGGTAGGTCACATAAGGAATTTTTCTGCAAGCATGCTTGTGATATAGTTATGTATATTCGTGAACAGTACATCTACATTTTAGTACTTGCCCTGATCATGATGTGAATTGAATACTTTTCTTCTAGGATTCCAGTAATTACCACAAATGCATGGAATTATGGAGAAGATTCCATAAAATGTCTTAGTTTTCCTATGTAAACGAATGCAAATGAATATCATTCCAAAGGAAATCAGCAAATGGAATCCAGATGGGCCCACTCAATATTTATTAACTCCTTAAAGGGAACCTGTCAGAATATAAATATAAGCACTGCAATAGTTGCCTTGTACAAATACTCTGATGCTGTCTTATTTTTTCCTGAGTACGTACTGTAGTAAGTCATTGCATCTCAACACCTCATATACATATTCGTGTTTCAGGTCAGTGACTTACTAAGTAGGGATGGAAGGACAAAGATGACAAGCCTGGAGCATGCCTCCTTCAGGTCAACAACTGCAGCAAAATTCTTTACTAACAAGCTCCCTAAACATTGCTGTAAGATGATTTAAAATTTCTCTGAGATAGTTTATAGCTCATATATATATATAAAATATTGTCATCATGGCAAGATATGCAGGATGAGTCTAAACCAGAACAGAGCTGAGAAGAAGCCGCAGAAGATCATTCTAGATGGTGTATATAGATTTTAATGGATCTTGGAGAATAGAATCATATGAATACGTTTGTTCAGTTATTTCATAAATGTAAACACGGGTTCAGTTTTTTTCTTTCTAACTAATACGCATATAAAACAGGAGCATATCATTTATAGTCCTCTCTTGCAATTCAGATAAAATATATGAAAAAAATAAATTAAACAAAGTGGAAAAAAAAATTGAGAATAAAATTTAGAACATGTTGCAAGGGCATTTAGATCTAATACTAGGAAATGAGTGCTGAACAATATTTAAATGTTTGGATGACCCTGTTGGCACTGTTGATCTAATTGTTAAGAGGTGAATGCTCTATCATGGAATCCAAATTCCACAGAGGGAAGGCTTTTCCTTTAAAAACTTTCTGCAAAGAAATTTAATTGTATTATTTAATGTATTCTAATGTTTTTGGGTGGCCTGGTTGTCATTTAAAGATAAGGGGGAATTTATTAAGATGCAATAAGTAAACATTACTTACTATAATATTTGGACCATAGATGACAATCACCTGGAGGTTTTGGGACCTGTGATCATGACATTATTACATTGTGATTGAAAATTCCCACTGGGAGATATGGTGACAAAGGGGTAGATTTATGGGCTAGCCCATTGGCAAGCCTTTTGTTATTGGATTTCCTGATAACGAGGAATACATGATAATTTTTTTAAGAGCTTATATGAATACTTACTAGGTAAATTTAGACATGTTTTTGTATCTTTCCTCAGAGAAATTCACATGCGACATTGATAAATACCAAGTGAAGAAATGGTATTGTCAGCCAGAGGCCTGGGGAGTAAGGCACCATATCCCATAAACTAGAGAATACACATGAAATACGGAATGGGGACTTTTAAGGTGCCAGACAGAGATAATATACTACAACATGTTTAAAAATTAATATAAAATGTTATTAGGTACAATAAAAAGATACATTTGTTTTTGCTAAAATAATTTTTGCAAATAAAGACCACATGCAATCCAGGTATACAGTACAGTGATAATTGCTCAACATGTTACACCAGAAAATTGCTTTTTCAGGAACTTTTTATTTTACTGTACAGGATGTTCACCCGGAGACGGAGGTGGGTAATGCAAAACATGTAGGGGTGAGGAGTAGGTAACAGAGAGTGCAGGGCTCAAGAGTGAATAACACACAGAATGCAGGGGTCAGAAGTGTGTAATGCAACAAAAGTGGGGGCCAGGAGTGGGTATCATTGAGAGTGCAGGGCTCAGGTATTGCTATGGTAGAAAGTAAATGGGTCAGAAGTATGTAATGCACAGAATGTAAGCGTAAGGAGTGTATACCACACACAATGCAGGGTTTAGGAGTAAATAACACACAGAATGAAGGGGCCCGGAGTGGATAATGTAGAGATCACAGGGCTCTGGAGTGTATAATGCAGAGATTGAAAGGGTCAGGAGTGCATAATGCACAGAATGCAGGGGTCAGGAGTGTGTAATGCACAGCATGGAGGGGCCAAGAGTGGATAGTGCAGAGAGTTCAGGCATCAAGAGTATTTAACGCATTTAAAGTGCAGAATGCAAGGGTCAGGAGTACATAACACACAGAACATAGGGGCTAGGAGTGGAGAGTGCTCAGCATGCACGGATAAGACATATGTAATACCCAGAGTGTGTAGCATACAAGCCACTGTACAGAATACAACCAAAAATTACCCCCTCTTGCCAATACACTATCCCCCCAAGCCCATATTCCCCAGTACAGATCTCTCCCCAGAACTCTAAATCCCTCTCCCTGCCCACCCATCCCAGTACAAATCTCAATAGTACAGACACACCCTCAACCTAACCCCTCAGTAAAGCCCCATAGACACAGTTCCCCCTTCAGTACAGATCTCCCCATCAAATTACCAGAAGCAGCAGTTCAGAGTGAGGGGAAGCTCCCACCACAGTTGTGTCATGTAACTGGAGCTGAGTTGGAACCTTCCCAGGCTCTGAACTGCTGCTCTGCTGCGCTAATCAGGCAGGCAGAAGCAGTGCTTCCATTCTAGTAGCATATTCTTGGATGTGTAAGGAGGAGCACCTGTTCATTGCGCTTAAAGGACTTTTTGATGCTGGTTAAGAGCGTCAAATACAGGCAATACATTTTGGGGGAAAAAATCTCCCCTTTCTTCAGGGCTTGAGCAGTCGATGTTAATAAATCAGAATGCAGTAGGGGACCTGTGTTAAAGTGGTTTCAAAGCCTTTTTTTGTTTTTTTTATTAAAATAATAAACAGGTTTATACTTATCTGATCTTTGCAATGATATTGCACAGAACGGCTCTGAACCTCCTCTTCTGGGGTCCTCCTCTGGCACTCTTGGCTCCTCCTCCTCTTCTGTGTCTGCCTCAATTGAAGCCTCTTGCTATGGGGCAGATGTGCAGGTTCTCTCGAGCCAGGCTGTAAGTGTTCATAGACAGACATAACATGGCTCAACCCCCCTCCTTCCTCAATGGATTTGATTGACAGAAGCAGGAGCTAATAGCTCACACTGCTATCAGCAAAGCCTGTTAAACCAGGAAGTGAGGTAGAGAAGACCTGCAGCCGGACACACCGCTGGATTGATAAACGAGTCAGGTTAGGGTAAGGAGGGGAGAATGGACTGTGGAAGGGTTTTTACCTTAAGGCTCATTCACACTGCTGTGACAACAAAGTCCTATGACTTTGCCTGCGACTTTGCCCTGCAATTTCCTTCCGACTTGATTTGACTTGGATGCTATTTATGAGCAGCCATTACTAGTAAAAAAAAAAAAAAAATGACATAAATCTTTCCCCTAGTTTGTAGACGAGATAACATTTGTGCAAATCAATCAAAATACGCTTATTGGGATTTTTTTTTACCAAAAATATGTAGCATAATACAAATTGGCCTAAAATGTTGAAAAAATCAGATTTTTAATTTTTTTTTTATTGGGAATGTTATATAGCAGAAAGTGAAAAATAATGTTTTATTTTTTTTTTCATAAGTGTCTCTCTTTTGTTGTTTATAGCGCAAAAAATAACAAAGGTGATCAAATACCACCAAAGGAAAGCTCTATTTGTTTAAAAAAAAGACATCCATTTTCTTTGGGTACAGCATCGCACGACCGCGCAATTGTCAGTTAAAATAATGCAGTGCCGAATCGCAAAAAATTGCCTGGTCATTAAGGGGGAGAATCTTCTGGTCCAGAAGTGTTTAAAGGCAGTCAGCTGAGAATTTAATCTCTGGCAAGCACTTCTTTTGTCACAGCAGAGGTATCAGCCTAACATCAGAACAGGGAACACCTATACTATATTTCAATCATGGATCTGCTTCTTTGGAGGATGAATCACTTTATTGTGGATCCATCAAAACCAACTTTCCCTTCTATCCATTCGGCTCCATCACAAACACATCATGCTAATAGCATAGGTACTGCAGCTCTGTAGAGCAGAAAACGAAATGTTGTGTCCACACCCGGTGCAGATTGCACCCCCCTACATATGCCACTGCATGGGAATACATTTATCAAGCAAATTAGGGACATAAAAAGATGCAAATCAGGCTGCCTTTTTGAAAAATTAATGTGACCGTGTTTTATACCCGTGTATTTGTCGCCCTTCAGCCTGTAATCCCAGGCCGAAAATAAAAACAGTAACGCAAGAGATCCACAACAGAATTACGACTAGAGGTGAGACGGTGGTTAAGGACAGGTTTTATTCTTTACAGCAGCAAAGGGAGGAAGGTAGGCATAAAGCAGCAATTTTGTAATAATTCTGCTCCTTTTAGCATTGCCTTGCCATACATCAGATACTGTCCCTGGTTAGTGCAAGATATACAATTCTACTTATGCAATAGGTAGTTCTACAAACTGATAAAATGATTCCAAACTGCATGAAATAATCAATATTTATTCAAACAGCATTTGTTATTTTTTATTATTTAGACACACAAAAAAATATATATAAAAAAATAAATCAACCTACGATTTTTTTAAAATTTTGTGCAAGAAAAATGGTCAAGTGCCTGCATTATGTGGAGGCACTGTAGGCAGTTATCTTGAGACTACTTCACTATAAAATAGAGGTGTGTTAGACATTCATATAAACTGAAAAAAATTGTAAAAATACACTATAAAAAGATAGATAGAATTGTTTGCCCAATCCTTTTATTAAGCCATATATTGACTGGAAAAAAAAGTCTGAACTGAATGGCATTAAAATTCTTATATAAACTTTAATTCATTAGTGGTTATTTCTGATCATCTTTGCATGTACTCTCAAAACCCTGCAAGGTATTAAAAACAGAAATAGGCTAATACATTTGAACAAGAACTTGCAATAAATCTGAATGGCTTGCTTTTCTACAAGGTTTGTAAAAAAAAAAAAAAAGTGTTCTGTAATTAGCCCATAGTGACACAATCTCACCATATGCGTTTGCTGTTAGATTGGCAGGGCATCCTATAATCCTTGGCATGCTTACTGACCAAGTATACAGCTTGCCCATCTCCTACAACAGTCAATCAGTGCATGGGCACTCCCACATATAAAACGTTAGTGTTAACATATCATATCACAGACACATAGACTCACACATTCCTTTTATTAAAGCTCCAGGACCAAACAATCTTTTTCCAAGCATAGTATTATGAAAATTGCATATACTGAGAAAGAAACCAGGTTGTGTTTTTTTTTTTAACAAACCCCAGAAGCTGACAATCTCTTCCAAAACCATGTGTTAAAAATGTTCTATATTCAAAATATATTACTGCTTTAGATACATTTGTTTTCTTACCTTGATGTACTAAAAAGCTGAAATTATTTATGAAAAAATACAGGTATTTAAAAAAAAATACATTCTTAGCTAGTTTAGGCCCATGAGCTAACAATTTATTTGTAAACCTAAAGAGACTGTAACCTTGCCCCCTTATACTGCCACTTCTTCCAGCACAGGTTCCAGGTATATGGGTGCATGTCAACTACTCCCTGTGTTTTATGACTGAGGGAGTGACATGGCTGGTCCCCCAGGTTGTCAACACTGCTCAATTCTGTGTTAGCAGCAATCAAAGTAGGAGCACTAGGGATAAATCATATATATCGCCAGCACACTGTAACTCTTCAAATAGCATCCAAAAAGGTTATCAAAGTGATCACATTACAGCTAAGAGTTGTGGCATTTCAGGGAAAAACAAGGCCCCTTCATCAAGCATTAGATGGGGTCCTGCATGCCCCCAAAATGTTTAAACTCTTTTCTGTGATGCCTTTAATTAACCTTTCGAAAAACTATTTGAAGAGCCACTGTATACTGGCAATATATGCTTTAACCTCATGTTAATACCAGTTCCCAGATGCCTGTTGCCGCAGCACTCACTTGTTAAAAGCCATTTTCAGGAACGTGCGTGATGGGAATATTTTACAGCAGTGGTGAGGAAGCACAAGCAAGGATAGTATAAGGGAGTCCCAGAGGGATTCTTTGCTGAGGTGCAGTCATTTTCCTCTGCTTTGGCAAGATGACAGTTTCTCTTTATTCAAATAAAAGTTGCATCAGGTACCTGAAATTTAGTTGCTACAATGCCACACATCATATCATAATGCCTGGGTAAAAAGCACACCACTTCTGAGTTCTTGACCTGTCTTCAAAGCAAATCACTTTGGTTTTACTCTCTATGACAGGCACCATGGCTAGTGACAAAAGCATTGACATTATTGATAACTTGTGACTTAGGAATTTCATCCATGCTCTCTGCTTTGTCAGTGTTCTAACATATACTATACAATCTCTCTTTAAGAGGTATCTGGATTTGTAGGAACAATTAACAGGGCAAAACACCAGATAAAGGCCTTGCAAGAATATCACACTCTACACTTGTACTTGCTAGTCTACAACCTTCTAACAAGTTCCATTGTCTATCATCAACAGTAACACAGTAATAATGACCAATGAGTCTTGGTTTTAGGGTCTTTATTCAACCTAGACCCATTTAAAAAGGTCACTTTTTCTCAACAATAAATTTTTTGAGTTTTATAAAAATAACAGCTTACAGAAGGTAGAGGACACATATTCAAGTCTGTAATTGTTATGAACAACATATGCACGTAGCAGAGAACCATGTTGCAGAGAACCATTGTAGATACACTCAAACACTGAATATCAATAATATCTTGTTCGAGGAGAACAAAGCAACAAAGTTTAACAAAGTTCCCAAATAAACAAAGTTTATTTGGGAATCATTGGAAACCAATGTCCCCAAATTTTTTGGAATTTGGGATACGTGTTAGTGCTAATAGCAAGAGCCTTTTCATACTCAAAGGTGAGGCTAATGCCTCATTTCCACCGAGCGGATTGGTTCGGGTCAGTTCGGTACGGCACGCTATTTTGAGTGTTTCCATTATGAAAGTGGCCCATACAACCAAGCCAAACCGCACCATTCCTGGTCCTCCTTCAGATGTAGGGCCATAGGAAATGTTACGGTACGGTTAGGGTGGAGCTACTGGCGTAACACAATAAATTCCACTGATTGGTGGATAGGAAAAAGTCAATGGTCACGTCAAACAAAAGCACAAAACAAACACCACGTTTGGTGTGAACACTGCATGGCCCCTGGCGGTCCCACTTGCAGTGGAAACGCTCCCCTGAATAGGCCGGACCATTCTAACCCTTCCAAACTGTACCGACCCAAAACGTTCCGCTCAGTGGAAACGAGGCATTAGATACATAGTAAGTTCAGAGACATTGGGGAGGTTGAACTGTTTGCCAGAGCCTAGTTAGGAGCGCCTTGGCAGCTATTAACCACTTGCCTACCGGGCACTTTCACCCCCTTCCTGCCCAGGCCAATTTTCAGCTTTCAGAGCTCTCACACTTTGAATGACAATTGCGCGGTCATGCTACACTATACCCATATGTAATTTTTATAATTTTTTTTCACACAAATAGAGCTTTCTTTTGGTGGTATTTAATCATCTCTGGGTTTTTTATTTCTTACAAAAAAAAAAGAAAAAAGACAGAAAATTTTGAAAAAAAAAAAAAAGTTTTCTTATTTTCTGCGAGTAAATTTTGAAAATAAATAAATTTTTCTCCTTCCTGATGTGCGCTGATGAGGCAGCACTGATGGGCACTGATAGGCTGCACTGATGGGCACTGATGAGGTGGCACTTATGGGCACTGATGAGGTGACACTTATGGGCACTGATGAGGTGGCACTGATGAGGAGGTACCAATATCCTGCACTGATGAGCACTGATAGGCGGCACTGATAGCTGGCACTGCTGGGCACTGAGAGGTGGCACTGCTGGACACTGAGAGGTGGCACTGCTGGGCACTGAGAGGTGGAACTGCTGGACACTGATGGGTGGCACTGATGGACACTGACTGGTGGCACTGATGAGCACTGATGGGCGGCACTGATGAGCACTGATGGGCAGCACCATCAGTGCCCACAATCAGTGCCCATAGTGCTGCCAGTCAGTGCTCATCAGTGCCTAGATGAGCAGGCAATGATGGGCACTGACTGGCAGCGCTATGGGCACTGATTGTGGGCACTGATGGGGGGCACTGATGGAGGGCACTGTGGGCACTGATGGTGGGCACATTGTATTTTATTTACCTCTGTTGTAATCAGGGCACTGGTGATCAGTGCCCTGATTACATTTTGCTGTGTCCCTGAACGGCTGATCGGCTCTGCTCCTTCCTCACACGCAGTCTCTGTGTGAGGAAGGAGAGCTGGCGATGAGATATGATCTCATATGTTTACATATGAGATCATCTCTCATTGCATGGGCCGATCACGTGGTAAATGGCCGCTGTGATTGGCCATTTACCACGATCTGTGATTGGCTGTGTCCAAGGGACATGGCCGACACAGATTTTCCCTGATGCGCGCTCGCGGGAGCGCGCGGGGAGCCTGTTACTGGGAGGCCATTTAAAGACGGCCTCCCGGAAATTAGAGTCCGTGCTGTAGCAGTCTTTCGGCTATAGCGCGGACCGGAAGAAGTACAGTGACCGGAATAAGTACAGTGATAGTATGAAATTCTTTAGGGATGTTTTCTATACCCAAGCATAGCAGGGATAATGCTGGATCTGGTTTGAGAAGGAAACCTGTCAATTGTGATAATAACTGGAAAACTTTATGCCAGTAGCTCGCTAAGCTTTTGCATGAACATAAGACATGGAAGAGAGTGCAAAATTGGTTGCATTCTCTCCAACATAGGGGGGAGATATCAGGGGAAAACTTTACCATGCAGTTTGGTGTTAAATACCTGTGAGAAAGGATTTTTTATGATAGTTCCAATTAGTTTATGCAATGTTGGGAATATTTTATGGCTTTGAGCCATTGGTTTTCAGAGATTGATTGTTGTAAATCAATTTCCCAGAGACGCATTGGGGAGGTTTTAAGAAAAGTCTGTTTATTCTGCAGGAGCGAGTAGAACAAGGAAAAGCCCTTGCTCCTAGGCTTGTTGTCATTTGGGAATTGCCATGCTACAGGAGGTATAGAAAGGGAAGGTTTGGAGCATTGTTTTGACTTATGTTGACATCCGTAAGTAACTAAAGACTTCCTTCGGTGGAATGTTGATGGAGCTTTGTATGTCTTCAAAGGGTAAGGGTTGGGAGTCAGTTAGATCCTCTACCCAAAGAACTCCCGATTCCTTCCAACTTTTCATGGAGAGGTGGGTAATGTGGAATTTGAGGGTGAAGATAGGGGTCTTGATTTTCGTTTCTAGGGTTCTATGTACTTTTTGTTAAGCTCGCGTTCTCCAGGCAGTCAGTGCTGCTTTTATGGTAGTTGGAAGGGAAGAAGTATCTGTTCTCTTCCAGCTATCCGCCAGTAGAAGACTTTTAAGATCCATAGTGCGCATTAGGGA
The DNA here is from genome assembly GCF_965119305.1 of Pelophylax lessonae. Classification (NCBI taxonomy): domain Eukaryota; kingdom Metazoa; phylum Chordata; class Amphibia; order Anura; family Ranidae; genus Pelophylax; species Pelophylax lessonae. Next base: position 402,189,236 of record NC_138770.1, on the reverse strand, counting down.
GGATTCTATGTCTAGCCATACATTGTCTGGGGATGGGGTGAACCATTGTTTTAGTTGGGATTTGTTGTGTGGCAGTCCAGTAATCTGGTAGGTCTACGGAGCCAACTCCTCCATTCCTTCTGTGTTTAATAAGGAGGGTATGGGGACATCTGGCTCTTTTGCCTTTCCAAACAAACCTCTTGGTTATGGATTCAAGCGATTTTAAGTGTGGGGAGTTCACAGGGATAGGCAGAGTCCTGAATAGATAAAGGATTTGCAGTAGGATCATAATTTTTAATGTAGCCAATCTGCCCATCCAGGAGAGCTCACATCTCGAGTATTGTTGACTTTAATTTTGCAATTTACTGATAATTGGTTTGCAGTTAGTGGTTTGTAGTTAGCCCCATTTAACTGTTTGGTTGGAAATGTCAAGGTGATGCCTAGGTAAGGTATCCCCTTTGATAGTAGATACTGAAGAGAAAGGAAGCCGCTCAGGTGTCTTAGCCCAACCTGGTGCTGGTTAGATCCGCATCTAAGGATAGGAGCAGAGAAGGCGTTTGGGTCCATTCAGCCTATTGAATGATATTCAGGGTATGCCTGGTAGCATCTGATGCTTGTCTGCCCCTGACAAATACGGTTTGGTCGGGTTGTATTAAGGTCAGAAGGATGTCATATAAACAGAGAGCTAGCAGCTTTGAGTAAATTGTGATATCACAATTAAGCAAAGACATAGGCCTGAAGTTGGCCGGGGTATTGGGATCTTTACCTGGTTTGGGCAAGGTGATTATATTAGCCATCAACATCTCGTCCAGGAATGATGCTGTATGAGCTGCTTCTGTGAAAACTTCCACTAAGTACTGGGATAAAACATCACTGGTAATATTCATTAGTGAGTCTGTCAGGGCCTGGTGACTACTTTGGGGAGGTTTTTAATAACATGAGATAAATCTGCCACTGAAAAGGGGACATTGAGTGAGTTGTGATGTAGAGAAGGATAGAAACTTAAGATGGGCAAGGAAATCCTTAATGGATTCTGGGGTAGGTTGGGGGGGGGTGATTCATCTTTGTTTAGGTTGTATAAGGGCCCATAATATTCAATGCGTCTGCTACATCTTGGGGGTTGGGGAGCCTTTGTTTGGTAAAGGGGTGGTAGATAAAGGGGAGTCTAAGTTTAGCGCTACAAGTTTTAGGTTTGCTTGCCAGCAGCTTGCCTGCCCATTTATCGTGGGTGTATTATCTTATCTTAAATTTCCTTAGGTAGGCATCATGTTGAGAACACAGTAGGGATCTCAGGGTATACCGCAATTTGGTCAGGGTGGCCAAGACGGAGGCACTGGGTGAGGTTTCTTTTGTGTTTCCAGGTCGTGAATGGAATTGAGGAGTTTGTTTAGTTCAGGGGTAAATTGGCGTTTTGTTCTAGCACCGAGCTGTATGATAAGTCCTCTAATGAAAGCCCTATGGGCATTCCATAACATGAAAGTCGGGAGATTATAGGTGGTGTTAATACCTGGAGGCTATGGATTTGTTTTTTCCAGATATTCGGGGCGTTGTATTCTTGAGTTGTTACATCTCCAAACAAACGATCTAGGGCAGGCATCCTTTTCCTCAATAGGAAGTGAAATGGTGGCATGGTCAGACCACATTATATCTGATATTGTGGAAGAGGAGGTCTGCTGCAACAGTCATTTATCAATTTAAAAAAAATCAATACATGAGTATGAAGTATGCCTAGTGGAAAAGAATGTAAACACTTTTTCGTTACCATGTTTGAATCTCCAAGCATCTAGAGCATCAAGATCTAAAATATAATCTTTTAGTTTGAAAGATATTGAATTTCGGATAGCTAGTAGGACTCTCCACTTTTTACTGAATGAAAATGCGAGAAAAATGTGGGGGTATGATTTTTGCATGCATCTTGGAACTGCTTAAGTTTCAAAATGGGTCTCTTTAATGAAGAGTATGTTGACTTTGTGTTTGCAGGCTTCTTTCCCCATGGAGCTCCTTTGGCCGGGTGGTTAAGGCCATTAACATTGAATGACAGTACCTTAAGTCCCATGGTTGTAGGTAGAATATCCAGGAGAGATGGCTCTAAAGCTTGAGGTCAAAAGTAGGTGCAGTAAGAGTAGACATGTAGATTGTATGTTTGTTTAATGGTAGGTTGCTAGGGTGGTGACAAGACCAAATACATACTCATTGTCCTGTCTTGAGGAAAAGTGAGTGATGAGAGATGGGTCTCCTGAATGTGTGGACCAACTGTGTCCAAAATAGCAAATGGTTCCAACCGGGAACTTGGTGGTGTAGAAGAAAAGGAAAATCAATGACAAACCAAAAAGAAATAAAAGAAAACAGTCTCTTATATTTGCAGAGGAAACAGGCAGCATGTGCTGCAACATATTTCCGGGTCAGAGATTGATGGTATACACTCCTCTTGCCCTCGGGAGCTAGTGGGGTAAATGTGAGGTATTAATGCTGAGTGCCCACAGAATTGAGTAGCAGTATCAGGTGTGGCCATTTCTTCGGACCTGTTGCCAGTTCGGGTTTGTTTTATATGGGGAACGAGCCTGTGGGTGAACAGGGATCTGGGCTGGGGGGATGTCCCAATTTCGCAGCATGCTGAGCCCTTCTTACAACGATGTGATGCAGGAGGTGGAGCCGCGGTGCGTGCTCTAGTTTCTCCAAAATTTTTCCCTTTGTATAGAATGTTATTTTTTCTTAAAGCTTTGGTAATAAATTATTTCCTAATTGTAAAGTGAATTGGGATAGGTCTGGTAATAGGCGTAAGGAAGATGCTGTCTCAGGCAGGTGTGTTGCATGTCAAAATGCCTCCAGGAGCTGCTCTTTAACTTGAAAAAAGTGGATTCTGAGGATCACATCTCTGGAAGTTTCAGTTGGCAGGAATGACATTTTAGGTAGCCGGTGGATCCTATCTATTGCTAAGTCTGCAGACGTAAGATTTGGGAGAACAGCGAAGAATAGATCTCTTATAAAGTGAGGCAGTTGGGAGGGTTGGATTGACTCCGGTATCCCTCAGACTATTAAATTATTCCTCCGTGACCTGTCTTCAAGGTCCGCAATTTTGGCCTTAATCCAAGAGATATCCTCATTTTGTGCTGAATGTGCATCTCCTAGGGTGTTATCATTTTCAGTAAATTCACTTCTCTGTTCTCCACATGGACTCTTTCACCTAATTCTTGAATCTCCACTTTCTGGTGTGTGGGGGCAGACTAAGGAGGGATGTCTATTAGCAGGAAGGTATGAAATGGTCACAGACAAATATTAATCAGTGTGGGTGTGGGGGGAGGATGTTTGTTGGAAGGGGGGGGGGTGGGGGGTGAGGTGACTGTGTGGAAAATATGTGTGGGTACGTCAGTTTGGGAAGGAAGAAAGTCAGTGGCGGTGTCTGTGGGGTGATCAGGGAGGAATGTTGAAATGTTGGTAAGGTGTCTGAGGTGTGGGAAGAAAGTGACTATGGACCAGTCTGTCAACTTGGGGGTAGGAAGTAGCAGCTGACAGGCATTAAGGAGGTGCTACCTTTACCTTCTGGTGTCTGTTTTTTTTTTTTTTTTTTACAATTTGCTGAATGGCAGTCTTACATTGCGGGACTGCGTGGCAAGTGTGAGCCATGCATTTCGCTTGCAGTTGCAGAACGACCCCATTGAACTCAATGGGTTAGTTTGACAGGCAGTCCCACCTGTCATACTCTGCAGCCTGAGGTAAAAATTCAAAAGCTGCGACTGGATTGTTAGGATTTGGGTGCATAGCCAGGGTGCAGTAAAAACACAGCTCAGCCGCCTATCTGGCCGCTCACGTGAAAGAGCCTTTAGGGGTGGAGGATGGAATATAGAAATGGCTGGTCAGCTGGAGGGAGAGGTGGTTTCACTGATCCCTCAGTTCCAGCACTCCGGTGGCATCCAGAGAGGCAGTAACTGAAGACCTTCTGCCTGCAGACTCTGGCCAGCTCCTCACACATCTACCCCTCTCCCAAAAATCCCAAACCTTTGGCACGTTCACTCCACCACCCCCACACACTCACCCCCTCCAGCAGTAGCAATGCTTCTTTGTTTTGCTTGCATGGAACGCATGCATGTTATGTACTATTATTGTGGCTTTAGTGTGTTCTTTTGAGTTTGAGTGCTTTCTATACCCTCTTTTTTATCTGGACCACAATATTTTTGTCATTAAAATAGCTACTGGACCAAAAACAGCAGCTGTAAAAATGTCCAGTGTGCCTAAGAGTAAACTAGGATATATGGGGACCCTATCAAAAGGGCACCTATATAAATCCCATTGTAAATATCACACGTAAAACAAATAACCTAGTTAAAATACACAGTGCTCAATGTGAATACAGTGTAAAATTAAATCATTTACACATTTTACACTTTGAAGTGTCAAAAGTATATGAATATAAATGGCGGGTACTCATAACACTTTCTTCTCTATAACTAGAGAAGCTACTGACCTGGACAGCAATGCATGACGTCAGCTAACAAAAGGCTTTATGTAGGTGCCCTTTTGATAGGGTCGCCATATATCTTAGTTTACTCTAATAGCTCAGAACCAATATATTATTTAATTTTTCAACACACATTTGTCCTTTTGTGGTGTTGGCTGCTTTCTGTTCTTGTTGGGACATAAGCGCGGTATTATTTTATGCCAATACTTCTTCAGCAGCCAGTGAAGTATGTCGGGGCACAGCAGGGGTCAGGACTCAGTGAAGAGGTGGAGCAATTCTTCCTTCCTTGCTCTTCAGAATGGCAGTGCACATATGGTATGTGCAGGAACTCTGCAGCTGTTTCAAAGCCACTGCTTGAAAATTGGGACAAAGACGATGCAGGACAGAATTAAGTTGACAAGTATGCTATTGTGCATGGGGTGATTAGGATGTGTCTGGGCACGTTCGGCACACCCCATGCCCACATCTATGATGAGGCCCGGACTAGCCATAGGGCACACCGGCCACTTGCCTGGTGGCCCGGGGCTGCCGGGCCGTATATGTCATTGTGAAGCCCAAGGCAGCTGGGCTGTTTGAGCCCAGGCCGCTTACTCGGCCTCTCCGGGGCTGGTCGGCCAGCTGCCAGTTCATTTCAGCCGTTGGGCCAGGGGGTGGAAACCACAGGTCAACTGACCTGTGAGCATTAGGGAGGAGCTGGAGGAGTCGTCAGACCAAAGGGAAAGTGAGTGCAGATCCCTTTATGCCTTGATAGGAAGAGCGGTGGGGGCAGCTGCATATAGAAGAATCAGTCTTTGTATTTTCCTGCTGCAGTGTCCTAAAGCCTGCTTCACCTCCTCTCCCTCCTGCAAGCATTCAGAGGCAGCAGGTGGAAAAGGGAGAGATTGATTCTTCTATATGCAGAAGCCCCCGCTGCTTCTACATCCAGCTTCTTTCTGCTAACCCCCCCCTGTGCTCTCCAGCCTACCAGTGCTCTCCAGCCCCCCTATGTTCTCCAGCCCCCCTGTGTTCTCCAGCCCCCCTGGGCTCTCCAGCCCCCCCCCAGTGATCTTCAGCCCCCCTGTGCACTCTGCACCCCTGTGCTCTTCAACCCCCCAGTGCTCTCCTGCCTCCCTGTGCTCTCAGCCCCCCATGCCCTCAGGCTCCTCCCAGTGCTCTTTGACCAACCCTGTGCTCTCCACCCCACCAGTGCTCTCTGTCCTCCACCCAGTTCTCTCTGGCCCTCCATGCTCTCCACCCCTCCCCCCCCCCCCAGTGCTCTCCAGCTCCCCCCATGATCTCCGCCCAACCCCCATGCTTTCCGGTCTCCACTGTGCTTTTGCCCTGTACTCTGCAGCCCCCCTGTGTTCTCTGCCCTCCCATGCTCTCCGACCCCCCCATGCTCCTTCCCTGCCCTCCTCACCTCCATCAGGGCAGGGCAAATATGTCACGGACTGCCCAGGCTAAAATGCCCGAGCCAATTTTTTGTCCCAGCCTGGGCCTATATATAAAACTGTTTCTAAGCTGGCAGCAGAAATGTAATTAAGGCAGATCCCAATGTCTGTGTGTGCTTGTTAGTCTGAAAATCAATAGTAGTTAGTAGTTTACTTGGTGGTGGGGGGATGTTCTGCCCCAGGTACGGCCATGTTGGGTTTGCTAGTTGCACATTGTCACGTTACCTGAAGCTCTCCAGAACCACCAATGGCAGCCTCTGAGTTTTTTGCTATATGCTATCTCATATGCCAGCACATTGTTAAGACTTACAGTCAGGTAGTAAAAGTATTTGTAAGTATATAGTGTCACGTTTGACAATATATTGTCCACTGATTGTAACATTCACTTTTATATTTTCATAATTGCTCTATATTGTCATTATTGCCATATTGTTGTCACAATTGACAGCTTGTTCCCCTATATGGTTAGGAGTGCTCTTTTTTTAATCACATCTTTTGTCATGTTTGTGCATTTGTTACCCGCATACTCTCACAGACTGCTGTTTTTTGCCTGCATTTTGTAACAACTATTTTTTTACGTGCATATTATAACAGTTGGCTGTTATTCTTCTATTCTATATGATTGCCCATTTGGGGCCCATGTATTGTCAAGATAGCCATTTCTTGCCTATATATCATGAAATCACAGTTGTTTAGAGGATCAAGTTACTATAATTGTCACTAACACAGCACACAGCTATTATCTTTATGTTTTTCTGTGGTGTTCTAGCTGCGCCACTAATAATTGCTTGTGTTTTACTTTGACATGCCATGGTTTCACAGTAGCACACTACATGCTTCGCTATTAAACTTTAATATTTTTTTACTACATACATGATGATAAATCAGATATTCAGATAAAGAAAATATCCACTGTTTCAATATCTTACGCATTATTAGAATTTCTTTTATTGTTATATTTTATTCGAGAAACGTGGGGGTGTTAAAAAGAATAATTTTCCCTGGATGTCAGCTATGCTCAGTATGCCACTAAATATAGCAAACAGAAACCAAAGTTTACATGGTAACATTATGCTCTTCTAATTACTCTAGTGGTTAGCAAACCCACCCTTCACACTCTGCAACCAATAAGAAGCAAAGACTAAAAAAAAAAAAAAAAAAAAAAAAATTGAGTGCTTTGCTCTTTGCTTCCTTTAATTAAACAAGACTGATTTTTCAGGTACTGATGCTCTTTTTAAGTAACAAAAGAACACTAGATGTAGTAGTGGAGGCTCCTGCATTAATGCCCTGCTACAAGCAAATACAGGGTCACCGATTTGCTTTAAAGTTTTAAGCTTTGGAACATACTTTACCATTTAGTAACTTTCTATAGTTGTCAGATAAGTTTCCTATTGACTAAAGCATTAAGCCCCAAATGTTAAACTAAAGTATATTTGACTGTAGGTAATCAACATCAACCAACCATACTATTTCTTTACATATATTTCAGTGTCTTACTCTATTTTGGTTCACATAATCCAAAGTGTAATGATCCTGACATAAGTAGGCCTGACGGGTAATCCAGTATTTGTATTGCTTGAGGTAAAATTTAGGAAAATCAATAGGAGTTATTGATCTGCTTTTTCATCACTGACCAGAGTAATTCCATTGTCCCTACAGCATTTAATTCTTATATACAGATCTCTTTCCTAGTTCAACAAAAAAAGTATTTGCTTTCACTGCTTTGTTCGAAATGTCTAAGAAGCCACAATTAGCAAGCTTACGTCTTTATGTGTAATAGATTCTAATTGTTTTTTTTATTATGCACTTTCCTGTAGGAAACCTGGTTACACAAGAGCTATTCATATAATATAGCTGCAATTTGAGAAGCTTTTGCCCTAGGCCAACATGAATGGGCTTACATCATATTGACATTGAACACCTATATACTCGTCATTCTGCATGACAACGGCAAGTACACATTTTTCCTAAAGAAATGAGCAATTTCAACTAACCAGCAAAACAAAGAAAGGAAAACTACCCACTCTATAGGCTTCTATGGTAACTGCATTTTGGCAGGTAATATACAACACTTTCTACGAGCTAACATTGACTAACTACATTGACGAAGCATGTCTATCAGGATAAAATTGTCATTCCGTCTTCTTATCTGTTCAGTGCAAAAATGATATGCAAATGTTTTTAGACTTATAAAAATACAATCTTCTGAGGTTTAAGTTGTGTTGCGCAGGTAATGACGATTTTTTGGGGAAAATGAGCAATGTTACTGGTTTTGGCTGGACTGTATACTGTATGTCTATGGCTCCTGCAGACATTCATACAGATTCTTTCTGATTGTTCCCCCCCCCCACTCCTACAAGATAATAGGGCAGTACAGGAAGTGCCTCCTGCTTCCTATTCTCCCCATTTTTATAGTACAAGTATTTGAAGTGTGGGCACATACATGAGCATATTCGTGCGTGAAAGAAAAAACACTTGTGCTTTTATGTCTCACCAAGTTTCTGAGGTGTATAGCCACCTTAAACAGGACTTGGCCTAAAAATTGTCTAAGGTAACAGCCATATTGGCAACTTTTGGTATCTGCAAATATCTGTGTTTTCAAATTGATCTCCAAGACCCCTTGGGGACCCTTAGGGCAGGCCAAAGATTATATGATGTTCTTTCCTGCAACCACAAAGAGCTATTGTGTTCTCTCTGTGGGGGCGGGGGTGTAGGAAGCTGTCCCTGCTGGGAGAATACAGTGATTATTGCTAGCGGCTATAGAACCTGCCAACACTCGCATGTAAATATCAATCAACTTGGGTACAATCAGCCTGCCCGTGGATGGTTCGGATCAAGCCAGTTCAGCATGGACCAGCCAGGATTCGAACCATCTATGGCTGGCTTTAGATCTTAGGACTAGCATATGCAAAGGGCCTTCACTTATCTTCAAGTAAAAATTAAGCATTTTGGCACTATGCATTTTCCCCCTCTATCTAAAAAGACTATAGAGGCATTTGACAGTTAAATGATAGGGGCAGAGCTTAGTGTTTGGAGGCTTATTTATGCATTAAGGAGAAGGCCTTATATAAAGCGTTGGCCTAGTATCTTAATGGGGTATTTTACAAAAAAACAGGAAGCAAATTGAAGAATCGAACAGGTATGTACAGACACAGCAAGATATCTGTGCCTTAGCTCTGTTGTTACAATAGGAACTTTTCAACTCAAGACTGGTTAAATTTAAGTCAACTGACACTGAACAAAGGAATTAAAACCTACCACTAGAAAACTGTGAGTACACAATATTAATAGGTCAGTAGTTTAACTGAATGTGTAAAACAGAAATCAAATAATTTTCAAAATGTATTTGATTTTAAAAAGTTTAAGAGAAGAACAGGGCCACTCTACATAATTACAACAGTCAAGATAATTGAATTAATTTGTATTGTATTTTCTGTCTAGAACAGGGTTTCTCAACTATGGTTCCTCCTGAGGTTGCTAGGGGTTCCTTGAGCAATGGGTAAATTCTGCCTCTCGGATAAATTCCCAATGACACCATTGTTCCTTTTAGCTATCTGTAAGGGGGGAATTCTTCCCAATGATGACAAGAGTAAGGAGCATTCTTCCCACTGACTGTCACACTAATGTGTCATGAGTTGTAGATTTTTAATTTAAAGCAGGGGTTCTCCAAGACCAGATTTTTATTTCAAGGGTTCCTCTGTGTTGAAAAGGTTGAGAAGGACTGGTCTAGAACAGCAAACTACTTATTTTTTGAAGCAAGCACATTTTATGCAGGCATCTGCTACATCAGCTATTGGTATATAACATGTACTTGGTGGTTGCAGCTTAAGCAAGGTCTACTCCACAGTCAGTCAGTAGCACAGCTCTTTTTCCTGGTGCTTGGCAACAATTCTCTTTTAGGCTTTAAAGAACTGCGGTTGTTACATTAAATCTTTTAACAAATATGGCACTGTAAAATAACTTTCAGCATCTGACACTTCCTGATGTGTCAAATGCCTGTCTCCCTGCTGCAGAGATACAATAGTATTGTTGTCCCGGGTGGTAAGGCAAACTGCAGAAGGCAGCATGGAGTCACTAGGATTATCAGCATCTGATTCCAGTGGTGGCACTAGCTTTGCAAGAAAAAAAAGACTGCGTTCAACAAAATAATTATTTGTAAGTATTTAAAATGCATTTAGTGCTTTATTTGTTTAAAGTCTTGAAAGGTAATGACAGTGTCTCTTGAATCACTTCAGCCCCGGCAGCTTTACCCCCTCCTTCATGACCAGGCCATTTTTTTTGCGATACGGCACTGAATTACTTTAACTGACAATAGCACACTACCTAATTAAAATTGATGCCCTTTTCCACAAGCAGAGCTTTCTTTTGGTGGTATTTTATCACCTGTTTTTTTTGGGGGGGGGGGGGGGAACAATATTTTTTACTTTCTGCTATAAAGCATACCCAATAAAATAATGTAAAAAAAAAATCAAATTTCTTCATCTATTAAGGGCAATATGTATTCTGCTACATATTTTTGGTAAAAAAAAAAATCTGCGCTAAAGATATAGCGTCTACAAACTATGGGATATATTTATGGAGTTTTTCATTTTTTTATTTCATTTTTTCACTAGTAATGGCGGCGATCAGCAATTTTTAGCGGAACTGCAACATATCTGACACTAAGTGATACTTTTTGGGGACCAGTGACACCAATACAGTGATTAGTGCTGAAAAAAACTTGCACAGTCACTGTACTAACGACACTGGCAGTGAAGGGGTTAACAACAGGGGCGATCAAAGGGTTAGATGTGTTCCTAGGGAGTGCTTTTGTACTGTGTGGGGGATGCTTTGACTGTGGGAAGACAGAGATCTGTGTTCCTGTTTAGCAGAAACACAAGATCTCCATCTTCCCCTCTGACAGAATGGCGATCTGCCTTGTTTACATAGGCAGACTGCCATTCTGCTCTCTCTGGAACGATTGACGGGTGACATACAGGTATGTGATTTCATGCTGAAGGGCCACCCTACTGCAGTATATATGTGTGGGGCAGTGCGGAAGCGGTTAAAGGACCTTCTGAAAGCATGATTGCAAGTCTGATATTGATGCAGACACTTCTAACACAAGAATTTAACTAATAAGCTGTTATTATTTTTAACAATGCAAATGCATAAAATAACAGTTTGCAATGATAACATAGATAAGTATAACTTGTATTAAAGGGACATGGCCACACGGGGAAGTAAACATAGTATAAGACCATTACTCACAAAGATTGTTAAGAGATCTAAATGGCCACAGAAAGAAAATTGACACATTTTGAAGCTGCTGAATCTAAGCCTATAATGAACTTAGCCTGAAGCCTTCAATATTCTCTCCTCTGCTGGGAACCATGTGTTTAGCTCCCCCTACAAGCATATCTTCCTGGATGTATTATTGATTGGAGCAGAATGCTAATGAGACCTTTTCTCTTCAACCTAAAATATTTCCAGGCATTGTAAGGATATATATACATAGGCATTATACAAGATCAATATGGGTATGGACATCATAGACATCCCCAATGTAGATGTTGCCCAAGTCTATAAAAAAGATCCAATGGGATTTTGGGGCTGGATTCCTGAATGAACCACATTGGTAAGTGGTTGCTTTCTTTGACTTTGCGAGTGCTGTGCGTACACACCTAATGCAAATTCTGAAATGACATCAGCCTTTTACTAAAGTGGCAGCAGGCAGCTGGAAACGTGAAAGCGAACAAACACAGATGGAGCCAGTCCTACACACAAGGCTGCGGCACATCTATTGCTGGATTTTTACAAAGCTTAACGGACCTACAAGCTCCATAGCTCCTGTCTACTCACTTTTCTAAACTAAGCATAGAGAATCATACCCGGGAGACCAAGTAAATCCTTATTCGCTTCATTGGACTGTGGACCTTTTTTTTTTTATCTTCCTTTATTTGCCCTTTGTTTATCTCCTTTCCCCAGATCTTAACTGAACAAGCAGAGTAGGACTCGGCTGAAATATGTTAATGTCCAGATTTTCTATTCCACTGGAGAATATAACTTTTAATGGACTAATTACTGTGATTTCTGCATAGCTCTTCAAATAATCCTTTTAGATTTGTAAATTTACTGTCGTGAATGAAACATTTACATTTAAGGATCTTCCAGTTTTCCCGATGATAGCATCAACCAGCTATTGTGCTAGTTCTTTGTTGGACAGAGAAGGCAAAATTCAGAGAACCTCGTTCTTTTATAAATAATGGTATTCTAACATTACATCTCATACATCACTCATTTTCATTAAATATTCATTCCGCTTTTTTATTTTTTAAATTAGGAGTGCATGCCAATCAATTATAGAATTTATAGACAGGTGCTTTTCTAATAAATTAGACCTCCAGCTTCTGGACATCATCATTAAACAAGGGGTAAATGTGAGCAGCAATGATAAACTTGGTTTCAACATGTTAAATTAAATATCTTAATTAATAATTCATATTAATAATATTTTCTGTTTATAATAGTGTTAATATAATTTTCACACTTCTTTTATTATTATTATTATTATTATTATACAGGATTTATAAAGCGCCAATAGTTTGCGTAGCACTTTAAAATATCTTTTTAGCTCAGCAATTCCCCAGCAAAAAATGATCTAGTTTAAATTATTTTTAATACTTTTCTTTTTGTTTTATTAGCGAAATACTGTGGTAGGAGAAGTTTGCTTGCAGGAAATCTGTTGAAAAGTTAAATACCTCTACAGCTTTAATTAGAACTTTCAGAGTCAAGTTGTTTGCTTCATAAGAGATGCCCTTTAAGAGATCCCCACTTTTCTTTTTCTGTGTAATTATGGTTTATTGAAGCACGTGGACAATGCACCTGTCACCTGGCACTTAGAATTAGCACTAAATTGTTCCAGTATACAGAGTCTGACATACAGCTTGTAAGGTTCAGTGCCTAGACAGCTTAAAAATTATAAGCTGAACTCAACCGGAGCTTGGATAAGCAGACAGTGTACACATAATCCATCCCATAACAATAAAATCAGTCAACGTTTGATGTTCTAAAATCTTTTGATCACTTTAGGTTGAAATTCAGATGTTATTGTTAAAGTGGAACTTCACTCTCTTAATCAATATTGACTATTTTGAATCCTTATGCTGCTAGCATTAGCAAATAGCTAGGAAGGTGCATCATATTTACCTATTTTAAACTCTTTTTGTTTACATTTCTTTAGCTACTTCCTGGTTTCCATGCCTAGGCAAATGATGTCACACATCCCAGGAGTCTTCGGAAGGGAAGGAGGGGTTTTCTCAGCTAAGCACTTCCTGAGCTAAGGGCAGATGGATTCTAGGAAGTAAATGCTACATGAATCGTCTGCCCTTACTCAAGATGGCCACGGCCAGACATGCTAGGGAGGTGTTTTTCAAAGTGATTTCTCAAGAAAATAAAGCAGGGAGACATGGATGGATGGGTGAGTTTGCTTTGAATATAAAAAATGACTTAAATACTACTTTTGGTTTGTGGTGTTCAGATACAGTGTAGTTACGCTTTAAGTGGTTGGATCTGAACTCTTGTTAGATAAATGCAAGCAGTGTAAGTACTTGAATTTGACTCGGTATCAGCATCTTGAAATCCCTTGTACAGCAGAGATCAGACTGGGAGCGGGAGGGAAAAGAAAGGAACCAATCAGTTGTGCTGCAGTGACTGAGAAGTAAGCAAAATAATGTTCTGCTTTTCCTTTCACTGGCCAATCACTTTCTAAGGGAACGGGGTGAGATAAGGCCTATAAGTGTAATTTAATTGCAGCAGAGAAAACTCAGGCCTTCCAGACAGTGATGTACTTTGTGTCAGAGCTCAAGTCTCAAAACTGGATGGACAGAAATAAAAAACTTTTGGCAAGTAAAACAGCATCTGCATATATATTTCATCTGTGTATTTAGCTGTTTGCCTGTAGTTTAGTACTAAAGTAGATCTAAACCAATTATCATAGACTCATAAAAGCTGTAACATGTTCATTTCAATTTAAAGGCTGTTTTAAGTCTTTTTACATTTACAGCTTTCTTAAAGTGATTGTAAAGTCTCACGTTTTTTTTCTTTTTTTTACAAATAACAAACATGTTATACTTACCTGCTCTATGGAGTTGGTTTTGCACAGAGCAGCCCTGATCCTCCTCTTCTTGGATCCCTCTTCGCTGCTCCTAGACCCTCCCTCCAGCTGAGAGCCCCCATAGCAAGCAGCTTGCTATGGGGGCACCCTAGCTGAGCTGCAGCTCCGTGTGTCCATTCAGACATGGAGCTGCCGTTCAGCCTCGTCCCCTCTCTCTCCTGATTGGCTAACTGACTTTGATTGACAGCAGTGGGAGCCAATTCAAGAGGGAGAGTCCCAGATGGCCGAGGGACTCGTGGACATCGCTGGATAGAGATGGGCTCAGGTAAGTATTAGGGGGGCTGAGACGGCCTACTACACATAGAATGCATTAAGATAAAAAACTTTCTGCCTTTACAACTCCTTTAACCACTTAAGGTCTGTGGTTTTACTGCTACAGGGCGGCATCTCTGCATCTGATTACATATATATACATGATCTGGCTTTTCGGGGAAGGGACTTGCTTCCGCTGGGATCACACACAGCAAGAGTCAAGCGACGGGTACTGCAGAATCGATATCCGCCGGTACCCACCAATCATTGAGCAGAGAGGCAAAATGGCGGTCTGCCTATGTAAACAAGGCTGATCACCATTCTGACAGGAGAGAAGAGATGAAATTTGTGTCCCTGCGAAGCAGGAAGTAAATTTCAGCTCTTCCCCTAGTAAAATCACCTCACACAGTATAGTAAAACACTGGTTAGGCACACAGTTAACCCTTTGATCGCCCCCTAATGTTAACCCCTTCCCAGCCAGTGTCATTAGTATATTGACAGTGCATATTTTTTAGCATTGATAACTTTATTAATGTCACTGGTTCCCAAAAAGTGACAAAAGTGTCAGAGTCAGAATGTCTGCCTGAATATTGCAGTCCCGCTATAAGTCGCTGATCGCCGCCATTACCAGTAATAAAAATATCCCATAGTTGGTAGACGCTATAACTTTTGCGCAAACCAATCAATTTATGCTTTTACCAAAAATATGTAGCAGAATGCATATTGGCCTAAATGTATGATTTGATTTTTTTTCTATTTTTTTATTGGATAGGTTTTAAAGCAGAAAGTAAGAAAAATCGTTTTTTTTTTTTTTTCAAAATTTTTCAACTTTTTTTTGTTTATAGTAAGTTTTAAAAAGTCAAAACCCAGAGGTGATCAAATACCACCAAAAGAAAGCTTTATTTGTGGGGAAAAAGGACATCATTTTTATTTTGGTACAGTGTCGCACAACCATGCAATTGTCAGTTAAAGTAACGCAGTGATGTATCGCAAAAATGGCCTGGTCATTAAGGGGGAGGGGGGGGGGGGTATCCTGGAAGTCAAGTGGTTAAAAAACAATGTCTATTACCAGTAAATCCTGCCTTAAATATATTTTTTCAGGTTTTTTTCTGTTAAAGGGTGACAACTGTGACTGGTCATGTAACATTGACAGGTCATGTAACTGGGCTATCTTCCCAGTTTTTTTTTCTTTCTTCTTTTGAAAACTGGTATTCATTTTCATTGTGCTCTGGAAAGCCAACAAGGCAATGCAAATTTATCAAACAAATGACTGTACTTGATAAATGTTCACAGCTCTTTTTTTTTTTTTTTTTTTGCAGTATGGCATCAGTTTTGGTACAGTGGTCACAGAACTAGTAGATTTTATGGGTGCTAAATGTTAGTTCTACTACAGGACATTTTTAAAATATCCTTAACATGTGGTTTAGTGCTGAAGAGCATTCATACACAAATTGGGGGTATAAAAAGGTAACTGACCATTGCATACATTCAAGCTATGAATGAATGTTTAAGAAAAAAAAAACCTTAAGGGTTTACACCAGAATGCGGTGCAGGAAATGATTTCCATGCATCCAAACTGCACAGGATGTGCGATCTGCTGTTGGAGTCAATATATTCCTAATGACAACCCAAACACAGATTGCAAACATAGTGCATTTGCCTGCACCGGTACTGCGGCGCCATACAATTTGGTGCAGTGCATTTTTAAAAATTAGTGCATGCACTCCTTTTAATGTGATCTGGTGCAATTTCAGCCCATTCAAATAAATGGTCTGAAAGTTGCACCACACTAAGTCACACAGGAATCGCACAGGAACACGGGGGTGAACTGGCCCTAAGTATGCAGTGATGTAACAATAACAGTGAAAGGTTAAAAGAAAAACAATATTTTTACTTTCTGCTATTCTGTTTTTACCCACAAATACACAAATAGAGCTCTCTTTTGGTGGTATATGATCACCTCTGTGTTTTTTTTTTTTTTGCGCTATAAACAAAGTACGACCGACAACTTAAAAAAACAAAACATCCAATAAATGTAAAAATGTAAAAATCTAATTTCTTCATCAATTAAGGCCAATATGTATTCTGCTACATATTTTTGGTAAAATGGTAAAAAAAAATCCCAATAAGCGTATATTGATTGGTTTGCGCAAAACAAATCGCGTCTACAAACTAGGGGATATTTTTTATTGATTTACTTTTTATTGATTTTTTTTTACTAGTTATTGCGGTGAGCAGCGACTTATAGTGGGACTGCGATATTGTGGCAGACAGATTGGACACCTAATTGACACTTTTGACACTTTTTTGGGGACCAGTGACATTATTACAGTGATCAGTGCTAAAAAATATGCACTGTCACTGTACTAATGACACTGCCATGAAAGGGGTTAACATCAGGGGCAATCAAAGTGTTAAATGTGTGCCTAGCTAATGTTTCAGTGTAGTGTGGGAGGTTCTTTTACTAGTGAAAGACATGGATCATTGTTTCTGCTTTATAGCCTACTGTACTGACAGAGCACCAATCTGCCTTGTTTACATAGGAAGACTGGCATTCTGTCAGTGTACCAAACGATCAGTGGGTGCCAGCAGACATCCTGTCCGCAGGGCCCACTGTGTAAAACCACAGCAAGAGCAAGTCAGCGGTGGCGTGCACTCACACCCAAATCCTGTAAGCGCAAAATCATGTCCATTTACAGCACGTGATTCTGCACAGCGTGTGCCTTGTAGCAGTAAATCTGCTATGGGGTGGTCGGCAAGTAGTTAACATTATCATTAAGCAGGAAAATGAAAGAAAATTCCACATTTTGGGTCATAACCATAACAGAAAAAGAGGGGAAATCTTTCAATGGTGGACACTAGTTCTGGTAAACCTGGTGACGACCAAGGATTCCCTCACTTTGGAGGGATTTCCTTTCACTTCCTGTTGTAGTTATGAGACAGGAAGTGAAAGAAAATCTCGCAAATGGGATACAGATGGCAAATAAAAAAACTGACTGGGGTTAGAGCCTTTCCCTACTCTATCTAAGGCTAACTACCTACAGAGGTAATAATAATAAAAAAAAGAAAGTGAATATGGATGTTAAAACAGTGGTGCATGACTTACCATGCTCTTTAACTGTACATTAAGATGCAATAGGACATGTCTAAAGCTCAGAGATTTAAATTACCATAAATATACACGTTACCATTCCTCTCACTTTAAATACCTTTTCCACTTAAGGAGGCAATTTTTTATGGCTCCATTAGGGAGAAGTTGGACACTAAGGTGTACGTTTATGAAACTGTGAATTTTTTTCACCGTTCACTTCTGGGCAGTTCTCAGAGGAAAATGATCTCCTCTGGCACCCTGTTTATGAAGCGGTGAACTTCAGTTCTCACAGGGTGAACAGAGGAGAACGGCCGAGACCTGTGTACAAGGGAATGGGCGCCTGTAATCTCGTGAGACAAAGCGAGATTAAAGTACGAGAAAATCACTGGTGCCTGTTTAATAAGCAGTGATAGATTATCACTGCTACATACACGTGCGTTCGACCCCCACTAATGTTAATTAAATAATTAGTCCCCCTACATAAATATATATATATATATATATATATATATATATATATATATATATACTGCATACACACATACATTTTATATATATATATATGCACACATTAAATATATATATATACATGTATGTGTGTGTGTATATATATATATATATATATATACATGTATATATATACATAAATATGGCAGGGGGACATGATTACTGTGTTGGGGGGTCGGAGCGAGGAAGAAGGAAGTCAATAATCTTCCTCCTTCCCCCTCAGTTCTCCTCTGATTCTGTCTTCTCTCCCAGATTCACCACCTCCAGGTTGGTGAATCCGGGAGTGTGAATTCTGGCACAGATCACCAGTGAAGTGCGGAGATCGCAGCTCCATAAACTGGCCATTTCTGTGTCTGTAAATGACAGATTCTCCATGTGTAGATGATCAGAGGAGAACATGTTCTCCCCCGATCATCTCTGTTTTATAAACCGATAATGATTGGAGATGAGCTGCAATCAGCAAGATCACTGCTCATCTCGGTTTCATAAAAGGACACCTAAAGCCTAGTACACTGGATGAGATTATTGGACAAATGATTGTCCTTATTTATTTTTTTTGGATGCCTGTCTCCATATCAAAAGCTAATAGGTGAAAACATTTTCATGTTTGTTCCTTTGGATAATATCGGACGAAAGCTGTGTACGAATGATCATATTATTGGTATTTTGTGTACGAGATTCTGATCGTATGTACTTGGCTTAAGGGGAATTATGTGAGGGGTAGGTGGACTACTGAACTAAAAGTAGCTAATGAACGTAAAGATGTCAAAATGATCAGAAACTACCCTTCTTGTAGCCTTGGTGATGCCAGAAACTTTCATTTATCTTTTAGAGATCCAATTTCCTATGAAGACTGACAAGTGAAAAAATCCTGGTGGAAGGTGACAACATATTCTGTAATAAAAGAAGTAAAAAAAAAAAAAAAAAAGAATTTCAATGTATCACCAGAAGGAAAAAAAAATAACTTTAGAACCGAAGATATGCTTGCAAGGTAGGAAAATTATATTTGTCCCTGGATAAATACACACTTCCTTTTTGCATGAAATCATGTTGTATGACCATAAGTTGCTATGAAAAAATTGTCTGTAAGTTTTTAACCCAACCAAAAAGCATTGGATTGAAATTAGTAATGGTTTATTACCCTTTAAGAAAAGGATTTATGAACATTGCAAATAACCTAACAAATTCCAGAAGATTTGGACCAGATGGTTAGACTCATCTGTGACCTGTAATTCTCTAGTGACCTCTTCTAGATGTCTTCTCTTATAATAAACGTACCTATAAACTTTGTACCAATCATACTTTGCATATGCAGTAAGGGATGGACCCACTTTTATTGCCCCGATTTACTATTTGATATGTAGACATAGAGACCATTGAGTACTGTCCGTGATACTTTTTTTATTTGCACTAACATACAATTTTTCAGGACAAGCTTTCGGGGTATGTCCCCTTCATCAAGATCCAAGTAGTACTCAATATGTAGACATAAAAACCACACAACAAAACTATCATTCTTGCATAGTTGTTTTTATTATGAATTATTATTATTATATAGGATTTATATAGCGCCGACAGTTTAGGTAGCGCTTTACAACTTGAGGGTAGACAGTATAAATACAATACACTTTAATACAGTAGTATTTTTTTTTTACACCAGTGGGAATACAGTGTAATTATAATATTATAGTTTTGATGCAGTATTGTTAAAGTTCCCTTAAATTGTATGTCCAGCCATATTTTAGATGTGTAGTGAAGAGACTGTCTGCTATCTAGTGCTATGGCAGATTGCTCCTCCCTTATTGTTGTGTTGATAGTGGATTTATCAGACAAGAAGTAATGGAATATCTTCTACCAGCAGGCTGAACAAAAAAACTGGCAGATCTCTGTACTAACACAAGCAATGTTAGTACAGCGCCCCCCTCCCCCGCCCCCCACTGTGCTGTTGAAGTCTGACAGGGGGACTGCCCTCCCACCAGGACACACTGATCAACGCTGACAGCTATTGGTTGCTGGTATTTCAGCATGCCCACTCGACAGTAGCCGGTCGTGAGACTATCTTGTGTTGGACAGGGAGCTGTACACATGGGATGTGTGTAACGTGCAAAAGGGAGAAAAAAAATTGCATTTTTTCTTTTTAAAACAAAGTACGGTAAGGCTAGAAACCCAGTCAGCTTTTTAATGCTGCCTGTGTCCCTATCGCAGCTTTCCTCCCACCTCTTTTCTGGGGAAACCATTGTCACTGTGAGAGGACATGAGGAGATTTAAATTTAACAGTGTTCTGGATAGCAGCAAACATCTGACTGGGGTTCAATGTCTTATTCACTCTTTTCAAAATAGAAATTAAATTAATCAGGGGGGATCAAAGCGTTAACTCGGTGCCTAGCTGGTAATTAAATGCAGTGGGGGAGGAGGTGCTTTTACTAGTGAAAGACATGGGTCGGTTTTCCTGCTTTACAGGAACACAGGATTCATGCCTTCTGTACTAACATAGGAAGACTGTGTACCAAACTGCTGATCAGCTCCCGTTGAGTAAAATCACAGCAGGAGCGAACCGCTGGCAGCGTGCACTCACACCCGATACCTGGAAGTATAGGATCATATATATATATATATGTGATCCTGCGCAGATTGGCCACCCTGTAAAAGTGAAAGGGCCATTGGCAAGTGGTTAATAATAACAAGTTTAAGTTTTTTAGACACTATAAAGGGTTAAGTGAGTTGTCAGTAGTATCTACTCAGTATCTACTTAAACTGTAACAAAGCTGTTAAGTTTTGATTTACTGAGAAAAAGTATGTAATCTCTAAGAAATGGAAGTGTATTATCAGCTAGTTTTGGAAGTGTATTATCAGAAGTTTGGCCCCCTTCCTTCCTCCACCACCGCCGGGCCATTCACAACGCGCAGTGCGCTTCATGCATTCACAGGCTTCACTGCCGGTTTCCCTTACAATGAATGGCGGCGGCAGCACCCGAGAGCCGATTGAAAAATCCACTAGGGTGCCAACATCGGAGGAATCCCTGGACAAGTAGGTGTCCTAATATTAAAAGTCAGCAGTTACAGTATTTGTAGCTGTTGACTTTTCATTTTTTGGTGGGGGGGGGGGCTGGAGCTCCTCAATGGGGTGAAGTGAAAATGTGGCCTAAGACCGCATTCACATTGATCCGACTTGTCAGCCTGACAAGTCGCGGTCTGTCACGCTCCCATTGTGTAGTACAGGAGCCGTTCTAATAGGAGCGACACAAGTCGCTCCGACTTAGAAAAAGGGTCCTGTACTACTTAGGGGCGACCTGGAGGCGACTTGCATAGACATAAATTTTATGAAGTCCATGCAAGTCTCGCCGAAGTCGCGCTGCACGCGACTTCACAGGTCGCCCCCTAAGTCGGAGCGACATAGTGTGAACCGAGCCTTATAGTTGGGTGTTTAAAATGCACACTAGTTCATTTAACCTATTTTTTCCATTTTAGTAGATCAGGCCCAAGTTCACGTGAAGGTCCATTTTGGTAAAATCAGGAAATGGGGTTATGCAGGAAAAATTCTGACTGTAGAAGTTCAGAGAGCCGCAACGGTGTTGCCTGGGAATCCCCAACCTTTTTTTTTCCCTCACAGTGTGGAGGACATATAAACCATGATTTGAAAAAGGCCAAGCTATGCAGGCACAGATTCATGAACTTCAGCTCATGTACTGCACATAAGATGCCATCATACTCTCCTGTGAAAAGAGTACATTGTCCAACAAATGCAAGCCCATTTTCTTCCTTTTCCTCCTCACCATCAGTCTGGCTCTTTTAACATTTTGAAATCAAATTGGACTTCTTCAATGATCTGAAGCCCAGGCTACTTTATGGGTTGTGTATCCTTCAATGATCTGAAGCCCAGGCTACCTTATGGGTTGTGTATCCTTTCTCAAACAGGAAGAAATATCCATATGCAACAATAATCTTCAATATTATTAGAATAGGAAAGTCTAACAGAATGCTTTAAAATGTCTAATTTTGTTATACATAGATAGGGTCATGTCTTAGGTCGAGGTCAAATCCTAAAGAAATCAATTTAAATAAAGAGAAAATAAGCCAAGATGTTGTAGGCAAAACTCTCTCTCCTCTAATTCCTTTCCAAAGGAATACATGAATATTAATTCGACAGATATTGTTGTGCAGTTTATTTGGCGCTAATATAATGCTGCCTTTTTAGGCATAGACTTTGAAAGATGGATGCAACAGGCAAACAGCAGCCAAGCTAGTTAATAAACAGGTTGCAAGAAGAAAAAATAAATAAAATTGTCCTTCTACACTTGTGCTTACATGATGACCCTTATTTGTGTTAAAACTTGCTTGATGTTTATGGAAAATTGCTATCTCCAGTAGAGCCCTGCCCACACCTTGGAAGTACCTTGGAATATCTATGACCCTGGCACATGCATTGATCTATCGTTACAGGGCCAAAAGGGCTGTCGTGGCATGCACAATTCAGCCTGTGGTGCTTAGATTTGCTAACATTTACTAACATTGAATGAAGGAACAATGGTTTCTTTAGGGTAAAACAAATCTAAATGCCTAAGCCCAATTTTGACATTTTGACATGTGTTAGTAAACCTGCACATATCATCACAACTACTTTGTGCATCCAAGTGGATTATACCTTGTTTTTTTTCAGGACAAATTAGGTTTGCATTTGGTGGTAAATGGTAATAGATATCTCCTGATTTTTTTTTTCCCAAAAACGTTTTTATTGGGTTTATGAAAAGGTATATAAAGTACATACAGTCTCATGAACAGAATAACAGTAAAACAAGAGTTAATCAACACAGAAACAAAGTGAATTTGACGTATTGTGTGCAAAAAGACATTCCATTTTAAATGATAGTCACAGGGTAGGGATGCTAACATTAAGAGAATATCTTCTAAATTATTCCAGGTAAAGTTAACATTCCAGAAACTGAAATAAAATCTTATTGCAAAATAGAGGATGGCGTATATAGGGCGTTTTAGGCCCACTGTGTTGTTAAAGCACAAGAATCCTTATGTTCTTTCTACTTAAGTGTGGTCTTCCTGGCACGAGGAAGGAAAGCAAATTGTAGAAGGCGAACATTTTGAATACTATAATTACAAACTATAACTTGAGAAGATTTTTAACAATGCTAAGTTTAAGCGAATAAGTATGGGACTGTATGTTGAGGTGGGAGTAGGAAAGGGAAAGGGTGGGATCTCTCCTCTGGTCTGATGTTGAGGAAGGTGGAGGGGGCAGGAGGGAGGGGAGAGGAAGGATGGGAGGGGGGGAGGAAATCCCCTCGGTCTCTGCCTCCAGGTCACTCCCCATCAATCCAATGTGGGGATAAAATAAGTACATCTTTGTCAATTACTAGGCGATGTTGTGAAAGAGGGGGTTTTTTTATTATCAAAGGAAAACTGTCCCAAAATAGTAACAAAAATATTTTTTTTAATGTAACTGTATATTTCTTGCTACTACCATAACCTACCACCAAAGTATCACCCAAAATATATTCTCCTGCTCCTGACGATTGCAGTGATACCACATATGTGTATGTTACTTTATTTTGTACCCGTAGTACAGTCCAGAATCAATAGTGTGCATTTTGCTTTTTTTTAAAATCCTACCTAAAACACACCAACACTGATACTAACAATACTAATTTAACCACTTAAGCCCCGGAAGATTTGGCTGCTCAAAGACCAGGCCCTATTTTGCGATTCGGCACTGCGTGAATTTAACGGACAATTGCGCAGTCGTGCGATGCTGTACCCAAACAAAATTGACGTCCTTTTTTTCCCACAAACAGAGCTTTCTTTTGGTGGTATTTGATCACCTGTGCGATTTTTATTTTTTGCGCTATAAACAAAAAAATAGCGACAATTTTGAAAAAATAACAATATTTTTCACATTTTTTATATGACATTCTCAAAAAAAATTTAAAAATCAAAATTTTTTAACATTTTAGGCCAATTTGTTTTCTGCTACATATGTTTGGTATAAAAATCGCAATAAGCGTATTTTGATTGGTTTGCGCAAAAGTTATTGCGTTAACTAACTACGGAAAAGATTTATGTCATTTTTATTGTTTTTTTTTTTTTACTAGTAATGGCGGCGATCTGCGATTTTTTTTTTTTTTGCGGGACTGCGACATTGCGGCAGACAGATCGGACCCCTGACTTACATTTTTGACACTTTTGGGAGTACCTGTGACATTACTACAATAATCAGTGCTATAAATATGCACTGTTACTGTCAAAATTACACTGGCAGGGAAGGGGTTAACTTCATTGGTGATCAAGGGGTTAACCTAGGGGCGTGATTCTAACTGTGGGGGGGGGCGTGGCTTGTGATGTAACTACAGAGACATACGATCCTACATAGCAGGATCGCATAGCCTCTGTCCTTACATCAGTGAGAATGACAGACGGTTGTGTTTACATCAGCCGTCTGTCTTTCTCCCTCTGCAGCGGGAGATCGCGAGTGGCCGGCGGACATCGGAGCCGCCGGTCACTCACGATAGCTCCCCAGGGAACGATGGGGGGGGTGCGCACCTCCGGCGGCGCACGCTCGCCCTCCACAGGCAGCTGAGCGAGTGACGTACCCCTACGTCACTTTTCCCAGCAGCGGCTGCCTGCTGCAGTATATCTGCGGTGGGCGGTCATTATGTGGTTAAAAAAAAACCTGTCCAAAAAATACTGACCCTGACCTTTGACCTTGACTTTTGGTCCTGACCTTGACCCAAAAACTAACCCTGTTACTGACCTAGATCAAACCTTGGACTAGGTATTTTTTTATTATTATTATTATTTTTTAATTATTGTTATTTATTTTTTTGTCTTCACACACTTTTTTTCTATCTCTGCCAGGACAGGGAGTTATACAATGTATCTTCCTCGTTCATTCACAGAGACAGTAAACACGGGGGCGGGCATCACAGTGACTGATCACTGTGATAGCCAATCAGAGGCTATCACAACGATCAGGTGACCCGGAACAGGCCGTTCTGGGTTCCAATCGTTATAACGGGGCCTGGGGCTCTCAGTGAGACCCCAGTCTCTGTGCTAGGAGTGTGCTGTGCGGCGTGCTCCCAGCATAAAGGGAGTTACACAAATATGTGGCCACACAGGAAAAAAAAGTCCAGTGGGGCCACATATTTGCGTACTGTCGAAGTGAAGGGGTTAATAATGTTCTGTTCTGTACTTCTGTACCTTACCCCTGTATTTGGACCTTGTACTGACGGCACCCAGAGCACAAATGCGTTGCTTTGGAAGGAAAGAAAAAAAAGACATTCTATATCAGACTTACTTTATGGTCTTAATCTTTAATATAACTGAAGAACAACACACATTGACTTTGGCTGATAAAGTCACAATTTGTCTGTAAATAGCTTTATTTTGAGAAGAGGGTGCTAATGATTTTGGGGGCATTCGAAGCTTGATGATGAAATACAGATCAGGACAATGTGATGTCATTTGATGCTGTGATTTACCGAGAATGCTTGCATGGCGAAAACACGACTTCTGGCTAGAACTGCTTCAGATCTCTTGAATAACTGACTCCAGCAAAAGTCAGCAGCTTTGATCTGTCATGCTATGCAATTAATTTACGTAACAAAGTAGTTCATAATTCAAGATTAAGCGTAATCTCTTTTCAAACTTAGGGATTGGAAATACACCATGGAAAAAACATAAAATATGCACATTTCAAGAACCAGTTGCTTCCTTTTATATTAAATGAATGCAAATGCACAAAGATATCACAATATGATTCAAAGTTTTAAAGAAAAAAAAAAAACTTCAAAGCAACGTGTGAAGCAAAACAGAAAGGAATATAAAAAAATGCATCATTGTGGACCAACTTAGTTCACAGTACATGTAAACAACTGCATTTTATAATTACGCTCTAAAAAAACATGAGCTCTGGGTCCTAAATTATAGAGCTTCCAATCCCCTTGCCATTTCTATAGCTTCTCATGGACATCAGATGGTTCTTAATTGTTAGGCAACCATTGCACAGCATTTATATCATGCATGAGGAGAAGGCACTAAGGGGTTGATTTACTAAAGGCAGATAGACTGTGCACTTTGCAAAGTGCAGTTTCTCTCTGCAAGAGCAGTTGCACCACAGCTTAGTAAATGAGCAGAAGCTCTGCTGACTTTTATCATCCAATCACGTGCAAGCAGCAAAAATGCTGTTTTTTATTTTTCTTGCACGTGATTAGGTACTCTTCGCAAAGTTAAGCTTCACATCATTTACTAAGCTCTTGCAGAATGCAACTGCACTTTACAAAGTGCACAGTCTATTACCCTTTAGTAAATCAACCTCTAAGGGTCAACAGTGGGCAGGATCCTGGTGTTCAGCTACATTTTTAACTACACATTTTAGGGTTAAACTGACACTTAACGATATCCTTATTCTCCAAAAATAATTCATACACATCCACTATCTAATGACCCTGTAATCTGTTTTTTCATTAAATTGTTTCTCACTGCATTTTTCTGCCTCCTTGTAATATCCTCAATGAGATCCCGAACCTTACTTTTTCCCTCCTCACTTCCATTTGTTTGGCTCCTGCAATAGTAGTTTAAGTACACTGCTCAAAAGAATTAAAGAAAAACTTTTTACTCGGAGTATAGCATCAAGTCAGTTAACCACTTAAGCCCCGGAAGATTTTACCCCCTTCCTGACCAGGCCCTATTTTGCGATTCGGCACTGCGTGACTTTAACGGACAATTGCGCGGTCGTGCGACGCTGTACCCAAATTAAATTGACGTCTTTTTTTTCCCACAAACAGCTTTCTTTTGGTGGTATTTGATCAGCTGTGCGATTTTTACTTTTTGCGCTATAAACAAAAAAAGAGCAACAATTTTGAAAAAATAACAATATTTTTCACATATTGAAATCCCCCCCCAAAAAAATGTAAAAATCAACATTTTTTAACATTTTAGGCCAATTTGTTTTCAGCTACATATGTTTGGTAAAGAAAAAAAACGCAATAAGCGCATTTTGATTGCTTTGCGCAAAAGTTATTACGTTTACTAACTAAGGGAAAGATTTCTGTCATTTTTGGTGTTTTTTTTTTAACGAGTAATGGCGGCGATCTGCGTTTTTTTTTTGTGGGACTGCGACATTGCAGCAGACGGATCGGATCCTTGAATGACATTTTTGACACTTTTGGGGTTACCAGTGACATTACTACAGTAATCAGTGCTATACATATGCGCTGTTACTGTAAAAATGACACTGGCAGGGAAGGGGTTAAATTTATTGGTGATGCAGGGGTTAAGTGTGTCCCTAGGGGCGTGCTTCTAACTGTAAAGGGGTGTGGCTAGTGATGTAAGCACAGAGACATACGATCCTACATAGCAGGATCATATGATCTCTGTTCTTACATCAGGGAGAATGACAGGCGCGCGGACTTGTTAGGGAACGAGCGGGGGCGGGAGCGCGCCTCCGGCAGCGCGCGCTCGCTACCCTAGAGGCTCACAGGCTAGCGACGTAGTCCTACGTCATTTTGCCTGTACTGGGCTGACCGCCGCAGTAAATAGTCGTGCGGCGATTGGCAAGCGGTTAAACTCCTGGAATATTGATCTGGTTTCAGCTGCTGAAATTAATAACAGGTACACTAGAAAGGCAACATTGAGACGACCTCCAAAACAGAAATGGTTTTACAGGTGGGGGCCATCAACATTTTTTTCCCTACTCATCTTTTCTGACTGTTTTTCAATAGTTTTGCATTTGGCTAGGGTCAGTGTCACTAATGGTAGCATGAGGCTATACCTGGACCCTATAGATGTTGCACAGGCAGTCCAACCCCTCCAGGATGGCAGATCAATATGTACCATTGCCAGAAGGTTGGCTGTGTCTCCCAGCACAAGAGCATGAAGAAGAGAGCTGGACAGGGCTGTAGGAGGTCCTTAACCCTTTAGCAGGATTGAAATGTGCTCCTTTGTGCAAGGAGGAACAGGAAGAGCACTGCCAGAGCCCTACAAAATATACTCCAGCAGGCCACCGGTGTGAATGTCTCTGATCAAACAATCAGAAACAGACTTTATGAGTATGGCCTGAGGGTCTGACATCCTTTAGTGGGCCCTGTGTTCACTGCCTGACACTGTGGAGCTTGATTGGCATTTGCCATTGAACACCAAAATTGGCAGGTCCGTCATTGGAGCCCTGGGCTTTTTACAGATGAGAGCAGATTGCACTTCAGTTTGTTCAGGAGCCCAGTAATGTCCTGGTCCACATCTGGGAGGAAATACCCCAGGACACCATCTGTCTTCTCATTAGGAACATGCCCTGATGTTGACTTGCATGCATACAAGCACGTGGGGGCCATACAAACTACTGAGTACCATTTTGAGTTGCTACAATGAATTTTCAGCAAAATGAACTAGCCTGCTGCATCATTTTTTCATTTTGATTTTTGGGGTGTCTTTGAATTCAGTCCTATGTAGGTTGATGATTTTCATTTCCATCAAAGGATGTGGCATCCTTTCATTCCTAACACATTACACAGTCCATATCATTATAGATTTCCAGCATGAGATTTTTTCCCCATTGAGATCTGATGTGTTTTCAAAGTGTTCCTTTAATTTTTATGAGCATTGTAGTTCAAAGAATTTACATACTGGAAATACGCTATACTCTCTTTGTATAGTACACCTGTCAGAAAAAAAAATCACGTTAAAGTGCTGCTAAACCCAGATCTTGCATTCACTATATCTGATCTCCCACAGTACACAGAACATGGAAATGCAATTATTTTAGTAAATATACACTGATAAATACCTTTTCTCATCAGCAGTATATAGCAATTAGAGCGGTCTTGTGACTTGTATCAGTGAGTGCTGATACTTTGAAGGGGGGATTTTCATTTCTCCCACAATTGTCCCATCAGGTTTCAAGACCCTAATTCTCTGTCTGAACATGTCTGGACAGTGCTGATTGGCCCTGTGCTGAACACATGTACCCTACAAGAAAAAAAAATCATACATCATTCAAGATGTGACATCCCACCCACTGTGTTCTTTTTTAGTTACTGGGCATGGAGGAGGAGGGAGGGACTGGGCTGTCATTTAGGATCTGTATACACGCCCACATGTGTGATGTTAATACCATGTGACCTGAATAGCTTAGCTAAAATCAGGAAGTGTTCTCTGAGCAATAGAGACCAAATTGAGCATGTGCAGCTGAATTACACATACTGTGCTTATCTGGACTTGTCCAGAGTGAACTTGCAGGAGGGGGAGGATCTGTGCATACAGGATCACACAGCCTTTTTACGCAATGCAGAGGATTAATCACTTAAAGCGGAGTTCCGGCCTCAAAAACAACTTTTCATTATCCGCTTGCTTTAATGTACCTGAAAAAGAATTGGATAATTCATTTTTTTTTATTTACTTACCTTGTTTTTAAAAAAAATATACTTACCTTCCTTCCTCTTTCTCCCTCTGCGACCACGGCCCGCGCCGTCACTTCCTGCTTGCATTGACTCCTGGGAGATGAGCGTCATCGCTCCCAGGAGTCAATGCACCTGCACCGGCCCTGCTCGTCACTTCCGGTGCAGCCACGTCATTCTCTGCTAAACAGCTTCTGGGCATGCCCAGAAGCTGTGCAGGGATGACGCGCCTGCACCGGAAGTGACGAGCAGGGCCGGTGCAGGGCATTCTGGGACTCCGACGTCACCAAAGAGGACACCGAAGAGGACGCTCTGGCTTCAGCTGCCCACACCTGAGATGGCAGCGCTGGATAAGACATTTTCAAGGTAAGTATTTCTTCTAAAAGGTAAGTGAAACAGGGGACAGTTCAGAGGCTATCATTGCTTAAATGCACGAAAATGAAGATCTAGGCAGCTGGAGCAGTGTGCAAATATTGGTTTTTCTTATAAAAGTCAGGCATGGCCATACCACTTACTGCCTCCTAACCTTTCAATTGACTTACCCTAGTATAGGGTGGCCTTTCTGACCAAAGTGGAAACATGGGATAGTCTTAAGTGCAGTACAAAGTTCAACTGTCAATGGTAAATTGTATATGGCTTTAACTACCTGTATCTTTGCATCTACTAGTCATTCTGACATGAATTTTCCAATGAAGTTTACCTCTGTCTAAACATTTTCCCATCATATGCTCAAGCTGAATTGTCCTGGTTTGTTACAATCTTGCATTAAGGCGAATGATAAATGAGACTGAGAATGACATACTGAAGCTATGATTTCATATATGCATATTAAAAAACATGCCAAGTCCATCTGCATGACATTACAGCTTGCCCCGTGCTTACTTAGGGCACAGCCATCAAGTAAACACCATCTGTATAATGTATGAGCCACAGCACACAGTAAAGACTGGCTTGACATCATTCTTTTATATAATGAGCAACAATAAGACACCCTGCTGCACAGATTGCTTGCTCCTAACAGAAACAATTAAACATTAAATAATAAATGAAAAAAAAAAAACATACAATATTCTAAATAATCTAGTTTAGTGGGTTTGTATAAAGTTTTAGAAAATATATGGTGTATTATTCAAAACTCCACAATAAACACTTAAAAAAAACTAAATCTGGCCATAGATTGATAGGGTAACCGTTGGCTCAGCTGTTTAATTTCTAAGATGATGTGTAATGCTTCAGGGACATAGGGAAACATCACCCTTTGCCCTTTCAAAAGCAATGACTGCATTGATGCATTTCTTCTTGCTGGTAATATTGTGCTTGCCTAATTACAAGGGAAGAATGACGGCAAGTTTCTACAATTATTTTACTTTCTATTGTTATTGGCAGTTTAACTCTCTAGCTCCTGGATATTGTGCAAGTCAAGGGCCAACGGCAGTCTCTTAATGCAAATATGAAATGTAAACAAATAGGCTGCTCATTTTGCTTTGCAGAGCAAGCTTTCAAAGGATGCAAAGCATTCAGGTACCAAAAGAACTGAGTTTATTTAATTTGCATGACAATTTGGCTACTAAACAAATGCTAATCATGTTAAGTCTTTGCAGGTTTTGGCACCACAGGTTTTGCTTTGTATTACTGACTTAGAAAAGAAGTTGATCAAATCAATTATTACTGTAGGTTTGAAAGTCGAAATGTTTGCGTATATGTATACTGTAGATCCTTTGATTATCTTTGGAAACTATTGATCCTTTTTTTTTTAACTTAAGATGGAAAAATATTCATATAAAAATGTTGTTCAGCCATTAATATGGATGGATGTAATTGTTACAAGTTCCTATTTGTAAGATCTTTAGTATAAAGTATTTTAGGCAGCTCATACATTTGTAATGACAGTCAAGAGTTTAAAAAAAAATGTAGCTCTAGGGACAATCGTATGTCTACTGTGGCTGGCAGATGCTTGTTGGCAGACAAGTTGTCATTGTTGGGCCAGGCTATTGTTCTCAGGGTATTCTTTTCCCTTAAGATAGGTTGCACTGTCTTTCTGAACAATACTCCTTCTCCTTCATCTTTGCAAGATTCAGTAGAATCTATGCCCAATAGGTGGTAGGATCATGCTTGCAAGTCTGACTGCCCTCAAAGGTCTATGGGCAGCCTTAGATTGGCAAATATTTAATTCCCACTAAAACAAGAAATTCACTATGTTTTACCTTACTTTATCTTATATTAATTCAGAGCATTACCCTTCAGGGGTGTCAGGGCAGTTGCAATCCAAGCATGTGTGACTAAAGACCCCTTCTGGGGTTTTCTCTTCCATGGTCAGGTAAGTGATGAGATTCACATGTGGTAGATGAGGTTCACAACTGCTTAAAGCTAGAGCCTCTGGTGTCTGTCCAAGCTAAGGTGACCAGTATGGGATCTAAAAATTCTCCCAAGCCACCCAAGACATTTCCAATGCATTCAGTGGTTGAGGAGGCCTTATACAGGGACAGGTCACATTCTAAAAAAAGTTTAAATCCCCCTAAACAGTTTACTCAGCAATATCCCATAGACGAAAAGCTTCACAAAATATGGGCAGAAACCTCTGTAGATTGCCTGGCTTTACAAGTTCATGACAATCACAGTTGATGTGGCCATAGGATTTTAGTCTTTTCTTCAAGGCCTATTTTGCCCTAATAGGCCCTGCCATGCAACCTGTTATTTCTTTCCATAACATTTTTGAAACCCTTGCAATCTGGACCAAACAGATGGCCCGAGACCATGGTTCCATTCTCATGGATTCTCCTGTCCTCCAACATTATGAACTTCTTCCAGCTTCTCCGAGGTATTGCATAAGTGGTCTTGAGGACTTCCTTCTGTCCAT
The DNA here is from genome assembly GCF_965119305.1 of Pelophylax lessonae. Taxonomy (NCBI): domain Eukaryota; kingdom Metazoa; phylum Chordata; class Amphibia; order Anura; family Ranidae; genus Pelophylax; species Pelophylax lessonae. Next base: position 402,157,117 of record NC_138770.1, on the reverse strand, counting down.
TCAGCTGTGTCAGATCCTGGAATTCAAATATTTGTCTGCAGAGTTGGCGTGTAAGTAGTTCCTGGAGTGCATGCCTTTTGAGGGACAACTTCTCTTCAGTGAACAATTTTATTAAGAAGGTCAACGACAGTAAGAGCACAATTTTGCTTACCAAAAAGAAGGCAAATGTCCCAGAAGGCAAGTACTCATCTTCCAGGTTTTGGAAGAGTTCCATTTTTGCTCCCAGGTTTCTTTCTCTAAGTCTAAGTCCAGCGTATAGTTTTGCTAGAAACCCTGGTCTCCCGAGACAGATAAGTCTGTTTTCAAGCCCCCTTTCAGTAAATGGGCCCCCTATTTCTTCAAGTTAGGTTAGTTTGTTAGTCTATGTTGGTGCCTGGGTCAGGGACATTCTGGACATTTTGGTTTAAAATGTTATCTTCTGGGAGTACAGGATTACGTTTCATTCCCTCTAACCCCCCTTCATGACTTCTCATTTGCCGTCTTGCCTGCAAAAAATTAAGGACCTGCAAGCTGGTCTGCAGCAATTGCTCACCTTGTGGGCCACATTTTATGTTTCTGCTGGGTAGAGATTAGGCATTTGTCCTATCCTGGACCGGAAGTGCCTGAGGGTTATCCTTCTGAAGTTTTTCATTAAAATGGTCGGTCAATGTCATTGCCCAAATATGCCACATGGCGAATGTTGTCAGGCACTATCCCTGCCCTTTTGTTTTCATGGCAGGGGATTCTCGACCAACAATTGAATAGCTAAGGTCACTGGTTGTTAACCCCTTGGTGCCGGCTGCACTTAAATATGCGGCTTCTCGGCAGGTGGGCCTTGATGCCAAGCGGTCGCATATTTGCGTGAATTAGTGTAAATACAACTGGGTTGTTAGCAGAGGCTACTTGAGATTGGGAGCTTTCTGATCATGTTACTGTCTAGGCAGCCAATAAAAACAGTCACATGATCATAAACCCCACCCTACCTTTCGGCATTCTAAAACCCTCAAAAGGCCAAGAGGTGCCGGTGCCAAGAGGTGAAGGAAACAGTAGGTGCTGGCACCTGCTGCTACCTTAACAATCATTGACAGTAGAAGAAGGAACCTATCATATGCAGTAGTGGTTAAAAAAAAAAAAATGCTTTTAGTCAGTCTGGTATTTAGATGAATGACTGAACTTGCAAAGTTTGGGCTGGACCTGTATTCCCACCAGACCATAAATGTATCCCTATTGAGAAGTTAAAAGGTAGTTAGGGTGTTAGCAGTATCAGGAGTGGTAAACTCACTAAGAATGATAGTGAGTAATTCAGAGGACAGAAAGTAGGGTTTCTATGTACAGAAGTCATCAAGAAAGTGTGACACTTGAACAGAAGTCTGATAAATCACATCAATCCCCAGAGAAACTGGAGAAAAGAGACATTGAGCCTCAAAGGAGGAGTGTGACAGAAAGGAAGGTGAAGAATGAATTACAAAATGTTCAGTGGAGAATGAAGGAATCCAGTACCATGTCCCTTTCATCTACTGGATATGGTTGAGTGAGTTTATTGGAGGCCACCGTAGGAGAGGGCTGCTGAAGAGGCAAAGTCAGACTCCTGAAGCCCCATTTCAGTATTAGGAAGTAGGTTTAGGGAGCTGAAAAAAGACATGAGCTTGTTATAGAGGGAACAGGCATTCCGGAGGGCACATTGGAAGAAGGGGAATTGACATTAGAATGTGAGTTTTACAGCTGCTGCCAATGGAAGAAGGGTTCCAGATCTGGGGGGGGGGGGGATCAGATAGCAGAGAGCAAGAAGTGGTAGGATTATTGGACTTTAGGAGAAGCAGGAGGGTGAGGAAGTAAGATGGGAGTGAGATTTATTTGAGGGCACATTCTCTAGTGTCCTGCAGTTTATATCAGCATGTGGGTTCAATATTAGCAGGTGTTAAGTGCAGTTAAAATAGTTAGAGGACAGGATTGATGGTAATATATATATCATTTAAATAAACTGTGGATGAGGAGATGGAGGGTGCTCTGGATAACAGATTCTGGCCAGAGGACATGTCCGCAATGAGGTGGATGCAGATTAGGCAAACATGTGTCTCATCGGCACTTGGGCAGCAACTCCAAGAGGAAAGCAAACTCTGGTACAAAGAAAGCAAACAGAGGACGCCTCTAAGTGCAGAAACAAAAGACTTTAATTGCCAAAAGATAAAAAAAGTGCTTACTAGCATTAAATAAAAACAGGGCTTATCATGGAGTGTGGCAGGAAAACCAGTGGCAGGTGGTCCCAGCTAGTAAGTAAAATGATATTGTCAAAATATCTATCACTGGAATGTATTACTATTAGCTATTGTTGGCTAATTCAATGCCTTGAATAAATCAGTGTCGGTATCACTACTTAGTAGGAAACTAAAAGGCTAAATATTAGTTATGCTAACTAGGTAAATAACTTCACTGTATTGAGCTTACTGTGAAGATAACATAGCTGAGATTTAACATTCTTTGTAAAAGCAAAAATGTTAAAAATATGTCAAGTCTGTGAGTTCTTTTTTGTAACAATTGTAAAAATGGTTAATTAAAAGAGTAGTGGGGCATAAGTGTGCATACCAAAGATTTTCAAACAAATCTTTTTCTCTGTAAGGTAATATTGGCCATAACGGCTTGAACTGAACTTAAGGAACGTGTGACTTTTTCAACCCAGTGAACTATCTTTCTATTGATAAAATTCTTACCTTTATACTGGTAGTAGCATATCTTTTGTAGTATGTGTCCCTTTGCAAGTTCACAAATTTAATCTATGCTTTATGTATTGTTCTAGCTTTGGTTCAATACCACAACAGATTGATTTTGTCTCAGCCTTTATCAGCATTAACCATTGTCTGATGCCTAAGACACGTATATGAAGAGGTTCTTCAGTTATAATATTGAATTAATATGACCTAAAGGGCCGGTATGCATGAATGCTTAACATCACTTATTCTCGTTGCTCAAACACGAATGACCTAAAATATTTATTAAAAAATTATGTTTGTGTCAAAACATGTAAAAAAACATCTGTCAGCCAACAAATCTTGGCTGGACAGGCTTCCAAAAGTTGTAGAGGATGTCAGTGTTCCTGGGCTTATAAAATCCCACACACCGTTGGTGGCAGGAGCACATTCTCACAGAGTCATTGGAAGAATGTTTTTTTTTTTGCACAAAATGTATTTTCAGTGCCATTTTTAAGCCATATTTATTTGGGGAGCTGTGAGCAAGTGCACCTTCCATTTGAATACAAGTACCACTTTAATGTCAGTTTAAAATGCTTAACTTAATTGTTTAACTGTAAGCCAATATGAGTGCTTGGCAAGCGTATATTAGACACATGGTAACAATCAGGTAAACACACATTGGATGAATCTCAAACACCTACACTAACCCTTACAGTAGGTTTTTTGTATAATTTTCTGTATTTATATTATGCACTTAAAGCGGAGTTCCGGCCCCAAAAAAAAAATTTCAATGAAAATACCCCCGGGACAGTCAGGGCTAGTACATTCCACAATGGATAGCCTCTGATCTGTCCTGGTTCGCACATACCTGCAAGAAGAAATACTCACTTTTAAAATTTCTTCTCCAGCGCTGCCATCTCAGGTGTGGGCAGCTTGAAACCAGCGCGATCCTCTTCTGTGTCCTCTTCCGTCCTCTTCGGTCCCACGATGCACTGCGCCGGCCCCGCCTTCACTTCCGGGGCCGCAGCATCATCCCTGCACAGCTTCTTAGCAAGGTATGACGTGCCTAAACTGGAACTGACGTTGGGGCCGGTGCAGGCGCATTGATGCCTGGGAGCAATGACGTTCAGCTCCCAGGAATCATTGCAAAGCGGAAGTGACAGCGCGGGCCGCGGCCGCCGAGGGAGGAAGTGGAAGAAAGGTGAGTATATTTTTCTGCAATTACAAGGTAAGTAAAAAAAATCGTAATTATCCATTTCTGTTTCAGGTGACCTATAGCAAGCGGATGGCCCAACATCGACTATGTCGATTTTGGGGCCGGAACTCCACTTTAAGTGATGCAGCATGAACCAGTGATATTGCATTACTTTTTGGATCATTGGCCCTTTAATACAATCCTGGAATTAGAATAAAAAAATGACTGTTTCTTTGCCTGTCAAATTAGATAATTGCCATACACTGTTTATCATTTAGAGGACGCATTCAAACTTATAAGTTTGTTATGCTGAAGTAGCATTTTTATGTATGATAGGTATTATCAAGAAGATACCTTTGCGAGCCAAGTTCATATTTTGCATTCCAGAGTATACACCTACAGTATATCCCCTGGAAAATCTCCAAAGTAGAGCAGTAGAAAATAATTCCCATGTGTTTTAAACATCTAGGGTACACACGTCAGACAGGTATGAAAATTATGTGTCTAGACAAATAGCATGCATAAGGGCAGACAAAAAAACATGATGCAAAAGTCACAGCATAGACACACAGTCCTCTAGGGTGCTAATCAGATCTGCCAAATCCCATGGAATGAAATAAATATTACTCTTAAAAATGTCTATTGCCCCTTAATTTAAAATACAAGTCCAATCAAGTACTAAATTTATTCCTGCTCCCATCCCTACTTTAAGCCCTACTCTAGGGATTCCCAAACTACGGCCCTCTAGTTGTTCAGGAACTACAATTCCCATCATGCCTAGTCATGGCTGTGAATGTCAGAGTTTTTCAATGTCTCATGGGACGTGTAGTTCCGCAACAGCTGCAGGGCCATAGTTTGGGAACCCCTGCCCTATTCTAACTACCCTGTAAAGGGAAAATGTCTTTACTTACCTATTCTGAGGGCACTGCAATTCAGTCACATCATCCGCTCCCAGCGCTGGCTTCAGTGTAGAGGAGGGACAGCTGACAACGGATATCCCATATTAACCCAATTGATGATGTCACTGCATAGGCATTGCAGCTGTTGTCTGCGATCTCTCTTCTTCACTGAAGCTGTCTGCTGGGAAGATCATGTGAATGGACTGGAATGCCTTCCAAATAGGTAAGTATACACATATTACACATCTTTCCTCTATAGGATAGTTAGTATAGGGCTTAGAATGGGGGTGGGAGCAGATTTAAGCATTGATAGTATTTGACTGGACTTCTACTTTAAGGAGCAATCCCAGCAGGCTTTAAAGATATGTGCTTAAAAACACAACAACCATAGTAAAAATGTCTATTTTCAGCTTTGGAAGGTCGAGCACATATTCAAAAATAATTGTGACTTTATATGAGGTGTGGCTAGTTTACAAATAATGATATAAATGATAATTCATATACATATGCTGGTAAGCACAAAGAAGTATATAATTAATTAACATCATGTATTTATTAACATATCCATAGCAGTTAACATCAGTACATAAATGCAAAGACAGTAAACAAACATACAAGGTATGTATATATATATAAAAAATAATCTGATAAAACCATAAACAATGATAAGGGCAATAAAAGGATTTTCCAAAGAAATATGTAATTGAAATGAATAGAGAATGGTTGGATGCATGATGAAGCTTGCAAATATAGATTGCCTCAAAGGCTCAACGCGTTTCGTGAAAAGAGTTTTCACTTCCTCAGGAGCAGGCGTGATTCTGATATCTAAAAGGACAAATATACGTAAACGATATTGCATCCAATGAAAAAGTATATTTGGAATATTAGGTAAGAAGTGTAACTTACACATAGGTATTAGCTGTCAATGAGGCTGTGAATCACCCAGAAATAAGTCCAAAATGGGAACTGAGGGAGCGTTAACCCCCCCCTCGAGGCCAGAGTGCAAGGTCCATGTACATGGTAAAGATCTCCATAGTGGGTCTTAAGGGGCTCAGCTTGATAGTCAAGTAAGGCTGTATAAAAATATCAAAACGGTAGTATATATAGAAACAATAAAGTTGTATTAATAAGGTAGGTGGACCCAAGACCAAGATACCAGGAGAAACAAACAAAATGTGTACAGCTGTGCATCAGCCAGCCCAGGTAGAGTGATGAATAAAGCATTGGTGAAAAGTGTAAGACAACACAGACAAGTAACTAACATAACCAACCAAAAAAGGTGCTATAAAACAGAAAACAATAAAGAAAGTGACTATCACCAGTTGCTGTTGAAAGAAAAGCATCCCATGAAGAGGTGCTAAATGGTGTGACCATAGATACGTGCTCAGGGTGATGTGCATAGAGAGGTGAATAGAGAGAAAGGACCTACGCAATGCCAAGGCAGGGACAGCTGCCAGCGTCACAGTGTTGTTCAAAGGAATGGGAGTCCACCGGGCAGACTAATGTTGCCCAGGATGGTCTCCCTCAAATGAACGCCGATGGAGTCACGAGTCGGGACGCCGATGCCATGTGATGGCGCCATGCTCCGCACGGAAGGACGTGGCGCATATATATGCTGCAGTCGCGACCGAACCCCCCCGCCCCCACCTCGCCCTTTGGCCGAGGCGGGGGAGAGGGAGAGGGAAGCGGCCGGGGCGCATCGCAGTTCCCATATTAGATTTAAACATGCATTTACATAGTCTAATATAGTAAATATATCCTAACTGGATTTAAAGTACTCAATACTTTAACTGAAAAACAGTAGCTTAGCAGTTCCTGTTACTAATCATAAAAAGTTCACAATTTTCATAAGTATTAAAAAGAACACAAAGTGGAAAATCCACTAGGGTCGATTTACTAAAACTGGAGAGTGCAAAATCTGGGGCAGTTCTGCATAGAAACCAATCACCTTTCAGGTTTTCTTGTCAAATCTTAATTGAACAAGCTGAAATTAGAAGCTGATTATCAACCATGCACAGCTGCACCAGATTTTGCACTCTCCAGTTTTAGTAAATCAACCCCAATGTGTAGTACCCACAGTCACTAGCCATTTTATATTAGCCTAACATTAGTAAAAATGTATTATGATTGGCTTGTTTGTACTTTGACGTTGTCATTGTTAATTGAAAAAGCCCATATGTCTTTCTCAACCAGTCCATGAAACATGTGACCATGGCATTTATTTTCTCATGATCCTCATGACTGTATGCTGACAAGGAACAAGAAGCAACATAAAATACATAACAGGCATCAATACAGTGTAGTAAAAATTTTTGCCAAACTTCTTTAGATTTTCAACTGGATTGCCATTGTTTTCCAGTGAAATCACTATTTATCAAAATCCACTTTGTTTATAGCAGAGGCTAAATAGAGCAGTTGTTGGGTACCATTTTTGTTTTTAAATGGCTACCAGTCTTATTGGTTTCAGTGGCCCCTTCAGCTTTAGCTCTGGAACTGCTGTCTTTCGGTGACAGCCGGAACCAAGTACTAAGCCCAGAAACTAAAACAATCAGCCCTTGGGCTTCAGTTAATTCTACAAAATGCTCCATAGGTGTGCCTATATTGGGTTGTTGTGAACACAATAAATGTTCACATTTTACATTGAAAGAGATGTGATGTCATGAGTCTTTCTGCAGCAATAGATCACTACAAAATACTACTAAAAAATAAACACATTAAGGTTTATTTATATTAATAATTATTGTATAGCTATTCATCCACTGAATCTGCATGTATATTTCTTCTGTGAAAATTGGGAAAACATTAATGTTGTTTAGGCTATTTTCTCTTCTGAGCGAATGTTTTTTATTATGGGCAGTAGTAAAATACAGCATTATAGCCACCTTATGTAGCTGAGGAGCATAGGAAATAGATATGTCTTTGCCACAAAAGATACAATATAACAATTCTAGAGCATGCTAGAGGAAATTGGCAAATAAATATAACCATTGGTTATACTTTTGGCCATGAATCTGCTGCAATCCCAAGCTGCTAGTCCTTCAGATTCTTCAAAATAAACAGTTTTCTGAAACAATTGCAGGCATAAACTATATCACTGTAATTTCCAATTTTTGACAAACAATTTAGTTTATTATTAGACTGTTTCATGCTCTGTTTCAGGTAGGTAAAACTTTCAGTACATAGATATAAATTATCCCTATAATAATAAAATAAATAGATAATATCCCAGGTATATTCTAGCACAAATATTGAAGCCGGGGCTGTCTTTAACACAGGGCAAAAGGGGCAGCTGCCACGGGCCCAGTCATTGTTGTGGGGCCCAAAGTAGCTTTCTCTTGAGCCCACATTGCCTGCAAATAGTTCATAAGTGGATTTTTGAGGGCCCAAAAAAATGTTTGCCCAGGGTCTAATCAATATTAAAGATGGTCCTGCAAGCGTTACATTTGATACTCAATGTCATGTTACACATGTTACATATTAGCATTGTTTGTTTCATATTTTCCTCTGAGAATGGTATCCCTACCTTCCCCCTGTAGTTCAGTTCTCTCTGTGTTTTTAGCTTCACCCTTTCAGCACTGTGTTCTAGATTCTGTTCCATCCACATGTGTATTGGTTCACAATATGAATATTTGATATATCTGGATGTTTACTGTCGTCAAGGTCTCCAGAGTTTTGAAATAAACTTCTCAAAAATTTCCAAGGTGTCATTCTGACCGAATCAACTGCCTGCCAACACTACACAAGGTCAGAGCCACTGTACTAGTAATCCAATGTTAGTACAGCGATCTCCCCTGCTAAACTATTGTTTTCTTAAAGGGAGACTGCCCCCTATCAGAACACTCCAATCAGAGCTCTCAGCCTTTGGCTAAAAGCACTGATCAGGAGCCAGTCCGCTGCTGAATTTCCAGCATGCTTGTTCGACATAGCTGGCTTCTGTCGGACTGGCTGCCATACACACAGGTCAAATGTTGGTCAGTTTTTATTGAACTGGCCGATGTCACCCGGCATTCGGCTCGTGTGTGCTAGGTTTTTGCAAACATGGGATATGTGTTCACTCATAGGTGTGTCATGGACCTGTAAATTAAGTCTAAAACAGCCAAATTGGTTGCAGTAATAGGTAGACTCTTACTCTATCTATGTGTGCCACAGGCAAGAGGTAAATATAGATGTCACCTTAATGATCCCATGACACCAGACATCTACACCTTCATTTGCACCTTGCTCTGTGTGCTATCTCTTTCCAGGTTTTAAAGCAAACAGTGCTCTGGGGTTCTGCTTACACATCTATTTGTCATACATCTGTCAGTCAATGATAACCTGTGATTCCACAGTTATTATTCTACTACATCGTTCCACAATCGCAAACCCTGCTTTCTAGAAACTGATATAGTCATTTAAAAAAAAAATGTCAGAAATAATCCAAATTCCTCACGTACTATCTTCACAGTCTGTTATCACTGCATGATGTGTACATTAGAGGCCAGATTGGGAAGTATAAGGGGCGCCACATTTAAGGCATCTTTTACCATTCTGTAATGTTATTCATTCCACAACCTTTGCATTCCTTGCATTCATCTCATTCCATTTCTGTGTTATGGTAGTTTTTCTCTTTGACACAGTAATAACTTTAGGAGATTATTATTATTATTATTTTTTCTAGCTTACCTTGTTGTTACTTTGAACCACTCGTATCAGTGTTGGGGGGGGGGGGCTGGGGGGGGGGCCTGGGGGTAAGCCATGTTCCTAGAAAGATAAAAGGGCAGAGATATTTAGTACAGTATTTGAACAGGCGAAACCTTGTGTAAGAACAGAGGGGCCTATGCATTTTTCTTTGAACTGATTGTTGAGATATTACTCAACTGTTCTTTGTTTAACTCTGCATCTGACGATACATGGAAACAGGGGAATGTGTGATACAAATAATTAGGATTCTTTTTTGCACAGGTAATGGGCAAAGGTTAATTGTAAAAACAACCTTGCATGAGGGATAAAACTCACAGAGTACTGTACCTTTACATATTTTCAGTTGCTAGCTCTCTGTGTGTGAGGCAGGTAGCAGTTGTGACATGAATGTGCATGGGGCACCAAGGGCAAAACATTACGGGGTTGATTTACTAAAGGCAAATAGACTGCACGCTTTGCAAAGTGCAGTTGCAATTCAATCAATGTGCTGCTCTTCTGATATATTCTAAATCAATCCTTCTAAACAAATTATAAGAAGTGTCTCTCTGTAAAACACAGCGCAAACTGCACACTAAACAGTGCTCATATAATAAACTGTTAAAGCGACTTCTAAACAGAAATATATCTACTACTCTTCTTATAATAAATTACAACATATATAATTTGCAGTGCTCATGCAATAACAGTGAGCATGTATAAAGACGTGAAGGTCTTGGTAGACGGTGAACTATCAAATGAAGAAAGAAAAATGAAAAACAAACAGTCCAATTAAATTGTTGTGCAGGTGATCACCACTTCTTCTTTTCAATCCATTAAGGTGCTCAATTTACTATAGCCGGTGATAACACCCCACTTGTGCTCCCCTTCTGGGTATGCTCTCACCTCTATGCCAGTGACCTCACACGTAAGTTTGGTCAGCATTCACTTTTTAGTCACCACCGGACTAATGAGTAAATATGTTGTGTCTCCCTTTAATCCTCCTTGTCGATAGCGGTGTCTCTCATCACAGAATCTGTGTATGCAAGAAAAAATGATCTCCAATAGTGCTTATATTCATAACATATAACATCAGCTGCTCGTCTGCAGATCTTCCCACTGGGTGCACTCACAGTACCGTCCTCCTTGCCCCTCCCCTACGCATTACGGCACAGGGAAACATGGCTTCCTCAGGGGAGCAAGTGCAGTTGCACCAGAGCTTAGTAAATGAGGTAAAACATCACTTTGTAAAGAGTACCCAATAATGTGCAAGGAAAATGAAAAAAAAAAAAAAAACACAATTTTTTCTTTCACGTGATTGGATGATGGAAGTCAACCGTTGTTTATGAATGATGCTCCTATATTACCCTAAGAAAGGCTGCAGAGCCAGGGTGCAAGTTGGTGTAAATAGTATGAGGGCCTATGTATATGGGCAAATGCAGGGTTTTGTCAGGTCCACTTAACATGCCAATGATTAGCTTGACATACTTCTGAATTCTTTCTGAGCTGCTCAAAACCTGCTTCTAACCACTTTCTAAGCTGCCTTTGCATTCACATTGACTTATATGGAGGTTAAAGCAGCAAACGAATGCCCATGCCCATGTACACAAGTCCTTAGACTACAAATTGGTGTCCTAGGCAACAATAAAGGCCAAGACTGCTACGGTATTCAAGAACATATTTAGCCAATTTTAGATTAAGTTAATGAGAGCTTATAAACATAAATGCATTTTTTTCTCTGTGCCTGGAAGCTCAACCAGCTGAGATGCTAAAAACAATCAATTAGCTATTGCAAATTGTTATGGAGGCACATGGATACTTTGCAGAACAATTATTTTATATATTGTTATTACCAAGTTAGGGCAGAAAGTAACCTGTGTTGACAATATCAGAAATTAAAGCTATTATAATATGTTTTTCACCCTTCTGTTCTGTAAGATTATTACAATTGAACCACTTCCAAAACAGTATTTTTGAATTGAGCTTTAAATTAATCTGTATCATCTTCTTAGTGAGTAATGTATTTATTATCTTTATTATGAGCTGTTAATAGGATACTCCCAGTCATCACTATTTCCTGTTACAACCTTATAGATGACATAATATTCACCCGAGGAGCAGATTAGACTTTTTTCCTTCCTATTTTTCTTTATTGTGTGCTTATATGCCTGCCATCACCACAATGAAAGGACCCATCTTAGAAACAAAAGCTCATTATTCAAGGCATAGAAATTCTCCTCTGTGATCAACTTTGTTCAGGTCAACCACCTGTTATGAGAATATGGTTGACAGAAAGCCATAGCTATAGGGATCGTTGTTGATAACTTTTTGAAAATGCTAGTTGCCAACTGTCATATTGATATGCTGGTTTTATGGCTTACAGGGCTTGGAATGAGTATACACATCAGGAGGTTTGATTTTTCTCATCAGAATACCAGTTATGGGTCTATAGCTCAGAAGGTACTGAAGCCAGAGGGTGAGCAAGGCTGCCAAGAAACACGTAGGTCAGCAATGATACAGTTTTTTTTTTGTTGTCTATATTTTGTTTTTGCTTTTATGTTTTATTTATGGATCAGGAGTAAAAAAAGGTAAATGAGTAGAATGATATGGAAAAAAGAACACAGAAGAATACAAATAGGCCACCGGCCACTTCAGACCAGCATTCACAGGTGTTGGCTTTACTAAATATGTGGGTACAGCTCCTACCTGATACCAGTAACAACCTCGAAGTCCCGTGACACAGTGAGATAAACAATGGTAAATACCATACACCTTTACTTGGTAATGCTTGTGTGCTAAAAGCAAGAAAAATGGTTAATGCAATCAGGGCAACAAGTTCAATATCAAAAGTGTGATTACAATGTAGCAGAATATCGACAAATGTGATATAACCTCATGGGTTTACTTTGGGATCCTAAACAACTGTTCTGTAAGTAATTTCCCTTCCGATTAAAATAGTTGTAACCAATGTACTGTCTTTGTAAAATACTACACAATAAAAGAAACAACAGGTGTGTGGTCCATATAAGATGATCCAGGTTTAAGAAAAGTCTCTTCCCAGGCTGTTTACTATAACCAGCAAACCCTACTGCAAAGCAATTGTTTGTGTGTCTGTCCTTTGTATGTAACTGCACAGTCTTTCATTCTCCAGATGGGATGAACAGCTAGCTGTGGATATAACAGTTCTATATGACAGTAATATGTTTCTAAAAAACTAAGAGACAGTCACTGTACCACAAGGAACTTCTTTGCAAAGACCATGTGGCAGTTGCAATACAGCAGTCAAACTTCCTCAGTCCTCTCTGTACTGTCCCCTGGGAAATAACCAACAGAAATCTTACTGAAGAATCCACAGGATGTCTCCTTGAAGCCCCTCTCAAATAAGTTCTCCAAGAATCCTTTCACCAACCCTTTCCTCCTAGCATCACTTGCAGAACATTTCCCCCTATAATGCTACACACTCTGCAGGCATGCATACATATCTCTTTTTCTGTAGCTATCCTACAGAGGTAAATTGTGGCAGCCATTTTGGAACAGTCCAAATCCATTGCTGGCAAGCTTTTAGGAACTGAGTGTCCTCTAGTGGTAGGAAACCAATGGAAATTTCAGTTTTACAAAATGAAACAGTTTTGCTGCATACCTACAAAACAGATAACAAAGCAAATGAGGTAGCTACATATGTATAGGTCCAGACAGATTTTATTGCATGCTGTTTCTGTGCCGAGATGCACAAGATTAGGAAAAAAAAACACTTTAAGGTAATATTTTTATAGAGTCTGACAAACTCATGGTGCTGTGATGGCTGCTGGTATTCAATGGAAACTTTATACAGTGGGCTGACGGTGCACATGAAAAGATATATATGCACGGGAAGCTTTATGCCCTAGATGTTTAATGGTTACTAGTTTGATATCTAAGTAGTATTGATTAATACCCTGACTATGGAATGCTACATCTAAGATGTGACCATATCTATCATATATTTCTTAAGGAGATCCTACTAAGTTTGGCATAAAAGCATCTTTTGGCACTAAAATTTGAGGCTTGTTGTCACACCTTGCATGTTATCCCTCTGTCGCACGATATACCCTTGATTGCCTAATGATCAATAATTTTCTTTGCAAACCATAATGTTTGAGGTCCTGAGGAAGCAATAACTGTGAAACGCGTCAATCTCTTCACACGCTAGCAAAGGAATATTGAAAAAAAATACCTATTGATGATATGCACTATCAAATAAGCACTGATTTGTATGATTATATGTAGAATCCTTTTTAATAAAAATTTTTTCTGTAATAAAATATTCCTTTTTTAATATAAAATAAGGTTTCACTGTCCTTTCTGGTGCCAGTACAGTCCAAAACTTGTTTAGTTCTCTTTTTTTGTAAATTCATGTAATAGGAAATGTATTTACCTAAATTATTGATGTAATCCAACCAAGTTTTCTCAGACTTCTCAGATGAGATTTCTAACAGTATAATTCCCCATTATCAACTTCATAAAATTATTTTTGGTGTTATCAAAGAAAGTTATTTCCAAAGATTTGTATACTTTGCCTTTGTGTTGTGTTAAATGGTCTTTAGGTGGGAAATATTCTGTTTTTGTTTTTTTAATTTATAAATGAGACCATGCACACTAGCGTTTCTGGGAGCTGGTAATAGCATTATTTTTCTACTCCCATGTACACTAATTTAGGCTACTAGCGTTTTTTGAGCTTCAGAGTAGGAGCAGAAAAATAATTGTTTTTGTAGAGTTTCTTGGAGCGTTTTTCCAGCCGAAATTCTCCTAAATGCTGCTGAATGCTATTAAACACTACTAAACACTACTAATAGCATTTTTTAGCCTTTTTCCTCCTTTTTTTTTAAAGGAACTGCAAAATCACTAATAAAATGCTGCAAAATCACTAATAAAATGCTAATGTTCCTAAACACTCCTAAACGCTCCTAGACCACAACTAAAACGCTACTACAAAAAGCTATTACCAGTGTTTTTTATCCAGCTTAAAAAAAATGCTAGTATGCATGGAGCCTGAAGGTTTATCATTCTAAGATTTTGCACAGAACATGGTGTCATCTAAGGCCAGGCCTGTCTGCTTACCCTGCACATAGCTTACTGTATTTATTTCATTAACATGTAAGAGGAGAAAAAGACAACAGGTACATCACAGCCACAAGTCAAGCTCCTGAGTAAGTGCACAAGTGCACAGGCTGCATGGTTCTACAAACTGGCCTCGTAGTCAAACAGGCACAAAAACAAAATAGAAGACAAGACACGTCACTGCTCTCTCGGGGTCCATGAATGATATGCATTGGGTCTGACTGGCTAATTGATTGAGGAAGTTTGCTTAACAAAGTCAATTTCTACTGCTAGCTGAAATAGGTGAATCTTTATTCACTTTGAATATCCAACCATCTACAGGGGTCCAAGACTTGATGACTTAAATCAGATGCAAAACTAAACAAAAATAGTGCCGCGTTACCCAAATAAATATTCTTGCGTCATACCCACAGTGCTATAACTGTTCGTACCTAAACACATCCATATACAAAATCTGCAATAAAGTGAACTTTCATAAAACTATGTGCAGAATTCCTTGTGTGAGAATAAATCAACATAGCAAAACAAAAGTCTGTGTCTCTAAAAATGCCCCAAAAACACATTTATATAATTGCTCCTTCATACTCTCTTTCCCGGTTCCCCATGCTGAGAGATTTTTGTAATGTACTATAATACACCTCTGTACTCCAAGTTGGTGCACACCCAAAGGACAATGCACTCACCAGAAAAAAGTAACCCTTTAAATTATTAAGGAGGTCCATATCCGCTTTTTGCAAAGGTTTCACTCCACAGCAATGCCTGGCCAACTATCTTCTCTCCTACATAGATCCCATGCAGCTCTTATTAAAATACTCCTTCACCAGCTGCCAATTTTATACCTCTCTGTTATATCTATTGCCTCATGTGTCATTTCCTTCAGATGCAGGGCTGTATTTGGATCCCTCCTCCTGACTCTAATAGATGTGGTCTGCTAAAGCCAGGAGGTGGTGAGGAGGGAGTCAGGGGCAGGGCCGAGCCACACTATGTTTGTATTTAGATGCAAACAGCCAAGCTCAGGATCAAGCCCACAGGTGGGCCGCCAAAGAAAGCAACTTTTTATGGGGGCACACAGAAAAGAGGAGGATCAGAGAGCACTGGTGGGTGACCCCAGAAGAGGAGGTCCCCCACTGGTGCTCTCTGCTCCTCATCTTTATAATTACACAGAGCAATTAAGTATAAAATGTTTATTATTTAAATAAAAAAATACCCTTAGAAATGCTTTAAGGCCAGGTTCACACCTAATTCCCGATGCAGCTCACAGCAGAGATCCGGTGCATTCCTGTTTTCCATTTCTGGGATGAATCAGGCCCAGTTTTTGCCTGAATTTGGGCCTAAAACAGAGCCAAAGATGCACAGGACCCCCTGTGGAATGTGCTCCGCAGCCGCCAAGGAGATGTGTGAGAGACGGTCACACTCCCCTATCATGCTACTTAGATGCGGGGAAACCTGCATCAAATTCACATAAGTGTGAACCCAGCCTTAAGCATTAACCACTTGCCGACCGCCGCAAGTACATATACTGCGGCGGTCAGCCTCTCACAGGCAGAGTGACGTATCGGTACGTCACTAGCCTGTGAGGCTCTGGGGAGCGAGCGTGCGCCGCCGCCGGTGCGCTCCCGCTCCCGCGTGGTCACGGACCCCCCCGCGCGTGTGACCGACAGACCCGATGTCCGCCGGTCACTCAGCGATCGTCGGTAGAGAGGGAGAAAGTCAGGCGGCTAGTGTAAACAAGCCGCCTGTCATTCTCCCCTGTGTAGAAACAATGATCATACGGTTCTACTATGTAGGACCGTTGATCATTGTTCCTACAGCTCAAGCCACAGCCAATCACAGTTAGAATCACGCCCCTAGGGTCACACACAGCCCCTCCCTCTCAAATAAAGTTAACCCCTTCACTGCCAGTGTAATTTTACAGTAACAGTGCATTTATATAGCACTGATTACTGTAGAAATGTCACTGGTAACCCCAAAAGTGTCAAAAATGTCAGTCAAGGGTCCGATCTGTCCGCCCCAATGTCGCAGTACTGCAAAAAAAATCGCAGATCGCCGCCATTACGCGTTAAAAAAAAAAAAACAACAAAAATGACAAAAAACTTTCCCTTTGTTAGTAAACGCGATAACTTTTGCGCAAACCAATCAAAATACGCTTTTTGCGATTTTTTTTACCAAATATATGTAGCATAAAACAAATTGGCCGAAAATGTTAAAAAATTTTGATTTTTACATTTTTTTGGGGGGGAATTTCATAAAAAAAAATTTGAAAAATATTGTTATTTTTGCAAAATTGATGCTCTTTTTTTGTTTATAGCGCATGATCAAAAAATCACACAGGTGATCAAATACCACCAAAAGAAAGCTCTGTTTGTGGGTAGAAAGGACGTCAAATTTGTTTAGGTCGCACGACCGCGCAATTTTCCGTTAAAGTCACGTAGTGCCGAATCGCAAAATACCCCCTGGTTTTTTAGCAGCCAAATCCTCCGGGGCTTAAGTGGTTAAATAAAACAGATATAGTGCAGCAACCAGGTTAATCCTAATGACATAGGCATGTCATTGTTAAGTAATTTAGGATGTATATATTGCATAATGGTTTCCTTGTAAAATGTGTTAAATAGCTTCTACTATTTGGCTATTAGAGTTTGTATTTTTTTCAGCTAACATGTCAATTTGGGGCTATAAATTCACTGCATAAAAAATGTAAAAAGATGTCAGAAAATACCATGGTGACTATGCAACTGTAATGCATTTTAATAAAACAAACTTTTGTTTTATGTTTATTTATTATTATTATTATTATTAGTAGTAGTAGTAGTAGTAGTAGTGGTAGTAGTAGTAGTAGCAGTAGTAGTAGTAGTAGTAGTAGTATTGCTGTATATACTTTTTCAGGTTAGCATCATTCAAAAAAAAAAAAAAAAAAAGGGCTGGTTAGTTGGCCCATGAGTGATCTGTCGGAATGTCTGCTGCAATTTACCATTTTTGATACTGTCTTGGCTTATTAGTTATGTATCAGATAGTAGCTGTGAACTGACATGTTAAAAGCATTCACTACATAAGGATACAACATTCCTTAAATTCTACTATGATTTTAGAAATGTGCACACCTCCCTCAGTTTAGCTGTTATAACAGCTGGGTTTAGCTCTCCACAGACTGTGTGGTCCTACTGGGTGCTGTACTGTAAGGGGTACCCAAAAGGTGGATCTTCAGTTCTTCTAACCATGTTTTACAATTAATTATTTTGTATGATTTTTTAAACTGTATGAGACAAGTTCGCACAACAGAGAGTTCATCACTAGATAATAAAAAAAGGAAAATAAACATTAAACATACATTTTTTCCTTCTCTTTTGGAATAGTAGCCAATAGTTATAAAAGTGTACACATGTACTGTACATTCAGTCACATTAGATGAAAAAAGTTTTTGTAAGCATATGTAATGCATGGTATCATACTATAAACATAGTTCCAAACTGTCCCTGATTTTAAGGGACTGTCCCTGATTTGGAACAAAGTCCCTCTGTCCCTTTTTCGTCCTCATATGTCCCTCATTTTGGTCTGATCTATATAGTTGTATTATATAAAATGCACTACTTATCTATCAAAAAGTGTTTCCCAGTACTAAACCTTTCATCTAATTTCTAAATTGCTGCATTTGTAAACTTCAAAAGCCAGTATAATGGAACAGCAGTGGTAAAAAAGCACTTGTGGGTTTACCAATAATTATTTTGTACAATTCTCCTTCAAGGGGGCCTGGCAGTGGGTGTGTCCTATACCCAGCCCTCAAAAATTCCACTTGCCTGCTTGCATTTTGCGAGTGGAATCATGAGGATGGCGAGTAAGGGCTGTGCTGTATGGCCACCGCCATTCACAGCGCAGTCTGCATTGTAGTGAGTGCATTGTTCTTCAGAAAAGGGTGGACCCAGGGTGCAGAGCAGTGCGCCTTGAGCCCACCCAATGCGTGACAATAGCGAATGAATATTCGCTATTGTCACACGGATCCTCCTCCTGATCCTCCTCCTGGCCAATCAGGAAGCGGGTCCGAGACCCATTTCCTGGTTGGCCAAAAGGCGAACAATTGCCATTGGCCAGGGAGGAGGAGGAGGACTCTGGAGACGTGGAGGATTAGGAGAAGTTGCCGCTGCATCAGGTAAGTGAACGCTGGTCTCTCTGCACGCTGTGCTAACTCTGTATTTAAGGGGGCATGCTGTGCTAACTCTGCATTTAAGGGGGCACACTGTGGTCACTCTACATTTAAGGGGGCATGCTGTGGGCACTCTGCATTTAAGGGGGCACAATGTGGTCACTCTACATTTAAGGGGGCACGCTGTGGGCACTCTGCATTTAAGGGGGCACACTGTGGGCACTCTGCATTTAAGGGGGCACGCTGTGGGCACTCTGCATTTAAGGAGGCATGCTGTGGGCACTCTGCATTTAAGGGGGCACGCTGTGGGCACTCTGCATTGAAAGGGGGCATGCTGTGGTCACTCTGCATTGAAAGGGGGCACGCTGTGGGCACTCTGCATTTAAGGGGGCACGCTGTGGGCACTCTGTATTTAAGGGGGCACGCTGTGGACACTTGGCATTGAAAGGGGGCACGCTGTGGTCACTCTGGCGAGGGTGTGTTTGGGGGCAGAGCAGGGTAGGGTTTGGGTGGGGCAATGAGTGGCGAGTAACTCTTAAGGCCTGGCTAGTAGCTCATGACTTGAAATTTTGAGCCCTGCTATACCTACATACTTTTATTAATAGGTGTCCCTCATTCCCACTTCAATAAGTTGGGAGGTATGCTATTAATACTATACTATCATACTTTGAATCTACCCTTACAGGGTTTAGTTTGCTAAAGCATTGTGTATCATAAGGTCTGTCAAACTAAATTTCATTGAGGGCCGCATAAGCATTATGGTTGCCCTCAAAGGGCTGGTTGTTTCTGTAAGACTAGATGTCCAGAGCACCCCGCTCTCCCTTACATCAGATGTCAAGAGCTCCCCCACAATCAGAAGTTAAGAGTCCCCCACCCTCCCTAACATCACAGTGCACTCCCCTTACTATGTGCTGCTTCTAGAAAGAAGATGGAGGTGGAGCTGGAAAGCAGAAAGTGTAGGGTCTGGAAAAGAACCAGAGGAGGGCTTGAATCTGGTGAATGCTGAGACCAGGGGAGACAAAGACGAGGGAGTGCTGCGACTGCACAAAAAATCTGTAGAAGGAGTTCTGTCCTCCTCTCTGCTGCTGACTACTGGGAGTTGGGGGGCAGAGATCAGCCTTCCGGGGGCTGCAAACAGAACCGCAGGATCAGGCGAAGGAGTTCTGTCCTCCTCTTTTCTGTTGACTGCTGAGACAAGGTGGGGGCAGATACAAGGGTAATGCAGGAGAGATGTGAGGGCCACATAAAATGGACTGGAGAGCTGGATTGTGTTTGACACATGTGTTTGACAATTTTTTTTAAAAAGGCTGTTTTCACCATGTTTTATCATTTGTTTATGTGTGTATTCCTGTGCTGCTGATCTCATCCATAATTTTTTGACACATCTTGTCTACTTGCTCTTGCTCCAGCATTAGCAAAACATCTTTTCTCTGGGTCAGCTTTCTAAGGCCCCTTTCACATGGGCATTCTGATCAGGTCCACCTGTCAGTTTTCCCATACCTTTGGACAGGTGGATGTAAATGTAATTGTGTCCATTTACACCTGCCTGCCTCTGGGTCTGATTGATTCCACTAAAAAAAAAAAAAAAAAACAGAGGGGGACTACATCCTCTTCCATTTAAGCAGAGCGAATTAGAGGTAATCAGGTGTAAACGGACAGCGGGGTCTGTTTACACCTAGCCCCCCTCTGTCCTTGTCTGCTCTGCAGAAGCTGAGTGGACACAAATGTGTCATCTGCCTGCTCTGCTCCAATCAGCAGGGGAACTGTGAGCTGATTCTCTGCTGACTGAAAAGGAACCCCCCCCCCCCCCCCCACATGTAAAGGGACCAAATAGTGACAGTTGTAGGCCATGCAGGTGTAATATCTATTAGAATGGCCATTTGTAACCTCACAGGGTTCATGTGACAGGTGACTCAGGGGAGCAATTAGAAGATGAGATGATTCTGATCAAGGCCTTTAATGCAAGATCACCAGGGAATATTTGGGAAGACTGGAAATACTAAGGTGTTATAGATTTTGTTTTTAATTTAGGGATTTATTTACATATACTTTAGTGTATGTCCAAACCAAACCATGAAAAGGGACCCTGCATCACAAACAGGCATAACAAAGGAATTCCTATCTGGTCAGATTACCACAAAAGGGGTGAGGCAGTGTGGGGCACTACAGCTATCATCAAAGATAAACATGACGGTACTGCAGTGCTCACAAGAAAAAATGGCAATGGTCATGGGACTTTGAATGAAGTAAGTCATTGCAGAATTCCATAAAGTACAAAAAGTAATCTATTTATTAAAGGATCATATTCAAACATTCCATAATCATAAAAATAGAAATGCCTGATAACAGTTTCCATGATAACAAAGACATGTATTAAAAATAAATAAATTTGCGATGAAGTAAATAAAATTGTTCTAGTACACGATAGTATATACATTAAAACTAAGATTAAAATGAGTCAATCATATCTTGGCATCCTAAGACTCTACGCATTTCATGGATAGCAGTCCACTTCATCAGGAGTTTTGATGCAAGAAGGTATATGTCAGCTCATTTTGGGAGCGAACGCAGTGTCTAGAAGGGGAATATATGTGATGGACGAATGTCTATCCTGGGAATGTAGCGGGAGAACCCCTTAGGTCAAGGGGGCAGATGGAGGACGGGCCAGATTTCCAAGGTGTAATGCATGAAATCGCAAGGATGATAGAGAAACATCTCACCCAAACTGATGTGTAAAGTGCTATGTTCCAGAACGTGGTTCCTGTGCCCCACCGAGTGAAAGGAAACTGGAGACTGGACTCCTGGCAAGCCTAAACCATATATCCCAGCGAGGCCCAGGGTGTAATCCTGCCAGCGTCATGCAGACGCCAACATTATTGGCACTTGGATTTCATGGATTACACCTTGGAAACCTGGCCCATCCTCCATCTGTCCCCTTGACCTGGTGGGGTTCTCCCGCCACATCCCCGGGATAGAAGTTTGTTTTGGACATATATCCCCCTTCTAGACACTGGCTTTGCTCCCAAAATTAGCTGACATATACTTTGCATCAAAACTCCTGATGAAGTGGGCTGCGATCCACGAAATTCTTAGAGTCTTAGGATGCCTAGATATGATTACGACTCATGTTAATCTTATTTTTAATGTATATACTATCATGTACTAGAACTATTTTATTTACTTTATCATGAATTTATATGTCAGCTCTTCATTTTTAATACATGTCTTTATTATAATGGAAATTATGTTATTATGTATTTTCTATGATTATGGAATGTTTGAATATGATCCTTTAATAAATTGATTACTTTTTGTACTTTATGGAATTCTACAGTGACTTGCCTCATTCAGAGTCCCATGACTTCTGCCATTTTATGTAAACATAGGGATGGAGGCATGCCAAGGCAGATGCTTCAGGTCACAATTTCTTTGTTTCCTATGATGGTACTGCTTGTATGCTTTTTAAGGCTTCATTTTCAGTTTTGACTGGCGTGTGACTTTAAGGCCCTATATTGGATACTCCAAGCAGAAAGAGAATTTCGTATTGCCAGTTCCTGAAATATAAAATAAATCAGATTTGCAAGCTAAATGTCACATAGACCATTGTTTTCTAAATTAAAATATAATCGAATGCAGATGGAAAGAAAATTATATTATTTTTAAAGAGCATTATATTCTCCTTTCAGTACCATGCAGTTAGCTAGCTTCACGTTTTGCTAATAATTGATTGTGCAAGCTTTTGTAATAGTAACAAAATGCATTCCATGCCTTGTCTTTTGGAATGTATCTGGAAAGACAAAGAATTATTAAGTTAAGTGTCTGTTTCAGCCATGCACATTTAGTTGACAGTATATAAACCCATAGTTGAAGTATTGTAGAAAAACCAGTGTGATATATTTTCTCTCCTGCAGTAAATGCTCTGTGATCTGTTAAGAACATTCATGAGTACTGCAACTTCTACAAAAGGTCTTGTGGTGTATAAATGTGAGCAGAACACCAGAGGCCTGGAACCTCCTATAGCAGCAAGCTGAAATTGTCCAGTCTACAAAGATATTCACCTGTGTGGCATCAATATTTTTCTACAAAGTAGAGTTTATGTTAGCGAAATTCACTTTTACTTACTGTAGCAAATACATTTTTACTTTCTGTAGCAATTTTATGCATTTTAAGAGTGTGAGGGGGGCAACACATTTTCTTTCTATTGTTTTAAAGGGTAAAAACAATAAATAATAAAGCTAAAGCATATTTGTTGTTGCTACACAAGAAAAGAAGGTTATAGGTGCAGAAGCTTGGTCATAATACCTAATATGCAAGAAATGTAGTTAGAAAGTAAGTCCAAAAATGTCCAAGGCACTATGGCAGACTTCTTGGTGGAGTTTAGCAGACTCTGGATAAAAACAGACAAAAACAAAAGCAGAGAAGCGCCTCTAAGTGCAGTAAGACAGTGTATTTTAATAAACCCCACAACTGGGCTACTTACAATAGATAGGTAAAAAACAGGCACATCAATAGGTGTAAGTCCGCAATGCCAGTTGGAGCGGGCCACAGGAGCTGCTAGTACCGCCAGGCGACTCCATGTGGAGGAGGAAGCCGGCCGAAGTCCTTCCTGAAGCAGGTGGAGGGCAGCATGGAACACACCTAGGAGCAGGGCTCAGGACCAGAATGCAGCACGTTTTGGAGCATGCGCTGTACCACATAGGGGCATGCGCTCTCTCTTTTGATGTTGCAGTATCTGACAAAATCCTCCACCTGGGATGAAGTACCATCCCAAATGATAAAGATGTCATCAATAAAGTGACCATAAAAAACAATATTGGCAGCAAAGGGGTTGTTATGCCAGATGTGTTTTTCCTCCCAAAAAGCCATGGTCAAGTTGCCATAGGAGGGTGCACAATTTGCACCCATAGCAGTACCATGAATCTGCAGGTAGTAATATATATATAATATTCTATTTTTAGATATATTTACATATAACCTTTCCCTTCCCCTCTCCGGTCTAACCCCTCCCCCTTTCCCTTCATAAAGGTCCAGTTTTATATTTTTATTTTTTTACCCTATGAAATGTCTTTCAAGTAATGATCTTTTTGTATTCGCGTTCACATATGTCTATCTAATATATCTTTTATAATGTATTATATATTTATATGTGTTACTTTGTGGAGATTTACCAGTGTTTTTAATTTTTATGTACACGCCTTGCTCAGTTCCCTCCACGAGCTGGCAGTAAACTTCTGGCTGGTTGATGTCACATCATTAGGTGTTGAAATTTGCTTGAAAAGGGAGCACGCATGCCCCTATGTGGTGCAGCGCATGCTCTGAAACGCATTGCATTCTGGTCCTGAGCCCTGCCTGCGTCATCCTGCTCCTGGCTGTGTTCCACACTGTACTTCACTCACTTCAGGAAAGACTTCACCCGGCTTTCTCCTCAACACAGGGGCTCCTGTCTCATTTCACCTGGCGGTACCAGCAGCTCCTGCTCCAACTGGACTTTCGGACCTACACTTATTTATGTGCCTGTTTTTTTACCTATCTATTGTAAGTAGCCCTGTTTTGGGGTTTATTAAAATACACCGTCTTACTGCACTTAGAGGCACTTCTCTTCTTTTCTTTCTGCACTTAGAGGCACTTCTGCTTTTGTTTTTGTTGTTGCTACACAACAAGCTTTCCCCAACTATAAGTATTGGATGGATGCTGATTACATTACACAATATTGGTGGTGGATGTGACATGGAACATGTCCCACATTTCTTGCTGGGGGCCCTAAGTCCTGACCCTGTGACTGCCCACCATTTTCTTTTAAGCTTGTGGATCATCTCTGTGACAGCACCTCCAGCCGTATTATTTCTCAGTGGCACTACAGATAACCATTCTATGCCTATAGTCGTATACATATATAACCATGTCCACCCACAGCTACATCTTTAGGAAGACAATAATTAACTGGGGGGCTACATTGTATGTAGGTGTAGAGGGGCTGCATTTTATGTATGTGGGGATGGGGGGCAGAGAAGCTGCATTGTATGTATGTGTGGGGAGGGGGGCTGCATTGTATGTATGTGTGAGGAGGGAGGCTGCATTGTACGTATGTGTGAGGAGGGGGGCTGCATTGTATGCATGTGGGGGAGGGGGGCTGCATTGAATGTATGTGTGAGGAGGGGGGCTGCATTGTATGCATGTGTGAGAAAGGGGCTGCAGTGTATGCATGTGTGAGGAGGGGAGCTGCATTGTATGTATGTGTGAGGAGGGAGGCTGCATTGTACGTATTTGTGAGGAGGGGGGCTGCATTGTATGTATGTGGGGGAGGGGGGCTGCATTGTATGTATGTGTGAGGAGGGGGGCTGCATTGTATGCATGTGTGAGAAGGGGGCTGCAGTGTATGCATGTGTGAGGACGGGGGCTGCATTGTATGTATGTGTGAGAAGGGGGCTGCAGTGTATGTATGTGTAAAAAGGGGGCTGCAGTGTATGTATGTGTGAGAAGGGGGCTGCAGTGTATGCATGTGTGAAAAGGGGGCTGCATTTTACGTATGTGTGAGGAGGGGGCTGTATTGTATGTATGTGTGAGAAGGGGACTGCATTGTATGTATGTGTGAGAAGGGGGCTGCAATGTATGTATGCATGTGTGGGGGCTGCCTTATATGCATGTGTATGGAGGGGGGGGGATGCATTGTATGTGTGTGGTTAGTGGTGATCCCATTTTATAGAATAACTTGATATCAAAGAGGAAATGCTTGTTATAGGTAGATAGATAGATAGATAGATAGATAGATAGATAGATAGATAGATAGATAGATAGATAGATAGATAGATAGACAGACAGACAGACAGACAGACAGACAGACAGACAGACAGACAGACAGACAGACAGACAGAAAGACAGACAGACAGACAGACAGACAGACAGACAGATAGACAGATAGACAGATGACAGATAGATAGATAGATAGATAGATAGATAGATAGATAGATAGATAGATAGATAGATAGATAGATAGATAGATAGATAGATAGATAGATAGATAGATAGAAAAAAATTGTATTATTGTGCTTAAAGAAGCCAAGAAAAGATGGAAAAATCTCCAAAAGGCATCAAATTACAGATTAGACATTCTTATAATATGTCAAAAAAGTTAGATTTTATTTCCATCATTGACACTTTCAAAATTACAGAAAACAAAAAAATGGTGTCTGCAAAAGTTTGGGCACCCTGCAGAATTTATAGCATGCACTGCCCCCTTTGCAAGGCTGAGACCTGCCAGTGTCATGGATTGTTCTCAATAATCGTCTGGGAAAACCAGGTGATGTCAATCTCAAAGGTTTTAAATGCCCAGACTCATCTGACCTTGCCCCAACCATCAGCACCATGGGATCTTCTAAGCAGTTGTCTAGAAAACTGAAACTGAAAATAGTTGACACTCACAAAGCTGGAGAAGCCTATAAGAAGATAGCAAAGCGTTTTCAGATGTCAATATCCTCTGTTCAGAATGTAATTAAGAAATGGCAGTCATCAGGAACAGTGGAAGTTAAAGCAAGATCTGGAAGACCAAGAAAAATATCAGACAGAACAGCTCGCAGGATTGTGAGAAAAACAATTCAAAACTCACGTTTGACTGCACAATCCCTCCAGAAAGATCTGGCAGACACTTGTGGTACAATATTCCACTATAAAGAGATACTTGTACAAATATGGTCTTCATGGAAGAGTCATCAGAAGAAAACCTCTTCTACGTCCTCACCACAAAAATCAGCATTTGAACTTTGCAAATGAACATATAGACAAGCCTGATGCATTTTGGAAATAAGTTCTGTGGAACGATGAGGTTAAAATTGAACTTTTGGCCGGAATGAGCAAAGGTACGTTTGGAGAAGAAGGGGCACAGAATTTAATGAAAAGAACCTCTGTCCAACTGTTAAGCATGGGGTGGATCAATCATGCTTTGGGGTTGTATTGCAGCCAGTGGCACAGGGAACATCTCACGAGTAGAAGGAAAAATGATTTCAATAAAATTTCAGCAAATTTTGGATGGTAACTTGATGCCATCTGTGAAAAAGCTGAAGTTAAAGAGAGGATGGCTTCTACAAATGGATATTGATCCTAAACACACCTCAAAATCCACGGGGGATTACATCAAGAGGCGTAAACTGAAGGTTTTGCCATGGCCTTCACAATCTCCTGACCTCAACATAATTGAAAATCTATGGATAGACCTTAAAAGAGCAGTGCGTGACAGACAGCCCAGAAATCTCAAAGAACTGGAAGACTTTTGTAAGGAAGAATGGGCAAACATACCTCAAACAAGAATTGAAAGACTCTTGGCTGGCTACAAAAAGCGTTTACAAGCTGTGATACTTGCCAAAGGGGGCAGTAAGAGATATTAACTCTGCAGGGTGCCCAAACTTTTGCAGACGCTATTTTTTTGTTTTCTGTTATTTTGAAAGTGAAAATAATGGAAATAAAATCTAACTTTTGTTGACATATTATAAGAATGTCAAATCTGTAATTTGATGCCTTTTGGAGATTTTTCCATCTTTACTTGGCTTCTTTATGCACATAAATACAAATTTTTACCTGGGGTGCCCAAGCTTTCGATCACCACTGTGTATATATATATATATATATATATATATATATATATATTTTTTTTTTTTTTTTTTTTACTGAATAAGCAAACAAAATAAAAAAATACACTCTTTCAATATCTCCAGCACATTTGCAAATATCACATTTTTGTTTTCTCTCGCAACCCTAGATGCTCAGTACTAGTTCTGGTGCAGTGACAACATTTGTAGTGAACAGAGTAGTGTTATTTTAATGAACATTTAAAAACATGTTTGTCTTCATTGTCATATATTCTTAGGGGGAATTCAATCCAAGTAATAAAACCAAAACATTGGAAAAACCCACAGTCAAAAAACAAAGCTGAGGTCAGGACAAGCAGAGTGCCAGTGAAGTAAGGGCAAGTAAGATAAACAACTGAAGTCAATCTGAAATGTGAACAGTCACACCCATGAGTGAATGCACTCTAAAATAGCTAAATAATATAGCTTTAAGTAGGAAGCAAGACCAATCAGGATACACTCTGATGCCCATGGACATATGATCGTGCTTGACCTCACCCAGTAGGCATTGTTTCCTTGAGCCTAAAAAGAGAAAACTACATCAGATGTGTGGAATTTAAATTTACAATATGTCTGCAGCACAGAAGCACACTGTAGAGAGGAGTGAAGAGCAGTGGGTCCCAGAAGGTGCATCACAAGACTTCTGAGCTGACAGGAAAGAATCCCCGAAATGATCTAGCAAAGGCTATGCACAATGCAAATGGACCCTATCTGCCTGGTTGGGCAAAAGCCCTACGGGACAAGGCCCTTTTTAACAGTAGCGTAAAAATGTTTTTGCCATTACTAGTTCCAGGTCTTCCAGTCTGGTAATCAATAGTCATTAGCATTATGTCAACCATCCATCAGACATCAAGCAGACAGATGAAGATTGCTCCATGTTTGTGCACCATTATGATGCCCACATTTTGTTGTCACTATTGTGGTTTCCTCTCTACCTTCTCTTTTGGCTATGCTTGTGCTCCACCTGTTATAGAGTTTCAAACCCACTCTTCCTGCCTTCTCTAAGTCCTCCTGCACTCTAATTTTCCCTACTGTGTCCAGGGGTGTTCAGCAACACTGCCATTATGTGCTCAGATGCTCCTTAAACCTGTAAGGGCATAGCCAGTTGGTAGACTTCTTTGTGAGTAACAGCATTTATCCTAATTGGTCTGTCCTTATTTCAAAATCTGGTTGCCCATTGCTTGTGAGTATAACTGCATACTTTCAACTGACCTTGTTACTGACTTGCCCTGAATTTGCTTGAAATACACATGCAATGGACTCCCTGTAACTCCTGACTTTGCTTCTTGCCCTTGATATTTTGTTCTGATTATCCTTTCCAAGGGTTTCTAGCGCTACTTAGAATAATGCTATCTTTCCATCATCCAATCATAATTGCCATCATCCAATCATGTGAAAACAAAAATGCTCTTTTTTTTTTTTATTTCCTTGCACCTGATAGGGCTTTCGTTACAAAATGCTTTTGTGTTTATCATTTTCTCATTTATTCTCACCTGTAAGATTATCTAGGTGTTTCCTGCAAAGGAGAGACAAGTATTTATGTTCTTCTTCATTCCCAGTGGTTTTTACTCTCAAGTGAAGCCTATTTTGCCCAATAGCTTTCTGATTGTGGAACCATGAACATTAAGTGATTGATTTACTAAAGGCAAATAGACTTTTCATTTGCAATTGTTCGTACAACTAATTTTTCCCAGAGTTTAGTGAATGTGATGAAGCTCTGCTGATTTGCCTCATCCAATCATGTGTAAACAAAAATGCTGTTTTTTTTTTTTTTTTTTTAAATTTCCGACCACGTGATTGGGCATGCTTTACAAAATGAAGCTTTACCACATTCACTAAGCTCTGAGAATATGGAGTGCAATTGCACTTGCAAAGTGCTCAGTCTATTTTCCTTTAGTAAATCAACCTCTAACTTTAGCTGAAGCAAGGAAATACTAAAATCTGGGGATTTTCTTAGGATCCTTTGCAACGTTCTGGATGATCTTAAGTTTTATTCTTAATTTTTTGACAGTCTTTTTTTTTCCGTTTGAGGATAATATAGTTCATTTGCTAAAGAGAAATTTCATTTTGCAAGGGAATTATTCCTTAGTTTAGTGAATGGGGTTAATCTCTGCTGATTTCCATCATGCAATCACATGCATAGGGAAATACTGTAAAATACAATTTTTATTTTCCTTGTGTGTGACCAGGTGTTCTTTTCAAAGAAATTCCCTTGTAAATTGAAAATTAACTTGCAAAAAACTTGAACAGCCTGTTTGCCTTTAGTAAATTGACCTCTATGCCTCTTCCTGTTTTTTAGTTGAGTCTTCTTATAAATGACTTAATAGCTTTTTTTTTTTTTACTCCCAATGGCCACAGTCTGGCCCCCCAAAGTCTGAAGGACAGTAAACTGGCCCTTTGTTTAGATAGTTTGGAGACCTCTGTTCTATATCATTGGCACTGAACACACTTTACATGGGACCCTGCCATCATAGAAATATAAGTGATAAATAAACAGTACAAAATTCTCAGCATTCAGTCCAGTAAGCCATCACAGAGAACCTAACAATAAAACTTTTCTAACATTTTGGTTTTTGCATTGTACAATAGAGCTTTATTAGAATAGAAG
Source organism: Pelophylax lessonae (assembly GCF_965119305.1). NCBI lineage: Eukaryota > Metazoa > Chordata > Amphibia > Anura > Ranidae > Pelophylax > Pelophylax lessonae. Next base: position 402,127,240 of record NC_138770.1, on the reverse strand, counting down.
ATATTCACGTCCCATTCTATCACAACTGTTTTATGTTTGTTTGCATTATACTTCAACTTTAGATTAGAACAGCACCTTGTTGCGTCAAGGCTTCCCCATAAAATGTGATCCTGCTCTAATCTTTATGAGCACTCAATCTTGGACATATACAAACAATGACGAACCTGTAATAAGCCCCACTTCATTCAAATCAGCTGATATATGATCTCTACCAAATATAAAAAAAACATCATTAATCAGTTTATGAGCAATATAATTCTCTCTTTTTATTGTATATAACACTTTCTAGAAGCTTCACTGTGCTGGATAGCTGAATGAAAGTGTTAGTTCACCTTTACTGACATTTGCCAAAAACATCCCCAAGCATTGCAGCATCCTCTGAGGATGTACTAAGGATATTGAGAAAGCTGTAATACCTAGGGATGTTTTGGCAGAAGTCAATAAAGTTAAACTAACTCTTTAATTGCTGGGGAATACTGGTATTGTTCACTTACTGGGCATTTTTCAGCACATCGTGCACATTTTCTTCGCTAGTTGTAAATAGATATTAGTAAACTTATGAAAAGTGTGATCAGTTGTGGTTCTGCCAAATTTTTTTAAATTCGTGAACCTAAAAAGTTTGGAATTTTTTAACTTAAAGTCAAAAAGCCCCCCAAAAAATGTATACTTCAGAGCAACAAATAATGCTAAAAAACTGCCTGAGCCACTTCTTTTAAGAAATGTATCAAGGATAGTAGGACAGAGGGATGGGACCTGGTAGCCCTAGCAGACAAACAAGAGTACTGAGGCAATAGCAGAAGCATATATAAGGCAAAAACAGATTATGGAAGAACCTCTGATTCCTTTCCCCAGAAGTATATTGTGAATCCATACTGAAAGAAATTACACTAAAATTTGTTTTAACCTTGAGACATCTAAAGTCATGAAATTAGGGTCCTAATATATCGTAATCAGTCGTCATAAGTCAGACCACCGGGGAGCCCTTATAGCCCAAATAGCAGGAAATACACCTATGCAAACACGCTGGATGCTTGTGTGTCTAGCTCCATGGATATATATGCCGATGCTATATATTTACTATCTGGGATTGATAATATTTTCTGGGCCTCAGAAGTACGATAAACAATTATTTTGATAACCATAGTCTGATTGCTCCCACATTTACCATCTAAGAGGGAACATTGAGATAAATGAATAACAGACCTACTTAAGAGCAAACATTTTGGGGCTTTTGTATCAATTCCTGGATGAGGGATTCCTTGCTTCCATGATAAAGCCCTTTATATATACAGATCCCAAGTAGTGAACTTTTGAGGTAGACAGTCCTCCGGGAGGTATCCTTGATGCTACAGCGCCTGCCCAGGAGTTTTTTGTTGCTGGTGCTGTTCTGTGCTGAGATGAGTGCTGTATACTTTTTATGAGCCCTGATGAAGCAAATGGCGAAACGCATTGGCACATGGGGGTTTATCATAGCAGTACTTGATTCTTGGTATATGACTGTATACAGTGAACTCTGCAAACACTGTTTGAGTTTTTCTTTGTTTTTACTCATTTAGAGACGTACATGTTGTATGATGCTATTTTAAAATAATTATTATAAAGTAAATTGTATTTTTATAACAATAACAAGCTCCTTGTCTGGCTTGTAACAGTCCCATATCCGTTTTGCTCTCTTTTTCCCGTATATAAATACAACATGGATGATGGCCAAAGGGTATCACAACATTTTCTGTAATAAATCATAATCCTAATTTCGAGAGCAACATGTCAACATTGTAGAAAGAGAAAGCACCGCTCTTTCTAAGTGCAGCAGTAGACAAATTTAGGTGTAATAAAAACGTATTCACAAGGGTAAGCTTGGTAAAAGCATTTAAAATCAATGCGGACGTATGTGCAATGCAGTCCTGGAGGTCCCTTCACCGTGCCAGCCAGCGAGGACACCATCATCCAGGACCCCCCAGGACTGCAATGCACAGATGTCCGCATTGATTTTAAATGCTTTTACCCAGCATACTCTTGTGAGTAAGTTTTTATTACACCTAAATTTGTCTACTGCTACACTTAAAAGACGCTGTTCTTTTCTCTTCCTTGTTTCTCCAGAGTTACCTCTACCTCCTCAACTAGCAGCCACTATAGTGAGCAGCATTCAGAAGAACTGTCCTTGCTGTCCCCCTCCCCTTTATTACCCACCAGTTGGTGAAGTGACATTGTGAACTCTTTTTTTGTGCCAATTATTTTGTTCTTTGTCAACATTGCACGCATCTCACCTTTTTAGTTAAGGCCCCATGCACACAGGGCGTCAGAAAAAATGAGCTGCAGAGACACTTCTAAAGCCAGGAAAAAGCAGCTGTAAAAACGTGCTTTTAGTAGCTTTTTCCATTGGCGTTATTGCATGTTTGGCCATGTTGGCTTTTAGCAGCTTTTTTCTGCCTCCATTCAAAATCAATGGTTGCCTAGGAGCCGTCTTTGATACGGCTTTCAGCTCATTGATTTGAATGGAAGTCGCATCCTGTTCCAACTTGTAGTGCGACTTGCACTCTGAGGATCTTGAGGGGGAACTCCACGGCAAAATGGGAAAAAAAGTAATTGGGGGTCCCCCCAGGTTCCAAACCAGGCCCTTCGGGTCTGGTATGAATTTTGAGGGGAGCCCAAGGCCGAATAAATGGCGTTGGGTCCCCCCCACAATCCATACCAGAACCTTATCTGACCATGCAGCCCAGCAGGCCAGGAAAGGGGAGGGGATAAGCGAGCGGTCCCACCCCCCTGGACCATACCAGGCCACACGCCCTCAACATGAGGGGTGGGTGCTTTGGGGCAGGGGGAGCTCTGCACTCCCCACCCCAAAGAACCCCGTGTTAATGTTGATGAGGACAGAGACAAGGGCCTCTTCCCAACAACCCTGGGCCGTGGTTGTGGGGGGGTCTGCGGGCAGGGGGCTCATCGGAATCTGGAAGCCCCCATTAACAAGGGGGCCCCCAGATCCTGGACGCCCTCCTTATGTGAATGAGTATGGGGTACATTGTACCCCTACCCATTCACCCCAAAAAAAGGCAGTGTATGTAAATAATGACGAGTTTTGAGAAGCTTTATTAAAAATCTTCCTCCTATCTTCTCCGGTCTTCTCCCCTCCGATTTTCTCCCTCTGGTCTTCTCCCCTCCGATCTTTTCCCCTCTGATCTTCTCCCTCTGTCTTCTCCCTCCGGTCTGCATGGGGCCTTATAGTTTTTTGGTGCAAATGCATACTTAAAGCGTCCAGCCACCTAGACTTATTGAGCCTAAGTTACTAAACTGTATTCGCATCTGTAGAGCAGACTGAAAAACTGTTCATTTACTGTGCACACTTAATGTGTTTTGAACCTCAGTCAGGTTTTTATTGCTGTGCCCTTCCCCCACTCTATCCAAAAAACAAAAAAAAAACAATAATGGAAATGTATTATTGGGCATCGTAACTAAACAATACCAAGATCACGTAGAGCAGGGATCTCCAAACGACGGCCCTCCAGCTGTTGCGAAACTACACGTCCCATGAGGCATTGTAAAACTCTGACGTTCATAGACATGCCTTGGCATGATGGGAATCCTAGTTCATTAACAACTGGAGGGCCATAATTTAGAGACCTCTGATGTAGAAGATCCTAAATAAAAGTCAACTGAACTTACACACGGTTTATCTGGATTCAGAATTTCCCATCTGTCTCTGAAGCTTTGGTATGGTTTAGTAACTTTTACCAGTCATACATAATGCAAATACATTATGGAGAATTATGCCCAAATGTATTTTTTGTTGAAAATGAGCTTAAAGCTGAGTAAACATTCCACTTCCTTACTAATTATGTGCAACAGGCTTTGAGTTACCTATGTTCCTCACATATTATACATTTCAATTTGATGTAATACACTTACAATAAACACGTCTATTTCTTCCCATGGCTAATTTGACTGCTTGCAGCCTTTTATTTTTTGCATTTTAATGTGTGCTTTCAACAGTCACCTCAGGAAACACTGCATATGGTATGAAAATATTTGATGTCAAATAAAAATAATCTTGATTATATGTAAAGCTGTTTAATGTTTGGCTTCCTGATAGCTCGGTATGCATGGAACATGCAGATGTCTTCAAACAGAAAGCAAAGGTATGTGCCTGGATTTCATTACTGAAACACAGGAAACTAAAGAGGAGGACAAAACAGCAAGCTAATAAACTTTGGCAGTTCTCTAAATATATATTTTCCTTCAAATCACTTTTATTCTGATAGTTTCCCATGATACACCTTGGCTAGCTACATTTACTGATGTGAAAACACCATTCATGTGAGTGGATTAACACAAGAAAGACACATAAAGAAGACACCCATCAATAAATATATATTTTTTTATTGTATTTCATATTTTTTCTGTTTGCAAGATAAGAGAAATACTTGGACATTGTCTGAGATCCTTAATATTGTGAAAATATAAGTGAATCAATCAGCGAGTCCATATTATTGTGGACCATGTGTAAAAAACTGGAAAACCAGATGAGAAGCCAGAGTGTTATGATTTCAAAAATTGTCAGTGAGATAGAACCCAACACCACCAATGAACATACAGTAAATGCGCTCACCAGAACGTATGGACCCAAGTACCTTACAGTAAGTGGGTCAAACAGGCCATATGATCCTCAAGAGAGAATGGAATTCGGTTGTGAGGAATATTCATTCAGGCTGTATCTATGTACTCCTGGACAATGATGGCTGCTTCCTGATGAAGCTCCACCCTGCGAAACGTGTTGAGAGATAACCCCACATCTGCTTATAACCCACTGGTACCTCAAAGGACCCTATCCGGTGCCCGTTCTCCACCAGGCGAGGCTTCCCTGGTGCTCCTCCGCCCCACATTGAGCTAACTGAGTGAGGGCAGAGAAGCTGCAGCCACAGTGGAATCAGTTGGCAGTAGCTGACGATTTTTGGAATCATAATAACACTCTGGCTTCTCATCTGGTTTTCCAGTTTCTTACACATGGTCTACAATAATATGGACTCACTGATTGATTCACTTATATTTTCACAATATTATGGACTCGTGGATTGATTAATTTATAGTCTCACATTTTTATGCATAATTTATTACATGTAAATTAATTTAGCGCTGCACAACTTTTTATTTTATTCTATGCATAATTTTGTATGTCAAATTGTAGTGCTGGCAGCTTGTTTTCTATTGTACAGATAGCGCAGTGTTTTTCTATATATCTATATTCATTGTCTGAGATTCTATCAATATCATTCATTCAAAGCCTCTGATTTATTTTTGCAGTGTCTGAACTCAGATTATTAATATTATTATTATTTTTATACAGGATCTTTATAGCGCCAACAGTTTGCACAGCACTTTACAAGGTGAGGGCAGAAGGTACAGTTACAATACAATTCAAGAGAGGAGGAACCAGAGGACCCTGCTCGTCAGAGCTTACAGTCTAAAAGTTGGAGTATGTCATCAAGTACAGGCATACTTAAAATTTATGCAAAGCCAAAACTTTTTTTTTTTTTCATTTTGGGTGCTGTAAGGAATAGTTGAAATCCCAGATTATTTAATTTTTTTTTATTTTATTTGTTTGTATACTAAGTAAAGCCAGCCATAGACAGTTGGAATCTCAGCCGGTTCATCAGAGACTGGTCAAGATTCAAATCATGTATGGCCAGGCTAAATGAACCCAAGTTAATCAATCAACTTGGGTGCAACCAGCCTGTCGGACTTTATATAATAATAATAATAATATAACAATAATATTATAGCCGCTAGCAGTAATCACTGTAATCTCCTAGAGGTGACGGCTCCCCGACCCCCCTTCCAGGTGAACACAATGGCTCTACAAGAGGGATTTTCCCATCAACACTGACTGTGTTGATGGGGGAATCAACAACCAAGGGTTCTACTTCATTACAGAGTAAATAGACCATGCACATAAGTCTGTATCCAAAGGAGCTTGCAATCTAATGTCTCTACTCTAATTATACAGATACACACTAGATCCTAGTTGGGTAGAACTGAATAAACCTACTTGTGTGTTTTTGAGCAGTGGGAGGAATAAAATGCATCTAAAAGAAACTTGCACAAAAGCACTGTAGGAACACATGCATCCTACAGGAGCCATCCTACATACATTCACATAATTGCAAAGCAAGAGAGCTAACTACCAGCCATCTAGCAGTTAAAATGACATATCAGTCTTGACAAAGCCCATGTGAGTGAAACACGTTGTCACAGCAACCACTATGCCTGCATTCCCTGCTGGTTCTCTCTGGTTCTCTGTTGCTCTCGTTTTGGTTTGATGTTCCTGGTTCCATCTGACAGCCAACTGTGACGTCATCCAGGGGGCGCCAGCACTCCTTACTTGGTTCCAGAGCGACTTGCCCACACAAGTCTATCGCACAAGGGCTATCGATCTTGCGGCCCCGATCAGCTCTTTCAGCGACTCTGGGTGACCTCAATCTATCATAGCTCATAGCCCAAGGTCCTTGGCATGGTATTGTTTGCAGTTTATTTTAACAATTTTATAACACTTTATGGACTGTCTTCTAATAAACTAAGTACAAGTTTTTAACCATTGACTGGCCTGGCTGGTGTTTAATTCCAGGCTCAACTATTCTCAGAAATATCACCTTAATAGCGTGTACTGAGGGTGCTGGACGCTGTCACTGTTGTTTTGTGAAAAATTACACTGGCATCATGGCAGTCATTTGTTTTTTTTAAAAGTCAGTTAAGTTTTTTTATAGTTGCGTATTTTTGTATTGGTGCCCTAAAAGTCCCATTTACCCATTTATACTCTATATATTATATCTTGGGATGCTGGCACCTGATATGGACTTAAGTCACATCTTATATTCTGTGTAAGGTCCATACGATTTTTCCTTTTGAAGTGTGATTTTTTTCCCAAAAGATAACATTGATCTGAACATGGGGTTGATTTATTAAAAGTAAATAGACTGCTCTTTTGTAAGGGAAGTAGAACTTTGCAAAGAATACCCAATCGAGTAAAAAGGAAAATTTATAAAACCTCATTTTTGCTTGCACGTGATTGGATGATGGAAGTCAGCAGAGCTTTACCACATTCACTAAGCTCTGGGGATAAATCTCATACAAAGTGCAACTTCCACTGCAAAGTAAACAGTCTGTTTTAGTAAATCATTGCCATAATACCTGGGAAATAAATACCCTTGAAATTTAACTCAATTAAACAGGAAAAAAATGGCGATCACATAAATGTTCCAATGTGCTGGAAAATGTGTTTTTGTTTCAGTTCAAAAAGAAGTTGTCAACCTAGAAATATAGTAGCTGCCATTGCTGCAAGCACATGCTCTAGGACTGGCATCCATATTTTCCTTCCTGGACAGGTGTATTTGTACATTTAGAGCTCATGCAAAAAATGCACAAAATACACTGTGTTTGATCTGTAATAAATACATTTTTATGGATCTGAATGCAGCTGTATTATATGTCATGGGTCCATGCACACAGCTGTTTACAACTTTGTGATCTTGAGTTGCGCTCAGCTGCATAAAAAAAAAAATCAAAAAAATCTGCCTTCATGGTCCTGCATATGGACGATATTTAACATTTGTGTTAAAGTTTACATTCATCCACGGACTCTATTGGCTGCTGCCATTGGTGAGGGCCCACATGTAAATATCAACAGTTAGGGTTGTACCAATACCAATACTGGTACCGGTGCAAATGCTCTGATACCTGAAACAGATACTTTTAGGCTTGGTTCTTTCAGCTGTCATTGGGATTCCCCCTCTAACAGCTGAAATGTGAAAGAAAAAGATGGCAAATATCGGATGTTTAGGAGCGGGGCTGCCCCATCCTTAACAACTGATGACTCATTCAGCTGTCCATGGGGTTCCCCTGTTGACAACTGCAGTGTAAATCAAGTCTCGGCAATTGGAGCTGTGAAAAAAAAAAGCAGCAGGGCAATGTTTATCAACAACATTGCTCAGCTGCTGAAACAGAAAGATAAAGAGAAAAATGTTGTTTCTTTTTGTATCTTTCTGTTTATTCATCTACAGATCAAACTTTGATCTTCAAATAAAGTCAGTTTAAAACAACCAAACCCAATTATTTTTTTTTAATTAAATGTTCCCCTTATTAACCCTTAATTTACTCTAATCAGCCTTAATTAATGTCTTACTCTCCTTCTGCATTTAATTATTATTTTACTGCTGATTTATTTCTTTTTTTCACTTCTATTTTATAAACTATTAATAAATAAAACTTTTTTTTTGTTTGCTTTGTTCATTATTATTTTTACACCGTTAACATATATTTACACGTTTCATATTGAAAAAAGCACAAAATTAAAAAAATAATTTATTTCATTTGTAAATAACTTTTCAATTCTATGTACCATGGCTGACAGTTGAAGTGTTAACAAAACAGTTACGGTAGGTATTGGTAATTGGCATCAGTAGTACTAAAAAGTACTAAAAAAAGGTATCAGTACTCGTAAAAAAAAATGGTATCGGTGCACCTCTATCAACAATGTGTACCCAGTGACACTGCCACCACCGCTAATCACACGCAATTGATGTTACACATAGGCTGTAAATGAGTTATTCATGTGATGACAGTGGCACGTGCAGGGCTGCTTATAAGGCAGTACATCCAGCCCTCCTGTACTGGGCCCGGGCCCCATCAGTTCAAAAGGGGGTTTCAGGCAGGAGGGTCAGATGTACTGTCTTATTGCAGACACCAATCCTCTTCTGCCTCCCCCTGCAGTGCTACCAGCTTCTCCTCTTCTCCCTCACTCCGGCTGCACTGCAAGGGTATTGGTTCTAACACATAGCCAGGGGGAGGGGGGCCCTGTCAGGTAGGCTGTATCAGGACCCATCGTTCCTAGCAGTAGAACTGGGCAAAAATGCGGAACAGTTTACACGCTATGGGGTTGGTTTATTAAAAGAAAATAAAATGATCGCTTTACAAGGGATTTCACTGTGCAAAGGAATTTTCCTCAGAGCTATGTGAGTGTGGTGAAGCTCAGCTGAATTCCATCATCCAATCATGTGCAAGCAAAAAAAACATTTTTTTTTTTTCTTTGTACTTGATTGGGTATTCATTGCAAAGTGAAATTACACCTCATTCACTAAGCTCTTGGGAAGATTCCTTTGGACAGTTTAACCTTCCTTGCAAAGTGAACATCCTATTTACCGTTAGTAAATCAACCCCAATGTTTACACCTCCCTAAGAACATGTAATTTATGTGGTGGCATAAGTAATTGAGAACTGAGCATGCACTTACAAAAACAAGTCAGCAAAGGCAGGTCCCATATTTCTTTGCAGGAATGTTATTTTTAAATATGTTTAAAGGTTAGCCAAAGTTGGGGGATATTAACTTAGGGGGTGCTATGATCATTAAATGATAAGGCATAATGAGGTGAATTAAACTGTGGTGATTGGGGATGGCAAATTAAAACTATCAAATAAAAATCATATTGGAGTTTTTAACTGGCTAGTACTCAATGTTTGCCTCAGTGAGCATTCTGAATGTGTATAGCAAGTTTTACACGCTGGGGCTTATTTACTAAAAGCGTTTAAATGTGTGAAGGTTCAATCATCCAATCGAGTGCAGAAGAAATAAGCTCATATAAATTAGCCTTTTACATGATTGGATAATTGAAGAGAATAGTAATACAATTTGCTTTGTAAAAATCCTTAACGCCTTTAGTAAATCAGTCTCAAAAGGGGGGCACTCTTTATTCTGTACTTCGAGAGGAAAAGAGATTTCATCTCCAAAAATGGAAAGGTTTCTTTACCGAAAGAGCTGTGAAAATATGGAATAGACTCCCTCCAGAGGTGGTTCTGGCCAGCTCAGTAGATTGCTTTAAAAAAGGCCTGGATTCTTTCCTGGGTGTACATAATATAAATGGGTACTAATATTTATAGGTAAAGTTGATCCAGGGAATATCCTATTGCCTCTTGGGGGATCAGGAAGGAATTTTTTCCCCTGCTGTAGCAAATTGGATCATGCTTTGCTGGGTTTTTTTCCTCTTCCTCTGGATCAACTGTGAGTATAGGATTGTGTATATGGAATTGTATGGTTGGGTTTTCTTTACAGTTTTTGTTTTTTATTGGTTGAGCCAGATGGACTTGTGTCTTTTTTCAACCTGACTATGTAACTATGTAACTCATTTCTGTGCATACATATTGCAGTAAAGCTTCTGTCTTTAGAGAGAACACATATGGAGTTTTTCTCTCTTCTCCTCCTCTATGGTTTTCATGCAGTATTACTTACAGCTGTGTTGCTGGTATATACAGTATGCTTGGAATGAGACTGCTTCTATATTTTCTTGGAATGAAACCACTTTTGTATATTTGCTATAGAGTCCCTATAAATCCAAATGTGAAGTTAGCTGGGGACATGAAACATTTCTATCACAATGAAACATTAGCTGTTCTCTTTCCAGGAATTCCTCCAGGAGGATATCTTCTTTCAGGCTGCAGGATGATAAAAAGCTAGCAACCTTCACCCAGGAATGGAAGCGTCGTGCCAATTGAAACATCTACAGACAAACGTTTTCTCCTCTAGGACTCATCAACAAAGGCCCATCAGCTGATAAATAACTCCAGCCTTAAAGTGCACACAGTAAATTAGTCCCAAGTGACTTTTTGGTCTGGACTGCTTCAGTTGGTATGTTTAGAGAATACAGAGACACTAAGTCCTTATTTATGTTCTAATACAATAAATATAGACAAGGCTTTAGTACTCCTATGCACACTGTGTTATACTAATTATTTTACACAAAGAGATATTTCCCAGTACAGGTCACTCCTGGTATGCACTAATTTAATATGACTGAACAGTAGATAATAAAATGCTGACACAATTAATAGAATTTAGAGGCTCAAATAGATAGCTTGCTTAAATTTACCTTTCTGTTTTTTCTGAACCTACAGGCTCCTATTCAAATCTAAGTCTTTTTATGCTTGTTTCCTAATGTCTGACTATAAATGACATAGCCTCACATGCAGAATGACATTTTTTTATTTGTGCTTGTATACAGTAGTACCCTCAGTCATGCTACGTTCTATGCTCTACTATCAAAAAAGTAAATGAGCTTTTTTAATGAGCTTATTCAGATGTCTTTGGATCCATAGACTTCAATGGGAATGCCTGTAAATTGCCAAAACATACATATTTACACCTTAAGAACCCCTCTGCTCTACAGAACTGCTCTCCTCCTTGCCCTTCTCAGGAAACAAACTTCTGAATAGGGATGGATAAATGGTTCGGCTCGAGCTTGAGTTTGGGCCGAGAGCTTGCCTGTTCGGCCATTTGCCGATCATCCGAATTTGCTGGGTGTATTCACCCCGACCAGTGCTGCACATTGCATTCTGCTCCCTGATTGGGCAAAGCTTTGCCAATCAGGGCGCAGTGTAAGCTGGTTGTTAAGAAGCGGGCTGGAAAGCCGGCCGCAGCATCCTTAACAGCCGATCAGAGGCATAACTAGAACCTTCAGGGCCCCGGTGCAAGAAACCCTGAAGGGCCCCCCTGACCCCTGGGGTGACCCAGGCCCATGCGTCACTCCTGTACACCTGGATAGGTGGCAGGGGTGGCATATAGAGGAACTGATCCTCTCTATTTTCTCCCTGCAGCAGTGAGCGGATTGTTTCCTCTATATGCTGCCCCATTGCCCCTCCTATCCAGGTGTACAGGTGTACAAGGGTGAGGCATGGGGCACTGGAGCATAGGGTTGGAGTCTCAGCGTTGGTGGTAGTAATAGGGGGGATGGAATGGGATCAGTGGCAGCGATGGTGGAGGGGTTGAGATCAATGGCAGCAGTGGTGGTGGGGTAGATGGGATGAGTGGCAGTTGTGGTGATAGTGGTGGGAGGGTGGGATGGGATGGGATGGGATGGGATAAGTGGCGGTGGTAGTGCTGGGAGGATGAGATGAGTGGCAGCAGTGGTGGTGGGATGGGATCAGTGGCAGCATTGGTGGGATGGGATGAGTGGCAGTGGTGGTGGGGGAATGGGATGGGATCAATGACAGTGGTGGTAGAGGGATGTGATTAGTGGCAGCGGTTATTGTGGTGGGATTAATGGCAGCGGTGGTGGTGGTGGGATGGGATCAGTGGCAGTGGTGGTGGTGGTATGGGATCAGTGTCAGTGGTGGTGGTGGGTTGGGATCAGTGACAGCTGTAGTGGTGGTGGTGGGATGGAATAGGTGTCAGCGGTGGTGGTGATGGGATGGGATGAGTGGCAGCTGTGGTGGGATGGGATCACTGGCAGTGGTGGTAATGAAGGGGGTTGAATTAGTGGCAGCGGTGGTGGTGAAGCGGGGGGGAATCAGTGGCAGTGGTGGTGGTGAAGGGGGTGAGATTAGTGGCGGCGGTGGTGATCAAGGGTGTGGGATTAATGATGCCGGTGGTGGTAAAGGGGGTGATTATTGGCAGTGGTGATGGTGGTGAGGGGGGTGATCAGTGGCAGTGGTGCTGGTGGTGAGGGGGGTGGGATCAGTGACAGCGGTGCTGGTGGGATAGGATCAGTGGCAGCAGTGGTGGGATGGGATGAGTGGCAGTGGTGGTGAAATGGGTGGGATGAGTGGCAGCGGTGGTGGTGAAGGGGGTGGGATCAGTGGCAGTGGTGATGGTGAAGGGGGTGGGATAAGTGACAGCAATCGCCTAACATTCATATTTGCTGAGAGAGAAAGCATAATGTAGAAGATGTTGATAGTTTCTGGATGATTGTCACTTTGCTATCTTATGCTCTGTGATCTGGTGTACACTGATATTGCTTAGTAAACCATACATATCCTGTTCCCTGCAAATGTATAGGCCTCATGGAGACTTCATCAGTAATATTTTCCCACATTTGGAGTCTTATATACAGTATCTTGAAAATTGCACTACAAAGTTTTCAATGAAGCAGTTTGTGTCCCATCCAAAAGACAATACTCAAGGTGTCATACTTACTATACATGTGCAATTAATTTTGGTCAGAGTACAAATTCGGCCAAATTTTTGGTTATTCGGATGTATCCGAATCTATGAATGAAATAGTAATGAATAGTAACCAAGTTTGTTGAAATCAGTTAAAATTTTGTTTATTCATTTTCTAACTAATTCCAACTTTTCAGAACGATTAGAACTTGGATTGGTCGAAAAACGATTGACCGATCTGAATTTTGTGTAAAGAAATAGCTGGTTGTTAAGTAGCGGGCCGGGAAGCTGGCCACCCATGTCCTTCCCCACTGACAAATGAATGTAGAGATGAAGAATGCTGTTAAAAAAATAAAGAATGCCAGCAATAGAAAAATGTTAAAAAAAAAAAAAAACTGGCGTGGGGTCCCCCCGAAAATCCATACCAGACCCTTATCCGAGCATGCAGCCTGCCAGGTCAGGAAAGGGGGGGGAGAAGAGCGCCCCCCTCCTGAACCATATTAGGCCACATGCCCTCAACATGGGGGGGTGGGTGCTTTGGGGCGAGGGGGGGGGGCTCTGTGCCTCAACCACAAAGCATCTTGTCCCCATGTTGATGGGGACAAGGGCCTCTTCATGACAACCCTGGGCTGTGGTTGGCGGGGTTTGTGGGTGGGGGGCTTATCAGAAACCGGAAGCCCTCTTTAACAAGGGGGCCCCCCGATGCCAGCCCCCTCCCTATGTGAATGGGTATCGGGTACATCATACTCTTACACATTCACCAAAAAAGTGTCAAAAAGTAAAAACCCCAGGAAACAGTTTTTGACAAGTCCTTTATTAAAAAGAAAAAATCTATCGTCCATCACGACGTCTGCCTTCCCAAAAAATAGAAAAGTTGCAAAAAATGCTTTGCCTCCTAAGAGGCTATCCGCCGTATGCCCTCTTTTTGGCTTTGACAGTTCTTATATAGGCAAGGGGCGGGGCCACTCGGTTACGTCACCCGTAACATGACGTTAGGTGCAGTGCCTAGCAGATCTTCCTATGCAGTACAGAGATAACCATTGCAACTGAGTCTCTGTTCACACCATGGACCGTGATTCTGTCCGAGATCTCGAATCACCTGCTTGCGATCCCTGTTACTTTCAATGGCACCCCAATCACAGTGCGTTTTTGCCACCATTGTTGCCCGATGAAACGCAGTAAAATTGTGCAAACAGAATCGCGGGACGCCTGTCACCCAAAATAGGTTTCGGAACTTCTTTTGGGCAACAGGCATCCCACGACTCTGTTTACGTGATTTTACTGCACCGCAATTGGGGTGCTATTGAAAGTAATTGGCGGTGCAAGAGCATCCCAGCAATTTGGGATTGCGGGCAGAATCAGATTCTGCCCCGGTCCGGATCGCCATGGTGCGAACGGAGCCTAAAAAGTACAGCTCTAACATTTGTTTAGTAGGTTTAGTGAACACACTGTTAACTCAGGATTCAGTAATGGCTTGCCTGTTGGTGGTATTAACAGTAAAAAGGAGTCCCACAAAATAGGAAGGAGTTTTTCGCTAAATTATATTTTATAATGTGCATGCTGAAAATGTTGTAACCTAATTAATTGTTATGCAATATCTGTGTGAATACATAAAGAATAGAATTCCTTTTTATGTGATAAAGTAATCACATTAACGCAATTACATTAGTAATGTGCAATCAGCCTGTGAATTCTCCCTTATTGTTTTTTTTTTTTTTTTGTAAGATTTAATCTATAAATACAAAAATCAAATCAATCAGAGATAAAAAAAAAAATGTATTTCTCTGTAAAATGTAATTTATGTGCACAAGGTATGGTGATTCTAACAACGACTAACTATTTTCAGAATCTAGAAGGAGGTCAGATTTGGGGTATTTAATATTTTTCCTTTATTTTCTTATGGTGGTTCTGCCAATAACACTTTTCCAAGTCCTTTAGCCTCTCCTATTGTTCATGACATAAAGGGGAAAGGCCATCCAGTCCAGTGTTTCCCAACCTTTTTTCAGTCAAAGCACCCTTTACATAATTCAGCAACATCCACAACTAGGACACCCAACATTAGAGGTGATTTATTTCTCCAAAGCAAATACACTTTTGCACACTGGTACTGACTAGTATTCCAATGTTTCTCTTCTCCCTACATTTCTCTCCATCACTCAGCTAATGTTACCCCAGTGCTGAGAGAGAAGGGCAGAGAAAGGTCAAACAAGGATGCTGTGGAGGCAACAGACATCCTTCTTATTAACTGATGATGTCATTGGTTGTTAGGATGCCAGTGTCTAAAAAGTCGTAATGGTGCATAATGAAAACCTGTGACTTTTTTGTAACTAAAAGCCAGGCTTGATCCACCTGCTTGCTTGTATACATTTTTGGAGCAATTTTTAGGCATTTTGCCAAGGCACACCTGAAGAAATCTCAAGGCACCCAAGGGAGCCTGGGCATCCTGGTTGAAAAGGGTTGATCTAGTCCATGGAGAACAATGTATTTGTCTGCACAGGCAGGGAGCACAGATTATTATTTTTTTTTAACTTTTCAACAGATTTGACAAAACACTTTTAATAACAGACCAAAAGGTACCAAATATGCTAATTATTATTTACATACACTTTAATACGCCTATCTTGTATTCTTGTTAAGGAAAAGTACCTGCCTGTCACTGATGTTTAGTTACCTGAATCATATACAGATCCACCTTAAAGTGGTTATAAAGGCAACATTTTTATAAAACTTAATGCATTCTCTGAATTAAGATAAAAAATCTTTATGTGCAGCTCCCTCAGCCAGCTTCCTCCCTTATACTTACCTAAACCCGATCTCAATCCAGCACTGTGCCCAAGAGCCGCCTCTCTCTCTGCTCTTTCTCTGTCCTCACAGGGCAAATTGATAGCAGCAGGAGCCATTGGGAGTAGGGGCAGGGGTTGAGCCACGCTGTCTGTGTCTATAGACACAGGTAGTGCAGCTTGGGACCGTGCCTGCAGGTGGGCCACAATAGAAATCGGCTTCCTATGATGACACACCAAGAAGAGGATGAGCCAGGAGCACTGGCAGGTGACCCAAGAAGAGGAGGATCAGAGTGGCTCTGAGCAAAACCATTGCACGGTAAAGGTAATAAATAAATCACCGGGACCGGATGGCTTGCACCCGAGGGTTCTTAAAGAGCTCAGCCAGGTGATTGCCAGACCATTATTCTTGATCTTTAAGGATAGTTTACAGACGGGTATGGTGCCAGCTGATTGGAAAAAAGCCAACGTGGTACCAATATTTAAAAAGGGGCCGAGGTGAATCCCGGGGAACTGTAGGCCGGTCAGCCTAACATCTGTAGTCTGCAAGATTTTGGAGGGGATGTTAAGGGACCACATACAAGACTTTAGTAATGAAAACTGTATTATTAGTAGCAATCAGCATGGATTTATGAAAAATCTTTCTTGCCAAACCAATCTATTAACCTTCTACGATGAAGTGAGCTGCCACCTAGATAAAGGTAAGCCTGTGGATGTGGTGTATCTGGACTTTGCAAAGGCCTTTGACACCGTTCCCCACAAACGCTTACTGTACAAACTAAGGAAGGTAGGTATGGACCATAAGGTGAGTACCTGGATAGAGAACTGGCTCCAGGGGAGAGTCCAGAGGGTGGGGATTAATGGGGAGTACTCGGATTGGGCGGGTGTGGAAAGTGGGGTCCCCCAGTGTTCTGTCCTGGGACCAATCCTGTTTAATTTATTCATAAATGATCTAGAGGAGGGGATATCTAGTACAATCTCAGTATTTGCAGATGATACTAAACTAAGCATGCCAATATCTTCTATGCAGGATGTGGAAACCTTACAAGCGGACCTGAACAAAATAACGGTGTGGGCAACTACATGGCAGATGAGGTTTAATGTTGAAAAATGTAAAGTAATGCACTTGGGGGCCAAAAACCAGAAAGCAAGCTACTCACTAGGGGGGGGAGCCTCTGGGTGAGTCTAGGATGGAAAAAGACTTGGGGGTACTGGTAGACAACAGGCTTGGCAGTGGCATGCAATGCCAAGCCGCTGCAAGTAAAGCCAACAGAATACTGGGATGTATAAAAAAGGGGATTCACTCCAGAAATAAAGAGATTATTCTTCCACTCTACAAGACTCTGGTCCGGCCACATCTGGAGTATGCTGTCCAGTTCTGGGCACCGGTCCTCAGGAAGGATGTGCTGGAACTGGAGAGAGTCCAGAGAAAGGCAACAAAAATAATTAGGGGAATGGAGGACATCAGCTATGAGGAAAGACTACAAGCACTGAACTTATTCTCTCTGGAGAAGAGACGACTGAGGGGGGATATGATATCAATGTTCAAATACTGTACTGGTGACCCTAGCATAAGGAACAAACTATTCAGAGAAAGGAGATGCAATAAGACACGTGGCCACTCACTAAAACTAGAGGAAAGGCGGTTTAACCTTAAAATGCGTAAGAGGTTCTTCACTGTAAGAGCAGTAAGGATGTGGAATTCTCTTCCACAAGCAGTCGTATCAGCAAGGAGCATTGATGGTTTCAAAAAACTGTTAGATGGGCACCTTAGAGACCACAACATACAGGGGTATACAATGTACGGTTAAAAGCAAACACACACACACATTATAGGTTGAACTGGATGGACTGGTGTCTTTTTTCAACCTCACTAACTATGTAACTATGTAACTATGTAATTATGACATGTTTTTTTAATAAAAAATTACCTATTATAATCACTTTAAACTGAAAGAGAAATATCTCCAATTTTACTTTAGGGCCCCAGAACATTTAGTTGCTTTTATGATCTACCATCTTGTTTTAGCATGTTGACTGTTTAAATAGTGGGCATTCTAAATGATCGGGAAGTTCCAGCAGATATTAGTGGATTTGGTGGACCTCTTTCATTTATAGAAATGAAGAAAAAATGAATAGTGCCTGGTTCAATTGTTGTAGGATTACGTGAATTTCGAGACAGTTTTTATGAGAAGTAATAATGTGACACCATGATATAACACATTATTCCTACTGTAGCATAGCTCAGTAATACATTCCAAGCTACAGTACAACTAATAAAGTCTACATAATCTTGCTGATTCAACACCAAGGAATAAACAGTATATTAAATGGGCAAGTAAAGAAAGGCCAGGCTTCTCTATGCCCAGTATATTTCACAGCTTCCAAGTATAATGGAAAAAAGTAAAGCTTCACAAATTTCCGTATCATCCTTGCCCAGACGCCATGCTAATCTTCTCTGTATTGCTCCAATTTTGGTTTATGTACAAAAAGAGCTCACACAATGGGGATCACGGCTGTTTTACATTAACCATACATATGAACTGTTCTGCTGAATTGAGCTGGAAGCAAGCATGAAAGGCAATATCTTGGGATTTACACTTTTGATCTTGACTACCTTTTTTTGATGGAAGTCAAGAAGTATTTTTTTTTTTGTAATTTCTTTGCAATTGAGATGCATTGGACAGCATTAAATTTTTTTAGAGATTAAGGACAAGTAATTTGTATAACAGCTAATGTATGCTGAGTACAGACTTAACTGTTCAGACATTCATAAAATTTGTAATAAATTGTCCTAAAGATATATTAAATTATATAAATGTGATTTCTGAAATCATGATAATTATAAAGGAAAATGACATTTAAATAATAGAAATGATCGTGGAAAATTACATTTATAACTAAAATCGCTACATCGCTACTGTTTTTTTTTTTTTTTTTAATCAATACCTTTTTATTGAGTATCAAGAAAAGAAATGTACAGAGTTACAAGTAAGAGTAGGGATAAGTAAATCAGTACAAAAGCAACAATCGTATTATAGCAAAGTAAAACAGAATAAAATCAGTCAGGAAAACCATACAATATTGGTGATTCCAGTTGTACTAAACAAGTAACACAGAGAATATATATCTGACATATCACAGTGAGAGGTAGTAGTGTCTGTGTTGACACCAGTCTGTCTAGGATTTACATAAGTTTTTGAAGAATTGGCTTTTACCTGTTCTAATAGGAAAGGACTTTTTCATAAGAGTGATTCAGCTGGACTAACAGTAAGATTTCAGATCTGTTAGGTGCTTAGGAGGCTTTCCAGCGTCTAGCTATCAATGTTCTGGCAGCTATGAGTATATGGGTGGTCACTGTACGATAGGAAGGAGGTAAATCATCAATTTGTAAGTTCAGGATTTCAAGTGGAGGGTTTGGCTTGAGGAGAATTCCTGTGATGTCTGAAAGTAATTTAAACACTTTGTTCCAGAAACTGAAAATGTTTCTACAGGACCAAAATATGTGGTAAAGCGTACTTATTTATTTGCATCCTCTCCAACACAGGGCAGAAGTGTATGGGTAGAATGTGGAGTATTGGTAGGGGGTAAGGTACCATCTGGATAACATTTTTTGTAGTGATTCCCAATGATTAATACAGTGAGATGATGAATAAATCGTTTTAAAAGTCGAAAGCCATTGGGCGGGAGTATTGGACTGTCCAAGATTCGTTTCCCATTTAAGAATTGGGTTTGTTTTAAAAAAAATACAGCTTTTGCTAAAGTAAATTGTAAAAGAGTGAGATTCCTTTGGTCCGGATGTGGGGCGAGGGGAGAAAGGACCCCCACTGATTGATCAACTGAAACCGTGGGAAGAGGGTGTTTTACCAGAAAGTTCCTTTTTTGAATAAATGTGAATAAATGTGAATTCACCAGCAACAGTAAAACTAAGAACTTGTTTTAATGTGGGTATGTTTTTCAAAACTGCTTTAAGCAATTCCCGACTGTTTTGCTGCGGCAGGGCAGCTCTCCTGCGTAAACCGACGTAGATCTAAGCCGGTGGTGCACGGGAAGCTAGGGGGCAAGCGTGCGCCGCCGGCGCGCTCTCGCCCCCACTCAGCAGCGGGGAAGCCGATGCGCGGGGCAGTTGGCTCCGATTGCCGCCTGTCAAAAATGTCAGTTCGGGGTCTGATCTGTCCACCGCAATGTTGCAGTCCCGCAACAAATCGCAGATTGCCGGCATTACTAGCAAAAAAACAAAAAAAAAAATGACATAAATCTTTCCCGTAGTTAGTAGATACGATAAATTTTGCATAAACCAATCAAAATACACTTACTTTTTTTTTTTCCAAAAATATGTAGCAGAAAACAAATTGGCCTAAAATGTAAAAAAAATTAGATCTTTTAAATTTTTTTTTGAGAATGTCATATAGCAGGATGTGAAATATATATATTTTTTTTTTCTGCGAGAAAGAAGGGCTGAAAAGATGGGAATGCCATTGTCTAGTCCTTCTCAGATTTCGGCCGTTGACCCTACTCCCATGGATGTAGGAACCATACGCCCACCTTTAACGACTACTGAACGAGCTAGAAGAACATCCAGAAATTTCTGCATGTACTGCGCATCCTCGGATCATTTGATAAGCACCTGTCCCCTTGTCCGCAAAAAAGAGGGTGAGTGTTCACATGTCTTGCTGGGAGGATTAACGACTTCCTTTTCTAACCCCTATCTTTTTGTTCATTTAATATTACAGTGGGACCAAACTAGGATCACCACCAAGGCTATGGTCGACACTGGATCTTGTGGAAACTATATTGATACACGCTTTGTTACCTTAAATAAAATACCTATTATTTCAAAATCTAAGCCTGTTTCTGTTAGTTTCATTAATGGTATTCCACTGTCTTCTGGTCCAATCACCAACCAGACACAGGCACTCCTTGCCACTACCAACGAATCACATGTGGAGACCATCACCTTTGACATACTATCCTCACCCTATTTTCCTATTATTTTGGGACTTCCCTGGTTACACACACACCAACCAATCATAGATTGGAAAAAACGGACTTTGGTTTTCCCTTCTCACTATTGTGAGAATACGTGTAACCTCCCATCTTATGGGAAGATTCTGTCTGTGGTGTCAGATAAAATTGCACCACTATGCTATCAGGATCTGTCCGAAGTGTTCCTTGAGAAAAATGCTCAAGTGTTGCCTCCCCATAGGGATTACGATTACACTATCGATCTACTCCCTAACAGCAAATTGCCTTTCGGTCATGTTTATCCCCTTTCACAGGATGAACTTTCTCATCTCAAGGAATACTTGGATGAGAATTTGACAAAAGGGTTCATTAGACCCTCTACTTCTTCCACTGCTGCAGGACTTTTCTTTGTCCGCAATAAGGATTCCAGTCTCAGGCCTATTATCGATTATAGGCAATTAAACACGATTACGATAAAGGATCGCTATCCTTTGCCGCTCATCCCTGAACTTATTGAACAGGTGCATGGGACTACTTATTTCACCAAATTAGACCTGAAAGGGGCATACAACCTAATCCGAATCTGTGACGGGGATGAGTGGAAAACAGCATTCAGAACCAGATACGGACTATTCGAATACCTTGTGATGCCATTCGGGCTATGTAATGCTCCCGCAGCTTTCCAAAGATTCATAAACGACATCTTTAGAGACTTACTTGATGTCTGTGTTGTAGTATACCTAGACGATATACTTATTTATTCTCGATCTATGCCTGAACACATAAAACATGTAAGACTTGTGTTGTCCAGACTGTTCTCACACAGACTATATGTGAAATTAAAAAAATGTCTATTTCATAAAGAAGAAATATTATTTCTAGGATACTTCATATCCAAAACTGGAATTAAGATGGATATGAGTAAGATATCCTGTATTCTAGACTGGCCTATACCAACAACTCGTAAGGCCCTACAGCGATTCCTTGGATTCTCGAACTTCTATAGGAAGTTCATCAAGAACTTTTCCACTATTGTGAGACCTCTCACACAACTGACAAGTATAAAAAAAACATTCAAATGGTCAGAAGAAGCAAATCAAGCTTTCTGCTTGTTAAAATCAAGCTTTACTTCTGCTCCCATACTACGCCATCCAGACCCATCCCTCCAATATATTCTAGAGGTAGATGCGTCAAATATGGCAGTAGGAGCAGTTCTCTCCCAACGACCAACAAACACTTCATCACTCCACCCAGTTGCTTTCTTTTCAAAATCACTAAGCAGCCCAGAGGTGAATTACCCAGTGGGTGAAAAGGAGTTGCTTGCCATAAAACTGGCACTGGAGAATTGGCGACATCTGCTCGAAGGTACCCAGTTACCAATACTCATATATACAGATCATAAAAACCTTCAATACCTCCAGACTAACAAGACTCTCTCTCACCGGCAGGTACGATGGTCATTATTCTTTTTAAGATTTAATTTCCTAGTGACCTACACGCATGCAGACAAAAATAAAAAAGCGGATGCGCTATCACGATTAACCGAAGATAACTGCGCCGAAATCCCTTCCATTCCCATAATACCCTATGAACGCATTATTGGTGTTGTCCGTTCCTTGAAGGAAGAGATTTTGCACAGTATAAGAATGGATTCACCTCCACCACAACTAAGTACTGATGCAGAAGGCTTCCTCTATTACAATGACAAACTCTACATACCCCCTACTATGCGCACCAAGATCTTGGAGTTATCGCATGATGTGCCCATGGCAGGACATATGGGTATAACGAAAACCTTTAATCTGCTCACCAGGCAGTTTTGGTGGCCTGATATGAAGACGTCTGTACAAAAATTTGTTTCTTCATGTGACATCTGTGCAAGGTCCAAAATTGACACTACAAAACCATCTGGACTACTTTGTAGTCTACCAATACCCCAGGTTCCATGGGAAGTTGTGTCCTTAGATTTCATAGTAGAACTACCACCCTCTAAAGGATTTAATACCATCCTAGTATCAGTGGACCACTTGACAAAGATGGCACATTTCATTGCTATCCGTAGACTACCTTCATCTAAACAAACAGCGGAACTACTGATGAAACATGTGTTTAAGTTGCATGGAATTCCAAAAACTCTTTTGTCCGACCGTGGTTCACAATTCATCTCTAAATTTTGGCAAGCACTTTGTCAAATTTTACGCATTGAGCGAAAGCTCACTTCTCCCTACCATCCTCAGACCAATGGACAGACTGAAAGAGTCAACCAGTGCATTGAGCAATATCTACGTTGCTACACATCATACTTGCAGGATGATTGGGTGGATCTCCTTCCTCTAGCAGAATTTGCTTACAACAACGCAACCCACAGTACTACGAAGCAAAGTCCGTTCTACTTGAACTATGGGTTTCATCCCACTATTCTTCTACCAAGCATCCTGCCATCGAGTAACCCAGTAGCCTCGGATTACCTTACCCAAATAAAAGACTCTTTGGGTTTACTCAATACCACTATATCACACGCTCACAGTCAACAAAAAAAGTACTACGACCTTCGTAGAAGACCTTCTCCTCAGTATGCTATTGGGGACCTTGTTTGGCTATCGACAAAGAACTTAAGATTAAAAATCCCTAGCAAGAAGCTTGGACCTTTATTTTTGGGACCCTTCCCAATTAAAAAACTTATCGGAAAAGCTGCAGTACAGCTCACCCTACCAGCAGATATCAAGAAGATCCATCCCATCTTCCATGTGTCGCTACTGAAGCCCCATGTTCCTAACCAAGGAATAAGGCCTACCATCTTGCCTCCACCTCCAATACAAGTTGAAGGCGGAGAAGAGTATGAGATCAAGGAAATTTTGGATTCTCGCATCCATAGAGGAAGACTCCAGTATCTCATAAGATGGAAGAACTATGGACCCCAAGACGACACCTGGCTAGATACCTCTGATATTCATGTGCCTAGACTTATACAGAACTTTCACTCAAAACACCCAGAGAAACCTGTCCTATAGGCCTTCCGGAGCCGGCCTTAAGGGGGGGTACTGTAAGATTCTGGTACCTCCGGTACCCTTAATCACCACTTTCTCTGTAATGCGTCCCACCTTTCTCTTCAGGTGGTACGCATATACCTTTAAGAACGATGATGTCACTGCTGAGCGCCGCAGAGCGGCTATTTCAACCGCCGGCGGTCTCACTCACATTGTTCGATCAACCTGCCTTGTTATCCACATGCTTTCAAGCCTGTCTCTCGATCGGAACCTCCAGCTATTCCCTTTACCTGGAGCAGACCGGAACCTCGCTACTGATCCCTGTATCTCGCTACCGGATCATTCCTTATCTACTGGACCTCTCTAAACTACTAACATTACAAGTGATAAGTACCCCGCAGGGGAACCCTCCATAACCTTATTGCACTATCTACCTATGCATATTAAGGACTGTTACTACCTATCCATACTATCCTATCATCTGCACTGTTACATAGATTGCTAGCTCTTGAGCCTACTACCATCTATCATCTGCACTGCTGCATAGATTGCTAGCTCTCCTGTCTACTACTATCTATCCTTGCACTGGGTTAGTCTATCCTGTATTTGTCATCTGCTGTCCTCACCACCTGTTAGCATACTCGATACTAACCTATCTGCATTCCTAAATACCATCTTGAACTCTCCCATACAAAACCTATCAAGTGATTACCATCCTTGTCACTGTTCACACCTGTCCCTTCAGCACATCACCTTCATACTATCATATACATCCTATCACTCCAGGAACATCTCATTGAGTGTGTATATATATCTGTATGTTGAAGCTGACAGGCCCACGGTGATGAGTCCTGGAGAGTTGGATCTGGTATTCAACACATCTCTACATGACTACTGAGTGGAGATTTTGCAGCTGCAAATCCAGCCTATAATAAAAACGCAGGAGCGTTACACATCCCTGGCGGGTTCCATTCCATATTTCAAAGGGTTTTGATAGTAAATCAGATGTGTACACCTGGGCAGACGGTTGGGAGTAGAGAGCCAAGATAGCGGAAGAAATAGAGCCCTGAAAACAGACTTTCCCCAGCACCAGTTGCATATAGCGCCAATTAACTCTATCAAACGCCTTCTCCGCATGAATAAATAAAAGCGAAGAAGGCGTTTTAGACTGCTCTACCAGGTGCACGTTATTGATAATACATCTTGTGGCATCTGTGATCTGTTTATTTTTGGTGAAGCCTATTTGGTCTAGTTTAACTAATGTGGGTATAATATTGGTTAAACTGTGTGCTTGTAACTTAGCATAAATCTTCACATCCGTGTTAAGTAAAGATATAGGGCGAAAGTTTGCTGGGGAAGTGGGTTCCTTACGGGGTTTTGGTAGTTTCACTACATATAACTTTAACATTTCCCGTGGGAATGATCGACTAGACACAGCATCATGAAACATTGTGGAGAAAGGATATTTCTAAAAAATTTGTAATAGTAATTTGTGAATTCAGGAAGCAAACATATGACCTTAGAAATTTCAGAGACTGTAAATGGGGTGTGATGCATTTCCAGTTGGGCGAGAAGCTGTAGTTTGGAGAAGAAACTTTGGATGTCGGATTCAGAGGGTTCGGGGGTATTATTTCAGGATCCAATCTGGATCAAAAAACCTCTCAAATATGCCTTATGGGCATTCCACAAGGTAAAGAGATTTGTGCCTGGTAGGTCATTATCACTGAAAAAGTTATGTAGATGTTAAGAAATACTCTTCTGATAGGGAAGATGAATGTAACGTTCAAATTTGCACCCCATGCTTCATTTCTTGTGTTTGCAAAGTATTGTACTCAAGCAGAAAGTGCATTTTTTGCTATAATTACAGGGTTCCTAGAATAAACCAGTCCAGGATTTCTGTTAACCCAATTTTACTGCTAGGATTTTAAGGGACAGGCAGGCTATAGGCTGGACCTCCACTATGTCTGAGGGCTGCTGCTTTCAGCCTGTAACAAGGCAACCACAAAGTAGTGCTCAGACCAAAAAGTGACTGTTTGTTTTAAAATTTGTCTGCCTATGCTAAGTAGAGGTTCAAAACATGCACTCAGATAGGTGCAGTCAGGTGATCACTATACTCTGGCTCCCCTGCAGCAGTGAGCATGTGTATAAGTGTTGGTGGTGGTGGAGCAACTTTTAGATGAATATAGGATTCTCTCTTGCTCCAATAGATTTCAGCCTTAGACTACTTTGAATGGTTGAGGAGCTCTGAAATATTCTCTGTAATGGAGCAATTTAAAGCATGTATACAATTGACTGGTTGGTTCTGGCACTTGTGCTGTTGGTCAAAACGTATAACTTCTATACTTTTTTCTCTAGAACTATTATATATATATATGTAAGTGGACATTTGATTGGCCAGATATTGGCTCTAAAATGTGCAAGTCGCCCTTGGTTTCTTCTCGGATAGGACAGGGACCCCCTGCTGGTAGTTAGAAGCCTTTGCCATATTGTGGCCAACTCCAAAGGCCTACCCACACCATTCCCAGCCTGAGCTGTTATATTTATTAAAAAGGAATGCCCAGACTTATATTTTCTGCACTTTACTGATGTTCTTCCAAGATGGCAGTGACATGTAACATCACATTGACATACTGACAAGACTCTTCGCACACATTACCATACATAGGAGCAACACTTATGTAGAAGTCAAGTGCAGAACGCAAGCATTAGATTACTGTATTAAGCCATCTTCCCTTAGTATCTCCTCTCTCCCCTCTTTAGGAGTACAACAGTGTTGGGACCAGTCTTTACTGTAGTATACCAGTTTATTATCCTCTCTATGCCCCAGTGCACACCTTAACCCAGCTGGGAACGCTCCTTGATGTTACTTGCTCTTTCTCCCAGGTATACAATACTCACACCACAGAACTGTTAAGATGGCTTAAAAGACCTTTTGTATCCCACTCACAGTCCACTTCAGATCGTTACAAGAGTCAGGGCGTCTACAGTTGGTTTGTCTGGGTGTTAAACTGCCTCATTCTGGGCTTGTACAACCCTGGTATGGGCCCTAGGTAGTAACTGATTACATCTACATGACGTCTGGGGTGTTTGGCTCACATGCCTCATTTCAAATGGCCCCTCCCCTCTTGGCATTTATATGGGCACTAACTCTTCCCATTACATCACTACAGGAAGGCTTTGCCTAAAAGGGGCCCTAACACCCAATTACATCATTCCATATTATCAAACTATTCTGAGAAGAGCCACCTGGTCACAGACTACACCTGACACCTGGTCATATGCCTACATGTGCATATTCATATTAGCCTTACATGTATGTTTATGCACAGAGAAGTTACCCTAAGCTTTAGTGATTCTTCCCACCCAATGGGGTAATTTACTAAATAAGATGTTCATTTTGCAAGACAAGTTGCACTTTGTAAGAAAATTTACCCATGGAGCTTAGTGAATGAGGCAAAACTCTGCTGACTTTAGTCATCCAATGATTTGAAAACAAAAACTTTTTTTTTTTTCCTTGCACGTGATTGCAAATTTTTTGCGAACAGAAATTTCACCATATTAACTAAGTTCCCTTACAAAGTGCAACTTCTATTGCAAAGTTAACAGCCTATTTTCCTTTAGTAAATCAATCCTAATCTACCTGCCAGCTGATGTTGTGGGATAGTTTGTCAACCTCACCATAATCAGACAGATCAGTTGGCAGTCTCCTATTTTCATGGGCAGTCTGGATCATGCCATTGTGTAGCAGTTGCAGTAGTTTATGCAGTTTACAACTGACTTATTGACATTTTCATGGTATATTTCACTTGCATGTTAAATTAGAATACCTTTTTTTTATAACCACTTGCCGACCGTTCACAGTAATACTACTGTGGCAGGTCGGTTCCCCTGGGTCCAGCGACGTAGACCTACGTCGCTATACTCCTAGTGACTTCGGCGGCGTGGGCGTGCCACCAGAGGCTCGCTCCCGCTTAGACACAGCGGGAGTCAGGCCGGAGGAGGAAAGGCGGCGATTGCCGGCTCTCTTCCCCGATCGTTAGGGAAAGTGTGAGAAGATCCGCCTGCTTGTGTACACAAAGCAGGCGGATCTTATCTGTGACAGACAGGGAGAGATCACAAGATTCAATAGCTGAACCTGAGATCTCTGTCTGTGTCACAGAACACCCTCCCCCCACAGACGTCAGTAAGCATGAGGCATACATTTAACCCCTTGATCACCAACAGTGTTAACCCCTTCCCTGCCAGTGTCATTTTTACAGTAACAGTGCATATTTTTAGCACTGATTACTGTAGTAATGACACTGGTACCCACAAAAGTGTCAAATCTTTCCCGTAGATAGTAAACGCGATACCTTTTGTGCAAACCAATCAAAATACGCTTATTGCGATTTTTTACCAAAAATATGTAGCAGAAAAAAAATTGGCCTAAAATTTTAAAAAGAATTTTGATTGTTAAATATTTTTTTTTTGGAATGGTATTTTTTTTTTTTTCAAAATTATTTTTCAAAATTGTAGCTCTTTTTTTGTTTA
The DNA here is from genome assembly GCF_965119305.1 of Pelophylax lessonae. NCBI lineage: Eukaryota > Metazoa > Chordata > Amphibia > Anura > Ranidae > Pelophylax > Pelophylax lessonae. Next base: position 402,099,062 of record NC_138770.1, on the reverse strand, counting down.
TAGCGCAAAAATTTAAAATTGCACAGGCAATCAAATACCCCCAAAAGAAAGCTCTATTTGTGGGAAAAAAAGGATGTAAACTTGGTTTGGATACAGTATCGCACGACTGTGCAATTGTCTGTTAAAGTAACACAGTGCTACATTGCAAAATATGGCCTGGTTAGGAAGGGTATAAAATCTTCCAGTCTTAAAATGGATAAAAATACGCTTATTGAGAATTTTGTTGTCAAAGACATGTAGCTAAATATATTTTGGCCTAAATATATGACAAAAATTGAATATATTGGATATTTTTTAACTGTCAAAGTAGAAAATGTCAATTTTCCCCAAATTTTTGCTATTATTTTTATTAATATCGCAACAAATAAAAAGCGCAGAGGTGATCAAATACCACCAAAAGAAAGGTCTGTTTATGGGGAAAAAAAGAACATAAATTTTGTTTGGGTACAGCATTGCATGACCGTGCATTTGTCAGTTAAAATCACGCAGTGCCAAGTTGAAAAAAGTGGCCTGGTCATTGAGCAGCAAAATCTTTCGGGGCTAAAGTGGTTAAAGTAACGTTGGCCAATAGACTGATTAAAATTCAACAGGTCTTTGCTTGTTGCCATCAAAAACAAAAAAACCTAACAGTGTATGGCCAGTTTAAAGGTGTCAGCTGGCTAATCCCATGTATGATATAGGCTGCACATCACTTTATGAAAAGACAACAGCATTTTAAAGTGATTAAAAACAATTACTTTGTAAAACAACCTATTCAGTTTACCACTTGCTGACCAGCCGCTGTAGTTATACTGGTTGGCTCTGTCCCGCAAACGACGTACCTGTACGTTGCTTCGTGAGACCGCTAGCAGGGGGGTGCGAGCACCCATTCACCATAGGGGGAGTCGATCAGCTGGTGCAGCGGCTGCAATGTCTGCCGGTTACCCATGATCGCTCCCCAGAGAGACAGAAAGGCGGTGTACCGTTGTAAACAAGACACAAGCTTGCCACGCCCCCAAGACGCCGGCTCTGTATCAACTATAGCGGGACGCCGCTTTTTACTTGTTACTCGTTTGTGGTGATCTACTGCCATGTGAGTAGAACCTTAAATAAAGCTGTTTTATATTGTCAAACGGGATTACGCTATGAATGCTTTTATCCTCTACATATTGCCATACATATCGGAGTTATTTCTGGATCTATGAGCGAGTGAGGGGTTGATGCAGTCTAGCGAAGCTTGGTCCGTTCATGCAGAGGAAAGAACCCAGTCCATAGGAGTTGTTACCTTATGCTCTTAGTGGCCCACCCATTAATTTGGAGGCCCACTCATTGCGGTAAGCTGCCATCTTGCCTATCCGCACGGGTGACTGTTTGTTTCCATTGCTTTTCACATCTTGGGATCTTCACCCTTAAGTGGACTCTCCACCATCTTCATATGCTGAATGGACTTATGACTTAGTGCAATTGATTCATTTTTTTTATTGCACCATTATTAATTGTATATCAATTTATATAATTTTTTAAGTATAATTAATTTTGTTGCTTATAGCGCTGCACTACTTGACACACAAAACATTTTTTATAGATAAAAAAATACATTATAAATACATTTTTTCTCTTTTTTTTTATATGTGATCACATTCCCTCTATTCTCAGCTGCATAAGAGCTAGGGGGAGGAGAAGCAGCAGCACACTGAGCTTCCCAGTGAATGTCTGTGCATCGGGAGTGTGTCAGGACTAGTCTGATCGTTGGAGGAGAGCACACTAAGTTCCCAGCACAGCTAGAGAACTGACCACGCTGTTCTCCCCTGCTTAGTGTGGTCAGTATTTGATAGGAAAGTAGGGGGACTGGAAGGAACACCAGGGATTTCACACAAAGGAAGAAATACAAAGAGAACAGGATACTTTATCATACAAGTACATGGTACAGCAGGCACATATCAGAAATATGAAGTTTTGGGGTAACAAACACTTTAACTTATGTCAAGTGAAACCTCATTTTTTTTTAGGAAACCATTAACTTAACACTGATCCAACTTGGACCTAGACATAATAAAAAGAAAAACTCTATTAAATATAAAAGTAACATGAAAGCCATGAGCTGTAATTTCAGACAATGCAGTATTTCCAATGTGTTGAAGTGTTTGTAAAGCTTTGCATTTGTGAAGGTTAAATGACTTTTCTCTTGGAAACTTTAATCTTTGCTGATTGGAAACTAAAACAGTGATTCCTGCGTTCTGCAAAAATACAGATAATATGTATTTACTGTTTCTTTTCCAAACACATGAGCTACAATATAATCCATTGTTACACTGTGGATTCCAGCCAACTGTACTTTGTGAGGAACTATTTTCTTTCAAAATATACAAAATCTAGGGACTCTATAGGTCATATCAAAGGAGAATTTCTCATGTTTAAAGTTCCCCAGTTTGATATTTTAGTGTGCTTTTTTTCTTCATGGGGTATTTCTTGTTTTATACATTTCTGATAGAGATGGCATCTAATATTTCATAATACACATTCTGCTTTGACCGCTAAATGCTTTCATCTTTTAATAACCGTTTGTCCCTGTATGTATTTATTATTTTGCTCAGTTATACCCGATGTTTTATTAGGGTAAGCCCAAATTCTCAGGGACCACATAGTATTTAACAATAACATTCATGCAGATAGAAAGTTCTAATAACATGGTTAAAACATATTTAAACCCAACATATATATATATATATATACAGTGCATTGCGAAAGTATTCGGCCCCCTTGAACTTTTCGACCTTTCGCCACATTTTAGGCTTTTTTATGGTATTGCAGATTATCGGTTCTCAGATCTGGGGGCTGCATTCATTTTTTTCACACTTTTTTCCCTTTATTTAGACCAGAAAATCCTACCATTAAATCACTTTCTATCCTAGGGTGACAACTGTACTGGGCAGAATTGTCACCTTAGATCAGGGACTGTGTTAGGACTACATAACACTGCATTAAAGTGTTACTAAACCCATTACCCTGCATTCACTGTATCTGGTCTCCTACAGTACAAAGAACATGGAAACGCAATTATTTTAGTAAATATAAACTGCTAAATACCTTTTCTCATCAGCAGTATATAAAAGTCTTATGACTTCTATTAGTGTCTGGATAAAGCTTGTAGGAGGAGTTTTCATTCTACTCTGACTGTCCTCTGAGGAAGAAAGGACCCCTGACCATCTGTCTAGATGGTGCTGATTGGCCCTGTGCTAAATCACATGCACTCTCCCAAGAAAAACAAAAACTCTATAACAATACACGCCAAACTGAGCATGTGCAGAGGGTTCCCAAGGCTAGATTGGGGACAGTGGAATCAGAGAAGCCAGCATCAAAGCGCCTTTTTACACAATGCGCAATATTAACCCCTTGGGTTCCACAGTGAGTATAACAAGCATGCTTTACTGCATATACACACACCGATTTTACTGTTGTGGGTTTAGTAACACTTAAAGACTACATTACACCTCCCTCTCTTCTCTAGAAAAGGGGAGGGGGGGGGGCATTTTGTAGTCCAGGGAACAATGCTAACTGACAACAATCCAAAGGCTGACAGTAAAGGAAGACCTGGCAGGATTATTTTTTTGCACTCGTTGAACAGATTTAACAAAACCTTTTAACTGTATATTTACAAGATGCAAATAAAATAAATATAGATTTACATATATTTTAAACATTAACTTTTATGTATCTATAGGAAATAATAAAATATTATATGAAAACTCGAATTACTACAGCAAAGAAGAAACATCCCTATAAAGAGTGGGGAGAGCCTATTTATTTGTCTGCATAATCTAGATTAAATTTATACAGACTATACAGCTAGCTAAACAAGTTACTGGTGCTCTGTGCTCATAATCCACTTTAAAATCACAAGCTATTGTACTGAAGTAGTGTTTGCTGAATGAATAATCGTCAGAAATATAAGTGAACTGTGTAAAAATGTCTAAAGCAGAAAATCCCAGTGGCTTGCATAAAAAAAAGCTCTATGCATCCAATATATAATTTATAAAACATGAATTATTAGCTAGATCTATAGACATACAAAAATAGCTATAGACACCTGTATGCACACACCTACTGTGAAAGGCTTTAATACAATTATGTAGATATAATCCTTAAATAAATGCCATTTAGTTTGCTAAAGCAAAGTCTTTTTTTTTTCGGCACTTCCATTCTTGCTGCTGCTGATTAAAAGAATACTAAAAATGACTTTTTAAATTAAATTACCATATCAAACCTTATATGAGATTTTATTGGCATATACTTTAATAGAGGAGAAATAGCTGAAACAACAGCTACCTGTTGAGAAAATTGCATTTCTCCTAGCTTTGGACTAGGTTCACACTAGAACGTGGCTCGAGAAACCCATATTCTGTGCTCTTTTCCTGCACCGCATTCAAAACGCACTGCAGTTGTGATCTACAATGGGTGTCAGTGTTAATTTAATGACACCCCAAATGCAGTGCATTTGCCTGTCAGGGGTGGCTCGTCCATTGTCGTCCCCCCCATCCATGCCTCCGGCCCCCTAATCTACATGCGGGGCGCCGGATGCATGTATTCCAATAAGGGGATTTTTTTTTATGAAGCACGTGATTAGAGCCAGAGGCTCTAATAGGCTTCAGAAAATGTGGGCTCGGGGCGCAGAGCACTGCGCCCGAGCCCACCCAGTTGTATAACAATAGCAAATTAATATTTGCTGTTATCATACTGACTTTCCTCCCAGCCAATCAGGAAGTGGGTCGTGAGACCCCTTTCCTGATTGGCTAAAAAGAGACGTGATTTTACTGGCCATTGGCCAGGAAGAGGGAGGGGACATACGGCCGAGGAGACGCACAGCAGCGCTCGGGGAAGGAGCAGGTAAGGATGCTGGCTGTCCAGCCTGCCATCTAGCCGTCTGTTCCGGGAAGGGGGAGGAAGGAGGGAGGGGGTGTAGAGCAGATTGCAGGCCAGCCACCCAGCCATCCTTCCCAGCGGGGGGGGGGGGGAGGGGGTGTAGAGCAGATTGCAGGCCAGCCACCCAGCCATCTGTCCTGGGGGGTGTTTTGGGTTTTCCGACCCCCACCCCCCCCCAAATTTTTATTTACCAGCCGCCACTGTTGCCTGTTCAAAAGTACCATGCAATCTGGTTGCAGTGCTTTTCCAAAAGTAGTGCATGCACTACTTTTTGGGCGATGCAGTGTGATTTGAGTCCATTCAAAAAAAATGGGCTTAAATTGCATGGCACTGATTCGCATGTAAATAGAACAGGAATGCGCAGCGCGTTCTTGTGCGATTCACAGTTGTGAACGGGGGCCTAAATAGCATGCAAGGACTGCCCTTGCTGACTTGAAAATGCTAGATGAATGGCTTTCATACTGACTCTGTAGCTGTAAGGCATTACATGCATGAGTTACTGAACTTGAAAAAGTTTGAGGATCAGGAAAGGGGGAAATCAACATTCCTTATCTACAAATCATTTCAGAGTCAGTGTCTCTCTATACTGAAGGAAAAGGGTCAATATGACAGTTAGACAATAGGAATGTCCAAAAAAGCAATTACAGTGTCAATGTTACTTTTTTACAGATATCTTTTTTGAAGTGTCTTTGGTTGTTTACTAAGACTACAGAACCAATCGAATGAAAAAAAAGAAAAAAAAGAAATATATATATATATATATATATGCAGCGCCTTGCGAAAGTATTCGGCCCCCTTGAACTTTTCGACCTTTTGCCACATTTCAGGCTTCAAACATAAAGATATAAAACTGTAATTTTTTGTGAAGAATCAACAACAAGTGGGACACAATCATGAAGTGGAACGAAATTTATTGGATATTTCAAACTTTTTTAACAAATAAAAAACTGAAAAATTGGGCGTGCAAAATTATTCAGCCCCTTGCTGAATAATTTGCTTTCAGTGCAGCAAACTCTCCAGAAGTTCAGTGAGGATCTCTGAATGATCCATTGTTGACCTAAATGACTTATAACATAAATAGAATCCACCTGTGTGTAATCAAGTCTCCGTATAAATGCACCTGCACTGTGATAGTCTCAGAGGTCCGTTTAAAGCGCAGAGAGCATCATGAAGAACAAGGAACACACCAGTCAGGTCTGAGATACTGTTGTGGAGAAGTTTAAAGCCGGATTTGGATACAAAAAGATTTCCCAAGCTTTAAACATCCCAAGGAGCACTGTGCAAGCGATAATATTGAAATGGAAGGAGTATCAGACCACTGCAAATCTACGGAGACCTGGCCGTAGCTTCGGCTACATACAGTATACTGCGCTGAGCCAATCATGGTGAACGATGTATTCTATTATTGAATACAAAGCCTGCTCGGATTGGCAGAGTGAGAGAGAGTCACATCAGCCTGCCTCTCTGACCCTGCCAATCCGAGCAGGCTTTGTATTACAATAATGGAATACATCACTCAAATAAATAAATTCATCAGAGTCCCCCCTCGATTCAAGGGTGACATAATAACCACATAACAGGTGCTGCGACAGGGTGGGGGGGAAGGGGAGCTCACCAAGTCGTTCAAGGTCAACTGCGATGGGAGCCCTAATGCGACGTCCTATATAACCCTTCTCACACGTGAGGAGAAGCTTCTAGAAAACGCACGTGTTTCCCGCCTAACTCCATGTGACAAGCATGGAAAGGCTTAAAGAAACAGTAACCTCATTTTTTTTTTTTTAATTCAAACTTGAAACAATAAGCTTTAGCCGCCACAATCCCATGTAGTGGGCCCCTTAACTGTGCTAACTTCAGTGATGTCACATGAAAAGATAGAATAAAATATTTACAAAAATGTGAGCGGTGTACTCACTTTTGCGAGATACTGTGTGCATTGGCCTAAATTGATGAAGAAATTTGATTTTTCTTCATTTTTTTTTTATTGGATATGTTTTATAGCAGAAAGTAAAATATTGTTTTTTATTCAAAATGATCTTTTTTTATTTATAGTGCAAAAAAATTAAAGAAACACGCCCCCCCCCCCCCCCCCCCCCCGCAATGGTGATCAAATACCACCAAAAGAAATTTGTGGGAAAAAAGGGAATATATTTTATTTGGGCACAGTGTCGCACGACCGTGTAATTGTCAGTTAAAGTAACACAGTACCGTATTGCAACAAAGAGCCTGATCACGAGGGGGGGGGGGGGGTACATCTTCCAGAGGGTAAGTGGTCAAAGTGTATAGAAAAGGAAAATGAAGTAATATTCTATATGATAGCTTACTTCCATTTTTAAAAAGTGTGCATTTTTTTGCTTCTTTTCCGCAATCTTACCTGATGATCTTGCCAGCAAGGGGACTTCCTGTTCAATGGTGACAATGCTGCTTCTGCAACATTTCATCCCTACCTGTAACTGTGTCTGCATTTTCTGAAACACCCCATCAGCTGTGATTGACAGTAGCTGGCACAACAGATGTTTTGGAACCACATTTCCCATGATGCTCAACTACACTGCAGAGTGCATGAGCGTCATGGGAAATGTAATTCCAAAACATCTAGGGTGCTAAGGATTGCCATCACAGCCCTAGGACCAAGGGCTGACTGGCAACTCTCGGCCCAGGAGACCAGAAAGTACAAACCAGAGGCCCATGTTGCAGTGACTTGGCCCCCCTCCCACTCCCCCTCTTCCTTGCCTCCTCTTAACCCCCATTCCAGGCTGAAGCTCCGCTGCAGGTACTTTCTACTCACCAGTCTAATCCAGGTTCCCGACCTGACCAGCAGAGCGTGGTTTGGGGGACCTTGCACAGCTTGGTCAGGGCTAGCTAGGGGCTAGGAGAGGAGAGTCTCTAGTGGGACATGGAACAGGCCTCTGCTCATATACAGTTTGCTGGGAGGAGGCCTGCATTCTGTTCTTGTCTTCATCCCGCACTCAGTAGGTCAGCGGTGGGGACTTTTAACTTCTCTTCACCTGGAATCCTTCAGGCATGTCTGTGGCAGAAACGGTGCAGCCTTTTTATGGGGCATCAAAGCAGCCTGAGGGGCATGAACTCCCGGCTATGGCAAGCTGTGTAAAAGTTCAAAAAGCCCCATACTCCCAGAAGTAAAAAAAAAACACAGCGATCCAACATATTTTATTACAAGTGATAAAATATTGAATTTTCCTTTAAGGCTTTAAAGTCGTTTTTGTAGGACCATTATATGCTAGTTGACTAATCTCATCAAATTTGATATAATATGCACATTTTTTTGCAATGTATTTCACCGAGACCGATATCCAAATATAATATTGTGCAAGAAGCAGGAAATTAAAGCGAGGTTATATTTGTTTTGTTGTATTTGATCAGCACCTCCCCTAAGAGTTAAGCTAACCCGTATGAAAGGAAAGGAATCACTGCGCTTCTAGAACAGAAAATGCCAATGACGCAGATGGATCAACATAAATATAGCTGACAGCAACACAGAACTGTTTAAGCCAGGCTGGGTAAACAGAGTGTGGCCCTGGCTTTCCGTCTTCTTCTTCCTCACCAGTTCTCATGACAACCGTTTTGCTATCAGCTAACTAGAAGCTTAATCAGTCCGATAACTTTGCTTTTCTGGCCTATGTAGATGCAGGTGAATAATATAGTTTTTTAATATTGACCTTGTAATACAACAAATCAGAAAGCCGAACAGGGTATTAGCAGCAATAAAGTCTGGCGGCTCTGTATAGAAAAGCTGGAAGTGTCTTTTATTGGGGGTGTGTTACTATATATTACACAATGCTCCATAGATACAAGGTAATAACACGATCATCACGTGATACCACAGCTATAAAAGGCAAACTACAAAGCTAACAGCATTCATATGGTGTGTGCCACAATTCCCTTTGTTTACTTTTCTGAGCAAATAGCAGAAATAGCACATTTCACCCACCTACCAACTGTCTGTCTTTTTACTAGGGTTCTGCTAAGCAGGTTCGTAATTTGGGAGGGGGGGTCCGAATTTACAAAGCAGTGTCTCTCCTGTGCTCAAGTGGTATACGAGAAGGTAAGTGGTCTTCTGTGGTTTTTGTACACACCACCCAAGGTCTTGAGAATCCTGGTAGTCCTGGAGGCAATTGGTTCCAATTTCCTTACATGGGTGCAATTATCATGCGTTTGTGAGTACAATATATGCTACCTTTTTTGGATTTTAATAAACTGTTTTAGTGGTAATGCGCAAGGTTGGTGCGCCCTTCTCTTGTTGTTGTTTCTCAGTGTATTTGGAGTCCAAATTTACTCCTTAGCAATTGTAGCATTTTGCAATTTATTCGCTGTTGTGGGTTCCCACTTAAATTCCCACTTAAATTGACAATAAAAGATTTTTCTCCAAAAATGATCAATTACACATCGACTACTTAACTACTTAAAGAGGAAGTAAAGCTTCCTCTGTAACTTGTATCTGTAGGTACGCCTATGATAAGGCTTACCTGTAGGTACTGTATATATCTCCTAAACTTGCACCGTTTTGGAGACATTTACTTTGCATGCGACCAGCGACATCACTGTCGAATGCGCTCAGAAGGAACGGCCGGCCGTGCTGTTCCTTCAGAGCTCTGCGCCATGAACGGCGGCTCCCACGCGCATGCGCTGTAGTGATATCATCATGGCTCCGGCCAATCAGATGGCCGGAGGACGTGAACCCGGAAGGAAGACTTTAGAACATGTTGTCCATGTCAGTGGTGAGCGGAACCGCTGCTGGGGTTTCGTTCTAAGGTAAGTATTTCATAATGAGCTAGTATGCAATGCATACTAGCTCATTATGCCTTTGTCTTTCAGGTTTTTATTTTTTTATTTATTTTAAATTTTTTGGAGGTTTACAACCTCTTTAACCACTTGCCGACCAGCCACTGTACACATACAGCGGCATGTTGGCTCGTTCCCACCAAACAACGTATCTGTATGTGCCGCCGGGCACTAGCGATCGCTCCCCATGGAGACAGAACGGCGGTCTGCCATTGTAAACACAGCTGTCCGCTGTTCTGTTAGTGATGAACACAGGGATCCTGTGTTCTCTTATTTAGGAACACAGGTCCCTGTGTTCATTCCATAAGCCCATCCCCCACACAGTTAGAAAGCACCCCCTATGGACACATTTAACCCTTTGCTTACCCCTGGTGTTAACCACTTCCTTGCCAGTGTCATTAGCACAGTAACAGTACATATTTTTAGCACTGATTACTGTAGTAATGTCACTGGTTCCCCAAAAGTGTAAAAAATGTCAGTTAGGGTCCTATTTGTCCATCGCAATGTCGAAGTCCAGCTAAAAATCGCTGATTGCAACCATTACTCGTAAAAAAAAAAATAAAAATAAATACAAATGACATAAAACTTTCCCCTAGTTTGTAGACATGATAACTTTTGTGCAAACCAATCAATATACACTTATTGGGATTATTTTTACCAAAAATATGTGGCAGAATAAAAATTAGCCTAAAATGATGAAAAAATTAGATTTTTCTATTTTTTTTTTTATTGGGAATGTTAAGAAAGTAAAAAATATATATATATATTTTTTTTTTGAATTGTCACTCAACAAATAAAAATCGCACAGATGATACCACCAAAAGAAAGCTCTATTTGTGGGAAAAAAAAGACATTGATTTTATTTGGGTACAGCATCGCATGATTGCGCAATTGTCAGTTAAAGTAATGCAATGCCAAATCGCAAAAAATGGCCTGGTCATTAAAGCAGGAAAACATTCTGGTCCAAAAGTGGTTAAGGACCAAGCCTATTTCTGACATTTGTTGCTTACAAGTTAAAATCAGTATTTTTTGCAAGAAAATGACTTAGAAACCCCAAACATTATGAATATATTTTTTAGCAAAGACTCTGGAGAATTAAATAGCAGTTGATGCAATATTTTATGTCAAACGGTATTTGCCCAGTAGTCTTTCAAAAGCATTTTTTTTTTAAATAAATTAAAAACAAACGTAACAGTTAATGCCCCGTACACACGTGCAGATTATCTGAAGACTTTTGTCGGCAGACTTACCAAAACCATATAATATGAGGTCAAACCTAAACACTTTAAATTTGTATGCAATCCGGCAGGCCCTTGCACTACATAGAAAAGGTAAGTCTGCAGATAATCTGCACGTGTGTATGGGGCATAAGTTAGCACTTTTTTTTTGTATATTGTGAAAGATGATGTCACGCCAATTAAATGGGGTACCTAACATGTTACAGTTCAAAACTGCGCACGTAGAATGGCGACAAACTACAGTACTTAAAAATCCACACATGCATAGTTACATAGTTACATAGTAGGTGAGGTTGAATAAAGAATATAGTCCATTCAGTTCAACCTGTGTAGGTGTGTATGGCTGTAATCACCTCCCATACCCCTGAATGTTTTTATCCTTGAGGTGTACATCCAAGAGTCTTTTAAACATAGCCATACTCACCACAGTAACTACCATTTGTGGTAGAGAATTCCACAGTCTAGTAGCCCTTACTGTAAAGAACCCCCTGCGTGGCCTGAGGTTAAAACACTTCTCCTCTAATCGCATTGTATGGCCTTGTGTCTTCATGTAATACTTGCAACTGAATCGTTTTTTTTCTATGCTGAGATCACCGTTGAGGTATTTATAAATTGCTATCATGTCCCCTCTCAGGCGTCTCCGCTCCAGGGAGAATAAATAAAGCGATTGAAAGCGCTATATAATTAAGGTCCTCCAAACCCCTAATCAGTTTAGTTGCCCTTCTCTGGACTCTTTACAGCTCCAACACATCCCTTCTGAGGACTAGCAACCAGAACTGGACAGAATACTCCAGATGCGGTCGGACCAGAGTTTTATAAAGTGGAAGGATTATAGTTTTATCTCTGGAAAACATCCCCTTCTTTATGCATGCTATTATTCTGCCGGCTTTGGCAGCTGCAGCTTGACATTGCATGCTATTGCTAAGTCTATCTTCTACTAAGACACCCAGATCTTTCTCCATTTTTGATTCCCCCAGAGATTTCCCTCCTAAAGTGTATTGTGCTTTTATGTTTTTTGTCCCCAAATGCAATACCTTACACTTGCGACACTTTAAAAACTTTAAAAGTTACCAGTTTAAAGTTACAGAGGAGGTCTTTTGCTAGAATTATTGCTCTTGCTCTTAGGATTGCGGCGATACCTCAAATGTGTGATTTGAACACTGTTTACATTTGTGGGCGCAACTGCATTTTCTTTGGTGCGCGAATACGCAGGGACAGGGGTGCTTTAAACCTTTTTTTTTCTTATTTATTTATTTATTTATTTTTTACACTGTTCCTTTTTAAAAAAAAAAAAATCGGATCACTTTTATTGCTGTCACAAGGAATGTAAACATCCCTTATGACAGTAATAGACAGTGACAGGTATTTTTTACAAAGGGATTGGGGGGTCTAAAAGACCCAAGACCCCTCCACTGCACTTCAAAGTATTCAAAATTCTTAATTCCGTGTTTTTGAATACTTTTGATTTTTCAAAATCAGCGCCGTTGGCAGCTGAGTAAACCAGAAGTGACATTGTGACGGCACATCTGAGACCCGATCAAAGCTGATTCCTGAATAGTTCGGGACTCCGACCAGCCAGTCGAAATGCCGGCTGATCGCTTGGATCTCCAGGTGGGACGGGAGACCTGGGCGGAGCGGCGGAAGGGGGACGTCCCCTCCCACTCCTTGTGATAACGGCCGAGTGGCTACTTATCCGCATGAATGGTTATCACCTGAAAGCTAACCGTTCGGTAAAACCGATACCGGGGTAAAGCCTGCCGCTGCAGCCATCACCCCGGTACAATCACTTCAACAAACTGATGTACAGGTATGTTGTTTTGTGGGAAGTGGTTAAAGTGCCACTAAACCCACATCATAAAAAACTATTAATAAATGGTGTATTACATACTGTTCATATTCACTCAATAACTATGATATTTGTCTTCTGTATTCTGCAAAAAACCTGGTTGATCCTGCTGCTCTCTATCTACCCCCTCTGTTCATGTCCCCAATTCAGCTAGGGATTTTGCAGCTGTGGTGGCAACTCTGCGTATGCTCAGTTTTCAGTGATTTTCTATGCCGAGCATTTCCTCCCTATCACATCTGAGCAGCCCATGTGACTATAGAGTCACACATGTGGGTGTATACAAAGTGGTAAATGACAGCCCAATCCCTCCCTTCTCCTCCATGCCCACTAAAAAGCTAAACACATTGGGGGCGGGATATTACATGTAGATTAAAGGAGGCTGCGCCTCCCTCTTATTCTAAGACACTGGCTGGAGGGGCGTGACACAGCCTGTGACTGGCAGAAATCCACCCACACCATGTTATTGCCAAAAAAAATACAAATTTTCTTTCAAATATATATTTGTAAAACAGTTTATTGGTATTTATTATTTATTTTTACTCTGTATTGCAAAGGCTGTTTTTTTATTTTGAACATGTGACCAGCAGCAGACTAGGAGCTCCTCCTGCTTATGTTTCCCTGCAGACAGGCTGAGAAAGAGCTGGGTCATGTGATAGCTGTATATCGATTAGGAAAAAGGTACTTGAGGTGTTTTTTTTTTTTTTTTATTAAAATAATTACAGTGCCATCATCCAAATACAAAAATAGAGGGGACAATGTAAAATGAAACAGTGTGCATTTAGTATCACTTTAAGGGCCCTGTAATCTGTTTTTAATTAAATGCCTTCTTATAGTGTTTTTTTCTGCCCCTTATCACATCCTCTCCTTTTCCCTCTCATTTTGTTTTTAGGGAGAGCAGTGCACATTAGTTAAGGTCATGTGAAAAGCTCTATTTGTGCCACAAACTCCATAGTCAATAGCCCATGTTGGGAGTGATCAAGAGAGGGTGGCTAAGTTCCTACATACAGTGGGATCATTGAGAACGAACGTAGCCACCCTCTAACAGGAAGTCGGAGCCCAGCAGCAAAAAAGAAAAAAAAGAAATTCAGAAATTGGAGCAGGTTGAGATCAAAAGAAGGTACTTTTATGAGTTATTAAAACATACGTAAATTTAATTGAAACCAGAGTTTAGAGTCACTTTATGTAGCATTTACCAACCATTAGGCTGCCCATAGAGAACTGTTTGTAAGGACATTCTTTCCTGCCATCATTAAGTCCAAAAATGTAATTCAAAAGCCTTTCAAATTTCTGCCAGGAATCGAAGATCATTAAATAGGTTTCAATACAATATGTATGTTTCCTGAACAAAAACCACATGCACAGTTAGGGCTCATTTACACTTGCTTCGACTTTGCCACACATTAAAGCGCCTACTGTTTTAACATTCTTTTTCAATGTGTTTTTGATGCTTCTGTGATGCTTTTTTGAAGCTTTGATTTTCCATTTGTTTTAAAGGGGCTCAGTAGAAATCCGGCTCAGTAGTACTCCCAACTCAGTAATACCCCCAGTTCATTATTACCCCCATTCAGCAGATCCCCAGCTCATTGGTACCCTTGTTCAGTAGATCCCTGGCTCAGAAGTACCCCCAGCTCTACTGCTACCCCAATCAATAGTACCCTCAGCTCTTCTGACCCCCCCCGCTCAGTAGTAAACTCCACCACTGCTGATCCCCTGCTCATTAGTAACCCCCAACTCTACTGATCCCTCATTCGGTAGTAACCCCCAGTTCTGCTAATTCCTCACTCAGTAGTAACTCCCAGCTCTGCTGATCCCCCACTCAGTAGTAACCCCAGGCTCTGCTGATCCTTTGGTTTGGTGATTCTCATCTCTCTCAAGTCCCCGATCACCTACTGCTATATTGCTCCTATGCTACACACCACGTGTGACATCTGTTATTTTATCCCACCCTGGTCCCCCCAGCTCTGCTAATTCTCCACCACTCAGTCCTTTCTTTCTCTAGTCCTTGCCCACCTCTCACTATATTGCTCCAATGCTGCTCACCACATGTGACATCTGCTAGTTCCTCCTGCTCTCGTCCCCCAGTTCTGCTGATCCTCCACCTCTCAGTCCTATTTCTCTGGTCCCCACTCACCTTTTGCTGTAGCGTTCCCACATTGCACATGACGTTTGCTGTCTGCTAGTTGCTCCACTCTGGTCTGGATCTTGCTTACCTTCCTGCTGCTCCATTCTGCACACCAGATGTAACGTCTGCACCAAACACTCCCAGAATAAATACACATGGAACTGGAAGTGACTACAGATGATGCCTTTGCTGTTGTCTTTATAGACAAGGAAGACTCACTGCTCCAGGTGAATCAAGAACCCTGATGATGTACAGGTGCATGCCTCGGGTCGCCTCCGCAGACAATCAATAAAGAAGAAATGGCTGCACTCCAGGTATCATCAAAATTCTGGTTTATTAACTGAACATCCCAATGTGGCAAACAACAGGTAGACACGTTTCACACACTAGCAAGTGTGCTTAATCATTACTATATCATTTGCTTTTCTCTTGTTGGCTCCCCAGTGCATCCTGGAATATCTCATACCTCCAATATCTCCAAAGCAAAGCTAACTGCTGGAGATGCTGTTAGCGAGCATTGTGATAGACTTCTATAAAGGCTTTGGAGATGCTTTGAAGCATCAAGAGAGTGACATGGAGTATAACTTTTGAAACAAAGCAAAGCAAACACAAGAGTGTGAACCGGACATTTTGGTGTGTATTGATAGAGCTTTTTTTCCTCAGGGAACACTAACAGGCCAGATTTTAAGTATTACCTTGGGGAGATGCAGACTGGAATACTGCAATCACTGAGCAGCAAATTATATCACTTGTGATGTATTTCAATTTTCTTGCAAACCTGGCCAGTTAGTGTGCCCTGAGGACCGGAGTTGAGAAACACTGGTTTAGACTGAGGGTCAGAGGTCCTACAGCATCATAGGATAGTCAGGGGAGAATGAAAACTCCTCCTACAAGCTTTTACCAGACACTGATAGAAGTCACAAGACTGCTATATACTGCTGATGAGAAAAAGAATTTAGCAGTTTATATTTACTAAAATAATTGCATGTCCATTTTCTGTGTACTGTAGGAGACCAGATATAGTGAATGCATGGTCTTGGGTTTAGAAACACTTTAAAAAGTTTTGGCTGAAGCAAGGATTTGAAAGAAGACATGAAGGTCAGTGGCAAAAATGTATTAAAGTTTGAGAATCAGTACTACTGTCAGGCAACTAAGCTTTTCAGAAGGAGGTCAGCAATGGCAGCCTTCATTGGTGATTCCATCATAGGTTTTATTTAAGCTGTGGTAAAATGCTAGAACAAGTATTAGAACATCAGCTACACATCGATTACATTCAGGAGTTGGCAATGGCAGCCTGCACATTTCTCCCATAACAAGTTCCCTTTAAGTTATTTATTAGTTATGTGATGCATTAAAACATGAAGCTATGCTGCACGGTTAATCTAGAAGGAAATAATTGGTTTAATAAATGAAAATATAATTTCCATTGAAGTCAGGTGATTGACAATTTGTGTCAATGAGTGCACAGTCTATCTGCCTTTCGTAAACCAACCCCATTTTGTAGGTAATGCCTATGAAATCTATATCCCTGAGGAAGTGGCCGGAAAACACGTAGGAAGGAAATATTTCAATTACTTCTGACTTCTACCTTAACAGTTTTATTTGTTGTTGCTCAATTGAAATTTGTCCTTATTGACTGTACAATTTTTAACATTTTGTGATTTTTTTATATTTTATTATAATGTTATTTGTTTTTAAGAGATGCCAAGTTAAGTACGTTTTTGTGCTTCTGTGGATCTTAGCTATCTCCCCAAATGTTTGTCACAAGACAGTCCCTTGAAGCTTTCTTCTCACCTTGATACAAAATTAAGCTGGTCATATGCTGTTGATTTTTTTTTTTACCATTCATTTTTTTACCATTCACAATAAACGAAAAAAAAAAAAAAATACCTCCATCCGCCCACCACTGTCAGAATGCACAAATTAGCATCTGCAGCCAATCAGCCAGATCAATTGAAAAATTTCCAATATATCCCTTTGACAGAACAATCGCGTTCTGTTGAGCTGAAGAACCCGTCACTGATCAAAATTTGCATGGTTCAGTAGGGATTTCAATAAGTAAGATGACCAATGGTGAGAGAAGAGACTGAGAAAATTCCTGCTTCTGCCTACAGCAGAATAACATCATCACTTGAGCTTAGGCTGAGGCACTTGATTGGAGTTAACTGCCTTTTTATGGTTACTGATAAGGGTGGAGCATATTTAAAGAAATTGAGTGTTGCTGTACATTGTGATGTTAGTAGTTTATTCATCCAGACTTGGATAGTTACTGAAAGATGCAATTTAAAATCTATATTCAATCACTGAGCAATATGAACCCCAGTTTTTAGCATATGTGAGGTACATTACCATGAATCTCAATCTCTGAGGACGTCAGTTTGATGACGAAACGCGTAAGTTTGGAACGCACGTGGTGACATCAGTAGACGTGATTGGAACGCATACCGGACGTTGTTTGCGTTTCCATCTCTAGCCTACAGTTCCTAGCACAGCGGTGGAACACTGCATGGAACGTATATGCTGGAATCACTTGATCCTGTATCTGTGTTTTTTTAAACCGTTTTAACCCAGGATTGGGTAACTAAATTGTATACGGAATTCCACCATGAAATTCCTTTCTAATTATTGCCTAGCAAAGGAGTCATCCATTTAAGAAACCAGGAAGCAGCAGGATCGCTACCTTGTGGACGTCTCATCTTGGTCACGGTGACCACACAAGCTCCTTTGATCTTATTGCTATACAGCAAGTAAGATCAACTACATCTGGTGAGTAGGCAATTCACCTATCTCATTGGCACTTTTGGGGTTTCTCCGCTATCATTTATCTACCCACTAGGAAGATTATTTGGTGGATGGCCTATCTATTTTCCCAATTTTTGGATTCACGGAGCACTTTATATGTTCAAGCACTTTAATTGATTGTTACGGTCTATACAAAGCATTTTCTATTAATATCTATTCTATTCTAATATTCTATTCTATTAATAATTAATCTATTTATATTTGTATTTTTTTTATATGTATATGCACTTTATATCACTTGTATGATCTTTTACGGATTTTTTACACTTATTTATTTCACCTAGAGTATATAGAGTATACGTTTTTATGAATCACTATGCAATAATTTGATCAAATTTATGCAATTATATTTATTTTTAGCAAGCGCTATGGAAAGTGTACAATAGGTACACGTACTTTTATCATACATTACCATGAAATCTAGATAGTGTATTAACTTTTACTTTTACCAAACCCATGCTATAAAATAGTTAAGCTTATTATTATAAGCATATTTCACTTTTGAAGACAAATTTGTGAAAACCCAGCTATGTTTGACGTGTTCCCATTCTTAAAACAGACTCTTTTTTTCCCCACATTTTTCTTACCTTTTGAATGTTTATTAAGAGAAGGTGTCATGGCTGACTGCAAGGTTTTCTTGAACAATCTTAGAGTGAGTCTGCCCCAAGTCTATCCTCAACAACATATATAGCAAGAAAGCCTAGCCCTACACCTTTAACCCTTTGTTAGGACAGTGTTTAAATCTAGTTATAATTGATAATAAAGATCTGCCTGCACATTACAGACAGGGTTCATTTTGGCAAACACAGCTGCCCAGCCCCCTCATAATCAAAGAGAACTATGTAGGATTTTTCCTTACTAGACAGTCCATAATAGAGCATATAAAAAGTTATGCTACAATTTTTAAGTATTTTGTTAGTTATACTATGCAAATAGGGATATATTGTATAACAAATATAAAGTAGGTGTTCTCCCAATTTGGACAGGAAGTGTGTCACTCATAAGATCCCCAAGTGAAAATAAAGGAAGCCTAAAAAAAGAAACAAATGCAGCCATCACATCTAAGGATAGATAAGCTGAAACATATACAATTTTTGTTCTTTGATTTAGACACACTTTAAATATAGTCTTTAAAGTCTGCATTAATATTATATTTAATGACTTGATGTCATCACTGTACTACTTCCCTTTCTTTTGGTAATGTTATTCACAAACTAACCTTTCATTTGATACTGGTTAGCAGGATGATAGTATTCTCAAAGATTAAAAGTAGAAATCAAGTATTTGACTGTTAAAAGTGTGTACTTTCAACTCTATGAACCCATCTGTATAGTGAATAAAAACACATTCCAAGGTCATTACATGTAGCAAAAATCTGATATTGCTAAAACCATCTAAGCATTATTGATTCTTACCATTGACATTGTATCGGTAAAGCAAGTTTCAAAGGTCCCTAAACACTTCTGTGTAAAGAGAAGAATCAATTAGATAGAAAACAATGAGCTCTTTGTCATTGGATGTTTTTTTAACTCCACTCAGCACTATTCTTGTGAATTGTCAATACATGACTCAGGAAATTCCAGGGAACAGTGGAGACCAATAAATGAACAGCTAATAATATCCAGCAATCACTGCAGCTGTGATGAAGTCAGAATGTCTCCACAGTTCTACTGAGAAGACAAGGCAAAAATTAAATATACAAAATTATATGCGTATATTCCTCATGTTTTCCATTTTTTTTAGGTGTATAAATGGTTTGATATATTTATAGACCTTAATCCGATTCAGCTGACTATAACTATTTCACCAAAATCCCCACTGGAGCCCAGCAGGGAGCATTTAAATTATATGGTAGGTTAAAAGGTTTAAAGATAACAGTGTTTTGTAGACAAAAACCCAACCTATTAAGTGAATGCAGCTTTATAGCATAAAAACTTGATGTAACAGATCCCCAGGTAAATGTCCAGAACAGATAAAGCTGCATCGTAAGGCATTTTGGTTTTATAATCAGAGGTAAACATGCATCAATTAATGGAACTGACCAAAGGAAGTACAGTACACGGGGGAAAGGAAACAAGATATCAAACCTGATCTTTTATGAAAGAATATACATGCAAAAAAAGTATTGGTACTAACATCTAACAATACAATATTTAAACTGGCTTTAGTATCATCCTTTTAGAAAGTTTAGGCCAGATCATAAATTTCACCAAAATTCTAACCATGAGGTCATATGTAGGTTGTGTAATCAACAGGGCCCTCTGATTCCTTCTGTATTGTAACTGTACTGTCCGCCCTCATGTTGGAAAACACTGCACAAACTGTTGGCGCTATAAAAAATCCTGTATACTAATATTAATATGTAAATTTAACATATTGTATTATTTACCCATTAAGGCCTCCCTTGTGTAGACATCCAAAAACCCAGAGGCTGCCTCTAGGTGCTGCTATCTTGGATATGATGTTAGCAGCCCCAGCAAACTCAGCTGTTGCTCAAGTGATCTTGCATATTATTCCTTTTTACTGTTCCCCTGCTGCTGTACGAAAGTTATGTAGGGAGGTGGAACGATGGGCAGAGGAGATGGGCCAACACAGTTAGCAATTAGACACTCACATAAAAGGAGAGGGCTATGACATACAAGGAGGGGGCTATTCTAGGGAATTGACTGTCCTGAAGTTTTCAAACTTTCTAGCAAGTTCAAAAGCACGTTAAAAGTGATTAAAAAAAAAATTTATGAAAAGTAACACACTACAAGTACGCATTTCAATTACATGATTTTTTTTTTTTTGTTAATCTGTAATTTTCTAACGTAGTGACTGGATTTCCTTACGTTAATAAAGATGCAGGCCCATTAGGTCTCTTCTTTAAGCTTTAGGCCCCTTTCACACGACCATTCCGATCAGATCCACCTGCCAGTTTTTCAGACGTATCTGATCGAAATCCCAGTATTATTCTATGGGCAGGCAGTTTACATCTGATTACCTCCGAGTATGTCTGGGTATGAAAAAGAAAATGGAAAAAAGTATATTCACATCTGTTTAAATCCCCCTGGGACTGGTAAACTCTGTTTTTAATCAATCACCGGATTGAGGAAAGAACTGAATGGATATGGATGTCACAAAATTGACATCTAGGGGCAGCATAGTGGCTAAGTAGTTAGTACTCCTGCCTGGTAGCACTGGGGTTGTTGGTTCAAATCCCAACCATGGACCTTGCCTTGAGTTTGCATGTTCTTCCTGTGCCTCTGTGGGTTTTCTCCAGGTATTCCACTTTCCCACACTTCAAAGACATGCTGGTAGGTTAGATGGCTCCTGTCTAAATTGTTCCTAGTATGTGTATGTATGATTGTCAGTTAGAGACCTTAGATTGTAAGCTCCTTGAGGGCAGGGACTCATGTTAATGTACATTCTATACAGTATGTAAAGTGCTGTGTACATTGATGGCGCTACCTGAAATAAGTAAATAAAAAAATCTCTTCTGTTTAGTTTTGATACAGGAAGGGATCTGTTCACAGATCTGCTGCTGACTGGTATAGCCATGGCCTTTGAATTATTAGATCTCCCTAAATTCTCTGTATTTGGTAATGGCTAACATGATACATGACCCTCAGCAACATATGTTAAAGTAGACAAAACATACTGCTTACATCTAGACGAAAAAATGCTAAGAATAAATAAAATTAATAATTAAATTGAATGTGGTACTGTAACAACCAATAAAGACATTTAAAAGATCATAGCTCCTTGTGTTTTTTGCATTGTTTAAGTTGATTTTAAGTGCATTCATAGTGCTAGTCAACTCAAATTCATTCTGCTAGGTCATGGTAATATTAACTTCAGTAATCTTTTAAAGGTGTTAGAGACACGCACATTCTGTTTCTGAAATATCTGACTGTAACTAATGCAATCATATGCTTACAGCTGCAGCAACGCTACTAAGAAAATGAAGTCTGAAATGAGAACACAACAATAGTAAGGACTTAGCTTTTTTTCATGGACAGTAATACAATGAACATCTTTTGTCATCTTATGTCTAATTCCAGATGTATTCATTTTTCTTTATACTATAGTAGTAAAAGATATAGTGATTGTATAATTACATTGGAGTCAGAAATTGGTTGCAGCCATAACAGTATCAAGTCAGGAACAGGGAACTTCTCAGGAAATACCCTTCACTCTGCAGCATTTCTCATCCTTTTCCTTATCTAAACTGTTACTCAAGAAGTACGATCTATATCCTATGTTATAAAAATAATGGAAAGTGTCTGAGGTTTATGAAAAGAGAATGAACTGTATTAGCAAAGGTGGCATATTGCAATATAGAGTCAATGGCAAGGTTGAAAACGTCCCCCTATCCTCTATCACAGATGTGCAAAATTACCATATAGGTCAAAGACTAAATATCAAGCAAATAGTATTGGTACTGTATATTTTGTCAGAGGAGGACATTATTGATTATCAATGAATGCAACAATCATGAATAATTGTAAAGATACAAACAAAAATATTTAAGAAGAGCTTTCAGTCTACTTGCTATCTTCCTTAAATTGCTACTGTACTTTATTACATTGAATGGAGACCTTCTACTTCCACGTGCATTATTTTTTAACCTTCACTCCAGTTCAGTGGAGAGTTCAAACCTAACAATATTCTCAGACATTGCACTGTGCCCGAATCTGTCTTGTACAGTTACCTGTCAAGCAATCTTAGCAACACCAGATCACCAGTTTAATGAGTGAAGAACAATTGGTACTGTAATTGCAGCTTTAAATATAGTGAAAAAGCTTTTCTATACAGTAATATATGGCATTGAACAGTGTGAAGCTTCTCACCCCAAGAATGGCTTCTGTCAAGAACATGGGAACTATAGTCCAGCATAAGATGTATTACCGAAATTGTTAATATACCCTTCATTTTTGTAGACACTATAATTGTAAAACACATGTAGTTCAATGTGTATTCAAAGAATATTTTTTTTTCAGAGAGAGTAGGGAAGGTTGGCACCTCTGTCAGGTTTGTACTGTTGTCTTTGCACCCACTGGGGAGATTCACTCTCTCTAACTCTCCTGGTGAACAGCAGTAGAGGGAAAATCTTTGATTGAGGATACTTGCTATGGTGCTATGGTGACAGCTGTGTAATAGGGATGAGCTTTGGTTCAGTCCAAACCCACAGGGGAGCTTTAAGTGTTGGGTCAATCAGCTACTGGCCATGTGGCTATATTAGGTCAATGATGTCACTAACATCCCCACCCCTTTGTGTACATGTAGCTGTGGGGTGGGGAGTTCCATACCCACAGCTGTCTGGCCTGGTACTGACAGCTTCCCTCCAGGTTTGGCCAAATATGGGCCTGGACCAAATCCAAGCCAAGCTCATCTCTACTGTGTTGAAGAGAGATTGGAAGTAGACCTCTAGTCTTCTCACTTCCTGCTGTGTCTTCAGAAGGGAAATCTATGCAATGGGACAAAGAAATAAAATCCTTCTCTACTCTATCCAAAAGTAAGAAAAAAAAAAAAAAAGTTATGGCATTAGGTACAATTTAACATGTAAATGAAAATTGCAGCTCCATCATTTCCCAGCCTTTGCCACTGAACTGCAGCTCACAAGCCATAGTAATTTCAGTTATAAATTAGAGTAACTCCTGCACAGTGGAGAGCAGAATGCACACATTATAATAGTAGTAGGATCACTACAGCAGTGATCATGAAATTACAGGGGTGATAGCATTTGGGATTATGGATCATGCATGTAAAGACATTTTGAATCATGACCCAGCAGTTGACAAACGGCATAGCTGTGCCATAACATCACAATTTATTTACATGCTATGTGTTTGATAGATAAGCATTTCATGCATGTATAAAATAAATGTATGCCATTTGAAGTAGCTTACAATTTTTTACAGTTTTTAAATCTAATTTCTCCAGCTGGATTTCTTATTTGCATTTACTTCAAAGCCCTGTTATTAGAACATTTTAAATGTGTGAGTGACTAATGGAACTGAAAAATGTCACTGCAGTATATCAGAATTAAGAAATTCCTTAAATACTTGGTTTGTGCATGGGGCTCAAAACTACAACAGCATATCAGTGTGACTATTTTGGGGGTCATAACGAAAGCTACAGAAGGTCCATTCAGTGACAAAAAAGATACTGTTTAAAGTGACCTTGTATGAATCATTATACAAGAGGCTCAATTCATTGTCAAGTTTGGGAAAGAACTGTACCGGACAAAAAACTGTAAATGCACTCTGCTGCTTGTCTTGTCCTTGAAGAATGCAATCACTTGTTATCAGCTTGGTAGCAATTATACTGATTCCAATGGCCTCTTTTGTCCTTGATGTATAGCTTACAAATGCTTTACACGCAATAGACTGTCTGAATCATGAATTCTCTTAGTCCTTAACTAAAACTGTAAATACGTGTTTTGTATTCCTTCTCAAGCCCTTTCACACTCCAAGCTTAAAGAATGCGTTCCCACATGTAAAACTTCACCTAAATTGTATAGTGCTATCTGTACCACTGTTTTCAAAAGGACAATCCTCACTTATTTCAGGCAATGTACTCTGTAACTTGTTTTGGTCTAATATAGCAGAGTCTTTTGGCAAGTGCTAATAATGAACACCATTTGTAAATTGCCATTATGGAGAGTCAGGCAGCTACCCAGAGCCTAAAGCTCCTGATGAACATATCTACCCAAAATACCAACAGTTGTACTCAGTAAGTAAAATAAGCCCTACTCCCATCTGATTACAGTGTCTATACACTTCTTGGATACAGTATGGAGGGGTTAGAACTTATGACTTTTTTTATTCTTGTCTGTGCCCTAACTGGGGAAATGCATCCTCTCTTTTAGTTCCAGTGATCACAGAAAGGGATGGGAATTCCACAATTTCCTAACTGTCACCAGAGCAGGTGATGTGGGGAAATCTTCCTTTGGGGACACCTGATCAACTGACAGCTGTCTAGGAGGCCATGACTTTGAAGATTTAGCACTACCCCCGCAGGGGCTGCTGGTAACTGACTCTCCTACTCCTGCACAGCAAGGCAACAAGCATTCTCCGATTGCATCCAAACACAAGAAGTCAGTCTATTGACTTTGTTTTTATGTTTTATTAGGGGTAACAACTTGGATGGGGTGAAGGGATATATGGGATGCCCAACTTGAATCAAAGAACAATAACCAGGGAAAACATCCTCCCTGAGTACAAGATCTTGAACTATCCTCCTTCATCGACACTGACAGTTTCCGAAGATAAAATGCAAAAAAACTCTTAAGCACTGGGAACCTCAGTCCTTTTAGAAAGTAGCACAGTGATGTTGATTTACTAAAGCTGGAGAGTGCAAAATCTGGTGCAGCTGTGCACAGACACCAATCAGCTTCTAGGTTTTTTGTCAAAGCTTATATGAACAAGCTGAAGCTAGAAGGTGATTGGTTACTATGCATAGTTGCACCAGATTCTGAGTGCTCCAATTTTATTAAATCTCCCTCACTGCGTTGTAAGCTGCATACTTGAGCATCTCCAACTCCATCATAGACACTGATCCTTGCTCTACTTCCTGCAGAACTACCTGCCCACCTGGCTTCTTCTCCCCCAGCCCACCCGGCTGCTCCGAAGATCTCCCAAGGCAAAGAATAGAAAGCGTTAAACACAACGTTGTCCTCCTGAAAGGCTTGCTAAATGTGGCAGTCTTCCTCCTTGTGAATCCCTTGGTATGCTGATGTACTCACACTGTCTTCCTTGTTCCCACTGCTCTCAGGTGAGATTCCAAGTCAAACTGTTCTGTTTAATGGATCTCCCTAGGCCATCCTGTGCCCAGCTTGGAGGAAGAGCCCCCCCCCCCCGACACCAGGGTGCCCTCCTAGGCTACCAACAGTCTCCTCAGCACTCCATTTTCCACCTGACTCCTGTGCTAGAATGGCTCATCCATATTTAGTGGTTGACTCAGTCACCCTGTCATGCCCACTGCCTGAGGATTGGCCAGGTTCCCCTAAGTATGCAGATAAACTCTCCAAACTTCCAGAATCAGAGGGAGGCACCACCTCTGTGAGTCATCCAGCCTAACCTGCAGTAAACCCTGACCCAGATTCAGACTCACTTTACCATGAGTCAATAAATTTGCCTGCACTATTCTAGTAGCACACCAGAGGATGCTACAGAGAGATTGCTGGATCTCTGGGACAGGAAGTGATTACATATCTCAGTGGGGCACAGACAGCAGAAAGAAGAACATTAATAAGGGTTTTAACCCTGATCTATTTTTTCAAAATGTAAAACAATTTGTACGTATAGATATACTTAAGCAGGCAATGGAGATTGTGGGTTGTTTCTCTTATGTTCTACGTGTAAAACATGGTCTCAGCACAGCCTTTGATTGCTTTTTCCCTCCACTGTACTAAAATATAAAGTATGGTCCTGGTGCAGTCATTTAGAGGCTGTTCCTATACTACGCTTTACAAATTTATACACCAGTCAGCAGAAGTAGGGAATAAAAATCAGAAGGTGTTCTGCTTTCCACATCTATACGGTAAGCGTAAAAACAAAAGGAAAAATCCATCTGTTCCACTTGCCTGCTTCATTAGGTATGCAGTGGTGGTGGTGTGGAATATTTTAAACAGCTGATAATGAATGTGGCAGCTGGTATACTCAGCAGGCTTACCTAGTACTGAAGAGATTAAATGTTATCCACAGTGACATTAGAGGTGCACAGGAATGTAGAAAAGAATATAAGGAGGAAACTCAAAGAAGTGTAAAAAGGGTGCAAGGATAGAGCTCAAAGAAATGTAGCGTGGAGCAAGAAAGCACATAAAAAAAGTGGACAGGCTGAGCTAGATGCATAAAGGGGTAACAGATATGTAGAGCAGAGGTGGAAGGGGAGATCAGATAAGACCATTCAGTTCACAGTGAAGGGGTCCATTTCACTGGTGTCAGAAAAAGATTGAAACCAATCAGATATTGTTTTTTTAATTAGTCCTGGAGTGCCATTTATCAATTTCCAATTTTCTTGGAAACAGCCTGTAATTTTTCTATTGTCTGGTCATACACATCTACTATTCAATGCATGTCAAGCAAGCTCCCTATGACTAAAATCCATTAAAGCAGAGTTCCGGCCTAAAATACCTTTTTTAACTAAAAATACCCCTTTAATACTAATCCATCGCCCTTTACAGAACTGCTATTCTCATACTTACAAGGTGTATAGTATTGGATTTTAGTCAAAATCTTACTTTTAAAAACGCTGTCTGAGCATGGCCATCTTGGATGTGGGCATCTGAATCCACAGTGTAATCTGCTGTGTCCTTCTTCCTGATTCCAGGGAGTGTTCTGGGAGTTCTTCCTGATTCCAGCCTCCTGGGAGTGATGACAAACAGCTCCCAGGATGTAATGCAAAGGCAGAAGTGATGCAAGTGGCCATCACAACAGAGGGGGGAGAAGGAGGAAGTACAATCAAAAATGCCCTGAAAATAAGGTAAGGGACCCCCAAAAAAAATTGAAAATGCCCAATTGTTGATCAACATAGCGAGCACTCCAGGAATCACTAAAGTTGCAAAACAGGCAGCTTTAAATAGAAACTGATCTTTCATCAGATTCATTGAGACAGCAATGCCAGTTCCTTCAAGATTTCTGATATGCTGGAATGATAATGTCTGCCTATATAAGCCAATTTCAAAGTAAAACTTTGGCCCGGCTATAGTTTTATAATTTGCTAATTCTTTACAAACAGTAAGTAAACTTTATAACAAGCAGTTACTGACTTTTGTGGGTTAAGCATCTATTGGAGCAGTTCATCTTCAAATTTTGAACTTTGATTAATTGCTCCACAGTGGCTTTATCTACACAGGTTAGAGAGGGGTTAGTTTAAGTTAATGTCGTGCTTATTAAGAATATGTAAATATTTGAATGTCCATAGCTTGGTCATAGTTTTACATTTTGACCAGCAGAAATGTGGACCATTTGTTAGATGCAACAAAAGAAAACTCGATTTGTTGTTGGTGTGCACACTGGGGCAGCCAATTCATTTGTTTTTATCCTAGGGATACATTTTTAGAACATCTATTCTTTTGATGCCATCAATGTTTTTTGGTTAGCTCTTGCTTAAGGTAATCCCTACATTATTTGATTGTCTCTAACAATGCTTAGGCCACTGTGTAAGCAATAAATATCCCAAAACATTTTTGGCTATACTTCTCTCCTAAGAGGATGCACTTACTTATGCTCTCCTGCAACGCAGAATCAGCTAAAGCTCACTATTGGCTTGGTCACAGACCAAATCCAGACTCTGGAAGCATCCTGACAATAATGTCGGGATCCACACAGATGCCTGTTTGGCAGCTGTCTCAGTCTTTCAGCAGGCCACTGATCCAGCCGCTCCCACCCCCTTAACAGCCTGGAGCTCCAGTGAACGCTGAATGGGCAGAGCCAAGAGAGGTGACTGACAGTGACTGCTCAGAATGGACAGAGAACTGAATGATAAGTGGTCATGTGATTGATCGATTCTCAAGGTCATTAGGAAATTATATGTGTAATTTTTGCTCCTAGAACACCTGACGGTGCTCCTTGCATGTTGGGCCTCTGTATGTGGCCAGGCTGTGTAAAAGTCTCACACATGTGGTAATGCTATACTCAGGAGGAGTAGCAGAATGTATTTTGGGGTGTAACTGCAAGTATGCATCTACTGTATGTCAGAAATAACTTGTTATTGTGACAATTTTGTGTAAAAAAAAATAAATAAATATTTCTTAATTTCCCAAAGAATTTTGGGAAAAAATTACAAATTCAAAAAACTCATTATTCCTCTTACTAAATACCCTGGACTGTCTACTTTCTAAAAAGGGGTCATTTGGGGTCTATTTGTACTGTCCTGACATTTCAGGGCCTCAAGAAATTAGATAGGCCGTCGGTACATCAGGTGTGATCAATTTTCAATGATTGGCACCATAGTGTGTAGACCCTATAACTTTCACACAGACTAAATAATATCCAATAATTTGGGTTATTTTTACCAAAGATATGTAGCAGTATAAATTTTGGCCCAAGTTTATGAAAAAAATTACTTATTTGCAAAATTTTATAATAGAAACTAAAACAAAATGTTTTTTTTTTTCAGAATTTTCGCTCTTTTTCACTTATATCGCAAAAAATAAAAAACCCAGTGGTGATTAAATACTACCAAAAGAAAGCTCTATTTGTGTGAAAAAAATGATAAACAATTTGATTAGGTACAGCTTGCATGACTGAGTAATTATCATTCAAAGTGTGAGAGTGCTGAAAGCTGAAAATTGGTCTGCTCTTTATGGAAGTGGTTAATAGTGGCCAGGGTCGGGACAAGGGGTGGGCAGGAGCGGTGGCTGCCCAGGTCACTGTGTCATTGTGTGAGGTGAGGGGGCACCACAAGGAGATGGGGGATTTGCATTTGGTGGGGGAATTTTGGGGGAAGCAGAGACTGAGAATTGTTCTTTGGGGAAGTGAGCTAGAAAAAGTTATTTGTGGGGATTTGTGTTGGGCAGGAGATGGGGGAAGAGGATTTGGAGAGGCAGCAGATATTTGTGCTAGGAGGGGAAATTGTTATTGGGGGGGGGGGGGTTAGGGATTTGTGCTAGTAGGGATGATTGGAGAGTATTTTTGCTAGGAGGGAAACATTTTTTGGGTTGGAGGATTTGTGCTAGGAGGGGGCATTTGGAGTGGGGGGGGGGGGGTGGATGTATACTCAGAGGGGGAATTTGAGGGGTGGAGGATTTGTGCTAGGAGGAGTGATTTTGTTTGTGCTGGGGGAATTTGAAGTGGAAGAGGATTAAAGCTGAGAGGAGGGATGGGAGGCAAAGATTTGTGCTGGGGGGGGGCTTTTTCAGCAGGGGGACAGATTTTTCCTGGGAGGAGGGGGAATGTATTTTTAGGGGGTAAGCATGCAGAATATTGTTCAATTTTTTTTGGAGGGAAGATTTTTGCTAGCACATAATGCTTATACATCTTGGGGGGGGCGGGCACAGTTTGACATGTTTGCCCTGGGCTCTAGGTGGCCTTGTCCCAGGACTGATAGTGGCATGTGGTGTCCACATGTGTACATGTGACCTATGTGTTTCCTAAAATGCCAGTAACAGTGATAAATTAGACCGTCCTCTTCTAATGCCAGTAACAGTTATAAATTAGACCCTCCTCTTCTGGCTAACAGGACTTAGTGCTGGAAGTGTGCTGGGGCAATTTTCTCATGCATTTGTGTTTAAATGTTTTCGATTGCAATAAATAAATCTGAAAATGTTTCCTTTAACCACTTGCCAACTGCCTGCCGCATATATACTGCGGCAGGCTGGCTCGGCTGCGCGAATCGCCGTACCTGTGATCACTCCCCGCTTAGAGAGACGGTCACCTGTTGTAAACACAGCAGACCGTTGTTCTCTTTGAAATGATCACAGAGCGCCTGTGATTCTCCTATATAGGATCACAGGTCTCTATGATAATTTCACAAGTCCCTCCCCCCATACAGTTAGAAAACACTCCCCTATGCTCACAATTTACCCTTTGATCACCCCTAGGTTAACCCCCTTCCCTGCCAGTTTCATTATTACAGTGACTGTGCATATTTTTAGCAGTGATTACTGTAGTAATGACACTGGTTCCCCCAAAAGTGTCAAAAATGTCAGTTAGGTGTCTGATCTGTCCGCCGCATTGTTGCAGTCCTGCTAAAAATCGCAGATTGCTGCAATTTTTTAAAAAAAATAAAAAATAAAAAAATAAATAAATACAAATGACATAAATCTTTGCCCTAGTTTGTCGATGTGGTAACGTTTGCACAAACCAATCAAAATATGCTTATTGGGTTTTTTTTTTTACCAAAAATATGTAGCAGAATACAAATTGGCCTAAAAGGATGAAAAAAAATTGATTTTTAATTTTTTTTTTTTGGGAATGTTATATAGGAGAAAGTGAAAAATATTGTTTTTTTTTCCCCCAGAATTGTTGCGTTTTTTTTTTTTTGTTTAATGCGCAAAAAAATAAAAATCGCACAGGTGATCAAATACCACCAAAAGAAAGCTCTATTTGTGGGAAAAAAAAGGACATCAATTTTATTTGTGTACAGCGTCGCACGACCATGCAATTGTCCGTTAAAGTAATGCAGTGACATATCGCAAAAAATGGCATGGTCATTAAGGGGGCAAATCCTCCCGGTCCAGAAATGGTTAAAAGCATATTTAGACATAATGCACCTATTTAGGAAATTGTCATCATTTGCAAAGGTAAAAAAATGTACTGTTCTGTCTTGGGGATTTGCATTTCAGCAGCTATGTGGAACTCCCCAGGTTATTTTATCCAATACTACACAGTGAGTGTATATAACATGTAATTAGAAAAAAATGAAGGTGTGCAAACTGGTGAGTGTCCTATCAGCAGCAACTGATACTCCACTGGAGTGAGTGTATGGAAAAAGGTGTATGAGTGTGCTTGATAGTATATATAATCAAAATCATCAAAAATGTGATCAAAATTGAAAAGTGATGCTAAAAAAACCATCAAAGGTTATAAATGATTAAAAAATAAAATAAAAGAATAAAATATAAAGATAAATACAAAAAATTCACAACAAAAGTGCACTGTGTGTGTGAAAACAAGAGTCCCAAGAGTCCATAAACATGTGTACATGAAACTTCTTGATGATAAAGTGCAAATGAGAAAGTGCAATAATGGTTCACAGACTTGTGTCCTCCACAACACCACGTGAAAAGTGTGAATGGTGATGGTACCCTTACCAGCTAACAAGATAGCATACACTTTATAACTTGCAAGGGCTGGTGTAGTGCAGCAAGAAGTCTTCCCACAACCAAATCTTTCACCTCGTAAGATAGTGAGGATGAAACTCTTACCAGATGTAAATTATTACAGGTCAGGTATGGGAAATATTGCCAGCAACCACCGGTATCTCTGATATCCAAGTTGTCTCCCTCTGAACAGTCCTACTGCGGCTCCGTATCAGTATGGATAAAAACTTCCTCTATGGGTCACTCCCGGTGTATCTCATTCAAAGTGATAGTCCCCACATAAGAAAGTAAGGAGCAGGCAATAGTGCATTATCTCAATGATAAGTTTAATGCAAAAAAGGTAGAACACTTACATGAACAGACGATAAGATGGTCGAGTAAATGGTTACAGATGATCGTGGCCTTTATTTTAGCTCAGTAAAAAAAAAAAAAAAGCTGTACAGAGCTTTTTCAAACTGCAGTGTGCAGGAGGCCTTACCGATTGTTAATTTTGAAAATGCTCAAAGTGCTGTTGCATCAGAAATTGACTTAAAGTGAATCTGTGCTTTATCCATGCAGGGCAAACCCATTGGTTTACTTTACATTTTGCCCTCCCCATCAGCATATCTTTATCACCCCACAATACTCCTTTCTGTCTGTGTAAGCTACAAGTCACCATAAGTGTGACTTGCACTGGGGTATGGACTTCCCTTGTGACAGTATTGATTGGACCAGCATGGTCACATGGAATGAATCACTTGCTTTTGCATGCTCTGTGCTGGCCCTGGACAAAATGACAGGGGGAGCAAAGGAATGGTATATATATGCTGGGGAGAAGGAATAAAGGAAACGTGTTACTATGCTTTAAATCTTTAAAGCTGGGAGCTCATTACCATTTGTGCAAACATATTTCACGTGAGCACTAAACTGTTGGCACTACATAAATCCTGTATAATAATAATAATCCTTCACTGATGACGTAGTGTAGAATGTGAGTAACAGTCTTATACATAGCAATAAATGAATTTATGAACTCTCATGGGATTTGATTAATTCATTCATTAATCACATTCAACTGCCCTCTTCCTCACGTGATATTAGACATGTGCAGTTTATTTAGTTCCAAATTAAAATTCGGATGAATTTTCAGTTTTCGGAAATTCGGATGTATCCGAATCTTTGAATTACAATAGTACCGAATTTAAATGAATCTGAAAAATAACTGGGAAAAAAATCGGATGAAATTCAAATTCAAATAGTTTTTTTAATCAATTTCGAAAAGTTTTCAAATTCGAATAGTCTTCAAATTCAAAAAGTTTTCGGTTTGTTTTCCAATTTCCAAAGAGAATAAAATAGAATAGAAAGTAAAGAAATAGAATAAAAAAAATAGAATAGAATAGAACCATTTCCCAAATTTCAAATAGAATCAATTTTAATTTTAATAGAATAGAAAAGAATAGATTAGAATAGAATAGAAAATACCAGAATAGTATAGAAAAACACAACAGACTCGTATGGAATAGAATAGAAAGAATATAACCATCTTCCAAAATTCAAATTTTGAATAGAATAAATTTGAATTTGAATAGAAAAGAATAGAATAGAATAGAAAAAATAGAATAGAATAAAAAAGAAAAAGAATAGAATTAAATTTTTTTTTTTTAATAGGATAGAAAGAATATAACCATTTTCCAAAATTCAAATACAATCAATTGAAATTTGAATAGAATAGAAAATATAAGATTAGAATATGAAGATGGGTATATTCTTTCTATTCTATTCTGTTGTTTTTTCTAAACTATTCTGTTATTTTCTATTCTATTATTTTCTATTCTATTCAAATTCGAATTGATTCTATTTAAATTTTGGGACATTGTTATAATCTTTCTATTCTATTGTTTTTTGAATGCTATTCTTTTGTATTCTGTTCTTTTCTATTTGAATTTCAGAAGATGGTCATATTCTTTCTATTTTATTCTATTCTATTCTTTTAGTTTCTATTCTATTTTGTTCTGTTTTACTCTTATTTTCTGTTAAATTATTTTCTATTCTATTGTATATTTTTTCTATTCTATTCCTTTATCTTCTTATCTATTTATTGTCTTTGGAAATTGGAAAACAAATTGAAAACTTTTCAAATTTGAATTTGAAAACTTTTCAAATTTAAATTTGAAATTGAATCAAATATGAAAACTATTCAAAATTTATTTAAAATCTATTCAAATTCGAGAAAATTCTACTTGATTCGAATACGAATAAACAAAACAAATTCGGAAAATGGAAATTATTTTACCTAAACAAATTTATGCAAATAACGAATCAAAACGAAACAAAACAAAATTTTTCGTTCTAAACGATACATCTTCCTTGATGAAAGCAAAGTATAACTGTGAGATTTCATCAAATTTAGTAAAATCTCACAAGATCTCGCAGCTTTGCAATAAGATCCCCTGGGAAGGCAGTGGTGACTTGGCCTTCCCATTTGATATCAGTGTGGCCGTGGGGCTACATCATGACTGCCTAGAAGAATCCAGAAGTCATAAAGAAGAATATGTAGGAAAACAAACAAACACAAAAAAAAAGGCGGATGATCGTGGATTAGCTTGCTTAGTGGCATGCAACAGCCGGTTAGGACTGTTTGGGGAAAAAGTCAGCTTTAATGCCCAACCTCCACCTTTTTAATTTATTCTACTTTTAAAGAATAAGTTCACTTTTCTAAAAAAATAAATATTTAAAAATAAATTATAATATTAAAAATAAAATGAATAAATACACATTATTTTGCAAGCAGGAAAGTGTGCATTTAATATTATTATTTTATTTTGGAGCCAGTAAAGTATTGCACCCAACGATCAGCAGATGGCTGATGCCATGCAGGTCCTGTCAGTGTATGTGTGCCCATACATACCGTGCAGGCAAGCAGATACACTGACAGAAAGAATTAATAAATTATCACAGCGCTCCACAGTGCCGTGAAAGTTCATTGAGAACTACAAGCTGACAACTGCAAAGGATGTTGGGGCTTGTAGTTCACACAGAGCTGTGTGAATGAATGATATGGAAGTGTGGGCGGAGTCCCGCACAGCTGCACTGATTTCAAAAAGTGACAGCTAGTACGGGGAACTCCTCCCTCTACTGCTATCACAGAGAGGGGGGGAGGGGAGCAGGCAGCGGCTGCAGCATTGGTAACATGTTACATGTTCCACCCTAAAAGCGTATCCTTTAAGTCACTAGTACATAAAAAAAAAGTTGTAAATGTATTACTTACCTACACGTCCCAGTGCTTCTCTCTTCATTCTCCTTGCAAATCGAATGCCGCCCCACTCCTGATTAAATGGCACCCAGCATTATCTTACTCTATCCTGTGAGCCTCAGGCTGTCACCTTGGCTCAGCGTCATCATCCAGCCTGACCTCACAATGTACTGCTGCATAGAATAGCACACATATGTCACAATTTTGCAGCATGTGAGTGCCATGTGGAGTTAATTAACCAGTTTTGGACTGGAAGGATTTGCCCCCTTAATGACCAGGCCATGTTTTGTGATTCGTTACTGCGTTAACAGAAAATTGCGCGGTCGTGCGACGGTGTACTGAAACAAAATTGATGTCCCTTTTTCCCCACAAATAGAGCTTTCTTTTGGTGGTATTTGATCACCTGTGCCAATTCTATTTTTTGCGCTATAAACAAAAAAAGAGCGACAATTCTGAAAAAGAAAAAACAATATTTTTCACTCCCCCCCCCCCCCCCCCCAAAAAAAAAAATCAATTTTTTTTCATCATATTAGGCCAATTTGTATTCTGCTACATATTTTTGGTAAAAAAAAAAATCGCAATAAGCGTATTCTGATTGGTTTGCACAAAAGTTATCACGTCTACAAACTAGGGGAAAGGTTTATGTATTTTTTATTCATTTATTTATTTACTAGTAATGGTGGCGATCTGCGGTTGTTACCAGGACTGCGACATTGCGGGGGACAGATTGGACCCCTAACTGACATTTTTGACACTTTTGGTGGGACCAGTGACATTACTACAGTAATCAGTGCTAAAAATATGCACTGTTACTGTAATAATGACACTGGCAGGGAAGGGGTTAACACCAGGGGCGAACAAAGGGTTAAATGTGTCCCTAGGGAGCGCTTTGTAACTGTGGGGGGGGGGGTGAACTTATGAAATAAACACAGAGATCTGTGTTCCCAAATAGGAGGAACACAGGAACCCTGGGTTCATTGCTGACAGAACACCGTTCTGTCTCCACAGGGAGCGATCGTGGGTGCCCGGCAGCAATTGTGGCCCCCCAGCCCTGCAGATCAGCTTTCCCTCTGGGGAATGGGCGTGCGTGCCCCAACATTGGCAGGGAAGGGGTTAACACAGTGGTGATCAAAGGATTAAGTGTGAGCCTAGGGTGTGTCTTATAACTGTATGGGGGATGGGATTGTGAAATGATCGTAGAGACCTGTGATCCTATATAGGAGGATCACAGGCACTCTGTGATCATTTCAGAGAGAACAACGGTCTGCTGTGTTTACAACAGCTGACCGTTCTTCTCTCTCAGCGGGGAGTGATCATGGGTGCCCGGTGGCAATCGTGGCTGCCGGTCCCGTGGATTGGCATCCCCGCTGCCTAGTGGGAGCAGGAGCGTGCCGCTGGCGGCGCGTGCTTGCCCCCCAGCACCACTTTTCGCGAACCGACATACCCATACGTCGATTCGCGCAGCTGAGCCAGCCTGCCGCAGTATATATTCGGCGGGCGGTCGGCAGGTGGTTAAGTTATGCATTTGTTACATTTTTTAAAGTTAGGTACAGAAAGGGGAGCAGCAAGGAGGACAGGAGAGGACTAACGAGTTTTGGGGCTTTAAATATTTCATGGCATGTTCTCTTTAAGGAGTAATTAACTTCCATATTTGTTTTCTTGATGAAAAATGTGATTTCATTATTTTTGTTGTTGTTTTTTTTTTCTTTTTTGGTGTACTGTACTCCCAAGACTGTATTATGATTTAACAAAGCCGGGGCCAAAATCATCCAACATCTTTATTCTTATATTGCCACAACTCATCATATTTATCCAAATCTCCCAAGAGACATTAGAGAAGCAAAGATCCTACAGAACAATTGGCAACATCTGTGAACTGTAGCATTGACAGCATCTGTGTTTCATTATTAATTAATAAAATGTTATTCCCCATGAATAATGATGACCTATAATATTTATCTTTACATTTAACCAAGAGGGTCAGTTTCAAACCTTATGTTATGAGATACATTGCCTTCCCTCTAGTCAAGTCAAATAAATAATATCAGTTATCTTAGTTCAAGATTTGCTGTTTTGGTTTTAGTTAAAGGCACCTTATGATAAAAGAAAGATAAAGTCTGCAATATCTTACCTTTTTTTTTCAGGAAATGCTAGTTGCCTGGTTGTCACACGGATTCAATACTTTGGCAAAACGCATCATAACAAGTAGGCAGATACGTAAAGATTCTGACTTTGCTTGCTTCCACACTGCTCATGTTTAGCTAATGCGGTACCTGTGTAAAGCAGTTAAAGTATATGTTTTTGATTTTTTTTTGTATTTCTGAATATTTTTTGTATATTTATGAATATTTTTGAATACCTTTATCTGTAAATACACATATTGTCAAAAGTATTCAGACGCCTGCCTTTAAATGCACATGAACTTTGATTGCATCCCAGTCTTAGTCCATAGGGTGCAATATTAAGTTGGCCTACCCTTTGCAGCTATAAGAGCTTCAACTCTTCTGGGAATGCTTTCCACAAGGTTTAGGAGGGAATGTTTGACCATTCTTCCAGAAACACATTTGTGAGTTCCAGCACTGAGGACGAGAAGGCCTGGCTCGCAGTCTCTGCTCTAATTCATCTCAAATGTTTTCTATGAGGTTAAGCTCAGGACTATATGCAGGCCAGTCAAGTTCCTCCATCCCAAACTCGCTCATCTATGTCTTCATGGGGTTTGATTTGTGCACTGGTGCACAGTCATGTTGAAACAGGAAGGAGCCATCCCCAAACTGTTCCCACAAAGTTAGGAGCATGAAATTGTCCAAAATGTCTTGATATGCCAAACCCCTGAAAAACAACCCCACGCCATAATCTCCCCTTCACCAAATGATTTGGACCAATGCACAAAGCAAGGTCCATAAAGACATGGATGAGTGAGTTTGGGGTGGAAGAACTTGACTGGCCTGACCTCAACCCAATAGAACACCTTTGGGATGAATTAGAGCGGGTACTGCAAGCCGGGCCTTCTCATCCAACATTAGTGCCTGACTTCACAAATGCCCTTCTGGAAGAATGGTCAAACATTCCCAAACTCCTAAACCTTGTGGACAGCCTTCCCAGAAGAGTTGAAGCTGCTATAGCTGCGAAGGGTGGGCCAACTCAATACTGAACCCTATGGACTAAGACTGGGATGCCATTAAAGTACATGTGCGGGTAAAGGTAGGCGTTCTTATACTTTTGACAATATAGTGTATCTTGGGAAAATGTAGACAATGATGTATCAAATGTATCAATGTTGATACTGCTCAGAATTTGACCTTGGATTGAATGTTTTTTCCTTTTTGTATCATTGGTTGTTTTTGTTGGTGCATATTTGTTAAAAAATAAAATCTGATTAAAAAAAAGAATATGCAAACTCAAACTTTGAAATCTCATATAATCTATAACATGTTCAAGTCATTTTCAAAATCATTTTCAATTTTTTTTAGACCTACAGCTTTTATTAACCGCTTGCCGACCACCCGCCGCAGATTTACTGCAGAAGGCTGGATCGGCTGCGCGAACCGACGTAGGGTGCCGATGCACAGGACCGGCGGCACTGATTGCCACTGGGCACCCGCGATCGATCCCTGCTGAGAGAGAACACTGGTCAGCTGTTGTAAACACAGCAGACCGTTGTTCTCTCTGAAATGAGCGCCTGTCATCCTCCTATATAGGATCACAGGTCTCTGTGTTCATTTCACAAGTCCCTCCACCATACAATTAGAAAACACCCCTAGGCTCACACTTAACCCTTTGACCACCCCTAGGTTAACCCCTTCCCTGCCAGTGTCATTATTACAGTAACAGTACTTATTTTTAGCACTGATTACTGTAGTAATGTCACTGGTCCCCCCAAAAGTGTCAAAAATGTCAGTTAGGGATCCGATCTGTCCGCCGCAATGTCGCATTTGCTGCTAAAAATCACAGATCGCTGCAATTACTAGTAAAAAAAATTAAATAAATAAAAATGACATAAATCTTTCCCCTAGTTTGTAGACGAGAACTTTTGCGCAAACCAATCAAAATACGCTTATTGCAATTTTTTTTATCAAAAATATGTAGCAGAATACAAATTGGCATAAAAGGATGAAAAAATTAGCTTTTTGAATTTTTTGGGGGGAATGTGATATAACAGAATGTGAAAAATATTTTTTTTTTTTTTCAGAATTGTCGCTTTTTTTTTGTACTGTTTATGGTGCAAAAAATAAAAATCGCAGAGGTGATCAAGTACCACTAAAAGAAACCTCTATTTGTGGGAAAAAAAGTACATCAATTTTATGTGGGAACAGCGTCGCACGATGGCGCATTTGTCTGTTAAAATAATGCAGTGCTGTTTTTTTAAAAATGGGCTGGTCATTAAGGGGGAAAACCTTCTGGTCCAGAAGGGGTTAAACTAATTCCTGGTGATCCTTCCATGATGGTCCTTATTCAGGCCCATCTTGTTATAAATTGACAGTATACACTACTGTATGTTATACAGCATTTGAATATGACACACACAATTGTAAACACTTCATAGATAATAAATTTGGGTGACTTTATTTGGATAGAAAAAAAAAAAAAAAATGGGTTATGCACATTTAAACTGACAAATGGCCATAAAGTTGTTGGTTATCTGGTGAATTTAATAATATCACACTTCATTTACTTTTAAAGGACCTGGATTACACATACCGGGGACTGCCAGTTAGCCTGTGATGGGTAGTATCGCCAGATTTGACAGACCTGATAGCTTTGGCACTGTCTATTCAGCTGGCTGCCAATATCCTTGTGATGGGTAAGCTCCTCAGATTTGGCAGGCTTGACTACATCTGTAATTAAAAACATGTGAAACATCGGATTTTGCCACTTTTTGTATTTTCAGATAAAGATTACACACTGAACAATAGGGGAGATAACACCTTTGAGAACATAAAACTTTAATATTATAACGCTACATTCCTGTCTCCCAATTGTTTTCCTGCATCTTCACCCCATATCTGCTTCTGATGTAGACTGAAAGCAGCCATACTGATGTTTATTGCAGGCATGTTCCACCATTGTCACTGTGAGGGAACCCAACCCAAGTAATGACACCCAAAAGCCCATTTATGTTAACAGTAAGTGGCATCAATAGGCGTAGAAGATCAGCAGCAATGAGATGCAAAGACAGTTAAAAAAAGGTGAAAACAGTATTTTTTTAAAGAAAAAAAAAACATGACTTATGTTAAAAAGCACTAATTAATGCATGAATGAAAAATAAAAGCTATGAGGCTCACCTTGTCACGTGACCTGCCAAAATCCTGTAACTGGTCTCTCCTCTAATCACTGAGTCAAACATTTTTCTTTAAATGTTGAGCTAATGAAAGAATCAAAACCATTCATCCAAGCATTTGATAATGCTTTCATGGGCTAATTTTTAACAACTTTTCATTCAAGTACTATGTCATTGGGCTCCATTCACAGTACTAGATCGCATGCATGAGGTATGTAGGTGTCCAGACACATTTTCCCTAAATACCGAATGCGATCCTGAAACATTCAATTCACAATGCCGTTCTGCAGTATTAACTACAAAATGCTAAAAAAAAGCATGGTAAATATCCCATAAACAGGCGTTAAACTTTATTCACAGAAGGAAATAAATAATGAAATGCATGCGGTAATTAAGTAGTGATCGAGGCATGTGGTATTTAGGGAATGTATATTGGTTGTTAAAGAGCTGTTGGCCACCGGAGTCCTTAACAAGTAATACCTGTTATGGTTTTTAAGGAGCGGGTGGCCGCCACATCCTTAGCAACCGATGAGTCATCAGCTGTCAGCGGTGAGTCATCAGCTGTTATCCAAGCATGCAGCTTCCCCTCCTGAACCATACCAGACCACATGCCCTCAACATGGGGGGGGGGGGTGCTTTGAAGCAGTGGGTCTGCCCTCCCAAAGCACCATATTGTTGGGGACATCGGCCTCTTCTCCACAAACTTGGCCAGTGGTTGTGGGGGTCTGCAGGCGGGGGGCTTATTAGAATCTGGAAGCCCTCTTTACCAAGGGGGCCCCCAGACCCCCCCCCCCCCATGTGAATACCCGTACTCATTCACCAAAAAAAAAAGTGTAGTGTAAAAAAGACAGGAGGCAGTTTTTGACAAGTCCTTTATTATTAAAACAAAAATGAAAAAAAAAGTCCCCCCCCACCGGTGTAGATCCAATATCAATCACAATGCCAGCCGCCACTGCCGCCACAAAAACAAAAAAAGCTCTGCCGCCTCCCACCGCTAAATAAAATAAGGGGCAGTGCCACCCGGTGATGTCACCAGATGACGCTGCCTTGGTGTGATGTCACCAACTGGGGGTAAGCTGGGTTGGTGATGTCACAAGGTGGTTGGGCCATAGCGCCTTATTTTTTGTAGCGTTGGAAGGAGGCAGAGTTGTCAGATGGCAGAAGCCTTTTAAAGACGTTGTGATTGAGGATGGATCTACATCGGGAGAAATTTTTTTATTTTTTTTTATATATTACCACTCCTTAACAATGTGGTATTTACTACTGGTATTTTTGAAAAACACTGGGGTATCTAACCTCATACTCGGATGAGGTAAGATACCGCTTTGTGAATGGAGTCCACTATCTTGATTTCCGAATGATGATCTGGATTAACTTTGAAAAGTACCTGCGCATATCAATATTTATGATTTTTCTCATCCGGGAACCAATTTAACAAATAGAAATTCATTCATTACCATTAGATTCTCGTCCTTGTCTTTTGTTTTTTCTGCTCACTCTCTAATTTTCAGATTGGCCCCTATAACTCTTAGATAAATAAACAAATGTTCCAAAAAGAGGAGTTTTCGAATGAAAATCTAGAGGTGTAAGGCCAGCTTTTTGCAGATAGAACTTTGTAACACCATGCTCAGAATTGAGTAAATTGGCTGTAAAATGGAGGCCATGGTGTTGAGTATCACTGCAGAGTGGAAAGATCAGAATCCCAATAAAGCCCTATCTTATGTTTTCACATCACAAATTGTTGTCTAGTAACCTTCTTATTTATTGTTAGCATCAAGGCCTTGATGAAGGCAGGCTGTTGAGCTTCCAAAATTCATTGACTGCCATTGTGGCCTCCTGTTGTGATCAGTAAAAACTGGCCGAGATTTAGGGCCGGTTCACACTTGTGCGATGCAAATTTTTGCCATTTGTGAGTGCGAGTTTGCATTTAGTTTTTCGATAATAGCGCGATTGTAATGGGAATTGAATGCGTTTACCATATTTATTAAGCTCAGATGTGATTTCTGCTCAGTCCAATCAAAAGGCAGTGTAAAAAT
Source organism: Pelophylax lessonae (assembly GCF_965119305.1). Lineage (NCBI taxonomy): Eukaryota > Metazoa > Chordata > Amphibia > Anura > Ranidae > Pelophylax > Pelophylax lessonae. The sequence continues at coordinate 402,057,059 of NC_138770.1, read as the reverse complement.
GGGTGTAAACCTCCTGTGCACATCCTGGTTTTTGTGGGGAGAGTACTCTCAGTATGGAGTATGGTTTGTGTTGTGTGGCGTGTTGTTTTTTTGCAGGATGTTTCATATGCCGTTGGTCATGGCAGCAGTTACTACTGCTACTGCTGCAGTCCTGATCGAGAAGGACAAAGCCAGGAGGAGGTGGAGGCTGATGAAAAGCCGAAGATATTGGGTCCATTCTGTTATATTCTCCGTGTTGTGAGAGACACAGGACTCTGGTCTGGAACAACGGTTGTTTATTCAGGACTCACTGTACAGCATTACAGGACAGCTCTGCATATCAATACATCTCTACATGTGTCTAAAGATGGCCACTCTGCCCCTTGACCCTTGTCATCACTCCTGGGTGGAGCCAGCCTTAAAGTGACAGTACACGTGAAACCCTTCAGGTATAACACCTTCCATCCATACCTAAAAAAAAACAAAAAAACACAAAAAAAAAAACAACAAAACGAGAACAGGCATAAAACAGTAACTCATAATTGTCCAATACAGTCCTCCAACTCAGGAGATTTACATGGTTTCTTCCATGTCCGGATGTGAGAACAACTTCCAGGGAAGCTCCGGGGAGAAAATGGCAGCGGATCACTTTCGGCGGGCCCGTCGAAAGTCTCGTAACCGGTCTTGCATTTGAAACCGGTCAGGAGGGCGACAGTGTCGTTGAGGACGGGCACCCAGCGACTCGGGGCTGGAGGAAGCAGGGCTGGCCGGAATGGACACCGGCGGGGCCAAGAGGGGATTCCCCAGCTCAGAGGGCGAGCAGACCTCTGGACCAGGGCTGGAGGGCTCTGTTGGAGCTGAGTTCAAAAGTTCAGAGTCTCCCCAAGCATCAGTCTCAATGCCTCCTGATCCGGTAGGAGCAGATCCTTGAGACACTGGAGGTGCAGCCGATGTCAGGGATTCGGGCAGCTGAGAACGAGGACGCAATTGGTCCGCATGCCTTCTGCAAATGGAACCATCTTCCAGGCAGACCCTATACATTTTGGGTCCCAAAGTCTCTGCGACGATAGCAGGAAGCCAACGAGTGTTGGAAGCGCCATAAGATCGGGCCCATACCTTTTGCTGGGCTGTAAACCGGGGAATCTCGTCGTGTTCGACCCTCTTGTCCTGGGGTTCAGAGGTTGTTTATTTCGCACCTTCTTACTACGGCAGACTCGTTTCAGATGGCCTGCCTTTCCACAATTATGACAGAGCTGATCCTTAAACCGGCAGACTTTGTGATCATGGTCTGTATTCCCACAACGGTAGCAAGCTGACGTCCTGGTTGGTGAGGTTCTATATTTACAGTTAGCTGCAGTTTGCTTGACTGCTGTTCTGAAAACTTCCTCTTTAACCTCTTCCCTTCTGCTCTGGGGGTTCAAAGCTTCTGTATCTTTCACAGCCATTTCCATCACTGAAGCTATCTCAATTGCCTTTGTAAGGGTAAGGTCTTTCTCTGTTAACAGTCTCTTTTGGCTAGACTCACTATTCAGTCCCATGACAAACTTATCCCTCAGTGCAGTTGGTAAGTACTCCCCAAAAGAACAGGTTGAGGCTAGTCTGCGAAGGGCGAGCACATAAGCCTTAATATCTTCACCCGGCTGCTGCTGCCGCTGATAGAACCTGAATCTTTCTGCAATCTCTAGTGGTTTAGGCTGGAAGTGATTTCCTAACAGTGTCAGGAGCTCTGCCAAAGTCTTAGTTGCTGGTTTTTCAGGGAAAAGGAGATCCCTAAGAGTGTCATATGTCCTAGCACCAACCAGTGTCAGAAAAACTGCTACTTGCCTGTCGCCTGGGATGGCATTTGCACAGAAATATTGTTCTAATCTTTCAATCCAAGAAATCCACGTTGTCTGTTCGCCATCAAATTCACTTAATGTCCCGATCAATGACATTTTCCTGCTGGGCTCTGTGGGTTTTGTATTCCTGACAATCCAGAGTTTTTTTTTCTTCCTTTCCTTTCTCACACGGATAGTAACCTTGTAAATCCCATCCTCGTCGCCACTGTTATATTCTCCGTGTTGTGAGAGACACAGGACTCTGGTCTGGAACAACGGTTGTTTATTCAGGACTCACTGTACAGCATTACAGGACAGCTCTGCATATCAATACATCTCTACATGTGTCTAAAGATGGCCACTCTGCCCCTTGACCCTTGTCATCACTCCTGGGTGGAGCCAGCCTTAAAGTGACAGTACATGTGAAACCCTTCAGGTATAACACATTCAAAAATTTCAAATAGGGAAAATAGAAGCCAGTTCAGGATCCGCTATACTGATCTCCGTCAATATGAAGAGAAGTTCAACTATTTCCAGATGCCAGTTAAAAGGTTAGTATGTGTGAGGAAGTCCCACTTTCTTCTCCTCATTCTCCCTACCTGTACCCCTCCTCCTTCTCCTCCTTCCTCTATTGATCATCCTCCTTCCCTCTATTTCTCTTTCTCACCCTCAATCTCTCTTATCCTCTCCGACCCCCCCCCCCCCGCACTCCCTTACCTTTCATTACTCATTCCTTGAACACCCCCCTTTTGCCTGTCACTTACGTTTGTGTTGTGTGTTTTATTTCTTAGTTTTGCCAAATTATTTGGACTACTCAATACCCGTTGGGAGCATCAGAACACCACCTTCTTGAATAGTGTGGAGCCAGCTGAAAGATTGCTTGTTATATTACGGTAAGTTTCATTTATATACTTTGTGAAATGTCATATTTTGCACCATACTAAGCAATATGGTACACAGGTACCATACATACTTACGTTTATCTTTGCGATATTGACATGTGAAGCCATCCCAGTCTGCATACAGACTTTTGCAAATCTCACCCCAGCTTCTGTTCTTCTGGGTATTGTTCTTATATTCCGGTACAGTGGGGATCGAAAGTTTGGGCACCCCAGGTAAAAATTTGTATTAATGTGCACAAAGAAGCCAGGGAAAGATGGAAAAATCTCCAAAAGGCATCAAATTACAGATTAGACATTCTTATAATATGTCAACAAAACTTAGATTTTATTTCCATCATTTACACTTTCAAAATAACAGAAAACAAAAAAATGGCGTCTGCAAAAGTTTGGGCACCCTGCAGAGTTAATATCTTGTACTGCCCCCTTTGGCAAGTATGACAGCTTGTAAACGCTTTTTGTAGCCAGCCAAGAGTCTTTCAATTCTTGTTTAAAGGGATCTTTGCCTATTCTTCCTTACAAAAGTCTTCCAGTTCTTTGAGATTTCTGGGCTGTCTGTCACGCACTGCTCTTTTAAGGTCTATCCATATATTTTCAATTATGTTGAGGTCAGGAGATTGTGAAGGCCATGGCAAAACCTTCAGTTTACGCCTCTTGATGTAGTCCCCCGTGGATTTCGAGGTGTGTTTAGGATCATTATCCATTTGTAGAAGCCATCCTCTCTTTAACTTCAGCTTTTTCATAGATGGCATCAGGTTACCATCCAAAATTTGCTGAGATTTCATTGAATCCATTTTTCCTTCTACTCGTGAGATGTTCCCTGTGCCACTGGCTGTAATACAACCCCAAAGCATGATTGATCCACCCCAATGCTTAACAGTTGGACAGAGGTTCTTTTCATTAAATTCTGTGCCCCTTCTTCTCCAAACGTACCTTTGCTCATTCCGGCCAAAAAGTTCAATTTTAACCTCATCGGTCCACAGAACTTGTTTCCAAAATGCATCAGGCTTGTCTATATGTTCATTTGCAAAGTTCAAACGCTGATTTTGTGGTTAGAGGACACAGTTTTAAATTAGAGGGGCAAAGATTTAAAAGTAATATGAGGAAGTATTACTTTACTGAGAGAGTAGTGGATGCATGGAATAACCTTCCTGCAGAAGTGGTAGCTGCAAATACAGTGAAGGAGTTTAAGCATGCATGGGATAGGCATAAGGCTATCCTTCATATAAGATAGGGCCAGGGACTATTCATAGGATTCAGATATATTGGGCAGACTAGATGGGCCAAATGGTTCTTATCTGCCGACACATTCTATGTTTCTATGTTTCTATGTGAGGATGTAGAAGAGGTTTTCTTCTGATGACTCTTCCATGAAGACCATATTTGTACAAGTATCTCTTTATAGTGGAATAGTATACCACAACTCCAGTGTCTGCCAGATCTTTCTGGAGGGATCGTGCAGTCAAACATGGGTTTTGAATTGTTTTTCTCACATTCCTTCGAGCTGTTCTGTCTGATATTTTTCTTGGTCTTCCAGATCTTGCTTTAACTTCCACTGTTCTTGATGACTGCCATTTCTTAATTACATTCCGAACAGAGAATATTGACATCTGAAAACGCTTTGCTATCTTCTTATAGCCTTCTCCAGCTTTGTGAGCGTCAACTATTTTCAGTTTCAGTTTTCTAGACAACTGCTTAGAAGATCCCATGGTGCTGATTGTTGGGGCAAGGTCAGATGAGTCTGGGCATTTAAAACCTTTGAGATTAACATCACCTGGTCTTCCCAGACGATGATTGAGAACAATCCATGACACTGGCAGGTCTCAGCCTTGCAAAGGGGGCAGTGCATGCTATAAATTCTGCAGGGTGCCCAAACTTTTGCAGACGCCATTTCTTTGTTTTCTGTAATCTTGAAAGTGTCAATGATGGAAATAAAATCTAACTTTTGTTGACATATTATAAGAATGTCTAATCTGTAATTTGATGCCTTTTGGAGATTTTTCCATTTTTCCTTGGCTTCTTTATGCACATTAATACAAATTTTTACCTGGGGTGCCCAAACTTTCGATCCCCACTGTATATGGCAGCCCCATATATATGGCCTGGCACGGACAAGTCTTATGAGCTCCTCATTGTCAATGCCAGTGTTATAACGTCTGGGGGGCATGATCTTGGATGTTTGCAGATGGGCACATGGACATTAGACAGAAAGCAGAAAGTGAGGAGGGGAAGAGCTGGAGGGAAAAAATCTACATGAAAAAAAAAAAAAACAATTTGCACATATCTGAACTGATATGCGATTCCAGACCTATTTACATTGATGTCCACAGAGACTAAATTTGCAACGCAACGTTGTAAACTCGCACAGGACCCTTTTGATTGACTCATCACATTCGCATTGGAATTGTAACGCATAAATGTGTTTTGGGAAGACATATGAATCTAGACTTTTTGTAATGCATTGTGTTCGCAATGAACTCGTACAAGTGTGAACAGGCACTTAAACCATGTATGGGTAGACTGAATGAACCCAAGCTAAATGATTGTTAAACTTATGTATAACCAGCCTGATGGATTTGACATATGATTATTGCTAATGGCTGTTATAGTGTGTTCTCCCAGTGGGGATAACTTCCCCTGCTCCCCCGCTGGGAGAACACAGTGGCTCTGCAGGAGGGATTCCCCCCATTAACACTGACTGTGTTGATAGGGGAATCAAGCGATTTTCTTTTCTGCAGGAAAGAAAATTGCTTCGTCTATGGCTGGCTTTATATGATATCTGTGACACTCTCCTCCTCCTTCTACTACACTGACAAGAAACAGGCACACAGCAAATAAAACGTAACCCCTTCCCATCGACCACCTCCCAGCTCATTAAGGATTCGAAAAGCTGGGAGGCGGAGGCGGGCATTCGGGTCATGTGACCGCTGTGATTGCCTGTCATAGTGGTTCCATGATCGGAAAGCTCTCGATCGCTAGTATGGATTCCGGTAACCGCCGCAGGGAGTGCACTCTTAGCACGGTAACTGGTTTACACAGGGCCTGCATATATGCGGCCGCTCAGCGTGAAGACTCACACGCCGAGAGGCCTCATATATGCGTTCAACTGGCATGAAGAGGTTAAATTATGTCAGAACTTCTGGTTTGCTCACTTGTTCCTGAACTGGGATAGCCAGGCAACTAACATTTTCAGATGGAGATATCAGCAATGGAAGCCTACATTGTTTTTCCAGTACAGGTTTACCTATAAAGGACAGTAATATTATAAAAACTTGTCAAATTGAATGCGTTTACATAATTTAGCGACATTGGAATGCTAGGAAAGACACAGACACGGAGATTAGAATTTCTGTTTAAACATCATTTGTGGTTTGTTTCAGTGGAAACTACTTCCAAAAATAAAAAATGATGTAAGCGGTGAAAATCTGTTGCCTCAAATGACCAGCCTTAATAACACTCATAGATGTGTGAGAAGAAAAAGTGAGAAAGTAATTGAAGACTTGGTGCCTTGTGTGCATTTATATGTCTTTGTTTTTCTTGTGTGTATTTTAGCTGTTAGATTTACAGCGTGCTATAAATGTTTCAACATATAACAATGTTTAATAAGAGTTTTCATTAGCTCCACTTCACCTACTTTATGAGGCAATCTGTTCATTCTAGGCCAGTAGAGCTCCACTCAAACAAGTCCATAAGAAATGTTATATCATAAAACATTACATGATAATAATATTTCATTTTATGTCAAACCCAACTACTAAAGAGGGTTAAGTAAAAAGAGCTACTGACAATTTGTAATGATTCTACTGAGAAAAAACATAACCCCCGTAAAATATACATGCAGCCACAAAATGGCTGATTTACTAAATGAAATAAACAAGCATAGGAACAAATCATGTTTGATTCCCGGACCTGCATGTTTGACCACAAGCCATGACCTATCTAGCTGATCATACGCTGACGTTCGGTTCATACAGTGTAGTCCTAGTTTGCCATGCTGCTTTTTTGCCTCGTGTTCCCATAAGGTGCACAGTGAATGTGAACAAAATTATTTTAAAAGTATATACAGTGCATCCGGAAAGTATTCACAGCGCTTCGCTTTTTTCATATTTTGTTATGTTACAGCCTTATTCCAAAATTATTTATAACATTATTTTCCTCAAAATTCTTCAAACAATATCCCATAATGACAACGTGAAAGAAGTTTGTTTGAAATCATTGCAAATTCATTAAAAATAAAAACTGAAAAAAAAAAATCCCATGTGTAAAAGTAATTAAACCCTTTGCCATGCCATTCAAAATTGAGCTCATATACATCTTGTTTCCACAGATCATCCTTCAGATGTTTCTACAACTTGATTGGAGTCCACCTGTGGTAAATTCAGTTGATTGGACATGATTTGGAAAGGCACACACCTGTCTATATAAGGTCCCACAGTTAACAGTGAATGTCAGAGGACAAACCAAGCCATGAAGTCTAAGGAATTATCTGTAGACCTCCGAGACAGGATTGTATCGAGGCACAGATCTGGGAAAGGGCACAGAAAAATGTCTGCAGCATTGAAGGTCCAGATGAGCACAGTGGCCTCCTTCATACATAAATGGAATATGTTTGGAACCAACAGGACTCTTCCTAGAGTGGGCCACCTGGCCAAACTGAGTGATTGGGGGAGAAGAGTCTTAGTGAGGGATGCGACCAAGAGCCCGGTGGTCAATTTGATAGAGCTACAGCGTTTCTCTGTGGAGAGAGGAGAACTTTGCAGAAGAACAAACTTCTCTGCAGCACTCCACCAATCAGGGCTGTATAGTAGAGTGACCAGATGGAAGCCACTCCTCAGCTAAAGTCACATGACAGCCCACCTGGAGTTTGCCAAAAGGCACCTGAAGGACTCTCAAACCATGAGAAACAAAATTCTCTGGTCTGATAAAACAAAGATTGAACTTTTAAACAAAGATTTGGCCTGAATGGCAAGCTTCATGTCTGGAGGAAACCAGGCACCGCTCATCCCCTAGCCAATACCATCCCTACAGTGAAGGGTGGTGGTGGCAGCATTATGCCGTGGGGATTTTTTTCAGCGACAGGATTGGGAGACTAGTCAGGATCGAGGGAAAGATGAATGCAGCAATGTACAGAGACATCCCTAATTAAAACCTGCTTCAGAACACTCTGGACCTCAGACTGGGGCGAAGGTTCATCTTCCAAAAGGACAACGATCCTAATCACACAGCCAAGATAACAAAGGAGTGGCTACGGGGCAGCTCTGTGAATGTCCTTGAGTGGCCCAGCCAGAGCCCAGACTTGAACCTGATTGAACATCTCTGGAGGGATCTGAAAATGGCTTTGCACCGACGATCCCCATCCAACCAGATGGAGCTTGAGAGGTCCTGCCAAGAAGAATGGGAGAAATTGTCCAAAATAGGTGTGCCAAGCTTGTAGCATCAAACTCAAAAAGACTTTAGGCTGTCATTGGTGCCAAAGATGCTTCAACAAAGTAATGAGCCAAGGCTGTGAATACCTACATGGGATTTATTTTTTTTTCTTTATTTTAAATAAATTTACATGATTACAAGATTTCAAAGACACTTCTTTCATGTTGTCATTATGGGGTATTGTTAGTAGAATTGTAGGGAAAATAATGAATTGAATCCATTTTGGAATGAGGCAAAAATGTAACATAACAAAATGTGGAAAAAGTGAAATGCTGTGAATACTTTACAGATGCACTGTATGTGACCATCTGGATAACCAGAGAAACATGCATGGTCCAAGCTGCAAAGCTTTTAAAACACATCTCATACGCTGTCATATGTCAGCCTCCTGAGTAGAAGGTGGAGCACGTACTTAGTTTTTTTTTTCTCCAAAATATCTTTATTAAGAATTAAAACGATAATTACAATACAACAGAATCATACTAACATTGAGTATACAGTAACAAGTGTATGCAAAATCAAACAAAGTATCCATCTATAGAAAACTAGGTTCCATAACGTGGACGTCATGGCTAAGGAGTGAACATATGATGTCACAACTTGTTAGAGTTCATTAGTGGATAAACATAGCAACAAGGAATAACAATAACAACCATTCTATGTTAAAACTCTAGGAGGTTGAACTTGAAATGTGTTATGACAGTTTATGATAAAGAGCAATTATTCAGGTATGATCTATGAGACACCGTCGGGGTACAGGGAGATTTCCAACACCCCAAGGTCTCACAATGAAGAATACGAAGTATCAATGAATCTAACATTGTCTAATTGGAGGGGATAGTTTAAGTCTGCTGTATAGTGTATTCCTCCGAGGGGGGGGGGGGGTATCGGCACCCCACACTACGGGAAGTGTCAGGCACTTACCCCCATTCCCGGAGTGTGGACGACGAGCATCCTTTAATGAGAGGGGAGGGTGAGGGGGGTGGATCAAGGAGAGAAGGCTATGAACGTACTTAGTTTTTAAACACTATGACCATTTGAAATTTTTATCATTTTTTTTCACACAAATAGAGCTTTCTTGTTGGTGGTATTTAATCAGCTGGGTTTTTTATTTTTTTTTTTGCTAAACAAACAAAAAAAGAATATTTGAAAAAAAAAAAAAGTTTTTCATATTTTCTCCTTCACTAATGGGCACTGATGAGGTGGCACTGATAAGCTGCACTGTTGGGCATTAATAGGCAGCACTGATAGGCAGCACTGATAGGTGGCGCTGATCAGCACTGATGAGGCGGTACTGGGGGGCACTGATTAGGAGGCACTGATAAGGCGGCACTGATGGGTGGCACTGATGGGCACTGATAAATGGCACTGATAGGCAGCACGGAGAGGTGGCACTGATAGGTGGTACTGATGGGCACTGATAGGCGACACTGATGGGCAGCAGTGATCGGTGACCCTGATGATGAGGCAGTGATGGGCACTGATTGGCAGCACTGATGGGCATTGATAGGTGGCACTGGTGGGCACAGTTTAGCAGTAGTGATGGGCACTGATAGTTGGCACTGGTGGGCACTGATTAGCAGCACTGGAGGGCAATGATTAGCCGCACTTGTGGGCACTAAGGGGACAGATGTCCCACTACCAGAAGCCGGTTAATTGTTTTCTTCTTTTCTTGACGGTGACAGCGTGAGAGGAAAAAAAGCCAATAGCTGGCTTCTGTTTACTTCCATGATCAGCTGTCATTAGCTGACAGCTGACCACGTGGTAAAGGGCCAATCACAGCGGTCCCAAGGACTTGGCGTTTTTCAAAGCGCACTACCTGCACCCCAGGGGGTGCACAGGCAGCGCAAGAATGGGAGGACATACATGTATGCCCTCTTGGCATTTTAAGCCCATGCTGTAGCCGTCTTTCGGCTATAGCGCGGGCGCCAAGTGGTTAATGTTTACAATAGTGGAATTCCCCTCTTTAGGTAAAGTTCTGCTTTAATTCACCTAACCACCAGTGTTATAAAGATGTATGTAAAAATGAGCAATGGTCTGGACACCTGATGACCTCTGGTCAAGTTTACCCCTGTGTGATTATGATTGGTGATCGAAAATAATCTTATCAAATGATTCTTTGTCTTAAATGGATCAATTTTAGCCCATATAGGTAAGAAACATATTGTTATTTATAAATATCTTTCTCCGCCCTAGAAAATCACATACTTTTTAACACCAAAAATAAGTAAATAAATAATGAACCAACTCTCCTTTACAAATTTGTGTGTTTCATGTATCACACTGCTGCTAAAAGAAATCCCACACATAAATGTTACCAATCAGCCTAGTGAATAATAAAACATGCAAGCCATGCTGTGATTCTGGGAGGATGTCATACGATGTCCACTCAGAACGTCAAAGCTCCTGCCATTATTTTACTATGGGCCAGGCAGAAAAGCAGTTTAAAACTGCTGCGATAAACTGAGTTAGGCATACGCAGAGTCTATTGACCAAACAAATAAGAGTGAATCCTTTTACAGTATCAGTTTACATCAGTTCATCTTCAGTTCAGTATATATTACATGCCTATTTTGTTAGTAGTTGAAAAAGTCATAGGTGAAAACAATACAGAAACAATTTTAAATTGTACCAATTAACCTTGTGAAAACCGGAGTATACAAGCAGCGATGTGTAAAAAATATATGTGTTTGAATGAATATAAATGAATACAAAGTTGCAAATAAATCACCACCCGTAACCACTTCCAGACCCATACACCCCCTTGGATCTTCTGCTTGTGTGTGCTCCCTGGAAGTACACAGCAGCACAATCTGTGTACCAGGCTACTGTGAGCAGCCCTGGTATCATGTGTTCCCTGTAGCTAATCAGTGATCACATGGACAAAAGTAAACAATATGTCTTTTTCTGGCATCATTTTTACTACTGTGGGATCTCTGTGATCTGTCACAGAGATCACATAGTACAGGGCCATTCACAGCAGCCCTGTACCTTGTGATAGCTGTGGCAAATCACAGCTATCACAGCATTTTTTCATGACTGCAGTAATGCAGCTGGAAAGAATGAGAAAGTATTGCTTTTACAACCATCATGGCACAATCCCAGAGTAGTACAGTGTCACTATGGTGACACTGTACTGCTAGGGTGACAGTATGTAATAAAAAATGTAAAAATAAAATAATATATGTCACCAGTCATTGTTCCCAATAACAGCCACCCACTCAAAATGTTCCTAATCACAGCTGCACTGTTTACAGTGTCCCAGATCACTGCCACGCCGATTAAAGTGTCCCTGATCAGCGTCCCAGCTGTTACAGTGTCCATGATCACAGCCAGACTAGTTACGGTATCCATGATCATCGCCGCACCAGTGCCAGTGTCCCTAATCACGGCCACACCACTCATATTGTCCTTAATCTCTGTCGCCCTTTCACAAAATCACTAATCAATGCTGCACCACTCACATTGTCCCTGATCACCGCCACACCAGTTAAAGTTTCCCTCTTTACCACCACATCAGTCATATTGTCCCGAATTATTGCCATATCAGTTACAGTATTCCTGATCACCGCCACACCAGTTACAGTGTCCATGATCACCGCTACACCAGTTACAATGTCCCTGATCACTGCCACACCAGTTTCATGTCTCTGATCACCTCCACACAAGTTACGGTTTTCCTGATCACAGCCACATCAGTGCAATGTTGCCTCTACCTGCTGCCTGTACCAATTCTGACCTGTTTATTGATCACATTTCTGCCTGCTGTCTGGAGTGATTCTCCACTTTCTTGCTGACTATGTCTCTGTCTGCACCTGAACTGACCCATCTGCATGCCTGGAACCGTAGGAAGTCTTTTCTTCATCCTTTCCTCAGCCTCCTATACTTCCTGGCCAGTAAATATGGCATTCCTGAGGACAGCCACATACCAGTAGGCTAGACTTGCCTGGCTTATAGGAACTAGGACTGCTATAGGTGACACTACACTAAGCTATATTCCCTGATCACCCATGTAGAGGTGACCGTTACAGTACATTGGTTTTGACACAATTGGTTGATTTGTGTGATACACAAGATACAATATTTGATATATAATCAGTCTAGACACTGAAAAATCTCACACATGTGGTGTCATCTTACTTAGAAGGAGTAGTAGAATGTGTTGTGGGGTGTTGATAAGTATGCCTTTGCTGTGTGTGAGAAATATCATATTAAATTACCAACGCTGTGTAAAAAAAAAAGTTTATTTTAATTTTCTTTCTGCATTTTTCGAAAACTTTTGGCAAAAAAAGTGGTCTTCAAAAGACTCATCATGCCCCTTATAAATACCTTGGGGTATTCATTCTCCGAAATGTGGTCATTTTATGATGGTTTCCACTGTCCTGATGCTCCAGAGGTATTCAGGAAATTAGTGTAATGTGTAATTTATGCCCCTGGAAAGCCTGAAGATGCTCCTTGGATTTTGGGGCTCTCTGTGTTGCTAGGGTGTGAAAAATGCTCATGCATGTAGTATCGCCACACTCAGGATGGAAAGCAAAATGTGTTCTGGATTGTATTTCTAAGTATATCTAAGATGTGTGTTATAAATATCTTATTAATTGAGAGCTTTGTGTGTAAAAAATAAATTTTCATTTTCTTTCCTGCATTTTTCAAAAACTTGTGGCAAAAAAATGATTTATCCCCCTGGAACGCCTGAAGGTGCTCCTTGGATTTTGGGTTCCCTTTATGCATTTAGGTATCCCATAAATAGAATGCATAGCAGAATATGTTTTGAGGGGTCATTTCTAATTATGCCCATGCTCTGTGTGAGAAAGAACTCGTTAAACTGACAAATATGTGAATAAAAAACACATTTTATTTAATTTCTTAATATTTCAAAAAATTATGACAAAAAATTATACCTTAAAAATTTTTGCCATGCCTCTTACTAAATACCTTGGACTGTCTACTTCCCAAAAATGATCTGTTTCGTGGGTATTTGTACTGTCCTAGCATTTTAGAACCTCAAGAAATGAGATAGGGAGTCACTACATCAGGACGCATCATTTTTCAAATATATACTGTATATACCATAGTTTGTAGACTCTATAACTTTCACACAAACAAAAATATATATACACTGATTTGGGGTTTTTTTAACCATAGAAATGTAACAGAACCTATTTTGGCCTAAATTTATGAAAACAGAGTATTTCTTTGCAAAATTTTAAAACAGAAACTAAGAAAAATGTGGGTTTTTTTCAAAAATGTTTGTCTTTTTTTTTATTTCTATATCAAAAAAGTAAAAATGTAGAGGTGATTAAATTCCACCAAAAGAAAGCTCTATCTTTCTAAAAAAAAATAAAAAATAAAATGTAATTTGGGTACAGTGTTGCATGACTGAGCAATTGCCATTTAAAGTATAACAGTGCTGAAAGCTGAAAAATGGCCCGGACTAAAGGGGGTGAAAGTGTTTGGGTTTGAGGCGATTAAACATAAGATGTTAATCAAATCCTCAAAAAGAAATATGACAATTTGTTTTTCCTTTTTTTTTACATACTGTCACCAGTCAAAACCCCTGATCACTTCACACCAGTTATATGATGACACTGTAGTGCACTTGTGACAGTATGTAAAAAAAAGAAAATAAATAGTGAAAACACTTTTTTTACATTTCTTCATTTTCCAAAAATTCTGACAAAAAATCACAACTTCAAAAAACCATACCTCTTACTAAATACTTGGACTGTCTACTTTCCAGTATAGGTGAAATGAGTACATCAGGATTGATCAATTTTCAGATATACAGTATATACCATAGTTTGTGGACTCAATAACTTTCCTGCATACTAAATAATATACAATGATTTGACTTTTTTTCACCAACGAAATGTAGCAGTATACATTTTGGCCTAAATTTTATAAGAAAGATTATTTATTTGCAAAAAATTTTAACAAAAATACAAAATGCATTTTTTTTTCAAAATTTTCAGCCTTTTTTTATTTATTTAGTAAAAAAAAAAAAAAAAAAAACAGTGGTAAATAAATACCACCAAAAAGAAAGCACTATGCGTGTGAAAAAAAAATGATAAAAATGTAATTTGGGTACAATAATGCCTGACCACACAATTGCCAATCAAAGTATGCCAGCGCTAAAAGCTAAAAATTGGCCTGGACAGGAAAGAGGTGAAAAAAATTCCCGTATTGAAGTGGTTACAGTAAATCTGAGAGAAAAAAGAAGATGGCAGCCAATTTTGACTTGTTTTAAAGGTGCAGGTTCTGGGCCTGTTTCTGGATTCACCAACTAGTGATCTGGAACACACAGAAGCAGCAAAGTTTGGTCTGTAACCTACAAGGTACACTATGGAAGCCAGGGGATAAGGATAACTGTTCCAGAGCCTGTACCATTTGTAACAATTTAGCAATGGCAGCGCACATTTTTTTTGAAAAGTTTAACATACCCTGATACACAAAAAATCACAAATATATATTTTTTCAGATATCTTAGCCACTTAAGCCCCAGCCCTAATTCGGACACTCTTTGTTCACAAGTTAAAACCAGTATTTTTTACTAGAAAACAACTTAGAACCCCCAAACATTATATATATTTTTTTAGCAAAGACTCTGGAGAATAAAATGTCGGTCATTGGAATATTTTTTGTCACGCGTTATTTGCGCAGCGTTTAAAATTGCGCCCCCCCCCCCCGTGGGATGGCGACAAACTACGGTCAATAGAGATCTCAATAGGCGACGTTTTAAATTTATTTAACGGTTACCAGTTTAGAGTTGGAGTGTAGCTATTTTTTTTAAATTATTGCCCACGCTCTGGCAATCGCGGCGATACCTCACATGTGTGGTTTGAACAGCGATTTCATTCGCGGCTCGATTTCCGTATACTTTTTTTTTGTGCGCGAGCTAACGGTGACGGGGCGGCTAAAATTTTTTTTTTTTCCTATTTATTTTATTTTTTTTTTAAACTTTATTACAGGTTTTAAAAAAAAATCTGATCACTTTTATTGCTGTCACAAGCAATGTAAACATCCCTTGTGACACCAATATGTAGTGACAGGTACTCTTTATGGAGGGATCGAGGGTCTACAAGACCCTAGACCCCTCCACTACACTTCCATGTATGCAAAACGCCGAAAACAGCGTTTTTGCATACAGCCGTTTTTTAAATTTGCCGCTTTTTGCCGCACAGTAACCCGGAAATGACGTCATGGATGCCACCTCCGTGTTACGTCATCGGAGACCCGATCAAAGCCGTTTCCAGCATTGATCGGGACTCCATCCAGCCGGCGGACGTGCCGGCTGGGTGCTCGGGGCTCTCGGTGGGACGGGAGCCCCGAGCAAAGTCATGGAAGGCGGCGGGAGGGGGGGGACACCCCCTCCCGCTCACCCAGGTAACGATCGAGCGGCTCCCGAGCCGCATCGGTCGTTACCGACCGAAAGCCGACCGTTGGCTGTTAACCACGGTACCGGGATGGTGCCTAGAGGCATCATCCCGGTATACCCCCGCAAAGTCTGCCGACGTATATATATGTCGATAAGCGGTAAGTGATTACGAATGATACAAGCATAAACGAAAAAGAACATTCATGTTGGTTTGTTCATCTAGGAGCACAATGCTTTTTTATACAATTTTCAGAGCACTAACACTTGATAATAGAAAGCCTTCGATATGGTTATCATCTTTGCTTCTATAACGTTCTACTTTCAGTTACTTCTTAAAATAAAGAATTCAAATGGAAGTGTATAGTAGCACACATGTGTGACTGAATTCAATAACTGTATGTGTCAGTCTGCAATTATCTTCTGTAAGAGGTGCTTGTAGCTATCAGCAGGATTGGGTAACAATGATATTTTAAAATACCTAGACTGGACTTGTGCATTGGAGCACTAGATTATCTACTGATGAGTCTTCAGTCGGTTATTTAAGTTTCCCAACAACCTAAATAGATATCAATGCCCACTATCTCCCCAGTCAGGAATAGCAGTTGGCACCCCAGTTAAGTTGAAATGACAAGTGGACACTAGATATACGTGTCCCAGAACTCTACTACTTCTATCTTTGAGATTAAATACAAACACTTACTGGCAATACTGTTTCAATGTCAGTAACTTAAATTGTCCAAACCTTATGGGAGGAGGTCTGGTGCCATTAAAAAGGGTTCCTATCATGCTCTATTTTTGTGATGAGAACAATGAGAGTTAGCATTCTGTGAAAATGATTGCTATTACAATTCCCGAATATGAGTTCTAAGCTTAGCCTGACAGAAAGATCAAAAGGAGGTAAGAAGCACCAATGAAGGAATTAAAAATGATCTCAGAAACAGAAACTGACCTCAAATTAGGGCTGAAAGCAAATTAAATCATTCTGCATGTGCTTATCACTGGTAGTTTAAACTTAGGGTGGATAGTGATTTGACCAAATGCTAATATTTGGTTGCATAATCTCTACTGTGTTGTATCAACAGCTCCACCAACAGATCCTCTCTTTAAAGCAAATCACCACCCAAAAGGAAATGTTCCTTTTTAAAGTCCTCCTTCCCTGCCACATTTGAGATGTCATTTTTTTTTTGGGGGGGGGGGGGGGGGGCAGGAGCGGGTACCTAGCTTTGACAGGTACCTGTTCCCTAGCTGATCTGAGCAGAAGTTTATCTCTCCTCCTAACTGCCTACTGGTTCCAGAAGACTTCGAGACCATTAACAAAGTGCAGCGTGGCTCGCACATAGGCAGTGGGCAGCCGGCTGTGAAGCCGAAGGCAGCATAGCTGGCTGGCCACAGTTAGAATGCTGGCGCCAGGAATCCAATGGCTAGTGAAAAGCTGGGTGAGGATGGCGCTGGATCCTTGGACAGGTAAATGTCCTTTAATTAAAAAAGACAGCAGCTATAGGACTTGTAGCTGCTGACTTTGATTTTTTTTTTCTAGAGTGAGCCTCCTCTGTAAACAAAACCAATGTCTTAGTATTTAGTCACATGACTCTATCCCATCTCCTACAGTCGATGCAAACATTTATTGTTTCTAGGTGAGTGGGATGGCATACATGTCCTATTTAGCTGTACAGAATTCAATTCTGTTGCAGTATACTATCTACTTGTTCTCTCTTGCTTTTACCTATGCATTTAGTACTATTAATTGTACTGGCTGCTAAGAGTTTTTTTTTTTAATGATAGTCATAGTAGGAGCTGAATATTTGGCTTACACCACAGTGGCTAATAGTCCTAGATTCATTTTTAAATTGTGCAAACCTCTCTTGAGTCCAGGTTCACATATATGCGATGTGGGAACCAGCGTAATTCCAGTGCGGGATCCCTCATTGCATGTCTCCTGCCAGTGGTTCACACTGCCCTATGCGAACCACTGCGGGAGTCAATGCAAAGTTATGACACCCCCACATCGGTTCACAGATCGCAGTGCGAACTGTGCAGGAATCGGATTGCATGGGTGTGAACAAGGACCAAAAGAAGGGTTCTGCACCATTTTGGTGCGAATGCGATGCCAATTCAGCCATACCATCTGTATGACTAAATTTGCATCGCACAGATATCGCATGTGATCTGCACAGCAGTGCGATGCGAATTACATGCGATGTCTAACATTGCATCAGTGTGAACCCAGCCTGAAAGCTTATTTAACCACTTAAGCCCCGGAGGATTTGGCTGCTAAAAGACCAGGGTTTTTTTTGCGATTTTTTACTGCGTGATTTTAACGGACAATTGCGCGGTCGTGCGACGCTGTACCTAAACGAATTTGACGTCTTTTTTTTCCCAGAAACAGAGCTTTCTTTTGGTGGTATTTGATCACCTGTGCAATTTTTTGATCATGCGCTATAAACAAAAAAAGAGCGTCAATTTTGCAAAAATAACAATATTTTTCACAATTTTTTATATGAAATTCCCCAAAAAAAATGTAAAAATCAAAATTTTTTAACATTTTCGGACAATTTGTTTTATGCTACATATGTTTGGTAAAAAAAATCGCAAAAATCGTATTGGTTTGCGCAAAAGTTATCGCGTTTACTAACAAAGGGAAAGATTTTTGTAATTTTTGGTGTTTTTTTTTAACGCGTAATGGCGGCGATCTGCGATTTTTTTTCGGTACTGCGACATTGCGGCGGACAGATTGGACCCTTGACTGACATTTTTGACACTTTTGGGGGTACCAGTGACATTACTGCAGTAATCAGTGCTATACATATGCACAGTTACTGCAAAAATGACACTGGCAGGAAAGGGGTTAACTGTATTGGAGAGGGAGGGGTTAAGTGTGTCCTAGGGGCATTTTTCTAACTGTAAAGGGACATGGCTATTGATGTAAAAACAAAGATCAACGGTCCTACATAGTAGAACCGTCTGATCTTCATTTTTACACAGGGGAGAATGACAGGCGGCTTGTTTACATAAGCCGCTCCGCCTTTCTCCCTTCACCGGAGTGATCATAGTGTGACCGGCGGACATCGGGTCCGCCGGTCACACGCACTGACTTGTCAGTGAACGAGCCGGGGCGGGTGACAGGCGAGTGACGTACCCATATGTCACTTTGCCTGGCCGGGGCTGACCGGCGCAGTATATAGTCGTGCGGCGGTCGGCAACCGGTTAATCCAAAAAAATGCACAGAGCTATACATCTATTACATGCACAGGTTATCTTTGGCATTTACTTACCATGCTATACTAAGTTTATTTACATGGTGGGAATTGGAAACCTTAAATATACTAATTCCAGAAAAAAAAAAAATCAGAAATGTGAATAAGAGGTGATCCCCGGAGAGGAAACAATTTGTGTGTAAACATGCATAATATCACATTACATGCACTCAGAATTTTAATTGTGATCTGCAGAAATGCCTGTTCTGAAAGTTACTAATGCTTCCCAGCAGAAGATTGTAGGTTTCCAGATGGATAAGGGAGGGTCTATGGTTGGAAAAGTAGAAATGATGACCAGTTAATGCCTTAAAAATGCAGAAGCTGCAGTGTGCCAAAGCCAGGCTTCTTTTCAATCTCTGCTACATGCCTAAAACTTTGTGGATCAGTATTATTTTTGTTACAATCACTGCAGAAAAAAAAAACACCCACACATTCAGCAAAATAGATATTACCATTTCATATGTATTATTGATGCTTGACATTTTTCTGTTTTGAGAGAAAACTTAAAGAGGAACTAAACTTCCATACATGTCTTTTACCTTTAGGTAAGCCCTTATAAAAGGCTTACCTACAGGTAGTGTTTATATCTTCTAAATGTGCATCATTTTAGGAGATATTTACATTACATGCAGCCAGTGACATCACTGGCACATGTGCTCAAAATGAACAGTCTGTTTCTTCAGAGCCCTGTGCTGTAAATGGTGGCTCCCATGCGCAGTACAAAGTCGGAAGATAGGTGAAGATGGGAGCCCCTGCAGCGCTGATATCGTCAGCTTTGTTTTAAGGTAAGTTTCACATATTGTGATGTGATGCATACTAGTACATTATGACTTTACCTTTCAGGGGAAAAAGAAAAATGTCCACTTTAAAGTAGTTGTAAACCTCAGTCATAAAATCTGAACAAAGCACATATACAGTATCTGTAGTGTTTGCTTATCTCTCCCCAAAGCTCTAAGTGTTGCTTCTCTTGTGCTTTATTCCTCTGTTATCAGCATGAGTCACTTCTGAGAAGTTTTCCCGACACAAGATATAAACTTGTGATGGGGAGGGAGGTCAGCACACAACTTGCATATTCACAATCACAACAACTCTGTATCCTTTCTTTGCTCCTGTTTGCTGTGTGAAGGGGATCTCACACAGTGCAATTGCAGCTCTCCACCCCCTCCTCTTTAATACTAACAGTTGAAGAAGGATTTATTTTACCATGATTGTGCCATTTTGAAGGCATGTAGGGAAGAGAAGACTGCAGATAAATAAGTAAAACATATGTAGGAGGCTTTGTTTCATCTCTGTGTATCACCGGAGGCCAGTCACTTCACTGGGTATATGAGAGGTTTTACAACTAAAAAAATAAGCCAGTGTAGAAATATGGACCAATATGGATAACATGGCCAATCTTAAAAAGTGCTGTCATCACTATCTTCCCTTCACTAATAGAGTTAGTGGCCTGTAACATGCATGTGCAAATCAGGTGTCAGAAATTTGGAAATACCATGTTTGGTTTAGATCAGCAACATTCTAACTAAAGTAAGGAAAAAGAGGACAGTTCTGGAGCATAAAAAAAAAAAAAAAACAAGATGGCAGCGGCTGTTCCCATTTTTCCATACTAATAAATTCCAAGTGACTTGTGGTGTCTATTTCTCCTCTCCAATGCTCATTCATTGTGGCCTAGTGGTAACAGTTTCTTACATTCCTGTTGTCAGTGCAAAAAAAAAAAACAATATCTCTGGTGATGTGGTTTATGATAATGTGAAATGATGCCCAAGGTGACACAATTTATGAAAATATCTAACAATGTCCCTGATTATGTGGTTTATGATAAGCTCCAGCAAAGCTCTGACTTTTCCCTGGCTAAGTGATGTTTAATTACAATGACTCTAGCTATCTGTTGGTCATGACAAGTGACGTCTCTAATGATCTAGTTTATGATAAGCTCAAGCTGGTTTTCTAGTTATTAATCATTTTATGATTATTATTATTATTATTATTATTATTATACAAGATGTATATAGCGCCAACAGTTTACGCAGCACTTTACATCATGGGGGCAGTACAATTACAATACAATTTAATATAGAAGGAATCATATTAATGTCCAGAAAGATCCCTAGCTTCAGCAAAAATATCCAAAAATAGTGTCGTGGATTTTAGTGAATTGGTAAAGCTGTGGTTAAAATACAAATCTCATCATGCCTCTGCCTCTGGGAGTCATGCTGGTGGTTGTCAGAGTCTTGCAATGCCTCATGGGACTTTTAGTTCTACAACTGCCAGAGTGTTGAGGTTGCATATCCTATTCTAGAGCTTCTTAGGCTTTTACTGAGTTCTGTGCAGGACTGTCAATGTCCATCCTGTTGAACAGAAGCTTCCTATTCTTCCATCTGTAAAGGTGTGCAGCACACTCAGTAAAGTTGCTATAGATAAACCCATCACAACCACCAAATCACATACTATCTTGCCTCTAGAAAACAAGGAAAATAGGCCCCCAGGGAAGCAGTCCCTTGCTAGAAGGGATATATGGAATACTTACAATAAAAATAATAGTGATGAATCAATGACTTCAAAAGTGTGCAGGTCAGCAAATTGTACATTTTCCGATTAACCTGCAAAATATGCCTTAGCATACTCGCCCAGTTTGTGGGAAACTAGTTAATAAGTAATTTCCCTGAGAGCATGAATTTTGGGATTTACAATGGATCAAATGTGTACCCATGGGAAATCAGATTAGTAATTTGCTACTCTCCTGTTTTGATTTTTAATTCAAATTATACGTAACATTAACTGTTTACTAAGTAATTGCACTTTTTCAATAGTGATGCTCTTTAAAACCATACTGCTGCTTGTTAAAGTGATACTAAAGTCTTGTTTTTTTTTCTTTAAAAATAACATGTTCTACTTACCTGATCTGTGCAAAACCACTGGATCCTCCTCTTCTCTGGGCCCTATTCGGTGCTCCTGGCCCCTCCCTCCTGTTGAGTGCTCCCACAGCAAGCAGCTTGCTATGGGGGCACCCGAGCTGAGCCACAGCTCCGTATTCTTCTGATGACGTTGCATCAATGAAACGCATCAACGAAACGCGTAGAGCGTCATTGCGTAATTTCTGCAACTCTGGAACACACTTACGGTCTTTGGAATGCATAGCTTTGCGCAAGGGTTCCATCCACCCGGGAAGCTGCTACTACCGGCTTGTTTACTGCCTGTATTTACCTACCATTGTGAGTACTTTTTTTATAATAAGCCTATTCAGATTGAAAAATTATACTTCACTATGTGAGACCTTTGTTTTTCCTACATACCCCGGACATATGTATTTATGAGTACCATCTGTTGATACTGGGGTCCATCACTGGATATCCATTTGAGCTACATCCCTTAAACCAGAAATGCCTATTAACCCTGTTGGGGTTCCCTTATCTGGTGAGTGCAGTCCTGGGAGGGAGGGGAGCACAATCACCAGTCACGTCTGGAGAACATCAAGATTCCCTATAAGATTTTCATTCATCTCTGTCCATTTATATGGACAGTTCCTGACTGAAGTCGCACATAGTAACTTTTTCACATGTCACTTTATTTATTCCTTCCTGTTATATATATGGTTTAATATTTACATTTGACACTTATTTATTGTGGCATTGTATGGTGCCATTATATATATCACTCATTTATGCACATTTGTCACATCTGCTATAGTATGTGCTTTTCACCATAATTCATTTTTGTTACCAATTTATTTATTATAATTACCAATTCAGCACCATATTGCACTTTGGCACTTTAAGTGTGATTTTTTTTTCACTTTAGCACATTATTGCTGATTGTTTTTTAGTTGATTTATTGATTCGATGTGTGTTTAAGCACTAGATGGATATTATATTGCAATATTAGGCAGCGCCACATACCTCCTCCACATCATCACAGCTCCGTGTGTCCATTCAGACACAGAGCCGCAGATTGACCCCGCCCCCTTCTCTCTTCTGATTAGCTAACTGACTTTGATTGACAGCAGCGTGAGCCAATGGTGCTGCTGCTATCTCAGGCAATCAGGTGAGTGATTCCTGGATGGCCGAGGGACTCATGGACATTGCTGGATAGAGATGGGTTCAGGTAAGTATTAGGGGGGCTGAGGGGGGCTGCTGACCACAGAAGCTTTTATAGAAGATAAAAAACCTTCTGCCTTTAAAACCACTTTAATTTGGCCAAGAGTTTAAAATAAACTTTTATGGCAATACTATTACATATGT
Source organism: Pelophylax lessonae (assembly GCF_965119305.1). Classification (NCBI taxonomy): domain Eukaryota; kingdom Metazoa; phylum Chordata; class Amphibia; order Anura; family Ranidae; genus Pelophylax; species Pelophylax lessonae. The sequence goes on along the minus strand of NC_138770.1, from coordinate 402,034,070 downwards.
TGTTTGGTAATATTAGCTCAACACATGAGCTGATACATTTTTTACCATTTTTCCTTTCCCTTTAAAAAATTTGACTTTTTTAATAATTTAAACAACTATTTTTTGTGTCTGGTGATTCACATTTGGTTATCAATGAAAATATATATTGGTATATATCATAGGTAAAAAGGCCCTGGTAATCTTAATATATCACGTGTTATAAAAATTAATAGGTGATTTAAAGTGTAATATATGTGATTAAAAATTGCTACAAATATATATATGATCTACTATTGGTGCAATTAGCAAAGAAAAGTGCATACCAGTGCAATTTCAATTCAGAAGTGTTTGTGCTTCTCAAAGAAAATATATATTGGATAAAAGATAGGGTTTTTAGAAATGTCAGCTGTTTTCTTTCTTTTCTTTTTTAAACAGCACATACAGTATTTAATGGTAAAACATACAAACCCACAGCTGACGAGAATAAACTGGCAGTTGGTGTTTGAAAATTTAGGAATGTTGGTTGTATGGCAATAACTCATAAACAGCCTCTTGCCAAATGTTCCCGCTTTTGGAAAAGGCTTTCCAACAAGCAGATCATGACTTGTGTAATTGATATTTCCTATAAGAATTTAATGAGTCTAGCAGACGTGCGGATGAGACACATGGCCCATATAAACAGTTGAAATCACACAAATTATCTTAAAAGCTGACTTTAAAATGATGTATTTTATTTTTAAGAACAAATTGTGTTTCATTTTATTACATAAAAAAACCCAACAATCAAACAAAACTACATATTAATAAATACACTTGTAATTGTGCTTAATATTATGAATGTAAGACAGGCAAATATTATCACATAAAGGGAATATTTTGCCTATTTTAAAACATTGGAAAAATCACTTGTTTGGTCGAGTATATAAGAAATCAGTTTACATATTTCCTAAAATTACAGTATGTGCAATACAATAAAATAGTTTGTATTTCAATAGCAGAAATTCAAATTAAATGCTTGTAAAATTATTATTGATTACCATTAGTTTTATCATTATCATTGGTAATATTGTTGTTATTATTAGTAATCACTATTCAGCTACTGCTTATTGTTTACTATTAATATTGTTGTTGTTAATATTAGTAGCTGATAAGTCACCAAAGAGCATATTTTAGAGGGAATGTGTAATACATTTTGTATATTTTCTTTATTTTAAAGGAATAGAAATAAACTGTATGAAATAAAACAAATTTTAATCTAGTAATCACAAATGATTGCATATTCCTATAATTGTTTTAATGACAAATATTCGCTGATCGTTTTGCCACTATTTTATGAAGAGTTTGGTTCATTGATCTGTACAGTCCTTTAGGCTTTTAAATTACTGTGCAAAGCACATATTCTGTTTTCCGAACTTGACCATGGCTGTATTACCGTATCATAAATTTACAATACTGAAGTTTATTGTTTTCCTTTCTGAAAGTAGCCTATATTTTCAGACTGGAGTATCACAGTGAAAGCAATTTCCTAACAATAAGCAAGAATTCATCTGGAACAACTCTAAAAAAGAACTTTAGAGGTTATTTACAGCACATTGAAAGAGTATTGTTATTGTAAATGGGTTTGTCATGGAGAACAATTTTACACTACTTCATGGCAAAGAAGAATATGTTTCTCTAGTGTGAGCAGAAACCACAGCTAATTAATTTTGTCTACAAATAATACTATACATTAAATATATATTGAAAAAAAGTATGCAATGATCAGGTTCTGACTTCCAGATTTCAGTTCTAAGGCTCCATTCACACCTGTGCGTATCGTTTTCATGTGGTTTTTTTTGGGTGATTTTCAGGCCTTTTTTGCAGGTGTTTGGAGGCAGGGATTGGCATATAACAAAAATGCTTGTAATAAATTGCTAAAAAAAGAAGCTTATGTACTTTTTTGAGCTTCAGGCCTTGTTCACACCTTTTTTCAGGCCTTGTTCAAACCTGAGCATTTTTCAGCTCGTAAAACGCTCATCTCTGAAGTCTTAAAACACCTTGCCTGAAGCGAAACACCTGAAGCTCAAAAAAGTAAACAAGCTTCTTTTTTGGTAGATTACAAGTGTTTTTGTTAGATGTCAATGGCTGCCTCCAAACAATTGCAAAGAACGCCTGCAAAACACCAAAAAAAATGCCTGAAAACGATTTGCTCAGGCGTGAATGGAGCCTCAGGAGTTTTGCTTCAGGAGACAAAACTCTCATATGTAAACAGAGGCCACTGAAATGAATGGGATTTTGCTTGTTGGGCATTTTGAGACTTCAGAGTTGAGCATTTTACGAACTGAAAATGCTCAGGTGTGAACAGGGCTTAAATCTTTAAGGCAGATTGAAGTCTGTTCTGGATTTGGGGTAATAATGTAATATGTAACACTGACACTCTGACACATGAAATCCTATAATAAAATGGTAGATCAGTTTAAAGTAATAAAGTGTAACTAGACCCTAAAGTGGCAAATCCCTGTTTACAGAGAGATGTATTTACTAATCAATGCTCCATAATTTTAAGATAGCTTTTTTAACTAACATTTTCCAAGAGTTCTTTCCAGCACGTCTTCTCAACTGTATTAGGCATCTTCCAGTCCCATCATTCATGCACCTTAGGCACATAGGGTGACAATGCTGTTCCTGAATTGAAACACAATGGGGTTTAATTGCTATAACTGGGGAGTACACAATCTGGTGAAGCTGTGCATGGTAGCCAATCAGTTTCTATCTTCAGCTTGTTCAACTTAGGCCCCTTTCTCACATGTTGTCCGTTTGTCTGTTTTTCATCCATACGTTGACCGATAAAAAATGGACATCAATGCATCTTTATGGAAAAACGGATGTTTATGGATGATCATCCATTTACATCAGTTTACATCTGCATCCCTCATCATCTGTTTTTTAACCACTTAAGCCCCGGAGGATTTGGCTGCTAAAGGACCAGGGGTTTTTTTGCGATTTTTTACTGCGTGACTTTAACGGACAATTGCGCGGTCGTGCGACGCTGTACCTAAACGAATTTGACGTCCTTTTTTTCCCACAAACAGAGCTTTCTTTTGGTGGTATTTGATCACCTGTGCGATTTTTTGATCACGCGCTATAAACAAAAAAAGAGCGTAAATTTTGCAAAAATAACAATATTTTTCACATTTTTTTATATGAAATTCCCCAAAAAAAAAAGTAAAAATCAAAATTTTTTAACATTTTTCGGCCAATTTGTTTTATGCTACCTATGTTTGGTAAAAAAAATCGCAAAAAGCGTATTTTGATTGGTTTGCGCAAAAGTTATCGCGTTTACTAACAAAGAGAAAGATTTTTGTCATTTTTGGTGTTTTTTTTTTTTAACGCGTAATGGCGGCGATCTGCGATTTTTTTTTCGGTACTGCGACATTGCGGCGGACAGATCGGACCCTTGACTGACATTTTTGACACTTTTGGGGTTACCAGTGACATTACTGATCAAAGCTCTATTTTTCTTCTGGATCAGACGTAAAACGGATGTAAACTGACAAATGGTCGGTTTTTCATCTGTTTTTGCATTGGTAGTGGATGTAAAAAAAACTGATCAAAAACCGATGAGCACTGACGAAAAACAGACAAAAAACTCTTAGCCACTGATAAAAAACTGATGACCACTGATGAAAAACTGATGACAAACTGATGGCCACTGATGAAAAACTGACTAAAAACGGATGACCACTGATGAATACTTCATCCATTTTGACGTGACTGAACTGATGAAATGAACGGTCCGCATGTGTGAAAGGGGCCTAAACTTTAACTTTTTGAAAAACAAAAAAAATGGAAGCTGATCAGTTTCTATGCACAGCTGCACCAGATTGTGCACTCTCCAATGTTAGTAAATCAACCCCAGTGAGTGAACGTTATCACCCAATCCCAGGACGTCACTGCAGAAGACTTTTGCTGGCAAGATCACAAGGTACAATAACAGTAATTCAGGGTATCATATAAATAGATGTACTGTACACTTTAATTGTTCAGGAGTAGTGTTGAGCGAACACGAACTGTATTATTCGTGTTCGTACCGAATAATTGGATTTTTGTTACCCGAACACGGACCCGAAAACTTTACTGTATGTTCGGGTTTAAAATCCGTGTTCGGTCATTTTATTTCCTGTTTTGTATGTAATGGCGCGCTTTTAATGGCGGGCTTTCAACAGCCAATCAACAAGCGTTTAACTGGTGTGCCTTAAGCCATCCCAGCCATGCCTACTAATGTATTAGTAGCTGTGATTGGCCATCTGAAGCATGTGACCATGTTTTTATAAGTTCGAGAGCCCCAGCGCGCTGCGTCATTCTGCTGTAGATTAGGGAGAGAGCACACATCATACGTGCTGGCTGCTAATTAGGGACAGACAGTGATTCTGTGAAAAATTGTGTCAGAAAAGAATGCAGGGACAGGTCGGAGTGCAGGCAGGGAGAGTTCTTAGAGCATTTTAGGGAGAGGCTGGAGATTAGGCAGCGTCAGTGTTCTACATCAATTTTGCTGTGTGGGGGGTTGTGCAGTGAACGATCTTATCAAGCATATTAGGGCCAGGCTGCAGAGATTAGGCAGGGACAGTATACATCGATTTTGCTGTGTGGGGGGTGGTGCAGTGAACAATCTTTTTGCCCTCACTTGAGCCCACTGAGGAGGAGGAGCAGGAGGGAGAAAAAAATCTATTTTTATCAGTCAGTTGTGTGCAGCGTTCATCTTAGATCTATTTTACTGCAAGTTAAAAGGGTTTTTTTTTCCCCCTTCATAGCCTTTTTGCTCCACTCAATAGCACATGTGAACACTGCTGTGTTCACATGTGCTATTGAGTGATTTTCAATTTGATACACTTTTTTGTATTCCACTATTCAATATACACCCTTTTGGGTTAAAAAAAATTTAATTGTGGCATAGTCTGTACTAATCTATTTAAAAATGACAAACTTAAAGGGGAATTTTCTTTTTTTTCCCTTCATAGCCTGCAGCAGAGCTGACTGACATAAGACACTGCTGTGTTCACATGAGCTATTGAAAAATCACCAATTTTATATCATATTTTCTATTCCGCTATTCAATCTACACCCTTTGGGGTAAAAAGAATTAAATTGCGGCATAGTCAGTATCGGTACGTGTGAGATACACCTTTCCAATTTTTGGGGCGCATCTTACACCGCCGAGGATTGCAGGGTGTTTCAGTTTGCCTCCTGCCTGTTGCGAACTCCTCCTACTCCTCATCCTGCCTGTGGGGTACAAAAAACAGTAATCGGGGCCTAGTCTGTGTCTGTACGTGTGAGATAGATAAACCTTTTTTATATCATATTTTCTCTTCCGCTATTCAATCTACACCCTTGGGGTAAAAAGAATTAAATTGCGGCATAGTCTGTATCGGTACGTGTGAGATACACCTTTCCAATTTTTGGGGCGCATCTTACACCGCCGAGGATTTCAGGGTGCTTCAGCTTGCCTCCTGCCTGTTCCGAACTCCTCCTACTCCTCATCCTGCCTTTAGGGTACAAAAAATAGTAAACAGGGCCTAGTCTGGGTCTGTACGTGTGAGATAGATACACCTTTTGATATCATATTTTCTATTCCGCTATTCAATCTACACCCTTGGGGTAAAAAGAATTAAATTGTGGCATAGTCTGTATCGGTACGTGTGAGATACACCTTCCAATCTTTTGGGGCGCATCTTCCACCACTGAGGATTGCAGGGTGCTTCAGTTTGCCTCCTGTTCTGAACTCCTCCTACTCCTCATCCTCATCCTGCGTTTAGGGTACAAAAAATTGTAATCGGGGCCTAGTCTGTGTTTGTACGTGTGAGATACACCGTTTTATACAATTTTTTCTATTCCGCTATTCAATGTACACCCTTTGGGGTAAAAATAATTAAATTGCGGCATAGTCTGTATCGGTACGTGTGAGATACACCTTCCAATCTTTTGGGGCGCATCTTCCACCGCCGAAGATTGCAGGGTGCTTCAGTTTGCCTCCTGTTCCGAACTCCTCCTACTCCTCATCCTCATCCTGCCTTTAGGGTACAAAAAATTGTAATCGGGGCCTAGTCTGTGTTTGTACGTGTGAGATACACCGATTTATACAATTTTTTCTATTCCGCTATTCAATATACACCCTTTTTGAGTGTAAAAAATTAAATTACGGCATAGTCTGTATTGGTACATGTGAGATACACCGTTTTAAATTTGTTTGGCGCATCTCCTTCCACCGCCGAGGATTGCAGGGCGCTTCAGTTTGCCTCCTGTTCCGAACTCCTCCTACTCATCATCCTCATCCTGCCTTTAGGGTACAAAAAATTGTAATCGGGGCCTAGTCTGTGTTTGTATGTGTGAGATACACCATTTTATAATTTTTTTTCTATTCCGCTATTCAATATACACCCTGTTTGAGTGTAAAAAATTAAATTACGGCATAGTCTGTATCGGTACATGTGAGATACACCTTTTTAAAAATTTTTGGCGCATCTCCTTCCACCACCGAGGATTGCAGGGCGCTTCAGTTTGCCTCCTGTTGCGAACTCCTCCTACTCCTCATCCTCATCCTGCCTTTAGGGTACAAAAAATTGTAATCGAGCCTAGTCTGTGTTTGAACGTGTGAGATACACCGTTTTATAAAATCTTTCCTATTCCGCTATTCAATATACACCCTTTTGGAGTGTAAAAAATTAAATTACGGCATAGTCTGTATCGGTACGTGTGAGATACACCTTTTAAATTTCTTTGGCGCATCTCCTTCCAGCGCCAAGGATTGCAGGGCGCTTCAGTTTGCCTCCTGTTCTGAACTCCTCCTACTCCTCTTCCTCATCCTCCCTTTAGGGTACAAAAAATTGTAATCGGGGCCTAGTCTGTGTTTGTACGTGTGAGATACACCGTTTTGTATCCTTTTTTCTATTCCGCTATTCAATATACACCTTTTTGGGGTGAAAAAAATTAAATTTGCGGCATACTTTGCATATTTGACTGTGAGATACACCCGTTGTATTTGTAAACTGTTTTTCTATTCCGCTATTTAATAAACACCCTTTTGGGGTAAAAAAAATTAAATTGCGCCATAGTTTGCATATTTGACTGTGAGATACACCCATGCGATACTGTTGTTGTTTTGTTCCGCTATTCAATAAACACCTTTCTAGGGCAAGATCATAAATTACAGAAATATGAGGAGACTGTCAAAAAGGGGCTGTGGCCTGGGTCGTGGTGCTGCTGGTAGAGCTCCTGTTGCAAGGAGAGGACGTGGTCGATCTGTGCCAGCTACACGCACAAGTGAAACACCTTCCTCAAGTGTGAGTAGGCGACAGAACCTGCAGCAGTATTTGGTAGGGCATCATGCGCCTCTAGAAGTGATGAGGCCAGAACAAGTACAGGTGATAGTAGATTGGGTTGCTGACAGTGCCTCCAGTTCCTTCACATTGTCTCCCACCCAGTCTACTGCAGAAAGGTCAGAGTTGGCACCTGCAGCCGATGTCCAACCGTCTTTCACCTCACCCCCTTGCAAATCAGGCAAGCAGTCTGAGCCCCAAGTCATGCAGCAGTCTGTTCATCTTTTTGATGACTCTGTCAGCAGGGTTTCCCAGGGCCATCCACCTAGCCCTGCCCCAGAAGTGGAAGAGATTGAGTGCAGCGATGCCCAACCACTTATTTCTCAAGATGAGTACATGGAAGGACCATCGCAGCACGTCTCCGATGATGACGAAACGCAGGTGCCAACTGCTGCGGCACTCAGAATTGTGGAGACCGACAAGGAGGGCAGGGGTGAAGACTGGGTGGAAGATGATGTGGAGGACGATGAGGTCCTCGACCCCACATGGAATGAAGGTCATGCAGGTTACCTAAATAGTTTGGAGGAAGAGGCGGTGGTCGCACAGAGCCACCAGCACAGCAGAAGAGGGAGCAGGGTGCAGAAGCGGAGCGGCCGTGCCCTAGACACTACGCCTGCTACTGCCCAACGCAGCAAGGGACCGAGTGCACCAAAGCCAGTTCAAAGGAGTTCTCTAGCTTAGAAGTTCTTCAGAAAATGTGCTGATGACAGGACACGAGTGGTTTGCACCCTGTGCAATCAGAGCCTGAAGCGAGGCATAAACCTTCTCAACCTGAGCACAACCTGCATGATCAGGCATCTAAGTGCAAAGCACGAGCTGCAGTGGAGTAGACACCTTCAAAACCAAGAAACGTCTCTGGCTCCTCCTGCTTCCTCTTCTGCTGCAGTCTCGGCCTCTTCATCCACCTCTGTAGTGATACCGGCACCTGCCACCCCACAAACAGACGATCTGTCAACAACACCACCACCTGGGTCACCAACCATCTCCACAATGTCCCGTGGAAGCGTTCAGCTTTCCATCTCCAAAACACTTCAGAGGAAGAGGAAGTACCCCCCTACCCACCCGCGATCCCTGGCCCTGAATGCCAGCATTTCATAATTCTTGGCCTTTGAAATGCTGTCATTCCGTCTGGTGGAGACGCACAGTTTCAAAAGCCTTATGTCGGTGGCTGTCCCACAGTACGTCGTGCCCAGCCGCCACTACTTTTCCAGGCAAGCCATCCCTTCCCTGCCCAACCAAGTGGGGGAAAAAATCAGGTGTGCACTGCGCAACGCCATCTGTGCCAAGGTCCACCTAACTACCGATACGTGGACCAGTAAGCACGGTCAGGGGCGTTATATCTCCCTAACGGCACACTGGGTAAATGCAGTGGCGGATGGGCCTGAGGAGGATAGCAATTTGGCGCATGTCCTTCCACCACCGAGGATTGCAGGGCGCTTCAGTTTGCCTCCTGTTCCTAACTCCTCCTACTCAGCTTCCTCATCCTCTACCGCCTCCTCATCCGGTCAGCGTAACACCTTCACCACCAACTTCAGCACAGCCAGGGGTAAATGACAGCAGGCAGTTTTAAAACTTGCCTGTTTGGGGGAAAAACCACACACCACGCAGGAGTTGTGGAGGAGCATGGAACAGCAGACAAATGAGTGGTTGCTGCCAGCGAGCCTCAAGCCCGGCCTGGTGGTGTGCGATAACGGGTGAAATCTCATAGCAGCTCTGGGCCTAGCCGGTTTGACGCACATCCCTTGCCTGGCGCATGTGCTGAATTTGGTGGTGCAGAGGTTCCTTAAAAATTACCCTGATATGTCAGAGCTGCTGCAGAAAGTGCGGGCTGTCTGTGCGCACTTTCGGCGTTCTCTCCCTGCTGCTGCTCGCCTGTCAGCGCTGCAGCGTAACTTCGGCCTTCCCGCTCAACGCCTCATATGTGATGTGCCCACAAGGTGGAACTCCACCTTGCACATGCTGGAAAGATTGTGCGAGCAGCAGCAGGCCATAGTGGAGTTTCAGCTGCAGCACGCACGCGTGAGTCGCTCTGCGGAACAGCACCACTTCACCACCAATAACTGGGCCTCCATGCGAGACCTGTGTGCCTTGTTGCGCTGTTTTGAGTACTCCACCAACATGGCCAGTGCCGATGACGCCGTTGTCAGCTTAACTATCCCACTTCTATGCCTCCTTCAAAAAATGATTCAGGCGATGATGGAAGAGAATGTGGCACAGGATGAGGAGGAGGAGGATGAGGATGAAAAGGTAACATTTCCAAGGCTTTCAGGGCAGTCATTCGCAAGTGGCTCCAAGGGTGGGTTCCTGCACCCACAAATGCCAGGGACACAATTGTCCAGCAGGGGCACAGTTCTGGAGGATTGTGGAGGATGAGGAGGAGGAGATGGAGGAATAGATGGAACCATGTTCACAGCAGGGTGGCACCCAGGCCAGCTCATGGCCATCACTGGTGCTTGGTTGGGGGGATACACCTCCCACAGAGGACAGCCTTTCGTTGCCTCTGGGTAGCCTGGCACACATGAGCGATCACATGCTGCAGTGTCTCCACAATGACCGCCGAGTTGCCCACATTCTAACTTGTGCTGATTACTGGGTGGCCACGCTGTTGGATCCCCGTTACAAGGACAACGTACCGTCCTTAATTCGCTCACTGGAGCGCGATCGCAAGATGCGCGAGTACAAGCGCGCGCTGGTAGACGTGATGCTGCTGGCATTCCCACCTGACAGCGGGGCCACAGTGGAAGCACAAGGCCAAGGCAGAGGAGGAGGAGGAAGAGGTCGCCAACGCAACCAGGGCACCGCCAGCACCTCAGAAGGCAGGGTTAGCATGGCCGAAATGTGGAAAAGCTTTGTCAGCACGCCACAACAAACAGCAGCACCAGCAGCTCATATGGAACGTCTTAGCAGGAGGCAGCATTTCACCAACATGGTGGAGCAGTATGTGTGCACACGCCTACATGTAGTGAATGACGGGTCTGCCCCCTTCAACTTCTGGGTCTCCAAATTGGGCACATGGCCTGAGCTTGCCCTTTACGCCTTGGAGGTGCTGGCGTGCCCTGCAGCCAGTGTAATATCTGAACGTGTATTTAGCATGGCTGGGGGCGTTATCACAGACAAGCGCAGCCGCCTGTCCAGAGACAATGTGGATAAGCTCACGTACATTAAAATGAACCAGGCATGGATCCCACAGGACTTTTCCGTACCTTGTGCAGAATAGAGATGGATGCTGACCTTACCCAGCCATTGTTCAATTTTTGATCTTTCTCACTCTTTTGGGGTGTACCCTCATTTAAAATGACTGAAAAAATGCAGTGTTGGCTACCTCGTCCTCCTCCCCCGCCGCTTCCACCTACACCGCCACATCCACCACCACCTCAACCTCCCTCCTACTCCATATGGGCCTCGTCCTTCACAGATGAAGAAAATTGTTTTATTTTTCTGGTTTTTTTTGTTGTTTTAAGTTATTTCCCTATCCACATTTGTTTGCAGAGCACTTGCCATGCTCTTAACTATGTTTTGCTGCCATTTGCAGCACTCTAGCCCTTTCCATTGGTGTTTTAGAGCCATTTTAGTGCCTGAAAGTTCGGGTCCCCATTGACTTCAATGGGTTTCGGTGTCCGGGTAAAGTTCGGAAAAAGTCTGGGACACGGACCCGGACTTTTTTTTCAAGTTCGGCCGAACCCGCCGAACACGGACATCCAGGTGTCCGCTCAACTCTATTCAGGAGTAAGTTTTTATATATTTAATATTCAGTTTTGGGTTTACATACATTTAAAAGCTTTTTTTTATTAACTCTGTCATATACAATTATACTTAGGCATGCTAAGTGGTCTTTTTTATTACTATACAATAGAGAGAGTGGTTTACCATAAAAAATAAATAATAAATTGAATTAAAACTTTTTAACGCAGAGATGTTGGTCTCCCATGGTCCATCAAGACAATTTTTTGTCACAGAAACGTGAAACGAATATGGCCTTATTGCTCATTGCTCAGAAAATGCTTTATCGCTGCAAGAATTTCTACCTATGGATGGCCGGCTATAGTTTCTCACTCATGCAGCCTGTTCAACAAACATGTCCCGTGGCTGAAATGCTCAAATTGTCAGGAATATCATACCAACTGTCAGGCTAATGCATACATATTTATGTTTATGGGCAAAGAAGCCTAACTTTCGGTGTATTTATGCGCACGCCAATGCACGTGCGTGGACATATGGGCATGTCAACATCCACCAAGTAGTTTATTTAAACCTAAGCTCTGCACAAAATTGCTGAATGGTCTTCATGGTTTTACTCCTGTGTTCTTGATACGTTTACTGGCCCAGTTATTGACCGGGATTCCAGCTTACCTGGTTGTGGATTACACTTATCTGATTCTACTTATGATGAGGTGCCTTCTTGCTTAGCTGTTACTGGACCCAGCTTGTGATTTAACTCCACTTATAACTAAATGTAGTGTATCCACAGTTTACCACCAGCTGTACCCACAGTATACCACCAACTGTACCCCTGCTCATCTGATACTAGCACTCCCAAGTGCCAGTCTCTAGTGTCTTTAACCTGGCACGTGTGCCCTTTCATCACCCCTTCAACCCATGCCTCAACCCTGAGGGCTGCTCAGATGAGAACTACTGTATGTAAGAGCCCAGGCTTGTCATTTCAAGCTCTGAATACGGTTATGCGACAACTATTGGGTTATCTGTAAAGGTTCTCAATTAACCCAGTCATAGTATAGCTAGTGGTAGATAGTCACATTCAATTTCACTTGATGTTTAATGTTAAAAATTCTTTGCAGATTTTTTAGTTCTAATCAAGAACCTCTTAACAAAAGGACACAACAAAGTACAAATTCTGCACATGACTTAAGGAAAAGGGGCATTCTTTTGGGGACAGTAAGGAACACAATTTGAACAAATATGACAATGGTACTGCAAGAGGCTTGGAAGAGTTCATCTATGTCAGACGGGAACAACCATCCCTAAACAGAAGTGCCGACCTTCAGCATCATCTGGAACTGACAAATAATCCTATTTTAAAATTTCTACTCTGCCAATCTGACAACAATTCACACCTTCAGCCATGTATTTGAACAATTAATACCTGTTTTAGACTGCCTGGCACCATGGAACTGGATTATTTTATTAGGACAGTGTTGTTTCACAACTGCTCACACCTCCCATCATGCTCTTGAACAATCAACATTTACCTTGACATATTCCATGGTGATTGGATCCAGCTGATTGGGTTACTTACGTGGTTACAAATTTTGAGGTATATCCCTGACACTCATTATAACTGAGTAAGTTGCTTGGATAAGCAGCAAAATGTCTTCAATATTACATAATGAGTCCAGTTGAATAAATGCTACTAGTTGTTCTATTAGGTTGTAATTTTAAGTCCATAAATAAACTGGGGAATAAGTTCAAAGCATTTTGTATTACTTGCCCATGTACAGTACGTCACTACTAGTTGATAGTCTTGTTTGTACTATGTGCATCATGGCCCCAACATATTCAGTCCTTAAGCAATTGTTTAGACTGGGAAGCTAACTGTTTGCAGTATGAATCACACACATTATTGCAAAGTTCAGTGAAATAATGCAAAGGATGAGAATCAATATTGCCATGGAAACTAAGGCACAAAATGCTTAAAAATTATTGAATAAATAAACTGATAGACAAAGATATGAGTCTAGTGCCACCTGCTTGATGTTAAGAAATAATTTTCACAGTTTGAAATCCTCTTTAAATATACACATACAAACCTGTAATAACATTATGTAATGCAATCATCATTTCTAAGCTGAAAGAGTCCAATATTAAATGCCCATAGAAATTGATAAATGAGGTAGCCTAATATCTATTTTGTGTTTAATTATCAATGTTTTAATGCAAACAAAATAATGTTATATCTTATAAAATTAATCAAACAAGCTGTTGGTTGGATTTTCAAATATGTACAGCCATGACCCACTTAAGAAACTCTTCACAGACTCCAGTTGTTTTTTTTTTTCTATTTTGTACAAAAGCAATGTGAATAACACATAACAAGCCATTCTACCACATAAATACAATTTTCTCTATAAGATTTGCACACTTCATGCAGTACAGCAAGGTCCATTACATCTCTCAGGAGGTTGTTGATGCTGTAATTTATTTGACTTTTTAAAATGACCAAATGGTGGCTTTACAATATACTTCTATAAGCCTATAAAGCAGACCTTATTGCACATTATGTAAACATATATATTATCTAAGCAATTCTCATCCAAGGTAGTATGGAAAATCTGACCACGTCATCATTCTATTACCAACTTGTACCACCTTGCCAAGTTAACCACTTGACCTCCGGAAGATTAAACCTCCTTTCTGACCAAACCATTTTTTGAGGTATGGCACTGCGTTATTTTAACTGAAAATTGCGTGACCGTGCAACCCTGTACCTAAATAAAATGTATGTCCTTTTTTTCCCCCACAAATGGAGCTTTCTTTTGTTGGTATTTGATCACCTCAGTGGTTTTATTTTTTGCGCTCTAAACAAAAAACGAAAGACAGTTTTGAAAAAATATTTTTTTACTTTCTGCTCTAAAACTTATCCAATAAAACAAATGTAAAAAATCTATTTATTCACCAATTTAGGCCAATATGTATTCTGCTATGTATTTTTGGTAAAAAAAAATCCAAATAAATGTATATTGGTTTGTGCAAAAGTTATAGGGCTACAAACTTTATGGAATTTTTATAATGAAGTTGATCAGCGACTTATAGCAGGACTGCAATATTGAGGCAGACAAATTGGACACCTAACTGACACTTTTGACACATTTTTTGAAACCAGTTACACTAATACAATGATCAGTGCTAAAAATATGCACAGTCACTGTACTAATGACAATGGCTGGGAAGGGGTTACAATCAAGGGTGAGCAAAGGCTTAAATGTGTGCCTAGGTGGTGATTCAGTGTAGTGGGGGAGGTGCTTTTACTAGTGGAAGTCATGGATTGGTGTTCCTGCTTTACAGGAACACAGGATCCATGTCTTTCATAATGACAGAACAGCAATCTGTCTTGTTTACATAGGCAGACTGGCATTCTGTCAGTGTACCGAATGATCAGCGGGTGTTGGCGGATATCGAGTCTGCGGACCTGCTGATCAGCTCCCACTGTGTAGATTCACAGTAGGAGTGAGCTTCCGGTGGCGTGCACTCACGCTCGAAACCTGGGAGTGCAGGATCACGTATATTTACATGATCATGCGCAGAGCGGCCACCCTGTAGCAGTAAATGTGCTATAGGGTGTTCAGCCAATGGCTAAAATTACAATATTTCTATAGAAGAGTAACTGAAGCAAGGCCTACCTCAAAAGGAAGACTGTAAATATTCACCTTTCCCACTGCCCACCCTGCTAAGGTGTAACATCTGTGGAAACTGACATTCCAGAATGATAATCTCCTAGGTTCCCTGTATCCTTTACTTGTTCGTCCTACTGACCTCCACTTCAATTACAGGATAGAACTGGGGGTGGGTGGATTCTCAGAAAGTTTTAGGAGATGTGGGCAGCTGGAAAGGTAAGCATTTACCAGGAATGCATTTTTTAGTTACTCTTCAATCTGACTCACATTGTGACAATGACACTGTCAGTCGTACTCTAAACAACAGCAGACTGAGAATGATAGT
Source organism: Pelophylax lessonae (assembly GCF_965119305.1). Taxonomy (NCBI): domain Eukaryota; kingdom Metazoa; phylum Chordata; class Amphibia; order Anura; family Ranidae; genus Pelophylax; species Pelophylax lessonae. The sequence continues at coordinate 402,019,065 of NC_138770.1, read as the reverse complement.
CACAGTGGTTATTTAACTCTGCAATTAACCCTTATTATTATTAATTACAATTGATTGAAGTTCGATCTCAGATATGAAAATACAGGAAAACTTGGGATCTAGCGATCACAGGATGGTCACATTCAGCGTAAGGCATAGGAAAAGGAGGCACGAGGGTAGCACAAGAACACTAAATTTCAAGCAAACTTTTCTGAACTGTGCTTTAATACTACAAGACATCAATTTGGACCAAATCCTAGAAACATTAAACTCGTAAGAAAAATAGGAATGCTTTAGGAACATATTAAACAAAGCTTTCGCACAGTGTATTCCAATGGGCAACACATATAGAAGAGTTAAGGCTAATCCTGGGTGGCTAAAATGAAACGTAAAAAGTCTAATTAAGGAAAAAATAATGGCCCTTAACAAATATTAGCCAGAGGGGTTATTGTCAACATTCCAACACTACAAGGAATGCAATAAGAAGTGTAAGAACGCAATCATGGAGGCTAAAAAAGACTACTAGAGACACATAGAAGAGGAGAGTAAACAAAAATCCCAATATTTTTTTAAGATATATAAACAGTAAAAAATCGATATCAGGGTACATAAAAGACAATGAAAGCAGGATGTTTATGAGTGACACAGAGAAGGCAACTGTAGTAAATGCTTTCTTCTCCTTGGTCTTTACACAGGAAAAAGAGGGGTATACCGACCATGAATGTACTGTTAGTAAGGTGGAGGAGGACATACCCTCATGGCTAACAGAGGCCGGAGTCAAGAAAAGACTAGAAAAGCTTAAAACAAATAAAATCTCCAGGACCATACAGACAGGAATTGTACCAGCTGATTGGAAAAATATCAATGTGGTACCAATATTCAAAAAAGGGCAGAGAGATATTCCTGAAAACTACAGGCCAGTCAGCCTAACGTCAATAGTAGGTAAATTATTGGAGGGGATGATAAGGGACAATATCCAAAAAATTACTGATAAAAACAGTACTATTAGTAGTCAGCATTGGTTTACAGAGGGTCGTTCCTGCCAGACCAATCTGTTAACATACTACGAGGAAGTGAGTTGCCATCTAGATAGATGGAGGCCTGTGGATGTGGTGTATCTGGATTTTGCAAAAGCATCCGATACAGTTCCCCATAAATGCCTAATCTACAAACTGAGATCTGTAGGCATGGACCATTTGTTCTTGGATAGAAAACTGGTTATGGGGGCATGTCTAAAGGGTGGTGATAAATACTGTGTACTCAGACTGGTCTGTAGTGGTAAGTGGGGTACCCCAAGGCTCTGTCTTGGGACCAATTTTGTTAAATTTATTATTATATATCATAAATGATATATAGGATGGGATGATTAGTTCAATCTCAGTTTTTGTAGACGACACAAAAATAAGCAGGGCAATAACTTCACATCAGAATATGGAAATTTTAAAGAAATACCTAAATAAAATAATGGGGTGGGCAACTACATAATAAATGAGCTTTAATGTGGAGAAATGTAAGGTAATGCACATGGGGCTAAAAACATAAATGCAAACTACTCATAAGGGGGAGAACCTCTGGAGGGATCAAGGATGAAGAAAGAACTGGGGGTCCTAGTAGAAGACAGATTGAGTAAAAGCATGCAATGTCAAGCTGCAGCAGAATATTAGCATGCATTAAAATGGGATATACTCCAGAGACAAAACTACAATCCTGCCACTTTATAAAACTCTGGTCAGGCCACATCTAGAGTATTCCTTCCAGTTCTGGTCACCTGTCATCAGAAGGGATGTGCTGGAGCTGGAAAGAGTCCAGAGAAGGGCAACAAAATGAATAGGGGACTGGAGGACCTCAATTACGAAGAACAACTACAAGCACTAAACTTGTTCTCGCTGGAGAAGAGATGTATGAGAGGGGACTTGATAGCGATTTACAAATACCTCAATGGTGACCCCAGTGTAGGAAAAAACAATTCAGTCTCTAGGAGTGTAAGAAGACACGGGCCATACAATGAGATTGTATGAAAAGTGGTTTAACCTTAAGCTGTGTAGGGGGTTTTTCACTGTCAGGGCAATATGGATGTGGAAATCTCTTCCACAATTGGTGGTATCAGCAGGGAGTATTAATATTTTTAAAAGACTCTTGGATGTGCATCTTAAAGAACACAACATACAGGGATATGGAAAATGATTATCGACACTGACACAGGTACACTTTCACAGGTTTAACTGAATGTAATATTGTCTTAATTCAACCTTACCTACTGTGTAACTATGTAACTATATCCTTTACACACACACACACACAATAGCTGCCACCACGTGTTTTAAAAGAAACATGCACCATTCACAGTATATAGTATGTTATGGTAAACAATGTATGCACCACTCACTGACACTCCATTCAGGTATAAAACAGAATTTAACATATGGTAGCTTTCTTCAAGAGGCAAAACTTTATTAGGTTCTGGCTTAAAGCATCGAGAGATAAAGCTTTACAATCTTTAAATGCCGTTTTTGAAAAAAAATAGTGCTAGAAAAACATTTACAGAAAAAAAAAATGATAAACATAGACATTAAGCAATGGTAAAAAAAAAAAATATATATATATATATATATATATATATATATATATGAATGAAAGGAGAAAGTACTCAAACTATGTTTCCTGGTCTTTGTTTCTGGTCAGTCCTGACAGAGCTACTGACCCTATCATGGACTCCCAATGTTAATGCTCAGTTTAAAATAAAATTCAGAGCTCCAGTTGCCAGTTCCAGTAGCTTTTATTAGGTGGGGTGGGCTCTGGAGGATCCTCTGGGCATCCTCTGAAGGATGCCATTGGGCCCACCCCACCCAATCAAAACGACTGAGGTGTTGGGTGGCTAAAGTGTTTAGGATATTTCAGCAGATCATCCCACTGGGCCAGATGCATCCGAGTAGAATTAAAAAATCATTGAAAGAGACTAAACATAATAGGCATCAAATGTACTGATCTCATTGATTAGGCTCTACTGTCCAGGAGGCATTTACTGTGACTAATTGGCCTCCTGTACAGTATACTTTAGTCGTGTTATTGAATTGTTTGGTATTTTCTTTTACAGTTGTGTAAGAACTTGTTATCGGGAAATAGAAAGCAGGTGCAGCGCTCAAAACGAAGGAACCATATACAAGCTTGAAATAGAATCCACAATTGGGTGCTCTGGCTCGGATGTCCTCCAACCATCAATGATGCTTCAAATAAATGATAGAGTGGACAACTCTGAAATTCCATGTAAATTACAATTTTTTGCCTACATGAAAAAGAGTATAAAAGAGAGCTAATGTGTTTTGGCGTGTAGCCTTGATCACAGCAAGTAACAAAAATGAAAAACAGAGCATATACAGTACAAAAATCCACCTCTCTAATAATAAATCAAACAATTGTGCAATTTAAAAGTCAAAATAACTGGTGTGACACTGACAAGGCAGTAGCAGGACAAATAAAGATTGAATGCATGTATAAAAGAGTCTAATAAACAATTTTAAGTACAAATGAAAATAAAATTATGATAAGACTACATAGCTAATGTATTTATTCTCTTTTATACCCTTTATCATCTAAGCAAATAAAGAAATTTATATAGACTTTGGAGTTGCCGGGTCTGTCATCCATTTGAAGTACTTGTTATCAATGTAATTGTATAAGATAAGGATTTATGAAATGTAACTAGTTTTGCAGTTGTATGAGCCGAACATTTTCAGGTCAGATAAAGCCAGGCTCTCCACGTGGAGCGCTTCTAAATAGCTTTATGATGACCAATTATAGCCATTTATCAAAACAAAATACAAAGGAATATTTTATGAATAGCGCCTGGTAATTTTACATTTAGCTATTAGCAAGGTCTGGCTACGGAAGTTTTATGCTCTTCAATTCTACTCAGGATATGTTAAAGCCCGTGGAAGTTTCTGCTAGGAGCCCTAAAGTGTATTCCCATTTTTGCAGCCAAAATTAGATAATACCATTCACATAACAAAAAAAAAAAAAAAAATTACAATTCAGCTTTACCTTTTTTTAGATCTCTGGAACTTCCAGCAAGGGAAAATTCTACTTTGTTTTCTTTGTACTGACAGGTGCTAGGAAATTGTGTTTACCCTAATTAACTCTGTCTGTACTCTGCAGATAAGGTAATCAACTCATCAAATGCATTAGATTTGGACACTGTCTTAGCAAAAGGTTACAGCTTTTAGAGCTGGGATTCCCACTGTATGTTAATGAGAACTGGACTTAGCCTGTCCCCCGCCCAACTACTGGGACAGATCATGCTGAGTTACTTAACCACTTCTGGACCGGAAGATTTTCCCCCTTAATGACCAGGCCATTTTTTGCTATACGTTACTTTAATGGACAATTGCGCAGTCGTGCAATGCTGTACCCAAATAAGATTGATGTCCTTTTTTCCCCCAAAAAAGAGCTTTCTTTTGGTGGTATTTGATCACCTGTGTGATTTTTATTTTTTGCGCTATAAACAAAAAAAGAGTGACAATTTGGGGAAAAAACAATATTTTTCACTTTCTGCTATATAACATTCCCCCCCCCCCCCCAAAAAAAAAAATGTCATCATTTTAGGCCAAGTTGTATTCTGCTACATATTTTTGGTAAAAAAAATCCCAATAAGCGTATTTTGATTGATTTGTGCTAAAGTTATCGCGTCTACAAACTAGGAAGAGATTTATGTCATTCCTAGTGACATTACTACAGTAATCAGTGCTAAAAATATGCACTGTTACTGTAATAATGACACTGGCAGGGAAAGGGTTAACTCAGGGGCGATCAAAGGGTTGAATGTGAGCTTAGGGGGCGTTTTCCAACTGTGGGGGGTGGACTTTTGAAATCAACATGAAGACCTGTGTTTCTGAATAAGAGGAACGCAGGAGCTCTGCGTTGATTCCAGAGAGAGCAACGGTCTGCTGTGTTTACAACAGCAAACTGCTGTTTCCTCTTCACGGGGAGCGACCGTGGGCGCGTGGGCGTCCGGTGGCAATGGGTTGGCTTCCCCGCTGGCGAGTGGGTGTGAGTGGGACCCCCAGGATCGCTTCTACAAACCACTGTACGGGTATGCCGATTCCTGGGGACCTGCCGCCGTATAACTGCGGCAGCTGGTCAGCAAGTCCCTTAAAGGAATTCTTGCAGTCAGCCATGACGCCTTCTCTTCAGAAATATCTAAAAGTTAAGAAATATTTTTTAAAAATGTAGGTACTGTGTATGACTAGAAACAAATAACAAACATATAGTTAGATTTTCTCAAATTTGACTGCAGAAGTGGAAATACACTTTAAAACATGACAGTTCTATGAGGGGCTTAGTTATAATCTGTTTGAAGCCTATTGACTATTGCTAGGAGGATGTGATGTAAGGTATGTCCGAAGATGTCTGAAAAATCTGATGTTGATTTTTTAGAACAAAAAAGGGTGCAATGTGTTCAGTATGACTCGGTTTTGGGGGCTCATTAAACCTAATTTCTGTCACACAATTTAATTAGAAAATGTTACATATCTAATTCACAGGGCCAATCTTTTTTTTTAACTGTGTAGGTATATCTATGAAAAACATTTTTTTAATTTTTTTCATTTGACCCCTCCCCGCCCAGGCCCAGCATCCCTTTAATAGGGTCTGTATGCCCGGGGTTGGGAAGGGTTGGCGATCATGTGACCACTGTGATTGACTGTCACTGCGGTCACATTGTCAAGAGGCAGTCCCATCAGCTACTGATCATTGGGGAATGTAGGAATGAAAGCTACCTTTGACAGCTCGGTCTCTATGCTGGGAGCATGTGGTGGGCATTCGCTGCCCAGTGACACATATATGTTGCATGAGGGCATTAAAGCACACCCTTTTGCCATTGTAAATATGTATAATGTGGGTGGAAACAGGTTAAGAATACGGTGTATGTATGAAAACAGAGGCACCTGGAAGAAAAAAAAGTGGCTGAGTGAACCAAACACAAAAAATGCACACAGTGTAACTAAGTTGCTTGCCCTTGTCTCTGATTTCCCAGAGCACAAGGCCTTTGACAGGGGCAAGGTGATTTACACTTACTCCATTCAATCTGCAAACAAGTATGTAATGCAAGTGCATATGTTGCCTTATGAGTTTATGTGTAATTTCCATTACTGTGTTGCCGATGAGGCGTTATGTATAAATCCCCATTAGTGACTGTATATAGATGGGTGTAAATATATATATGTACGAGATATTAAGTTTTGATTTTACATTTAGTTGATATATGATTATCAATTATATGAAGTTGTGTGACTTCAGTCTGCAGGCAATAGTAACTTGATTAACAAGTCCATTTGAAATGCCAGCCCCGCTATTTGCACTAGAAAACAAACTGATATGCAGAATAGTACCATCCTTTACTTGAGTTCCTGTTGGCCAGACATTACGGGGCCAGAAAATAATTGACAATCGTCCATGACAGGTCATTCCTTTATCTCACCCTCTAATTCAAAGACTCAGTTTTTAGATATGCAATGAAGGTGATCGTCGGTTCAGGGATGGGAAATTTGCCCAATCCTGAATAATATACGCCCAAAGGGAGGAGAAGGGTAAGATTGCTACACCAATCAGAATGGCTCTGAGCAAGGCGATATGGGTCTATATTAGTATAGGTGAGGGGAGAGGAACTTTCTCTTGCAAGCAGACGATAGATAGATAGATAGATAGATAGATAGATAGATAGATAGATAGATAGATAGATAGATAGATAGATAGATAGATAGATAGATAGATAGATAGACAGACAGACAGACAGACAGACAGACAGACAGACAGACAGACAGACAGACAGACAGACAGACAGATAGATAGATAGATAGATAGATAGATAGATAGATAGATAGATAGATAGATAGATAGATAGATAGATAGATAGATAGATAGATAGATAGATAGATAGATAGATAGATAGATAGATAGATAGATAGATAGATAGATAGATAGATAGATAGATATTTTTTTTTCAAGAAGCACAACATTTTTTGTTTTATTTGAATGATATGTGAATTTCTTCTTTCCCCTTCAAGGAATTTAGCACTTTGTAGTATTTTATTTTCATAAATTTTCTATCTTTGCTGTTAATTATAAGGTTTATTGAGTCATTAAATGACTTTTTAGATGGAAATGCAGATAATGTAAAATTGATATGGTTTTATATATTGTCTATAAGTGAATGTACTTTATTTCTTCAGCTTGTATGTTGTATTTATATGAATATGATTCTATTTAAGCACAAACAATCTGACCCTGTTTTGTAATGAATAGACACACATTGGGGTCTATTTCTAAATAATTTTTTACAAAGGATTTACCTACACTTCTCAGATTTTTCTAATTACAATTACTTACACAATTTTTTATGCTTAAGTAAACCGCAAGAAACTGGCTGAAAGATAAATGGTGACCAAAGAGATTCCAGTGTATTTTTAAATGTATGCTTTCTTCTTGAAGGAAATATGGGGACTGTTATTGCTAACCTTTTGAACATACTAGTTCTCTGGCTGTTCTGCTGATCTAACGGCGTCAGTAGTTTCTGAGTCACTGACCAGGAATGACCATGCACAGCAGGGTTTCTGCCTTCTTTTAAACTTTCCATGTTCAGGAAGCAGAAACATATTTAACCACTTCAGTAGCAGCCTGTAATACCCATTATTACTAGACCACATTGCAGTTTCCAGTGCTTTGACTGACAATTACTCTTAATTACTCTCATTACAATTGAATGCAACATTGTACCCAAATTAATTTTATATCCATTACTGAGACAGGTAGAGCTTTCTTTTGGTGGTTTTAATAGCTGCTGATCTTTTGGAAAGGTAGACATACCAAGGTGATCTAATTTTCTTTTGAAAATAAAGCCAAATACATAAACAAAGGGCTTGATAACAGTGCACTATATACGTACTTTAAATGTACAAGTAATATGCAGAGTGAGGAGGAGATGAAGGGGTTAATGTAAAGGTCACACAAAATGGGAGGATGGAGAAGAAGGGGTAAATGACCAAACATGTGGGATTAGGAAAGCAAAGTGGTAATACAGTCACAGCAGAGGCAATCAAATATGTACGATAGGAGGGAGAGGTGCAAGGGTTAAAGTGGTTTCAAAGCCTTAAGGTTTTTCACTTTAAGGCATTCTATGCCTTAAAGTGAAAAGAAAAAACCTTCTGTGCTGCAGCTCCTCCCCAGACCCCCCCCCCTTTTCCTTACCTGAGCCCATTTGATCCATCGATGTGCAGGAGCGCAGCAGCTCTCGCTGCTGTCTTTCTCCTCACTGGACAGATTGAGAGCAGCGGCAGCCATCCCACTGCCACTCCCACCACTGTCAATCAAGTTCGGTGACATGAGAATGAGGGGCAGGGCCAAGTCCTACTGTCTGTGTCAATGGACGATTGCAGCGGAACTCAGAGAGAGCACGCACGGGTGCCGCATTCCCTGGGGACAACCAATGAAGAGGAGGGGTCAGGAGGCCTGGTGGGGTACCCCAGAAGAAGAGGATTGGGGATGCTCTGTGTAAAACCATTGCATAGACCAGGTAAGTATAAGCATGTTTGTTATTTTTATAAAAACAAAGCTTTATAACACCTGTTATCTACAGTGGCTTCTGCGGCAGTAACTGATCTGTAACTAATGAATGAATGAGCCATTCATTCATTAGCTCCTGCTGTCTCCTTTCCCTTCTATGTTAGAGGAAGGAGAGTGCACACAGATGTAAACACTACACTGTTTACATCACGTGATCTCTGTGTTTGGCCATCACAATGATCACTTGGTACAGAGTAGGGATGATCGAACAGTTCGGGACGACCATCGGCTCGACCCGAACATTGACTGTTCGAGGTTAGGCCAAATTTAGAACTTTTTGCTGAAAAAGTTCGGAATTCGGCAACCAGAACCGACCAAAATGCAATGGGACAGGAAATGGGCTTTAAAAGCCCATGATTGGACCAGAACCATTAGTAAAAGCCAATTGAGGGGCCAGAAGAATGCTAGGAATGTGATTGGAGTGACTAGGGGGTCCAGAGGCCAATCATTAGTGAATACGCCCCCCAGTATATAAGATAAGTATATAAGATAGCCCCGCCAAATTCCTAGCATTTTAATACAGGGACATGGAAGAGAGTGGAAGCAGTTCTGTTACTTCTGCTTCAAAAGTGTCATTTAGCAATTATTAGTGTGAAGAAAGGGATATCTAGTGTAGTTAGGGTGCTATTTTCCACTATAGTTAGCTTCAAAAATCTAGTTTCTGTAGGGAAAGTGTTAACTGACACTGACTGCTATGGCAGGGTGACCAAACCCTTCCATTTCAGGGTGACCGCTATAGAGAAAAGATTGTTTCTCTTAGGTGACTTATAGAACAGGGATATGGCTTCTCGCCGGTCAGCCTGCTTTTTGCTGCAGGCATTTATTGGGCTTTTTTGAGGACATGTTTGGAGTCAGGCATGACATCTGAACTTGTGTATAGGGGTATATATACACACACATGTATGTATATATACACCTACACATATATAGATGTGAAAAGAGCAGAACACTATGCTTGCGCTAATGAAATAATTAACAGGCATATGGCTCCGCTCCTATCACACCTATATGTGTGTATGTTTATAATACATATAAGTGTGTGTGTATATATACCCCTATACAGAAGTTCAGATGTTTTGCCTGCCTCCAAAGACCCCAAAAAAATGCCCAAAAAAAACGCCCAGGTGTGTTATTGCAGGCGTTTTTTTGGGGGTCTTTGGAGGCAGGCAAAACATCTGAACTTCTGTATAGGGGTATATATACACACACATGTATGTATATATACACATATATAGGTGTGATAGGAGCGGAGCCATATGCCTGTTAATTATTTCATTAGCACAAGCATAGTGTTCTGCTATTTTCACACCTATATATGTGTAGGTGTATATATACATACATACATGTGTGTGTATATATACCCCTATACACACGTTCAGATGTCATGCCTGACTCCAAAGACCCCAAAAAAATGCCCATTTTTTTGGGGTCTTTGGAGGCAGGCAAAACATCTGAACTTCTGTATAGGGGTATATATACACACACACTTATATGTATATAAACACATACACATATATAGGTGTGAAAGGAGAGAAGCCATATGGGTGTTAATTATTTCATTAGCGCAAGCATAGTGTTCTGCTACTTTCACACCTATATATGTGTATGTGTATATATACATATAAGTGTGTGTATATAAACCCCTACACAGAAGTTCTGATGTTATGCCTGCCTCCAATAACCCCCAAAAAATGCCCAGAAAAACGCCTGCTACTAAACCGGCAAGGTGTGAAAATAGCGGAGCCATATCCCTGTTCTATAAGTGACCTAAGAGAAACAATCTTTTTTTTGTTCTGGTTCTGGACATGCTACAGAGCTGAAACTTCACAGGTACACTTTTTAGACCCCCCAGACACTAAATCCAAAGTCAAAATCAAAAAATCTCATTTTTTTTTTCAATAATTTTTTCAATAATTGGCTCTCTATCAAAAATGACAATTTTTAAGAACTTTTTTTTTGTGTGATTAATAGTCTCTGGGGCATGACCCAGAACCCTAGGCACTTTTTAGGGGCATTTGTTGGGTTTTAGGGCTTCAAAATGGGTTTTTTTGATTACCGAAAGTTCGGGTCCCATTGATTTCAATGGGGTTCTGAAATCCGGGCCGAACTTTCTGGAAGTTCTGGTGTTCTGGTCGAACCGAACTTTTGAAAAGTTCGATCATCCCTAGGTACTACAGAGGTGTTCAGATCAACTCTGTATATGGCGTCTGTGAATCAAGGATGGCTTAGATCACACACATTGTTGGCTGCACTTGGTGATCGAGGGCTATTTCTGGAATAATGTTCACACAATACAGTGGTTGTAAGGTGGTTAAACACAATCCTTAACTGAAAGGTTTCTTGTTAATATGGCTTCAAAATATCTGAAAACTTGTATTTTCTGTTTTGGTTTGCTAATTCTCCATGTCTTTGGTCCCATGTATAATCTCTCTATGCTTCGTAACTGCAAGGGGATGGCTCCTGGACATCCTCATGTGTTTTAGCCATATTAGGATTTTTAACTTAAATATGTCCTAAAAAAAACTTCAGCATGATATTTAGGATGCATCTCTTATGTCCAGCTCTTTTCCCCAAGCTATTACCCACAGCTATTACCATTAAAGCGGTAGTAAACTCCACTTTTTATCTTGTACCCATAGGTAAGCCGACAATAAGGCTTACCTGTAGGTACAGTGAATATCTCCTAAACATCCACCGTTTAGGAGATATTCCGCTGTGTAGCAACCAATGACGTCACCAGTGCATGTGCACAGGGCTGCTGTTAGAAATCACAGGGCCCCGTACAGCCTACCTGGAAAGGCCCCCCAAAATTTTTCAAGACAATATATTCAATAAAAATACACTAAAATCATTATTAGCGGACACAAACATAACAGAGAACCTGTGTGAATTAGCCATTTTTTGTTTTTTACATTTAAAAAAAAAAAATGTATCACTTTTTTTTTTAAATGTTCACAATAATTTTGCTTTACAATCTTTTAAAAAGGGGGGCACATGGGAAGGGGTGGGGGTCAGAAGTAGGCAGAACAGGGAAGGGGATCGGTGTCAGAGAAGCAGTTACAAGAATGATGCCCTGTGTCTGTGCCTCTCCCTGCAGCAGGTGAAAGCTGGCAGGAGGGGGAGAAACTGGCATTCAGCTGCTGCAGGGAGCCACACAGGGGTTCCTTCTGTAATTGCCACTCCTCCCGACCGCATTGATTCCCCCGTGCTGTTGCAGAACAGGGAGGGAGATCAGTGTCGGAGAAGCAATTACAGGAATGATGCCCTGTGTCTGTGTTTCAGCTGCTGCAGAGAGCCACACAGGGCTTCCTTCTGTAATTGTCCCTCGTCAAGACCGCAAAGACTCCCCGTGCTGTTGGGGCCTCCCTGCGTGCCTGGGCCCCCTACAGGAGGACTGGTGGTCCCCCCCATAAGTGGCCCTGCATGTGCACTGCGCTCTCAATGGACAGAACACTCAAGTATGCCATCTATTGAGAGTGCTGTGCCACGATCGTGGCTCCCGTGCAAATGACGACTCAGCCATTCCAATAGCTTGCAAACCTGAAAGGAAGACCTGGTTAAGATGGAATCCCTGTCAGAAGTGATAGGGTACTGCTGGAGGGATCTATTTTATAGGTAAATCTAATATAATGTGCTAGTACAGAATACTACTGCTTTAATTACCAGCTGTCAAAATTACAGCCAGGAATTGCTTTAGATCGCCCAACAGGAGTGACTATCAAATGGCAGCCACTGATATGAAAAATTACATTTGCAGATATTCGCACACACACAGTTTAGACAATAATATATTTTTTCATTGTGTTTATTATTTCTTGCATTTATATAGATCAAATGTGTGACCAGACCTTTTACATCAGCATATGACACCAATTAAAAAAAATCCCTCAAACAATGATTACAAAGAAATAAATCTAAATTCAATGGGATTGATTAACCTAAACTGGAGAGTGCAAAATCTGGTGCAGCTGTGCATGGTATCCAGTCTGCTTCTAACTGTTGATCTTGACAGATTTTTGGACCCATTTGGCTTAAAGGCCCATACACACGATAAAAAAATCTGTAGGGAAAATTCGTACGACTATCGATCTGTCGATTTTCGGATTGTTAGTATGGTGCTTTCGACAGCCGACTCCGACTTTTCGGCTGACAAAATCCTGATGTGCAGGCTATATATTTTTTATCGTCCGTCAACACAATGTCTGATTTTCATCTCATTAGTACAGATTTCGACGGAAAAAAATCTTAAGAGCAAGACTAGGCATGCTCAGAGACGAAAGAACACATACAAAACAATCCAGCACATGACATCACTTCTGAAGTAGAATTCTGTCGTACGGGAAAATTCGTATGAAAATAACCTCTTCACTTTCTACATCAGACTAGCATGCAACAAAAAACAGACGACAGATCATTCGATAATCTGATCGTGTGTACGGGGCTTAAGTGGATTGGAAATCTGGTAAGACGCTTGGAAAGTCATCTGCAGGATAATACTCACCTTTTATAATTATTTCTAAAGCGCTGGACATTCTCATGATTTTTTTACTGGCTGGATCACCAAGTAAAAATAAAAGAAAAAAGCCTAAAAAAGGAAACAAATGCAGCCGTTACATAAAAGAATTGGTAAGCTACATTTTAGTTAATATTTGCTTTTGGGTTTAATAACACTTTAATAAAAGCTGTGGATGTAATACTCCAATGAAAATAATTTGTGTCACATTGTATAATTTATTATGTTTATATAAACATTTTATATACAATAATGTTATACATAAAATATAATTTATGTGTTTGGCTTTGATGTTCAATATTACTCCATCCTCTCAGCCCTACCAGGGTCATGTATACTACTCCATTGAAGTCAATGGGTATTTGCTAACCTGCATTTGATGTGTGTTTTAACCGCTTCCGGACCGCCGACGCAGATTTACTGTGACAGGACGGCCCTCCTGCGCGAACCAACGTAGGTCCATGTCAGTCGCGTGCCTGCAGCTAGGGAGTGAGCGCCGCCACCAGCAGCGCGCTCCCGCCACCCACTCGGCAGCGGGGACTCCGATGCAAGGGGCAGGCGGTCATGTATATTACTCCATTGAAGTCAATGGGAATTTGCTAACCTGCATTTGATGTGTGTTTTAACCGCTTCCGGACCACCCGCCGCAGATTTACTGCGACAGGGCGGCCCTCCTGCGTGAACCAATGTAGGTCCACGTCAGTCGCGCGCCGCAGGCAGCGTGCTCCCGCCCCCACTCCGCAGCGGGGACTCCGATGCATGGGGCAGGCGGTCATGTATACTACTCTATTGAAGTCAATGGGAATTTGCTAACCTGCATTTGATGTGTGTTTTAACCGCTTCCAGACCACCTGCCGCAGATTTACAGCGACAGGGCGGCCCTCTTGCGCGAACCGACGTAGGTCCACATTGGTCGCGCGTCTGCAGCTGGGGGGGCGCGTGCCGCCAGCAGCACGCTCCCGCCCCCACTCGGCAGCGGGGACTCCGATGCAAGGGGCAGGCGGTCATGTATATTACTCCATTGAAGTCAATGGGAATTTGCTAACCTGCATTTGATGTGTGTTTTAACCGCTTCCGGACCACCCGCCGCAGATTTACTGCGACAGGGCGGCCCTCCTGCGTGAACCAATGTAGGTCCACGTCAGTCGCGCGCCGCAGGCAGCGTGCTCCCGCCCCCACTCCGCAGCTGGGACTCCGATGCATGGGGCAGGCGGTCATGTATACTACTCCATTGAAGTCAATGGGAATTTGCTAACCTGCATTTGATGTGTGTTTTAACCGCTTCCAGACCACCTGCCGCAGATTTACAGCGACAGGGCGGCCCTCTTGCGCGAACCGACGTAGGTCCACATTGGTCGCGCGTCTGCAGCTGGGGGGGGGGGCGCGTGCCGCCAGCAGCACGCTCCCGCCCCCACTCGGCAGCGGGGACTCTGATGCACGGGGCAGGCCGCTCTGATTGCCGCCTGACACCCGCAATCATTCCAGGCTGAGAGAGAAGAACGGTCGGCTGTTGTAACCACTGCTGACCGTTCTTCTCTCTGGAATGATCACAGAGCTCCTATGATCCTTCTATATAGGATCACAGGTCTCTGTGATTATTACACAAGCCCAACCCCCATACAGATAGAAACCCTTTGATCACAGGCTGCACACTCTCAGGGATGCCACTCATTTTTAAATTGTTGCGCCTGGACCTTTCCTCTAGATCTGCCAGCTTAGCTTTAACCCATTGGAGATCATCAGATTTTTACTCATGAGCGTCAATAAGTTAATTTATGGTGCCAGAGAATTCACCCATCTTACTTTCCATGTGGTCTACTCTGGAGCCCAGTGAGTGAATTTCCTCTTTAAAATCTTGGTAAGATGGAGAATATCTGAATGGATGGAGCTATGCAGGGAGACCAGCATATCTTTCATTTTAGTATCCAGCAACGGCTGGTTAGTAGTGGGGAAAGATAAGAGGGAGTCCAGCAATTCCCTGGTAATGTTCAGTGAGTCAGTGCTGGTATAGGACTCACCGTGTGCTGGGTGGTTGTCATCCAGCCACAGCCTGGATTTGGTCGGGCTTCTGCTAAGTGGTGTGGAGGCCCAGGGTGGTGGAGATGGTTCTGGGGTACCTTGATAAGGTGATCCGAAGCGTGGCGACTCTGCCGAGCTGTCCTTCTCATGGCATGAGCGGGAAGTGCCAGCGACATCTTGTCTGCTTCCGCTGGCGGTTTGGTAGAAGAAAGCCATAAGCTTCTGCGGGCGGCAGTGTTCTCTCCGCCGCCAGGATATGTCGCCGGGTATTGTGTGGCTTCAGTGTGAGGCCATTTGTCCTGGGCTATAAGACTGCACCACAAGTGATTGGAGGACTGTTTCCCCCCTACACTGATGCAGCTTTACCATGTTCTGCACCTGGATATATAATCCTCTCTTTAAACTGTTTTTGCTTTGTTTTCTCAATTTTTTTTTCCCCTTAAGTATCCAGATCGAGTCTAAGTGTCTATGCAGAATTCATGACACTGGTATTGATGAAATCGCCTACGCCACTCTGTGCCGTCCATCTACCCAGAGCCCATCTATGGCATCTTGGCTTTACAACATGGACCCACGTGAGTGAGTGTTCTGCAACTCCATGCATACTTCACTCACCTACCTACTGTATGTCTATAAATATTCTGACATACAATGTACGATGTTTCAAACCACTCCCTTTGGCATGATGCCCTGAAATACAAAGCAGACATCCTATGCGCCCAGGAGACCCATTTCTCCATCCTACAACCCCCACCTTGCTCACACCCCAAGTTTCCACATATCTTCACTGCTTCCTTCTCTTAAAAGAAGAGAGGGGTGCTACTGGCTGTGAGAGACACCTTGGCATTCCAACTAATCCAAGAAGTAAAAGATCCAGTTGGCCGCTACCTTATACTGATTTGTGACATCAACTCCACCAGATATACCTGGGTGAATGTATATGCCCCCAACCAGCACCAAGTACGCTTTCTCCACAAACTAGCTAAGAAAGTGGACACACTCAAACAGGGCCTTTTGCTTTTATGTGGAGAGTTCAACCTGCTCCCTGATCCGGGGATGGATTCAACATCTCACCAACGGAGGACCCCTCCCTCCCTGCAACCTTTTTTACATTCACGGAATCTTTATGATGCCTGAAGGTGTCTTCATTCCACAGAACAAGATTACTCTTTTTTTTCGGCCCCTCCTGGTTCGTACACCAGAATTGACTTATTTCTCACTGACCAGTGGCTATTGCAAGAAATACAAGACGTCTCCATCATTTCATGGTCCGACCATGCCCCAGTGCTCTTAACCATTGTAGACTCCCTGGCCCCTCCGACCACCTATATTTGGAGGTCTAATCAAGCGTTACTGCAAGCTCCGGATACAAGACGTGTTCTGGAAAAACACTTGAATGACTTCTTCCATCTTAACAGTGGTTCAGTCTCGGATCCTTTTATCCTTTTGAATGTTCATAAATCTTACATTATGAGTATTTTCATTCATCTAGAGGTGAGGATTAAGAGGAGGAGGCAGCAGCAGCTTGGGATGCTGCTGACAGAAATACAAGCAGCAGAAACCACAAACAAGTCCAACCCAGATACCTCCCTTAGCTCTAAATTGCTTGCATTGCGAACAGAACTTCAAAGCTTACTATTAGAGATTCATGAACGAACCCTTAGACGCACTAAAATGTTGTATTACACCAGTGGTAACAAAGCTGGTAAGCTCCTGGCCAACAAATTGAAGGGTCACAGGTCCACATCCAAACTTCCCATATCTTTCACCCCAATTCAGGCGAAAATCTATTTAAGCCCCAAGCTATTGTGGATGCTTTTAGCTCCTACTATAGCTCACTGTACAACTTGCAGTCTGATCCTTCTACTATACAACCCTCTCTGAGCTCTATTGATAACTTTTTGAATAGTGTGAACCTCCCCAAGCTGTCTACAGAACAACTGGAGTACCTCAACTCCCCTTTCACACCTTCCGAATTTGCCTCCACTATTAAATCTTTACCTTGCAACAAAGCTCCAGGCCCAGACGGGTTTAGTGGAGAGTACTAAAAACAATTCCAACAAATATCAGTTCCCCATTTGCTAGATGTACTCAGCTCTGCTGCAGCCTCCTCCTCCTTTCCTCAAGAAATGTTAAATGCTCTAATTATTACACTGCCTAAACCTGGGAAGTCCCCAGACACACCCCAGAACTTTAGACCAATTTCTCTTTTAAACATAGATTTAAAAATATATGCTAAACTACTGGCTTTACGTCTTATTGATATTCTGTCATATTTGATCCATCCAGACCAATCTGGCTTCACAAAAAGGAAGACAAACTTCTGATGCTATGAGGAGGGTACTGAATGTGATTCACTATGCAACGCAGTCAAAATTGCCTTCTCTGCTCCTAGCTTTGGACCCAGAGAAGGCGTTCGACTGGATGCATTGGGGGTACCTCAGCCGGGTCCTTCAGTAGTTTGGATTCCAAGGTAATATCCTTTCAGCAATTATGGCTTTATATTCATGTCCCTCGGCTGGGGTGTATGTGGATGGTATGTTGTCCCAACCCTTTAATATTACCAACGGCACCAGGCAAGGATGCCCTCTGTTCCCTCTTAATTTCAACCTGGCTGTTGAACCGTTGGCTGCTTCCAACTGCATGCACCCTGCTGTCAAGGGAATTCCAGTGGGTCCAACAGATCACTTCATCAGCCTTTTTGCTGATGATGTTATCCTGATGCTTGCCAATGTTGCTTCTTCGCTGCCAGCAGTTTCAGGGATTTTGTCCCAATTCCAAGAAGTGTCTTTCTACAAGGTTAATACTGCAAAATCATACATTCTAGACCTAGGTATTGATGCCACCACCAGAACATCTCTGGCTAGTCAGTATCCTTTTGGATGTAAAGATGAAGGCATCACGTATTTGGGTATCACTCTTACCAAACACACAAAACTTCTCTTCCGTTCCAATTACATCCCATTCCTTCCAACCCTCAAATCTAACCTCTCTAATAATTGAAAAACTGAACTTTCCTGGCTAGGTAGACTGGCAGCCTTTAAA
This sequence comes from Pelophylax lessonae, assembly GCF_965119305.1. NCBI lineage: Eukaryota > Metazoa > Chordata > Amphibia > Anura > Ranidae > Pelophylax > Pelophylax lessonae. The sequence continues at coordinate 402,000,896 of NC_138770.1, read as the reverse complement.
ATGTTCATCCCACCAAAATTGCTTTACCTGTTTAGGACTCTCCCCATCCCAAGTTACTATTTCTGAAAATTACAATCTATGGTTAACAGGTTCCTTTGGCAAAATAAAAGATCCCGCTGCGCATTCATCAAACTTACCAAGCACAGATGAGCTGGAGGTCTGGGCCATGTGGCTACTACACTGCCTCAGTGTTGGCTCAGTTAAGACATTGGTTCCAACCCACTCAGCCCTATCGTTGGCCCAACATTGAGGCCTCTGCTGTGCCTGGTAATGATCTACTTGCACTATTATTCTCTACAACTATGCAACCCGACGCCTTAACCCAACTCCCTATTACAGTTTCAGCATCCTTGAGTGCCTGGCAATCTCTCCTCATTGGCCTGGTCCCCATCCCTATTACAGTTTGTACTATCTTTATACCACACCTCTCCCTACGATTATGGCAGACAAGGGAAATCCAGTGGTTACAGCAATTATGCTACTCCCACAAGCTTAAACCCTTTCACACTCTTCAAGCTGAATTTAACCTGCCAGATACAGAAAGGTTTACCTATATTCGTCTCTCTTCTCTCCTAAAATCCACAACGCCCACTATATGCACCATCCCCACCAATATTCTAGCTTAATTTCATAAACCAGGTACTATCAGAGGAGGAATTTCCCTCATCTACTCCATGCTAGGGGGCAATCTTCACTTTAAAAAAACTAATACTCTGACAGCATGGGAATCAGATCTAGATTTGGTCTACTCCCTAGATCAATGGCACTATGCATTATCTTCAGTCCATAAATACACTAGAAATGCCAACAATTGGGAAATGATGTACAAGATCACCCATCGCTGGTATCTGACTCCCTATAAATTATCTAAATTCTACCTTCACCTTCCTAATACATGCTGGAGGGGATGTAGTCAAATAGGCACCCTTTTCCACCTTCGTTGGTCCTGCAAATGCCTGGCCAAGTTCTGGCCAGGAGTCTTTCATTTTCTAACTAAAGTTACAGCTGTTCCCTTACTGATAAATCTAAGTCTAGCCATACTAAATCTGGACATAGACAGCATCCCTTACACCTTAAGAAATGTTGTTACCAATATCCTATTGGCTGCCAGACTAACACTGTTGCGGCGGTAGCGTACTGCCTTAATGCCTCCCCTAGAAGAGGTTATTCACCTGACTCAACAATATTGCTCCTATGAAAGAATGTTTGCATCTGCTAATAATGTCTTAGCTAAAGCAAATGAGAATTGTGGCCCGTGCATGGACTGGCACAGTATCTATGATGGTACAGTACTTTGACTCTTCCGGACATGTTTTACTGTTTATTGACTGCTTAGACTCGTTTCTTCCCTGTTCATATTCACTATGTTTCTTTGGTTATATCCTCTTGTGTTGAACACATGTTCTTTATATTGTGTAACTAACTACACACAGCATGACTGTTAATGTTTGCAGGATTATCCAAATGTGGGCTAGCGCCTCTTCGCGTGGACGCTTGGAATCCACAATTGCATTTATTATTGAACTGTATGTACTTGCTGTGTTTATAACCCATTAAAGATCTATTGAAAGTAAAAAGAGACTATTATTGAACTTTGGGTCTGGGAGTCACAGTTCTAGAGTTTTATCATCTTTTACTTGGTAAGATACCAAGGTGAATGCATAGCCACCCACGCTTGAGTTACCTCTGTTATCTTTCTCTGTCTCTTTGCCTATCATTACATTTGCAATACAAGAAGATCAAAATCATTTGTTCCTGTTGTGGAAATATGTTTTTCTGTTATTGCTATTTTACTCAATTTCTAAATCCCCACTTATATGCAATGATTTTGTGAATCGAACGTAAAGTAAAACCTTCAAAATGAAAAAGTCAAAGAATAAAACAAGACAATGAAAAAACAGAAACCAGTGACTCCCCACATCTGTGTATGATGTTAAAATTTGAAAAACTTCAATGTTAGAATGTGATGTCACACAAGGAAACACCATACAATGCATTTCAATTTGATGAAAATTGTAAAAATAATTTCTAGTTTACTGTGAGATTAGTGTCAGTTTTATTTTATTTTTTTCTTTATTTAATTAGATTGCACAACATAGAAACAATGTGAGCATTAAAAAAAACAAAAAAACGAAAAACAAAAGCGAACAAAAACATATTTTCAAAGGGTTACATAGTCCCTATGTGTTATCAATTACATAGGAACTGATGTTTGAATATTACACATACATTTGATCCAACCTGAGTACATAATGGGTTAAGGGTAATTGCAGATGTATACCATACACAGTAAAACTGACCAGTGATAGTAAAGAGAATACAAAAGTAACCATTATTACCATGATATAAGCAGTTTTTCAAGATGGTGTACAGTGGGGATCGAAAGTTTGGGCACCCCAGGTAAAAATTTGTATTAATGTGCATAAAGAAGCCAAGGAAAGATGGAAAAAATCTCCAAAAGGCATCAAATTACAGATTATATGTTCTTATAATATGTCAACAAAAGTTAGATTTTATTTCCATCATTGACACTTTCAAAATTACAGAAAACAAAAAAAAGGCGTCTGCAAAAGTTTGGGTACCCTGCAGAATTTATAGCATGCACTGCCCCCTTTGCAAGGCTGAGAGCTGCCAGTGTCATGGATTGTTCTCAATCATCATCTGGCAAGACCAGGTGATGTCAATCTCAAAGGTTTTAAATGCCCAGACTCATCTGACCTTGCCCCAACAATCAGCACCATGGGATCTTCTAAGCAGCTGTCTAGAAAACTGAAACGGAAAATAGTTGAGGCTCACAAAGCTGGAGAAGGCTATAAGAAGATAGCAAAGCATTTTCAAATGTCAATATCCTCTGTTCGAAATGTAATTAAGAAATGGCAGTCATCAGGAACAGTGGAAGTTAAAGCAAGATCTGGAAGACCAAGAAAACTATCAGACAGAACAGCTTGCAGGATTGTGAGAAAAAGAATTCAAAACCCGCGTTTGACTGCACGATCCCTCCAGAAAGATCTGGCAGACACCGGAGTTGTGGTACACTATTCCACTATAAAGAGTCATCAGAAGAAAACCTCTTCTATGTCCTCACCACAAAAATCAGCATTTGAACTTTGCAAATGAACATATAGACAAGCCTGATGCATTTTGGAAACAAATTCTGTGGACCGATGAGGTTAAAATGTAACTTTTTGGCCTGGAATGAGCAAAGGTATGTTTAGAGAAGAAGGGGCACAGAATTTAATGAAAAGAACATCTGTCCAACTGTTAAGCATGGGGGTGGATCAATCATGCTTTGGGGTTGTATTGCAGCCAGTGGCACAGGGAACATCTCACGAGTAGAAGGAAAAACGGATTCAATAAAATTTCAGCAAATTTTGGATGGTAACTTGATGCCATCTGTGAAAAAACTGAAGTTAAAGAGAGGATGGCTTCTACAAATGGATAATGATCCTAAACACACCTCAAAATACACGGGGGATTACATCAAGAGGTGTAAACTGAAGGTTTTGCCATGGCCTTCACAATCTCCTGACCTCAACATAATTGAAAATCTATGGATAAACCTTAAAAGAGCAGTGCGTGACAGACAGCCCAGAAATCTCAAAGAACTGGAAGACTTTTGTAAGGAAGAATGGGCAAAGATACCTCAAACAAGAATTGAAAGACTCTTGGCTGGCTACAAAAAGCGTTTACAAGCTGTGATACTTGCCAAAGGGGGCAGTACAAGATATTAACTCTGCAGGGTGCCCAAACTTTAGCAGACATCATTTTTTTGTTTTCTGTTATTTTGAAAGTGTAAATGATGGAAATAAAATCTAACTTTTGTTGACATATTATAAGAATGTCTAATCTGTAATTTGATGCCTTTTGGACATTAATACAACTTTTTACCTGGGGTGCCCAAACTTTCGATCCCCACTGTATATTATAAGGAAAGACTAGGAGAATGGTGGGAGGTGGGGGGGTTAAGTAGAAGAACAGGATAAAGAAAGGGGTAGGGGAGGGTAGAAGTTGTAGATAATTAAGGCGTGGAAGAGGGTGGGTTAAATCCTACCCTATACCCATGGACCAGCTCCAATACCCATTTTTCCACCCTGAATCAGTTAGTAGAGTTCATGCTGGTTGGTAATTAAGGTGTGGAAGAGGGTGGGGTAAATCCTACCCTATACCCATGGACCATCTCCAAGACCCATTTTTCCACCCTGGATCAGTTACAGTTCGTAGAATTCATGCTGGGGTTAAGGCACAAGAGAGATTCATGCTTCTGTGTTGTAGAGAACAAATTTCACATTAACCAGGTCCATCTGAATCTGTCATGTGTGCTTTTGTTGGAGGATATAAGATCTTCCATGCGCTTGATTTAGTTTACTTTTGCTAACCATTGTCCAACACTGGGAGCCTGTGATTGTTTCCATTTATCTGGAACACAGCTCTTAGTAGGTTTGGATGGATCTTCTGTGCATGCACTTCGGGAAGTTGTTGTGAAGAAGTAAAAACATTGCTGGATCATTAGTCAATCTTCGATCTGTAAATGTTTGAGAAATGTGGCATACCTCCACTATAAACAATTGTAGAGATGGACAGGACTAGAAGATGTATAGGATTTCTCCAGATACCGCTCCACTTCTCCAGCCTGACTCTGTGCCTGTCAGAAACATGTAATATAGGACCCGTGGTGTTCTATAACAGCGAGTGAGAGTTTAAAAGCTGGACTCTTGTTATTTTGTACATGTTGAACTTTTGTGTGTGGTGGAAGATTTTATATTGTTGTTCAGGAATCAGTTTTATGTGCAGGTCATGATCCCAGTTTGCAATGTATGGGAGGATATAGTCTTTAGGAGGTGAAGTTAACACATTTTACGTCATAGAGTATGTCTAAGGGGACCTGATTGTGTGCATTCCTTGTGGCAGTTTACAGGAAGCTGAATGTTGCTTCTGGTGGACTGAGGTGTGATCAGGATTGTGGGAATACTGAGTTGCATCACCAGAGGGCTAGTTGCACTCTTATGCTTGCAGAGACCCCTTTCTTTGACTGCTTGCATTATTCTCAGTGACTGCAGTTTCTAAAGTGATCCTGGTGATGGCTGCTCTTTCCTATTTGTATATTTTATGCCTTGGAGCTTGAATTGTACATGGAATTTTAAGGTTCCTATGCAGATGTATCAACATTTATGCAAAACTCATGACTCAGGCCCTTGCAAATATGCTAAATATTATTTTCTGATATTTAAGTTGTCTTTCCCAGAACAAAAGTAACATTCCTTAATACTAATACCCTAAGAACAGTCAATCTTAAAAGAGATAGTAGCCTTAGAACATTTGACCAGAAGAGAAATTAGCCCAAAATAACAGCGTAACAACATTTAACCAAAATAGCCTAAAACAAAAGCCTAAGAACATCCAACAAGAAGAAAATCTAGTCTAACACATTAGCCCAAGAACATTTAACCAGAAGAGAAAAGAACCTAAAACAATAGCCTAAGAACCAAAAGAGATATAGCATAAAAACATTTGATTAGAAGAAAAAAAAAAAACATTAAGTACTTTTGATATTATTCTTTTTGCACAATAGCCACAGCTTTATACATTGTGCGAAAAATCCCTAAAACAAATGAGCGAATGCTGGGTAATTCCCTGAGAACAAAAGTACATCCTAAGTGTTAACAGTTTTACACAATTAACATATACTGGCGTAGAATGTTGGGAAAAGGGGGAAATAGGTTTCAAGGCTCCCCCTAGTAGTTGAGGGCGTGGTCTCATGGGGGGCTTATACCTGATAGGTAGGGGGCTTCTGAAGCTGCTAGAAGCTTCTGGAAGCCCCTTTGGGGTCCATAAATAATAGGTGCTGACTGGAATTGGCGCCAGACTTCGCGGGATGACACAAGCTACAGAGCTCAGGCAAGAGAGCTATACCGTATAGCGGACGGCAATTCACCTCAAGAAATGAAGACTCTCCTCAGACAACTTATTGAGAGGGCTGAGGCAGAAGGTGGAGAAGCTTGGATTCGACAGTGCCTGAGCTTACCTGCGCAGCAAGAAGTGTTATGTGAAGAAGCCGGTGGAAGCGGTATGGCACCTCAAGCGGCTGAAGACAGCATTGAAAATGCAGACAGCGGAGCGGAGTCTGTGAGGGAAGAGGACATGACATGGAGGAAGGTACAGCAAGGCGGAGATAAAGGCGGTGCTGGAAGAGGCAGGAAGATGGAGCGTAAAGGAAGAGGGATGAGGAAGCCGTATAGCCCAAAATCAGTGCCCAGTAGGGCTGAAGAAAGAAGAGCGGCGGCAGAAGACAAGAAGAAGAGAGGCCGTGAGAGAAGAAGCAGAGCAGAGCAGAAGCCATCCACGTCCCGCTGGGAGGCGGGGACAAGGGTCAATTCACCTGAGCTTCAAAGAAGAAGTGAAGAACAGAGTTATGAATGGCAGGACGCTGTAGGTGTTAACACAGGTCCTGGCAGGAAAGGAGCAGCTTCAATTAATGACACAGAGGTTTTGGAAGAGCAAGACAGGTTAAGTACTGGTGAGTGTGGGCAGCTAAATATTTTGTCTTCCCTGTCAGCAACTTTGTTGCAGCTTGTAAATAACTTATCTACAGCCCCCACAGCTAGGAGGAGTGATGATTTTGCGTCAGTATGGTTAGGTGAAAGTGGGGCAACGAATACAAGGATAGAAAAGCTGCCAATTGAAGTAGCAACAAGTTCAGGTATAAAAAACGATATGGCTGTTAGAGACTCCTCATCTGCAGCATGCAGGGAAATTATGCCTTGTATACTGTCTCCGCTTGGTTTTCATGTAGCATTGAGTACAAAAGAAAAGATATGGCGGAGAGAGTATATTGAATTGTTTTCATTACTTCCTAATCAAAAAGAATATTATTTTAAGTCTGAAAAGGAGAAAAGCGAAGAGGATAAAAAGAAACCAATTCCAAGATCATTTAACAAATGGCTGCAAGCCTTTGTTACATTTTCCAGTATTTTATGTGAGAAGTTTCCTGAACTTAGTTCAGGTCTATTCCAACACTTAGACATAATATTGGAAGCTTACCGAAACTTTGGTGGGCTTGGATGGTTTTTCTATGATGAGGCATATAGGCAAAAAATGGCGGTTCACTCTAATATGGGTTGGGGTAATAAGGATGTGGGTCTCTGGTTGAACCTATTTGTCCCACAGAGACCTGCTCTACCTCGATCGAACAGTGTAGCAGTGAGTAGCCAGGCTAGTGGATATAAAAAAGGTGTGTGTTTCGCATTTAATGACGCACAATGCAAATGGCCGAATTCATGCAAATTTCGTCATGAATGTGCTTTTTGCACTGGTCCTCACCCTATAAGCAAATGCTTTAAAAAATTGGCTCAGCAATCAAGTAAGGATTATTTTTAAAAAAAGCCAGAACGCCGGTGAAAGTGGAAAGCATGGAGCCATGGCTGTGCCAATATCCAGACCAGTTGACAGCACAGCTAATTAGACAAGGTTTTGCATTTGGTTTTAGTCTACCAATTTTTGATGGATTTGGTTGTAGTTGGGTAGAAAATTTAAAATCGGTGAAAGAGCTATCTGATATTGTTAGGTGTAAATTAATAAAAGAATTACAGGAAGATAGAATAGCGGGTCCATTTATTTTTCCTCCATTTTCAAATTTTCGTTTGTCTCCGCTGGGGATCGTCCCTAAGAAGGAACAAGGAAAATATAGACTAATCCATCATCTATCTTACCCACGCAAATTTTCTCTGAACGATCAATTCAGGGATGATTTGTGCTCGGTTACATATGCTTCTTTTGAAGAAGCTATTGTCAAACTACAGAATGTAGGTCAGGCAGCGTTGATGGCAAAGGCCGATATAAAATCAGCATTTAGACTGTTACTCATAAACTCCCAAAAGCTTCAATTCATTGGGTTTCCAATTCGAAGGTATGTACTTTTTTGACAAATGTTTACCAATGGGATGCTCAATTTCTTGCGCATATATTGAGAATTTTTCGTCATTTGTGGAGTGGGTGGTAGCAAAAGAGGCAAGGTCTAGTAACTTAGTACACTATCTAGACGACTTCTTTTTCATAGGAAAACCTAACTCTCAGGATTGTGCCAGGTTATTATTAAAATTTTTTGAAGTGTGCGAGAAATTTGGCATCCCATTGGCACATGATAAAACTGTTTTCCCTACTACATGTAATGAATTTTTGGGAATAACGATAGATTCGGTAAGTATGGAATATAGGTTACCTCTAAAAAAAATTTAAAATATCTGTAGTACAATTCTGAAGGTAATGCGTCTTAAGAAGGTTTCTGTAAAAATGATGCAACAGTTATTGGGTTTGTTGGCATTTGCGACGAGGGTGCTTCCGATGGGGCGTATTTTCTCCCGCAGGATGTACCAACAATCGCAGGCTTAGCAAACCCTTATGCACACATCAGAGTTACAGCAGAAATAAAGGAAGACCTGTTAGTATGGTATAAATTTCTGGTGGAATTTAATGGTAGAGCAGCCTGGCAGGAAGAATTTATTGTCGACCAAGACTTTAAATTATATTCTGATGCTGCTGGATCTGTTGGTTTTGGGACAATATGGAGAACCCATTGGTGTGCTGCCAGATGGCCAGTAGCTTGGATTAAGAATGGTTTAGTAAAGAATATAGTGTTACTTGAATTATTTCCAATAATTGTAGCTATAGAAATATGGGGAACTTATTTTAAGAATTAGAGGATCCTATGCTCTACGGACAAAAAAGGAGTGTTGTATGCTCTAAACTGCCTATCATCTAGATCTAAGCCTGTGATTCGTTTGCTGAGGTATTTAGTGTATAAATGCTTGTGCCTTAATATATGGGTGAAAGCTCAGTATGTAAGAGGAAAAAGTAATGTAGTAGCTGATGCTTTATCTAGATTTCAAATGAACCGTTTCTTCCAGTCTTTTCCAGAAGCAGACGCGAAAGGATCTTCTTGCCCCCCGCAACTATGGGAAATAGTGTGATCGTGGATAACATTATAAAATCCTTGGCTCCTTCAACTTGGTCGGGTTACAGGGCGGTGTGGTTATTATGGTTGGCCTTTTTGAATTCTCACAATATGGGAATCTTTGAAGTATCTTTGAAGTATCTGAAAGTCTAGCCTTGTTGTTGTTGAATAATTTGATGGAAAAGGGATACTCTTGGTCACATATTAGTAAGGTGTTATCAGGGGTATCCTTTTTTCTGCAGTTGCATTCGTTCCCATCTTTATTAAAATTCTTCTCCATAAGACAAGCTATGAAAGGTTATAAAAGGGCTAATTTGGTTCAGGACAAAAGACGTCCTATTACGCTTCAGATTTTGTGTGAGTTATGTGAAAGTTTAGATAAGGTTTGCTATTCACAGTTTGAGGCTGATATGTTCAGGGCAGCTTTCTCAATTTGTTTCTTTGCTGCTCTGAGGGACGGTTTGATATGGGACGATATTTTGGCTACTTCAAAGAATATTAAATTATTCTTGCAGCGGTCAAAAACTGACCAAATGGGAAAAGGCTGTTGGATCACGTTGGCTCGTGTGAAAAAAGGTTAGTGTGTCCAGTGAGTTTGTTAAATACTTATTTAGGGTTTAGACCAAGAAAGGAGGGTTTCCTATTTATTCACCAGGATGGTTCGCCTTTGACAAGATTCCAATTCCAAGCAGTTTTGAAGAAAGTGGTAAGATATTGTAAGTTGAATGATTTAGTCATATCCTCGCATTCATTCCGTATAGGAGCAGCCACTGAGGCTGCAAGGTTAGGTTTAAATTCTGATAAAATTAAGCAAATTGGTAGATGGAAATCAAACGTTTTTAAATTATACGTGAGACCTAACAATATTTTTTGACTTACCTAGGTATCCATCGGATAGTGTGGATAGTCGGCCATTCATATATATTTTGGGCACACAGAAGAGCTGCTGCTAGAAGCTATACGGAATCCCTTGGTCTGGATAAAGAATTATATTCTGTTTGTTGGCATGGTATTAGGGGAATGGTGTGGGCGGATCTCCTGGCTGAGTTGGGAACTATGGCGGATATGTATTCCCACCCGGATGTACTATTGGTGCACCTGGGTGGGAATGATATAGGTCATAAGAGAACGTTGGATTTGGTGTTTCAAATGAAGCACTATGTCCGAACGATTAAAGCTTTATACCCTGGGTCAGTGATAATTTTCTCCGAGATTATACCCAGGTTACAATGGTCATGTTTAAGTCTTTGTCGTTATGGGGAAAAGATTCGTAAAAGAATTAACAGGATAATGGAAAAGTTCATGTCTTTGGGTTATGGTTTTTTATTTCGCCATTTAGAATTGGAAGGTAGCATTAAAGGGTTATATAGAGCTGATGGAGTTCATTTGTCCGATATCGGACTTGAAATATTCAACAGCAATCTTCAGACATGCATTGAGAAGGCCGCGGTATGGGGGTAGACAGGGGTTGTGCAAGGTGCACATCCTCTGTCTGTTTGGGGACAGTGTAATAATATTGTGATATGGTTATTCAGCTCGAGCTCTAATAGCTGAGTTGAAAATTTGTATGGAAGTCAAAAGTTATGTCATATCGTTATGAGTATGAAGTTGAAGTTTTAATAAAGTGTATATTCAAACCAGTTAATAAAGGCCGTGGCCAAAATTTTGCCATTAAGAAGTCTAGTTGTGTGTTTATTTGCATGTCTGAAGATTGTTTAAGAATAAATGCTGCGTGTGATCCCATATATTTCATGTATTAATTATTTTACTAAACACATGGGCAAGTCCTTTTTTGGCTGATCAAAGGTTGGTTTTTGGAGTGTTTTAAGTTGTTTGGAGTCAGGATCCAGAGGCCCACAAACATAGGATTGTTTCTGATCTCTCTGAAACCCGTCAGATGGGACAATGACCATTTAAAATCATGCCTGTGCCTTATGCCTTCATTGCAGCATAGCTCCCAACTTTCTAAGGTGAAAAAGAAGGAAATATTTTAGCACAAACTATCAAGACAAAGGACAAACGCGCCATCACCATTTACAGATCTTCTAGAATTAATACTCGAACTGGCAAGTATTTTGTTAACATTGCTTTTTTCTTTATGCTACCTCATCAATATAAGGTTGGATAAAACGTTTTTGGTACCAAATATGTGACAATCTCTCAAAAGAAGGGACAGTTGGGAGTTATGCATTAGTCTCACTGCATTGTCTTTTATTATGAATGCTAGCCAAATTCCATAAATGACTTATCATTAATATATTTTGTGTGATATTTCTGTAAGACAGCTTTGTTAGGATTATGGATCCCTTAGAAGGCGCTGAACTCATGTTTAGGCATGGAGGCAACGGGCAAGACAAGGCTCAGTAAGCCAGTATTATGTCTTTCTCACAATATGAGACAAGACTGAAATCTGCGTTCCACCGCTGATAAAATGGAGTCCAGCCATCATGATTGTTTTGTGAATATTGCATGAGACTGTGGTCCCCACACGGCCAGCTGCAGCTTCAAAGCATCCCATTGACCTAGATTCAACAGCAGATTAGTGTCTGCTCCGGCCTGCACTGCCATCCTCACACAGGGAGCCTGATTTTATCTTCTCTGACTGTACTTGCACGCTGTTCTGACCCACATTGCAGCACAGGGCTAAAAAAGAAAAAGCAAGAAGATGCACACATATGACTTCCAACAGAATAACAGATTAAAACTGCTATTTTCGTGCATTTGCTGTTCACAAAGAATGGCTTGTGATTATGATGGAAGGAGAAGGGACCTTTTGTTTTCACACCTCAGCTTTGTGTTAAAACTCCTGTCATTTTTTTTTTCCCTTGGGAACGTATACTTTGTTCTCAACAAAATATAACACTGTTTATATCTCTTTGGATGTATCCTATTAAGGTCAGATGCCATGCAGTAGAGACAGTTGCAAATGAAGTCCTTGAAATTGTTTTGGATAAAGAATATTACCAGCAATTCCACAAAAGACAATGTTACTCTAGATACATGTTTATTTGCAATGCAAAAAGAAACAGAACAATTTATTTAATGGTGTTTTGATAAAAATTCCTTTTTTTTTATGTGATTTTGTTCAACAAGTGTCTGAATGTCAAATATGGTCACTTTAGAACATACATGCAGCCCTACCAATATAATTTAAATGTTTTTTACGCACAAGTAAGTTGTAAGTTGTAGCAATATCCTCTGATGATGTCTGTGCGGACAATACGCGTCAGGAGCTCGCAGTAGAACTTCATTTTAATACATTGCCTGTTACCATGCGATTCTTGTAAGTGCGATTCCTTCTATTTCATTAATAGTTTTTAGCAATATTACGCTATGTGCACTCCTTTTTCTGGTTTTCATGTCATCTGGCCTTGAGAGACTTCCATCCCTCTGCCTACCACCTTATGAGCTGAAAACTACTTCCATGGTAATGATCGTAGGAGGAATCAAGATCACCTTGTAAAGCCTGAACAGGTCTGTTTGCTATATGGCAATTCAGACCCATTTGATCTGGTGAGAGCCCACTTTTACTGTTCACTTGGTGTTGGGATTCTTTTCATCACGTTTGGATTTATATATGTATACCAACAAGATGCATCACTTCTTTGGGACTTTTATTTAATCCCTATTTCAGTATTGGACTTTATTTCACAATATCCTATATATTTTATATATATATATATATATATATATATATATATATGTTCAATTGTACACTTGTATATTATGTACACTCATTAGCGCTGCACTTTTTTCTCCCAAGGTGTAGTCCCTGCCAATCGAAAGGTGCAGTTCATTGTGGTACAAATGAAATTAGTCATCTCTATGGTGACAGCAAATGTCAATGTCTACTGACAAGTGTGGTCACTATAGAGATTGATAATGTCTACAATAATTTAGAACCATCTTTAAGCTACAGCTGCAGTAAAAATCACCATGAATACATGGACATCACTTTCAAAAAACTGTGTTGCTCCAGGACAAAAAACCTCCATTCAAAGTTCAGCCTCAGAGAGGAAATTCAGGTGCACACCCTGGTTGCAACAGAAGCATATGGAAGAAATGGACTGGATGGCGGGACTTTAAAAAAATGAGTTCTTTATTGAAGAAAACAAAAATACATGAAGGATAATCATACCACAGCGGACATGATGACACCGGCAGCTAATGCATTTTGCACCCAAGCTGGTGCTTAGTCATGACTAAGGCTATGACTAAGCACCAGCTTGGGTGCGAAACGCGTTAGCTGCCAGTGTCATCATCTCCGCTGTGGTATGATTATCCTTCATGTATTTTTGTTTTCTTCAATAAAGGACTAATTTTTGGGAGTGCCGCCATCCAGTCCATTTCTTCCATACTGACGTCACTTTATTGACGTCAATCAGTGTATGAATCAGTGTATGAATGCCCACATTCAAGGAACTTGTATTGGAAGGAAATTGGAGGCTGCATTGGCCTACTTCATCTAATACAATTCTAGCTGATTTACATACTTAACTATTTTTTTTTTCAGTTATTTCATTAACTTCAAACAATTATGTAGATCTGGTTTTCTGTTTTTAATCTGATTTTTGTGCTGAATGCATTTTCGAGGTCAGTAGCATAAATAAAAAATAGTGCTGTGCAATCCTAATGGTAATAGAACATAAATAACATTCACTCAATACCAAAAAGGAAGGAAGTGTGATGATGCTTATATATGCTGGTTGACCCTGTAGGATCTCAAAGATAAGGTGAGCGGCAGTGATAACAGGTGGTGGGATTGCGTGAGCACCCGTGTGGACACAAGAATCGCATGAGTTTGTTTAGGACCACTTACCACTGGAAACATATATCTGCTTATATGGACACCTGATATCTTTGGGACTATTTATGTTCTATTACCATTAGGATTGCGCTGCACTATTTTTTATTATGTTTCAGGAGGTTTTTTTGTGAGATTGCCCTTGAGTGCGTAGCTGCTGGTCCTATTTATGGTGTTACTAAGTCCAGCGCTGAATATTTTTTAAATTTTTATTCAGTAGCATAAATGTATTGAAGTACAAAAAACAGCATGGCGGCCAGTTAGTACTGTATATTTGAAAAAAAGAGCAGCAGTGGCAGCTTCTAGGTTTCTCTTTGCACAAGTTTCCTTTACACACGACAGCCTGAAAACAATAAGCTATGTGATTTATTTGTTTGTTAATGTGTATAACACTTACATACTCCAAAAAGCTCTACGGAAAACATATAAAATAGAGCAATTCTCAAAAGTCCGTTCACAGGAGTATCCTGTGATTGAATGTCCCAAGCAATTTGTTTTACCACCATAGAGACAGACACTAAGGGCTATTGTTATAGGAACCAGTTTAGATATGGCAGCACACTATCCTTATTCACACAAAATGTACCAAAGCCACTGAGATATTTGCTTCTTTATAGACTATTTTCTTCAGAATCACATGCACAATGTAAAAAGGGACCATGGAAATGAGTGTATTGAGATGAATTGATATGAATGGCTGCTAAGCACTACCATAGTCTACTTACCAGGGCTTTTTTCAGCGGGAACGCGGGGGAACGCAGTTTCGGCACCTCCAGTCTGAATGTATGCAATGGCAAAGGAATGCTGGGATCAGTGGGGTGAGCTGAATGGCCTATTGATGCTGGCTGCTGGGGGATATATTGTTGCTTGGGTGAATCTATTGTTGCTGGAGGGCATTTTGTTGTGGGGGGTATATTGTTGCAGGGGAGGATTTATTCGGTGGGGGGGGGGGGGGCGATCGTTGCAGGGGAGGATTTATTGTTGTTGGGGGGCTATTGTTGCTGATTGCAGGGGATCTATTTTACTGCTTTTCTAGTTTTCTAGTTATCATTAACAAATTCTATACAAATTAACTAGAACCACAACATGATACTTGGATCTGTATTCTCTAAAAGGGGGTGTACTGGGATTTGGGTAGAGGGTGGAACCAAAGGACAGCATTCGGAGGTGGGTAGGGGGTGTAGATAAGGGGTGACTCGGAAAAGAGGGGAGTACCTGCACCTATTCTCTGAGAGAAAAAGCCCTGCTACTTACAGCTCCAAAGTATTTAAAGCAAAGTGCTCCAATGATATGCCTGTAAAACATTTATAAATATTCGCCTCTCCTGCTGACTGCACTTCCTAACACCACTCCATTCAAGAGAATTCTTCCTCTGAAGTATATTGACAACTGACACTTCCAGAAGTGTCAATTCTCATTTTTCCCTTGCTGCACCCAGTGGTTCCTTCCTTCGACCTTCAAGATTGCTTTCTGGGTATTTTTATTTGTTTGATAGTTTTAGGTTTAAAAGGAATGAGAATTACAATGATTCTGTTATTAGACTATATATCCTATTTTTGTACCCTGATAATAAGCGATTTGTAATACCATGCTTGATATACAATGTTCTTTTTTACCACCATTTTGTCCCAAATAAAAAGTTTGTAAACAAAAATAAAATGAATGAGAATTTCAAACTACACATACAAGTTCAAGTCCTCTCTGTTGCTATCCCCACTTGCTGTCAGTAAACCACCAAATTATATTTGCCAGGTTTTTAGTTGGCTTATCCAGTTGCTCACTTATAGTGGTGACATTCACATGTGCAGATGAAATAGTGTACACTTAGAGTTGTGTTGGAGCAGTCACGTTCATTTCTATGTTGCACTTAGAAAAAATGTACCTATGTTGCCAGATACATTAAATATTAACATTACAGAGTGGAAAAAATGATGGAATCATTTATACAAATATACAGTTCTTGGCCCCATTATTATTATTTTTCAAGTACAGCAAGCTAACATGTACAGTAAAATTATGAAATGACAGCAAGCTACAAAAGTGCTGGAAATAATGATTGTAATAAGTATTAAAAAATGAACTGTCATGAAATTTCTTGTAGAGGCAATTACAGATGACATGAAATCGGAGATGGCCTTTATATTTTATTTCTTTAATCTCAATTCATTGACACATTTATAAGGCTGAAAAAAAGGTAAGTTTATTTTAATTTAACATTTTCATCTTAGGATGAAAGTTTGTTCGCTGGTAGCTGATGTTTGAGTGCTCACTGACAGGGTTGTCACTTTATACATCTTAAGGCCCCTTTACACGTATGCATTATAACACACATGTTGTGTTGCATCAAAACATGCCACCCTTTTGTTTCCTATGGTTTCTGTTCATATACTGTATATTGTATGCATTGAGAAGTGTTGTGGAAAAAAAAGTTCTAATATTGTTTTTCACCTGTGCACCCAGGGACCCATAGAAATCAATAGGAGTATTTAAAAATGCATGGCACATGCAGAGTTACTATGATTTGCCACTGAGCACCCAATTCTATTAAACCAGGGAACCTTTTTTCTGCCAAGGGTCATTTGGGTAATTATAAAATCCTTCGGGGGCCGTACAAAATTATCAACTCAAAAATGTGCCTGTTATATTTGGTCAAACATTTAATTAACTCACCCCTAAAGTGATGGCTGCAACTGCTTCTGTTTGGTGAGGTGTGTGATGTTAGCTGGTATTGATGATGTTGCTACTTGCAACTGGTTTTCCAGGTTTGCGTCGATCAGTCTGGAGCGCAGTCGACTCTTTGTATTGGTAAGTTTTGAAAAACACGGCTGATGGGTACTGCTGGTTGGTACTGCTGGTGGGTATAGCTGGCTGGCACTGCTGGCTCAGGCTGGTACTGCTGGCTTGTACTGCGCTGTGGGTACTGCTGGCTGGTACTGCTCTGGGTACTGCTGGCTGATACTGCTGTAGGTACTGCTGACTCAGGCTGGTATTGCTGATTTAGGCTGGTACTGTGCTGTAGGTACTGCTGGCGGGTACTGCTGGCTCAGGCTGATACTGCTGGCTGGTATTGCTGTGGGTACTGCTGGCTCAGGCTGGTACTGCTGGATGGTTCTGCTGTGGGTACTGCTGACTCTGGCTGGTACTGCTGGTTCTGCTGTGGGTACTGCCGGCTATGGCTGGTACTGCTGGTTCTGCTGTGTGTATAGCTGGCTTTGGCTAGTACTGCTGGTTCTGGCTGGTACTGCTATGGGTACTGCGGGTTCTGCTGTGGGTACTGCTGGCTCTGGCTGGTACTGCTGTGAGTACTGCTGGCTCTGGCTGGTACTGCTGTGAGTACTGCTGGCTCTGGCTGGTACTGTTGTGAGTACTGCTGGCTCTGGCTGGTACTGCAGCCTCTGGCTGGTACTGCTGTGTGTGCTGCTGGTGGAAAATGCTGGCTAGGAGAAGTGTAGCGTGCAGCGGCGCTGCGCTGGAGGCAGAGGCGATGTCTGTATTGATCACAGGCAGAGTGCATTTGATATCACTCCGCCTGTGACTCAGACTGTCAGAACGGAACCGGAACTATACAGGAAGCATCGACTCCATTCTGACAGATCAGCTGAGACACAGACTCAGCTGCATGGGGGGCCGGACCAGATGACTTTGCGGGCCGCATACGGCCCTCGGGCCATAGGTTCCCCACCCCTGTATTAAACAAACAACTAAAACACATGTAAATGCATAAAAACATGAAGGCTTCGTTTCCACCAGTGCGACTTGTCATGCGACTTTGGACGCATGACAAGTCACAACCTATTAATTTCAATGGAACCCATTCCCATCTATGCGACTTAAAGTTGCAGCGACGTTGGAAAGGTACCTGCACTACTTTGATGCAACTTTGAGTCAGAGAGTGTAAAGTCAGATCAAAATTGCACTCAAAGTGGAATCAAAGTCGCACTTCAAAGTTACACTGTAAATCGCGCGACTTTGGCGTCGCACTAGTGGAAACGTAGCCTTATTGAAAAATGCATGAATACAGAAGCATGTATTGTAGATGGGAAGCCAGCCTAAGGTCCTTTTTACACTAACTGAATCCTACATGTGTTTTGAGTATCAACTAATTTTATCACACATATTCACACTTTATGAATTGATTGAGTATTGGATAATTTACGAGACTACACGGGAGAAACACTGCTCAATTTTTTTATGGTCTAGTTAGCGCAGTGTATTTAGCTTATACACAAGTCAGAGCACATAGCTATCCTCAGAACAAACTTTTGTTGGCACTTTTCTGGGGTGTTTATATTTTTAAACAATTTCAGCTTTGGAAGGTTTTACCCCCCCCCCTAATGACCAGGCCATTTTTTTGCGATACGGAAAATAGAATTGCGCGGTTGTATGGTGCTGTACCAAAAAAAAACTTAATGTCCTTTTTTTCACAGAAATGGTGGTATTTGATCATCTCTGCATTTTTTATTTTTTGCACTATAAACAAAAAAAGAACTACAATTTTGAAAAAAAAAAAAAAAAAAAACAATATTTTTAACTTTCTGCTATAAAACATATCCAATAAAAAAAATTTGAAAATCAAATTTTTTCATTAATTTATGTCAGTATGTATTCTGATACATATTGATTGGTTATAGCATCTACAAACTATGGGATAGATTTATGGATTTTTTAATTTTTATGGTTTTTACTAGTAATGGCAATCAGCGATATTTAGCGGGACTGCGACATTGTGGCGGACATATCTGACACTAAAGCCCCGTACACACGTACCGATCGTTGGCCGAACGATCGGCCGTCTTTTGTCCGAGGGCTGTCTTGTCTGTTGAAAACTGCAAAAGACTGCACACGAATTTTGTCGGCCAACAACAGCCGACTGCAGAAGTGATGTCATGTGATGGTTAACTTTCCGTGTGTTTTTTCTTTTCTGAGCATGCCCAGTCTTGCAAATCTGCTGTCTGTCGGCCGAATTCTGTACTGACTGGCGAACAATCGGCCGTTCTGGTGTTGGCCAACAAAAATTTTAATGCTTGCACGACAGATTCTTTTCGGCCAAAAGTGCGCTGTCGGCTGTCGGAAGCATCATACTAACAAGCCGAAAATCGGCCGATCGTTCGGCGGCCGAACATTTTTGGCTGACAATCGGTACGTGTGTATGGGCCTTTAGTGACAGTCTTTAGGGATCAGTGATGTCAATACAGTGATCAGTGCTGAAAAAAATGCACTGTTACTATACACTGGCAGGGAAGGGGTTAACACCAGGAGTGATCAAGGGGTTAACTGTGCTCCTAGGGAGTGCTTTCTAACTGTAGGGGGAGTGGATGCACTAGAGTAAAAGAGAGATCTAGCTGAAAGATCTCCCTCTTCCTCTGGGACAGAACAGGGGTCTGCCTTGTTTACACAAGCAGACCACCATTCAGTAATTCCACTGAACGATCGATGGGTCCTAGTGGCCATCGCTGCCACCAGACTCACTGATTGGCTCCCGCTGTGTCCAATCATCTCCTGCACAAAATCATGTACATGTATGTGATTTTGTGCAGCCAGGGCGCCCTGCGGCAGGCTGTCCGGAATTGGTAATGTTTTTTTTTTTTTTTTTTAATGCATCTAGGTAATAGCATCTGTACTATAGAGAACATTAACACAACAAGAATGAACCACTTGCCGACTGCTCACAGTAATCTTACTGCGGCAGTGCGGCAGTGCGGCTCCCCTGGGTCCAGCGGCGTAGACCTACGTCGCTGGACTCCTAGTGATTCTAGCGGTGCGCGGGCGCCGCCGGAGGCACGCTCCCACCATGTTTAGATTCAGCGGGAGTCAGGCCGGAGGAGGAGAGGCGGCGATTGCCGCCTCTCTTCCCCGATCATCGGGGAAACTGTGAGAAGACCCGCCTGCTTATGTAAACAAAGCAGGCGGATCTTCTCAGTGACAGACAGGAGGAGATCACAGAATTCAGCATAGCTGAACCTGCGATCTCTGTCTCTGTCATAGAACCCCCCCCACACACACGTCAGTAAGCATGAGGCATACATTTAACCCATTGATCACCCATAGGGTTAACCCCTTCCCTGCCAGTGTCATATTACAGTAACAGTGCATATTTTTAGCACTGATTACTGTAGTAATGTCACTGGTCCCCCCCCAAGTGTAAAAAATGTCAGTTAGCGGTCTGATCTGTCAGCTGCAAGGTCGCAGTCTCGCAAAAAATCACAGATCGTCGCCATTACTAGTAAAAAAAAAACAATAAAAATGACAAATCTTTCCCGTAGTTGTTAAACGCGATAACTTTTGCGCAAACCAATCAAAATACGCTTATTGCAAATTTTTTTTACCAAAAATATGTAGAAGAAAACAAACTGGCCTAAAATGTTAAAAAATGTTGATTTTTTTAAAATTTTTTTTGGGGAATGTTATATAGCAGAATGTGAAAAATATTGTTTTTTTTTTTTTTTTCAAAATTGTCGCTCTTTTTTTGTTTAAAGCGCAAAAATTAAAAATCACACAGGTGATTAAAAACCAACAAAAGAAAGCTCTATTTGTGGGAAAAAAAGTATGTAAATTTTGTTTGGGTACAGCATCGCACGACTGCGCAATTGTCAATTAAAGTAACGCAGTGCCGAATCGCAAAATAGGGCCTGGTCAGGAAGGGCCTCTGACTAACACTGTTGGCAAAAATTACCAACATTTAAGGAGGAAGTAACCCCTGAGTACCAACAAGTAAAAAACACACATACTGACCACCAATATTTCAAAGAGCACTTGTTATGGACTACCAATGTAAGGGGGCACCTACTCCTAAGTACTTACATTGCAAGCTGTTTTGTGCTTTACATTGTTCTGACTCTTGTATATACACTATGTTGTACATTACATAGTCCTGATTGATACGCGCTTTACACTACATATTCCCGACTGATGCACTCATTCATTATATAGTCCGGAGTGCTGTACTATATATATGTAGTGTATGTTACATGGTCCTGACCACTGCACTCCATATGCTATGTTGAACTTTACATATTCCTGACAGCTATGAACTGTGTGCTTTGTTGTATCTTACATACCTGTAACCTATCTACCTGTAACCTACCTGTAACCTAATCACTGTAACCTATACTTTATGTATGTTACATATTCCTGACATTCGCTGATGTGTGCTGTGAGTCTATTAGTTGTAGCAAAGTAATAAAGCTGTAACTTTAAACTAAGAGAAAACTATGCCATGTGTGCACGGAGTATACAGCAAACAGGCTGTCTAAAAATCAAATAAAGTTGCGCTAAATATCAAAAATATCTAAAAAAAAAATATGAAAAAAAAAACCAATATAAATGAATAAACTTGCTATAAGTCCAATCACACCTATGTGTGCACCATCAGTGAAGTGAATATTTGCTCCAATCCGCTTCTTCTTACAACTGGGTGACTTTAAACACCAAAAGTGAAAATTCCTCCACCAGAGTAAATTGGCCTCTTACCAAAAGATAGGGACCTGTACGGTCAACAACACCCGTGACTTAACCCTGCCAAGGCCCCTTGAGCGCAGAAGACCCACGAATATATATGAGCAGGGCAGAGGCGTAACTAGAACCTTCAGGGCCCCGGTGCAAGAAACCATGAAGGGCCCCCCGGACCCGTGGCCGGGGCCCTTCCCTTCAAGCCTGGGGGGAGCACAGTGGGGGGGGGGGGGAACCAGGGGAGCACACAGGTGCCCAGAGACAGCAGAACACAAGTGAACTGGATAGGAGGAGTGGCAGGGGCAGCATACAGAGGAACCAATCTCCTCCATTTTCTCCTGCAGCTACAGGAGGAAAAAGGAGGACAGTGATTTCTCTACATGCTGCCCCCACCCCCCTTCTATCCAGGTGTGCAGGGGAGCCACACAGGCCCCCTTGACCATGGGGCCCGGTAGCAATCGCAACCCCTGCAACCCCTGTAGTTACGCCCCTGGAGCAGGGCTTTTTTTAAGCTGGAACTTGCTGGAACTCAGTTCCACCACCTTTTGCTCAGACCCTCTGCTTCCTGTTCATCACTATCACTTGTAAACACAGGGTCGTGGTTGAGTTCCTACACCTTTTTTCTGAGAAAAAATGCCCTAATCCTAAGTGTCTGTATCCACACATCCACCTCCACAGTTTCAAAAGGGTATAGCTCCAGTCATCCTGGTCCTGAATTATGGCCCAATATTTCAGCTTCAAATGTTGCACATATGCTGAAAGTATGGTCAATAATTCCAATGTGCGCGGGGAGCAGGCCGGGTGAAACCAGAAGTGTTTTTATTGAAAAGTTTCTGCAATGACATAAAGCATGACCTAAAGTCTGATAGACAGGATAGCAACTGCTATTATGTTCCCACCAGAAACAAAGTAATAAAGCTGTAACTTTAAACTAAGAGAACTGTGCCACCCATGTGGGCACGGTGTATACAGCAAACAGGCTGTATACACAGCTTTATTTAAGCCACTCCCACTGTCCAGCACAATCTGGCCAAGCCCACTATTCCTTTGCTATGCATGCTACTAAATTATTTCTCTCGATTTTCCCCAGGGCGTCCCGAGTCTTTCATCTTTTCATGTTAATTAGCAAAGAGGATACCCACAGCTGCCCACAGCTAGATGGTGATTCTTTTTCCTAGTAACCAGCGTTTCTGCAGTGCTGAATATGCCTAAGCTCCCTGCTATAGAGTATAATAACCAGCTCATCTGCATGTTGGTTTGCTGTTAGACAGTTGTTAACCACTTACTATCCGCCCACTGTCAAATGACGGCGGAGCGGTGTAGCTATTATCATGGGATGCCATCATATGACGGCGCACCAGAACAGCCTCTCTCACGCGCCTCCAGGGGCGCGCGGAGCGGCGATCGTGACCGTGCCGTGTTGCTAGGACACGCCGCGATCCTGATCTCGGTAAAGAGTCAATGACATGACTCTTTACCCATGTGATCGGCTGTGTCCAATCACAGCCGGTCACATGTAAATGAGGAAGTGCCGTTATTCAGCTCTCCTCGCCTCACACTGTCAGTGTGTGAGGCGAGGAGAGCCGATCAGTATCTCCTCCTCACAGGGGAGACAAATACATGTAATCAGGGCACTGATCATCAGTGCCCTGATCACACAAATTGTAAATATAGTGACAATTAATGCGCAGCATCAGTGCCCACAGTGCCCGCCACCAGTGCCCACAATCAGTGCTCATAGTGCTGCCAGTCAGTGCCCATCAGTGCCTGCTCATCTAGGCACTGATGGACAGTGACTGGCAGCACTATGGGCACTGGTTGTGGGCACTGATGGTGCTGCCCATCAGTGTCAATCAGTGCCACCCATCAGTGCTCATCAGTGCCACCGGTCAGTGCCCATCAGTGCCACCCATCAGTGTTCATCAGTGCTGCCTGTCAGTGCCAATCAGTGCCGCCCGTCAGTGCCGCCTCTCAGTGCCCATCAGTGCCACCTCTCAGTGCCCATCAGTGCCCATCAGTGTTGCCTATCAGTGCTCATCAGTGCTGCCTATCAGTGCCATCTATCAGTGCCCATCAGTGCGGCATATTGATACATCCTCATCAGTGCCACCTCATCAGTGCCCATAAGTGCCACCTCATCAGTGCCCATCAGTGCAGCCTATCAGTGCCCATCAGTGCCGCCTCATCAGCACACATCAGTGAAGGAGAAACATTTATTTATTTTAAAAATTACTCTTACTCTCTTTTTTTTGTAAGAAATAAAAAAACGCCAGAGGTGATTAAATAGAAAAAAGAAAAGCTCTATTTGTGTGAAAAAAATGATAAAAATTTCATATGGGTACAGTGTAGCATGACCGCGCAATTGTCATTCAAAGTGTAACAGTGCTGAAAGCTGAAAATTGGACTGGGCAGGAAGGGGGTGAAAGTGCACTGTAGGCAAGTGGTTAAGCAGCAAAAAACCAACTAACTCTCAAGTGAACCAGCAGTTTTGGCATTAATATTAAAGAAAAAGCCCTCTATAACCCCATTAAAGTTATTTCCAGGATGTGCATATCTAATGGACACTGAATATATTCAGATGGCTGATGTTACGATAGAAAAGTATTGAAGAAAAAAACCTGACCGCTTTTGATAACATACAAAACAGCATAACAGACAGAAGTACATTGGCACAGAGAGATAGTAATAGGCGCTTAGTATATCGGCCTAATTCTTTAAATACTGACACATATACAGTTGTAGCACTACCCTCATGGCAATTGCAGATGAAATGGACCCCCCCCCCCTACTCCTGCAAAGCCAGGCACACTGAATTTTCACAAGCACCAAGAGTCAGAGAACAGTCTGTGGCTTTGCTTTTGTTAATAGGGATAAGAAGTTATGGGGTGTCACTTGACTTCAACAACTTCAGGGACTACTTCCTATATACATCTATATACAGTCTCTTCTCCTCTTTCCTCCTGCACAAACACTTGCTGGCTCCAGCTGAATCACTCTTGTGATGATCTGAGAGACTTCTAGTCAGCCCCTTTAAGTGTAGCTCAGATTTAGTGAAACAGCATGTAACTTCTTCCCTGTGGCTACTGATTCCAGCACCACCCCTTAGGCACTGCCAGCCCATCTGGCTGCAGCTGCCCCTTTCACCAGCCTCCTGGCTGTCTCTACACCAGTTCACCTGACTGGCTTCTCATCAGCCCACCCAGCTGACTCTCAAGAGATCTCTCAAGGAAAGGCCGGAATACTTAACCTCTTGCCGACCGTCGCACGACTATTTACTGCGGCGGTCAGCCCCTCACAGGCAGAGCGACGTAGCACAACGTCGCTAGCCTGTGAGGGTCTCAGGAGCGAGCGCGCGCCGCCGGAGGCGCGCTCCCGCGCAGTCACGGACCCCCCCGCGCGTGTGACTGGCGGACCCGATCGTCCGCCGGTCACTCACGATCGTCGGTGCAGAGGGAGAAAGGCAGGCGGCTGATGTAAACAAGCCGCCTGTCATTCTCCCCTGTGTGGAAATAGTGATCATACGGTTCTACTATGTAGGACCGTTGATCACTGTTCCTACACATCAAGCCACAGCCAATCACAGTTAGAAATCACGTCCCTAGGGACACACATAGCCCCTCCCTTTCAAAAAAGTTAACCCCTTCAATGCCAGTGTAATTTTACAGCATCAGTGCATATTTATAGCACTGATTACTGTAGTAATGTCACTGGTAACCCCAAAAATGTCAGTCAAGGGTCCGATCTGTCCGCCGCAATGTCGCAGTACCGCAAAAAAAATCGCAGATCGCCGCCATTACGCGTTAAAAAAAAACACAACAAAAATTACAAAAATCTTTCCCTTTGTTAGTAAATGCGATAACTTTAGCGCAAACCAATCAAAATACGCTTTTTGCGATTTTTTTTTACCAAACATATGTAGCATAAAACAAATTGGCCGAAAACGTTAAAAAATTTAGATTTTTACATTTTTTGGGGGGGAATTTCATATAAAAAAATGTGAAAAATATTGTTATTTTTGCAAAATTGACGCTCTTTTTTTGTTTATAGCGCATGATCAAAAAAATAGCACAGGTGATCTGTTTGTGGGGGAAAAAATGACGTCAAATTCGTTTAGGTACAGTGTCGCACAACCGCGCAATTGTCCATTAAAGTCACGCAGTGCCGAATCGCAAAATAGGCCCTGGTCAGGAAGGGGGTAAAATCTTCCGGGGCTTAAGTGGTTAAGCACAACGCTGTCTTCAAGGGAGATCGGTTACATGTGGCAGTCTCACCACGGTGTTAGTCACCACAGTATGTCACTACTCTCTCTGTCCTCTCTTGCTCCCATGCCTCTAGGAAAGACTCCCTCCTGTGTGTTTTGGCAGAATCCTTCCAGCACCTGAGCCCCAACCCAAGGCAGGATACCCCCCCACCCCAGACTATGGGGCACCCTTGAGGACCACCGACAGCCTCCTCAACACTGTATCTCCATCTTCTATGCTACTGCCCCTGCAGTCATGGCCCATGTCTACTTATGGAGTTGTCTCAGCCCCCTGCCAGCCCACTGCTGAACCTACACTCACTTCTAGCACACACTAGAGGGGGCTACGCAGTTTTTAGTACTAAGATTGAGTAAAGCATTGACTGGTGTAAATAAAGAATCTGTAAGCTACAGATCAGTAAAAAATAAAATGATTTAAGGGACCGTAGCTAAGAAGGAAAAGAAGGAAACGTAGCTGCAAGAGTAGGAGTACATATGTTTGTAGCTGAAAGCAGTGGTGGGTGGACAGTAGCAAGCAGTGAACAGACACGTCTCCTGACAGTAGATACTTTATTATTTTTGATCTTGCTGCAGTTTTCATTATGTTAATTAACAAATGTAGCACTGACCCCCGAAAGGGCTGCTGGTTTGATCTGGGCCTGCACTCTACCAATAAACCCCACTAACTTGGCTCAATCCCCTTGGCACAGCTGTGATGCAATGCAATACAATACAATGTAAGATAGTACAAAACACCTGTATTGTCACTCCAGGATAATACAACAGCACAATGGATTTCAATATAAACAATTAGAAAGAAACAGTATACATATATATATGTCTATACCTGGGAGCTCCCCCTACTTTATAAGCTATGTGTGAGATCTCACTTTTTGGAGTACTTAGTCCTGGATCTTCTTTTCTTCGCTAGCTAAAGTGGCTCCTTGTGATTTGTAATCCACAGTCTTGGTGAATTAAATTGAAGTGAAAATGCTTCTGGTGTAGCTGTAACTAATATTTAAACATTTCTTGAGACATCAAGGTAAATAGGCCTCAAGCCTTCTCAGTATCAGTTGCTCTGCTCCTTCGTGGAACTATAATTTCCAGTGAGGCCTGTATATGAGTCTAACTGCATGTGAGATTTAACAAACTGTGGGCCGTGACCCGCTCACCCACTGGATAGAGGCTCTGTGTAGTGACTTTTGTCCAGTGACTGAAACTTGCTTCTCCATCAGCTGGACCAATCGCTCCGTTCAGCCCCACTGGGTGGATCCCGTCCTCCAATGCTCGGATGAGTGTCTCTGGGTCTCTGCAATCTGGCCACTGTCTCCCCATAGGTCCTCTCAGGCAGGCCACACTATTCCAAGAGACCTAAAATGGCTGCTCCAGCCCCTTTTATCCCCTACCCAGCATGCCCTGCACAAGAAGGTGTTCATGGGTAGGTCACCAAACTTCCCAAACCCAACAATCACTTCCTGTCTCTTTCGGAAAAAAAAAAAACATAGCTGCATTACCAGTATTTGGTCACTAGATGGCTCCAACTACTCAAACATAGCAATGTCCATGGACGTTTCATTAAAGTATACAGACACACATCCACATTTGAGAATATCAGTGCTACACAAAAAAAAAAAAAAATGCCCCAATACAGCTTTATATGGGAAATATGGGAGTTGCTATTTCTGATTTGTGTTTGACAGTGCTCACCAAGTAGTAAAGGCAAGCATGTTCTAAGTCAATGACTTACTGAGTAGAATAGTTCAAACAAGATTTGATTGAGCCCCTATGTTTCAGTGCTGACATATTTTTTCACCAGGCCAGGGATATTGCTAGGGTCATAAAAACTCTGTAGCACCCCATGCAAATTAGATTCAAATGTTGTGGGGTTGCTAGTTTACCACAATGAAAAATAGATGGAGCTGTTTTTTCTTTTTCTCTTTTTATTATTTTATTATTTTTTATTATTATTATTATTATTATTATTATTTCTATTTGCTCTGTTCTATATTTTTCTGTTGCACCTCCATAGATCTAAACAATTAATACTCTGGCCTTTTGTTTAGAGGGGTTCTAGCCAAAACAACTGGACACTAAAAAGCACCACTCCTTCCACTACATTTATATTGCATCTATCTAGCTGAACCTTACAGAAGTACGTTTACACTTGGGATTGCCTTTTTTAATATACTGTATCTATATTAAATAAATTAAAATACCCATTACATTAGATCCAGGTGTAAAAGTCATATAACAAAACTATCAACAAAAAAAATGAAAAAACAAACTAGTCTCAAATAGTCATTCTTGTAATTTAAAAATATGATGACACAACTAAAATTAAAATTCAATTAGATCATAAATGCAAAGAAAAAATAATTAATAGTACATTCATCCAAAAGTCAATGAACTACAAATGATGTTCCAAGAGTGCGGAGTAGATAAAATGCATAAACAATAATTCAAGGAGAATATGAATAAAATTAAAAAGAAATATGTGCTGAAAAGTACAGGTAAATATAGAATTCCAATGATTCATACACAAATTGCTGAACTAATTCAGAGACTGTTAGCATGGCTTCTCGCTGTCCTGTGTTCACCTTTCTCATTTGTTGATAGCTGCATTTTTTAAAGTAACAAATGGCTTTAAAAGAGCAGAAAACAGAGAGGATTGGGCATGGATAGAAATGTCCAATTACAAGCCCAGTTCCTGGATCAGTACCTTTTTTTCTCTTCTATTTCTCTTATTCAACAAAGAAAAGTACTTTTTACCACTTCACGTGTGGCATACAAAGAGATTGCCATGTAGTTACTTCTCCTTAGGCTAGGGTCACATTTTTGCGTCTGCATTTTTCTACAAATTTTAGTGCATTTTTTGTGCACATTTCTAATGTGTATTGGTATGTATATTTGTGCATTTTCATGTGCTTTGAGTTTTCTGTTTTGCCCAATGACATTCTATATCTTTTGTGACATCAATGACATGGATTTTGACAGATTTGCTTCCTGATTTTCTGTGTGGTGTGTTGGAGTGATATCAGATCAATCAAAAAAATCCTAAGCCATGCCCACTATTCCAGCCTCTTGCAGCAGCAGTTGCAACAACTGGAAGAGAAGAAGAGATGGAAGATACTGGATCCATCCATTGACTGCTAATAGAGAAGAGAGAGGCCAGTTGTAGCTCTTTTAAATACTGCAGTTACACTTAGATGTTGATGAAAAGGTTTATTTGCTCATCCTCATCACATCTCTATGATGATATAGATAAAGCCCAATTCTGGGCACAACATAAAACTCAAATATATCATTGCATTAGGGTCCCCATGACACTTCAAGGGTTAAATGCTTGTTAAGGCAATCCATAGATGACTCGATTTTCCTTCCTGCAACAATGGGCTGCAGGAAAGGAAATTGCTTGATTCCCCTATAAACACAGTCAGTGCTGATCCCTCTGTAACACGGTTGTGTTCTGTCAGGGGGGGTGGGGAACCTTCCCTGCCAGCAGAACCCAATGATCACTGCTAGCGGCTATAGCCACTGGCAGTAATTGCATGCCAACAATCCAATGATGGATAGACTTTAGTATAATCAGCCTGCCCATACATGGATCTAATCTCGGCCGTTTCTTCCTGATTCTTTCCATTTATGTATGTATATATATTTTTTTTTTCTTTGTAACCTGAAAGAGAAACACATAATGAGCTAGTATGCAACGCATACTAGCTCATTATGAAATACTTACCTTAGAACGAGCCCCCCGCCGTGCCGCCCGCTTACCTGTATGACGGGCGACATGTCCAGTCGCCCGTCTTCTGGGATCACGGCATCCGGCCATCTGATTGGCCGGAGCCGCGGTGACGTCACTCCCGCGCACGCGCGCGGGAGCCGACGATCACGGCACGGGACTCTGAAGGAACGGCACCAGCGGCCGTTCCTTCAGAGCGCATGCGCCAGTGACGTCACTGGCTGCATGTAAGGTAAATATCTCCTAAATGGTGCATGTTTAGGAGATATTTACAGTACCTATAGGTAAGCCTGATCATAGGCTTACCTATAGGTAAAAGTGTTAGAGGAGGGTTTACTTCCTCTTTAAGTCTAGGGTACATGGATAAGATGTAATTCCATATTCCTGGCTCCAGCAGGGTCCCTCCAGCCCCACTATCCCCCTCTCTCCAGTTGTGGTTGCACACCAGCCTTCTCCATGTCTAATGCAGGGTAATAGCCCTGCATTATATGTTGAGGGACCACTTACAGTATCTAACAAAAGTGAGTACACCCCCCACATTTTTGTAAATATTTTATTATATATTTTCATGTGACAACACTGAAGAAATGACACTTTGTACACTCACTACTTTACATTTTAGCAGCTTGTATATCAGTGTAAATTTGTTGTCCCCTCAAAAAAACTTAACACACAGCCATTAATGTCTGAACTGCTGGTAACAAAAGTGAGTACACCCCTAAGTGAAAATGTCCAAATTGGGCCCAAAGTGTCAATATTTTGTGTGGCCACTATTATTTTCCAGCACTGCCTTAACCCTCTTGGGCATGGAGTTCACCAGAGCTTCACAGGTTGCCGCTGGAGTCCTCTTCCACTCCTCCATGACAACATCACGGAGCTGGCCAGTCCATCTCCTTTACCCTCAGCTTCTTTAGCAAGGCAGTGGTCGTCTTGGAGGTGTGTTTGGGGTTGTTATAATGTTGGAATACTGCCCTGCGGCCCAGTATCTGAAGGGACGGGATCATGCTCTGCTTCCAGAGTTGTATAAAGTACTCAAAACCCATACTTGAGTAAAAGTACAAGTGCTCGATCAAAAAGTGACTTGAGAAGAAGTGGAAGTGCTCGATCAAAAAGTGACTTGAGTAGAAGTATTCAACATTTTTTGTACTTAAGTATTGCAAGTAGTTTTTTTAAAAAATTTGCTAATCAAGTACTGAAAGTAAAAGTACCAGTAGTTTTTTAAAAAAAATTGCTACTCAAGTACTGAAAGTAAAAGTACAAGTACTGTGTTATGTAGTTATTAAAGAAAGAAGTCAAAAGTTTGAACATCATATTGTTTTTTATTATTTCAAATGCAGCTTTTATTTATACATACAGTAGCTTTTATTTTCGTATGCGCTGATAATACACATGTTTTGAGCTTCAAACCTGCCATCTACTGTTCAGGCAGTGGTAATTTTTATAATAGTAACGAGTAACTATGCAGCACAAAAAAAAAAATATTGGAGTAGAAGTATTGAAATCATTGAAAAAATGTAGTGAAGTAAAAGTGGAAGTAGGAGAAAAAAATTCTACTCTAGGAAAGTACAGATACCGCCTTTCGGTACTTAAGTACAGTAGTGAAGTAGTTCTACTTAGTTACTATACATCTCTGTCTGCTTCAGTATGTGACAGTACATGTTGGAATTCATGGTTCCCTCAATGAACTGTAGCTCCCCAGTGCCAGCAGCACTCATGCAGCCCCAGACCATGACACTCCCACCACCATGCTTAACTGTAAGCAAGACACACTTGACTTTGTACTCCTCACCTGGTTGCCGCCACACACGCTTGACACCATCTGAACCAAATAAGTAAATCTTGGTCTCATCAGACCACAGGACATGGTTCTAGTAATCCATGTCCTTAGACTGCTTGTCTTCAGCAAACTGTTTGCAGGCTTTCTAGTGCATCATCTTTAGAAGAGGCTTCCTTCTGGGATGAAAGCCATGCAGACCAAGTTGATGTAGTGTATGGTCTGAGCACTGACAGGCTGACCCCCCATCTCTTCAACCTCTGCAGCAATGCTGGCATTACTCATATGTCTATTTCCCAAAGACAACCTCTGGATATGAAGCTGATAACATGCACTCAACTACTTTGGTCGACCATGACGAGGCCTATTCTGAGTGGAACCTGTCTTGTTAAACCACTGCTTGGTCTTGGCCACCATGCTGCAGCTCAGTTTTAGGGTCTTGGTAATCTTATAGCCTAGGCCGTCTTTATGTAGAGCAACAATTCTTTTTTTTCAGATCCACTCTCTACATTACATTGTAGCAAAGTATCATTTCTTCAGTGTTGTCACATGAAAAGATATAATAAAATATTTGCAAAAATGTGAGTGGTGTACACACTTTTGTGAGATACTATATAGCCTGGTGCTTTGGGAAGAAGAGGACAGCAACAGAACCCACCTGAGTGGTGAATCAGGCTAAATAATACTGCCTGTTCCTTTACTGCATAGACATAACATATGTATTTGAGCATTTAACCCTTTCAGTGCAGGGCCCACTGAAAGGGAGATTTTGTCTAATTTCCAGAATTGGGTTTTTAGTAGACAATGTCACCTAGTACATGCAGGTAAAAGTGACTCTATCCTATTAAGGTGACATTTTCCTTGTAGTTATATTGACCATTAAGCCCACTTGTTCTTTCTTCATAGTTTTGACAAGTTGCTGGGTTACATTCTTGATTAAATAAAAAAAAATACAGACACATCCCTGCATCAACACAATGATATGTGATGCAGGAATCTCTCTCGCTGAGCTATTGCATTCTGACTGTGGTGAATACATCCCAGCAGAATACTCTGATCGGTACTTGCAGCCATGGGCTGCATTTGCTGATCAAATGCTTGTTTTCCAGAAAGACCATTTGACAGAAGTCAGTCATTAGATCAGTTTCTGTTGAACAGACAGCAGTACACATGTACCGAAAGTCGGTGGTTCATGTTGAACTGACTGACTTTTGGTATGTGTGTATTGGGCTTCCTGCTGAAGTATGTTTATATTTCTATTATTTTCAGAAAGCGTTGCTTGTATGCATTGCAACAAAGGAAAGGCCCAAAACAGGTCTATTGTGCATATTGTACCTTGCATTAATATGTTAACAATTTCGTGATACATATCGTAGTTGGATGACAATGGTGGAGAAGGAAAATAAATAGGTTATTGGGTGTGTAAATGTTTGCAGGGGTGAAGTGGGTTGTGACAGTTAGGGATTTAGAGTTGGAGCTGGTTTCTCTAGAGTTGGAGTTGGTGTGTTTATTTTTGCAAAGACACAGTGGCAGGTTGAGTGGACAATTGGCAAGGTATAAAAGAAGCAATGGAGCACACCACACCAGAGTACCATCTCCACTTGATACATTCCCAGTAAACTATAGTATTTGTAAAAATTCCCACCCATCACTTGCAGTTTACACCTTTAAATGCTACTGTTCCCTCATGTGCAGTTCGTCTTGTTTCCATGGCTTATTCAGTGGCAGGGCTTTGAACTATGGCCACCTCCTCTGCTGGTGCTGAAGTATGTGAAAGGATGGCTACATTTGAAGGGGTGTCGGTCTCCTTCATCAGATGCATTTTCTTTTGCTCCTTATGAAGTTTTCCAGCTGCTTTCTTTGCTGCAGTTATAACTCTATATCACTGAACAGCCACATTCCATTAACCTATAGTATGTTAAACCACATAGATGATGTTAATTGTGAACTTACCTTCTCATTTCTAGTACCAGTATTAGGAACTCTTGCTGTATGGCATAGACATACTTGCTTGTAGCTGCTCTGGAACCACTATGGCTTTCTCTCCTTTACTTTAGGTAGCAGTTAAATCAGCCTTAAATGCTTTGACAGCTTGTTTTGATTATGTCAACTGCAAAACGTACAAAACAAAATCTGATTATAATTTTTGTTTTTAGATACTTAGCAACTGGCCAATATTTTCCTAGTCTGCACTTTGACTTTATGGTGGTAAAATCAACAGCAAGCTGTATTGTGAATATGTCTGAATTTCCCAACTGAATGAGAAAGAATATAGCGCTTGCTGGTGTGTGCAGGAACTATAGGAATAAATATAAAATCTATGTTTCTAAAATCATAAAATGGGCTAAACCCCTATGAAATATAGATGTATATAAATAAAGAAATAGTAAATGTGCCAATAATCAAGTCCAAAAATTCAGTGTGATATCAAGGTGCAAAGTTCATGGGTGGCCCATTTGTGATTACTCACAAGAAGAATAAAAAAGAAGTGCTGGTGCTTGGTGCTGATTCCTCCAATAGGACAAGATGTCCGATCATGCAAATGTTGAGGATAAGATGTACACTCACCAGATACGGTGGGTCTCTACTGCCTTACGGCAAAGAGACCATCAGAGCTTTTTGTGACCCTCCAGGTCTGGATAGTGGCAACCGCTGGGCTCCTCTCCCTCTTAACCGGGATCCCCCAAGCGGGATGTGCGGGTTCCGTGCGGTTCTTCCGGGGATATTTAAGGAAAAAAGAAGGAAGGCTCCAGATAGTGCCGTATCATTAAACCACGTTTATTGTGCAAAAAATTGCTGATAAAAAGCTGATACAAGTTAAAAAAACGCTGTACAATCCCTCTAATGGATGTCTGTAGCGTGGAGAGCGGTTTGCATTCCAGCTAACTTCCGGGTTTGACGGCGTGCGTTCCACCTGACGCGCGTTTCGTCAGAGCGTAGTGACGTCTTCAGAAGCTGTATTGTGTGCGACACCTGCAGGGTCATAAAAATGTGGTCATGAAGAAACCAACAAAGACAAAGTGATCAACGGTTGCCATCTTTTCTGGGAGCACTACAATTTCCTTGATTGTATGTAAGAAATTAATGAGAAACACACATGGATCATCAAGGCAGTCATTAGAGGCAGCAAGTAATTTATTTATAAAAAAGCATTTTTCTTTTATTTTATTAGTAGTGGTTGATGCCAATTATTGCTTTAGTTATATCAACATTTGCTCATATTGGAGCACTTTAGACACCAGTGTTTTTGCACAGTCTTCATTTGGACAGATGATGTGTGACAACTGACTTGACCTGCCACAGAACTGTCCACTACCAGGAACTACAGGTCCTGCTCTACTGAGCATCTCTGTAGGGCAAAAATGAGTGAAAAAAAAGTTCCTGTGCAATTTTTGGCAATCAGAAATAAATTAGGGGGTTTATTTCTAAAGGGGGTTTAGAGTACACTCAGTTAGGCACGTTATACATTTGAGAGGACAAATGTCCAAAAAAGTGGACACAGAAAGTTTTGAAGAAGCTGTACTACTAGCTTATCCAAATTATAAACAGTGATTTAAAAATCTGGGAAAGTGCAGGACCAACAAAACCAAAAAGATGCAAAATGACATCTGTACGCATATGAATAGACCCCACAGAAGATATTCTAGAATTCTTGGTAAGTATTGTTGTAGTTAATTGTTTTTTTTTTTTTTTTAAGACAAAGCACATCTCTTGAATTATTTAGTAGCCACTAGGGTTGAGCGGACACCTAGATGTCCGTGTTCGACGGGTTCGGCCGAACTTTAAAAAAAAGTCCGGGTCCGTGTCCCGGACTTTTACCGAACTTTTCCCGGACACCGAACCCCATTGAAGTCAATGGGGACCCGAACTTTAAGGCACTAAAATGGCTCTAAAACACCAAAGGAAAGGGCTAGAGTGCTGCAAATGGCAGCAAAACGTAATTAAGAGCATGGCAAGTGTTCTGCAAACAAATGTGGATAGGGAAATAACTTAAAACAACAAAAAAAAACAGAAAAATAAAACAATGTTCTTCTTCATCTCTGAAGGACGAGGCCCATATGGAGTAGGAGGGAGGTTGAGGTGGTGGTGGATGTGGCGGTGACATAGGCGTGCGCACAGGGTGTGCTGGGTGTGCCTGGGCACACCCTAATCACCTAGGGCACATAGCATTGCCAGTGAGGAGATGGGAAAGATCTCCCTGGGACCTGCTCTGCTCTATTTCTCCTTGCCTACAGGTACATGGCCCCGATACATTACTCTCCCTGCTGGCAAACACATGCATGTGTATTTCAACTTTGGGGTGCACACCTTAATGCAATAGGCTGCGCACACCTATGGGCGGTGTAGGTGGAAGCGGCGGTGGAGGAGGACCAGGGCCGGATTAACAGCATCATGGGCTTGGTGCTGAGGATTTTGAAGGGCCTTAAGGGCCGTGCCTTGCCATGCACCCAGAGGAGGAAGGGTGCAGCCATGCATGCCTAATTCAACATGGGATGCTGTCTCTGAAGCCCATAAACACATCCATGCATCGCCAACTGTCCCTCCTTGTCCGGCCTTCACGCTGTGTGGGGAGGTTCTGAGGGTGCTGCCTGGGGAAGCGAGCATAGAAGCCAGACTTCTGTGTTTACAAGTGACAGAAGAGCGGTAACAGTGAATATGGCCAACCCGGGGCCTATATAAAAGGTAGGGGCCTGGAGCTGCAGCTCCAATAGCCCCTACATTAATCTGGCCCTGAGGAGGAGGACGAGGTAGCCAACACTGCTTCTTTTCAAAAATTTTAAATGAGGGTACACCCCAAAAGAGTGAGAAAGAGCAAAAATGGAACAATGGGTGGGTAAGGTCGGTATCCATTGCTATTCTGCATAAGGTACGGAAAAGTCCCGTGGGATCCATGCCTGGTTCATTTTAATGAACGTGAGCTTGTCCACATTGTCTCTGGACAGGCGGCTGCGCTTGTCTGTTATAACGCCCCCAGCCGTGCTAAATACCCGTTCAGATAATACACTGGCTGCAGGGCACGCCAGCACCTCCAAGGCGTAAAGGGCAAGCTCAGGCCATGTGCCCAATTTGGAGACCCAGAAGTTGAAGGGGGCAGACCCGTCATTCACTACATGTAGGCGTGTGCACACATACTGCTCCACCATGTTGGTAAAATGCTGCCTCCTGCTAAGACGTTCCATCTGAGCTGCTGGTGCTGCTGTTTGTTGTGGCGTGCTGACAAAGCTTTTCCACATTTCGGCCATGCTAACCCTGCCTTCTGAGGTGCTGGCGGTGCCCTGGTTGCGTTGGCGACCTCCTCCTCCTCCTCCTCTGCCTTGTGCTTCCACTGTGGCCCCGCTGTCAGATGGGAATGCCAGCAGCATGGCGTCTACCAGCGTGCGCTTGTACTCGCGCATCTTGCGATCGCGCTCCAGTGAGTGAATTAAGGACGGTACGTTGTCCTTGTAACGGGGATCCAGCAGCGTGGCCACCCAGTAATCAGCACAAGTTAGAATGTGGGCAACTCGGCGGTCGTTGTGGAGACACTGCAGCATGTAATCGCTCATGTGTGCCAGGCTGCCCAGAGGCGACGAAAGGCTGTCCTCTGTGGGAGGTGTATCGTCCGTGTCCTCTGTATCCCCCCAGCCACGCACCAGTGATGGCCATGAGCTGGCCTGGGTGCCACCCTGCTGTGAACATGGTTCCATCTCCTCCTCCAGCTCCTCCTCCTCCTCATCCTCCTCATCCTCCAGAACTGTGCCCCTGCTGGACAATTGTGTCCCTGGCGTTTGTGTGTGCAGGAACCCACCCTCGGAGCCCCTTGCGAATGACTGCCCTGAAAGCCTTTGAAATGTTACCTCTTCATCCTCCTCCTCCTCCTCCTCATCCTGTGCCACATCCTCTTCCATCATCGCCCAAATTGTTTTTTCAAGGAGGCATAGAAGTGGGATAGTTAAGCTGAGAATGGCGTCATTGCCACTGGCCATGTTGGTGGAGTACCCAAAACAGCGCAACAAGGCACAATATATGCAAATGTCAAATATGCAAACTATGCCGCAATTTAATGTTTTTTACACCAAAAGGGTGTGTATTGAATAGCGGAATAGGATAAAAAACTGTGTATCTCACACGTACAAACACAGACTAGGCCCGATTAAATTTTTTCCTACCCTAAAGGGAGGATGAGGAAGAGGAGTATGGAACATGCAGCACCCTCAAATCTTCAGAAGTATGAGATGAACCCCAAAAACTTGGAAAGGTGGATCTCTCTCACACGTACCAACACAGACTATCCCCCAATTTAACTGATCCCCAAAGGTTTTTGATTAAATAGCGGAATAGAAAATATGATCCAAAAAAAGTGTATGTATATCACACGTACACAACCACACTAGGCCCCAATTACTATTGTTTGTACCCCTAAAAGGCTAGATGAGGAGTAGGGGGGGTATGGAACAGGCAGCACCCTCAAACCTTCAGAAGTATGAGATGAACCCCAACAACTTGGAAAGGTGGATCTCTCTCACACGTACCAACACAGACTATCCCCCAATTTAACTGATCCCCAAAGGTTTTTGATTAAATAGCGGAATAGAAAATATGATCCAAAAAAAGTGTATGTATATCACACGTACACAACCACACTAGGCCCCAATTACTATTGTTTGTACCCCTAAAAG
This sequence comes from Pelophylax lessonae, assembly GCF_965119305.1. Classification (NCBI taxonomy): domain Eukaryota; kingdom Metazoa; phylum Chordata; class Amphibia; order Anura; family Ranidae; genus Pelophylax; species Pelophylax lessonae. Next base: position 401,963,281 of record NC_138770.1, on the reverse strand, counting down.
GCTAGATGAGGAGTAGGGGGGGTATGGAACAGGCAGCACCCTCAAACCTTCAGAAGTATGAGATGAACCCCAACAACTTGGAAAGGTGGATCTCTCTCACACGTACCAACACAGACTATCCCCCAATTTAACTGATCCCCAAAGGTTTTTGATTAAATAGCGGAATAGAAAATATGATCCAAAAAAAGTGTATGTATATCACACGTACACAACCACACTGGGCCCCAATTACTATTGTTTGTACCCCTAAAAGGCTAGATGAGGAGTAGGGGGAGTATGGAACAGGCAGCACCCTCAAACCTTCAGAAGTATGAGATGAACCCCAACAACTTGGAAAGGTGGATCTCTCTCACACGTACCAACACAGACTATCCCCCAATTTAACTGATCCCCAAAGGTTTTTGATTAAATAGCGGAATAGAAAATATGATCCAAAAAAAGTGTATGTATATCACACGTACACAACCACACTAGGCCCCAATTACTATTGTTTGTACCCCTAAAAGGCTAGATGAGGAGTAGGGGGGGTATGGAACAGGCAGCACCCTCAAACCTTCAGAAGTATGAGATGAACCCCAACAACTTGGAAAGGTGGATCTCTCTCACACGTACCAACACAGACTATCCCCCAATTTAACTGATCCCCAAAGGTTTTTGATTAAATAGCGGAATAGAAAATATGATCCAAAAAAAGTGTATGTATATCACACGTACACAACCACACTAGGCCCCAATTACTATTGTTTGTACCCCTAAAAGGCTAGGAGTAGGGGGAGTATGGAACAGGCAGCACCCTCAAACCTTCAGAAGTATGAGATGAACCCCAACAACTTGGAAAGGTGGATCTCTCTCACACGTACCAACACAGACTATCCCCCAATTTAACTGATCCCCAAAGGTTTTTGATTAAATAGCGGAATAGAAAATATGATCCAAAAAAAGTGTATGTATATCACACGTACACAACCACACTAGGCCCCAATTACTATTGTTTGTACCCCTAAAAGGCTAGATGAGGAGTAGGGGGGGTATGGAACAGGCAGCACCCTCAAACCTTCAGAAGTATGAGATGAACCCCAACAACTTGGAAAGGTGGATCTCTCTCACACGTACCAACACAGACTATCCCCCAATTTAACTGATCCCCAAAGGTTTTTGATTAAATAGCGGAATAGAAAATATGATCCAAAAAAAGTGTATGTATATCACACGTACACAACCACACTAGGCCCCAATTACTATTGTTTGTACCCCTAAAAGGCTAGGAGTAGGGGGAGTATGGAACAGGCAGCACCCTCAAACCTTCAGAAGTATGAGATGAACCCCAACAACTTGGAAAGGTGGATCTCTCTCACACGTACCAACACAGACTATCCCCCAATTTAACTGATCCCCAAAGGTTTTTGATTAAATAGCGGAATAGAAAATATGATCCAAAAAAAGTGTATGTATATCACACGTACACAACCACACTAGGCCCCAATTACTATTGTTTGTACCCCTAAAAGGCTAGATGAGGAGTAGGGGGAGTATGGAACAGGCAGCACCCTCAAACCTTCAGAAGTATGAGATGAACCCCAACAACTTGGAAAGGTGGATCTCTCTCACACGTACCAACACAGACTATCCCCCAATTTAACTGATCCCCAAAGGTTTTTGATTAAATAGCGGAATAGAAAATATGATCCAAAAAAAGTGTATGTATATCACACGTACACAACCACACTGGGCCCCAATTACTATTGTTTGTACCCCTAAAAGGCTAGATGAGGAGTAGGGGGAGTATGGAACAGGCAGCACCCTCAAACCTTCAGAAGTATGAGATGAACCCCAACAACTTGGAAAGGTGGATCTCTCTCACACGTACCAACACAGACTATCCCCCAATTTAACTGATCCCCAAAGGTTTTTGATTAAATAGCGGAATAGAAAATATGATCCAAAAAAAGTGTATGTATATCACACGTACACAACCACACTAGGCCCCAATTACTATTGTTTGTACCCCTAAAAGGCTAGATGAGGAGTAGGGGGGGTATGGAACAGGCAGCACCCTCAAACCTTCAGAAGTATGAGATGAACCCCAACAACTTGGAAAGGTGGATCTCTCTCACACGTACCAACACAGACTATCCCCCAATTTAACTGATCCCCAAAGGTTTTTGATTAAATAGCGGAATAGAAAATATGATCCAAAAAAAGTGTATGTATATCACACGTACACAACCACACTAGGCCCCAATTACTATTGTTTGTACCCCTAAAAGGCTAGGAGTAGGGGGAGTATGGAACAGGCAGCACCCTCAAACCTTCAGAAGTATGAGATGAACCCCAACAACTTGGAAAGGTGGATCTCTCTCACACGTACCAACACAGACTATCCCCCAATTTAACTGATCCCCAAAGGTTTTTGATTAAATAGCGGAATAGAAAATATGATCCAAAAAAAGTGTATGTATATCACACGTACACAACCACACTAGGCCCCAATTACTATTGTTTGTACCCCTAAAAGGCTAGATGAGGAGTAGGGGGAGTATGGAACAGGCAGCACCCTCAAATCTTCAGAAGTATGAGATTGTGTTCACTGTACCCCACAAAGATTGAGTTCACTGCACCCCACAATGATTGTGTTCACTGCACCCCACAAAGATTGTGTTCACTGCACCTCACAAAGATTGTGTTCACTGTACCCCCCAAAGATTGTGTTCACTGCACCCCACAAAGATTCTGTTCACTGTACCCCACAAAGATTGTGTTCACTGCACCCTAAAAGGATGTTGTTCACTGCACCCCACAAAGATTGTGTTCACTGCACCCTAAAAGGATGTTGTTCACTGCACCCCAAAAAGATTGTGTTCACTGTACCCCCCCAAAGATTGTGTTCACTGCACCCCACAAAGATTGTGTTCACTGCACCCCAAAAAGATTGTGTTCACTGTACCCCCCAAAGATTGTGTTCACTGCACCCCAAAAAGATTGTGTTCACTGTACCCCCCAAAGATTGTGTTCACTGCACCCCACAAAGATTCTGTTCACTGTACCCCACAAAGATTGTGTTCACTGCACCCCAAAAATATTGTGTTCACTGTACCCCCCCAAAGATTGTGTTCACTGCACCCCACAAAGATTCTGTTCACTGCACCCCACAAAGGATTTTGTTCACTGCACCCCAAAAAGATTGTGTTCACTGCACCCCAAAAAGGATTTTGATCACTGCACCCCAAAAAGGATGTTGTTCACTGCACCCCAAAAATGATTTTGTTCACTCCACCCCAAAAAGATTGTGTTCACTGCACCCCACAAAGATTGTGTTCACTGCACCCCAAAAAGATTGTGTTCACTGTACCCCCCAAAGATTGTGTTCACTGCACCCCACAAAGATTCTGTTCACTGTACCCCACAAAGATTGTGTTCACTGCACCCCAAAAAGATTGTGTTCACTGCACCCCAAAAAGGATGTTGTTCACTGCACCCCAAAAAGGATGTTGTTCACTCCACCCCAAAAAGATTGTGTTCACTGCACCCCACAAAGATTGTGTTCACTGCACCCCAAAAAGATTGTGTTCACTGCACCCCAAAAATGATTTTGTTCACTGCACCCCAAAAAGGATTTTGTTCACTGCACCCCAAAAAGGATGTTGTTCACTCCACCCCAAAAAAGATTGTGTTCACTGCACCCCAAAAAGATTGTGTTCACTGCACCCCACAAAGGATTTTGTTCACTGCACCCCAAAAAGATTGTGTTCACTGCACCCCAAAAAGGATGTTGTTCACTGCACCCCAAAAAGGATTTTGTTCACTGCACCCCAAAAAGATTGTGTTCACTGCACCCCACAAAGGATTTTGTTCACTGCACCCCACAAAGATTGTGTTCACTGCACACCAAAAAGGATTGTGTTCACTGCACCCCAAAAAGATTGTGTTCACTGCAGCCCAAAAAGATTGTGTTCACTGCAGCCCAAAAAGATTGTGTTCACTGCAGCCCAAAAAGATTGTGTTCACTGCAGCCCAAAAAGATTGTGTTCACTGCAGCTCACACACAGAAAAATGGATGTGGATCACTGACACCTGCCTATCTCCAATCCCACACCACACAGCAATATCGATTGTAGTTTGTAGAACACAGTTTCCCTAAAATTCAGCAGACTCTGTCCCTAACAGGATTGAGAAGAGATCGTAGATCAGGATTGAGTGCAGATTCACCCCACCCCCCACACAGCAATATCGATTGTAGTTTGTAGAAGACACTGACCCTATAATTCAGCAGACTCTATCCCTAAAATGCCTACAACTCGCCCTGCCTAAACACTCCGACCTGTCCCTCAATTCTATCCGGACACAAATGGTTTTTTCCTGCCTATCTTTCCCTAATCAGCAGCCAGCACATTGATGTGTGCTCTGTCCCTTAGCTAAGCAGCAGAATGACGCTGCTGCGGCGGCTGCCTCGAACTTATAAAGACTTGGTCACATGCTTCAGACGGCCAATCACAGCTACTAAGACATTTGCAGGCATGGCTGGGATGGCTTAAGGCACACCAGTTAAACGATTGTTGATTGGCTGTTGAAAGCCCGCCATGAAAAGAGCGCCAAAGCATGCAAAACCCGGAAATAAAACGACCGAACACGGATTTTTACCCGAACATACAGTAAAGTGTCCGTGTCCGTGTTCGGGTAAAAAAAATCCAATTATTTGGTACGAACACGAATAATACAGTCCGTGTTCGCTCAACACTAGTAGCCACTGTTATCACCCATAACTAGGATTCCAGACATGAAAATTCATCTTCTGGTATGCAGACAGAATGTCATCTGGCGGTAGATCAACTCTGCAAATAAGCTTCTACCTATGACCCTATGCAGGCATTTGATCAATAACTCCTAAGAGTTGTAAAACCTGAACTTATAGTCCTCAGCCTGATGATCACTGTGGGGACTTGTCTAGGAAAACACAGGAGAGTATACGCTGCCCATAGGTATTAGTGTGATCTCATGTAATGCTTTAAAGTGGCTTGAGGCCTTAAACATTACTGTAATTCTCTGCACAAATTTTTCCTTCACAAAACAGAGTCATTCCTCCTGACACCTATGCACAGCCACAGTAAATCTCAGTCACAGCCACCCAAGAGGAACTCATCATGACAGTCCTAATGTGGCCATCTGTAAATTGAGCAGGTACTCAGGCACTCAGGAATGATTAAAGGGACAGTAGTACCTGGGAGACAGAAACAGAATATAGCAATCTACATATGCAACTAGGCTTAAAGCTGCAGCATGCATATCTTCTGCCATAACATATCTGAGTAATGAAATCAAGGCTTACACAAGCAGGAATTCACCTGCTGGGTTATACCAACTTCAACATTACAATTTTATTTTCATGAATTTATTTGCTACTACAACTGTTGTAAATGTGCATACAAAAAAAAGCATTGAATCAAGTATGTGCTCAATGAGTTTTAGAGGAAAGTTCTATTTTTTTTTTTTTTTAAATCAGCTTAATTCCCCTAAATAAAATGTATAGGTGTTTTCTATATATGTATTATATTTATTTCCCTATTGTAAACCAATATAAAACTCACTGCAATATATAAACATAATAACTAAATAAGAATGCAATAATTGTGCAAATGTCACTTGTAAAACTTTAGTACAAAATAAGTGCAAATATATCATCGTGCGCAAGCCCTTCCACAGTGCAGTCCGAATGAGTGCATGGATTTATATTGATTTTCATTTGTATACTGACATTTTTACGACTTCTGAACACTATAATTATGGACGTTTACACACACAATTTGTATTTATTTGTTTCTTGCTTGACTTTAAATATACAGTATATGACATACTGGATGTATTTTGAATTCTTATATTCAGCCACTATACAATAAATAAAACAAGGGGCCATGCTAGAGAAATACATAAATTATTAATGATGATATAGACAACATTTCTTAGTTTGCAATTGTATAATCAGTGAAATAAGACAGACAAATATGTGTCTATATATATATATATATATATATATATATATATATATATATATATATATATATATGTATACTATATATATATGTATATATATATTATATTATACTGTAAATATATATATATATTTACAAAAAAAAAGAAACGGGTACCTTAGATATAAAATTGTAGACAATCAGGAGTAATATAAAAATTATATACATTTTATTCAACATATAAATCATTGTTAAAAAACAGCTAAAAAAAAACATACAAAAGATAATTTGTTCAAAGGGAAAGAAGATAACAGTTTTAGCTGGGTATTAACAATATCAATTAATTCTTAATGCACTCAAAAACATTAAGCAAACACTTTATATTGGGCGCTTGCTATTCAAAATGTTTTGCGGTAGTAACCGGCTTCTTCAGGAGGATAATTGTTATCAATGCTCTAGAAATATAATAGCAAGAGATAATTTTTGAAGAAAAAAGGCATATACAATACAACATATATCCAAATTTTGCTCAAGTCAGAAAAAACATATACAAATATACATATAATATACATATAATTGAAACAGTGTAGGGGGACAAGGACATGAGAGATGCTCTTGCTCACCAATTTAGACACAGGGATCATCTGGATTATAGAACAGCCCAGTCAGAATACTCCCCCCCTGGTGGACACGGGGGACTATAGAATAGAATAATGAATGGTAACATATATTCAGACCATAAATCGCTCAGAGACGTCTATACAATAATATTACAATAACATCATCAGACCAACCTGCTAATTAGTACAGCCACATAGATATGTGGTATAAGCCAGGGGGAAACAGAAAAGAACACCCCACCATATATAGGGAGGATGTGTATATATCGATATTCAATTCAATAATTTCATAGATGGCTCATGAGTCATGACCCTCCAAACAAAAAACATATATACTGTAGGTAAGATATATAAAAGACAGATGTAGGTTACTGGATTCCAAAGAGAAGGTATCTTGCCTGTTCTAAGAAAGACAAAAGAGATTTGCCAATCAGAAAAACCTACAATGCCATGGAGAGTAAACAAGAGCCGCTGTAAAGTTCTGCATATAGTAGCTTACCCTCAGTAAAAAGACGTCATGCTTTCCCCCTGCTTAGCTGGTGAAAGACACAAGCAGGCAAATCTGACGCTTATATAGTCCCCTACCCGGCGGCGTGTACCTCGTCAACGAGCGTCAGCATGTGACGTCACTGGGTCTGATGTGCCGTACTGCATATGCGCGAATGACACTGGCCACGGTTCAGACTGGAACGCAGCCCACTTAAGCTTGGGGAGGCACTGAGGACCTCCCACCCACCCGACACATCATGTGCCCACCAGGTTGGAGAACAAAGCCAGCGATCCCATAGAGTCCACCAATCAGAGTGCCATGGTGTGTCAGAGACATCTCCAATGTTTAAAATTAAAGCTACAACTGCAAAGGAAACATGTACAGCCACAATGGTACATAATTATCAATGTATATTGAGAACATTATTCTAGATAAGCATTAGATAAACATAGCCTGATAGCAATGTTGTAAATTATATCCTATACACTATAATACCCCCATTATATCCTGTGGAGTTATACACTTGTGTGCATTCTGGCAGTTGGGTTAATAATGAAAGGGAAGAGAAAATAATGATGAGGAAGGGGAAATAGGTAAGAAGAAAGTTAAAAGGCATCTAAAGAAGGAGGATGGGAGAGAGGGGGGGATAAAAAGGAGGGGGGGGGGAGAGGAAAGGACAAAGGGAAAAAGAAAACAGGTAAAGAAATGATTTATAGGTCAGTACCTCATTAAGGCCTGGTGGAACCGTGGCATTGAGTCTTTCTATCCAAAGAGTCTCCCGCTGTAAGATAATTTTATCCCAGTCGCCCCCTCTAGAGTCTTGAGAGACCCCCTCCAATGCAAAAAACTTGGCTACCACAAAATTAAACCTGTGATAGAGGCCGATATGATGGCCTATCATGATAAATTTACCACTGGTAGAATAGTATAAATGGTCGCCAATGCGTTAGCGGAATTCGCAGATAGTTTTGCCCACGGAGAATACTTTGCATTCAAAGCCCATTAGGTAAATAATGTCCCTTGTGCCACAATGGGCATGTGTGCAAGGTGAAAATTTCTCCCCATTAGGCAATTTGAAGGTGGTACCCTCCAAAATCCAAGGGCAGCAAGGACATTGGACACATTGGTAAGTACCACGACTGCCAGATGGTGAGCCTTGGTCAATTGCATAATGACTGTTAGTCAAAAAAACCCTAAAGGACATTGCTCTACGGAAGACCAATTCCGGAGTATTTCTGATATATTTGCTGATGATTTCATGATCAGTTAAAATATGCCAATGATTAGAAAGAATAATGCGTAGTTGGTGCTGTTGGGCAGAGAACTTGGTGATGATTTTAACCGTATCTGATTGTTTAGATTTAGGAGGGTCATAGTGTAAAGATGTCCTGTTTTATGTCAAGGCCCAAATAAAGGCTTTTTTTAGATTAGTTCACGAATAACCATAACCAAGCCTAACTTTGAAAGTGGAAAAGTCAATACCCAGCCTCGTTTTAAAAACAGATCCACTATTGCTAACAGATACAGGGGAAAATTTGACAACACGGCTGACTCCGGCATGCGATCCCCTTAATGGACCAATCAAAAAGAGAGAAATATGAAAAAAAACAAAAAAACTTGGTAGCTCATGTCCCCAAATTGAAAAGCTGAATACTGAATAAAACAATACACAACATACTGTAGGTTAAACAGTGTTCCCCTGAAAATGCATAGCAACGATATACAAACAAAATGCGGTTCATACAAAATGTGATGATCACATATGGCCCAAACAATAATAGGAATGAACAAAGCTAGCATAACAAAACGAATATAAAAAAAAAAAATAAACACAAAAAACTTGCAGAAAACAAAATAACCATTATTAATGAAGGCATTTAAATCCAACTCCATGATCATACCATGGGGGAATATGCTTTCATTTCATAGATCTAACATGTCTAATTGTGAAATGCCCCTTTTAGCGGAGCCACCTCACCATGGGGTTCATATTTATCTATTCACAAAAAAGGGTGCCCCAAGGGTCTTTATTGTGCCGGGCCACATAAAGTCCTGGAACACTATGGCCCTTATTCTCTTTCTTTATGTTGTTATGTTCTTTTAACCATACACTCAAAGCTCTTGTTATCTCATCCACATACTGAAGGCCCCAAGCGCATTGCAAGGGGTAGACCACGTTGGTAGAAGAACATGTAATAAATCTATCAATAAAATACACCCGGGATGTAGTAGTAGGTGATTTATCTACAATATTCAGAGCAATTTTATTGCTCCCCTAAAAAACAGTCTAGGTCTATCAGGGAGTAATGGATCTAAAATACGGTCAATGTTTGGTATTGGCAAATGGCAATTGAACAACCTTTTAATCATCAAATGTTGGCAAAAATATAAGGTTACACAGGGCCACCTAATTTTTTTTTAGGATCCTTACATCCAGTGGTGGCTGGTGCTCAAAATGTTGGGGGGGGGGGGGCGCAAACAGAAAAATGCTTTGCGGCAAAAAATGCTGTAAAAAAATTGCGTGACTTTGAGGTCGCAAAAGTGTGAAAGGGGCCTTAAGGTATAGCGTGCCCCCTTTCAATGCAGAGAGACCAGCGTGCCCCCTTTCAATGCAGAGAGGCCAGCGTGCCCCCTTTCAATGCAGAGAGACCAGCGTGCCTCCTTTCAATGCACAGTGACCCCCCTTTCAATGCACAGTGACCAGCGTGCCTGTAGTATGGTAAGCAACGGGTTAAGTTGCTGTCTGCAAAATGTTACAATTATGTATATGTCTGGGAGCTGGGTGTGGCTGAAGTTAGTTGCATGCTGATGTGCAGTGAATAAAGAAGCAACCTGTACAGCTTGTCTGTGTTAATATACTACATTTTGGCGACGAGGATGGCTAGCTTTCTGGATTTACCGGCTATCGGACCGTTTGATGTGTCTGGAGACCACACTAGTCTCTCACAGCGCTGGGACAAGTGGAAGAAGGGATTTCAGCTCTATGTTATAGCCACAGGAGTGACTGCACCTGCTCAGAAGAGAGCCATGCTGCTGCATCTAGCTGGACCACAAGTTCAGGACATTTCTGAAACCCTGGGAGCAACAGGGGAAGATTCAGACTATGAGACAGCCATGAATAGACTGAGTGAGTACTTTGAGCCAAAGAAAAATATTCCCTATGAAAGATATAAGTTTAGACAGGCTGTGCAAGAACTGGGAGAAACCACAGACAGTTATGTGACTAGGCTGAAATATCTGGCAAAGTCTTGTGATTTTGGGACTGTAACTGAGGAGATAATCAGAGATCAGGTCATAGAGAAATGCACATCTGTGCACCTCAGGAGGAGATTATTGAGAGAACCTAGTCTCACACTTACTAGTCTGCAGGAGATTGCAAGAGCCATTGAACTGTCTGAGCTCCAGGCTCTGCATATTGAAACCAAGAACACTGCATCTGTCAATACAGTCTCCAAATCTACCTATAATAATAGGAATATCTGGAGTAGGAAAGAGAGTTTTCCAAAGAGGACTTTACATATCACCTGCAATAAATGTGGCAGGGCGGGACACACAAGTCAGGACTGCACTGTGGTACAGAATAAAATGTGCTATGCTTGTGGAAAGACAGGTCATTTTGCAGCTGTGTGTAGAAGTACAACCAGAGATAACAAAACCAAAGGACAATCTGCACAAGTAAATGTTATAGCTGAGGATAAAGAGAGTGCTCCTGACTGTGAATTTATATTCTCCCTGTGTTCTCTGCAAGCTGGGACATTAACCATTAAGATTGGAAATACGGATGTGTCAGTGTTGATTGACTCTGGAGCTACATGCAATGTTATGGACTTGGCTTCTTGGCACAGTCTTAATGGCAGAGAAAATCACCTTAAATTGTGTAACACCACTTAACAGATTTATACTTATGGCTCCAGTACACCACTGCAACTTAAAGGCAAATTTTATACCTCTGTTCAAACACATGAGACTGGTCCTCCATTGCAGACCGAATTCTATGTTGTAGATGGCACAGGGTCGCCTCTGCTTGGTCGTCAAACCGCAATGGCACTAGGGGTGTTACAGATTGGCCGTGATGTAGGCAGCGCAAGAGTGAATATGGTGTCTCCTGCTATTTCTGCATTGAAAGAGGAATTTAAAGATTACTTCTCTGGGTTTGGAAAATTAAAGGATTTTCAGTTGGAGCTTCACATTGATCAACATGTAAAGCCTATTGCACAGCCAGTACGCAGACTTCCTTATAGCCTGAGATCACCTGTTGAGCACAAACTGGCAGAGCTGCTAGACCTTGACATTATTGAACCTGTGGAAGGGCCCACTCCGTGGGTATCGCCGTTAGTTGTTGTACCAAAGGGCACAGATATTCGGATTTGTGTGGACATGAGATGTGCTAACCAAGCTGTGCAGAGAGAGAGACATCCAATTCCCACTATTGAAGATGTTCTACATGCAATGAATGGGGTAAGTTTCTTCAGTAAACTGGATTTGAAATGGGGTTATCATCAGATTGAATTTACCCCAGCATCTAGAGTCATCACTATTTGCAAGCCATAAAGGTCTTTTTAGATACAAGAGGTTGATGTTTGGCGTATCGTCCGCACCGGAGGCCTATCAACATGTGATTCAGCAAGTGCTACATGGTTGTGAAGGCACGCATAACATTTCTGATGATATAATTGTGTGGGGAACAAACACACAGGAGCACGACGAACGTCTCCGTGCAGTGCTAAATTGCTTAAAGGAGGAAGGGTTAACATTAAATGAGAAGAAATGCACATTTCAAATGAATAAAATGACTTTTATGGGCCATGTGCTGTCTGACAGGGGCATTGGTCCGGAGGACTGTAAAATTAAAGCTGTGTCTGATGCCAGAAATCCTGAAAACCCTGCAGAAGTACGCAGTTTTCTTGGGCTAGTGAATTACTGTGCCAAGTTTATTCCAGATATGGCGACTGTCAGTGAACCTTTGAGAGTGTTGACTCGCAAAGCAGTCCCGTGGAAGTGGGGCTTTTTGGAACAAGGTGCATTTGATGAACTTAAAAGACGGCTGACTTGCGCCACAACTTTGGCTTATTTCAATCCTACTGCACACACCCAAGTTATTGTCGATGCTAGCCCTGTGGGGTTAGGCGCCATCTTGGTTCAGAGACAATGCACAGGCGATTACAGGCCTATTCAGTATGCAAGCAGATCCCTCACTGATGTAGAGAGACGTTATTCTCAGACCGAGAAAGAAGCTTTGGCTGTTGTTTGGGGATGTGAAAGGTTTCACACCTATCTCTACGGCCTTGATTTTGAAATCATCACAGACCACAAGCCTCTGGAAGTGATATATTCGCCACGCTCAAAACCATCCGCCAGAATTGAGAGATGGGTTCTCAGATTGTTACCATATCGCTTTACAGTGCGGTACAGACCTGGACCGACTAATGCGGCAGATGCACTTTCCAGATTGCCTCAGTCTTCTGCACCTGTTCATAACCTGGCAGAAGAGTACATTCATTTTGTGGCTACTAACGCCATGCCTCTTCAGGAGGTTGAAGAATTGTCATCTGTGGATCCGGAAATTGCTCGGTTGAGAAAATGTGTAAGACAAGGGGTTTGGGTGGATTGTGACCCAAGCTATCACAGAATCAAACAAGAGCTGAGTATTGCAGGACAACTAGTTCTACGTGGCAATGGTATTGTGATTAGGGTTGAGCGAACACCTAGATGTCCGTGTTCGACGGGTTCGGCCGAACTTTAAAAAAAAGTCCGGGTCCGTGTCCCGGACTTTTACCGAACTTTTCCCGGACACCGAACCCCATTGAAGTCAATGGGGACCCGAACTTTAAGGCACTAAAATGGCTCTAAAACACCAAAGGAAAGGGCTAGAGTGCTGCAAATGGCAGCAAAACGTAATTAAGAGCATGGCAAGTGCTCTGCAAACAAATGTGGATAGGGAAATAACTTAAAACAACAAAAAAAAACAGAAAAATAAAACAATGTTCTTCTTCATCTCTGAAGGACGAGGCCCATATGGAGTAGGAGGGAGGTTGAGGTGGTGGTGGATGTGGCGGTGACTAGACATATGCCGGTTTTCGGTAATTCGATATATCGCGGTATTGCATAGCCACGGTATTGTTATTGTGGCATTTTTAAAATACCGAGTTTCTCTGTCAAGTCTGCCTGACTTGTGAATTGATACATTTCAGTGAGCTGGATGACTCATTCACTCACTCAGCTAACACCTTTCAGCATTAAGTCTCCTAACTATAAACAAAAATGATTACATTTGTATCTTTTCCTTCCCTCTGCCAGGGAGAAAGGAAGTTTAACCTCTTAAAGACTGGATCTTTTTCTGACACTTGCTGCTTGCAAGTTAAAATCAGTTTTTTTTTTGCTAGAAAAGTACTTAGAACCCCCAAACATTTTATATATTTTTTTAGCAGAGACCCTACAGAATAAAATGGCGATTGTTGTAATATTTTATGTCACACTGTATTTGCGCAGCAGTCTTTCAAACGCAATGATTAGACTTTAATGAATAAAAAAAAAAAAAAAAAACGTAACAGTAAAGTTATCCCAATTTTTTTTTTTTTGTTACACAGAGAATCGTGAGAGAATCGTGATCTTTATTCCAAGCTAAAAAATCGTGATTCTCATTTTGGCCAGAATCGTGCAGCTCTAATAAATATATATATACACACACACACGCCTAGCAGCCCACATTACATTATTATATAGCCATCAAGCAGTGTCTGGCCTACCTGGTGATGACTGGTCCTGGCGCTCTGATCCGATGGCCTGGTCTTTAAAGGGGCAAATCCTTGCGATCCAGAAGTGGTTAAACCTGCAGGAGGACCGGTGTTTTTATCTATTAATGACTTTACTATTGCTTTAGGCCTGGTTCACATGTATGCGGGTTGGTGGTTCACATGTATGCGGGTTGGCGGTTCACATGTATGCGGGTTGGCGGCCCACATTTGCACAGGCATAGCAGCCCATTGATTTGAACGGGCTGCTATGCCCTCATTTTCCGCAGAAAAAAGGTGCATGCAGCATTTTTTTAAAATTCAGTGGCCTTGAAATCCATCCTGCTTTTGCACCATGCGACTAACCTGCAGTTCCTGCTCTGGCAAGCTTTCTGCATTTTTTGTATACGTGGGCACGGCATTTAAAAATAAACAGTTTGCGTGTGCAGCAACGGCAGGTAAGTCGCATGGTGCAAAAGAAGGATGGATTTCATGGCCACTGCATTTTTTTAAATTCTGCATGCACCTTTTTTCAGCTGAAAACGCAGGCATAGCAGCTCAAGCCCATTCACATCAATGGGCTGCTATGCCTGTGCAAATGTGGGCCCCCAACCCGCATACATGTGAACCAGGCCTAAAGCAATAGTAAAGTCATTAATAGATAAAAACACCGGTCCTCCTGCAGGTTTAACCAATTAATGACTTTACTATTGCTTTAGGCCTGGTTCACATGTATGCGGGTTGGGGGCCCACATTTGCACAGGCATAGCAGCCCATTGATGTGAATGGGCTTGAGCTGCTATGCCTGCGTTTTCAGCTGAAAAAAGGTGCATGCAGAATTTAAAAAAATGCAGTGGCCATGAAATCCATCCTTCTTTTGCACCATGCGACTTACCTGCCGTTGCTGCACACGCAAACTGTTTATTTTTAAATGCCGTGCCCACGTATACAAAAAATGCAGAAAGCTTGCCAGAGCAGGAACTGCAGGTTAGTCGCATGGTGCAAAAGCAGGATGGATTTCAAGGCCACTGAATTTTAAAAAAATGCTGCATGCACCTTTTTTCTGCGGAAAATGAGGGCATAGCAGCCCATTCAAATCAATGGGCTGCTATGCCTGTGCAAATGTGAACCACCAACCCGCATACATGTGAACCAGGCCTAAAGCAATAGTAAAGTAATTTATAAACAACACCTCCTTCAGGTTTAACCACTTCTTGACCACAAGGATTTGCCCTCTTAATGACCAGGCCATCGGATCGGAGCCGAGCGCCAGAACCAGTTATCACCAGTTAGGCCAGACACTGCTTGATGACCTATTTTAGGCCTGGTTCACAGAGTCTGTACTGACTGACTATATAATAATGTGCATAAGTGAACCAAAGCCCCTAAATTCAGCAATGAAATTGAAGTGAGGTGGAAATTTAATAATTTAAATTTAATAATAGAATACCGTGATAATACCGTATACCGTGGCAAAACCTTAATCAATTAATCGCAGCATGAAAATCTGATACCGTCACAAGCCTAGCGGTGACATAGGCGTGCGCACAGGGTGTGCTGGGTGTGCCTGGGCACACCCTAATCACCTAGGGCACATAGCATTGCCAGTGAGGAGATGGGAAAGATCTCCCTGGGACCTGCTCTGCTCTATTTCTCCTTGCCTACAGGTACATGGCCCCGATACATTACTCTCCCTGCTGGCAAACACATGCATGTGTATTTCAACTTTGGGGTGCACACCTTAATGCAATAGGCTGCGCACACCTATGGGCGGTGTAGGTGGAAGCGGCGGTGGAGGAGGACCAGGGCCGGATTAACAGCATCATGGGCTTGGTGCTGAGGATTTTGAAGGGCCTTAAGGGCCGTGCCTTGCCATGCACCCAGAGGAGGAAGGGTGCAGCCATGCATGCCTAATTCAACATGGGATGCTGTCTCTGAAGCCCATAAACACATCCATGCATCGCCAACTGTCCCTCCTTGTCCGGCCTTCACGCTGTGTGGGGAGGTTCTGAGGGTGCTGCCTGGGGAAGCGAGCATAGAAGCCAGACTTCTGTGTTTACAAGTGACAGAAGAGCGGTAACAGTGAATATGGCCAACCCGGGGCCTATATAAAAGGTAGGGGCCTGGAGCTGCAGCTCCAATAGCCCCTACATTAATCTGGCCCTGAGGAGGAGGACGAGGTAGCCAACACTGCTTCTTTTCAAAAATTTTAAATGAGGGTACACCCCAAAAGAGTGAGAAAGAGCAAAAATGGAACAATGGGTGGGTAAGGTCGGTATCCATTGCTATTCTGCATAAGGTACGGAAAAGTCCCGTGGGATCCATGCCTGGTTCATTTTAATGAACGTGAGCTTGTCCACATTGTCTCTGGACAGGCGGCTGCGCTTGTCTGTTATAACGCCCCCAGCCGTGCTAAATACCCGTTCAGATAATACACTGGCTGCAGGGCACGCCAGCACCTCCAAGGCGTAAAGGGCAAGCTCAAGCCATGTGCCCAATTTGGAGACCCAGAAGTTGAAGGGGGCAGACCCGTCATTCACTACATGTAGGCGTGTGCACACATACTGCTCCACCATGTTGGTAAAATGCTGCCTCCTGCTAAGACGTTCCATCTGAGCTGCTGGTGCTGCTGTTTGTTGTGGCGTGCTGACAAAGCTTTTCCACATTTCGGCCATGCTAACCCTGCCTTCTGAGGTGCTGGCGGTGCCCTGGTTGCGTTGGCGACCTCCTCCTCCTCCTCCTCTGCCTTGTGCTTCCACTGTGGCCCCGCTGTCAGATGGGAATGCCAGCAGCATGGCGTCTACCAGCGTGCGCTTGTACTCGCGCATCTTGCGATCGCGCTCCAGTGAGTGAATTAAGGACGGTACGTTGTCCTTGTAACGGGGATCCAGCAGCGTGGCCACCCAGTAATCAGCACAAGTTAGAATGTGGGCAACTCGGCGGTCGTTGTGGAGACACTGCAGCATGTAATCGCTCATGTGTGCCAGGCTGCCCAGAGGCAACGAAAGGCTGTCCTCTGTGGGAGGTGTATCGTCCGTGTCCTCTGTATCCCCCCAGCCACGCACCAGTGATGGCCATGAGCTGGCCTGGGTGCCACCCTGCTGTGAACATGGTTCCATCTCCTCCTCCAGCTCCTCCTCCTCCTCATCCTCCTCATCCTCCAGAACTGTGCCCCTGCTGGACAATTGCGTCCCTGGCGTTTGCGTGTGCAGGAACCCACCCTCGGAGCCCCTTGCGAATGACTGCCCTGAAAGCCTTGGAAATGTTACCTCTTCATCCTCCTCCTCCTCCTCATCCTGTGCCACATCCTCTTCCATCATCGCCCGAATTGTTTTTTCAAGGAGGCATAGAAGTGGGATAGTTAAGCTGAGAACGGCGTCATTGCCACTGGCCATGTTGGTGGAGTACTCAAAACAGCGCAACAAGGCACACAGGTCTCGCATGGAGGCCCAGTTAAATTAAATAGCGGAATAGAAAATATGATCCAAAAAAAGTGTATGTATATCACACGTACACAACCACACTGGGCCCCAATTACTATTGTTTGTACCCCTAAAAGGCTAGATGAGGAGTAGGGGGAGTATGGAACAGGCAGCACCCTCAAACCTTCAGAAGTATGAGATGAACCCCAACAACTTGGAAAGGTGGATCTCTCTCACACGTACCGACACAGACTATCCCGCAATTCAATTGATCCTCAAAGGTTTTTATTGAATAGCGGAATAGGAAATATGATCAAAAAAAGTGTATGTATCTCGCACGTACACAACCACACTAGGCCCCAATTACTATTGTTTGTACCCCTAAAAGGCTAGATGAGGAGTAGGGGGGGTATGGAACAGGCAGCACCCTCAAACCTTCAGAAGTATGAGATGAACCCCAACAACTTGGAAAGGTGGATCTCTCTCACACGTACCGACACAGACTATCCCCCAATTTAACTGATCCCCAAAGGTTTTTGATTAAATAGCGGAATAGAAAATATGATCCAAAAAAAGTGTATGTATATCACACGTACACAACCACACTAGGCCCCAATTACTATTGTTTGTACCCCTAAAAGGCTAGGAGTAGGGGGAGTATGGAACAGGCAGCACCCTCAAACCTTCAGAAGTATGAGATGAACCCCAACAACTTGGAAAGGTGGATCTCTCTCACACGTACCAACACAGACTATCCCCCAATTTAACTGATCCCCAAAGGTTTTTGATTAAATAGCGGAATAGAAAATATGATCCCAAAAAAGTGTATGTATATCACACGTACACAACCACACTAGGCCCCAATTACTATTGTTTGTACCCCTAAAAGGCTAGGAGTAGGGGGAGTATGGAACAGGCAGCACCCTCAAACCTTCAGAAGTATGAGATGAACCCCAACAACTTGGAAAGGTGGATCTCTCTCACACGTACCAACACAGACTATCCCCCAATTTAACTGATCCCCAAAGGTTTTTGATTAAATAGCGGAATAGAAAATATGATCCCAAAAAAGTGTATGTATATCACACGTACACAACCACACTAGGCCCCAATTACTATTGTTTGTACCCCTAAAAGGCTAGGAGTAGGGGGAGTATGGAACAGGCAGCACCCTCAAACCTTCAGAAGTATGAGATGAACCCCAACAACTTGGAAAGGTGGATCTCTCTCACACGTACCAACACAGACTATCCCCCAATTTAACTGATCCCCAAAGGTTTTTGATTAAATAGCGGAATAGAAAATATGATCCCAAAAAAGTGTATGTATATCACACGTACACAACCACACTAGGCCCCAATTACTATTGTTTGTACCCCTAAAAGGCTAGGAGTAGGGGGAGTATGGAACAGGCAGCACCCTCAAACCTTCAGAAGTATGAGATGAACCCCAACAACTTGGAAAGGTGGATCTCTCTCACACGTACCAACACAGACTATCCCCCAATTTAACTGATCCCCAAAGGTTTTTGATTAAATAGCGGAATAGAAAATATGATCCCAAAAAAGTGTATGTATATCACACGTACACAACCACACTAGGCCCCAATTACTATTGTTTGTACCCCTAAAAGGCTAGGAGTAGGGGGAGTATGGAACAGGCAGCACCCTCAAACCTTCAGAAGTATGAGATGAACCCCAACAACTTGGAAAGGTGGATCTCTCTCACACGTACCAACACAGACTATCCCCCAATTTAACTGATCCCCAAAGGTTTTTGATTAAATAGCGGAATAGAAAATATGATCCCAAAAAAGTGTATGTATATCACACGTACACAACCACACTAGGCCCCAATTACTATTGTTTGTACCCCTAAAAGGCTAGGAGTAGGGGGAGTATGGAACAGGCAGCACCCTCAAACCTTCAGAAGTATGAGATGAACCCCAACAACTTGGAAAGGTGGATCTCTCTCACACGTACCAACACAGACTATCCCCCAATTTAACTGATCCCCAAAGGTTTTTGATTAAATAGCGGAATAGAAAATATGATCCTAAAAAGTGTATGTATATCACACGTACACAACCACACTAGGCCCCAATTACTATTGTTTGTACCCCTAAAAGGCTAGGAGTAGGGGGAGTATGGAACAGGCAGCACCCTCAAACCTTCAGAAGTATGAGATGAACCCCAACAACTTGGAAAGGTGGATCTCTCTCACACGTACCAACACAGACTATCCCCCAATTTAACTGATCCCCAAAGGTTTTTGATTAAATAGCGGAATAGAAAATATGATCCCAAAAAAGTGTATGTATATCACACGTACACAACCACACTAGGCCCCAATTACTATTGTTTGTACCCCTAAAAGGCTAGGAGTAGGGGGAGTATGGAACAGGCAGCACCCTCAAACCTTCAGAAGTATGAGATGAACCCCAACAACTTGGAAAGGTGGATCTCTCTCACACGTACCAACACAGACTATCCCCCAATTTAACTGATCCCCAAAGGTTTTTGATTAAATAGCGGAATAGAAAATATGATCCCAAAAAAGTGTATGTATATCACACGTACACAACCACACTAGGCCCCAATTACTATTGTTTGTACCCCTAAAAGGCTAGGAGTAGGGGGAGTATGGAACAGGCAGCACCCTCAAACCTTCAGAAGTATGAGATGAACCCCAACAACTTGGAAAGGTGGATCTCTCTCACACGTACCAACACAGACTATCCCCCAATTTAACTGATCCCCAAAGGTTTTTGATTAAATAGCGGAATAGAAAATATGATCCCAAAAAAGTGTATGTATATCACACGTACACAACCACACTAGGCCCCAATTACTATTGTTTGTACCCCTAAAAGGCTAGGAGTAGGGGGAGTATGGAACAGGCAGCACCCTCAAACCTTCAGAAGTATGAGATTGTGTTCACTGTACCCCACAAAGATTGAGTTCACTGCACCCCACAATGATTGTGTTCACTGCACCCCACAAAGATTGTGTTCACTGCACCTCACAAAGATTGTGTTCACTGTACCCCCCAAAGATTGTGTTCACTGCACCCCACAAAGATTCTGTTCACTGTACCCCACAAAGATTGTGTTCACTGCACCCCAAAAAGATTGTGTTCACTGCACCCCAAAAAGGATGTTGTTCACTGCACCCCAAAAAGGATGTTGTTCACTCCACCCCAAAAAGATTGTGTTCACTGCACCCCACAAAGATTGTGTTCACTGCACCCCAAAAAGATTGTGTTCACTGCACCCCAAAAATGATTTTGTTCACTGCACCCCAAAAAGGATTTTGTTCACTGCACCCCAAAAAGGATGTTGTTCACTCCACCCCAAAAAGATTGTGTTCACTGCACCCCAAAAAGATTGTGTTCACTGCACCCCACAAAGGATTTTGTTCACTGCACCCCAAAAAGATTGTGTTCACTGCACCCCAAAAAGGATGTTGTTCACTGCACCCCAAAAAGGATTTTGTTCACTGCACCCCAAAAAGATTGTGTTCACTGCACCCCACAAAGGATTTTGTTCACTGCACCCCACAAAGATTGTGTTCACTGCACACCAAAAAGGATTGTGTTCACTGCACCCCAAAAAGATTTTGTTCACTGCACCCCAAAAAGATTGTGTTCACTGCAGCCCAAAAAGATTGTGTTCACTGCAGCCCAAAAAGATTGTGTTCACTGCAGCCCAAAAAGATTGTGTTCACTGCAGCCCAAAAAGATTGTGTTCACTGCAGCCCAAAAAGATTGTGTTCACTGCAGCTCACACACAGAAAAATGGATGTGGATCACTGACACCTGCCTATCTCCAATCCCACACCACACAGCAATATCGATTGTAGTTTGTAGAACACAGTTTCCCTAAAATTCAGCAGACTCTGTCCCTAACAGGATTGAGAAGAGATCGTAGATCAGGATTGAGTGCAGACCCCACCCCCCACACAGCAATATCGATTGTAGTTTGTAGAAGACACTGACCCTATAATTCAGCAGACTCTATCCCTAAAATGCCTACAACTCGCCCTGCCTAAACACTCCGACCTGTCCCTCAATTCTATCCGGACACAAATGGTTTTTTCCTGCCTATCTTTCCCTAATCAGCAGCCAGCACGTTGATGTGTGCTCTGTCCCTGAATCTAAGCAGCATAATGACGCCGCTGCGGCTGCCTCGAACTTATAAAGACTTGGTCACATGCTTCAGACGGCCAATCACAGCTACTGAGACATTTGCAGGCATGGCTGGGATGGCTTAAGGCACACCAGTTAAACGATTGTTGATTGGCTGTTGAAAGCCCGCCATGAAAAGAGCGCCAAAGCATGCAAAACCCGGAAATAAAACGACCGAACACGGATTTTTACCCGAACATACAGTAAAGTGTCCGTGTCCGTGTTCGGGTACAAAAAATCCAATTATTCGGTACGAACACGAATAATACAGTCCGTGTTCGCTCAACACTAATTGTGATGCCTAAAGATTTACGGAAACGTACATTACATTTAGCCCATGAGGGCCATCAAGGCATTGTACGCACCAAACAAAGATTACGTGAGAAAGTCTGGTGGCCAGCAATTGACAAGGATGTGGAACGTTTGGTTTCTTCATGTTGAGCATGTCAGTTGGTGGGCAGCAAACCTAAACCAGAACCAGTAACTCACACTGTTCTACCTGAGGGACCATGGGAAGATTTAGCCATTGATCTGTGCGACATTCCATCTGGACACCATCTTTTAGTTGTTGTGGACTATTATTCAAGGTGGCAAGAGGTGGTAGTTCTCACTAAAGCTACATCATCAACTGTAATTGAGGGGTTGGAGAGCATTTTTGCATCTCATGGGTTGCCTAAACGGATTGTGAGTGATAATGGTGCCCAATTTACTTCTCAGGAATTTCAGGATTATCTGAAATCAAATGCTATTGAACATCATCGTACAACTCCATACTGGCCACAGGCTAACGGGGAAGTGGAATGCCAGAATAGAACCTTGCTGAAAGCTTTGCGGATTGCTCATTTAGAGAGAAGAGACTGGAAAAAGGAACTGTGGCGTTTTCTTTTGGCTTATCGCACAACTCCGCATACTGTCACTGGCGTTAGTCCTGCGGAACTTCTTTGTGGTCGCAAATTCAGGACAAAATTGCCAGACATTGGGGGTCTATTGCACAGCCAGTACGCAGACTTCCTTATAGCCTGAGATCACCTGTTGAGCACAAACTGGCAGAGCTGATAGACCTTGACATTATTGAACCTGTGGAAGGGCCCACTCCGTGGGTATCGCCGTTAGTTGTTGTACCAAAGGGCACAGATATTCGGATTTGTGTGGACATGAGATGTGCTAACCAAGCTGTGCAGAGAGAGAGACATCCAATTCCCACTATTGAAGATGTTCTACATGCAATGAATGGGGCAAGTTTCTTCAGTAAACTGGATTTGAAATGGGGTTATCATCAGATTGAATTGACCCCAGCATCTAGAGTCATCACTACATTTGCAAGCCATAAAGGTCTTTTTAGATACAAGAGGTTGATGTTTGGCGTATCGTCCGCACCGGAGGCCTATCAACATGTGATTCAGCAAGTGCTACATGGTTGTGAAGGCACGCATAACATTTCTGATGATATAATTGTGTGGGGAACAAACACACAGGAGCACGACGAACGTCTCCGTGCAGTGCTAAATTGCTTAAAGGAGAAAGGGTTAACATTAAATGAGAAGAAATGCACATTTCAAATGAATAAAATGACTTTTATGGGCCATGTGCTGTCTGACAGGGGCATTGGTCCGGAGGACTGTAAAATTAAAGCTGTGTCTGATGCCAGAAATCCTGAAAACCCTGCAGAAGTACACAGTTTTCTTGGGCTAGTGAATTACTGTGCCAAGTTTATTCCAGATATGGCGACTGTCAGTGAACCTTTGAGAGTGTTGACTCGCAAAGCAGTCCCGTGGAAGTGGGGCTTTTTGGAACAAGGTGCATTTGATGAACTTAAGAGACGGCTGACTTGCGCCACAACTTTGGCTTATTTCAATCCTACTGCACACACCCAAGTTATTGTCGATGCTAGCCCTGTGGGGTTAGGCGCCATCTTGGTTCAGAGACAATGCACAGGCGATTACAGGCCTATTCAGTATGCAAGCAGATCCCTCACTGATGTAGAGAGACGTTATTCTCAGACCGAGAAAGAAGCTTTGGCTGTTGTTTGGGGATGTGAAAGGTTTCACACCTATCTCTACGGCCTTGATTTTGAAATCATCACAGACCACAAGCCTCTGGAAGTGATATATTCGCCACGCTCAAAACCATCCGCCAGAATTGAGAGATGGGTTCTCAGATTGTTACCATATCGCTTTACAGTGCAGTACAGACCTGGACCGACTAATGCGGCAGATGCACTTTCCAGATTGCCTCAGTCTTCTGCACCTGTTCATAACCTGGCAGAAGAGTACATTCGTTTTGTGGCTACTAACGCCATGCCTCTTCAGGAGGTTGAAGAATTGTCATCTGTGGATCCGGAAATTGCTCGGTTGAGAAAATGTGTAAGACAAGGGGTTTGGGTGGATTGTGACCCAAGCTATCACAGAATCAAACAAGAGCTGAGTATTGCAGGACAACTAGTTCTACGTGGCAATCGTATTGTGATGCCTAAAGATTTACGGAAACGTACATTACATTTAGCCCATGAAGGCCATCAAGGCATTGTACGCACCAAACAAAGATTACGTGAGAAAGTCTGGTGGCCAGGAATTGACAAGGATGTGGAACGTTTGGTTTCTTCATGTCGAGCATGTCAGTTGGTGGGCAGCAAACCTAAACCAGAACCAGTAACTCACACTGTTCTACCTGAGGGACCATGGGAAGATTTAGCCATTGATCTGTGCGACATTCCATCTGGACACCATCTTTTAGTTGTTGTGGACTATTATTCAAGGTGGCAAGAGGTGGTAGTTCTCACTAAAGCTACATCATCAACTGTAATTGAGGGGTTGGAGAGCATTTTTGCATCTCATGGGTTGCCTAAACGGATTGTGAGTGATAATGGTGCCCAATTTACTTCTCAGGAATTTCAGGATTATCTGAAATCAAATGCTATTGAACATCATCGTACAACTCCATACTGGCCACAGGCTAACGGGGAAGTGGAACGCCAGAATCGAACCTTGCTGAAAGCTTTGCGGATTGCTCATTTAGAGAGAAGAGACTGGAAAAAGGAACTGTGGCGTTTTCTTTTGGCTTATCGCACAACTCCGCATACTGTCACTGGCATTAGTTCTGCGGAACTTCTTTGTGGTCGCAAATTCAGGACAAAATTGCCAGACATTGGGGGTCCTCCTACAAGTCAGAAACCTTTTCGGCATATTGATGAGGAAAGGAAGATCCGGGCTGAACAGTATGCAAACCACCGCCGCCATTGTCAACCTAGTGGCCTTCAACAGGGTGATAAGGTGTTGCTTCAAAGTGATCGGTTTAACAAACTGGCTCCGTCCTTTGAACCTGAGCCTTATGTTGTAAAGGAGAAAAGAGGTACTCAAGTGGTTTTAGAGGATTTAGATGGACACACAAAAGTGCGTAATTCCTCATTTGTGAAGAAATTTATTGAGTCAGAAGGTCAAGTATCGGAAGATGGCGAACAGGCAAAGAGTAGTGATGATACTGCCAGTGATCCAGACTTCAATCCACAACCATCCACACCGGAATGGCCAAGAGAAAAACGAGCAACAAATCCACCGGCCTACCTTAAGGACTATGTGTATAGTCAGGAGTTTATAGTTTAAATTTTTAGTTGTTCATCCATGCATTTTGTTAATCTTATTAATACGTTGTGCATGTTATGTTTTATTCAAAGAGAGGAGGGAATGTAGTATGGTAAGCAACGGGTTAAGTTGCTGTCTGCAAAATGTTACAATTATGTATATGTCTGGGAGCTGGGTGTGGCTGAAGTTAGTTGCATGCTGATGTGCAGTGAATAAAGAAGCAACCTGTACAGCTTGTCTGTGTTAATACACTACAGTGGCCCCTTTCAATGCACAGTGACCAGCATGCCTCCTTCAAAACAGTGACCAGCGTGCCCCCTTCAATGCAGTGACCTGCGTACATGCCCCCTTTCAATGCAGTGACCAGCGTACATGCTCCCTTTCAATGCAGTGACCAGCGTACATGCCCCCTTTCAATGCAGTGACCAGCGTACATGCCCTCTTTCAATGCAGGGACCAGCATACATGCCCCCTTTCAATGCAGTGACCAGCGTACATGCCCCCTTCAATGCAGAGACCAGTGTACATGCCCCCTTTCAATGCAGTGACCAGCGTTCATGCCCCCTTTTAATGCAGTGACCAGTGTACATGCCCCCTTTCAATGCAGTGACCAGCGTACATGCCCCCTTTCAATGCAGTGACCAGCGCACATGCCCCATTCAATGCAGTGACCAGCGTACATGCCCCCTTTCAATGCAGTGACCAGCGTACATGCCCCTTTCAATGCAGTGACCAGCGTACATGCCCCCTTTCAATGCAGTGACCAGCGTGCATGCCCACTTTCAATGCAGTGACCAGCGTACATGCCCCCTTTCAATGCAGTGACCAGCATACATGCCCTCTTTCAATGCAGTGACCAGTGTACATGCCCTCTTCAATGCAGTGACCAGCGTACATTCCCCCAATGCAGAGATCAGCGTGCGTGCCCCCTTCAATGCAGTGACAAGCATACATTCCCCCAATGCAGAGATCAGCATGCGTGCCCCCTTCAATGCAGTGACCAGCGTACATGCCCCTTTTCAATGCAGTGACCAGCATACATTCCCCAATGCAGAGATCAGCGTGCGTGCCCCCTTACTTACCTGGAGCAGCAGCGGCGTCGGCGGGCGGCTTCTCCTCAGTCCCGGCGGCACGTCTCCTCCAGTCCTCCCGCCTCGGCCAATGGCATGGGGTTTGCCTTGCGGCCAATCAGGAATCGGACTTATAGGACGCGCTTCCTGATTGGCCAAGAGGAGGATTGGTGTGACAATAACCAATTTTCATTCGCTATTGTCACACAATGGGTGGGCTCAGGGCGCAGAGCTCTGCGCCCCGGCTCCACCCTTTGCATCACCCTATTAGAGCCTCTGGCTCTAATCAGGTGGTTTAAAAAAACCCCATTAAGCTCCATGCGTCCGGCGCCCCTGCATGCAGATTAGGGAATGAAAGGGGGGGGCGGCGCCCCTGCGTCCTCAATACACCGGCCGCCACTGCTTACATCTCTTATTTTTTTTACCAAAAGTGTCTCCCTATCCAGCGATCTAACTAAACAGAGCTCTGGTTCCAAATAATCCTTCTCATATCCTATATCAATAAAAGGTTCTTTCAACTCCTGAGCTTGCATTTCAAAGTCCTGTAGTCTGGAGCAATTGCATCAAAGTTGCATAAATTGGCTCATTGGCACAGATTTAAGCCATGAACAATGGTGACAACTGTCCATAAATATATATGAAATGTGATCTGTTGGATTAAAGAATGTGCTTATTATTAATCTATGATTTTCAGCTACAATTTAAAATCCACAAAATGCACCTCATATGGGCTAGCCTCTTAGGAGAGAAAAATGCCATGACCACTGTTATTTAACTGCTCCATATACAGCCATCTGGATTCCTCATTGCTATCCCACAGTAGAAGGACGTCATCTATATATCTAGCCCAGGAGACCAGTTGTGGTCTTCTGTGTGCAGAGATACACACAAATATTGTTACTTGTTTATGTTTTACATGCTTTTAATAAATACGAAGTGCTTTTAATGGTTTTACACTATTAGGTTCCCCTGGTCTTCTTTTATTATGGATTATTGATGAACCGAAGGGTGGCCTATACATTGGATCTGGAGAGGAAAATCTTGGCGGTCATGTGGCATGGATCTGACTGTTTTATAGCCTTTTTTTGGCCGCTCTGTAATGGGGGGTCAAAGTGATCTGATAAGCAGGAGTGACATAATGTGTGGGGGAGGTTTACGGTGGTGATACACTATTTACCAGGGTGCCAGGAAACTAGACCACACGGGAATGCAGATAAAATAAAGCAGTTTATTGAAGCAAACAACCTTAAATTCACAGTAAGAGTGGATAGGTGAGAACAGGAACAACCCGGGGTCAAGTTCAGAAGCGGGTAGTCATCCAAGCTGGGTTCATACATGGAAAAACACAGACAACAGAAGACTGCTAGCAGAGATGCACCTTGGAGCACAAATGCAAGGGCAAGGACTGCAACTCATCAGGTGATAGATGTAGTCAGGTTTGCAGCATCATCAATGTGTGACACCCAGGCAGCAGGCAAGTGATGATGCAATCAGAGTTTATAAGAGGCAGCAGTCTGCACATGTCCAAGATGGCTGCCAACAGGAGGGAAAGGTAAGACCTTGACACTATTAGAAGATTTCTATTGTTTTATTGAAGTTTATGTTGTGTGGACTACTCTATAACATTTATTTTGGTGGACTTTTTACACATTGGATTGTTTTTACTTTGTTTATTTATTTTTTCGCAACACTTGTTCACATGAACTAAACCACAGCACTTTTTTATACCACCCGACTGCAGTAATTGAAACAAAGCCAGTGTTAAAAATACATCTATCTTGCTGCCTTTACTGGGTGATTGTGCTGTTGCTCTCTTCCCCTCCAGCCAGCAGGGGAAGAGCCAAGTTACTTGGGATGATACAGGTGCAGGCATCATTGTGCTATCACCACTTAAACCCCAGGACATTATATGACGTCCACCTGGAAAAAAGTGATTAAATTACAACAGCTAGCTAGTTTCCCCAGAAGTAATATTAAAGAGGAACTGCAGTCTGCTTACGTAATTTGTAATAAAAATATATTTTCCATTCTGAAGCTTCCTTCTAACCATTTTGCATATTATTTTAAATATACTGTGAACCTGTACTTGCCAAATATGCTGCAGAAATCTCCCTCCACTAAGTCTGGCTGCAGTCATTTTACTGGGGACAGCTGAAGCTGCTGACTGTTCACTTCCTGGATTTACACAGACACACACACACACATATATATATACAGACACACACACACATATATATATACAGACACACACACACACACACACACACACGTACACACACATACAGTACATACAGACATATACATATATACAGACACACACACACACACATATAAAGACAGACACACTCACACCACTGATTGCCTTCACATTTCTCCTCTCTTAATGAATACTCATGGATTTCTGCAGTCTCCTGTTATCTCCACCCTCATGCAGCCCCCTCCAGTTCTGCAGCTCTCCTTGGCTCTCCTATGACTCACCCCTCTGCCCTTGCTGGCAAACTCTTACGAGAGTGAGAGAGAGAGCTGTGCATGATGTCATTAGCCTAAGCTAATTACAAGACAAGAAAGGGGAAGTTGGCTGTATAAGGTATTTACCGTCAGAAAAAAAAATATTTTACTATCCAAAGGAAAAACAACAAGGGTAAAAGCTTTAATAGATGAAAGCTGTCCCACTTTGTCCCTTTGAAATGTTTCAGAATAACTAGTAAACCTGTGCATAAGTCTGCTCCAAAGAAACAATTAGAAAGGTAAGCAATATTTAAAAATATATATTTTTTATGCTGTGTGAATGGGAACACATAACAAACATATCTGTTTTTTTTTTCTTTTTACTCCTGAATCTACAATGTGATAGGAACACTATTTCTAATAAATTTTCTGTCTATGAACTGTGAGACAGAACATGCCACATGTTTTTCTCATCTCCTACCTTGACATTTACTTATTCAAATAAACTAAGCATTCTTCAACACCTCCAAAACTATGGTTGCATTGCATTCTGGCAGTGACAGGACACACTATCAGAATACAATGGGGATTCCATTGTTTATGGCCAACTTTCAACTAGCGGTGTATAAAATACATTTAATGATTTTTTTTTAAATGAAAAATGTAACTGCAATAAATAGAGATTTTTTTCTTATCGCCTTTAAAGGGTTAGTTCGCCTTTCTAAAACGAAAAAAAAAAAAAAAAACTGTGCAGCTTTTACCAAAGTTGAATAATGTCCTTGCTGTTGTAGGCCATTTACATACCACATGAAGCCTGACTTAAAAACTCCAAGGACGTTTCTAAGAGAGGCCCAGCTATTACTGTTCACCTTCATCATGTCAACCGCTGAGCTTAGAGCTGCTGCTTCAGGTGAGAGAAAGAGCATGTGAGGGGGTTTGAATCAGAGAAAGAGCTCACTCCTGTGATTGTGAAGGTGAACAGTAACAGCTGGGCCTCTCTTGGCAATGTCCTAGCAAGTTTCTGTGAGTTTTCTAGTCAGGCTTCATGATTTACATAAATGGCCTACACCTAAAGCAATGGCATTATTCAACTTTGTTCAAAGCTGCATTAAGTCTTTTTATCCACAGATGCCCCTTATCTGCATAGGCAGTTTTTTTTTTTTTTTTTTATAAAGTAAGCTATAACTTTAAATGGTGTGAAGAAAAGAGTTGTATCATGAATGTCACCAGTGTTTAAAATTAGGCAGAAGTCTAGGGACAGAAACTTTCAGGGACACAAGGTAAAAAAAACACTACTTTCACTGGAATCTGGAGATAGTTGTCAACCATACATCTTGCACTCAGATGAACAAACAGTGAAGTAATCACAAACACTGAAAGGATGCAAGTATGTTTCCGCTTCAGTAGGCCAGAATGATGGAATGTAGACATGCCCAACTCTCAGTTCAATGTATGTCATTGTCTTTATGAAACAGCCCAGATATTCCTTTGAGAAAAAAAATATTCTGTGGACTCAGCTAAATCAAACATAATTGCATAAGCTGTTCATGCCTCTAGAACCTATTTATCTCTGGAATACCACAACAAATGCACTGTGTATGGAACTACTGCAAGCACTGGAAATTCGCTGTAATGATGCACAAATTGACCAGTTTACAGCCTCTTCATTATGGTTTATTATCTTCATTTTTCGATTTTGAAAGCCACATCAAAGGACTATAGCACAGTCCAATTCTTTTATTAAAATGAAGATAAAGGAAAACTACCACATTCTGAAGCCAAAACTTATCATAATAACAAAACAAGCAGAACTTAGCCTCCAGAATAGTTTACAATATGAAATAGTATAATGCTATATTTGATCAACATGCAACCAATATTGACTTCCATTAAAGGGGCAGCCAACCCAAAGCCGATATTTTAGTGGCTAGTTGATGCTAAAAAGGTAAAAGTTATCTAAACACAATGTTTAATATATTTTAACAACCAGATGGACAGCCCCCAATGGATAAGATAATATCGTGAGAAGAGCCACACGAGTCAATCATAACATCAGTAAGATAATTGTTTATTCCTTGATAAGCAAAAAAATATATCTTTTAAAAATTAAAATGAGATAAATGGGATAAAATGACAACAGATGAGCCTGCATTTCGCGCTGGTTATGGGCATCCATCCCTACTCCTTCTCGTTGGCACCGAGCAGTCGCGTCATCCAGGAGCGTCAAACTGTTGGCTTGGCTTCCCAGTCAGCTCAAAGCATCTCCCTAATCAGAGAGACTCGACTCCTCAGCCTCCTCTCCCCGACGGCTTACACCATCCTGCAGAGATTGGCAGACACAATTCCTACTCACGACTGTGCTCTCAGACCCTTTGGATATTTCCCCCTACTGGCACCCCCCCCCCATGCCACACTAGCTAGCCTGCTGAGGGATGTTAACCCTTAATGCCCATGGGAACCAGTGTGGTATCATTGGCTGTTTTATTCCATTTATCTCATTTTAAAAAAATAATTTTTTTGCTCATTGAGGAATAAACAATTGTCTTACTGATGTTATGATTGACTCTTGTGGCTCTTCTCACGATATCATCTTTTCCATTGTGCGCTGTCAATCTGGTTGTTGTTTTGTTCATGCTACATTTTCCAAATGTTACTGGTCAGCTCCACTGGTCCCCAATGGTTATTTTAAACTTCTCTTTCATCCACCAGTTTTAGCGATTGAGGAACAGTGTGTGTTTTTTTTTATTTAATATATTCCACCTTACCAGCTAGATGTAGTGGCTGCATTCGTTTTCACACTACACTCTTTTCTTCATTGTATCTAAGGAAAAGGCCATGGTGGTCACACAGGTGGTCTTAAAAAATATCTGCATTTGTTAATTTTAATTACAGTACACCCCTCACATTTTTGTAAAGAGGTTGAGTGCACATGGCAGCACTCATATGTCTATTTCCTAAAGACAACCTCTGGATATGATGCTGAGCATGTGCACTCAACCTCTTTGATTGACCATGGTGAGGCCTGTTTTGAGTGGAACCTGTCCTGTTAAACTGCTGTATGGTCTTTGCCACCGTGCGGCATTCTTCCTATAGCCTAGGCCATCTTTGTGTAGAGCAACAATTATTTTTTTCAGATCCTTGGAGAGTTCTTTGCCATAAGGTGCCATGTTGAACTTCAAGTGACAAGTATGAGAGAGTGAGAGTGATAACACCAAATTAAACACACCTGCTTCCCATTCACACCTGAGACCTAGTAACACTAATGAGTCACATGACACCGGGGAGGGAAAACGGCTAATTGGGACCAATTTGGACATTTTCACTTAGGGGTGTACTCACTTTTGTTGCCAGCAGTGTAGGCATTAATGGCAGTGTGTTGAGTTATTTTGAGGGGACAGCAAATTTACACTGTTATACAAGCTGTACACTCACTACTTTACATTGTAGCAAAGTCTTATTTCTTCAGTGTTGTCACATGAAAAGATATAATAAAATATTTACAAAAATGTGAGGGGTGTACTCACTTTTGTGAGATACTGTACATGGTGGATTGATGGGACTAGTAGTTTACATAGGAAATATAAGGATGTTTGCACCTTTTCTCAGTTCACAGAAAGTGACAAAGATGTTGCATATCTAGCAAGATCAGCAGGTATTTTCTCTACTTGCTGATCATGAATAGTGATAATGAAGCTGACACATATAAGGACTGGAAAGGTGTAATATATAAGACATTTTGGTTTTAGGTTTAGATGCGCTTAGTTTATGAGAAAATGTCTATAATATTAAACTCCCCTAAATGTCAATTAGTATCTGAAGGGCTGCAGTCTGTGAATGTGTACCAGTGCTAAAGTCACAATAAACATCAGTGACTGTCTACCCATGACTACAAACTAGCCTGCCTTTAAGATACAGTAATTGCTTCCCCCTTTACAAAGCCACCCAGTGTGTATCTATTTTTGCTTATAATGTGAACATATTTATTTTGTCATAAATTGCTCTTACATTCACTGTCCACACAGAGCTCAGCAATAAAATGTGTAGCTATAGAGGTTTGCTGAAGTGAATCTTTTTTTTCAATATAATCTCTATTTAGATTTCAAAAGTTAATTCTTCATCAAGTCATCATGACAACATTGCATTGCATTCATCCAAATAGTATGCCTAACACACCAAAAGGCCCCGTAAGGTAACTATTTTGTAAACACGGTGCACTAAGAGGCACAGTAATGCATTGCCATGCATTGAGGTGCATTGGCAAAATTAACTGGGGTGCCATTAAGAATAAATGGCACCCACAGCACCCCCACGTGCATAATGCATCATTTTTTGTGTTGCAGCAATGCACATGTTGCCACGATACAACAGTTTGAACCCAGCCTAAGGCAAATCTTTTTCTTAAAGTAAGTGAGCAGGGGCCATGAATTACTTCTTATACTGTAGTATCCTCCTGGGCACTGTGGAATGAGTCAGACTGCATGCAAATGCTGAGTTGTAAGGAATTTGGAGATATAGCAGTTAAGGCCTGCATCATCACAGTGTTCACCTCTCTACAGCCTGCTGCGGCAGGAAAGGTATGCAATAACTTCAGCCCAACTGCATGTCAGAATTAGCATATATAATACTAGGGTTCTAGGTGATGCCAAGACACTTTGGAGATACTTATAGAAAAATTAAAGGTTCAGGTAAAAGCGGTAGTAAACCACATCTTAAAAAAAAAAAAAACCTGCAAAGCAATGCTATAATATGTTAGTATGCATCGCATACTAGGACATTATACAAGACTTACCATAAGACAAAGCCCTCCAGCGGCACACTGTAACAGCTGAAAGGGCTTCTATCTTCACCAAGGCTTCCTTCCAGGATTGTGGCTTCAAGCTACATGAGTGGACGGGGCCGCGATTACGTCACTCCTGGGCATGCGAGTGGGAGCCTTAATTTACAGCATGAGCTCTGGAGGTCTGACACGGTATGCCGGACATTCAGAGCCCATGCACTGGTGACGTCACCGGCTGAATGCAGTGTGAATATCTCCTAATTGGTGCAAATTTAGGAGATATTTACTATACCCACAGGTAGTGGCGGCTGGTGCTCAAAACTTTTGGGGAGGCGCAAACAGAAAAATGTAATAGGCATTGCTTTGCGGCAAAAAACACTGTAAAAAATTGCGTGACTTTGAGGTTGCAAAAGTGTGAAAGGGGCCTTCAGTAATTAAGGTATAGTGTGCCCCCTTTCAATGCAGAGAGACCAGAGTGCCCCCTTTCATTGCACAGTGACCCCCCTTTCAATGCACAGTGACCAGTGTGCCCCCTTCAAAACAGTGACCAGCGTGCCCCCTTCAATGCAGTGACCAGCGTACATGCCCCCTTTCTATGCAGTGACCAGCATACATGCCCCTTTCAATGCAGTGACCAGCATGCATGCCCCCTTTCAATGCAGTGACCAGCGTACATGCCCCCTTTCAATGCAGTGACCAGCGTACATGCCCCCTTTCAATGTAGTGACCAGCGTACATGCCACCTTCAATGCAATGACCAGCATACATGCCCCCTTTCAATGCAGTGACCAGCGTACATGCCCCTTTCAATGCAGTGACCAGCGTACATGCCCCCTTTCAATGCAGTGACCAGCGTACATGCCCCCCTTTCAATGCAGTGACCAGTGTACATGCCCCCATTCAATGCAATGACCAGTGTACATGCCCCCTTTCAATGTAGTGACCAGCATACATTCCCCTTTCAATGTAGAGACCAGCATACATGCCCCCTTTCAATGCAGTGACCAGCATACATGCAGAGACCAACCTGTGTGCCTGCCCCCTTCAATGCAGTGTGTGCCCCCCAGACCAGTGCACTTACCTGGAGGCCTGGAGCACTGTCGCAGTGGCGCCTTTTCCTCAGTGTCCCGGCGGCCGGCTTCTCTTCAATCCCCCGGTGGCGCGTCTCCTCGAGTCCTCCCGCTCCCGCCTCCTCCTCGGCCAATGGCATGGGGTTTGCCTTGCGGCCAATCATGAAGCGCGTATCGGACGCGCTCCCCGATTGGCCAGAAGGAGGATCTGTGTGACAATAGCGAATTTTCATTCGCTATTGTCACACAATGGGTGGGCTCGGGACGCACTGCTCTGCGCTCCGGGTCCACCCTTTGCATCGCCTTATTACAGCCTCTGGCTCTAATCAGGTGATGCCAAAAAAAAAAAGCCCCATTGAACTCCATGTGTCCGGCGCCCCTGCATGCAGATTAGGGGGCCGGACGCATGGATGGGGGATCGGCGCCCCTGCGCCCCCAACGCACCGGCCGCCACTGCCCACAGGTAAGCCTTAATAAAGGTTTCCTGTAGGTATATGTGAAAAAATTGAGTTTACGACCGCTTTAAAATTAACTAGTTCTTTGCTCATGAAGAGCAAAGCAGAAGGTTCACTTATCTTTCCCTTCCCAACAGCACATGTTCACCTACCTTTTGCTCCTTTGCCACTCTGGCTTCCAGGAATGAAGAGAAATACCCAGTACCTTCCAGTTTAAGAAGCTTGTGACTTATTTCCTTTCCACTTATGTGGCAACAAAATTGCCGTAACACTTTCACATGGGTTGTAAGCTCCAGGTTGTGGAGTTGCAGTTGTTAAAAGTATACAAAAAAAGGTTTCTGTTCCTGTTGGCTGAAAAGAGTGGTGAAGGAGTAATAGGAGGGTGAGTATCTGCTGCTGGATGGAGGGAGGCTAAGGCTATCTTTATCTAAGAAAAAGAAGGCAATATTTTTCAGATTGCTGTCTGAAACCTTTTTTCGGAAAGTGCAGAAAATACCTAAAGTTCCTGCCAGAAAAGCAATGTCCTTGTACAAACAATGTAATATTTCTTCTTTATACTGCTAGGGCCATCATCCCATAAGGGAGATGAAGAGAATTAGACATGTTTAAAATCCATCCTGGGTGACAACCTTGCTTCCCTCAATAGATACAGTAAAGTAAATGAGCGTAGGACAGGAAATCTGCTATTCCCAGTCTCAGAATACCAGGTGAATATAAAGGATAAAGGAGCCACCACGTCTAAGGACCGATAAGCTGCAAAAAACAATTTTTGTTTTTTGATTCAGATATGCTGTAATTGTACCAGAATGGGGAAGTAACAGAGTAACTTTAATATCATCCAATATATTAATAATCAGTAGAGGTAAAGATGCTTAACAATTATGTGTCAAATATTTATATAATATCCTATCAACTCAGTGGAGAAAATTAGCCAAAAAATATAAGCAACTCCATCCAAATTGGATTTCTCCGCTTTAGGCAGTGCGACATCCCTGATAGATCTTCCCTGTTATCTACAAAAACCTAGCAGGGAGCTCTCCCCCCACCCAAAGGCAGCTGTAATATGCTGTGAGCCTCAGGCTGCTTGCTGTCACCCGTCTTAGCATTCATAAATACAGAGAAAGCCTTAAGGTAAATCTAAAGCCCAAAGATTTCCTTTTTTTTTTGTTTGACAGTTGGGCTTTTCGTGATGTTGTTTTTTTTTTTTTTTGTCACGTGAACCCTATTGCAGGGAATTGCTTCCAATTCCTTTCCTGTAAGAACAACAGGAAGTAAGACCCTGCAAAGCAAGGGAAATGTGCTTTAATGCCGGCCATATAGAAATTGACCAGGAATGGCTGCATTTCTATCCATGTGTTGCCATTAGGCAGCAGTTAGTCGTTAGATAGACTTCTGCCGTATGGACATGCTGGAAAACTCTTGTCGATCAGTAGCTGCAGCCACAGATCAATGTATCCTGACAGCAGAGATTCTCACTGTCAGAGTACAATTTCCAGGCAGGGGAGCGGAGGGAACCTTGTTTATGTGGATTGGGGAATCTGTTAATCTTTTTAAAAAATTTTGTTCAGCCAATGGGAACCATCTAAGGCTATCTTTAGACAGTTGTCCCTGGAAAGCTTCTCTATTGTAAGGTTTACCAACTATTGCTCTTCTGGTGACAACTCCAAATTTTTTGATTTTCCTGCAATTTCAGTCCAAATGACAGTGCTACCAGGACAAAAGAAAGAGTGAATCTACACACAGACAACAAAAAAAACAACTCTATCCTAAGCTAAAAAATGGGCTTTATTTCTACCTTAACTGTGTTCTTGCGTGACCCTACAAGACCCGTTTTGGAACTTTTCCAATTGTATATGTGAGGGAAATTTCTGCAAACCTATGAATGTTTACAAAGCTAAAAATTGCTTATGTACTACAGTTTATATCAAATTCGTTTATATTAAAAAAAAAAAGTTTAGTGTTGTGCCTTCACCAGATGAAGTGGGTAGCTGATTTCCCATTCATTTCTACTGATTTCAGCACAATGCTCTTTGCTCTGTGGTTTCATGCTATATATGTGCTGTAATCACCTTTTAAACTTTTAACGGATAGGCTGGAAAACTGACCTATGTTTTCACAGCTCTATAGCAAATTGCTTTCCAACTGGAATCTGCCCTTTTAACAAGCATGATAACCTTCTATATGAATGTACTATTTTTAGCACCATTCATGTCAGCAAAGGAACTAGTAGTTATATAGCAAACATGCAGTGCCACCCCAGAAATAGCGCTAGAATGGTAAGATTTGGTTTGATTATTGGGGTGATTCAGTAAAACTTCAGTCTCTGAAATGTGTTTCAACCTTTATTTTCTGGCCGCCTGAGAAAGAAAAATAGTTCTCGTCTGAACTAACAGACTTTTCTAAATTCTTTTTTTTTTCTCCTCTTTTCTTTCTTATGATAATTGGTTAGTGCCATGGCAACAATTGAAACAAGAAGGTCTAACAACAAAAGCTGCATCGGGAGAGGATCAGTGCACTCTTGCAGTGTCTATAGGCATGGCAGCCAGAGTCAGCTTTTTGAGAAAGTTATTTGATGGATGTGTCTCAGAAAGCATTGTGTTGGCTCAAGCAGCCGGCATGTAATTAATGCAGGGATTTTCATTTAGAACCTACCTGACGGCTGTTGCCGGGTTGAATTAATGGAATGAGAGAAAGTGTTGTGAAGGGTAGCTAGTGAGCATGTGTTATTTAACATGACATCACAAAAGAGTTAAACTGTGTGCAGTAAGCAAAAAAAAAAAAAAAAAAGTAAGATTAGATAGTTTAAATATGGCAGGCAGTTGAGAGTGCACATAAAGTAGTTGTGCCATGTGTGGCATATGGATACTCTATTGTTCTGCATTTAGTGATTGGAAGCAATACAACTAATGAGAAAAGATGCATTTGTCATCATTATAATGATAGTATTATTAGATAGTCTGACAATATAACCAAACTTTTAGGACAATACCCAGTATGCCCAGGTGTGACTCATGCATGAATCAGTCATCTTTAAAGAAACGGTTGTAGGTTAATCAGCTTGTGTGTTGGCTGCCACCAACTATTTCATGATGCTCTTATATAGTTTTTTTCTTTTCTCCCAGATGAACTAGTGTTTGGTGGATAAGCTAAATTCTTATATCTGTCAAATCTGGCTGTTACTGTGAATGATTGGATCTGCCATCAGCCAGAAGCATTCATTAGCCCAGTGTGTATGCTATGAGCAGTTTAAAGTGTCACTGGCAAGGGTGTAGACCGTAATATACTTTCCTATAGTGGAACTAAACTCATCAATTTAACTGTTTCCGAAAAAAAAAACATTTAAATTCAAGGCATGCTATGAATGATAACTGTCACAATTGCTTGTGCTCTCAATAGAACCTTCAAGCCTTCAAATGACTGGTGTCATAACAGATCACATGAGCAGCACAATGGCAACTGGAGATCAAACAGAGATTAAAGCCCCGTACACACGTAGCGATTGTCGGCCGTAAATTTTCGGCCGCCGAACGATCGGCCGATTGTCGGCTTGTTAGTATGATGTTTCCGACAACCGACAGCGAATTTTCGGCCGAACAGAATCTGGCGTGCAGACTTTAAAATTTTTGTTGGCCGTCACCAGAACGGCCGATTGTTCGCCAGTCAGTACAGAATTCGGCCGACAAACAGCAGATTAGCAAGACTGGGCATGCTCAGAAAAGAAAAAACACACGGAAAGTTAACCATCACATGACATCACTTCTGCAGTCGGCTGTTGTTGGCCGACAAAATTCGTGTGCAGTCTTTAGCACTTTTCAGCCGACAGGACAGCACCGGACAAAAGACGGCCGATCGTTCAGCCGACATTCGGTACGTGTGTACGGGGCTTAAGGCTGGCCATACACGGTTCGAATTCCTGCTAAATCGGTCAAGATACAAACCATTAATGGGCAGGCTTGATCAATCAACTTGGGTACAACCAGCCTGCCAGATTCGCTTGTGATATGCTTTAGCCTCTATCAATAATCTCTGTCTTCTTCAGGGGTGGATGGCTCCTCCTTCCCTGGCCAGGAGAAGACAATTGCTCAGCAGGAGGGATTCCCCTGTCAGTACTGTATGTGTTGATGGGGGAATCCGGCAATTTCTTTCCTGCAACCTGTTGCAGGAAAGAAATATGCACCGTCTACGGCTTTGCTAAGCTTGCCTAGCAGCTTTCTTGGCTGCAAAGGATAGGAGGGTTTTCATTTTCCTTAAAGAGTATGACCCAATACTTTAAGTAGTTAACAATGTGTTTTTTTTGAAAAGCTGGAACCCCTTACTTACCCCCCCCCCTTCCACCCCCATCCTCCAAAACCTAGGAAAATACTTACATCACTCTAGTGAAGTTTATTTTTACAAAAAATGATCACTCAGCACCACTCATGGTAACAGAGTAGGATTTGCATTTCAGGAGAAAATTGGCACAGAAAATCTGGAGCTTATAAGCACCACCCCTAAACAGGCCATATCCAAAGCCTATGATGTGCTTCCTAAAACTCTTCTTTTCCTAAAGGCTAACTTCATTTTTTTTTTCAAAATTTTAGCTTCCCTATGTACCAATATCCCATTACTGTACCTCAGTTGCAGAAAAGAAAAACGTTTTCTATCTTCTAGAGCAGGTCTTACCTCAGCCTCCAGTTTTTTTCTATAGAAAAAAACCTCCATGACTTCCTGGTATATGAGGAAAACTGTTAAGCTGGCTATACATTATACAATTTTCATTTTTAATGTCTTTTAGGTTTACCTTCAACCATGTAGTGCAAGGGCCTGCCTGATTGCAAAAAAATTGGAAGTGTTTAGGTTTGACCTCATATTATATATAGTTTTGATAAATCTAAAGGAAAATTGTACTGGCCATACATTATATGCTGGCCATACATTATGCAATTTTCTTAACATTTTCTGTACATTTTTCTTTAAATTTATCTTCAACTATGTAGTACAAAGGTCTGCCTAATTGGATACAATTGAAAGTGTTGTTTAGTTTTGACCTCATATTATTAGGTTTATGGTAAATCTAACAGAAAATTGTACAAGAAAATTTAACATGTATGGTCAGCCTTCGAGTAAGTACTTGAGCAGCTAAATTCATTAACAAACCCTGCACCTGCCCTTCCCCTTCAGGAGATCACTCCCACCAACCTCTGTAGTTTCATGCTTCTTCATGCAAACAATGTAAGTGAGCACTGCTCTCCCTGAATACACAACCGGTGTCTTCCTCTGCTGATTGATCATTTTGTACCTTACCTTCTTCTTTCATAGATAATTCATTTGGCAGAGTGGGCAGGAGATGAGTGATCACATAACACCCTAAGTGGAGCAGAGCTGTACTATTGTAAACAGGAAAAGTGTATCCCTGGAAGTCTAAAAAGCTCACTATACACAATGCAATCTGTTTGTAAATTCTCCTTTAGATCTACAATCAACTATGTAGTGCATGGGTCTGTCTGGTGGCATACAGAGTGATTGGATAGAGAGTTGTATCTTCCTATTACAACTGTTAATGACACCCCAAATGTAGACGCAAACATACATTTTTTCCTGTGAAAAACTGCACAACAAATCTCACAAAATGCACAGTAGAAAACATACAAGCCACAACACAAAATGTTCCATGAGCTACTTTGCCACATGTAGGGCAGCCCATTGAAATCAATGAGCTGCCCTATATATGTCATGGAAAAAACACACCAAGAAAGTGCACTATGCTAGGTGTGAATGAGGCCTGAAAGTGAAATTGGTGTGTTTAGAAGAACAATGACAGCTAAGTGTCTCCAACCTCCTATGCACTTGAATAAAGCTGGCCATACGCTATACAATTTGATTGTACATTCTCTGTATAATTTCCTTTAGCTTTACCAAAACTATGGAATCGGAGCACACACCCAAGCAATCTATTCAATTTGTATAAATTTGGACAGGACCTTGCTCTAGGTAGCTGATGGTAGATCTAAAGGAGTTTGTACAGTCAAATTGTATGGTGTATGGACACCTTTAAAGAAGAAGTAGGAAAGTGGGTGAAAATAAAAAAGAGGTAGTATAGTTATGAGGAAAATGTGGCCCAGAAAAATAAAACATGCCCTATTCTATGATGCAGTAAGGCAGTGCATGATAGTATAAGTTTCCTG
Source organism: Pelophylax lessonae (assembly GCF_965119305.1). Taxonomy (NCBI): domain Eukaryota; kingdom Metazoa; phylum Chordata; class Amphibia; order Anura; family Ranidae; genus Pelophylax; species Pelophylax lessonae. The sequence continues at coordinate 401,922,308 of NC_138770.1, read as the reverse complement.
GGTGGTCATATGATACTACAGGAAGTCAGGGGCTCAGATGCATTTTTAAAACATTTTGAACAAAGTGGTGCAGATTCAAAGCTGCAATGGACTAGGTAAGTGAGAGGTTAGCACATTGGGATGGCTTGCGCAGAAAATACATTAGAAAATACTATTATTATGAAATGTGAAAGCCTTTAATCACTGTAAAGTGGGGTACATACTATAAGAAAATCAGCTAACGATCTTCCAACTTTCCTTGTTGTTTCACAGCAAATCGGAACCGATGAACTAAAATTTGTACGAAAATTCTTGTGCGACAAAAGCTTTTTTTTTTGTTTTTGTTTATTGTTTCTGATCATGTGCAGTCTTTCTTTTCTATTTTTTCTCGTACAAAAATGGCACTCATTAAATGAAAATCATTTGTTCTGTTCCTGTATGAGAAAAATTTTGGAGATTGTCCCTTCAGAATTTTTTTTACGAAAATTTAGATTCGGCTGTTGAAAGTTGTGTACACACTATACGAAAAACGTACGAAAATTCTTTCGATTAAAATGTTCGCCCGATTTTCTTATAGTGTGTACGAACCTTTTCAGTGTGCAAAATTAACCGACCATGCAAATGTAACAATATTGTTTCCATTATACCTGTACACCCCTTGTGGACAATTTTTACATTTTAAGCTTTGGGCCTACTGCTTTGGTAATAACTTTGGCATTACTTTTAAGTGATACTAAATAAAATCCTGATTCTCCAAAAAATATTCCATACACATCCACTACTTACTGATCCTATAATCCAATTTGTCATGACATTTTTTCTTGCTGTGTTTTTCTGCCTACTTATAACATGCTCTACAAGCTCCCTATCCTTTCCCCCTACTTCAGTTTGTTTAAATTGAGCAGTGTATGTTAGCTGAGATCATGTACATTGTTCTTTGCAAACTACAAATCCCGTTGTCTATATCTCATCTTCGGAGCCAACAAAAGAGGATGGCTAAGATCCTATTTACAGTGGAATTATGAAGAACAAAAAAAGCCACCCTCTAACAGGACAGGGTAGGAAAAAGAGGGCGAGGGGTATGTCTCTACGTCAAGAATAATGTAAAGGTGATAGAGAGGAGTGATATTATGGAAGGGATGAGTATGGAGTTAGAATCTGTGTAGGTAGAACTCCATAGGGAAGAAGTAAAGGGAAAAGTAATTGTGGGGGTTTGCTATAGGCCACCCAACCAAAGGGAGGAGGTAGAGCTGGAATTTGGGTAAAGTGGCAAAACTGGGATCAGTCATCATATTGGGGGACTTCAATTATCCCGACATTGACTGGGAAGAGGGGAATACACACTCACAGAAGGCCCATCTATTCATGGAAATGTTACAGGACAACTACATGTCTCAGTTGGTGGATTCTCCTACTAGAGAAAATGCAGTCCTAGATCTATTGATCACTAATGACCCAGACCTAATCTCGGAGGTAGGAGTCCAGGACAACCTGGGCTCTAGCAATCACAGGATGATCACATTTAGCGTAAATAACAATATAACAATGCAAAATGGGAACATAAGAACCCTAATCTTCAGAAGGGCAAACTTTCCCAAATTGTGCTCAATGATGGAAAGGGTAAACTGTGACCAAACCCTGGGAACACTGACCACGGAGGAAAAATGGGAATGCTTTAGGAACATTAAACAAATGCATCTTGCAGTGCATTCCTATGGGAAATAAATTTAGAAGAGACAAAGCCAAACCTGGCTGGCTAAACCGTAATGTTAAAAAATGTATTAGGGGGAAAAAAATGGCCTTCAAGGAATATAAATCAGAGGGCACAGTATCGGCTTTTGAGCAATACAAGGAGGCAAATAAGAAAAGTAAATACGAAATCAAAATGCTAAAATCAACTTTGAGAGACAAATAGCGGAGGATAGTAAAAAGAACCCAAAGAAATTCTCTAAATATATCAACACAAAAAAACTAGGGCAGAGCATGTTGCACACATAATTTATGATGATGGGAAGATGGTTACAGAGGACACTGAAAAAGCAACCGTGCTGAACGCTTTTTTCTCGACAGTCTTTACACATGAAAAGGAGGGGTACACTGACCACGACTATATGGTTAGCAGTAATACACAGGACTTGCCGCTATGGCTAAAAGAGGGTGAAATCAGGAAAAGGCTGGAAAAAATTAACACAAATAAATCACCAGGCCCGGATGGCGTACATCCAAGAGTACTCAAAGAACTTAGTAAGGTTATATCTAGACCACTGTTCCTGATCTTTGCTGACAGTATTATGACAGGAAATGTACCAGGGGATTGGAGGAAAGCAAAGGTGGTACCGATATTCAAAAAAGGGCAGAGGCATGTCCCGGGAAATTATAGGCCTGTCAGTCTGACATCGATAGTATGTAAACTTCTGAAGGGGATTATAAGGGACTATATCGTAGAGTTTGCTAAAGACAACAACATCATCAGCAGTAATTAGCACGAGTTTACAAATGGGCATTCTTGTCAAACCAATCTCTTAACATTCTATGAGGAGGTGAGCTGTGAGCTAGATAGGGGGAGACCAGTGGATGTGGTGTACCTGGATTTCGCTAAGGCGTTTGATACAGTTCCCCACAAGTGCTTAATTTATAAAAAAAAGGTCTGGAGGCATCGACCGCAGGGTTTGCTCCTGGATACGAAACTGGCTAAAAGGGCGTGTCCAAAGGGTGGTAATAAATAGCGCATACTCAGACTGGTCTGAGGTGGTAAGTGGGATCCCCCAAGGCTCAGTCCTGGGACCAACCTTGTTCAATTTATTCATAAACAGCATTGAGGACGGGATCAGTAGTTCTATATCAGTTTTTGCAGATGACACAAAATTGGGCAGGGCAATAACTGCACAGCATGAAGCAGATATCCTACAGAATGACCTGGAAAAAATAACAGAGTGGGCCACGACATGGCAAATGAGGTTAATGTGGAGAAGTGTAAGGTTTTGCACTTGGGGACTAAAAACATAAAAGCACAATACACTTTAGGAGGGGAACCCTTGGGGGAATCAAAAATGGAGAAAGATCTGGAAGTCTTGGTAGAGGATAGACTAGGCAATAGCATGCAATGTCAAGCGGCAGCTGCCAAAGCCGGCAGAATATTAGCATGCATAAAAAAAGGGATGTATTCCAGAGATAAGACTATAATCCTTCCACTTTATAAAACTCTGGTCCGACCACATCTGGAGTACTCTGTCCAGTTCTGGTCACCAGTCTTTAGGAGGGATGTGTTGGAGCTGGAGAGAGTACAGAGAAGGGCAACTAAACTAATTAGGGGATTGGAGGACCTTAATTATGAAGAACGTCTGCAATCGCTTGATTTATTCTCCCTGGAGAAGAGATGCCTGAGAGGGGACATGATAGCAATTTATAAATATCTCACTGGTGATCTCAGCATAGAAAAAAAGCTATTCAGTCGAAAGGATTACATGAGGACTCGGGGGCATACAATGCGATCGGAGGAGAAGCGTTTTAACCTCAGGCAACGGGGGGGGGGGGGGGGGGGTTCTTTACTGTTAGGGCTACAAGATTGTGGAATTCTCTACCACAAGAGGTGGTTTCTGTGGGAGGTATGGTGGCTTTCAAAAGACTCTTAGACGTACATCTCAAGGAGAAAAAAATTCAGGGGTATGAGAGATGATTACGGCCACACACACCTACACATGTTGAACTGGATGGACTATGGTCTTTATTCAACCTCACCTACTATGTAACTATGTAACTATGTAACAGGAAGCCAGATCGCAGCAGCAAAAAAAAAAAAATGGAGATTTGGAAAAGGCTGAGAGCAATAGAAGGGACTTTTCTGAGTTAAGAATTCATATGTAATACTATGCATTGTGATAATGAAGAGCTTGAAGTGCCACTCCAAGCAGAGGCTGTAATATTCCTCTACGAGTATCCAGGGAGCAGGCAACTACTTACTATTCCAGGAATGCTTGAATATAGAACTCCGCTAAAAACCAAACCCAGTGCTCATAGGTGACCAAGCCCTGGTGGGCTTGACAAAATGTGTCAGGGGCGTGGCCAAGGTGGCACTGACTAAAGCCACATAATCTAAAATATTCTATGAGCACTGTGATCCTTTTTTTTTAGCAGCATCTAACACTATGCATTGTTACTGAGAACGCAAAACTCTATTTATCAACAAGATGGCCTCATTCAGTACTTTCACTTTTCCATAGCTCTAACACAGGTTTTCAGAGCCTTTGGGGAGTTGTAGGTTGCAAGCAGGACTTTTCACACAGTAAAACCGAAGTCAAACTACAGAGCCCATAGGCAATTGCCAAGGGGAGGGAGCAAATGAAAGAAAAAGCCTGGCAAGACACAGGGGAGTTGAAGGGGGACATTGCTGTGGGAAGGAGTGTGTGTGTGACTGTGTTGGGCCGTACCTTTCTGGACCTGATTGGGTTGAGCTGAGGTGTACACTATAGCTGGGGAAGGAGACTGTTGAGCCGAATGCCGAGACATGAGGACCACTCTTGGGAGACCCTTTAGCTGCAGGAATGTGTGTGTGTCCCAGCTGCCACTGCTGCATCTTCAGTTAAAGGGGCCCGACTGCATGACAACTGACACTTCTTTGGATTGCTGCAGTGGATTGCTACAAGTTACAATTTGTTCTTGTTTCCAGCCAGGCCTGTCTAGGTTATAAATATTCATTAACTTTGACCTTTATCAGGGATAAACATACCATTGCCCTTTATTGCTGCAAGCTACCTTTTTTTTTTAAATATTGTGGCCACTTCCAGCAGGTTGGTAAATCCAATCTCATCTCTTAAAGTGAACTGTGCTAACATCTTCATGTCCTAAAGTGAACTGTACTAACAACTTCTTGTCCTAAGAGAACTGTGCCAACAACTTAATCTCTTAGTGACCTGTGCCAATAACTTTGCCTCCTAAAGGGAATCTTTACATTTATTCCACATCTTAATGGGACAGCACCTTGCATTGTGTGCCAACATAAGGGCCCTAACTAAGACGTAAGAAGTCTCAATCTTCTGACTGGTTTCACACTCAGGGTCTATTCTGGTAGCAGTGATGGTGTGCAAGGGATCCATTAGATTTTCAGACTTAAACCTAGACTCTCCTGACTGACAGGCAAGTGAGCTAGCACATTTGTTCCCTTGATATTCATATAAGTCTCATTTGGGGAGTGATCTCCCAGTAAGAGGACTGTTATTTATGTTCTTGGTCATTCAAGACATAGGTGGCCACACTTTAAAGGGACCGCACCGCTGTAATTGGCCCTGTTGTGACTAATCACAGAGCTCACACAGTAGTAAAAAACGACAGCACTGCTTGCTACTGTGACTGTGATCGCTGTCATTGGTTACAGCTATCACAAGGCACTAGGGCCCCTCACAGCAACCTGGTACTTTGATCAGTAATCTGCTGTGTCCGGTGGACACAGCGGTCACATACCACACTGCTGCGGGCTCTAGAGAGTGCACTCGAGCAGCTGATGTGGGAAGATTTGTTTTTAGGCATTAAAGTTTGTAGCTGTTTCATGGTGAGTCAGCAATTTTAAGGCTTGATATGTTTGGTATCTATTTTCTTGAGGCAACTTATCTTTTAAATTTTACCAAAAAGTGGGAAATATATTGTGTTTGTGTGCCTTAAAATTAGCTCTAGTGTATTTTTTCCGGGAAATATGGGCTTGATAAACATGTGCACTAATGATGTTTGACATAAAAATTGCAACGACCACTAATTTATTTTCCAGGGTCTCTGCTTTCAGAAAATATATAATGTTTGAGGATTTTAATTAATCCCTGAGCTTAAAATGTGCATCTTAAAACAACAAAAAAATGGCTCAGGGATTTAAGAAGTTAATGTCCCCTTAATGAAGCTTATATTATCTCCATATTAATGGCTGAATCTGGACTGAATATTTAATTTTCTTCATATTTTATATAGCAAAACGGTGGTCTAAATTCAGTAAGTAGAACATGTTATGTAAAATACCCAGGGAGGGTCTAAACTATTTTCATAAAATAGTAGCCAAAACTAAAGCAAAATGAGTACTGCTTTTTTGAGAGCACTTGCAATTGTGTTTCTTTGCCATATAGCAAATATTATAGTATTAGTTAAAAAAGCCCAAATGTCCAACTGCAAAACCCTCAGCTAAGCAACTTTTAAAAAAGGGGAAGCTGCCTTAGTGATGCTGACTTCAGCATTATATATTTTCGGAGTTGTTATGGTGTTAGACCACACAGCACTTATACAGAGAGTATTTTGAAGGCCAGAGTCTATTCCAGATGACAAGTAAAAAAGAAGCTGTCACACTAGGTACATGTAATAGGATGAAAGCAGTTATAACAGGAAATCACACACCTGAACACCAAAGAACAGCCGTCCAGGGCTCTACACTGCTCAGAACAGGGTGTTTCTGTCATGGGTATGGTCAGGTGTTTCCAGCTGCAGACAGGAAGCATGTTCATATCAATTGCAGAATGGCATTGTCCTGCATGGTTAGGGGCAGATGGGCAACCATGCACTCAGGCAATTCATGTCTAGGTTTCTATTACACTTGAACAGCTGTGGAGTCTGTCAGCCTTTCATTGAATTGTACAGATTGCGTGTCAGAAGCTAGTTGCAAATACCTGGCCATACCCTACGCAGAAATACACATAGACCTGGTCACACTAGAATGTGGTGCTGGAAAGGTGTCTTCCATGCACCCTTCCCTGCACCAAATGTGAATGTAGTGCCCTTGAGAGCCATCTTAATTCTCAATTGTTAATGGCACTTGCTAATGCATCACGTTTGCTGCCACCAAACCGCATGGTACAGCAGTACCATGCAGTTTGGTGTGTTGCAATCTAAAAATGTGTTACTTGCACTACTTTTTCTTTGTTTTAGTAAGTTTGGCAGCCCATTAAATTGAATGGACAGTCAAAACTGGAATGCGCAGAACCGGACGGTAATGCACACATTTGAACGTGCACGCTTTAGTGTGTACCTGTCCTAAAAAGGGAGCAAATAGGAGTAGTACATTATTAGGGTTTACATAAACTTTAAATTAAGGTACACCACACCATTTCAGAGGCAAATATGTAAACTGCCATTGCTGACCTCCCCTTTTGAAAATATTACTTATGTTTTTGCTTCAATTTGGGTTGCACCCTTTCTCAGAACAAATACTGACCATGGTTGGCATGGCTTGTTTTTGGCTGTGGTTATAAAATAATTATCGCTTGGATACTTTACTTTGATTCAGGGCTGTTGCTTAAATTACAAAATTACTGGGGCACCATTGGTCACCCCAAGTAAAGTAGTAATGTGTCCTGCTTAGCATGCCATGGTAAACAGCAGATGTGTGATCAAGGTCTGATGAGAATGTCAACACACTGATCACAATTCAGACGGCTCCTGCTGAACTGATTGAATTCCAGTCAATGTATGGTCAGCTTAACACAAACAGTGCTGTGCTCAGAAGTACTAAACACACACTGTGGAGGGGTCAGGAATATATAATGTGCAAAATGATTGGGCCATGTGGATGTAATGAGCAGAGCGCAGGGGTCAGGAGTAACCTCCTAGCACATATGCCTCCCAACATATCCCACCCCCTAGCACAAACCCATCCCATTCCACCCTCCCAGCACAAATTCCCCAAACCCCCTCCCCTTTCCTCCACTAATCCCCCCCTTCCCTCTTCCCAGTACAAATCTCCCACAAATTACCTTTCCTAGTACAATCCTCCCCCCTGAAATTCCACTACGCCAGCACAGATCCTCCACCTGCCTAAATTTCATCTTCCATCACTAATAAAATTCCCCCAAAGATCTCTCCCATAGCACAGATCGACTCCTCCCCAAATCCCCTCTCTTGCACTTCTAACTCTTTACCGAAAAGCTCCACCTCAGCCCAAATCATTGTCGCCCCCCCCCAAATCCTTCCCCTTCCCCAAATCTCATCTCCCAATGCAAATATTATCTCACCAAATTAACCCTCTGAGTACAAGTCCTCTCCCCCAACACAAATCCTATCATCCTCTCTCCCCCCCACCGAAATTCCACCTGCCAGCACTAATCCCCCCTCCCAAACTGCCTCCTAGCATTAGTCATCTCCCACCCTCCAGCATGAACCCCCACCCTACACAAATTCTCCTTTCGATTTTCTCCCCTTCAAATCGCACCTCTCTGCACAAATCGTCTCTCCAAATCCCCCCACTTAGCACAAATCACTGCTCAAATTATCTCCCCCTGAACCCTCCCATCACATTTTAAGCACACACCCTCCCACCCCCAAATTCCATCTTCCCAGCACTAATCCCATCCAATTCCACCCCCCAACACAAAACCTCCCTAATTTCCCATCCTAGCACATACTCCTTCACCAGAAATTCCACCTTCCCAGCACAAATCCTCTCCTCTCCCAAATCCCCCCCCAAATATCCACTCCTAATTCTAATCTTTTACCACCCCACCCCCACCCCTTTTTCAGCACAAATTCTTTCCTTCCAACTAAAATCCTCTCTTCTCCTGAATCCTTGGCAAAGCAGAAATCACCCCCAGTCCATCAACCTCCCACCCTTGAACTTGCAGGCCTTTAGACACAGCACAGCATTGGAGATCTCCTTCTTCCCCAGAGGAAGCTTTCCTCAGCTCTGCGAAAGGCATTTTTTAGCCAGCAAACCGTGATGTCAGTTGCAGCAGTGTCTGGGGCTTGTGGCATCGGGGACCTGGGACCTGGGCCACCCCACAGGAAATGCAGAGCATGTGCCCTGCTGCCTGAAGCTAAGGATGCCCCTGCTCTTACTCCTTTCTATTCTCCTCCTTATCTTGTTGGTCCTCCCTTTTTTTATTCTTATATATGATATACACTTGTATATACAGTATGTTTTATACATATAGCTATACATAAAGTTGTTACTTTTTTACTATTTATACCTTATATTCTCCCTCGTGACACAAATGCTTTTTAAGAATGTATTTATTTATGTATTTATTTATTTATTGTATTACGTGTGCATTAGCATTTTGACATGTTATTAGGTGGCGCCTCACAGCTGCATCATTATTATATTTTGGACCTTAGCTTGACAGGGAGCAATATTCCCCCCAACAAGGCTCCATACACACAGGGCGTCATAAAAACGTCATGATGACGTCATCTGTGACATAAGGGGGCGGGGTCTCCCGATGACGTCATCTGGCGGCCACACTCGTCGGAGGACCGGAGGAAGAAGAAGAGCCGACAGCAAAAGAGCAGAAGACCGGAGAGGAGAAGAAAAGAAGAGAGGACAGCAGAAGGGCAGACAGCAAAAGAGCAGAAGGCCCCGGAGAGGAGCGGACAGCAAAAGAGCAGAAGACCCCCGGAGAGGAGAAGACAAGAAGAGCCGGATGAAGATTTTTAATAAACTTTCCAAAACGTCTCCTGTCGTTATTTCCATACACTGCCTTTTATGTGGTGAATGAGTAGGGGTACAGTGTACCCCATACCCATTCACATAGGGAGGGGGTCCGGGATCTGGGGGGCCCCCTTGTTAAAGGGGGCTTCCAGATTCCGATGAGCCCCCTGCCCGCAGACCCCCACAACCACTGGCCAGGGTTGTGGGGATGAGGCCCTTGTCCTCATCAACATGGGGGCAAGGTGCTTTGAGGTGGGGGTGCAGAGCCCCCCTGCCCCAAAGCACCCACACCCCCCCATGTTGAGGGCGTGTGGCCTGGTATGATGCAGGGGGGGTGGGGCCGCTCGCTCGTCCCCTCCCCTTTCCTGGCATGCCGGGCTGCATGCTCGGATAAGTGATCTGGTATGGATTTTGGGGGGGACCCCACGCCGTTTTTTCGGGGGTACCCTCAAATTCCATACCAGACCCGAAGGGCCTGGTTTGGAACCTGGGGGGGAACCCCACGCCGTTCTTTTCCCCATTTTGGCGTGGAGTTCCCCCTCAAGATTCTCACAGTGCAGGTTGCGCCGCAAGTCGGATCACCCTCATCCGACCTGCGGTGCGACTTCCATTCAGATCAATAGGCTCCCATAGGGAACCATTGATTTTGAATGGAAGAAAAAAAAAACGTATAACGTGGCTTAACGCACGTTAAGCAACGTTATTCAGCCTTTAGCAGCGTCAGACTTTTTTACAGCTTGACGCTGCAGCTCCAGAACGCACAGTTCCTGGGTTTTTTTTGGAGCTGTAAAATGCCTATGACACTTGGAGCTCCTAAAAGCTCTATGTGTGCATGAGTCCATAGAATAACATGGATGGGCGTTCTGCAGCTGCAAAAAAAAACGTCTGACGCTGCTAACAGCAGCTCCAAAAACATCCAGTGTGCATGAGGCCCAAGTGTTTCTGCTGCTCTGATATTACATGCATATTTAGACATGGGGGGTTTATTTATTTTTTAATGATTTTTTTTTTCTTTGAAAATATATGGTTGTACGATAAACTTTGTGATTTTTTTTCTACAAATGAGTCTTCACTTAAGCCACTTTTCATTAAATGTATCCTTTTGTGTAGTAGTTTTGGTACTATAAAGCCTTCTTGTGCATGTCCTGTAGTGGAAGTTTAGCTGTGTCAGAATAATGTGTGAAACAGACTAGAAGTAAATGGATATAATAAGCTGATATTAATACTCCTAAATTTTTAATGATAAATCCTTGCTAAAACACTGTTTCAAGTGATCCTGCATTTATTGTATCTGGTCCCCCACAGTACACAGAACATGGAAATGCAATAGTTTTAGTAAATATAAACTACTAAATACCTTTTCTCATCAGCAGTTAGAGCGGTCTTGTGACTTGTATCAGTGTCTGGTTAAAACTTGTAGGAAGAGTTTTCAATTACCCCTGATTGTCCTATAAGACTGCAGGACCCCTGACCCTCTGTCTGGACTGTACTGATTTACCCTGTGCTGATGATCACATGCACTCTTCCAAGAAAAAAAATAAACTCTCTAGCGATACACACCAAACTGATCATGTTCAGCTTGTCCCCTAATGCTCTGTTCTATCAGGAGATGGACTGGAGTCAGTGGAAAAAGGGGAGGATCAGAGAAGACAGGATCACACAGCCTTTATACACAATGCAGAGGATTAACCCTTTAGGTTCTACAGTGAGTATAACAAGAATGATTTACTGCATATAAGGACTGATTTAACTGTTGTGGGTTTAGTATTAGTAGCACTTTAAGGCCTCCTGCACACTGCAGCTTGAAAAAGCTCAGTACAGCTTTTTTTTTTTTTTTTTTTAACTGAGCTAAAATTAAGCCTATTAATTGTAATGCCTTTGCACATGGGCACATAAACAAGCACTCTGCATTTTTCAGTAAAACAAAAAAACTAGAAAAATCTGCATTTTTGGTCAGTAATTTATACGCCACGTGTGTGTAAATGCGCGGAAATACACAAGTGTGCACATAAATGCGCACAAATTCCCATTTGCATATTATGCAGAATGAAAATACTAGAATAAAGTTACGCAAAATGCACAAGTGGTTGTGGAAATGCGCAAAAAACGCATATACGCTAAAATGAGCATAAATACATACAAAAAAAAGCCTTAAATTACGCCTGAAAAAGTAGATGCTCAAACAAGAGTATCACGTGCAAGAGGCCTAACAGAGGATTGGCTATATAATATTTTTTACTGCTTTCAGTATGATTGCCTTCTGTACAGTGTATAGAGAAGTTGCATATGTCTCATAATATTAAATAGCATATTGATAATATTTGATAATGTGTTTCAAAATTTAATAGCATGTGGGTAAATGTTAAATTAGGGGAGGCATATGCCAACATTGGGGCTGATTTACTAAAACTGAAGACTGCAAAATCTGCTGCAGCAGTGCATGGTAGCCAATCAGCTTCTAACTTCAGCTTTTTCAATTAGGGTTTGACCAAAAAACCTGTTTTCTATGCACAGCTGCACCAGATTTTGCACTCTCAAATTTCAATAAATCAACCCCATTGCATTTATAATGTGTTTTGGAGGGTTGGTCTTATTTGGAATGAACCTTCTTGTTTAAATAGGTTAACCTAATATAAAGACATTGCACTGGGTTGGTCCATATTTTTTCTAAATATTAGTATGTATGCACTCAAGGCACAATGCAGCAACAGGACGGAGATTTGAATGTGACATCTTAGATTAGAGTCAGTGTGACTCCTTGCTGCCCCCTGGGGCTGGCTGAGAACAAATGTTCATCTCATGGCCAAAGGTGATTGTGTTCTCCTCTCTTCACGCAGTCTTTATTTCGATTTTCAAAGTAATTCCATATACCTGGCTTGATGGGAGTAGTCTTAAGGTCATACCAAGCCACAGGATGCAGTTCAACACAACTTGTCAAGCATTCAGACCAATAACAGACTCACTTTTAAACATTTGCAGCTAAATACCATAGTTGTTATTGAGTTGTTGAGAGGATTTCTTGTTTTGATGCAAATGTCAGCTGTATAATACTCATATAGGTGTGGTATTAGATAAGTTAGTTAGATGTAATAATGTTTGTCAAGTTGAATTCAAAAATTGTATTTAGAAAGGGCAATTTTAAAGTATAACTTGACAATTGGACTTCTCCAAAATGGTGTCAAGTTTCACCTTATAGGTGGTTTATTCATTAAAAAAAAAGCTGAAGATGATGTGTCAGTAACTGCATGCATAAGTATTGTTATGTATTTGTGGGTTGGTACCTCAAGCCAAGGTTTATGTAGGTGGGGACTTTTTAGGCAAGTAATTGTATTAATACCGTTTTTAAAGATAAATCAGAATTTTAATATAGTATACGTGTGATACATATATACAGTATACAACAATATGTTGTGATGGGTTAGAGACCCTTGTGAAATAGGTGTCAATAGTAGGAATAGGTGAAAGGTGTTGATAAGGTGACTTTTTTAGGAAGAAATCCTCTCTTCGGTTAGAGAATTCCTCCTGCGTCTTTACCCAACGTGTTTCGGCTCTTAAGGCGAGCCTTTTTCAAGGGTGGTTGTCACCAGCTCTAAAATAATTATACGAATAGTATCATTAATTTTCTCTCAGTAAATACCACTGATTTTATTCAGTGTGGTATCTTAGGAATATTTAATTTCTTCATATACATACATCAGTGTTTTCCATATGTGATTATAGTCCTCCCGTTGGGACAGCGAGAGACTTTGGCTGCATCCTAGAAGATATTGAGCTGTTAGGGTGAGTGTATATTTCTGTATTGACTTAAATACATTTTTTTTTCCACTTACAATTAGCATTTGGACGAGTGCTGTCTTTTAGGGCATACACCTGTTCAAATACTCCTCCAATCTGGAGATTTCTGTGTTTTTTTCCCCAAATGAGGTTGAAGCACAAAAATCGTATCTGTTTCAGAAAGATATTTTAAATCATTTCCTCAGTCCTGATAATGCCTTCAATTGTATGTATATAGAGAAAAAAAGTATATCAATAAATATATAAGACTGACCAGGGGATTTTATCTTATGTTGCCAGGATCTGATGATGATGATGTGTCAGTAACTGCATGCAGTGGCGTAGCGTGGGTTGTCAGCATCCGGGGCAAGGCAAGTAATTTGCGCTCCCTAAACCGCGGGATTTTAGCACTCAAGTCTCTTCCACTTGATTAGTTAAAGAAACCCTTACCCCCTAAGCACATGTATTGTTTGTTATAAAAACAAACATTGCCCCCTTTCAATGTAGAGAGACCAGCGTGCCCCCTTTCAATGCAGAATGATCAGCGTGCCCCCTTTCAATGCAGAATGATCAGCGTGCCCCCTTTCGATGCAGAATGACCAGCGTGCCCCCTTTCAATGCAGAATGACCAGCGGGCCCCCTTTCAATGCAGAATGACCAGCTGGCCCCCTTTCAATGCAGAATGACCAGCATGCCCCCCTTCAATGCAGAATGACCAGCGTGCCCCATTTCAATTCAGAATGACCACCATGCCCCCTTTCAATGCAGAGAGACCAGCGTGCCCCCTTTCAATGCAGAATGACCAGCGTGCCCCCATTCAATGCAGAGAGACCACTCACTGCTTAACTGACTGAGCAGTGAAGAGGGGCGGCATAGGCAGGGCTTGGCTTGCAACGCCACCCCACCCTACACCAATGGACAGGTGAGGCACAGTCCAGCCCCGACCCGCCATTTTCAGCCATAGGGCGGCCACGCTGGACATCTCCCAGCCTAAAGATGGAGGCAGCCGCAGACAGTGTGTGAACTGTGTATGTCAGAGTCAGACAGACAGAGTGACGCTGCGGATGCGCCCCCCAGATGTTGCGCCCGGTGCGGCTGGCCCCCCCTGCACCCCCCACGCTACGCCACTGACTGCATGCATAAGTATTGTTATGTAAAGACGGGGCATGCAGCACAGAGTTTCGCGCTTGTTCTATTGCAAGGCTACCATCAAATTGGCTGCAAGATCTCATGGATGAGTAGTGACCAGTCTGCGCTGCCACTATCAGGCATGTACAGGATTTTGTTGCCATATTTCTGACATCACAATAAGATGGCAAGATCCTGTGCATGAAATATAGTACAGATCAGTCACTACCACACATTCACTGGATCACACTACCATATTGATGGCAGTCTTGCAGGAGCATGGGAATGAAACTACATTCAGTGCATGCACTCTTTACAAGGGAATGTGCAGTTGTATGTTATGGCTATACAGTACTTTTCCTGTGTAGAAATACTGTTGGCATCAGAACACAGTAGCGGTATACAAGATATTGTTAGTGGGTAGCAACATCATAAGTGTTGCGCTTATCGTCCTGCAAACAGCCCCCCCCTCTCTTTTTTCAAAAATCTTGATCCATATAATGCCTCACATGATGCTCTCGGGCTGAAACCATACCTCTACTCTCACTATTGTGCCAGAAGCAACCCCTATTACCATCATACGGCGCCCCACATACACCTGAACACCCCTCTTCCTTTCTATCACCACTATACCTGTATGCCCCCCCATAACTACTACACCTCACATCCCACTATCGTCCACTGTCAGCACTGTGTCTGACCCTAATCCTTCTCCTGCAGCTCTCCCACCACTAAATTTCACCAGCAAACCTGCATATTCTTACCACTGTGCCTGTCCACCCCACCCCTGTTGCCATAACTGCACCTGCATGCCCATATTCTATTCACTGCACCTCCTCCCACCTTTTCTTTAAATCACTGCATGTGCACATCCCTGACCCTGCTTTCACCACTACAGCCATTCCTGCACATTCTTACCCTCCAACTCGTCTCTCACCATCATGCCTGGTGTCAACACTGCGTTTACACCTTCTATCCTCACTGTGTCCACTCCACACCCTACTTCTCCCACCATGACATTTGACACAATGCTCTACCCTGCCTAAACACACTCTCACCTTTGTGTCTGTACACACCCCATCCCAACCCCCTAGCTTCAGCATAATGCTTGTTACCTCCCTCAAACTACTATGCTTGCTCTACCCCCCAGTAAGTAATGTGCTTGCTGCCCTTTCTTCCTTTATCATCACAGCATTCCCGCACTCAGTGTCTGGCCACTATCATTCCCATCCCTTCTCAAGTTCTTATCCCCATACCTCCATGGAAACACCACCTTCCCACCACTCACCACTGTGCCTAACTCCATGACTGTACCCCTTCCTCCTGCTCGCCCCACCATGCCTGATGCCCATTTCCATCTCACCACCACACCTATCAACACCAAAATCCCCTGCTCTTTTCATTGCAGCTGACATCATACCACCACCCTTTGCTCTTACTACTGCACTTGCCAACATCCCAATTATTCACACCCTCAACCTTGCCTGTTCTGCAACAGGCATATTTAAGCTATTTTTTTTCTTTTATAAAGCTAAAGTTTTGAATCAGTTAAGCATCAGCTGTATGGTGCATGAAAACAATGCAGATGTGGTCACTGGTATCTAGCCTGAAATGATCTTGTACTGACGATTAGCTTTTGTCATAGTGCCCAGAGACATAGAGATTATCACACATTAGATATAAAATGGCTTATTATGTTGCTCAGTATGAAAGATCCTCTATATATGGGATATGTTTTTCTACGCTGAACTACAAAAATAATAATTTAAATATACACTTTACTAATTAAATTAAAATAACAAATATATTCTGCACTATGATATATGTGAAATATTTTAAGGAGTTGTGAATTTCTTAATTTTCCTTTATCATCCACTTCCACCATCATCCAGTCTGCAACTTCTCACTTGCCATGACAGGCATCTTGTATCATGAAGCTGATGGTGTAAAAGTACTTACTCCATGGTTTCCTACAGTGAAACTAAAAACGATAAAAGTAAGCCCTTTACCCATGAATCTGAGGTCACTGCAAACAGCAAATGTAACAGTTGTAGAGAAGTACCTGTAAAGTGGTTACAGAAATCTGAAAGCAAAGATAATGTTTAGTGGTTGTGTATATATTTTCTTTCTTCCTTTATTATAGTCAGAACTATGGATGAGTGAATCAGTGTTGTTTGGTTTCCTGGAGGTTCAGTGAACCCAGAAAAATGTCTGTTATCTGCAAACAGAGTGCTGAATCCCACTGAATTGTGTTACTTTTTTTCTATCTTATTCAAGGTAGATTTGCAAGCAGACCATCTAGGGCTGCTCATCAATCCCTGTATGCAGGTAAACACTTGTTTACCAGCATATAGCTTCAGCCTGCCATTGATTATTACAGGCAGCTGCACACAAACTAGGGATAGACCGACTATCGGCAAGGCCGATATGTCGAGGGCCGATATGCACTTTCCCCAATATATCGGTATCGGCCCCGGAACTGGCCGATATTGATGATATTTTTGTGACGTCATTCTGCCTTCTTAGGCCGCCTCTCTCACCTTGAACAGCCTCATCTGGAGTCAGGACTAGTCTCGCGGGAGTGTATCCCAGCCATACACCCACCCACAGTAGCAGGGTGCCAGCCAGTCACCCACATCCACAGGCCCTGTACTAGCCAGCCACAGGCACTGTACCAGCGAGCCAGCCAGCCAGCCAGCCAGCCACCCACAGGCCCTGTACCAGCCAGCCAGCCACCCACAGGCCCTGTACCAGCCAGCCAGCCACCCCAAGGCCTGTACCAGTCAGCCACCCACAGCCCCTGTGCCAGACAGCCAGCCACCCACCACAGGGGGCCAGACAGCCAGCCACCCACAGACAGGGTGCCAGACAGCCACCAAAAGGCCCTGTACCAGTCAGCCATAGGCACTGTACCAGCCAGCCGCCCACCACAGGGTGCCAGCCAGCCACCCAACACAGGGTGCCAGTCAGCCAACCATACACCACAGGGTGCCAGCCAGCCAGCCACCAACCACAGGGTGGCAGCCAGCCACCAACCACAGGGTGCCAGCAAGCCAGCCATTAAGCATTAAACAAAACTTAACATGTATCGGTTTATCCCTAACACAAGCACCTGTCACTCCCAGTCACAGAGATATGCATGTTTTTCACATTGAATGGCTCTCTGGATGCATGCAAATGCATTTAGAAAAGCTGAAGGCAGAGGTGCAAATGTAAATAAAGCCTAAATGTGACATGTTTTATTACAAACAGTGGCTGGGGATCTGTCATCTAATGGTCGTAGCACTACTGCCACTAAATGAGAGATCTTAATTTAGTAGCGGTAACACTTGTTTTTAAACAAACAAGTCAGGGATCCTCCTGAGCGATGTCATTGTTCATAAACATGCTGGCTCCAGTTCTTGGTCTGTCAAGCGATATCCATTCTGGGGTACCTGGATGATATGTCTTACAGAGAACATTTGGCTCATTAGTTGAGGCAAAATATGTCTCTCACAGTCCATACTCTGGGTTGGGTTCTCAATATACAGAAATCAGAATTGGAACCAGTGCAGAGTCTGGAGTATTTAGGTCTCCTACTGGACGCTGTCCAAGCGAAGGTATTTCTGCCCCCAGAAAAGTGCTTTTCTCTGAGAATTTAGATGTCTGTACTCAGAAATCTCCAATTCCCTGTTCTCCAATTCTCTGTATGAGATAGCTGGGAAAGATCATTGCCACATTTGAGGCAGTTCCATATGCTCAATTTCATTCCAGACCATTACAGAAGAATATCCTGTTAGAATAGAAAAAAAAATTCAGTTGCTAGATAGTCCCATGTCCCTACATCTTGATACGCTACCAGCAATGAGCTGGTTAAGGGCTCTTCAGAAGTTGGAGGTAGGTAGGTTGTTTCTTCTGATTTTCTGGGTGTCAGCTGGACTGTTCTTGGGTCCCTTTCAGTTCAGGAGATTTTGTATCATTAGGAAAGGTCCATCAACGGAAGTGTCCTTCAACATTCTGGAGTTGTCGGTCTCTTTCTGGCGCACAGGACAGGGCAATTGCAGGGGCTTCAGGACAGGATCCAGTTGGACAATGCATATACACTACATTACCTAAAAGTATTGGGACGTCTACCTTTGCACCCCAAACTCGATCAACCATGTCTTTATGGACCTTGCTTTGTGCACTGGTGCGCAGTCATGTTGAAACAGGAAGGGCCAACCCCAAACTGTTCCCGCAAAGTTAGAAGCATGAAATTGTCCTAAATGTCTTGGTATGCTGATACCTTAAGGCACATGTGTCAAACACAAGGCCCGTGGGCCGAATCTGGCTCTCCAGGGAATTTCATGTGGCCCTCACACCTCTCCTGCAGCTACAGGAGAGCTCCAGCCCTCCTCTGTTCCTCCTCCAGACCCTGCACATCCTGCTTTCCAGGGGCACCTCCAGCTTCTTCCCAGCAGTGGCACAAGGTATAGGGGGTGCACTGTGATATAAGAGAGGATACTCTTGACTTCTGATGGTTGGGGGGCCCTTGACATTTAGTCTTACAGATACAATCGGCCCTTTTTAGGGCAATCATAATGCTGTTGTGGCCTGCAATAAAATTTAGTTTGACACCCCTGCCTTAAGGGTTCCCTTCACTGGAGCCAAGCCCAACCCCTGAAAAACAACCACACACCATAATCCCCTCTCTACCAAATTATTTGGACCAGTGGACAAATCAAGGTTCATTGTAAAAATTGAGGTGTACAGGTGTGAGAGTTGAAGTGGTTAATGTTGGATTTACATAGGGGTACATGGTTTATTTTATTTATTTATTCTAATAAAGGACTTTTCTGGTGATTTTTTTTTCCATTTACTATGGGATTCCTTATTCGAGAAGGAAATATAAAGTTTACCTGTAAGTAGAGTTGAGCGAACACCTGGATGTCCGGGTTCGGCGGGTTCTGCGGGTTCGGCCAAACGTGAAAAAAAAAGTCCGGGGTCGTGACCCGAACTTAACCCGAACTTTACCCCGATCCTGAACCCCATTGAAGTCAATGGTAACCCAAACTTTTAAGCACTAAAATGGCTCAAAAAAAAAAAACATGGAAAGGGCTAGAGGGCTGCAAATGGCAGCAAAATCTTCTTAAGAGCATGGCAAGTGCTCTGCAAACAAATGTAGATAGGGAAATAACTTAAAATAACATAAAAAACATAAAAATAATCATCTTGATCTAGGAGGACGAGGCCCATATGGAGTAGGAGGTTGAGGTGGCGGTGTAGGTGGAAGCGGCGGTGGAGGAGGACGAGGTAGCCAACACTGGTTTTTGTTTTTAATTTTAAATTTCTTTTTAAATTAGGGTACACCCCAAAAGAGTGAGAATTTTTTATTCCTGGCCAAAGGGCCTGCCATAGTATTGCAACGTGGCACTAACCTTGAACTTTTTCTTCACTATCCCTTTCCCCACTTTCATGTGTTGTGTATCTCATGTTTTGTGTTTTTTATTGTGGTGGTACACTTTATTTTGCACAGCGTGATTAGTAGGGTGTGATTAGTAGGGCCTGTCCCTGAAGTCTTGGGAGGGGATGGATATGGCCTTCTGGCTTGGTTCGCCCTCTCTCATGGGGTCTCTCTTCGGGAGAGCCCCACCTAGTACTTTGGGTGGTCTGTTTCAGCAGACCTCCTAAAGAACGGGGCTGCCTGGTTTCGGCCAGCTTAGCCAGTGTAAGTATCCTAGTCCCTTTCAGGAGCCTTGCGCCCCAGGGGATCAGGGTCAGGGACCATGTGTACACCCTGTGCACTTTTTGTGTTTCACTTTTTTGGTGGGCACTTTTTTTATGCACCCACCGGGTGATAGTCTGAGTGTGACAAAACTTTTCCACATTTCATACATGCTAACCCTGCCTTCTGAGGTGCTGGCTGTGCCCTGGCTGCGTTGGCGACCTCCTCCAACTCTGCCTTCACCTTGTGCTTCCACTGTGCCCCCACTGTCAGGTGGGAATGCCACCAGCATCGCTTCTCGACCTTTTGGCTAAGATCAAGTGTAGTATCTGTTGTTATCAGTTATCTGGGTGCTACCCTGCTGTGAACATGGTTCCTCCTCCTCCATCTCATCCTCCTCCTCATCCTCCACCTCGTCATTCTCCAGAACTGTGCCCTTGCTGGACAATTGTGTACCTGGCGTTTGTGGGTGCAGGAACCCACCCTCGGAGCCACTTGTGAATGACTGCCCTGAAAGCCTTGGAAATAATCACTGCTCTGGCTGCGGAGGCGGTAGTGGATGAGGATGAGGAAGTGGAGTAGGAGGAGTTAGCAACATGAGTCAAACTGAAGCGCCCTGCAATCCTCGGTGGTGGAAGGAGATGCGCCAAACAAATTTAAAGGGTGTATCTCACAGTAACATAATCAGCAAACGCTGCAAAATTATTAATTTTCCCCTAAATGGGTGTTTATTGAATAGCAGAATAGAACAACAGTATCTAAAAGGGTGTATCTCACACCTACAGATACAGACTAAGCCGCAATTTAATATCTTTCTTTCCCCTAAATGGGTGTTTATTGAATAGCAGAATAGAACAACAGTATCCAAAGGGTGTATCTCACACGTACAGATACAGACTAGGCCGCAATTTAATATTTTTTCCCTAAATGGGTTTTTATTGAAAAGCAGAATAGAACAACAGTATCCAACGGGTGTATCTCACAGTAACGTATGAATGACATTTTTTTATTTTTACCTTAAATTGTTGATTTTTGAATAGCAGATTAGAACAGCAGTGTCTAAACACTGTATGTCACAGTAAAATATGAAGGAAAAAAGTTTTTTTTTTTTAAATCCAGATTAATCAGACACATATGCACTGAGCTTGCATTACATGGCTGCTACACGCCGCACGCCTAACAGGTTGGATACTGTTGTTGTTCTATTCCGCTATTGAGTAAAAAAAACCCATTTGAATGAAAACCTGAAAAATAATTTTTTTCCCCTTAAATTGTTGATTTTTGAATAGCAGATTAGAACAGCAGTGTCTAAACACTGTATGTCACAGTAAAATATGAAGTAAAAAAGTTTTTTTTTTTAAATCCAGATTAAGCAGACACATATGCACTGAGCTTGCATTACATGGCTGCTACGCGCCGCACGCTGCCCACCTAACAGACTGATAAAAGTTTTTTTTTTCTCCCTCCTCCTCACTGGGCTCAGGTCAGTGCAAAAAGATTGTGCACTGCTCCCCCACACAATAAAATCGATGTAGATCGCTGTCTGATTAAAGAAGATTCTCCTATTCTTTACATGAAAGCAATCTCCAGCCTGCCCCTCCAATAATCTCCTATCTCTCCCTCATATCAGCAGCAGCAGGAACCTGACCCTACAGTGGTTAGAGCAGAGTGACGTGCGGCGCTACGTGACTCCAGCTTATATAGAGGCTGGGTCACATGCAGCACTGGCCAATCACAGCCATGCCATTAGTAGGCATGGCTGTGATGGCTTCTAAGAGTACACTAGTTAAACGCTTGTTGATTGGCTGCCCTGCAGCTGTTGAAACCGTGCCATTAAAACCACGCCAAAACATTAAAACCGCGCCAAAACATGAAATAAAAATACCGAACAACAGACTGTATCCCGAATATACAGTAAAATGTTCGGGTCCGTGTCCGGGTACCAAACACCCAAAAGTCCGGTACGAACCCAAACAATACAGTCTGTGTTCGCTCAACCCTACCTGTAAGGTATCCTCCCAATGTTGAAGCTATGTCTCCTAGTATGGTTCAGGAGGGAGAGCTGCACTGTACCTACCTTTTTATTTTTTGGCCACCCAGGTTGCATACGAGTCCTATGATGTTTTGAATTTTTCTAAAGAATCAGAAACACTTCAAAAACTTCATGGGTCTCCCTAACATTTCATAAAAGACACATATACTGGCATGCAGTCTTGGTGGCCAGGAAAGAGAGACAGTGAGCATGCCCCCCCCCCTCCAAACCATACTAGACCATGTACCTTCAATATTAAATTTGGGGGTAGGAAAGCCGTCTCTTCCCTTGCAAAACATTTTGTTCCCAATGTTATGGGGACAAGGGCCTCATCTCCACATCTTGTTCCCTAAAAGGGCTGTAGAGTTTGTGGGGGTACTTATAGGAATCTGAAAAGCCCCTTTAGAATAAGGAGGTCCTCAGATATTTGCCTCCCCAGGTGAATAAGTACAGGATATGTAATACCTCTTTTTACTCAAGAAAAAAAAAAAAAGCTACACTTTAAATAAAAACATCCACACTGAAAAAATTGTTTATTGAAAAAAAATGAACAATGTCTTCTTAGGTAAATCCAATATCAAACACATTGCCTTGAAATGTAGATCTACTTCAATCACCATGAGCAGCTGCTGCTAGATGACGTTGACCTACTGAACCAATGACCCACCATCCAACAATGTTTCCCTGATGAGATTCCTGTCAATGTCATCTACCAAGATTTCTTTTGCAAACACCAGCAAGCCATGGAAATGTCATTTTGCGACCGCAGGGCAGTCACTGCAAAACAGGCATAGACATTTTTAGTAGGTGAACTAACTAAATATGGATGATATGTTCACCCATTTGCCATAATGAGAACAGGCTGGGTTTGGGTCAAACTCATGTACAATATGAACCCAAACTTCCCTAGTCAGGGGTACTGATTTATTTGGCATTTTGCATATATACAGCCAGTTGATGGAGCTGTAGGCTCCTTTTCACATATTCTTGTCAGTCTCCTTTTCTAATATTTGTTAAAAGCTACAACTACCTGAGTCAATGTATAGTTTACAATGTAAATATCACTCATATCACATAGATTTGGTAAATTTAAAGGAGCATTTTCCAAGAATTATGTGACCAGAATGCAACTTGTATGGAGAGCTTTAGACAAAGAGATGTCCTTACTAGGGATAAGTTTGAGTTTGGTCCAAAACCATGTTTGTCTGAACCTGGAAGGAAGTTACTAGATAGTTCCACATGACCATATTAGGTCAGTGTCACTGGAAGATGTCCCATCTTTCCCTATTCTGGTGATAACTCCATATTCTTGATTGTTCCCTCGCTGGTGGTCCCTGTGACAGTTGTCACTGAAACAAACAGAGAGGGTGAATCTCCCCAACAAGGAAAAAAACAGCAATAAAAACTTGACTGGGGTTCTATCACATCACTATTTTATCCAAAACTAAAAAAAAAGGTTGGGTTTACATACACATCAAATATTAATGTATAATTTAGTCAAACCAAAAAAAAAAAGGAAGTTGATATATATATATGTTGCACAACAAAAATTATTTTTTTTTTCCTTGACCTATTATTAGCAACTTTGGCACAGTTAAATCTTACTAAGCACATAAAAATTATAGCTTCTTCATAATTGCTTCCCATTTTTCACTACAAAAAAAGACAAGATTTCAAAATAGCTGAATTTCAAATGAAACTTTGGCCACAGTTTCTAGTTTTAGATATGCACTTGTAAAAAAGAAGATATTTTTAAAGGAAAGCTGCAATTATATATTTTTTTGCATTCTTGGTACAAAACCAGAAGAATGCAAATATAAATGTTATGATGACTAGAAAAATGGGGGGTGTATTAGGCAAAAAATCGATATTTGCATGATTAAAATGTTCAAATATATTGTAACAGTTTTTATTTACTTGGGAAAACATTCTACTAGAAATCCTGTTGTTAGTGTTAACTAACCAGTGACAGGATTAATGGGTCAGAAGTAGAGGGTGAAACTGGAAACATCATCAATGTCATCCGAAAAGCTTTTTTTGTTGAAGAATGATCACATCACAAAAAGAAAGGTGCAAAGTTTTGGAGCCAGGCAAGACCTCTTAGTCAGGCATGTAATCATCACATGCCTGACAAAGGGGTCCTGCACAGCTCTGAAACGTTGCACCTTTCTTTTTGTGATGTGATCATTCTTCAACTAAAAAAGCTTTTCAGACTTTGATAATCCATGGTGTGCTGGAAAATATGAACATTGACCTGCTGAAGCTTAAAGGACGTATGGGAATGATTGGAATTCTAAGGTGAAAACCTGAGGAATGGTGGTGAGGTGGTGCATAGCTGAGGAGCCATGGCTCCGTCCTACACAATGATGTGGAAGCAAGAGAAGCTCCCAATCCAGCTGCAACCTTCCTGAAGTATGGGGCCTAAGTCAAGTTCCTCTTCTGCCTCTGATTTGGCCTGATCCTGCCCTCATTCCAATAAGGTGTCACTTTGCTGCTCTCTATTTAGCAAACAAAATTTTACAACATTTGTTATAGTAAGGGATTTATGTCATAGTAGTGTAATGTTCTGGTACCTTTGGGTACCCTAATTACTCTTTCATAAGTGTATGCGCCCCACCATTCTCTTTTGGTAAGGTGCGCATACACCTTTAAGACTGATGCTGTCATCACTGAGCGCCGGACTGGATGGCTATTTAGATCGCCGGCTCTCACTCACATGTGTTTGTTCAAACTGCTTTGTGCCTTGATGCTAACCTGTCTTGAAGCTCACATGCTTGCAAGCATACCTCGCTGTCGGAACCACGCTGCGCTGATCCCTGTATCCCGCTACCGGATCATCCGCTCTTGCCGAACCTCTCCTCTGCTACATTGCTATTAGTGATAAGTACCCCACAGGGGAAACCTCTATAACCTTTATACTAAAGCTTACACTATCTAGCTCTGCATACTAAGGACTATTACTACATCTGCATTATCTAAGATTGCTAGTTCTTGAGCCTACTACCACCTGTTCTTGCACTGGGTTGATCTCTCTTGTATGTCCACCTGCTACTCTGTCATCTACTACCATACATGATTGCTAAACATATCTGCATCCCATCTGCTACTATCTTACTTTCAAGAACATTTCCTTTCAAGTGTCTGTCATCTACCATCTCTACCCAACCTGTCTCTTCAGCCTATCATCACTGTGTTACTATATACATAAGTCACTCTAGGAAACATCTTATTGAGTGTGTGTATTTACTTGCTGAATTGAGATCAT
This sequence comes from Pelophylax lessonae, assembly GCF_965119305.1. Lineage (NCBI taxonomy): Eukaryota > Metazoa > Chordata > Amphibia > Anura > Ranidae > Pelophylax > Pelophylax lessonae. The sequence goes on along the minus strand of NC_138770.1, from coordinate 401,897,056 downwards.
CCACACATGATGAGTCATTGAGAGTTGGGAATGGTGTCTCAGCGTTTCTCTACATGACTACTGAAGTGGAATATTTCTGCAGCTGAAAATCCACATCATACGTAAAACGCAGGAGCGTTACAGATTGAACGAACCACAAATGGATTCAGCAGAAATAACCACTCAGATGACACAATTAAAACAGCAAGTACCTGCGTTAATACACGCACTTGCTGAATTAAAAGAAGACAATCAGGCTCTGTCGCAGCAGGTAATTAGACTGACACAACTTACCACTGCTCAGTCCCCTGAACCCAAAATAAATCCTCCTTTGGTATTTACAGGCGATCGCAAAAAATTTCGCGAATTTAAAAACGCATGGGAGTTACTTTTCTTGCTAAAACCCCGTACCTACCTTACTGATCACATTAAGGTTTGTACTATTATTTCTTACCTAACAGGCGATCCTCGGGCCTGGGCAGACTCTCTTTTTGAGAAAAACGACCAGCTTCTCAACTCCTATGCCTTGTTCCTAGCAGAACTCACTAGCCTATATGATGATCCCAATAGGCAGAGTACTGCCGATCTTCAATTAAGATCCTTGAAACAAGGTGGGAGACCTGTAGAAGACTTTGTCGCAGAATTCAAGAGATGGACCCTTGATTCAGAATGGAATGATGCATCTCTGAAATCCCAATTTAGGCTTGGCCTATCAGAGGCTGTTAAAGACGAGCTCGCCCGAGCGGATCTGCCAAAAACCCTGGATGCATTGATACAACTCAGTATCACCATAGATAGAAGACTACGAGAAAGAAAGGCTGAGAAAATGGGAATGCCATTATCCAGTTCTTCTCGGATTTCGGCCGTTGACCCTGTTCCTATGGAGGTAGGAACCATACGCCCACCTCTATCAACTATGGAAAGAGCCAGAAGACGATCTGGTAATCTCTGCTTGTACTGTGCATCCCCGGATCACAAGATAAACGTCTGTCCCCTAGTCTACAAAAAGAAGGGTGAGTGTTCACATGTCCTCCTAGGGGGATTGACAACTTCAATCACTAACCCTTACCTTTCTGTTTGCTTAACATTACAGTGGGACCAGAACAGGATTACTACTAAGGCCATGATTGACACAGGATCTTGTGGAAATTATATTGACATACGTTTTGCTGCTTTAAATAAAGTTCCTATTATTTCTAAACTTAAACCTGTCTCAGTGAGTCTTATTAACGGTGTTCCTTTATCCTCTGGTCCGATCACTGATCAGACACAGGCACTCCTAGTCACTACTAACGGGTCTCATATGGAGACCACTACCTTCGATCTAATACCTTCACCCCACTTTCCCATTGTTTTGGGACTTCCCTGGTTGCACACACATCAACCAACCATAGATTGGAAGGAACGGACCCTGACCTTCCTCTCTTGCTATTGCGAGGGTACGTGTAACCTCCCGTCTTTCGGGAAGATCCTGTCTGTGGTGACAGATGAGATTGCACCACTATGTTATCAGGATCTCTCTGAGGTTTTTCTTGAGAAAAATGCTCAAGCACTACCTCCCCATCGAGACTATGATTGTAGCATTGATCTACTCCCAAATAGCAAATTGCCGTTCGGTCATGTTTATCCTCTTTCACAGGATGAACTTTCCCATCTCAAAGACTATTTGGATGAGAATTTGGAAAAAGGTTTTATTAGACCTTCCACTTCTTCCACAGCAGCAGGACTCTTTTTTGTCCGCAATAAGGACTCAAGTCTCAGGCCTATCATCGACTATAGACAATTGAATGCTATTACAATAAAAGATCGCTATCCTCTACCGCTTATCCCTGAGCTCATTGAGCATGTGCGTGGAGCTACCTATTTTTCAAAATTGGACCTGAAAGGAGCATACAATCTCATTCGAATCCGTGATGGACACGAGTGGAAGACTGCATTCAGAACCAGATACGGATTGTTCGAATATCTTGTAATGCCATTCGGACTATGCAACGCCCCTGCAGTTTTTCAACGATTTATAAACGATATTTTCAGAGACTTACTAGATGTCTGTGTTGTGGTATATCTGGACGATATACTTATATATTCACGATCCCTGTCTGAACACATAAGACATGTAAGACTAGTATTATCGAGATTGCTTGCACACAACCTTTATGTGAAACTGAAAAAATGCTTGTTTCATAAAGAAGAGGTACTGTTTCTAGGCTACATCATATCCAAAACAGGAATCGAGATGGACATGAGTAAGATATCCTGCATTCAGGATTGGCCTACACCAACCACACGCAAGGCGCTACAGCGATTCCTTGGATTTTCGAATTTCTACAGGAAGTTCATTAGAAACTTCTCTGCCATTGTGAGACCCCTCACACAGCTCACTAGCATTAAAAAAACATTCAAATGGTCAGATGAAGCAAATAAAGCTTTTCACCTGTTAAAGACAAGGTTTACTTCTGCTCCCATACTACGCCATCCAGACCCATCCCTCCAATACATTCTGGAAGTAGATGCGTCAAACATGGCAGTAGGAGCAATACTCTCCCAAAGACCAACTCACACTTCACCACTTCATCCAGTCACCTTTTTTTCTAAATCCCTAAGCAGTCCAGAGATAAATTACCCCGTGGGTGAAAAGGAACTGCTTGCTATAAAATTGGCTCTGGAGAATTGGCGACATCTACTCGAAGGCACCCAATTACCAATACTTATATACACGGACCATAAAAATCTCCAATATCTTCAGACTAACAAAACTCTCTCGCACCGACAGGTACGATGGTCACTATTCTTTCTAAGGTTTAACTTCCTAGTGACCTACACACCTGCAGATAAGAACAAAAAGGCGGATGCACTATCACGACTAACTGAAGAAAACTACTTCGAAATCCCTTCCGTTCCTATAATACCTCACAAACGCATTATTGGAGTTGTCCGTTCCTTGAAGGAAGAGGTTTTGCATGGTATAAGTTTGGATTCACCCCCACCACAACTAAATACTGATGCAGAAGGCTTCCTCTACTACAACGACAAACTTTATATACCACCTACCATACGCACCTTGGAAGATCTTGGAATTATCGCATGATGTGCCTATGGCAGGACATATGGGTATGACAAAGACTCTTAATCTGATTACCAGGCAATTCTGGTGGCCTGACATGAAAACATCTATACAAAAATTCGTCTCTTCATGCAATGTCTGTGCCAGGTCCAAAATTGACACTACGAGACCATCCGGTCTACTATGCAGTCTACCAATACCCCAAACTCCATGGGAAGTTGTGTCCTTGGACTTTATAGTGGAATTGCCTCCTTCCAAAGGATTTAATACCATCTTAGTGTCAGTGGACCATCTGACAAAAATGGCACATTTCATTGCTATTCGCAGACTACCTTCGTCCAAACAAACGGCAGAACTCCTGATGAAACATGTCTTTAAGTTACATGGTATCCCAAAAACTCTTCTGTCTGACCGTGGATCACAATTTATTTCCAAGTTCTGGCAAGAACTATGTCACATACTACGGATCGAGCGGAAGCTCACTTCTCCTTACCATCCGCAGACCAACGGACAGACTGAAAGAGTCAACCAATGCATCGAGCAATATTTACGTTGTTACACTTCTTACCAACAGGATGATTGGGTGGATCTTCTCCCTCTGGCAGAATTTGCCTACAACAACGCAACCCACAGTACGACCAAGCAGAGTCCGTTCTACTTGAACTATGGGTTTCATCCCTCTATTCTTCCACCAACGCATCCTTCCTTCAAATAACCCAGTAGCTTCAGACTATCTTACCCAAATAAAGGACTCTCTGGGTTTGCTTAATACTACCATTGCACACGCTCATAGTCAACAAAAGAAGTACTATGATCTTCGCAGAAGACCTTCTCCTCAGTACGCTATCGGGGACCTCGTTTGGCTCTCAACAAAAAATTTAAGACTGAAAATCCCTAGCAAAAAGCTTGGACCTCTGTTCTTGGGACCTTTCCCAATCAAGAAACTTATTGGAAAAGCTGCAGTACAGCTTACATTGCCAATAGACCTCAAAATACATCCCATTTTCCATGTGTCGCTACTGAAGCCCCATGGATGGCTATTTAGATCGCCGGCTCTCACTCACATGTTTTCGTTCAAACTGCTTTGTGCCTTGATGCTAACCTGTCTTGAAGCTCACATGCTTGCAAGCATACCTCGCTGTCGGAACCACGCTGCGCTGATCCCTGTATCCCGCTACCGGCTCATCCGCTCTTGCCGAACCTCTCCTCTGCTACATTGCTATTAGTAATAAGTACCCCACAGGGGAAACCTCTATAACCTTTATACTAAAGCTTACACTATCTAGCTCTGCATACTAAGGACTATTACTACATCTGCATTATCTAAGATTGCTAGCTCTTGAGCCTACTACCACCTGTTCTTGCACTGGGTTGATCTCTCTTGTATGTCCACCTGCTACTCTGTCATCTACTACCATACATGAATTCTAAACCTATCTGCATCCCATCTGCTACTATCTTACTTTCAAGAACATTTCCTTTCAAGTGTCTGTCATCTACCATCTCTACCCAACCTGTCTCTTCAGCCTATCATCACTGTGTTACTATATACATAAGTCACTCTAGGAAACATCTTATTGAGTGTGTGTATTTACTTGCTGAATTGAGATCATCCACACATGATGAGTCATTGAGAGTTGGGAATGGTGTCTCAGCGTTTCTCTACATGACTACTGAAGTGGAATATTTCTGCAGCTGAAAATCCACATCATACGTAAAACGCAGGAGCGTTACAGATTGAACGAACCACAAATGGATTCAGCAGAAATAACCACTCAGATGACACAATTAAAACAGCAAGTACCTGCGTTAATACACGCACTTGCTGAATTAAAAGAAGACAATCAGGCTGTGTCGCAGCAGGTAATTAGACTGACACAACTTATCACTGCTCAGTCCCCTGAACCCAAAATAAATCCTCCTTTGGTATTTACAGGCGATCGCAAAAAATTTCGCGAATTTAAAAACGCATGGGAGTTACTTTTCTTGCTAAAACCCCGTACCTACCTTACTGATCACATTAAGGTTTGTACTATTATTTCTTACCTAACAGGCGATCCTCGGGCCTGGGCAGACTCTCTTTTTGAGAAAAACGACCAGCTTCTCAACTCCTATGCCTTGTTCCTAGCAGAACTCACTAGCCTATATGATGATCCCAATAGGCAGAGTACTGCCGATCTTCAATTAAGATCCTTGAAACAAGGTGGGAGACCTGTAGAAGACTTTGACGCAGAATTCAAGAGATGGACCCTTGATTCAGAATGGAATGATGCATCTCTGAAATCCCAATTTAGGCTTGGCCTATCAGAGGCTGTTAAAGACGAGCTCGCCCAAGCGGATCTGCCAAAAACCCTGGATGCATTGATACAACACAGTATCACCATAGATAGAAGACTACGAGAAAGAAAGGCTGAGAAAATGGGAATGCCATTATCCAGTTCTTCTTGGATTTCGGCCGTTGACCCCGTTCCTATGGAGGTAGGAACCATACGCCCACCTCTATCAACTATGGAAAGAGCCAGAAGACGATCTGGTAATCTCTGCTTGTACTGTGCATCCCCGGATCACAAGATAAACGTCTGTCCCCTAGTCTACAAAAAGAAGGGTGAGTGTTCACATGTCCTCCTAGGGGGATTGACAACTTCAATCACTAACCCTTACCTTTCTGTTTGCTTAACATTACAGTGGGACCAGAACAGGATTACTACTAAGGCCATGATTGACACAGGATCTTGTGGAAATTATATTGACATACGTTTTGCTGCTTTAAATAAAGTTCCTATTATTTCTAAACTTAAACCTGTCTCAGTGAGTCTTATTAACGGTGTTCCTTTATCCTCTGGTCCGATCACTGATCAGACACAGGCACTCCTAGTCACTACTAACGGGTCTCATATGGAGACCACTACCTTCGATCTAATACCTTCACCAGACTTTCCCATTGTTTTGGGACTTCCCTGGTTGCACACACATCAACCAACCATAGATTGGAAGGAACGGACCCTGACCTTCCTCTCTTGCTATTGCGAGGGTACGTGTAACCTCCCGTCTTTCGGGAAGATCCTGTCTGTGGTGACAGATGAGATTGCACCACTATGTTATCAGGATCTCTCTGAGGTTTTTCTTGAGAAAAATGCTCAAGCACTACCTCCCCATCGAGACTATGATTGTAGCATTGATCTACTCCCAAATAGCAAATTGCCGTTCGGTCATGTTTATCCTCTTTCACAGGATGAACTTTCCCATCTCAAAGACTATTTGGATGAGAATTTGGAAAAAGGTTTTATTAGACCTTCCACTTCTTCCACAGCAGCAGGACTCTTTTTTGTCCGCAATAAGGACTCAAGTCTCAGGCCTATCATCGACTATAGACAATTGAATGCTATTACAATAAAAGATCGCTATCCTCTACCGCTTATCCCTGAGCTCATTGAGCATGTGCGTGGAGCTACCTATTTTTCAAAATTGGACCTGAAAGGAGCATACAATCTCATTCGAATCCGTGATGGACACGAGTGGAAGACTGCATTCAGAACCAGATATGGATTGTTCGAATATCTTGTAATGCCATTCGGGCTATGCAACGCCCCTGCAGTTTTTCAACGATTTATAAACGATATTTTCAGAGACTTACTAGATGTCTGTGTTGTGGTATATCTGGACGATATACTTATATATTCACGATCCCTGTCTGAACACATAAGACATGTAAGACTAGTATTATCGAGATTGCTTGCACACAACCTTTATGTGAAACTGAAAAAATGCTTGTTTCATAAAGAAGAGGTACTGTTTCTAGGCTACATCATATCCAAAACAGGAATCGAGATGGACATGAGTAAGATATCCTGCATTCAGGATTGGCCTACACCAACCACACGCAAGGCGCTACAGCGATTCCTTGGATTTTCGAATTTCTACAGGAAGTTCATTAGAAACTTCTCTGCCATTGTGAGACCCCTCACACAGCTCACTAGCATTAAAAAAACATTCAAATGGTCAGATGAAGCAAATAAAGCTTTTCACCTGTTAAAGACAAGGTTTACTTCTGCTCCCATACTACGCCATCCAGACCCATCCCTCCAATACATTCTGGAAGTAGATGCGTCAAACATGGCAGTAGGAGCAATACTCTCCCAACGACCAACTCACACTTCACCACTTCATCCAGTTACCTTTTTTTCTAAATCCCTAAGCAGTCCAGAGATAAATTACCCCGTGGGTGAAAAGGAACTGCTTGCTATAAAATTGGCTCTGGAGAATTGGCGACATCTACTCGAAGGCACCCAATTACCAATACTTATATACACGGACCATAAAAATCTCCAATATCTTCAGACTAACAAAACTCTCTCGCACCGACAGGTACGATGGTCACTATTCTTTCTAAGGTTTAACTTCCTAGTGACCTACACACCTGCAGATAAGAACAAAAAGGCGGATGCACTATCACGACTAACTGAAGAAAACTACTTTGAAATCCCTTCCGTTCCTATAATACCTAACAAACGCATTATTGGAGTTGTCCGTTCCTTGAAGGAAGAGGTTTTGCATGGTATAAGTTTGGATTCACCCCCACCACAACTAAATACTGATGCAGAAGGCTTCCTCTACTACAACGACAAACTTTATATACCACCTACCATACGCACCTTGGAAGATCTTGGAATTATCGCATGATGTGCCTATGGCAGGACATATGGGTATGACAAAGACTCTTAATCTGATTACCAGGCAATTCTGGTGGCCTGACATGAAAACATCTATACAAAAATTCGTCTCTTCATGCAATGTCTGTGCCAGGTCCAAAATTGACACTACGAGACCATCCGGTCTACTATGCAGTCTACTTATACCCCAAACTCCATGGGAAGTTGTGTCCTTGGACTTTATAGTGGAATTGCCTCCTTCCAAAGGATTTAATACCATCTTAGTGTCAGTGGACCATCAGACAAAAATGGCACATTTCATTGCTATTCGCAGACTACCTTCGTCCAAACAAACGGCAGAACTCCTGATGAAACATGTCTTTAAGTTACATGGTATCCCAAAAACTCTTCTGTCTGACCGTGGATCACAATTTATTTCCAAGTTCTGGCAAGAACTATGTCACATACTACGGATCGAGCGGAAGCTCACTTCTCCTTACCATCCGCAGACCAACGGACAGACTGAAAGAGTCAACCAATGCATCGAGCAATATTTACGTTGTTACACTTCTTACCAACAGGATGATTGGGTGGATCTTCTCCCTCTGGCAGAATTTGCCTACAACAACGCAACCCACAGTACGACCAAGCAGAGTCCGTTCTACTTGAACTATGGGTTTCATCCCTCTATTCTTCCACCACGCATCCTCCCTTCAAATAACCCAGTAGCTTTAGACTATCTTACCCAAATAAAGGACTCTCTGGGTTTGCTTAATACTACCATTGCACACGCTCATAGTCAACAAAAGAAGTACTATGATCTTCGCAGAAGACCTTCTCCTCAGTACGCTATCGGGGACCTCGTTTGGCTCTCAACAAAAAATTTAAGACTGAAAATCCCTAGCAAAAAGCTTGGACCTCTGTTCTTGGGACCTTTCCCAATCAAGAAACTTATTGGAAAAGCTGCAGTACAGCTTACATTGCCAATAGACCTCAAAATACATCCCATTTTCCATGTGTCGCTACTGAAGCCCCATGGATGGCTATTTAGATCGCCGTCTCTCACTCACATGTGTTCGTTCAAACTGCTTTGTGCCTTGATGCTAACCTGTTTTGAAGCTCACATGCTTGCAAGCATACCTCGCTGTCGGAACCCCGCTGCGCTGATCCCTGTATCCCGCTACCGGATCATCCGCTCTTGCCGAACCTCTCCTCTGCTACATTGCTATTAGTGATAAGTACCCCACAGGGGAAACCTCTATAACCTTTATACTAAAGCTTACACTATCTAGCTCTGCATACTAAGGACTATTACTACATCTGCATTATCTAAGATTGCTAGCTCTTGAGCCTACTACCACCTGTTCTTGCACTGGGTTGATCTCTCTTGTATGTCCACCTGCTACTCTGTCATCTACTACCATACATGATTGCTAAACCTATCTGCATCCCATCTGCTACTATCTTACTTTCAAGAACATTTCCTTTCAAGTGTCTGTCATCTACCATCTCTACCCAACCTGTCTCTTCAGCCTATCATCACTGTGTTACTATATACATAAGTCACTCTAGGAAACATCTTATTGAGTGTGTGTATTTACTTGCTGAATTGAGATCATCCACACATGATGAGTCATTGAGAGTTGGGAATGGTGTCTCAGCGTTTCTCTACATGACTACTGAAGTGGAATATTTCTGCAGCTGAAAATCCACATTGCGCAGGAGCGTTACAAGTAGCATGTGAGTGTTCTATAAGGTGATTCTGTTACTGTTGGGTTACTAGTAGATATAAGTTGGCTAGTCTAGAATGGTTCTCAGTATGCAAATAAAATCCCTTGGAAAATTGGGAACATTCACATCTCTATGGAAGAAATATTTAATCTATATTTTTAGCAATCAAATCTGCCTTCAGAAACCTATTCAGAAAACAGTGGAGCCATGCAGACACAATGGTATTGATTTACTAAAACTGATGAGTGCAAATTCTGGTGCTGCTCTGTACAGAAACCATGGTGTATCATGGTAGCATTCAATGGGTTGTGATTCCACCCCCACATTCTGATTGGACTGGTTAACTATAAATCAGAGACAGACCAGAGTCGCAGCATTCTCCTGTTTGTCCTCACCTGATCAGGAGTGGAGTTGAAGGTACCCCTTACTGTTTTTTGCCCCAGCCAGGCTCAGCCTCCATTGGGTGGAAGCCCTTCCTGTACAGCCTGTAAATGAGCTGGGTGGTTCAAGCCCTATTCTGGTGGTGCAGGCCTGTCAAAGAAAGCTTTAAATAAGCTTTGGTATAAGTGGACGCATTTTCCCTAAACTTTCTATAGGGATCCTGGGATCATTGTGGCGTGCTCTTTTTCATTTCAGTCTACTATTTTGCTCTGTTTCTATGAAGAAAGCTGCCCAGTCAGGTCACCCATTGCGTCTAAGGTAAATGAATTAATAAGTAGTGAAAATATTGAGAAAATGAGAGCCATACTGTCATATTATTTACAGTCCTGTAAGAACCTCAAGATGGAGGGAGCTCTTTAAAGGTCAAGACAAGTTGCCAACTGAGAGCAGACATACAGGTAATGTTGGTCAAGATCATCATCTCACCTCCTATTATTATTGATTCCCATGTACAAACATCACAGGTTACCAGCCCTAATAGTTGCTGCATTTGTGGTGGAAAGTCATTGCCTGACAAGCTAGTATATCAGGTCTGCCTGGTGCGAGCTGCATACAGACCTGGAAGGGCCTCAAGATGGAGGAAGCCCTCTAAGGTCCAGAACAGTCACTATTTAGGTGCAGACATCCAGGCAATGCTGATCAAGGTCATCATCCCACCTCTCATTATTATTGTTCCCCTTATACAAACACCACAGATTACCAGCCCTGACAGTTGCTGCATTTGTAGTGGAAAGTTATTGCCTGACAAGCTAGTCCACTTGGAGAAGGCTGCAACTAAAAAAGAAGGGGATATCTGGGAAGTAGCGACATTGATAAAATAATCAGCCAAGGAGTTGATACATGAAGCCTCTACTCCTCAGTCTGCGGCTGAATTGCCTAGCATTTCCAACCAGGGCCACCAGGTGGTGCCTGAATTTGAGAGCTTGTTGGAGGACAAAGACAGCAAAGGGGCCACAGGCTTTGACTTTTGACTAATAGAGATTTTTGCAAGGGAAGTTAAGGTTGCAATTGCCTGGGGTAAAATGGGGGAAACTCTCCACAAGGTTAGAAAGTACCTATTTCCCTTAATTGAAGGACTGGAGGAGTTAATCCAGGAAGAATGGCAGGAACTAGAGAAAAAGGCCTGTATAAATGCGTCTTCAAAACTGTATCCCCTGAAAGAGCCAAAGCACCATCTGCTGCTGTTGCCTCAGATGGTGATGCATCTTTAATGCAACTGGCAAGACACGTCACCATGCGGTTACTTTCAAGTACGCTCTAGTCTAAAAATTTGATCTAGATCTGAAGTGCTCTTGCATACTGTAGCATCTGCAGGTTCTGCAGACCAGAGATAACATTTTCAGCGGTAAGCAGAGGAATATTGAGTTAGGCAGTTAATATTAAAGAAGCCCTTCTGGAGGAAGTGGAGAGAGACAAGATGGTAACACCTTTTTAAGAGCTGAAACTAGCGAGAGACTCTGTGGTAGAGGCATCAGTAGATGTCATTTGATGTTCTTCAAGAGCGATGTTTTTAGCGGTCAAGGCAGGTAGGAAATTATGACTGAAACCATGGTCAGACTATCCCACCTTAAAATCAAACTGGTGCAAGATACCAGATTACGGCTCCACTCTATTTGGGAGTAGACTGGATACAGCCATCTCAAGGGAGACCACCGACATGTCATTGCCAGTATCATCTGACAAAACACAGAAAAATCTGAAAAGTCCAGCATACAGGTGGCAACTTCTGGTCAGATATAAGGAGGCAAAATCCTACGGATCGAGAAAAGATTACTAAGGGAACTGAAGAAGTACCCAATCTTCATAGCTGAAGCCTTAAAACATCTAAGACACCTGTCTTGGGAGAACAGAAGAAGTCCTTTCAAAGGGTACGCTCATCCTGGAGGGGCCCGCGGGAGCCAGATAAAGCTTTGCGAACACACCTAGATGGAAAATATTCAGGATCAGTGGGCCATATCAGCTATATCAGTGTGCCATTGGTGGAAGTTTAACCGCTTGCCGACCGCCCACAGTATATTTACTGCGGCAGTCAGCCCCTCCTGGGCAAAGCGACGTAGTACTACGTCGCTCGCCCAGTAGCCTGCAGGGGGCGAGCGCGCGCCGCCGGAGGCACGCTCCCGCCCCCGCTCGTTCACGGGCATCCCCGCGCAAGTGACCGGTGGCTCCGATGTCCGCCGGCCACTCGCGATCTCCCGCTGGAGAGGGAGAAAGGCAGACGGCTGATGTAAACAAAGCCACCTGTTATTCTCCCTGATGTAAGAACAGAGATCATACGATCCTGCTATGTAGGATCATATGTCTCTGTGGTTACATCAAAAGCCACGCCCCTTTACAGTTAGAATCACGCCCCTAGGGACACACTTAACCCCTTGATCACTAATAAAGTTAACCCCTTCCCTGCCAGTGTCATTTTTACAGTAACAGTGCATATGTATAGCACTGATTACTGTAGTAATGTCATTGGTACCCCCAAAAGTGTCAAAAATGTTAGTCAGGGGTCTGATCTGTCTGCTGCAACGTCGCAGTCCCGCAAAAAAATATCACTTTTGTTTATAGCACAAAAACTAAAAATCGCACAGGTGATCAAATAACACCAAAAGAAAGTTCTGTTTGTGGGAAAAAAAGGACTCCAATTTCATTTGGGTACAGCGTCGCACGACCGTGCAATTGTCCGTTAAAGTCACATGGTGCCGAATCGCAAAATAGGCCCTGGTCTTTGAGCAGGAAAATCCTCCGGGGCTTAAGTGGTTAAGGGATGTCTACCTTCAGATCACTTCCAGCCAGCTAGGCTATGGATTTGATGGAAAAGCAAAAAATTTTGGTCCAGTTTATAGCCTAATGAAATCAAAAACAAGTAATCATGATGGTTTCAAGTGCCCAGAGGAGATGAAGATTTGGTTCACCTCTGTTCCTAGTAAAAAAAAAAAAAGTCAAAATCAGGCGATCTGTTCCCAATGCTAAACTTGAAAAAACTCAACAAGCACAGAAAGTTGGATTCTTGCAAGATAGAGAACCTCCTATCAATTCCATTTTTCATACATCTGTGAGATTGGATGCTTTCTGTACCTTTATCAGACGCCTACTTACTTGTCCCAATCCATCCTGCATTTCAGTTCCACTACCAGTTTTGGTGCCTCCCCTTCGGCCTGTCCACCTTCCCCAGGACATTTACAAAGGTCCTACTGTCTACAATAGCAATGGGCATGAGAATATACCAATACTTGGGTAGGCATCCTTCTAGCCAGCAATTAGGAGATGCTTATCCAACATTGGGATGCTGTGCTACACAATATACAAAACATTTGATAGCTAATTAACTGAAAGAGGAGTTTCCTCTGCCCAGCTGAAAGAATGCAGCTCTTGGGGACATTTTTGGATACACAGAAATAATCAGTAGAACTTCCATGAGGGAAGATCTGTCCTCTGACAGAGAAAGTTAAAGGTGCTGTTGGAGGAAAATATCTTCCAGCAGAACAGTGCATGAGCATCCTTGGTTTTTTCTAATTGACCAATTGTTGTTTTCAAATAGAACACTATCATGTCAGACCCTAGCTAGAAATGTTGAGGGAGGCATTTCAAAGAGCAGACTGCTCAATGTCAAGGTATGTTAAGCTTACGAGGCGTAGTATTGAATGCTCTCGAACTGAGAGCAGCGTTCAAAGCCCTTCTGGCATTCACTCCTTTTATAAGAACAAGAGTTGTACTCTGCAGTTAAAGGGTAGAAATCTGAGGCTGCCAGTGGAACTTCCAGCATAGATAATTGAACCTGTACCATTTTGGCTGAGGAGGCTCTATTGTCTGTCTCTCCTACAATTAGGCCTTGAGTCACCAATGCCTCTGACAGTGACCACGGATCTGCACTCTTATGGCCAGTTTTGCCATCCAGCCCTAAAAGACTACATTTGATTGCCTGGAAGTTGAGAGGCGGAGGCTACCAAATCAAGAATGCTCAGTGCAGTTAGTGGCTACCTTGTGTCAAGCCAGAGAGATCATCATGAACAAGAGTTACCAGAGAATATAGGTAAAACTTGCAGGTCTCATGGAGCAAAAGCCTGGAGTCCTTTATCATCAAAACCAGCCAAGGTTCCGCAGTTATTCCAACTGGGGCTGGATAGGGGCCTAGGTTCAAATACATTTAAAGTTCAAAGTTCAGCCTTGTCTGCACTTACAGGGGTTTAAGGAGCCCTTAACCCTTTAGTGATGCAATTCCTAAAGGCTTGCATGAAGTTAAAGACCTGCCAGGAAACCATTGTTCCCTAAGTGGGACTTGCCTATGGTCCTCAGCTCTATCAAGTCCTGATTTCTGTCCTCCAGAATTAGATACACTCTGCAATCTAACCCTGAAGACTGTATTTCTGGTTGCTACAACCTTTGTGAAAAGAAGTGAGAGCTGCAGGCTTTGTGCTTGAGTAGCCTCACTTAATGTTCTATCCGGACAGAATAGTCCTAAAACCCCCCAGACCATCTTTATCTGTAATGTGTCTTCCTTCTTCCACTTTAACCTGGAAGTCAATTCTGATGGCTTGCTTAGCAGCTACCTTTTTATTCAGGAACGCTGAAATCTGTGCTTGGTAAGGCAGGGTCAGTCAGCATTAACTAGTACAGTTGCCTACTAAGGATGATCGAACTTTTGAAAAGTTTGGTTCGGCCAGAACATCCGAACTTCCCCAAAGTTCGGCCCGGATTTCAGAACCCCATTGAAATCAATGGGACCCGAACTTCGGTAATCAAAAAACACAATTTTTAAGCAATAAAACCCAATAAACGCCCCTAAAAAGTGCCCAGGGTTCTGGGTCATGTCCCATTAACTATTAATCACACAAAAAAAAGTTCTTAAAAATTGTCATTTTTGATAAAAAAGACAATTATTGAAAAAATTAAAAAAAGATTTTTTGATTTTGACTTTGGATTTAGTATCTGGGGGGTCTAAAAGGTGTGCATGTGAAGTTTCAGCTCTGTAGCATGTCCAGAACCATGAAAAAAAAAAGATAATTTTTCAGTAGAACAGGGATGTGGGTCGGGACCCTCCTTTAACTTTAACACCTATATGATCTTTTTTTCTGGTTCTGGACATGCTACAGAGCTGAAACTTCACAGGTACACCTTTTAGACCCCCCAGACACCAAATCACACAAAAAAGTTCTTACAAATTGTCATTTTTGATAAAAAAGCCAATTATTGAAAAAATTAAAAAAAATAAAATAAAAGAGATTTTTTGATTTTTACTTTGGATTTCAGATCTGGGGGGTCTAAAAAAAAAAATGCCCAGGTGTGTTTTTGCTGCCATTTTTTGGGGGTTTTTGGAGGCAGGCAAAACATCAGAACTTGTGCACAGTACCACTATACACAAGTTCAGATGTTTTTCCTGACTGCAAAGAACCCCAAAAAATGCCTGCTATTAAACCGGGAGAGAAGCTAACTACCTGTCCTGAAAGAAAGTGTTCTAATACAAACAATCTTTTTGTTTCTGGTTCTGGACATGCTACAGAGCTGAAACTTCACATGCACACCTTTTAGACCCCCCCAGATACGAAATCCAAAGTAAAATTCAAAAAATCTCTTTTTTTTTTCTATTTTCAATAATTGGCTTTTTTATCAAAAATGACAATTTTTAAGAACTTTTTTTTGTGTGATTTTGTGTCTGGGGGGGGGGGGGGTCTAAAGGGTGTACCTGTGAAGTTTCAGCTCTGTAGCATGTCCAGAACCAGAAAAAAAAAGGATTGTTTGTATTAGAACACTTTAAACACAGGTAATTGGCTTCTCTCCCGGTTTAATAGTAGGCATTTTTTGGGTTCTTTGCAGTCAGGAAAAACATCTGAACATGTGTATAGTGGTACTGTGCACAAGTTCTGATGTTTTGCCTGCCTCCAAAAACTCCCAAAAAATGCCAGCAAAAACAGACCTGGGCATTTTTTTTGACGCTAGCGTTTTTTTTGGCATTTTTTGGGGTTCGTTTGAGGCAGGCAAAACATCTGAACTTGTGTATAGTGGTATATATACACACATACATATATTTATATACACACCTAGACATATATAGGTGTGATAGTAGCAGAAATATATCTGTGTAAATGATTTAATTAGCGCAAGCATTTATTTCTGCTACTATCACACCTATATATGTCTAGGGGTGTATATAAATATATGTATCTGTGTATATACACCACTATACACAAGTTCTGATGTTTTGCCTGCCTCCAAAACCCCCCAAAAAATGCCAGCAAAAACACACCTGGGCTTTTTTTTTGACGCTAGCGTTTTTTTGGCATTTTTTTGGGTTCTTTTGAGGCAGGCAAAACATCTGAACTTGTGTATAGTGGTATATATACACACATACATATATTTATATACACACCTAGACATATATAGGTGTGATAGTAGCAGAAATATATCTGTGTAAATGATTTAATTAGTGCAAGCATTTATTTCTGCTACTATCACACCTATATATGTCTAGGGGTGTATATACATGCATATATGTATATATATATACCCCCCTATACACATGTTCAGATGTCATGTCTGACATCAAACATGTCCTCAAAAAAGCACTGACAGTGGCAGCCCCTGCAGCATAAAAAAATGCTTGGCTGGTGAGAAGCCATAATGGTGTCCCGAAGCTATTCAGAGAAATGATCATTTCTCTATAGCGGTCACCCTGCTATGGAAGGGTTTTGTCACCCTGCCATAGCAGTCACTGTCAGTTAACCCTACACTATACTACAGTCCCCTGACACTTCATACTTTCCCTACAGAAACTAAATTTTTGAAGCTAACTTAAGTGTAAAGGAGCACTCTAACTACACTAGATATCCCTTTCCTCACACTAAAAATAGCTAAATTACACTTTTAAAGTAAAATTAACAGAACTGCTTCCACTCTCTTCCATGTCCAGTATAACAATGCTAGGAATATGGCGGGGGCGATCTTATATACTGGGGGGCGTATTCACTAATGATTGGTCTAGGGACCCCCTAGTCACTCCAATCACATTCCTAGCATTCTCCTGCCCCCTCAATTGGCTTTTGCTAATGGTTCTGGTCCAATCACGGGCTTTTAAAGCCCATTTCCTGAAGCATTGCATTTTGGGCGGTTCTGGTTGCCGAATTCCGAACTTTTTGGGCAAAAAGTTCTAAATTCGGCCGAACCTCGAACACCCAATGTTCGGGCCGAACCGATGGTCGACCCGAACCGTTCGATCATCCCTATTGCCTACTAGTTTGTTAAGACAATTAATAGAGCCTTCTCTTCGCAAGACCTTCCTGTTCCGGAACACCTAAGCGCACATTCAACCAGGGCATTGCCAGCTCTGTGGACAGTGCAGTGCCGAGTGTCTCCTGAGGTTATTTGCAAGTCAGCAATATGGACCTCCCAGAACACCTTTACCATTAGCGATGATCGAACTTTTCAAAAGTTCGGTTCGGCCAGAACATCCGAACTTCCCGAAAGTTCGGCCCGGATTTCAGAACCTCATTGAAATCAATGGGACCCGAACTTCGGTAATCAAAAAACACAATTTTGAAGCCCTAAAACCCAATAAATGCCCCTAAAAAGTGCCTAGGGTTCTGGGTCATACCCCAGGGACTATTAATCACACAAAAAAAAGTTCTTAAAAATTGTCATTTTTGATAGAGAGCCAATTATTGAAAAAAAAAAAAATTCTTTGGATTTAGTGTCTGGGGGGTCTAAAAAGTGTACCTGTGAAGTTTCAGCTCTGTAGCATGTCCAGAACCATAAAAAAAGATCGTTTGTATTAGGTCACTTATAGAACAGGATAGTGGCTTCTCTCTTTTCACACCTTGCCGGTTTCGTAGCAAGCGTTTTTTTGGGCATTTTTTGGGGTTTTTTGAGGCAGGCAAAACATCTGAACTTGTGAATACGGGTATATATACACACATACTTATATGTATATATACACCTAGACATATATAGGTGTGATAGTAGCAGAAATATATGCTTGCGCTAATGAAATCATTTACACTAATATGGCTCCGCTCCTATAACACCTATATATGTGTAAGTGTAAAATACATATAAGTATGTGTGTATATATACCACTATACACAAGTTCAGATGTTTTGCCTGCCTCCAAAGAACCCCAAAAAATGCCCAAAAAAACGCTAGCGCCAAAAAAAAAAAAAAACGCCCAGGTGTGTTGTTGCAGGCATTTTTTGGGAGTTTTTGGAGGCAGGCAAAACATCTGAACTTGTGTATAGTGGTATATATACACACATACTTATATGTATTTTACACTTACACATATATAGGTGTTATAGGAGCGGAGCCATGTTAGTGTAAATGATTTCATTAGCGCAAGCATATATTTCTGCTACTATCACACCTATATATGTCTAGGTGTATATATACATATAGGTATGTGTGTATATATACCCATATACACAAGTTCAGATGTTTTGCCTGGCTCCAAAGAACCCAAAAAAATGCCCAAAAAAACGCTAGCGCCAAAAAAAAACGCCCAGGTGTTTTTGTTGCAGGCATTTTTTGGGGGTTTTTGGAGGCAGGCAAAACATCTGAACTTGTGTATAGTGGTATATATACACACATACTTATATGTATTTTACACTTACACATATATAGGTGTTATAGGAGCGGAGCCATGTTAGTGTAAATGATTTCATTAGTGCAAGCATATATTTCTGCTACTATCACATCTATATATGTCTAGGTGTATATATACATATAAGTATGTGTGTATATATACCCGTATACACAAGTTCAGATGTTTTGCCTGCCTCCAAAAATCCCCAAAAAATGCCTGCAACAACACACCTGGGCGTTTTTTTGGCGCTAGCGTTTTTTGGGTTCTTTGGAGGCAGGCAAAACATATGAACTTCTGTATACGGGTATATATACACACATACTTATATGTATATATACACCTAGACATATATAGGTGTGATAGTAGCAGAAATATATGCTTGCGCTAATGAAATCATTTACACTAATATGGCTCCGCTCCTATAACACCTATATATGTGTAAGTGTAAAATACATATAAGTATGTGTGTATATATACCACTATACACAAGTTCAGATGTTTTGCCTGCCTCCCAAAAACCCCAAAAAATGCCTGCAACAACACACCTGGGCGTTTTTTTTTTACGCTAGCGTTTTTTTGGGCATTTTCTTGGGTTCTTTGGAGGCAGGCAAAACATCTGAACTTCTGTATAGGGGTATATATATATATACACACACACTTGTATGTTTATATATATATTTTACACATACAGATATATAAGTGTGATATGAGCGTAACTATATTGGTGTTAATTATTTCATTAGCGCAAGTAGTGTTTTCTGCTCCTTTCACACCTATATATGTGCAGGTGTATATATACATACATGGGTGTGTATATATACCCCCTATACACATGTTCAGATGTCATGCCTGACTCCATACATGTGCTCAAAAAATCCCTATAGACGCCTGCAGCCAAAAAGCAAGCTGACAGGGGCGAAGCCATATTACTGCAGCGAATGTGACTTCAGAGAAACTATCTTTTCTCTATAGCGGTCACCCTGATATGGAAGGGTTTGGTCACCCTGCCATAGCAGTCAGTGTAAGTTCACCCTACACTACACTACGGTCACCCTGGCACTTAACACTTTCCCTACAGAAACTAAATTTTTGCATCGAACTAAAGTGTAAAAGAGCACCCTAACTACACTAGATATCCCTTTCCTCACACTAATAAATGCTAAATTACTCTTTGTAGCAGAAGTCACAGAACTGCTTCCACTCTCTTCCATGTCCCTGTATAACAATGCTAGGAATTTGGCGGGGGCTATCTTATATACTGGGGGGCGTATTCACTAATGATTGGCCTATGGACCCCCTAGTCACTCCAATCACATTCCTAGCATTCTCCTGCCCCCTCAATTGGCTTTTGCTAATGGTTCTGGTCCAATCATGGGCTTTTAAAGCCCATTTCCTGTCCCATTGCATTTTGGTCGGTTCTGGTTGCCGAATTCCGAACTTTTTGGGCAAAAATTTCTAAATTCGGCCGAACCTCGAACAGCCAATGTTCGGGTCGAACTGATGTTCGACCCGAACCATTTGATCATCCCTATTTACCATTACTCTTTATTAGCTGAACCTGGCTCAGCTCACAGTAGTAACATTTGGAAAATATGCTCTGCATGCACAGACTTATGCTAGTGACCATTACATATTTTTTCTTGCACCCTCCCATGTTGTGAGTTAGGTATCATTGTATGCTGCCTTGATGCTCCAGGAAAACGTTAAATGTAATCACTTTTTATTTGTGAATTTGTTTAACCGAATAGTTAATTTTTTCATGGTCTACACAACTGGGGACCAGGCAAGGGTATGCCAATTGTCTACATACTTTGAACTAAAATGTGTCCCTCATTCTCATATCAGAATTTAGGAATGTGTGCAAATAATAAAGTCTGTTAAACTCCGTCATTGGCATATAATTGTTTAGTCTTGGACAGAGAAAATAATTTCAACATATGGGACTGATAGATATTGTCTAGACAATTATCGCAACTAGTTCCTAAGTTGTGTTTATTGTTTTAAACTTCACCAGCCTCTGTTTGGATCCCTATATTTGGGAAAGATAACAGTTTTAAAAATAAGTGAGCATCAATGCATCTTTTTTTTTTTTAGCTGATTTTCGTGCTGTTTTTTTTTTTAATGTACAATAGCAATTAAAGACGCAGCCTCTGTATTTGAACATGGATAGTACAATTAGCCATTGCAATACAGAATTATGAACTATTGTCATATATGTATTGATAGAATTTATTATTCTTAAAAAGCTACCAGTGCTTGTTGATGTGATAAAGATAAAGATAACTCACCCACACACACACACACACACACACACACACACAAACAAACACAAAAAGGTTATATATTTTCTGAAAGCAGATTGCTATTTTCTGTGTCACACATTAGAAGATTAATTGTTTTTTCAAATCCATATTTTGAGTAAAAAAATTTGTTGAATTTTAGTGTACACAAATACAATATATTACCCAGTTTTATGGTAAAATATAACATATGGGATTGTGTTTTTTAAATATTTACCAAATATTTCATGCCTTTGAATTAGAGGCTTGTGAAACAACTTAAAACTACAATACCCAAATTTGTCCATAAGCAATGCTTTTAAAGCCCTTACAGGTCATCAGTTTAGAAATACCTGTGAACAAAGAACCTGTTATTTTTGTTTGCACTTTGGTGTATATAGGGATACCTAATCTGTGTAACAGAATTGCTATTTTCGCATGTAGGTGCACCCGACTCATGCATTTACACTAATATATAAGGATAGTGGGGTGTATTTTTTATATAATTGTATTGCTATCACGTAGGGGGCTGACAAGCCCTCTTTGTGATAGCATATTGGAAGTGACAGTTCCTTTAATAAGACATCAGGATCTATCAGACCTGTAATGTCTCCCTTGCACTCCATTAAAGCTAATCATGCATGGCTTAGTACAGCAGCTTTCACTTCTTGCTTCATTCATGATCAGCAAAGGAATGTTCACTGAACGTCTACTGATCGTCCTCTGCTCTACCTGCTGATAAAGGCAATGGAGCCTTGATGCACCGCTATAGGGGCAGGGGGATGTTACCACGACCACAGAAGTGATCAGGAGGCTATATCACTCGCACAAGTAAGCCAATATCCATCTGAGGAAATGCACACCAACTCCCAGCTTCTATAGCAGCTGTAAGTGTTTGTAAATGTAGCCACTGCTGCTGAGCTGACCTAATCCATATGTTGGTCTCAACTAGGTTACAGTGAATGGGTAGACAATTTTTTTTTTTTTTGGGGGGGGGGGAGTAGGATAGAGTTAAAAGATCTATTATGTCTCCATTGCTGACTGCAGCTTCACAGTGGAGATTCCCCTCTGCCTATCTAGAGACCATTGTCTCTTTGACAAAAATATTGAGATGTTCAACAATATAATTGTCACTGGAATGGGAGGGAAGGGAAAATCCCTTTATTTTGTAGAGATTTTCTTGAATTTCTTGCTGCTTCTCCAGTGCATTAAGTAATGAAGATCCCCTGAATGGGACACTGACAGCAAGAAATAAAAGCACAACCCCCTTCATCAGCATATATACAATTATTCACAAAATATTTGTAATATAATGTGTTTGTAAGAAATTGTCTATCATAATGACAGTATGCATGAGCTTGATATAAGAAGCAAACAGAAAGAGTTCTTTAGGGCTCATGCACACTGCAGCTCATAGAAGCTCAAAGAAGCTGCTCCTACAGGTTTTTTTTAGCTTTTTTTTTTTGAGCTCTCATTTTTTCTGCCTGGAAACTCCCCTCCATGTTAGCCATCCGTGTGGGCTTTTTTTAACATATCTACTTTAGCACAGCATATTTTCAGTCTGTAGTCAGTGCCTACAACAAATCAGCTGTGGTAAAAATTACAAGCCATTTGGCTACCACATGCATGAGGAAACACATAACTGCCCCACAGAGCTCATGAGAGCAGCACCTCAGTGAGACACCTTGGCACCAAAGGCACAAATTACAGAATTTCTATCCTCATCCTTCAGAGCTCATATCAGCCATTTTTATGGACCGCTAATGTGACCATAAGGTGGCCTGCTAAAATCTCTGTTTTCCATCTCCTTCTCTTTAATGGTACAGAGTAACCATTTTTTGTTGACCTCTGCAGTGGTGCTGCAGAAGTAGAAGAAGAAGGATTCACAAACCAGTTACACAGAAAGACATAGAACAATTACTTTTTCACAGATACATATCTCAACCTCCACCAGCATGTGGAATGCCATGAGGGAGCAAGTGGTAGATGAGGAATACTAGGAGGAGAAGGGTTGAGATGCTGGTGGTGAAGAGTGGAGAAGTATTGGGGTCCTGGTTGCCAGGAGGAGGGTTTTGTTGCTGGCAGAGAGGAAGAGGAGGAATTGATAGCAGGTCTCAAAGAGGACATTTCACCCTCTCCAATACAAATGTATCTTGGGAATCCATTGCCATAATCCAAAAGGGAGCCTAAAATGACACACTTGAGGAGGTGGTGCAAAGAATCTCTTTGCCACAGATTCTGATGTTGGCAGGGGAAGGGCAAGCAGCCAAAAAGCATTGAGTGTACGATCTTATGGCTATAGGCCATAGGCTGCTTGCCTTTCCAGAAAAGGGGTTTCTATTTTTTGGTAATTTATTTTATTTTAAATTATTTTAAAAGGTTCTTACATTGAATTTATTTATTTTTTATTTTTGGGGGGGAGGGGTAACCTTGCCAAAAAGTTATTGTTGCTGACACAGTCAAAGCTGGCTTTTGATTGGTGTATATTAACACATACTTGTGTGTACCAAATTGCCACATATTTATTGCCACTATTCCTATAGCTCAACTCCAGGATCAGGAAAAACAAAACACTCTTGCAGTGGAAGTGAGAGGTCAATGGCCTTTAAACAAGACTAAAATGGCAAAATAAATTGGGCTTTGTTAGTGCTGAGAGCCAAATGCCAAAAGCCAATTTCCCATCCTCCACTTTTGTTTTTTTACGTTCTTATTTTTACACTAATTAACGCTGAACATTTTTTTTATTTTTACATTTTTATTGTTTTTTTTTTTTTATTTTTTTCTCTTTCCTCATAAGGCTGTCCCTGCCTTGTTTAATCCAACATGTTAGATATAAACTGCAATGCCATAACTGAACCACTTACAAGCAATCATATCTCCTGAATTAAAGGCAGGGCAGCCTTTTTTTCTGCTGCCATGTACTGTATACCAATGGAATGATATTGCTATGGCTCTGCATCAGTAACAAAATTTTTCAATTCAAACAGAAGAAGTAGAACTCTTCATTGATCCAAAGATTATTAATATAGAAAAAAACATTATTTTGCATATAAACTCATCCTCTACCCATCTTGTTTTGTTCCGGAAAGCACATGCCAGAATCAGATCAAAGCTAGATATTTTTTGATGGCACATGTAGACATTACTCTCTTGCCCAACATAGAGGAAGAATTATACAATTCAGCAACAGGTGACTTTGCTGAAACTATCGAATTCCTATTGCAGAATTACCTTTTTGTTGTGGCAAAGGAGAGAGCAAAAAATATGCTATTTGTTTCTGCAGCTCATTATGTAAGGTCTAAGTGTGCTTAGGCAGCTTCTGAATGACTTACTGTTTTGCGATTGCTCTATAAATAATTATATCATTTTGTGCTTTGTACATACTGACTATTTACCCATTAGTAATGGTATAAAGTATTTAAAACAAAAATTAAAATACCACAAAACTTGCAGCAGTGTAAAACAGGCCAGGAGAACAGGTTTAATCAGGGGTAATAGGCCTAACCTGTGTAACCTGTGCCTACATTTTTTTAAAATTCATGGGGTTAGGGAATGCAGTGAATATGAGTATGGGGATAGGAGTATTTTCTGTACCTTTAGCAACTTTTCCTATAGAAATATATTTTATTCCTGTTCCAGTGACAATCCAGTGGTCAGTGGTCACCAAGACAAATAGAAAGAGTGGATCATCCCAGTGGAATCACAGACAGCAATAAAAAAGCCCATCCAAAACAAAAAAATATATGGTGAAGCATGAGCTGATCTCAGTGTTTTAGGTCTGACTCAAAGGGCTCGCTGGATCTCTGCAGACAGACCACTGCTTCTACACAGAAAACAAAGGTCTTTTTCTACAGTATGCTGCTAATGGACAGGACTTTAAGTCTGGGCTTTAAGTGAATCTGTCAAAATACCCTACTTGGGCAATGCACAGGACACCGTTAAAGAAACCCTGTTGCCAGGCCATTCATTTGAACAACATTTTTCTGAAAAATGACTGTTTTTTTTGCCTTTAGTATATGTTAGACAAGTGATTTTCCTGTAAAAGCCTCCCTTTTGAAGACATCCAAATGCTCTGAGACTGCTGCTTGGTGCTATCATCTTGAATGTGAAGTAGGAGGTCCCAACAGACCAAGAGCTGTCCCTGAAGCAACAATCTATAGCATTACCCTTCATTGCTCCCATATTGGTTACATAAACGTTTGTGTAGGAAGGTGAGGGGCAGAGATGCTGGGCCAACAGAGACAGTGATTTGAAGAGGGCTATGACATGCAAGGAGTAAGGGGGCTGTGTTAAGGAATTAACTCTGCCTGAAAACATTTTGCTAGCAAGTTCAAAGACACATTGCAAGGCATTAAAGTTATTAAAGGCATGTTTATAGTCAGAATAAAATGCAACTAAGCATTTTGAATTACCTGAACTTTTTTAAATTGGTAGCATAGTCTCTTTTAAAATGACTCTGGAATCTGTACTACATTGCAAAAAAACCTTCATTTGAAATAAATGATGCAGTTTATAGATATAATAAATACAATATGCTTGAAATTTAAATAGTATAACAAATAATGGGGCTGATTTACTAAACCTGGAGAGCGCAAAATAATGTGAAGTTGTGCAAGAAATCAGTCAGGTTCCATGTTTCTTTTTGTCAAAGCTTACTTGAACACAGTTAGAGGCTACCATCCACAGCTACACCAGATTTTGCACTCTCCAGTTTTAGTAAATCAATCCCAATATGTCTTTACCATGAGAAAAAAACTTCACTTTGATTTGGCTAGTGATAGAGAGCTAAGATTTGGACAAAATACAAGCTCTGCTTTTTAAAAATTTTAAAATCAGTGTTATGCTTGAATCTCTACAGCAACATTCCATTTTTACACATCAAAAGGAATCAGAGACCAGCAATGGAATTACTTGTACATGTGCTAATTAGGGGACTTTAAATATTAATCATTTCATTTTATAAATCAGTGAAGAGGAAACAAAGCTGCCATGAGCAGAGAAGTGCTATTGTCTTCCGTTGGTGCTTGAAGTAAGAACTTATTCAAGAATCTACTTTAAAGAAAAGGCCAAAGAACACAGCAATGTCTTTCAATGAAACATTGTCAAGGACTTCAGAATAAGAATCTCTCAAACATTTTCAGATATTTGTATTTTTCATGCAGTGGCCTCAGTGTCAATGTAAAATTAAACTGGTGGATTCACATGTTATATGGGGTAGGAACAAACATACAGAGTGCAATTATCAACAGCAAGCAATCAGAAATCACCCTCACTGGTTTACATAACTGTTGGAATCTGAAATTCAATTAATTGCTCCATGTTGATGCATTTGCTTTATTGCATATAAACTCATGTGTTAAAGAATAAGTCCACCCTAAACCTAAAATCCCTGCACCTATAGATTTCCATGAAGTAAAACTAACTTATCTAGCCCCGTAAAACAGTATACATACCTTTTTTGAAGTCGATCAAACCTGGTCTCCTACAGCGGAAGCTCTGCAGAAGACACGCCTGACAATGGCTGTAAAAAGCCTGGGAAGTGACGTCACCCATAGCCTTTCTATGGGGCTTCAGTTGTCGGATGTGTCCTCTGCACCTGCCTCCCCAGTGAAGCTGCGGCTAAGAGCTCAGCGTGGGATTGGGTCGGATCAGCTTCAAAAAAGGTAAGTATACTGATTTCTCTAGACAGATAGGTTAGTGTTAGATCAAGGAGATCTATAGATGGAGGACTTTTAGTTGTGGGGTGGACTCATCCTTTAAGGTTAAAAAGAAAGATTTTTTAGGAGGCCAAATGGGATTAAAGGGGTTAGGATGCAACACTCAGTTTCCAGGTTTTGATCCCATTTTTACTGCTTCTAACCCCAGTGCTACTTTCACCATATGCCCTTTCCCTCTGCTAGGTTACACCATAGGCGTGTAATGAGTTTGGAATAGTCTAGGGAAAGAGGAAAAGAAGCTATCTTCAGGTATATAACATACTTTGTACATACAGTCTTGTCTTGTGCGTGTCAAGGATGAACCTTTATTTTAAAGAATTATATGTTAACCACTTAAGCCCCGGAGGATTTGGCTGCTCAAAGACCAGGCCCTATTTTGCGATTCGGCACTAGGTGACTTTAACGGACAATTGCGCGGTCGTGCAACGCTTTACCCAAATGAAGTTGACGTCCTTTTTTTTCCCACAAACAGAGCTTTCGTTTGGTGGTATTTGATCACCTGTGCGATTTTTATTTTTTGCGCTATAAATAAAAAAAGAGCGTCAATTTTGAAAAAATAACAATATTTTTCAAATTTTTTTATATGAAATTCTCAAAAAAAAATGTAAAAATCAAAATTATTTTACATTTTAGGCCAATTTGTTTTTTGCTACATATTTTTGGTAAAAAAAAAAATCACAAAAAGCGTTTTTGGATTGGTTTGCGCAAAAGTTATTGCGTTTACTATCTACGGGAATGATTAATGTAATTTTTATTGTTTTTTTAACTAGTAATGGCGGCGATCTGCGATTTTTTTTGTGGGACTGTGACATTGCGGCGGACAGATCGGACCCCTGACTGACATTTTTGACACTTTTGGGAGTACCAGTGACATTAATACAGTAATTAGTGCTATAAATATGCACTGTTACTGTAAAAATGACACTGGCGGGGAAGGGGTTAACTTTATTGGTGATCAGTGGGTTAAATGTATCCCTAGGGGCGTGATTCTAACTTTGGGGGGGCGTGGCTTGTGATGTAACCACAGAGACATACGATCCTACATAGCAGGATCGTATAGTCTCTGCCCTTACATCAGGGAGAATGACAGACGGCTGTGTTTACATCAGCCGTCTGCCTTTCTTCCTCTCCTGCAGGAGATCGCGAGTGACCGGTGGACATGAGAGCTGCTTATCAGCTTTCCTCTACTCATGTGCTGTCAGCGTGAATAGAAAAATGCCGATAAACTGCACTTCCTATTTACACTGTGATCAGCTGCGATTTGACACAGCTAATCACATGGTAAAGAGCCTGCGTCATAGGTTCTTTACTGTGATCGGAGATGCGATGTGTCTGGGCGACACACCGCACCACATATCACCACACTGTGCACCCCGTGGCTTGTTCTGACGGACGTCAGAACAATGAAACCCCTGCCCCGCTGTAATTTTTGCTATAGGCCGGACAAGAAGATGTTAAAGTGAAGCTGTACTTTGGTTATGCAGGCTGCATATACTTACTGTATCATTTGCTGCTCTCTGACTGTTTCAATCAGCCACCTGGAGTAAAAGGAACAGCATGTTAGACTCCCCTGATGCAGCACTGATTGGCCCAGCACTATCTCATGGTTGAGTTTCTCCATATGTCCTTCTGTTCCTAGTGTTAAAGGGAACAATGGGGGTTCAAAGAAAAGGTAAATATATATATAGGACAAGAGGGAGAGGCGCCTCTAAGTGTAGACTTTAAGCAATTTATTCCAAAGTAAAACATAGGCAACTCACATGTAGGTAGGTAAAACAGGCACATCAAGGTAATAAAGCAGTCCCAGAGAACATTGGTGGACCATGCAGGATAAACCTCACTGGTCACTCAGTGGTGAATAATTACCACCAAAAGAAAGCTCTATCTGTCTAAAAAAATAATAAAAATTTTGTTTGGGTACAGCTTTTCATGACCGTCCAAATGTCATTCCAAGTCTGTAAAGGCCGGTTGTGCAGCAGATGTACACCCAAACGAGGCTTGAGGCACAGGTGGCTTAGCGGCGTGGTATGATGACGTCACCTGAATGCAACACGCAGCATTCCCGATGCGAGTATTACGGCAGCCACGCTCCTTCTTCAAAGCATTGTTACAGGGACATATCTATGGCTTATATTTACCACTAGGAAGAGGCGCTCTAAGAGCATTTTGCAAGTTATACCGAGTAAACAGCTAGTGAATTTGTCTAGGATATAATGTACAAAAACTGGATTACAGGCTAGTATTACAAGGTGTAAAAAATTTTAATTAAACAATTCAAATAAATAAAAACAGTCCATATTATTTAATAAGTGTACCTTTGTCTAGGAATAAGATGATTATGTGGAAGGTATATTTTATCCTTTTTCTCAGGCACAGACACTATCATGAGTGTATGCGTGTGTATCTATCATACATTACTTGGATCTCCTGCACATATATACACGTGTTCGGCATATATATATATATATATATATATATATATATATATATATATATATATATATATACATGTGGGCAAGACAATAAAAATGGTTATGAATAGATTTAAAACTATAAAGGCTGTTAGAAATAAATATAGCTGCGAATTATAAATAATGATGCACCAATATGTACACAATATATGTAGGTAAAATGCAGAGAAGGGGAGGGGGGATGGAGGGGAGAGAGCACACATGTATAGCATGTAAAGGCATTAGGCCAGGGTATAAATGTATACCAGAGGCATAGGAGTATACCAGAGGTATATCGCTGGGGTATAAATACATACCGATGGCACGTAGCAAGGGTATATATGTGGTAGCTAAAGCCCATACTAGATGATAATATCATCTATGAATTTTCCGAAAAAGACAATGTTGACAAAAAAAGGATTTTATCGCCAAATATAGTTGGTCTCCCAAAAGCCCATTGCCAGATTTGCAAATGATGGCGCAAAATTGGCCCCCATGGCGGTGCCCTGTAGCTGTAGGTAGAACTCTCCATCAAAGTTGAAATCGTTATGTGTGAGGCAAAACTTTGTTGCTTCCAAGATAAAAGCAGTCTGTCTGGGGTTGGGTAATGGGTCTTGGGCAAGGAAGTATTCCAAAGCCTGTAGACAAAATAGATGGGGGATGGATGTGTACAATGAGTTGATATCCAGAGAGAGCCACACATAGGTGGTCTCCCACCGATAGGGGGACAGCAACTCCAAGAGATGTGTATCATCTCTAATGTAGGATTGAATTTGATGGACAACTGGTTGTAGATATTGGTCAATATATTGGCTAAAACCCGTGGTGATACTGTTCATGGCTGCCACTATTGGTCTCCCCGGGGGAGTTATTTGATTTTTGTGTATTTTGGGGAGATGATAAAAATACCGGGTCTGGTAAACATCTTTGTGGAAAAAAGAGACCTCTGACTTGTTTAGGACTTAATTTTCTAATGCTTATTTGTCTAGTAGTTCAGCTTCTCGAGTGAACTCAGTTATAGGGTCTTTTTTAAAATTTTTGGTATACTGTGTTGTTTGATAGAAATCTATTGGCTTCTCTAGGTAAGGGCCTTTGGCGTGTGAAGGATAAAAGATAGACCTGGGTTTAAGGGATGAGTAAGCTATAGGTGGAGAGGTGGCCGATGCTGTGTAAACAAACTCAGGGAGCCATCCTCTGTGGATAAAGTGGCTAAGGTGTGCATGATATGAGTGTCAAAATCAAAGACAATGGGGAGGGGAAGGAGGAGTATTATTTTTTTCTTGTTTTTGATGGAAATATTTGTAAATATCTAAATAAGTGTTACGTTTCTGATGTGTCTATTGAGATCTTTGACTAATAGAAAGGGATTCGGCCTATTAAAAGGTAAGTATATATATGACTGCTGATGGGGAAATGGCATTGCAGACTAAGAAAAGCAATGAGTGAATCACACAAGCATCAATGGGATCTAGGGAATTTGCAGTGCATTCCCATTCACGTGAATGGTTTTCGTATTCAGCAGGGAAGCTAAATGCTATGGGGGGGGGGTCATTTTTGCAATTCTAATGAGTCCTGAGGAATAATAAGGGGGTGAACAGGAATGCATTTGATGGGATAATATATATTTTTTACATTTAAGGTTTTTATTTTAACTTATATCATATTAATATTATATGTCACACTTTGATCTACATATAAATTAAAGATTCTAGTCCAGACTGGATCTTTGTTGTTCAAGTATTTAGATAAATGCCTGAACAGTTACGCATTTAGTATGAACCGAACATCATGTACAATAGCGGTAGCACTACCATTTATACAGTATACATGAGAGCTTCTCACTGTCAGTGGTTGCTAAGGATGCCCGCAGGTGCAGGCATAACCAGTGACATCACTATCTCCATTCACTTACATGGCCATAAATATGTATGAATCTGAAAATGACCTTACTGACAAAACATGGCCATGTCCATATTTGGTCAGTAATGTAACTACATCCCCGCCCCTTGTATGTAAACCTAATGAAGACACTGGATAGCTGTCATGTGCAATGCAAGCGGAAAGGTCTGTGTATCAACTTTTTTCCCTTCAACAATCAGTGGGAAATATTCATTGCGGTTGGTACTGGATTAACAATGCTGGATTTTTTCATTTTTCGGGTTTTCGGGGGGGGGGGGGGGGGGGTTTAATAATGGACTTGTTGGGGGGGGGCGTGGTCGCTGTGTAGCTGCATGGACGTCTGAGCCCACAGCTCCGCCAGACCGGGGAGGAAATCGACATACATCGGCGTCCCAACGTTCTTTACAGCTCCCTTTTTCGGGCCAAACGGTATAGGGGGAGATCCATCTTCATCTCCGATGGCTAGGAAGAAGAAGGACACCGGCCATCCGCGACAACTTCAGCACTTCTTTATGGCCCAGGAGAAGCAGCGCAGCCAAAATGGCGGCGGCGGCGGATCTCCGGTCTCATCCAGCGGGTCTTCTCAGCCTTCGCCCAGCCCTCCACCACCCTCGGCACAGAAGGCAGGACAGCCTCGGTCTCCGGCGGCATCCATTCCACTATCGAGGAGCCCAGTGAAGAGCAAGCCTCGGCTGTTGGAGGACTCACATGCGGTGGAGGTAAGCCACGGAGGACACTCCTCTATGGACTCCACAAGGGAGCTGTCTCCCAACATAGACACATTCCCCACGAGTGAGCGCCCGGTCTCTGAACCTAGGCTTAAGGACATGATGATGTCCCTGCGGGCCTCCATGCACGCAGATCTCATGGAGTGCGTCCGCTCCTTCAAGGTGGAGGTGCAGGCCTTAGGCGGCCGCATGGACAAAGTGGAGACCAAGATGGGGGAGTTTTCTGCCTCTCACAACAAACTCATTGACTCTCACTATAGCCATGAAGATGAAATAGAGCAGTTGAAATCTAAAATCGCAGACATGGAGGACAGCTCTAGGCGGAACAATGTGAAGCTTAGGGGGGTCCCAGAATCCGTGCACCCCGGGGACTTAGATCAGTACGCAAGGGACCTAATTCTGTCTGTTCTCCCAAATACCCCCTTATCTGAACTTATCATCGACAGAATACATCGTCTCCCTAAGCCCTCATATCTGCCGGATGATGTGCCTCGTGATGTCATCATGAGGGTTCATTTCTACCATGTTAAAGACAATCTGATGTCTGCATTTAGGAAGAAAACCCTAATATCAGAACCCTACTCTAGGATCCAACTATTTGCCGATCTATCGCAACACACGTTGCAGAAAAGGCGGGCTCTGCACCCGCTCACTAAAATCCTGAGAAACCATTCTATTATCTACAGATGGGGATTTCCGGTGAAGCTCAATATCACATACAACAACAAGGCGCATGTAGTCTCATCCATACAGGAGGGCCTGAACCTGCTGCAGTCATGGAACATACTACCCGAGCAGGGCTCTGCCCCACAGGAATCCTCAGGCCGTATCTCCCCGCTATCTGAGGAATGGCACACCATCTCTCACAAGAAGAAGGGGAAAAAAGCATCTAAGGGATTGCCGTCTCCAGCCCAATCCAACAGATCCCCTCCCTGAGTCTGGTTACCATGACCGCCTACTACCCCCCGATAACATGTGCAGTATACCTGCTCACGAGTTCATTCTCTCTTTTTTACACTTACCTTGCGAATACCAAGTTTGTTCTTTTACTTCGTTGTTCTTTTTCTTTGTTTTTGTTTTTGTTGTTGGTCAGCAGCACCGTCAAGCAGCACCTGAAATTTGCGGAATCATTCCTGGAAACCATGAACCTTCGCTTTCCTACGCTGTGGGTACAACCCTGGAGGCCCTCTCCGCTACCCCTCAAATGTGAGTACGGATCAGGTAATGAGCTCAGCCTCTTTATGTTTACAACATGACCATCTCCATCACTTCTTTGAATGTCCATGGCCTCAACCATCCGGCCAAGAGGACCTCTATGTGGAAGGAGGCTCTGCAGCTTAAAAGTGATCTTCTTTGCATCCAAGAGACCCACTTCCAGCATTCTCACCACCCTAATGTGTCCCACAGGAGTTTCACACACATTTTCATGGCCTCGGCCCCACAGAAACGTAAGGGTGTGCTTATCGCAATCCGAGACACTGTTGCCTTTACCTTGCACAAACTCTTGGTGGATCCCAACGGCCGCTACGTACTGTTGCAATGTGAATTGAAAAATGTCCCATTTACAGTACTCAACGCATACGCCCCTAACACCCGCCAGCTGCGTTTTTGGAGGAAAATGTTCCATATGTTGGATAAGCATAAATATGGCTCTGTGGTGGTTTGCGGAGATTTTAATCTGAAAGCGGACCCCAACTTAGACATCTCCTTCACCCCTAGACGCCCACCTCCCGCTCTGCAGACACTTTTCTCTGAGGCGGACCTATTTGACACCTGGAGGTGCCTACATCCGGGCGAACATGACTATTCCTTTCACTCACATAGGCACAATGCATACTCCCGCATTGATATGATATTGACTGACAAACATCTACTACAGACTGTTCAGAGCTCGAATATTCATAACATCACGTGGTCTGATCACGCCCCGGTGACTATTGCTTTACATGAATCACGATCTCCGGGCCCTGCATACTTATGGCGGGCAAACAGTCAGGTCTTAGAGTCTCCCCAACTTGCCTCCCAGATTCAGCGGCATTTTGAGGAGTACTTTAAGCACAATGTGGGGTCGGTGGATGACCCGACAATATTGTGGTGTGCCCACAAGGCCTTTATGCGGGGTGTTCTTATTAAAATGTGTGCTCAACTTAAGAGGCAGAGGGCACGGCGCCTAGACAAGCTCCTGGCTGAGATCTCACGTCTGGAACCCCTCAATAAAACGTCCCCATCTCCGCAATTGGCCCAACAGTTGAGGGACCATAGATCCAACTTGAGGGATTTTTTGGTAGAACAACAAGATAAATATTATAGGGCTCTTAAGCTGTCACATTACTCGGCTGGAAATAAGGCAGGGAAGCTGTTAGCTAACAAACTGAGGGCCAAGCGCATCAAAAATAGAATAGCTTACCTCATAAACCCTACTACTAACACTAAAATTACTAATCCTCAAGAAATAGCTGACTCTTTTGCCAGCTACTATGAGTCCTTATATAATCTCAAAAACTACCCTGATACACCCCAGCCGACAGAGACAATCATATCCTCTTTTCTGGACTCTGTTCACCTGCCACTTCTC
Source organism: Pelophylax lessonae (assembly GCF_965119305.1). Taxonomy (NCBI): domain Eukaryota; kingdom Metazoa; phylum Chordata; class Amphibia; order Anura; family Ranidae; genus Pelophylax; species Pelophylax lessonae. The sequence goes on along the minus strand of NC_138770.1, from coordinate 401,862,984 downwards.
ACTGCCTCTCAACTGCAAGCTCTCAATGCCCCGATATCCGCGGTTGAGGTGGAACGGGCCATTCGTACACTACCAACAGGGAAATCTCCAGGACCCGATGGTCTCCCCAATCTTTATTATAAAAAATTCATGTCGACCCTCAGCCCACACTTAGCCAGGATGTTCGCGGCCGCGGTGTCCTCTGCCTCTCTGCCTAGTGAACTGCTTCAAGCATATGTGGTCACATTGCCCAAGCCGGGCAAAGAACCTACTTCTCCTCCTAATTTTAGACCAATATCGTTACTGAACACTGACGTGAAATTGTATGCTAAGGTACTGGCCCTTAGACTTCACCCTATCTTACCTGACCTCATCAATCCAGACCAGTCGGGTTTTGTCAGAGGCCGCCAGGCCTCAGATGCTACTAGGAGGGTCATAGGGCTGGTGGATAGAGCTGGATCCGGTCGGGTGCCTTCTCTGCTGCTCTCATTGGATGCGGAGAAGGCGTTCGACCGGGTCCACTGGACATATATGACTCGAGTATTACAGAAATTTGGGTTTCAAGGTCCCATCCTACACGCAATACTGGCACTGTATTCCAACCCCTCAGCGAAGGTTTACTCCTCAAACATGCTTTCACGGTCCTTCTCCATCACGAACGGGACGAGGCAGGGCTGCCCACTGTCGCCTTCTATTTTTAATTTGCTCATTGAGCCCTTGGCAGGGGCGGTTCGATCTTCCGTGAATATCAAGAGCGGTCGCTGGCGGCTACACATTCCTTGTTGCAACAATTCAGCTTAGCCTCTTACTACAAGGCCAACTTTACAAAATCTTTGATTTTACCGATAGGTATGCCCCAGAACCTATGCCAAAAAATTACAAAACTTGTACCCCTATACTTGGAAACAACGTAGCATCCCGTACTTGGGAATTCAGCTAACTCCCAAAGTGGACCTATTGGCTGACGCTAATTTCCCACCTCTAGTTGTCAAAATTAAACAGGAATGCCGCAAATTCTCAAACACAGAACTTACCTGGTCGGGCCGCCTTGCCTCGTTCAAAATGATCCTTTTACCCCAGATTTTATATCTGTTTCGGACCTTAGTGATCCCGGTACCCCAGAAAATCCTGGCATCCCTACAGGCAGCACTCAAGGGGCTGGTGTGGAAGGGCAAGAGACCGAGGAGCGCCCACTCCTTTTTGATTAAGCGCTGGTCTGCAGGGGGCGTGGGCATGATCGACGTCAAAGACTACCTTTTGGCCTCACATTTGGCCCAATTAACACACTGGGTGACCCCAACGTCCCCAACGGTGTGGAGCAATATGGAAGCTGAAATTTGCTCCCCCCTCCCCCTGCGGACGGTGCTTCTGGTGGATATATGGCGTCCGAGAACACTGAAAGCGATCCCCATTTCGATCCAGGCCTCCCTTATGGCCTGGCGCGCGTTCACGGCTCGCCCGCTCCAACCCCCCTTGACGGTGAGAGTCCCGATCCCGATGGGCGTGTTGGAGCAAGTCATTCCTCACGCCTCACTTAGAACCTGGGTTAACAAAGGTATACTTACTGTAGACCATATCCTGTCAGGGGATGTTTTGAAACCATTTGCTCGCCTACAGTAAGAACATTCGCTCCCTTCCACCGAATATTACCTGTACCTTAGGATATCCCATTTCCTCTGCTCCTTAACATCACCCCATATCTATATACCGGCCCAAGGTTGGAAGTTCCTAATGGGTAACCTACGCTCGGTCAAGGGAACCTCCCTTTTTTACAACTTCCTCCAAAGCAAAATGGAGTATTGTAAAACTGTCCCTTTTGTGAAATGGGAGAAGGACCTAGATGATACGTTTACTGACAAGCAATGGCAAGCAGCTTTTCGGTCTATTCGACAATCCTCTTCGTGCACCAACCACTGGGAATTGTGACAGAAGATATACTTGAGATGGTATCTCACACCATACAGATTATCTAAATTTGTACCCGACTATTCACCCCTGTGCTGGAGAGGATGTGGTGAGGTTGCCCACCTAACTCATGTGTTCTGGTCATGTAGACACCTAAAAAGTTTCTGGAACAGACTGTTCTCCATAATATCTAGAATCACGGGGGTGCTGACCCGCCCCTCCCCAGCACTAGCAATATTGAACATAGGGATTGAAACATTTCCCATGGATAGCGGCACTGTGGTAACGCACATTCTACTGGCGGCCCGGAGCCTCATAACTAGACAGTGGAAATCCAATGTAACGCCCACCACCTCGGAGGTTATAGCGTTAGTCAAAACCAATTACAATTATGAAAGGCTGCTTGCCTACAAGTCAGGCCATGGTACCAGATTTGATAAAGCTTGGACCAGGTGGTCCTCGTGGTTTCCGGATAAGTAATGCTATATGTGATTTATGTGAATACTGAAAACGAATGATGCTCTGCTGACCCATTGTTGCTTTATTTTTCTGTCGTTATTGTACATATGTCCCTTATGCACTTGTGAGTTCTCATGAGTAGTCACACCTGAGCATCCACAGCATCTCTCCCCTCAGCTCACAGCTCTTGCCCTTCCTTCCTTCTGTACTTCACACCCTCTCTGCACACCTCCTTCCTCTTCTCCCCGTCCTCCCTCCCCTCCCCCCTCCCCTCAATGATATTGTTCCCCCCTCTCAACTCCCATGTTCCCTTCCCTCCTTGCTCTCCGCTATCTCCTCTCTCAGGCTCCTTCCCCTCCCCCCCCTCCCTCCCCCCTCTCCCTCTTCCGTTCCTCCCTTCTCCCTTCTCCTTCCACCCCCCTCCCCTCTCCCGATACTCTTTCCCCTTTACCCCTATTTTATTCTTCCCCTTTTCTTTCCTTCCTTCTCTACCCTCTTTCCTTGCCCTTCTTCCTTCTCTTCCCCCCTCTTCTTCTTCCTATATCTTCCTCTCCCCCTCCTCCCCCCCCCATATCCTATCTCCTCCTCCCTTCCCCCCCTGGCCCTTCCTCCACTCTCTTCCTACCTATTCCTCTCTTCATATCTCCTCATCTATTCTTATACCCGACTCTCTTCCTCCATCTCGGGAGCTCTGAGCAACCCCTTTTATTGTATTTACACTCTGGACTAGGGGTGAGGTGCTCCCTAATTTGCAAGTTGTGTAAGATTAATTTCTTTACTAAGTGGCATACTTGAAACTCTAATTACTGTTAATGTTTCCGCTACAACTGACATTTGCTGTACTCGCTGTGTTGACTTATGAAATGACATATGTTATGTTTGTATTCTTTTAAAACTTAATAAAAAATTTAATGGAAAAAAAAATAATGGACTTGTCATATATGTGTGTGTGTTTATTTACAACTGAATGTTTTGTGAATGAGTAGAGGTATGTGGTAAGGAAGATATCTGGGGATCCCTTAATGGGACTTCCAGATTTCGATAAGTCCCCCTGTACACCCTCAACCACAGAGCTACAGTTGTGGGGAAGAGGCCCTTGTTTTTATCAACATGGGTTCCCTACATGTGGCCAGGTATGGTTCAGGGAGGTGATGACTGCACTCCCCCTTCCTGACTTGTGTGCTTGGAATAAGAATCTCATGTAAGTTTGGGAGGTACACCGTACCATTTCTTTTTTATTATTATTTTTGTCTGGGGTTCCTCTTTGAAATACATACTAGATCCAAAGGTTCTGGTATTGATTTTGAAGGACCCCATGCTTTTTTTTTTTTTTGTGGACTTCCCTAAAATCCATAAGGGTCTGGTATTGATTTTAGGATGAGCCCCATGTCGTCTTTTTTTTGTTTTTTTTTCATGACCACCCCCCCACCCATTAAAAAAAAATAAACAAAAAACAATATCAACATAGGGTCCGGTATCGGATTATGGGGTGGGGCATGTCATTTTTTAACAGGTTTTTTACACTAGATTTGAGTTTTCATCCATAATATTGATGAAATGTGAACTAACGGTATTTTAAATGCCTCTTTTATTTTTAAATGTCACTTTTGCTTTGATACTTTATTTACATGGTAGAAATTCACCACTTTAGAGACAGGATCCCCCCCAAGCAAGTTTTTATTAAAGTAAAAATGCATTTGTTGCACTTTCAGGATTATTAAATGCACTGCCCCCCAAAAAAAAGTATTTTCTAGTATTTTTTTTTTTTTGGGATTTATTATATTTTTTTTTCAGTAAAATTGAAATTTCAACATGTAAAAAATATTAGATTTTCATATTCCCTAATGTAACTCTGCTGGTTTCAAATCAAAGTAGGACAGTTTTGACAATACTTTTGTTGTAAACTATTCACCTGTCAACCTTTCCACCCAAATGTCATATCTGACCTGAGGCTTCCCAAAACTGCATAGGTTAAGTCATGTTGGAATTTTGTCATTTCTGAGAACTACATAAAATAACTTCATTAGAGCTGGAAGATATGTGCTCTTTTATGAACCTTTAGTAGAATTAGGCAATTGGGTAATAGCAAAAGTTAATTTAATTCAGAAAGGAATCAGAAACTCTTGAACTTTATATTCAGCTTTTTTTTCTCCTTTTAAATTAGGTAGTGAAACATGCAGTGCACATATGCGGAATACACGTACTAGTTTGTCGTTTGATGATAATACTAAAAGACATAAATGTGCTGTAATCCCTTTGTTCCTTGCTGTTTGTGGGCCATTTCCCACCTGGTCCACAGTCCTATCCTTTGGCTGCTAAAGCAACTTAGTTTGGTTGCACAATAGTTGTCCATTAAATCCACTATCTAAAGGACTGATCGAAAAAACGTACAGATTCCAACATCCAAACAAGCAGGGTGGATGGAGGAATCCTCCCTGTTGCGCTATTGTATCCTGACAGCAGGGACTCCTCTGATTTCAGAATACACTGATCAGCGCTGCAGTCAGCTGATCAATAAATGTTTTCCAAGGCAGACCATATATTATGCAACTTTGTTTCCTTCAACCACAGACTCGATTCCCCCATCAACATTTAGTGCTGATGGGGGAGTCCCTCCCCTGCGCTATTGTTTCCTGACAGCGGGAGGTTTCCCAGTCATCAGAATACAATTCGATACAGTAGATATGGAGAAATGAATGCCCAGGTCCAAATAGCTTCATTTGTACAACACACGAGAAACTGAGAAGGTGTTCCCACTTGTTAACCCTTTCCTATAGCAAACTATTGCTTCTAAAATGGGGATTCTTTGTTTTCATTTATTACAATACATATTCAACTGTTCAATACTACATATAAACAACTATATAACTACACATATTATTATCCAAAAGTGCAATACAATAATCTTGAAAAAAAATGTTAACATAAATATAATTATTTCAGTGAATAAACTTTGTATAAAATTGTATACATTAACAACAATATATGTGTAAAGTAATTTGTAAATTGACGGCGCTACAAACTGTAAGTACCTGTGTTAAATAAAAAAATAAAAAATAAACAATCAGTATTCTTGTGATTCTTAAAGAAGAGCTCAAGGCTTCTTCTTTAGAATCAAATAAAAGTCAACAGCTAGGCACATGCGTGGCTTCCATCAATGGTGAACACACATAGCATGAGTGAGCTCCGGTCCGGCTTCGCTTTCATCGGCCCCTGCTCTGCACCAATAGCCTACACAAGCTCCAGGGGTAAGGGACTCAACCCCACACAGAGCCTGCGCATCTCATGGTGAAGATCGGGTATTAAAAACCCATCCCCCGCTCCCATTCTGAGCAGCGGCCTACATCAAACATGTACCGCTTCCTGACTAGGCCGACATCCCCGGTCTCGATTTCGCAGGCCGCCCAGGCCAAACAGGATCTTGCTGACGCGATGAAGGAGACCCATCCACAGATATTCCCTTTCTTTACAGCTCCTTGCTACACAGACTCTTTTAACCCCTGAGCTGCTGGATGTAAAGCTCCAGGCCCTTCTACACCAACTGACTCACAATATAGCTCAGAAGGTTGGGCAGATATCCCAGGAACTGCATGGGGAAATTGACCAGCTAGAGGGGCGTATTGATATGCTGGAGACCAAGTTTGATGACATGATTCAATATGCCCATGCTCTGGAGGAAGAAAAGTCTTCCCTTAAACATGCTGTGTTCCAACTTCAGCTGCATCAAGAAGACCTTGAAAACAGAGAAAGATGACAAAACCTGCGCATACGAGGTGTCTCGGAAAATGTGAGTGACAATAATATATACGACTGTACCTTCTAGGCATATTCAATACACTCGAACCTGATGTAGCGGACATAGATTGGTGCCTAGATAGAGCTCATAAGTCCCTTGCTTCTAAATCCCCTGCTGGAGCTAGGCCAAGAGACATTGTGCTACATTTCCACTACTATGACAGCAAAGAAACCCTCACTATGGCCACTCGCAATCGCTCACACATTGAATATAAAGGAGACAGGATAAAGATCTTTAGTGACCTTTCTCCTATCAGACGCTCTCTAAAATCGGTCACCATTCACCTCCAATCCCACAAGATCCCTTATTACTGGGATTTCCCATTTCACCTGAGTGTCATGAAAGATGGTGTCCAACATGTTCTTCATGATCTTCAAGAGGGGGATGCCTTCCTCCAGAACCTAGGCCTTTCCCCACTTCCAGCTGAGGACCTGCTATCTCCACCCTTGATACCAATGGCTCCATCTGCTCCATCTAGGATTTGAATACCAGCCAAGAGCAGAGGGAGAAGACCCTCCTCCACCCCCCAAAGCTCTTACCTTGCTTGACAACTGACCTGAACCCTTCCTGGTTAATTTTTCTTTGCATCCTCCACATGGTCTCAGTACAATTTTGTTTCTCATATGGGTTTGCTACACCTCCTTGGTTGTTCCTGGCCTGTAGAGGAGTTCTACACCACCCTCTGTCCTTCACTGAGGTGAAGATTTCTATTTAGGTTACTGTTTGAAGATTTTTCTTTTTTTCACTGTTTTTACTCAGTTGTTGTGGGGTCTCTTACTTGCTCCTACAAGCTAAAAGCGAAGCACGGACCCCTCATCCCGGTTTTCCAGGGAGCCTCAAGGTTTCCCTCCAAACTCTAAGGCTATGGCCCTGGCTTCCTGAGATGCAGTTACCTCTCAGGCTTATGACTATTGTTTTTTTCTCTTTTTTTATGGCCAAATAGGCCTTTGATTTACATGCTATGTATGCTTTATTGAACTATTTTATGTAGTTTTTCATAACGTTTGCATCCACTTTGATTTATGTTCTCAACTGTCATCATACACCATTTGGGGTAAACCCCGTATTGTTATGCTTATGTAAGCTGATTATTAGCTGGGGTTTATAGCTTTAAAAATTCTGTCATATAATGTAAAAGGTCTAAACTCCATCAAAAAACGTTGGCTGGCACTTAAAGAATTTAGTGCCTCTGGGGCAGTAGTGGTACTGGTTCAGGAGACACATTTCCGATCTAGGAGCTCTTTTAAATTTGCATCCAAACATTTTCCTCTTTCCTACGTGGCATCTGACTCATCTGGCCTAGCTGGGGTGGCAATACTGATTAAACGCTCTTGTCCTCTCCAGATCCAGTCATCTCCCCTAGACCCCAATGGTCAATATGGTATCCTGACCTGTGATTACCTGTCCACTACATTTACGCTGATGAATACTGTATATATATGCACCTAACACTGGTCAGATAAAGTTCCTCAATGAGGTTTTTGAAGTGTTACAGCATTTCACCCAACCTTTTACAATAGTAGGAGGAGATTTCAATGTTGTTTTTTCTCCCACATGTGACAGAAGGTCCTTGTTCCAATCTGACTCTCTCTCCTCGAAAAAAATCCCTGGCCACATCTTTTCATACGTTGATCCGGGCTCACCACCTTTTTGACACTTGGAGAATCAAACACCCTACCGGTAGGCAGTTTTCCTTTTGATCTCTACCTCACAAAATGTTCTCCAGGTTAGATTACTTTTTTGTTTCAGCCCCCCTTTTACCTAACATTTTAACACCCGATCTTGGTCTGATTACCAGATAGACCTTACATTATCATCAACCTTCCCTAAAAAAAATGTCATTGGCAACTTAATGAATCACTGATTAATTAGACAGACACTAAAGAGAAACTCTCTCCGTCTCTGACTGAGTTTTTTCAACTAAATGAGGGGTCTGTATTGAACTCATCCACATTGTGCGAGGCACACAAGGCCTACTTCTGAGGACAGTGCATCTCTAAGGAATCTTGCCTTAAAAAAGATGTATGCTCAAAAAAAATCCTTGTTGGCTAAGGTGAAATCTGCGGAGCGTCTCCTTGTGCTCTCTCCCACGGTGGATCATCTTCGAACTGAGACCTCCTTGCATATACAATAAAATAAAAATTCTATGAATATTCTAACAAGTTTCAAGACTTACTCTATGCCCCTTTCATTCTTTTCTTGACTTCCTATTGTTATCTGATGGTACGCCCACACATTGACCCCAGTCTATGACTAAGGCGTTTGGTGAGTTCTATAGCAAATTTTATAATTGTTTAACCCCAGCGCACCACCCTCCCTTTAAACAAGAGACCTTTGACACATTTTTAGTAGACGTACATATGCCCAAATTGTCCACCAATGATCTCCAGAAATTGGATGCTTCCATTACTATGGAAGAACTTACTGCTGTTGTCAAGCGACTACCTACCCATACATCTCCCGGTCCAGATGGACTCCCATATTCTTATCATAAAATATATCTCCATATTCTTACACCCCACTTGCTGACCCTTTATAATTCTCTTCTTCAGGGAAAGGTCCCCCAGTCATCTTTTGTACATTCTTATATTATGGTTATACCGAAATCTGGCAAGGACCCATCCATCCCTGATAACTACAGACCAATTGCACTCCTTAACTCAGACTACAAGGCCTTTACCAAGATTCTGGCTAATCACCTATCCCAACTGTTCTTCAAACTCATTGATAAAGACCAGGTGGGATTTGTTCCAGCTAGACAAGCAGGGGACAATACTAGGCGCACCATAGACCTTATTGATATGTTAAATAGTGATGTACCGAACTGTTCGCCGGCGGACATTTCCCGGCGAACTTAGCATGTTCGCGTTCGCCACTGCGGGCAAACATATGCGATGTTCGGTCCGCCTCCTATACATCATCATTGAGGCAAACTTTGACCCTGAACCTCACAGTCAGCAGACACATTCCAGGCCAATCAGCATACCTCCCTCCCACACCCTCCCACCTCCTATAAATAAGCAAGGGCAGCTTGCTGATCTTAGATCATTTCTGAAGCAGTGTGTTACTGAGAGCAGGGAAAGTGCTGCTGCTGCTGCTGTTATAGCTAGGGACAGTTAGTCAGTGTTCCCGGTCTTGTTGCTAGGGCTGGTTTTTGAGTTTTTTTTTGGATATATATATATATATCTATTGTCCCCGAAAAGCCCTTTTGAGGGCTGGTATTTGTGTAATTTTTTTGCTCTGTGATATATATATATATATATATATATATTGTCCCCAAAAGCCCTTTTGAGGGCTGGTATTTGAGTATTTTTATATATATATATATATATATATATATATATAAATATATCTATATCTATATCTATATCTATATCTATTGTGCACTGCAGTTACCTGCCCGCTGTGTGTGAAAGGCCACAGACCCACCACAGACTGTACTGTGTGCACACCACACTCATTTTGGGTGGCACAGGCAGAGTACCTTGCATTTTAAAAAATATTTTTTTTTTCCTCTGTCATAATTGCAGTGAGTGCTGTGTCAGGTCCACAGAGTGTACTGTACCCACTGCAGTGCACTGCCCACCACTGATATATATACGGTGGCACAGCATCTTGTTGCAAATTGAAAAAAATATATATTTTTTATTATTGCAGTTGCCTGGGCTGCCAGTGACTGTCAGGTCCACAGAGTGTACTGTGCCCACTGCAGTGCCACTGCGTGCCCACCCACCACTGATATATATATACGGTGGCACAGTAGCTTGCAAATTAAATATATATATTTTTTTTATAATTGCAGTTGCCTGGGTGCCAGTGACTGTCAGGTCCACAGAGTGTACTGTGCCCACTGCAGTGCCACTGCCCACCCACCACTGATATATACGGTGGCAGGCATGACTTTTTTTGGATTAGTGTCTGGGGGGGGGGTCTAAAAAGCGTACCTGTGAAGTTTCAGCTCTGTAGCATGTCCAGAACCAGAAAAAAAAGATCATATAGGTGTAAAAGGGGTTCCCACCATCCCTGCTCTACTGAAAAATGATCTTTTTTTCTGGTTCTGGACATGCTACAGGGCTGACAATTCACAGGTACACTTTTTAGACCCCCCAGACACTAAATCACACACAAAAAAAAAAGTTCTTGAAAATTGGAAAATTGTCATTTTTGATAGCGAGCCAACTATTGAAAAAATAAAAAAACAAAACTTAAAAAAAAAAAATTCTTTGGATTTAGTGTCTGGGGGGTCTAAAAGGTGTACCTGTGAAGTTTCAGCTCTGTAGCATGCCCAGAACCTAGAAAAAAAAGATCATATAGTTATAAAAAGGAGGGTTCCCACCATCCCTGCTCTACTGAAAAATGATCTTTTTTTCTGGTTCTTGACATGCTATAGTGCTGAAACTTCACAGGTACTCTTTTTAGACCCCCCCCCCCCTCAGACACTAAATCACACACAAAAAAAAGTTCTTAAAAATTGTCATTTTTGATAGGGAGACAATTATTGAAAAAATAAAAAAAAAAACTTAAAAAAAAAATAAATAATTTCTTTGGATTTATTGTCTGGGGGGTCTAAAAAGTGTACCTGTGAAGTTTCAGCTCTGTAGCATGTCCAGAACCAGAAAAAAAATTTGAATTAGGGTTAGAGTTAGGGCTAGGGTTAGGGTCAGGGCTAAGGTTAGGGTAATTTTTAGTGCTTTGGGTTAGAGGATTAGGGTTAGAGGGGTAGGGTTACTAACTCTAACCCTAAGTATCTCACCGTAACCCTAACCCTATCGACCTAACACTAAATCTAACCCTAACCCTCTAACCATAACCCTAACCCTCTAACCATAACCCTAACCCTCTAAGCCTAGCCATAAAAATAACCCTAACCCTAAACCTAACCCTAGCCCTAACCCTAATCCTAACCCTAACCCTAACCCTAGCCCTAACCCTAACCCTAGCCCTAACCCTAACCCTAGCCCTAACCCTAGCCCTAACCCTAATTCGTAATTTGTTTCTGGTTCTGGACATGCTACAGAGCTGAAACTTCACAGGTACACTTTTTAGACCCCCCCCCCCCCCCCCAGACGCTAAATCCAAAGAAATCTTTTATTTTTATTTTTTTTAATTTTTTCAATAATTGGCTCTCTATCAAAAAGGACAATTTTTAAGAACTTTTTTTTGTGTGATTTATTGTCTGGGGGGTCTAAAAAGTGTACCTGTGAAGTTTCAGCTCTGTAGCATGTCCAGAACCAGAAAAAAAATTAGAATTAGGGTTAGGGTTAGGGTTAGGGCTAGGGTTAGGGTTAGGGCTAGGGTTAGGGTCAGGGCTAAGGTTAGGGTTATTTTTAGTGCTTAGGGTTAGAGGGTTAGGGTTAGAGGGGTAGGGGTAGGGCTACTAACTCTAACCCTAAGTACAGTGGGTACGGAAAGTATTCAGACCCCTTAAATTTTTCACTCTTTGTTATATTGCAGCCATTTGCTAAAATCATTTAAGTTCATTCTTCTTCCTCATGAATGTACACATAGCACCCCATACTGACAGAAAAACACAGAATTGTTGACATTGTTGCAGATTTATTAAAAAAGAAAAACTTAAATATCACATGGTCCTAAGTATTCAGACCCTTTGCTCAGTATTTAGTAGAAGCCCCCTTTTGATCTAATACAGCCAGGAGTCTTTTTGGGAAAGATGCAACAAGTCTTTCACACCTGGATTTGGGGATCCTCTGCCATTCCTCCTTGCAGATCCTCTCCAGTTCTGTCAGGTTGGATGGTAAACATTGGTGGACAGCCATTTTTAGGTCTCTCCAGAGATGCTCAACTGGATTTAAGTCAGGGCTCTGGCTGGGCCATTCAAGAACAGTCACGGTGTTGTTGTGAAGCCACTCCTTCGTTATTTTAGCTGTGTGCTTAGGGTCATTGTCTTGTTGGAAGGTAAACCTTCGGCCCAGTCTGAGGTCCAGAGCACTCTGGAGAAGGTTTTTGTCCAGGATATCCCTGTACTTGGCCGCATTCATCTTTCCCTCGATTGCAACCAGTCATCCTGTCCCTGCAGCTGAAAAACACCCCCACAGCATGATGCTGCCACCACCATGCTTCACTGTTGGGACTGTATTGGACAGGTGATGAGCAGTGCCTGGTTTTCTCCACACATACCGCTTAGAATTAAGGCCAAAAAGTTCTATTTTGGTCTCATCAGACTAGAGAATCTTATTTCTCACCATCTTGGAGTCCTTCAGGTGTTTTTTAGCAAACTCCATGCGGGCTTTCATGTTTCTTACATTGAGGAGAGGCTTGCAGAGATGGTTGACTTTCTACAACTTTCTCCCATCTCCTGACTGCATCTCTGGAGCTCAGCCACAGTGATCTTTGGGTTCTTCTTTACCTCTCTCACCAAGGCTCTTCTCCCCCGATAGCTCAGTTTGGCCGGACGGCCAGCTCTAGGAAGGGTTCTGGTCGTCCCAAACGTCTTCCATTTGAGGATTATGGAGGCCACTGTGTTCTTAGGAACCTTAAGTGCAGCAGAAATCTTTTTGTAACCTTGGCCAGATCTGTGCCTTGCCACAATTCTGTCTCTGAGCTCTTCAGGCAGTTCCTTTGACCTCATGATTCTCATTTGCTCTGACATGCATTGTGATCTGGAAGGTCTTATATAGACAGGTGTGTGGCTTTCCTAATCAAGTCCAATCAGTATAATCAAACACAGCTGGACTCAAATGAAGGTGTAGAACCATCTCAAGGATGATCAGAAGAAATGGAAAGCACCTGAGTTAAATATATGAGTGTCACAGCAAAGGGTCTGAATACTTAGGACCATGTGATATTTCAGTTTTTCTTTTTTAATAAATCTGCAACAATGTCAACAATTCTGTGTTTTTCTGTCAGTATGGGGTGCTATGTGTACATTCATGAGGAAGAAGAATGAACTTAAATGATTTTAGCAAATGGCTGCAATATAACAAAGAGTGAAAAATTTAAGGGGGTCTGAATACTTTCCGTACCCACTGTATCTCACCGTAACCCTAACCCTATCCCCTAACACTAAACCTAACCCTAACCCTCTAACCATAACCCTAACCCTCTAACCTTAACCCTAACCCTCTAAGCCTAGCCATAAAAATAACCCTAACCCTAGCCCTAACCCTAGCCCTAACCCTAATTGGTAATTTTTTTCTGGTTCCGGACATGCTACAGAGCTGAAACTTCACAGGTACACTTTTTAGACCCCCCCCCCCACCCAGAAGCTAAATCCAAAGAAATTTTTTTTTTTTAATTTTTCCAATAATTGGCTCTCTATCAAAAAGGACAATTTTTAAGAACTTTTTTTGTGTGATTTATTGTCTGGGGGGTCTAACCCTAGCCCTAACCCTAATTGGTAATTTTTTTTCTGGTTCCGGACATGCTACAGAGCTGAAACTTCACAGGTACACTTTTTAGACCCCCCCAGACGCTAAATCCAAAGACATTTTTTTTTTTTTCCAATAATTGGCTCTCTATCAAAAAATGACAATTTTTAAGAACTTTTTTTGTGATTCAGTGTCTGGGGGGTCTAAAAAGTGTACCTGTGAAGTTTCAGCTCTGTAGCATGTCCAGAACCAGAAAAAAAAATTAGAATTAGGGTTAGGGCTAGGGTTAGGGTTAGGGCTAGGGTTAGGGTTATTTTTAGTGCTTAGGGTTAGACGGTTAGGGTTAGAGGCGTAGGGGTAGAGTTACTAACTCTAACCCTATGTATCTCACCATAACCCTAACCCTAGCCCCTAACACTAAACCTAACCCTAACCCTTAAAGCCCAGTTCCTGTCCCATTTTGGTCGGTTCTGGTCTGTTTGCGGTAATTTGCGGTGCGTTAAACAGGGAGTTTGGTCTGTCTCTGTGAAGCGGGCGTAACCCTTACACTACCTGATCGATACAACATCATACCTGATCGTATACACACACTGGATGTTTTAAAGCACGTTATTCCAAACAATTTAGGAATGTTAGGTGATTTATGCCCTTTATGGAATAAAACCCGACTCTGCGTCAACTACGTAATTTTCCATGGGAGTTTTGCCATGGATCCCCCTCCGGCATGCCACAGTCCAGGTGTTAGTCCCCTTGAAACAACTTTTCCATCACTATTGTGGCCAGAAAGAGTCCCTGTGTTTTTTAAAATTCGCCTGTCTATTGAAGTCTATGGCGGTTCGCCCGGTTCGCCGGTTCACGAACATTTACCGAACGGCAAATTTTAGGTTCGCGACATCACTAATGTTAAATAGAGTACAACGTCCAGCATTGATTTTGAGTTTAGATGCTCAGAAAGCATTTGATTGGTTGAGCTGGCCTTCTATGATTGCAATATTATCTAAATAAGGCTCCTGAGTTCCTTTTATATCTGCTCTTAAGGCCCTTTACTCAAATCCCTCTTCCCAGGTGCAAATGTCCTCCTTTCTCTCACAGACCTTCCAGATGTCCAATGGCACCAGGCAGGGATGTCCGCTGTCGCCTTTTCTTTTTATTTTATGTCTTTAGCCTCTGGCTGCTACCATTCATTCCCATCCGGACATCTGGGGTGTCCCTTTGAGACAGAGAGAGTACAAATTATCTTTCTTTGTGGATGATATTCTGCTGACTCTGACACACTCACTTGTTTCTTTACCTTCATTACATACTCTCCTGACCCAATTTGGCTCTTTGGTTAAAAAATAAACACTTCCAAAACAGAAGCTCTACCTCTTCATAGTCCCTGGAAGCTTTGACATCCTTGCAACAGACCTATTCATATGGTGTCTAGTGATGTCGCGAACCTAAAATTCGCCGTTCGCGAACGGCGAACGCGAACATCGGCAAATGTTCGCGAACCGGGCGAACCGCCATAGAGTTCAATAGGCAGGCGAATTTTAAAACACACAGGGACTCTTTCTGGCCACAATAGTGTTGGAAAAGTTGTTTCAAGGGGACTAACACCTGGACTGTGGCATGCCGGAGGGGGATCCATGGCAAAACTCCCATGGAAAATTGCGTAGTTGACGCAGAGTTAGGGCATAAATCACCTAACATTCCTAAATTGTTTGGAATAACGTGCTTTAAAACATCCAGTGTGTGAATACGATCAGGTATAATGTTTTATCGGTCAAGTAGTGTAAGGGTTACGCCCGCTTCACAGTGACAGACCAAACTCTGACAGACCAAACTCCCCGTTTAACAACAGTCAGTCAGTCCATTTGCACAACCGCAAACTCCCCATTTGCTCAAGGTTGGATACCAAGCTAGCCATGTCCCGTTCCTTGTCCTCACTGACATCATTGAAGGTCTCTTCCTCCACCCAGCCACGTACAACACCAAGGGTCCCCGAAAGGTGACAACAAGCCCCCTGGGACGCCTGCTGTGGCTGGTATTCCACCTCCTCAAAGCCACCTTCCTCCTCTGACTTCTCTTCTTCAGACTCCTCTCTCTGCGTTGCCACAGGTCCAGCAATTGACAACGACAAGGCTGCTTCTGGTGGTGATGGGGAGTGGACCACAACTCTTCCTCTTCATGCTCATCTACAGCCTGATCCAGTACTCTTCGCAGGGCACGCTCCAGAAAAAACGCATATGGGATGAGGTCGATGATGTTGCCTTGGGTTCGACTGACCACCAGGGTTGTCACCTCCACAAAAGGACGCATGAGCCTACAGCCATTGTTCATGAGCATTCAGTAACGCGGCCAAAAAATACCCAGCTCCGCAGAAAGAATGAAAGAAAATTAATGTTTTTTCTATGAAAAATTATCCTGCGGATCGCTTTTGGTCTGTTCACAATGAAGCAACGACCTTATCATCTGGGGTGTGCCAACACACTCCTAGAGGTGATCGCTTCATTGTGATATGCAAGCCCCTTCACCACGACAAGGTAACGATCACGAAAGGGAATTGACACATGTATGTGCCTTTTTTTTGGTTTTTTGTTTTTTTGCAGCCACAGAGGCCAGAAAAATTAGGCATGTACACATGCATGAAAAAGCAGGTATTGTTGCAGCCGCTGCTGTAGCAGCGGCCTGAAAAATTGAGGTTTTCAAGGCAGAAAGTGCACTAAAACATTGCGGCTTGAACCGTAGTTGGTGGCGGAGACGTCACGTAAGTCATCCGGCATGCAGAGAATGATTAAAGACAGCAGCGTGTGGACCATTTTTAGGCCAAGGCATCTCAGTCATCACCAGGCCTTTTTTAGTCAAATGCATCCCCCACTGTCAGTCCCTTCTGGATCCATGCCTCATTCATCTTAATAAACGTGAGGTAATCAAGACTTTTTTGACCTAGGCGACTTCTCTTCTCAGTGACAATACCTCCTGCTGCGCTGAAGGTCCTTTCTGACAGCACACTTGAAGCGGGGCAGGCCAGAAGTTCAATGGCAAATTGGGATAGCTCAGGCCACAGGTCAAGCCTGCACACCCAGTAGTCAAGGGGTTCATCGCTCCTCAGAGTGTCGATATCTGCAGTTAAGGCAAGGTAGTCTGCTACCTGTCGGTCGAGTCGTTCTCTGAGGGTGGACCCCGAAGGGCTGTGGCGATGCATAGGACTAAAAAAGCTCTGCATGTCCTCCATCAACAAGACATCTGTAAAGCGTCCTGTCCTTGCCGGCGTGGTTGTGGTGGTAGGAGGAGGATTACTTTCACCTCTTCCCCTGTTGGATTCCCGTTGTGCTGTGACATCACCCTTATATGCTGTGTAAAGCATACTTTTCAACTTATTTTGTAGCTGCTGCATCCTTTGCGACTGCCGGTAATTGGGTAACATATCAGAGACTTTCTGCTTATACCGGGGGTCTAGTAGCGTGGCCACCCAGTACAGGTCGTTCTCCTTCAGCCTTTTTATACAAGGGTCCCTCAACAGGCATGACAGCATGAAAGACCCCATTTGCACAAGGTTGGATGCCGAGCTACTCATGTCCAATTCCTCGTCCTCACTGATGTCATTGAAGGTGTGTTCTTCCCTCCAGCCACGTACAACACCACGGGTACCAGATAGGTGACAACGAGCACCCTGGGATGCCTGCTGTGGTTGGTGTTCCTCCTCCTCAAAGCCACATTCCTCCTCTGACTCCTCTTCCTCACACTCCTCTTCCAGTGTTGCCGCAGGTCAAGCAAGCGATGGTAAGGCTGTTTCTGGTGGTGGTGATGGTGACCACAACTCTTCCTCTTCCTCTTCACGCTCATCTACGGCCTGATCCAGCACTCTTCGCAGGGCACGCTCCAGGAAAAAAACATATGGGATGATGTCGCTGATGGTGCCTTCGGTGCGACTCACTAGGTTTGTCACCTCCTCAAAAGGACGCATGAGCCTACAGGCATTGCGCATGAGCGTCCAGTAACGTGGCAAAAAAATACCCAGCTCCGCAGAGGCTGTCCTAGCACCCCGGTCATACAAATACTCGTTGACCGCTTTTTCTTGTTGGAGCAGGCGGTCGAACATTAGCAGTGTTGAATTCCAACGTGTCGGGCTGTCGCAAATCAAGCGCCTCACTGGCATGTTGTTTCGCCGCTGAATATCTGCAAAGTGCGCCATGGCCGTGTAGGAATGCCTGAAATGGCCACACACCTTCCTGGCCTGCTTGAGGACGTCCTGTAAGCCTGGGTACTTCTGCACAAAACGTTGCACAATCAGATTCAACACATGTGCCATGCACGGCACATGTGTCAACTTGCCCAAATTCAATGCCGCCAACAAATTGCTGCCGTTGTCACACACCACTTTGCCGATCTCCAGTTGGTGCGGGGTCAGCCACTGATCCACCTGTGCGTTCAGGGCGGACAGTAGTGCTGGTCCGGTGTGACTCTCTGCTTTCAGGCAAGTCAACCCCAAGACAGCGTGACACTGTCGTATCCGGCATGTGGAATAGCCCCTGGGGAGCTGGGGGGGTGCAGTTGGTGTGGAGCAAGATGCAACAGCAGAAGAGGACTCAGCCGAGGAGATTAGCAAAGAGGATGGAGTAGGAGGAGTAGAGGAGGTGGCAGCAGGCCTGCCTGCAAGTCGTGGCGGTGTCACCAACACCTCTGCAGCAGAGCCACGCATTCCATGCTTGGCAGCCGCCAGCAGGTTTACCCAATGCGCAGTGTAAGTTATATACCTGCCCTGACCGTGCTTTGCAGACCAGCTATCAGTGGTCAGATGGACCCTTGCCCCAACACTGTGTGCCAGACGTGACATGATTTCCTTTTCCACAATAGAGTACAGGTTGGGTACCTTCCACTGCGGTGTCCCAATAGCGACAAATTTTTTGAAGGCCTCAGACTCCACCAGCTTGTATGGTAAAAGCTGGCGGGCTAAGAGTTCCGACAAGCCAGCTGTCAGACGCCGGGCAAGGGGGTGACTCTGTGAGATTGGCTTCTTACGCTCAAACATTTCTTTGACAGACACCTGACTGTGGGCAGGTGAGCAGGTACTGCTGAAGGTGAGAGGCGGAGGGGCGGGTTGTTGATAGGGGGCATGGAGGACAGCAGTGGTTGACGTGGCTGAAGATGCTGGACCAGGAGGAGGATGGTGGCTTTCAGTTTGTGTGCTGCTTTTACTCATGTGTTGATCCCATAGGCGTTTGTGATGTGAGATCATGTGCCTTCGCAAAGCAGTTGTACCTAGGTGGGTGTTGGACTTCCCACGACTCAGTTTCTTTTGGCACAGGTTACAAATGGCATCGCTGATATCAGAGGCAGACACACAAAAAAAATGCCACACTGCTGAGCTTTGCAAGGACGGCATTCTGGTGGTGGCAACAGCTTGCGTTGATTGGCGTGCTGTCTGGCTGACCCCGGGTGCCGAATCTACATGCTGTCTGACTGCGCCACTAGCTCCTTGCGATGACCTCCTCCCCCTGCTTCCAACTCGTCTCCTCCTCCTCTCTGTCTCCCCATCTGAACTTTCCCCCTCTTCTTCTGCTCTTCGAGCAGGCACCCAGGTGACATCCACAGACACATCGTCATCATCAGCCACTTCACTTGACAACTCAGCAAAGGCAGCAGCAGCAGGTACAACATCATCATCATCATCACAATGTACGTCCATGTGTATAATGCTGCCTGACTGAGACATATCCCCGTTATCTACATCCTCTGGCACTAATAGTTGCGCATCACTTATTTCTTCCAACTGATGTGAAAATAACTCCTCTGACGGATCAAGTGAAGCGGCTGTGGTGCTAGTGTTGGTGGTGGTGCCGGCGGGCTGGCGAGTGGTAAATTGAGAGGTGCCCGAAGCTGAGCTGGAGGAGGATGGTGCATTAAGGTTCCGAGCGGAAGCTGTAGACGATTGGGTGTAAGCCAGTCAACTATGGCCTCAGAATTTTTTGAGTTCAGGGTCTGAGGTGGCCTCTGAACACTGGGCATTATTCTAGGGCCTAAGGAAATCACAGCACCACGACCACGACGGCCCTTGCGGGGTGGCCTGCCTCTGCCTGACATTTTTTTTTTAATGTGTTGTGTACTATGAGTGCAAGATGCTGTGCCACCCTATAGGAGTGTTGGGCAGTGGGTACAGTACACTCTGTGGACCTGACAGTCACTGGCACCCAGGCAACTGCAATTAAAAAAAATATATATTTTTTTTTACTTTGCAAGCTGCTGTGCCACCTTATATATCAGTGGTGGGTGGGCAGTGGCACAGTACACTCTCTGTGGACCTGACAGCAGTCACTGGCACCCAGGCAACTGCAATTAAAATATATATATATATATATTTTTACTTTGCAAGCTGCTGTGCCACCTTATATATCAGTGGTGGGTGGGCAGTGGCACAGTACACTCTCTGTGGACCTGACACTGACAGCAGTCACTGGCACCCAGGCAACTGCAATTAAAAAATATATATATATTTTTTTACTTTGCAAGCTGCTGTGCCACCTTATATATCAGTGGTGGGTGGGCAGTGGCACAGTACACTCTCTGTGGACCTGACACTGACAGCAGTCACTGGCACCCAGGCAACTGCAATTAAAAAATATATATATATTTTTTTACTTTGCAAGCTGCTGTGCCACCTTATATATCAGTGGTGGGTGGGCAGTGGCACAGTACACTCTCTGTGGACCTGACAGCAGTCACTGGCACCCAGGCAACTGCAATTAAAAAATATATATATATTTTTTTACTTTGCAAGCTGCTGTGCCACCTTATATATCAGTGGTGGGTGGGCAGTGGCACAGTACACTCTCTGTGGACCTGACAGCAGTCACTGGCACCCAGGCAACTGCAATTAAAAAATATATATATATTTTTTTACTTTGCAAGCTGCTGTGCCACCTTATATATCAGTGGTGGGTGGGCAGTGGCACAGTACACTCTCTGTGGACCTGACAGCAGTCACTGGCACCCAGGCAACTGCAATTAAAAAATATATATATATTTTTTTACTTTGCAAGCTGCTGTGCCACCTTATATATCAGTGGTGGGTGGGCACACAGTGGCACTGCAGTGGGCACAGTACACTCTGTGGACCTGACAGTCACTGGCAGCCCAGGCAACTGCAATAATAAAAAATATTTTTTTTTTCAATTTGCAACAAGATGCTGTGCCACTGTATATATATCAGTGGTGGGCAGTGCACTGCAGTGGGTACAGTGCACTCTGTGGACCTGACACAGCACTCACTGCAATTATGACAGAGGAAAAAAAAAAAAATTTAAAATGCAAGGTACTGTGCCTGTGCCACCCGAAATGAGTGTGGTGTGCACACAGTACAGTCTGTGGTAGGTCTGTGGCCTCTCACACACAGCGGGCAGGCAACTGCAGTGTACAATAGATATATATATATATATATATATATATATAAAGAAAAAACTCTATTACCTTACCAGCCCTTAAAAGGGCTTTTGGGGACACTATATATATATATATATATATATATGTATATATATAAATAAAAAAAAAATCCTCAATTACCAGCCCTTAAAAGGGCTTTTGGGGACACTAGATATATATATATATATATATATAAGAAGAAAAAACTCAATTACCAGCCCTTAAAAGGACTTTTGGGGACGCTATATATATATATACATATATATAAAAAAATTACACAAATACCAGCCCTTAGAAGGGCTTTTTGGGGTGCTGTCCTTACAGCAGTAGTGGACCAAGAACACTGCAAGACCAGGAACACTGACTAACTGTCCCTAGCTTAACAGCAGCAGCAGCAGCAGCTCTCCCTACTCTCACTACACACACTGCTTCAGAATGATCTAAGATGGATGCTGCCCTTGCTTATTTATAGGAGGTGGGAGGGTGTGGGAGGGAGGTATGCTGATTGGCTGGAAATGTACCTGCTGACTGTAAAGTTCAGGGTCAAAGTTTGCCTCAATGATGTATTATGGGGGGCGGACCGAACATCGCATATGTTCGCCCGCAGCGGCGAACGCGAACATGCTAAGTTCGCCGGGAACTGTCCGCCGGCGAACAGTTCTATACATCTCTAATGGTGTCCTCATTCTTTAAAATACTTAGGCGTGCAGGTCACGACTGAATACTCCTCTGTATACCAGGCTAACTATGTTCCCCTCTTCTTTAAGCCCCTGTTTAAATCTCTTGAAGATGTCAACTAAGACTATACTGCTGTACCATTTCGAAACACTCCCAGTGCCAGTGCCCATACCCCAACTTAAGATGCTCAAACGTTCGTTTCTTGACTTTATTTTGAATGGGAAGGCATACAGAATTGCCAGTACAGTGGTCTTCTCTCCTAAAAAACGTGGAGGCTTAGGAGCCCCAGATGTTTTCAGGTACTATTATGCCTCTCACCTCTGTGCAGTCACCTCCTGGTCATGCCAGAGGGCTCTGAACAGATGGACAGAGATTGAGATAGGATCCCCTCACCTTGTCCACCCTTGTTCTCTACTCTGGTCTCCCTCTCTTCACCAAGATCCCAGACTTATGGACCCCCTGCCTATCGTCAATGCTGTTTACTTTGAAGGTTCGGCACCTCTGCTCCACTAAATTCTCTCTTACTTTACCATGCCCCCCTCTGTCTAATGTGCTTTTTAATCCCCTTATTCCCATAGCCTGTCAACTACTCAAATGGAACCCTGGGCTCAAGCCACACTGTTCCAGCTCTTTCACTTAGTACAACCAGTCACTCGCAAGCTCCTTAGCCTTCCATGACATTCAGGCTTAGTATCAGATTCTTAAACATATGTTTTTCTTCTACCTCCAAACTAAACATTATCTATCTATGTTCTCCCCACCTCTAACCCTTCCTAAGCCCACTACCTTTGAATATAGGGTTTGCACAAATTACACCTAATATCTTCTAGTCATAAAATTCTTCATGAAGTCCCATCTCTCACTGCAGATTCACACATGTATATGCGTAAATGGTCATCCATCCTCCAACACTCTATCCCTCTCCCTTGTTGGGATAAGACACGGTCCTCCTCTTCTAAAGTTTATAGATGCGTGGCGCAGAGAGAGAGAGAGTTTTTCAAATTTTAATGTTCTAGTATAGAACGCTTGAAGTGCTACATAGACAAGATCCTTCACTGTCCCCTTTATGCTGGCACTGTAACAAAACAACAGGTACACACTACCACATCTTTTGGTCTTGTGAGCTTATATCTCCCTTCTGGGAAATGGTAAAGTCTCTTCTCCAAGGGTTGTTTGAAGTACCTCTTCCGCTGGACCCATTTCCCAGTATAGGAAAACTTCCTAATAAATTGGTCTCATATATTTTATTAGCGGCCAAGATAATTATTATGGTACATTGGCTGTCCTCCGCACCCCCTACTCATTGCCAATTTCTATTCACTATTTCAGAGATTCAGAGAATGGAGTATATGATTGCCCTAGTTGGCAATGTCATGACCCGGTTTAACAAGATGTCCTTGGGTCGAAACGGAGTACGGATCCCTCCCTGTATCCTGATTTCCCCTGGTCTTCTAGTGACAATGCCTGGGAGCAACTACCCATTCTCGTATGTCTCACTGACTCACATCCCCTGGTGTATATATGTTTTAGTCTATTTTCCTTTCTTTTTTTGAATTTTCCATATAAGTAATGTTTTCTAGTTCTATCCATGGCTGTGTTTTCCATGCTAAATACATGTTTGACCTATTGAATGTTTATGTACATGTCATCCATTCACTGTATTAATGAATTTATTATTTCCCTTTTTCTATTTCTTTTGCAACGCTTCTCTTATAATCTAAATTGTAATCTTTGTATTTTTGTTTTCTGAAAACCTTTAATAAAATACAATTAAAAAAAAAAAAAAGTCAACAGCTACAAATACTGTAGCTGCTAACTTTGAATATTAGGGTACTTACCTGTCCAGGAATCCAACAAGGTGTCCTCACCTGTGCCAATTTTTCAATCGACAATCGAATGCTCGCACTGGCATATTGACTAAGGGAAACCAGCAGTGAAGCCTTGTGGCTTCACAGCTGGCTTCTCACTGAATGGGCCAGCTATGGGGGAAGGAGGACGGGGCTGAAATTCCGGCTGAGTTCTCCGCAGCGAACTCAGCCCAAAGTGGGAGTTGGGTACCTGTCAAAACCATGTACCCTCACCCCCCTGCCCCCAAAATGGTGCCAAATGTGGCAGTGGAGAGGGGAGAGAGGCAAACAAGCAGGGCTTCCCCTTTTGGGTGGAGCTCTGCTTTAAAATCCGAGTATAACTCCCAGTGACACGATTTAAATATAAACAAGGTGCAAATAATTAAAGAGTCCTTTTATCTTCCAAAATACAGTAGCTTCTTCCTAATATAAAGTGCAATCTTGCTGTGCGTTCTTCACAAAAATTACTGCGCAGGCTCCCCCAAAGTACACCACCACCTTGTTATTCAAGCCGCTTATCTCAATGTTTCACCTACACTAAAGTAAGGTCAGAACTCATATTCTTTGAAGGAATCTACAAATTTACTAACAGCTGGTCCACAATCTTCCAGCTCAGCTCCAGCGCAAGCCCATTTTCTAAGAAAGAATAAACATGCCTCTCATAGCGTAGTATTTTGAACATGTGGCCCTGCCATGCCAAAACCGGAACTAAGCCATCTTTATGCATATCAGAAGAGCCAATGTTTATCCCTCCATTTTTTAAAGAAGCAATAATACTGTGTGCACTGGTTTTCAGTGCACCTATTTTTTGTTAGGGTTATTTCATTTTTAGCTTAATTTAAGGTGGTGTTTGTTTAAAATACTAAACTAGAAGAGGCATGCTTAGTCTTTCTTGGTGAATGCCTGCAAAGCATACCTACGCAGGTTACAGGGCTACCTTAGTTTAGGTCATACAATGAGGTAAGCAGCTTTAGTAACAAGGTGGTGGTGCACTTTGATGGAAACTGCATTGTACTTTTTGTGAAGAACGCATACTTTCTATATGGAAGAACATAATGTATTTTGGAAGATAAAAGGAATCATATTAATTATTTGCACCTTTATTTAAGTTGTGTTATTGGAAAGTATACACAGATTTTACTAGCCACAAGGATACTTGATGTTTATATATAAAATCATTTTTTAAATTATTATTTATTCACTGAAATAATTCTATATATATATATATATATATATATATATATATATATATATATATATATATATATATATAAGCATTTTTTTTTTTTTGAATTGTTGCGCTGCACTTTTGGACATTCAATTCCTTTAGGGTGTGGGAACACGTGGCGGTGGTTTGACGACAACAAATATTATTTCTTATTCGTTGCTTATATTTACTATTATATGGTAGAGCAGGGTTTTTTTTGTTGTTACAGATATAACTACAAATATTATCCAAAAAAATAGCAACTATCATTACAGAAGATCACAAGCACTGTAAGTGCCGGTTCACACTAGGGCGACCTGTGAGGCGACCTGGTCGCTTCACAGGTCGCCGCAGGTCGCCTCCCATAGGGAAGCTACGGACCCGTTCTAATAGGAGCGACACAAGTCGCTCCGACCTAGAAAAAGGGTCCGGAGCTTCTTTGGGGCGACCAGGAGGCGACCGCCATAGACTTCAATGTTATGAAGTCCGTGGCGGCCGCTCCGAGGTCGCGGCGCGCTGCTCGCACCGCGACCTCGGAGGTCGCCACCTAAAGTAGCGTCGCGGTAGTGTGAACCGGCGCTTAATAATCTCTACCTTAGAGTAAACGTATGACAAGACTATGGATACTTAAATATTTACCTGTTGTTAAATTAACTTTTAAGCAAGCTGTTACTAACCTTTGTGGCTGTAGGCACTAAGGAGCAATTCATCCATCTTAACCAACTCCTTCCCAAGCATATTCTGACACTTCGCTCCTACATGTATGTTTTTTGCTAGAAATTACTTAGAACCCCCAAACATTATATATATCTATATATATACAGTGGGTACGAAAAGTATTCAGACCCCCTTAAATTTTTCACTCTTTGTTATATTGCAGCCATTTGCTAAAATCATTTAATTTCATTCTTCTTCCTCATGAATGTACACATAGCACCCCATACTGACAGAAAAACACAGAATTGTTGACATTGTTGCAGATTTATTAAAAAAGAAAAACTGAAATATCACATGGTCCTAAGTATTCAGACCCTTTGCTCAGTATTTAGTAGAAGCCTCCTTTTGATCTAATACAGCCAGGAGTCTTTTTGGGAAAGATGCAACAAGTCTTTCACACCTGGATTTGGGGATCCTCTGCCATTCCTCCTTGCAGATCCTCTCCAGTTCTGTCAGGTTGGATGGTAAACGTTGGTGGACAGCCATTTTTAGGTCTCTCCAGAGATGCTCAATTGGGTTTAAGTCAGGGCTCTGGCTGGGCCATTCAAGAACAGTCACGGAGTTGTTGTGAAGCCACTCCTTCGTTATTTTAACTGTGTGCTTAGGGTCATTGTCTTGTTGGAAGGTAAACCTTCGGCCCAGTCTGAGGTCCAGAGCACTCTGGAGAAGGTTTTTGTCCAGGATATCCCTGTACTTGGCCGCATTCATCTTTCCCTCGATTGCAACCAGTCGTCCTGTCCCTGCAGCTGAAAAACACCCCCACAGCATGATGCTGCCACCACCATGCTTCACTGTTGGGACTGTATTGGACAGGTGATGAGCAGTGCCTGGTTTTCTCCACACGTACCGCTTAGAATTAAGGCCAAAAAGTTCTATTTTGGTCTCATCAGACCAGAGAATCTTATTTCTCACCATCTTGGAGTCCTTCAGGTGTTTTTTAGCAAACTCCATGCGGGCTTTCATGTGTCTTACACTGAGGAGAGGCTTCCGTCGGGCCACTCTGCCATAAAGCCCCGACTGGTGGAGGGCTGCAGTGATGGTTGACTTTCTACAACTTTCTCCCATCTCCTGACTGCATCTCTGGAGCTCAGCCACAGTGATCTTTGGGTTCTTCTTTACCTCTCTCACCAAGGCTCTTCTCCCCCGATAGCTCAGTTTGGCCAGATGGCCAGCTCTAGGAAGGGTTCTGGTCGTCCCAAACGTCTTCCATTTGAGGATTATGGAGGCCACTGTGCTCTTAGGAACCTTAAGTGCAGCAGAAATCTTTTTGTAACCTTGGCCAGATCTGTGCCTTGCCACAATTCTGTCTCTGAGCTCTTCAGGCAGTTCCTTTGACCTCATGATTCTCATTTGCTCTGACATGCATTGTGATCTGGAAGGTCTTATATAGACAGGTGTGTGGCTTTCCTAATCAAGTCCAATCAGTATAATCAAACACAGCTGGACTCAAATGAAGGTGTAGAACCATCTCAAGGATGATCAGAAGAAATGGAAAGCACCTGAGTTAAATATATGAGTGTCACAGCAAAGGGTCTGAATACTTAGGACCATGTGATATTTCAGTTTTTCTTTTTTAATAAATCTGCAACAATGTCAACAATTCTGTGTTTTTCTGTCAGTATGGGGTGCTATGTGTACATTCATGAGGAAGAAGAATGAACTTAAATGATTTTAGCAAATGGCTGCAATATAACAAAGAGTGAAAAATTTAAGGGGGTCTGAATACTTTCCGTACCCACTGTATATATATATATATATATATATATATATATATATATATATATATATATATATATATATATATATAACACATTCATGAATAAAAATAAAAAAACTGTAAAGTTAGCCCAATTTTTTTATATAATGTGAAATACGATGTTATGCTGAGTGAAGAGATACCTAACATGTCACGCTTTAAAATTGCGTCTGCTCGTGGAATGGAGGTTAAAATGGTGCTCAAAATTCTCCATAAGTGACACTTTAAACACCTTTACAGGTTACCAATTTACAGTGGCACAGGAGGTCTAGTGCTAGAATTTTTGCTCTCACTCTGGCGTTCGTGAAAATGCCTCACACGTGTGGTGTGATCACCATTTACTTGCGAGCGAGAGTAATGTATGCGTTAACATTTGCGCATAAGCACGGTGGAACAGGGGGCGCTCTTTATTTATTTTTTATTTTTTTTTTTTAAACAATTTTTTTAACACTTTTTTTTGTACACACTATATTGCTATCACAAGGGATGAACAAAATCCCTTGTGACAGCATGGGCCATGACAGGTCCTCTTTATGGAGAGATTTACAAACTCCAAATCTCTCCTCTGGCCCCCCCATGCAGCCGATCAGACTGAGATTGATCCGATCCGCGACTTCTCTGGCCACTGGTGGCCAGGTAAACAAAGGGGAGGAATTGGAAGTGACTAATGCTCGTCGCTCCTGGTTTCCAGAGTTACAGAGAGAGGGGAATGATGTCAGCTCCTCTCTCTCTATTCGAGGCAGCCATTGCCACTGGCTGCATCGCCCCCAGCCTCCGCGATGGGCCGGAGAGCCTAGGAGAGGCTGCGGTGGGAGGGGGGTGGTACCCCATTCCGCCACCTGCAGAAGTGATCGGTGGCTACATAGCCACTTAGATCACTTCTGCCTGAATCTGAATCTCCGGCTGCAAACAATGGTACCAGGATGATGCCTATAGGTGCAGGCATCATCCCGGTGTAACCACTGAAACCCGTCCTTGGGTGGCAAGTGTTTAAAGTTCACAGCAGAAGCACCAAGGTCAGTAGGGTTGGTTTACTAAAGGAATAAAGACTTTATTTTCACACTGCAAAGTGAATATTCACTTCACTTAGTGAATAAGGGTGAAACTGTTCACTTCAATCATCTAATCATGCGCAATCAAAAATCTTATTTTTTCCTTTCCCCTTGCATGTAATTGGCAATTTCAACAGCTTCACCTTCTTTACTATGCTGTGTGAACATACACTTTTGCATTTTCACCAGTTGAGGTGAACAGTTTTCTAGGTAAATCAAGCCTATCGTCTCAACTACTTAGCGCACCATACTCCCCCTCCCAGCAGTGACTCAACAACCTTCTAAAGCCTAATATAAACACAGGGCAGGTGTATTGTGAGAGGGAGCATGCTTTGCTCAGGTTCTGAGATAATGAAATGAACAACTTCAGGGCTTCTGTTGTGAACTTTGAGGATGAATTCGTTCACAGTGCATGCAGATACAGAGGTCAGTGAAGGCTTGTTTTAAAGCTTATTTACTCTTTTAAATGCTTGTTAAAAAGTAGGTAAATAGTTAAATAACCATAGCCTATCCACAAGTTCACTTTATCTACTTCAACTCCGGAAGATT
The DNA here is from genome assembly GCF_965119305.1 of Pelophylax lessonae. Taxonomy (NCBI): domain Eukaryota; kingdom Metazoa; phylum Chordata; class Amphibia; order Anura; family Ranidae; genus Pelophylax; species Pelophylax lessonae. Next base: position 401,834,310 of record NC_138770.1, on the reverse strand, counting down.
TACCATCCTTCCTGACCAGGCTATTTTTTGTGATATGGCACTGTGTTACTTTAACCTCCCTGGCGGTATGATTCTTTTGGATTTTAGGTGCTGAAAGAGGTACCATTATTTTGCATGTAATTCTTGTGAATGAGCAGCCCAAACCAACTGTATACATTTATTATATATATTATATATATATTGTGGGGTGACTAGCTCGGTGGTAGGCGTGGATGACCCCTTGGGGGGGTTCGGTACACAGGGAGACAGCCGACAAGTGGTTGCAAATAACACTTTGATTAATGCCATTTTCTTCACCAGACTGCAAGCGTCAAAACAGCAAAATAAAATAAAACACCAAAATAAATCCTTGCCTCTGTGGGCGGCTACTTTCTCACACTGGAACCTACTTAAGAATCTGTCTCCAACCTACTGTTGGGCAGACTTTCTTATCCTACAGCGGATACTCAATAGTCCATGTTTTATCTTCCCACAACAAATGTCCATGGAACATGTCCCTTTACTCTTCACATTAAGAATGTCCCCTTGCTTGTCTCTTCACATGTCAAACATTCCTTTATTTCTTCCACATAGAAATAGTTTGTTTTCTCACCTTGAGAAGTCTTAGCAACTGGTTACCCTCCTTAGCGCACATCACTTCAGGGGGTCTTCTCCCATGCTCACACAGCTTGTTGGGAGACACACATCTGTCTGTCCTCCTCTCCCAGCCCACACGGCGACAGGAGGCAGCAATCCTTAGACTTCCTTTGGACAAAGTATAGAGGCCTTCATTTCCTCATTCCGAACAGCTGAATGGTTTTCAACTTCCTGCTGGATATCTCTGCAGCCAACACCCTATAGTAATTGGTGAACTTTCCAACCCAGGTGGAAATGTATCTCCTGTCTGTGACTACATTCACAGATTTACCTGACTTCCTGTCACAATATATATATATATATATATATATATATATATATATATATATATATATATGTATACATATATTATATATATATATATGTATATATATATATATATATATATATATATATATATATATATATATATATAATGTATACAGTTGGTTTGGGCTGCTCATTCACAAGAATTATGTATATATATATATATATATATATATATATATATATATATTTATATATACGTGTGTGTGTATATATATATATATATATATACATATATATGTATATATGTATATACGTATATATATATATATATATATATATATATGTGTATATGTATATATATATATATATATATATTTACATAAAAAGTACAGTAAAACTGCAGGAAAGGGCACTGGGGGGCAATGTAATGTGATTTTATTTTATTTTGAATGGTATCAGTGTGTTTGGTGTGTTTTACATTTGAATTTGCCGCCGGTTCCACCCCCCGGCGGACGTCACGTCGCCGGAGACGGAAGCCGGGGCTCGCAGACGATCGGGAGGAAGCTCCGCCGCCGCATACCGCCCGCATTCTTCGCTGGATCCCGGAGAAAAGGTAAGTAAAACCTCTTCCAGGATCCAGCGATCTTCCTAGCGGTACCCCGAGTGTGGCTCGGGGTTACCGCTTTTGGCTCTAAAATCTAACCCCGAGTCACGCTCGGGAATACCGCTAGGAAGGTTAACTGACAATTGCAGGGTCGGGCAACACCGTACCCAAATAAAAATGTTGCCCTATTTTTCCAACAAATAGATCTTTCTTTTGGTAGTATTTGATCACCCCTACAGTTTTTATTTGTTGCGCTATAAACAAAAAAGACAATTTTGAAATATATATATATATATATATATATATATATATATATATATATATACTTTTGTTTTTTACTTTCTGCTATAAAAACATATCCAATAAAAAAATGTAAAAAATGAAATTTCTTCATCAATTTCAGGCCAATGTGTATTCTGCTACATATTTCTGGTCAAATTAAATAAAAATAAACGTATATTGATTGGTTTGAGCAAAAGTTATAGCGCCTACAAACTATGGGATATATTTTTTTACATTTTTACTAGTAATGGTGGCGATCAGCGACTTATAGCAGGGCTTCAATATTGCAGCAGACAAATCAGACACCTTAATGACACTTTTTGGGGACACCAATACAGTGATCAGTGCTAAAAAAATATGCACTGTCTCTGTACTTATGATACTGGCAGGGAAGGGGTTAAAACGGGGGGGGCAATCAAATCGTTAAATGTATGTCTAAATTGTGCTTACTAACTGTGGGGAGGTTCTTTGATTAGGGCAAGGCAGAGGTTTGTGTTCCTGCTTAGCAGAAGCACAGTATCAGTATCTCCCCCTCTGACAGAACCACAGTCTATCTTGTTTACATAGGCAGATTGTCATTCTGTACTGTGTAAAAGGCAGGCGCCGGCAGACATTGAATCCACGGTACCCACCGCTGGACTCCTGCTGTGTATAATTACAGCTAGAGCGTGTTGCCGGTGATGTGCACGCGCAGGCCAGACCCAGAAGTGTCAAATCACGTACTAGGTACTGGGAAAGATACATATAAAAATGTTTAAAGCAGAATTAAACCCAAAAGAAAACATTTATTATATTGCAGGCTACTGATTCTTAGATGTGATAGCTGCATTGGTTTCCTTTTTTAGGCTTTCTTTCTTCATATTTTCATCTGATAATCCAGCCAGCAAATCTGTTATTTTTCACAGCACAAACTCTCCAGCAGAATGAATCAGTTTACATGGATGAGACAAACCACTTAATGCTGACAGTGGTGATTAAAATGATCAACTTTTATTTATCTATGTAAAACCTTTAGCCCAAAAAAAGCAAAAAAAATGATTTCTGTAACAGCCTTATAAAATGTGAGCTGGAGTTTGGCTTTGATTTTTTATTGTATCTAAATCTGCTAACACATACATTTAACATGACCCTCCTCCTGGGCTGACAATGGTACTGTCTGCTGTGCCTCCTGTTCCTGTTCCTCCAGAGTTGTGTTTTACTAATACAGGAGGTGTGTTACTGTCCAGATCACCGGGTGAAAACCAAGGGAAAAAAAGCCAAAAAAAAAAAGAAAATTAACGCAGCAATCACATCTAATGATTGGTAACCTGCAATATAATACATTTTTGGTTTTGGATTTAATATCACTTTAACCTTCAAATATGCATAGTGCAAACAGCAGTTTTTTTTTTTTTTTTATTGCTATATTTGGTTGAAGAAAAACTTTTGTTTTATTTTTTATTTTTTAGTATTTTGACAGTTTACAGATATACGGACTGACATTTTTTTATGTTTACAGTGTTTTTAAATTACCTGCACAAATGATCTTTTTTTTAAAATAAGAATTTATGTATCATGTGCTCGTTTGTATATTATGTGAAAAATTTATTGAAAGGTGCATCTCTAATAGGAATGATCGAACTTTTGAAAAGTTTGGTTCGACCAGAACACCCGAACTTCCCAAAAGTTCGGCCCGGATTTCAGAACCCCATTGAAATCAATGGGACCCGAACTTCGGTAATCAAAAAACACAATTTTGAAGCCCTAAAACCCAATAAATGCCCCTAAAAAGTGCCTAGGGTTCTGGGTCATGCCTCAGGGACTATTAATCACACAAAAAAAGTTCTTAAAAATTTTAATTTTTGATAGAGAGCCAATTATTGAAAAAAAAAAAAAGAGAGATTTTTTGATTTTGACTTTGGATTTAGTGTCTGGGGGGTCTAAAATGTGTACCTGTGAAGTTTCAGCTCTGTAGCATGTCCAGAACCATAAAAAAAGATTGTTTGTATTATGTCACTTATAGAACAGGGATATGGCTTCGCTATTTTCACACCTTGCCGGTTTTGTAGCAAGCGTTTTTTTGGGCATTTTTTGGGGGTTATTGGAGGCAGGCATAACATCAGAACTTCTGTGTAGGGTTATATATACACACACACTTATATGTATATATACCCATACACATATATAGGTTTGAAAGTAACAGAACACTATACTTGCGCTAATGAAATAATTAACACCAATATGGTTACGCTCCTATCACACCTATATATGTGTATGTGTAAAATACATATAAAAGTGTGTGTGTATATATACCCCTATATAGAAGTTCAGATGTTTTGCCTGCCTCCAAAGACCCCAAAAAATGCCCAAAAAAATGCCTGCTGCAAAAACACACCTGGGCGTTTTTTTTTTTGGGCGCTGGCGTTTTTTTGGGCATTTTTTTGGGTTCTTTGGAGGCAGGCAAAACATCTGAACTTCTGTATAGGGGTATATTTATACACACACACTTATATGTATTTTACACATACACATATATAGGTGTGATAGGAGCGTAACCATATTGGTGTTAATTATTTAATTAGCGCAAGTATAGTTTTCTGCTCCTTTCACACCTATATATGTGCAGGTGTATATATACAGGCATGTGAGTGTATATATACCCCAATACACAAGTTTAGATGTCATGCCTGACTCCAAACTTGTCCTCAAAAAATCCCTATAAACGCATGCAGCCAAAAAGCAGGCTGACCGGCGAGAAGCCATATCAGTGCTCTGAAAGTGACCTAAGAGAAACAATCTTTTCTCTATAGCGGTCACCCTGATATGGAAGGGTTTGGTCACCCTGCCATAGCAGTCAGTGTCAGTTCACCCTACACTACATTACCGTCACCCTGGCACTTAACATTTTCCCTACAGAAACTACATTTTTGCATCTAACTAAAGTGGAAAATAGCACCCTAACTACACTAGATATCCCTTTCCTCACACTAATAAATGCTAAATGACACTTTTAAAGTAAAATTAACAGAACTGCTTCCACTCTCTTCCATGTCCCTGTATAACAATGCTAAGAATTTGGCGGGGGCTATCTTATATACTGGGGGGCGTATTCACTAATGATTGGCCTAGGGACCCCCTAGTCACTCCAATCACATTCCTAGCATTCTCCTGCCCCCTCAATTGGCTTTTACTAATGGTTCTGGTCCAATCACGGGCTTTTAAAGCCCAGTTCCTGTCCCATTGCATTTTGGTCGGTTCTGGTTGCCGAATCCCGAACTTTTTCAGCAAAAAGTTCTAAATTCGGCCGAACCTCGAACAGTCAATGTTCGGGTCGAACCGATGGTCGACCCGAACCGTTCGATCATCCCTAATCTCTAACTACCTTTATGCCTTCTGGCAGACTAATTTAATTCACCCAGTAAGATACTAATGTTTTTGTAGGAAAAAGATAAGAAAATGTTCTTCTTCATGTCTTCAGGTCTATTTAAGCACAGCAGCGCCATCTGCAGGATACAAGTGGTAAATCTGAAAGATGCATATGCAATATTTTAATTTTGACTTATACAAACAATAAATAGAAAATGAAGAAAACTGTAAATTGTACCTGAACGTGTGACCTGCTCATGTGAATGTTATAGAAAGGAAAAATGTAGTCTGAGGTTAGACATCCAAAGCATACAAAAGAAGGAAACCTGAATGTTTCTCTAAACACATCCTGGTGTGACTCTAATGTAAATACATCATTCTCATGTCCAAACAGGAAAGCTCATTCCACCTTTTTAGAATGTAAAGAATCTTGATAACAGCAGACATGAATTTACACTTTGACCAATAACAGGTCTGATGCATATCAAATATTTTTGAAATGTCTCCAGTTGCTTAAAAAATGTAAACTGTCCTTTTGACAAGCCATGTGCTTGTCTGTTTTACCGTATGCAAGCCTTGTTGGAACAGTAAAACACTGTGAGCTCATTCATTCTATTGAGCTTGTATTGTTTTGTCACACTGTTTATTGTAGCCATAATAAAACTATGGCAGTTTATTTTATTTTTATTTATTGGTATATGTATTTAACTTTATATAAATAATCTTATCAATGTCTGTTATTGTTTTTATAATTATCTTTGTATAGAATTAGATATATACTGTAAGTGCCTAAGGGTAGTCATATTTTCTTCTCTGTTCTGTTATTCTTCCCTGGTTGTTCTTGCCTCTCCTACATCAAATCTATCGGTCTTTTCAGGCTGACTGGATGTGAATGACACCCCACTGTGTTAGGCTAATTAACCTTATATCATCAGGTATTTTGAAGTGTTGTTGAGTTTAATACTGTGCATGAAATATAACCTTTAATGTTTTGCATTTGTGTATACACAATGATATAATTAGAAATAACAGTCAATGTCGTTAAATATTTTAATACCACATAAAAAAAATACTTTTACAAAACATACTTTTTTGCCTATTAAATTTCTATTACAGTGATACCTCGGTTCACGAACTTAATTCGTGAACTGACTCTGGTCGCGAACCGAATTGGTCGTGAACCGAGGCACATTTTCCCATAGGGTTCAATGTAAATCCAGTTAATCCGTTCTGACCTTTTTTTTTTGGTTTTTGAAGCACCAAAATATGAAACAAATTACAATACACATTAGTACAGCATAGTAATGTATAAAGAGAGAACACTTACCTTGCTTGAGATGACTTCTGGCATGGAGGAAGGCGGGTGGGAGGCTGTGAAATACAATACAGTAAGTACAGTATTGTACAGAAGTACTGTACAGTATTGTACAGTACAGTACAGTAGTACAGTACAGTACTATATGTGCTAAAAAGCACACCAAAAAGCAAAAAGTGTCTTCACAGTACTCACAGTACTTTCTGTGTCTCTTCTTCTCTCCACGATCTTCCTACAGGAAGTCACGACCATGTGACAGCCTGGAAATAGCATTAAAATGGCCGCGGCTCCTGTTCATGAACCAAAGCAGAGTTTGTGAACCAGAGCATATTTTTATGAACTTTTCTGTTCGTGAACCGAGTTGTTCGTGAACAGAAGCGTTTGTGAACCGAGGTATCACTGTACTATGTTTTTTAGGGGGAAAAACTATGGGACAAAAGTGTAAAATCAAAAGGTATCATATTTTCTATTGCTCAAACAAAAACTTTTAACCTTTTAGGTGAAGATTGGTTAAATGGTTGGTGGAGTATCTGCTACTGATGGACCAAATAATGGACTTTCTATCCCCACCTTGTCTCTCTGGGTCAGATGGTAATTTCCACTATACAGCCAACAGTAACAGCCTATCTTGCCCCTTCATTAAAGCTGAACCACACAGGCCCCATATGATATGCTACATTTCTATGGGGCTAACAATGCCGCCCTACAACTCAAGAGGTCCTCCATATAAATGGCCCACATTAGTAAGAAATTCCAATCTTGCTTGCATATACCTGAACATGGTTTCTGGAACTACCTTCATGTTGAAGGGCTGCTTGGGGTAATCTTCCTATTTCCCTCTGACTCAAGAAGTATGCTTAAGGGGCATACCATTGACAGGAACTTGTTACACTTGTTACTTTGCATTTGACATATAAGTTGTTTTTCTATTGTTTCTATTCCTGAGTTGTTGCTCAGTGAGAGGCAAGGGGACTGCCTTGAAGCCATCACCAGTTCTAATACAGGCACTCTGCAAGCTTCCTTCGGAGATTTAGATAGGCTACACCTTCTGGTGCCCAAGGTGTGTTCCCTATTTTCCTGATTGATCAGAGGTATTGGACAGTTACGTTAAAAGAAGTACCATGTGTTTTATATTAATTTTCTTACATTCCCTCTTGGACTTGTGGTGAACTCCTACCTTTCTGGGGTCTATCCCCTTACGTTTCCATACCTCAGGACCTAGCTGTGATTGACCATTCCCCCCACCCCCCCATAAGTGCTTCCCTACTCCACTTGAAGGTAAATTGGGAGCATTTCACTCCTGCCCAATTTTTATTTGTGTTTCTGACAGGGCATGAAAGTCCTTGTCCTGCTCAAATTTTCTAACCCCTCCCCTTCTTTGGTGTATATATCCCCTTAGCTACACATTCCCGTATGTATTGTATACAGCTACCTACCTAACAAAGATCGTCACCCTTCTCCTCCTCCCCTCTCTCCATTTTCCCTCTATATTTTCTCCCAATGTTTTTTTTTTTTGTCCCTTTATCTCTACTTTAAGCTACTGCATGTTGCCTTCTATGCCAGGGGTTTCACTAACCTTGTACAACATTAAAGGTCTTAACAGTCTGGGAAAAATGCACCTGCCTTTTCTGAATTAAGAAGGCTTAACATGTATATATTCTTCCTTCAGGATAGACATTTTAGAGCAAATAAGTTCTCAAGACTGGGTGACTCCGGATTCCCTATAGCATGCCAATGTACATCCCCAGACACTAAGTCCAAGGGAGTCTTGATCCTTCTCTCCAGACAGGCACCTTGGAAAGAACTAGAAGTTATCAGGAAAGAAGTAGACCGCCCTCTAATCGTAAAAGGCTTCCTGTACAAGCGGAAGGTTACTCTAGTTAGTTTGTACTTACCAAATGAGGACTGGTGCTTCCTGCATACATACAGTATCTCACAAAAGTGAGTACACCCCTCATATTTTTGTAAATCATTTATTATATCTTTTCATGTGATAACACTGAAGAAATGTATAAAGTATTGAATGTACAGCTTGTATAACAGTGTCAATTTGGTGTCCACCCTCAAAATTACTCAATACAAAGCCATTAATGTCTAAAACCGCTGGCAAAAAAAGTGAGTACACCCCTAAGTCAAAATGTCCAAGTTGGGCCAAAAGTGTCAATATTTTGTGTGGCCACGATTATTTTCCAGCACTGCCTTGACCCTCTTGGGCATGGACTTCACCAGAGCTTCATAGGTTGCCACTGGAGTCCTCTTCCACTCCTCCATGACAACATCATGGAGCTGGTGGATGTTAGAGACCTTGCGCTCCTCCACCTTCCAATTGAGGATGGCCCACAGATGCTCAATAGGGTTTAAGTCTGGAGACATGCTTGGCAAGTCCATCACCTTTACCCTCAGCTTCTTCAGCAAGGCAGAGGTCGTCCTGGAGGTGTGTTTGGGGTAGTTATGTTGGAACACTGCCCTGTGGCCCAGTCTCCGAAGGGAGGGGAATCATGCTCTGCTTCAGTATGTCACTGTACATGTTGGCATTCATGGTTGCCTCAATCAACTGTACCTCCCCAGTGCCGGCAGCACTGATGTAGCCCCGGACCATGACACTCCCACCACCATGCTTGACTATAGGCAAGACACACATGTCTTTTTTTACTCCTCACCTGGTCGCCGTCACACATGCGTGACACCATCTGAGCCAAATAAGTTTATCTTGGTCTCATCAGAACACAGGACATGGTTCCAGTAATCCATGTCTTTAGTCTGCTTGTCTTCAGCAAGCTTTTTGTGGGCTTTCTTGTGTGTCATCTTTAGTAGAGGCTTCCTTCTGGGATGACAGCCATGCAGACCAATCCATTGAAGTGTGTGGAGTATGGTCTGAGCACTGACAGACTGCCCTCCCCCCCCCCAATCCTTCAACCTCTGCAGCAATGCTGGCAGCACTCATACCTCTATTTCCCAAAGACAACCTCTGATATGACGCTGAGCACATGCACTCAACATCTTTAGTCGACCATAGCGAGGCCTGTTCTGAGTGGAACCTGTCCTGTTAAACTGCTGCATGGTCTTGGCCATCTTTTTAAAGCCAAATTTATGTAGAGCAACAATTCTTTTTTTCAGATCTTTATAGAGTTCTTTGCCAAGAGGTGCATTTTGAACTTCTGGTGACCAATATGAGAGAGTGAGAGCGAAAACACATGACACCGGGGAGGGAAAAAGGCTAATTGGGCGCAATTTGGACATTTTCACTTAGGGGTGTACTCACTTTTGTTGCCCGCGGTTTAGACATTAATGGTTGTGTGTTGAGTTAATTTGAGGAGACAGCAAATTTACACTTTTATACAAGCTGTACACTCACTATTTTACATTGTAGCAAAGTGTCATTTCTTCATTGTTGTCACATGAAAAACTATAATAAAATATTTACAAAAATGTAGGGGTGTACTCATTTTTGTGAGATACTGTATGTATATATTATTTTTGTACTGATGCTTCTCCTAAATAAAGAACTTATATATAATACAAAAAGGTCGGTGGAGTAGATTTCATTAATCCCTAGTTATCCCACAACAAAATATTTTTTAACCACTTGCCGACTGCCTAACGCCGATCTACGTCACAGGCAAAGTGACGAAGGGCTACGTCACTAGCTTATGAGGGTCTAGGGAGCGAGCGCGCGCCCCCGGAGGCGCGCTCCCACTCCCGCGTGGTCACGGACCCCCCCGCGCGTGTGACCGGCGGACCCGATGTCCGCCAGTCACTCTGCGATCAGCAGGGGAGAGGGAGAAAGTCAGGCAGCTTGTGTAAACAAGCTGCCTGTCATTCTCCCCTGTGTATGAAGGATGATCATACGGTTCTACTATGTAGAACCGTTGATCACTCTTCATACATCTGAAGCCACAGCCAATCACAGTAGAAAGCACGCCCCTAGGGACACACATATCCCCTCCCTTTCAAAAAAAGTTAACCCCTTCAGTGCCAGTGTATTTTTACAGTAACAGTGCATATATATAGCACTGATTACTGTAGAAATGTCACTGGTAACCCCAAAAGTGTCAAAAATGTCAGTCAAGGGTCCGATCTGTCCGCCGCAATGTTGCAGTACCGCAAAAAAATCGCAGATCGCCGCCATTACGCGTTAAAAAAAAAAACAACAAAAATGACAAAAATCTTTCCCTTTGTTAGTAAACGCGATAACTTTTGCGCAAACCAATCAAAATACGCTTTTTGCGATTTTTTTTACCAAACATAGGTAGCATAAAACAAATTGGCCGAAAATGTTAAAAAATTTTGATTTTTACATTTTTTTGGGGGGAATTTCATATAAAAAAATGTGAAAAATATTGCTATTTTTGCAAAATTTACTCTCTTTTTTTGTTTATAGCGCGTGATCAAAAAATTGCACAGGTGATCAAATACCACCAAAAGAAAGCTCTGTTTGTGGGAAAAAAGGACGCCAAATTTGTTTAGATACAGCGTCGCACGCGCAATTGTCTGTTAAAGTCACGCAGTGCCGAATCGCAAAATACCCCCTGGTCAGGAAGGGGGTAAAATCTTCCGGGGCTTAAGTGGTTAAACATCAATATGTATGAGAATGCCCCCTAAGAGTACTATTTAACCACTTTCCATCCCTAGGACATTGGATCTAAAAAAAATTACCCCAGAACTCTCAATGAAGAATTCCATATCAATGCTCATGTTAATGCAATGGATCCCAATAAAGTTGATTCAAAAACAAATGTAAATTAAAGTGTAAAAAATGTAAATAAAAAAAAATTATTAAATTTTTTTTTTTTTAAAGCAGCCTTTTCTTCCATGCTCATGTGCAAATGTAAACATGAACATAGGTCCCGCACAGATATGTAAATGGTGATTGTACCACAGATGTGGGGTATCGCCACAAATGTCAGAGTGGGAGCAATAATTCAAGCACCAGGCCTGCTGTTTAGCTATAAACCATATTTTGTTGCCATTGCACGGGTGTGCCCAATTTTCTTTTTTTTTTAATCAAATAAATTTATTGTGTATTTACGCCACATAAATTCACATTATAATGATAAAATACCTAGAGTGAAAAAAGTCTGCTTGCAAATAGTAAACTGCAGAGTAATGTAATTTTGATCTTTTAATACTGGAAATGAATCCAGGGGCTGTTAACTCACTAAAAACTACTGGACTGTCCCCTACTGTAAAAACAAAAGGGACCCTTCCATTATAAAATGCTAAATCCCAGTTTTTCAGTGAGTGCAACTGGCTGGCTGTGTGGGGTAGAGCGGATATCTTCTCAGGCCTTTATAATGGTGAGTGTGATCATCTTGGGGAAGGAGAAGTGTCTACATTCTTCAGGGGGAATTAGGTCCAGTACTATGGTACTAATATTTTGATTCTTGAAATCAGCCCCCAGAAGCTGAGGTTTTTGTGTTTCTTGGAACACTATTTCAATGTCTGTGTATTTGGTCTTCAGTAACTCTCCTCAAGATGTCAGGGTACAATATGTGAGGACACCTCCTGGCTTGAGAAGGCAATGTGCATGGCTCTAAATAAAGTGCAAAAAATTAGTTGAAAAACTAGTAATTGGGGCTATAGCGGTGCTGTATACTCCCGTCCCTGGAGACAAAGGATAGCAAGACAATATTATTATAAAAAGTCGCTTTATTTCAAATTACAAACATTAAAATGACAATTAACATATAAACATAAATACAACCCCCAACACATATCAACCAGACCATAAGTGTGGGCCTCTATAGGTCACCTTACTCACACCCAACTCCACATATAGATAAAGCTAGCCTATAGTGGTGCAGGGTACGGGTTACCAATGCATTTCGCCTCAAATGGCTTCTTCAGGGCAAAATAGGTGCCAGAGACTCGTTGAGGTTCATGGGGCTGTTAGTACTGATATGCAAAAAACATACAAAAAAAGAAAATCAATATATTATAGATAATGTACTTTTTGTCTTGCATTTACAAAATCTTTTTGCAATACATGCATCTATCAAATCAATCGTAAATATGATTTCTATTATGTAAAGGATAATTCCACATGTTTATATATCCAAGCATTCACCCAGAATTTACAAAAATATATATCAATACTCACAAATCAACTCAAAGTGTTGTCACATAGATACAAGGGCCAATGGGGCGTCCAAAAACGATTGTAGATTGAATCATCCACAGATGGAGTTCAAATATCTCAGAAGGACTTAATGTATGTCACCAGAATTATAGTAAGTTTAAATCCATGGCTGCCCAAAATAGCAAGGGGAAATATAGAGAGATGGCCGGGGTTAGTTAGGTCAAAATGAATTGATCCACAGAAAAGAGCAGAACCCCAATCCTTCTGAGGACAGCAATGTCACTGGAAGGTCCCTGCAAGTTTGAAAAAAGAGAACATTGAGTGCAATACTGCTATTGGCCACATGGTGCCAGCAGAGGTTGCTCGTTTAATATTATGTAAAAAAGGGTATAGCCTACCAGTTCAGACTATCATAGGGTAATGGGATTGCTAGTGTGGATAGGAATGTCCCATGTAGTAAGTCATTCCAGCCAGTCCAATAATCAACGACACATAAGAGTTCTAAAAGGAGATAATGTTAGGGGAGCATGTTAGTTAAACGTGCCCATTCTCACCTCCGAATAATCCATTCAGGAGGACAGAGAAAGCCCTACATATATGTACTCACTTTAAAGCCCGTCTGGTCCGCTTGCACAGCAATCTCGCTGTGCTCACAGATCCTCAGGCTATTTGAATGACTGGGTTTGGCGCCAAAACGGCAGCCGCCACCAGCCTTCTCTCATTTCCCCCTGATTGCTGACATCTCCGGCCAAAAGCCAGGAGAACGTCAGACAAGAGGATGCTGCCGCGCATGCGCGAAAAAGCCGCACATGCGCAGTAATGGCGGGACGTGCGATATGCCATCCACTCCATAAAAACTCCCCGTTGGTGAGAGGGAGGGAGAGTGAAGGGAAAGAGCAATCGCCACGTCCCACCACAAGATGCATGGGAGTACTGTCGGCCGACTGAGATGCCCCAATAGGGGCTAAATCACCCAAATTGATTTACATCTCAGTATTCACTAAGGCGGAAGTACCTGCTAATAATGCCCGGGGACATACATCATTGATCTCCAGCGGTCCCTTGTGGTCAAATAAAGCTATAGCATGCATAAAAGGGCACAAGTACTTTCTTATCAAGTCATCAATAGACTATATATTTTAGATAAAGAAGGAAATCCTAAAATTATGCTTGATACCGAGTTTATGGCCCAGGTGACTAGACAGAAAGTCCCATTATATCTTACACCCTCAAAATTTAGGCAGTCAGAGATTTTTCTTAATTGGGTTAATGTATAAATGAATCATCAATTCTGAGAGCATATAATAAAAAAAAAAAAAAAAAAAAAATAAAAATAAAAAATGAATAGCAGACAGCTTCAGACGCATATATCACTGTCTACATATTATATCTCTAAGATAGCTTATAGCATAATTTTTGTCAAAAGTCCCTTGGATATGTGACCAAACATTGACTCGTGATAACAAAGTATACTAGTTACCTATTAATACATATACATTTATTTAAAAAAATATATATCTTTTTTATATCCATGTGGCATTATTAAGAGCACATTGCTGTTAATACCCTCACTAAAAAGCAAAAATCCTAGTAAACATACTTTGGATAGTAGGTCGGGATAGCAAACCCCAAAAGTGGGTTAAACAGGACAGAATCCAGAAGAACAAGTTCTATAGAAAACATTTGTAACTGATATATTCGTTTAACCCAGGTGACCTTGTCGCATCAAGCAAGAAGATCCACTGTGTTTCCAACTGTAAAAGTCTCCTGTCTATATCACCCCCTCTTGGTGATTCCTTAACATGTTCAAGGGCAAAGAAGCTCATACAATCCAAGTTGTAACCATGATAGAGGCCAACATGCCTACTAATGGCCGACACCAGTTTACCCGTATTGACCTCATATACATAGTCTCGTATCCGATTGTGAAAGGGTCTTTTAGTTTTCCCTATGTAGAAAGCTCTACATAGGGAACATTTCATATAGTAAACCACCCCTACTGTGCGGCAGTTTATTAGTTCTCGTGGAGACCATTTCTGGCCATTAGGCAACCGAATGCTCTCTCCAACCCAGATCCATCTGCAAAAATTGCAATCTCCACATCTGGTATTGCCTCTGGGGTTATTTCCCTCGGCGATTGCCACTGGCCAAAGATGGCTATGGGTGAGATGGTCCCTCAGTGACCTAGCTCTACGATACGTGATCTGTGGTCTCTCACCTATATATTTAGCCACAATGGAGTCGTCCCTTAGCAGGTGCCAATGCTGTGCCAATATTTGTTCAACCTGTTTGTATCTGCTCGAGTAGCGTGTGATGATACGGGTGGGTTCCTTTTTAGTTTGTTTTCTTTGATCATATAAGAGGGAATCTCGTGATCTAAGTTTGGTTTTATTGAACGCTTTTTTCAAGCATTTTTTGCTATACCCTCTTTCCAAAAAGCGCTGCTGCAATAATTTAGCTTGGCGATAATAGTCCTCCTCTTTACTGCAATTTCTCTTGAGTCTGAGATATTGCCCATAAGGTATACTCTTTTTCAGACTATGTGGATGTGCACTCGAGGAATGTAAAACCGTATTTGCTGCTGACGATTTGCGAAATAAATCGGTGCTCAAATTGCCCCCAGTGTCCTTCATGATTGATATATCCAGGAAATTGACTTTAGATTGACTACATTCCATAGTGAATTTCAAATTATAGGTATTCTCTCCCAATCTTTCCATAAAGGAATCCAATTCCTCCTTGGTGCCCGTCCATATGAGTAGGATGTCGTCTATGTACCTGTGCCACGCAAGAATGTGGCACAGGTACATGGACGAGTCCCCTCCATAGAAGACAGCACGTTCCCACCCCCCCAGGTACAGGTTTGCGTACGATGGGGCACATTTCGTCCCCATCGCCACTCCCTGCACCTGGAGGTAGTGGGAATCGTTGAATATGAAGACATTCCTAGACAGGATATATTCCAGAATTTCAAGAATAAATGTATTGTATTTCCAGGTCGATCGATCCCTTTCTCTCAGGAATTCTGCTATTGTTGCAACCCCCCTCGAGTGGGGTATGGAACAATACAGGGCTTCCACATCAATGGTTACCAACCAAGCGTTTTCAGGTATATTTTTGTCCTCCAATACTCTTAGGAGATCTCTAGTATCCTGTATGTGGGAGGGTAGGGATTTCACAAAGGGCCTGAGATAATCATCAATTATTTTGCTGGCCTGTTCAGAGATACAGCCAATCCCTGACACAATGGGGCGGCCCGGGGGTTTCTTCATGCATTTATGCACTTTAGGTAAAGAATAGAATGTAGGCGTGACCGGATTCTTTACATTCAGAAATTCATAAGTGCTTTTCGTTATTATGGCATTATTAAATGCTCTAAGGATGATTTCTCTATATTCCTGGTAAAACTTAGATATTGTCTTCTCTGGGATACGCCTATACCACGCTTTGTTGTTCAGAATGTCTAAACACATGTTAACATAGTCTTCCCTTCCCATCACTACTACGTTACCCCCTTTATCAGACGGCTTTATAATTATTTCTATGTTATTTTTTAATTTGTTGAGGGCCATTGTTTGTTGGGGGGATAGATTACCATCTAGATGTATATTTTCTGGTAACTGTCTCAAATCATACATGGCCTTTTGAACAAATGACCAAATATGCAGGTTGCGTTGCAGTGATGGAAAATTGGAAGACTTGTTTCCATACTCTGGGATAAGATCTCTAATTACTTCCATGGATGTGTTGTCAAGCTCATCTAAAGCCGCATTTTCCCCTGTATTACCCTCCTCCCAAAGTTGCATCAGAGTTGCAATGGTGTGTACACACCATTTATGACAAAACCCCCACTCCTCAAGCACAAAAAGCTAAGGATATGGAACTATGGAAGGAATTCACAATTAGGGATTTCAAAGCACTGAAAGACCTGATGCAACTTTGGGAGGAGGGTAATACAGGGGAAAATGCGGCTTTAGATGAGCTTGACAACACATCCATGGAAGTAATTAGAGATCTTATCCCAGAGTATGGAAACAAGTCTTCCAATTTTCCATCACTGCAACGCAACCTGCATATTTGGTCATTTGTTCAAAAGGCCATGTATGATTTGAGACAGTTACCAGAAAATATACATCTAGATGGTAATCTATCCCCCCAACAAACAATGGCCCTCAACAAATTAAAAAATAACATAGAAATAATTATAAAGCCGTCTGATAAAGGGGGTAACGTAGTAGTGATGGGAAGGGAAGACTATGTTAACATGTGTTTAGACATTCTGAACAACAAAGCGTGGTATAGGCGTATCCCAGAGAAGACAATATCTAAGTTTTACCAGGAATATAGAGAAATCATCCTTAGAGCATTTAATAATGCCATAATAACGAAAAGCACTTATGAATTTCTGAATGTAAAGAATCCGGTCACGCCTACATTCTATTCTTTACCTAAAGTGCATAAATGCATGAAGAAACCCCCGGGCCGCCCCATTGTGTCAGGGATTGGCTGTATCTCTGAACAGGCCAGCAAAATAATTGATGATTATCTCAGGCCCTTTGTGAAATCCCTACCCTCCCACATACAGGATACTAGAGATCTCCTAAGAGTATTGGAGGACAAAAATATACCTGAAAACGCTTGGTTGGTAACCATTGATGTGGAAGCCCTGTATTGTTCCATACCCCACTCGAGGGGGGTTGCAACAATAGCAGAATTCCTGAGAGAAAGGGATCGATCGACCTGGAAATACAATACATTTATTCTTGAAATTCTGGAATATATCCTGTCTAGGAATGTCTTCATATTCAACGATTCCCACTACCTCCAGGTGCAGGGAGTGGCGATGGGGACGAAATGTGCCCCATCGTACGCAAACCTGTACCTGGGGGGGTGGGAACGTGCTGTCTTCTATGGAGGGGACTCGTCCATGTACCTGTGCCACATTCTTGCGTGGCACAGGTACATAGACGACATCCTACTCATATGGACGGGCACCAAGGAGGAATTGGATTCCTTTATGGAAAGATTGGGAGAGAATACCTATAATTTGAAATTCACTATGGAATGTAGTCAATCTAAAGTCAATTTCCTGGATATATCAATCATGAAGGACACTGGGGGCAATTTGAGCACCGATTTATTTCGCAAATCATCAGCAGCAAATACGGTTTTACATTCCTCGAGTGCACATCCACATAGTCTGAAAAAGAGTATACCTTATGGGCAATATCTCAGACTCAAGAGAAATTGCAGTAAAGAGGAGGACTATTATCGCCAAGCTAAATTATTGCAGCAGCGCTTTTTGGAAAGAGGGTATAGCAAAAAATGCTTGAAAAAAGCGTTCAATAAAACCAAACTTAGATCACGAGATTCCCTCTTATATGATCAAAGAAAACAAACTAAAAAGGAACCCACCCGTATCATCACACGCTACTCGAGCAGATACAAACAGGTTGAACAAATATTGGCACAGCATTGGCACCTGCTAAGGGACGACTCCATTGTGGCTAAATATATAGGTGAGAGACCACAGATCACGTATCGTAGAGCTAGGTCACTGAGGGACCATCTCACCCATAGCCATCTTTGGCCAGTGGCAATCGCCGAGGGAAATAACCCCAGAGGCAATACCAGATGTGGAGATTGCAATTTTTGCAGATGGATCTGGGTTGGAGAGAGCATTCGGTTGCCTAATGGCCAGAAATGGTCTCCACGAGAACTAATAAACTGCCGCACAGTAGGGGTGGTTTACTATATGAAATGTTCCCTATGTAGAGCTTTCTACATAGGGAAAACTAAAAGACCCTTTCACAATCGGATACGAGACTATGTATATGAGGTCAATACGGGTAAACTGGTGTCGGCCATTAGTAGGCATGTTGGCCTCTATCATGGTTACAACTTGGATTGTATGAGCTTCTTTGCCCTTGAACATGTTAAGGAATCACCAAGAGGGGGTGATATAGACAGGAGACTTTTACAGTTGGAAACACAGTGGATCTTCTTGCTTGATGCGACAAGGTCACCTGGGTTAAACGAATATATCAGTTACAAATGTTTTCTATAGAACTTGTTCTTCTGGATTCTGTCCTGTTTAACCCACTTTTGGGGTTTGCTATCCCGACCTACTATCCAAAGTATGTTTACTAGGATTTTTGCTTTTTAGTGAGGGTATTAACAGCAATGTGCTCTTAATAATGCCACATGGATATAAAAAAGATATATATTTTTTTAAATAAATGTATATGTATTAATAGGTAACTAGTATACTTTGTTATCACGAGTCAATGTTTGGTCACATATCCAAGGGACTTTTGACAAAAATTATGCTATAAGCTATCTTAGAGATATAATATGTAGACAGTGATATATGCGTCTGAAGCTGTCTGCTATTCATTTTTTATTTTTATTTTTTTTTTTTTTTTTTTTTATTATATGCTCTCAGAATTGATGATTCATTTATACATTAACCCAATTAAGAAAAATCTCTGACTGCCTAAATTTTGAGGGTGTAAGATATAATGGGACTTTCTGTCTAGTCACCTGGGCCATAAACTCGGTATCAAGCATAATTTTAGGATTTCCTTCTTTATCTAAAATATATAGTCTATTGATGACTTGATAAGAAAGTACTTGTGCCCTTTTATGCATGCTATAGCTTTATTTGACCACAAGGGACCGCTGGAGATCAATGATGTATGTCCCCGGGCATTATTAGCAGGTACTTCCGCCTTAGTGAATACTGAGATGTAAATCAATTTGGGTGATTTAGCCCCTATTGGGGCATCTCAGTCGGCCGACAGTACTCCCATGCATCTTGTGGTGGGACGTGGCGATTGCTCTTTCCCTTCACTCTCCCTCCCTCTCACCAACGGGGAGTTTTTATGGAGTGGATGGCATATCGCACGTCCCGCCATTACTGCGCATGTGCGGCTTTTTCGCGCATGCGCGGCAGCATCCTCTTGTCTGACGTTCTCCTGGCTTTTGGCCGGAGATGTCAGCAATCAGGGGGAAATGAGAGAAGGCTGGTGGCGGCTGCCGTTTTGGCGCCAAACCCAGTCATTCAAATAGCCTGAGGATCTGTGAGCACAGCGAGATTGCTGTGCAAGCGGACCAGACGGGCTTTAAAGTGAGTACATATATGTAGGGCTTTCTCTGTCCTCCTGAATGGATTATTCGGAGGTGAGAATGGGCACGTTTAACTAACATGCTCCCCTAACATTATCTCCTTTTAGAACTCTTATGTGTCGTTGATTATTGGACTGGCTGGAATGACTTACTACATGGGACATTCCTATCCACACTAGCAATCCCATTACCCTATGATAGTCTGAACTGGTAGGCTATACCCTTTTTTACATAATATTAAACGAGCAACCTCTGCTGGCACCATGTGGCCAATAGCAGTATTGCACTCAATGTTCTCTTTTTTCAAACTTGCAGGGACCTTCCAGTGACATTGCTGTCCTCAGAAGGATTGGGGTTCTGCTCTTTTCTGTGGATCAATTCATTTTGACCTAACTAACCCCGGCCATCTCTCTATATTTCCCCTTGCTATTTTGGGCAGCCATGGATTTAAACTTACTATAATTCTGGTGACATACATTAAGTCCTTCTGAGATATTTGAACTCCATCTGTGGATGATTCAATCTACAATCGTTTTTGGACGCCCCATTGGCCCTTGTATCTATGTGACAACACTTTGAGTTGATTTGTGAGTATTGATATATATTTTTGTAAATTCTGGGTGAATGCTTGGATATATAAACATGTGGAATTATCCTTTACATAATAGAAATCATATTTACGATTGATTTGATAGATGCATGTATTGCAAAAAGATTTTGTAAATGCAAGACAAAAAGTACATTATCTATAATATATTGATTTTCTTTTTTTGTATGTTTTTTGCATATCAGTACTAACAGCCCCATGAACCTCAACGAGTCTCTGGCACCTATTTTGCCCTGAAGAAGCCATTTGAGGCGAAATGCATTGGTAACCCGTACCCTGCACCACTATAGGCTAGCTTTATCTATATGTGGAGTTGGGTGTGAGTAAGGTGACCTATAGAGGCCCACACTTATGGTCTGGTTGATATGTGTTGGGGGTTGTATTTATGTTTATATGTTAATTGTCATTTTAATGTTTGTAATTTGAAATAAAGCGACTTTTTATAATAATATTGTCTTGCTATCCTTTGTCTCCAGGGACGG
The DNA here is from genome assembly GCF_965119305.1 of Pelophylax lessonae. NCBI lineage: Eukaryota > Metazoa > Chordata > Amphibia > Anura > Ranidae > Pelophylax > Pelophylax lessonae. Next base: position 401,813,583 of record NC_138770.1, on the reverse strand, counting down.
GAGTATACAGCACCGCTATAGCCCCAATTACTAGTTTTTCAACTAATTTTTTGCACTTTCAGTCTAGGGGTGATGGTGCTGTTGGTTGAATGACTGAACGTTCATTTTTATAATGGCTCTAAATAAAGTTGAACTGATGTGTATGCCATGTCTTTTCAGAGAGAGGGTATGTGTCGTAGAGAATTCCATCAAAGTGTCCATCTGTTAATGTTGACACTATATCTTCCCAAAGCCCGTTCAGTGGGACAATCTAATGTTTTTGGTGTTTGGCCTATTTCTGTAACCGCTGGGATACCCCATCATTGCATTCTATAACCAGTATTCCTCTATATTATACTCTTCCACCTTACTGGCTGCTTTGCCAAGCCAAAGCCAATCTCTAGCACCCCTCCTCCTTTATTAACAGCTACCCCTGCCAAGCTGTGCACTTAAGGGGTCTCACACGTATGCATGACCAGTTTGCCCAGGATCTGAATTCTGAATTCTGAATATAGACCTACAGAACAGACAGTGCCCAGCCCAGACTTTGCTGTTTAACTGCAGACAGGAAACAGGAACTGTATTATCAGTGAAAAGACATAGAGTTTAATCATAGATACAGCTAAAAGCTTATTAGCACTGGCTGATGTATTTGCTGTACAAAAATACATAAACAACATATTCCAACAACCCTGCAAATGCACTGTGCCACTCAGCCTTGCACATCTACCCCTCTGTAAAGATCTTATCTGAGAACATGGCTGAGAGTTCAGATAAGGTAGCTAACGGGTGAAAAAAAGTGTGATGAACAAGAGAGCACTGAGGAGCTACACAGGGTGGTGTGATGGGCTGGAGAAAGGGCTGCTCAATCTAAGCATCTAAATATGCATAGGGTAGGAACAATGTGATCCATAAGGCAAAAGTCCAGCAAAAAGCAAGCAGCTATATATAAAAAGAGGTTGAAGGAGATGGAGTCCATAGGACAAAAATCTGTGTGCTGTAGGAAATCCTGTTGGAATAAAACACTTGTGGTATGCAGCCAGCTGGTAGAGCAAGAAGCAAATCTAAAAAACAAGACAAAAAACCGCAGTGCCAGTCTGAGTGTAGTATAGGAGTTATAACAATTTATTTTTAAAGGATTAGTCTCACAAGATGAAGGGATAAACAAGGCATGTAGATAGCAGTACGCCTCTCTGTATACACGCCGAATCACTGTGTGTGGTGCCGACTCCAGTCGCGGCCACTCTGGTGGTGTCCAGAGCTCCAAGGCTGGTGGGCAGCCTTGGAGTGCCTGACGTCACAAATACGATTTTGGAAACATGGTCAAACACTCCCATAGACACATTCCTAAACCTTGTGGACAGCCTTCCCAGAAGAGTTGAAGTTGTTATAGCTGCAATGGGTGGGCCAACTCAATATTGAACCCTGTGAGCTAAGCCTGGGATGCCATTAAAGTTCATGTGCTTGTAAACACAGGTGTCCCAATTCTTTTGATAATATAGCGTATAAAATGTTTTGGGGTTCTAAGTAAATGCTAGCAAACAATGTTGAGTTTAACATGTATGAGAGAAGTATTTGGCCTAGACTGGAAGTGGTTAAAGATTTACTTTTAATTTTATTATATCTTCTAATATATTGGGCTGATAATGATATAGTAAATGCATAGAGGCTGTTGACTTAGCAAGGTGAATGCTCACTTGCCTTAGTAACTAAGGCGAAACTGTTTTCGCTCTGAATACTAAATCATGTGCCCTGGAAATTAAAAAAAAAATGGATGTTTGCATGCACATGAATGGATTTTTAAAGTAAACAGAGCTTCACCTTATGTACTAAACTGAGTAACTATTTGTCCAGTTATTAAGCTCCACTGTCCTCAGTCTGCACAGCTAGCATATTGGTCATCAGAGAAATCCTGGAGGAGGCAGCTATGTAGAAAATTAAGCAAATAATAACCTGGTCTAACACTGTTTGAAATGTTCTTCAGCGATCAAAAAAGATTTCAGTTGCACAGCTGTAAGAGGATTTTTTTTTTCCAAGTGAAATAAACTCAGTATTTAGAAATACTTTAACTGCGTTGAACATGAACACTTTGATATTTTTAGCACTGTTAAATGTTGAGAAAACTTTGGGTCTAGGGAAAATCTTGGGCTGTATGCGGTAAAGAGCACATTGATTTTAGATCTTCTTACTGTAAATTACAGGAGTGCTATAAAAAAAAAATGCCACATTAAAGGCTGAATGTGTATGTAAAGGTAAGTGTGTTTTTGGCTTAATTCCAAAGACACTGCTGTGCTGACCTTGTTTCTTCAAGTGTTTTTCACATATTAAGCGGCACAAGCTGAAACTCAACTCACAGAAACAGATCAAGGCCAATCCATATTTATCATAATTTTCACACACTCTGGCATCGTATAGTATAACTATCTTCACTAGGAAAAATATGAAACTCAAACTGTTTCCTCTGCTCATAGAAATAATTAGGGTCAGTGCAAGAATTGTTGTCTACACAGCCTGCCAAGGTGCATTTTGCCCCCATCCCATTTGAGCTGTGTTGAATTGCCACTATATGGCAATGTGTAAAAAAAAAAGGGGGGGTGCCTTCCCCTACTTCCCTTCACTGGCTACGGGCAGCTGGTAGGTGAGACAAACTAATACTGGCCATACACTATACGAAAAATCGTTCAAACTAATTTTTTTCATCAAAAAAAACTTCTGATAACCCAAAAAAAGTTTTCTGATGCTGGATCTGTTGATCTAGTATTGTTTTGACCCCCCTCACTTATCATCTGGATTTTGTTAGTGTAATGAGGGCAAACTGACATGGTGGTCATATAACCACAGTGATTGTTCTACACAGTGACAGTAATAAACATTCACAATAACTTCAGGCAATCATTTGACCTAGAGTTGCTAAGATTATAAATCCAGTTCTCACTGTCAGACCTTTTTTTGTGGTTTCACTGATTAGGTAATTACTGGCTAGGAATAAATATGTAGTTTGGGAATTTTTTGCTACACCATAGTTTTAAACTATATTGGCAATGGCTGCTTTCATATTTCTATGACAGCTCCCTTTTAAAATAAATGATTAATAGGGCTAAATGTAAAGCTGTGTCTATGAGAACATTCCATTGTCAGCTGCAGATAAGTGTAGACAGCTGCAGGCAGACTCCCTTAGTATAGAAGACAATTGGAATATTTCTCTCTGGGAACAATGCACACTTCGTAAAACCCATACAGACAGGGCAAAATAGGTAATATGTGCTATTTACAAAAGGAATTAATTCACTTTTCTGTATCACTGTATGAAACTTACCAGAAAAGTGAAATTATGCTTTTTAGTTTTATCCCCAAGAATAACCAATCTGACCACAAGGCACAAGTTATACTAAACTATAATAGCAGTCCCAATTGAATGATTGCTGTTTAATCCAGGTTGTTAGATTATATACTTTTAGTATATCCAGAATCCCCATGCTTTCTTGTCAGCCATAATTGATTATAATGTGCAATGCCGTGATCCTATATTTTAACCAGGGGCCGGATTTACACCTCAGAAGCTTATGAGAAACACATTCTGGAGATCACCCTAACCCCCCAAGTAAGACCATTTTTTATTTTTCTTCATAAAATATTTTTATAAAAGTTTTTATGCTGTGGACCTGGATGTAATGGGGAACACTGTAGATGCATTGAAAAACCCCAGCATTGATGTCAGTGGACACATTAATAACCCCCAGAATTGATGTCAGAGGATGCATTAATAACCCCCAGCATTGGTGTCAGTGAACGCATTAATAACCCCCAGCATTGGTGTCTGTGGACGCATTAATAACCCCAAGCATTGGTGTCAGTGGACACATTATTAAACCCCCAGCATTGATGTCAGTGGCACACTATTAACCCCCAGAATTGATGTCAGAGGATGCATTAATAACCCCCAGCATTGATGTCAGTTGACACATTAATAACCCCCAGCATTGGTGTCAGTGAACGTATTAATAACCCCCAGCATTGGTGTCAGTGAACTCGCAGTATTGATTTCAGTGGGCGCATTATTAACCCTCAGCATTAATGTCAGTGGACACATTAATAACCCCCAGCATTGGTGTCAGTGGACACATTAATAACCCCCAGCATTGGTGTCAGTGGATACATTAATAACTCGCAGTATTGATTTCAGTGGACGCATTATTAACCCTCAGCATTGATGTCAGTGGACACATTAATAACCCCCAGCATTGATGTCAGTTGACACATTAATAACCCCCAGCATTGGTGTCAGTGAACGTATTAATAACCCCCAGCATTGGTGTCAGTGGATACATTAATAACTCGCAGTATTGATTTCAGTGGACGCATTATTAACCCTCAGCATTGATGTCAGTGGACACATTAATAACCCCCAGCATTGGTGTCAGTAGATGCATTATTAACCCCCAGCATTGATGTCAGTGGATGCTGGGGTTTTGGACCAACCTTTGACTGTACAGACAAAAGCCCAAACTTTTGCCCATTTAGTCCCCTCTTCGCCAGGAGTCAAACATGACATATAGAAGCTGTATTTCTACTTATTTTTTAAATGACAGCTTCCCACTGTCAATGGTTCCTGACAATAGGTTCACACCTTAGCGTTTTTGCAGCCCGCGTTTGTGCGAGCACCTCAGCCCATTTAACTGAAAGGGCTGCCGTGCCTGCATTTCCACAAAAAAAGGGGCATGCACCTTTTCAAAAACGCAGCCGCAAGGAAATCAAATGGTCTTTTTTCATGATGAGAGCCACACGCATAGGTGTGAACCTAGCGTGAGGAAGCAGTTTGTACTGGCACCTGTTCCATCCGTAGCAACCACCATTATCACAAGCTAATTGACTTACATGGCCAGGAATCCCATGTCACAAAAGCAAATGAGTGGGGATAGCAGTGGCATCACTTCCCAAATTTGGTCACTGGCCATATTTGGTCAGTGATCTCCCTGCCCCCTCCCTTTATATAGCTTTTGACAGTTGATGTCACGAAAATCAATTCCTTTTCTGTTAAGGAACCAAAACTAAACGAAAATGTGAGGGAGGGACGTTTACCCTCGCAAACTTCCAGTTTCCATGGAGCTCCATGCTTAGCAGTCAGAACTGTGCAGCATCGCAGGCCTCCTCAAATGACCGTTCAGAGCAGCACTGTGCATTACAGGCCTCAAGATGAGAGTCCCGGCTCACGACCATCCAGAGCAGAGCACTGTGAGTGTGTACATTACAGGCCTCCCCTCAGACCACCGCCCAGAGCACTGTGCATTATAGGCTTCCCCTCAGATCACCATCGAGCACTGTGTAGCACTACAGGTCTCTCAGACCACCATAGCAGAACACTGTGCATTATAGGCCTCCCCTCAGACCACCATCCAGAGTATTGTGCAGCATTACAGGCCTCCCCTCAGACCACCATCCAGAGTACTGTGCAGCATTACAGGCCTCCCCTCAGACCACCATCCAGAGTACTGTTCAGCATTACAGGTCTCCCCTCAGACAAACATCCAGAGTAATGTGCAGCATTACAGGCCTCCCCTCAGACCACCATCTAGCATTATGCAGCACTACAGGCCTCTCAGACCACCATCCCAGAACACTGTGCATTACAGGCCTCCCCTTAGACCACCATCCAGAGCACTGTGCATTACAGGCCTCCCCTCAGACCACCATCCAGAGCAATGTGCAGCATTACAGGCCTCCCCTCAGACCACAATCCAGAGCACTGTGCAACATTTCAGGCCTCTCATACCACCGTCCAGAGCACCGTGCATTACAGGCCTCCTGAGACCACTATCCAGAGCACTGTGCATCATTACAGCCCTCTCAGACCACCGTCCAGAGCACTATACAGCATTACAGGCCTCCTCAGACCATCCAGGGGAGCTAAATCTGTATCTCTGAGTTTGTTCAAACCTTAATACCATAAATAATAACATATTAGAATTTTGTACTCCAGGAGTATATAACAAGTTTGTAAATTCTAGAAAAATGTTTAAATAATGCATTACAATTTAACTAAACCCAACAGATTTTAGTCAACTAAAATGTAGGACATTTTAGTTGACTAAAATGTACTGCAGATTTAGTCAGCTAAATACGACTAAAACCAAAACAATTGCAGATGACTAAAATGGGACTAAAACTAAAATGGCATTTTAGTCAAAAGACTAAGACTAAAACTGAATGGAAATTTGCTGTCAAATAATACACTGTTTGAGAGGCTTAATATCAGCTTTAGCTTCGCTTTGAAGATATTGCAGGTATGAGATATCAGCACACACACAGGACATCTGCCAAGCTTCATTAAAGCTTCAAAAAAAAGCACCACCGAACCATCATCGTAGCATCGCAGAAGCATCAAAAACACATAAATATAGCATGTTGAAGCGGTAGGTACTTTAATGTGTGTTGACGTCGAAGAAAGTATAAATGAGCCCTTATAATGGTCTTGTGGTTATTAGAGGAGACACATACTACTGCCAAATCTTGTGGCCACGCACTATACAATCTGATTGTACAATCTCATTTAGATATACCATCAACGATGTAGTGTAGAATCCCTGTCTTGTCTCTGGTATATTTCAGACAATACTGCCTCATTAAAAATGTCCTGCTCTTTTAACCATTTTCTTTTAGAATATAACTTTTGGGTTAGGGTGATAGCACCAGGCAGTTGTTGCTGACAGTCTGTTCAATAGCTTTTTTTCAACACCTCACTGCATCTTAATAAGTAAATACACTGTGCATTGAAAACATTGCACACCCTTAGCCCATGATACTAAAAGCAAAAAAAAATCACCCTCAGTTCATGAATGACTCTTATCATTATCGCTTATGTTAGATCTACAACTGTATAACCATGTGCTGTTACATTACACAATGTATTTTCTATGCTACATACAATACATTTTTATGTGTTAAAAAAAAAAAAAAAAAACCCCCTTTCTGGGTCACACTAGTCCCTCTCTGCATTCTATGCGCGGGTGCTCTTTTACTCTTCATTTTAGAAATCAAAACTTCATGCTTTATTCTGTCATCTTTAGGCCTTATGCACACTGGACATTATAAAAAAGCCAGTAGCGTTAGCTGTAAAAGCTGTAGCTGTAGAATGACATTCGCAGTGTTTTTGCAGTAGCGTTTTTTAGCTGTTGCTTTTTTTACCTTTTTTTTTAGCAAAACTATACTCCCACAAAAGCTTATGGCTCAAAAATGCTGATAAATGCAGAATAGCTAAGTTTTTAAGCTTTTATCAGAGTTAGAACGTTTTTACAGCTGAAAAACTCCTCTCAAAACCCACTAGTTCTGGGGTTTTTCCTACCAGAAAATGCTAATAGCAGCCTATGTGTGCATGAGCACATAGGATAACATGCTGGGGAGCTTACTGACTGCAGAAAAAAACGCCTAAAGCCAAAAACAGCAGCTGTTAAAACGTCCAGTGTGCATGAGGCCTAAACGCTAAAAATATCCTGATGCTAGCTATTTTCAAACACATCTGAAGTTTATATTCTGAATATTTTTGGAATAATTTACGATAAGAGAACGAGAACATGTTTGGCAATGGCTTTAGCTTTATATTTTAACCACTTAAGCCCCGGAAGATTTTACCCCCATTCCGACCAGGGGGTATTTTGCGATTCGGCACTGCGTGACTTTAACGGACAATTGCGCGGTCGTGCGACGCTGTACCTAAACGAATTTGGCGTCCTTTTTTTCCCACAAACAGAGCTTTCTTTTGGTGGTATTTGATCACCTGTGAGATTTTTTGATCACGCGCTATAAACAAAAAAGGAGCGTCAATTTTGCAAAAATAGCAATATTTTTCACATTTTTTTATATGAAATTCCCCAAAAAAAAATTTAAAAATCAAATTTTTTTTACTTTTTCGGCCAATTTGTTTTATGCTACCTATGTTTGGTAAAAAAAATCGCAAAAAGCGTATTTTGATTGGTTTGCGCAAGTTATCGCGTTTACTAACAAAGGGAAAGATTTCTGTCATTTTTGTTGTTTTTTTTTTTAACGTGTAATGGCGGCGATCTGCGATTTTTTTTGCGGTACTGCGACATTGGGGCGGACAGATCGGACCCTTGACTGACATTTTTGACACTTTTGGGGTTACCAGTGACATTTCTACAGTAATCAGTGCTATATATATATGCACTGTTACTGTAAAAATACACTGGTAGTGAAGGGGTTAACTTTATTTGGAAGGGAGGGGCTGTGTGTATCCCTAGGGGCGTGCTTTCTACTGTGATTGGCTGGAGCTTGAGCTGTATGGACACTGATCAATGGATCTACATACTAGATCCGAGTGATCAGTATCCTAACAGCAAGGAGAATGACAGGTGGCTTGTTTACACAAGCTGCCTGACATTCTCCCTCTCCCCCGCCGATCGCCGAGTGACCGGCGGACATCGGGGGGTCCGTGACCACGCGGGAGCGGGAGCGCGCCTCCGGGGGCGCGCGCTCGCTCCCTAGACCCTCACAAGCTAGTGACGTAGCCCTACGTCACTTTGCCTGTGAGGGGCTGACTGCCGACGTAGATCGGCGTTAGGCAGTCGGCAAGTGGTTAAGACCAAACTTTTATATAGTTTTATAGATCTGCTGTGGCTTCAACTTACACTGTGCAATTAAGACCTATTACCGCTGGGTAAAAAAAGCAAGTGTCAGAGCCAAAGTTATCTAGAAAAGCATTTTTTATGTATTGTGTGGCAGTGTGTTACCCCACCAGGGTGATGAAGAAGGATTCTCAACCAGGCAGGTTGAGGGACTCCAGGGGCTTTGCTTAATTAGGAGGAAACTGGCTTTTCAGTTTCCTCATGATTTAGAAAAATCAGTTTTGAGACCAGGAGCCTGGGGATATCTTTGCGATCAGGGTGGGATGAAATCTCCAGTCCTGGGTCCTGATTTTGTGAATCACCAGCTCATTGATTTGTCAGGTGATTGCTGGGTTATTAGTAGTGACCTTACCATAGTTATGGGTTCCACCCTTCCAAAGAGTCAAGGAGTGAAAGGGAGAAGCCAGAAAGTGCATGTGTGCACTGGAGAAGCCAGAGGGTGCATCTGTCCACTGGAGAAGCCAGAGAGTGCATGGGTGCACTGTGAAAGCCAGAGACCCAAGCCTGAGGTCAATAATAATAAAGCGGTATGGAGAGGTGCTATATCAATTATATAGAAAACAGTGAAATAACATATACAGTATAATAGTATGTATATAAATTAGGGATTGACCGATTATCGACAGCGCCGATATATCGGGGGCCGATATGCACTTTCCCCGATAGATCAGAATCGGCCCCTGAGGTTACCGATATTGCCGATATTTAGGGAAAGTGCATGTGCTGGAGTGATGCCTACAGCTAGAGGCATCACCCCGCTACCGGTGTCCATAGCCGACGGTCAGCTGTCTTTTAATGTCAACCGATGCGGCTGAGAAGCCACTCGGCAGTCATTACAAGGAGCGGGAGGGGATGCCCCCCTCTCCCGCTGCCTTCCGTGGCTCGCCCAGGTCTCCTGTCCCATTGGGAGACCCGGGCATCCTACCTCCACCGCCGCCGAAGAGAAAACCCGCTCAAAGCTGTATTTGGCTCTGATCGGGTCTCCATGTAAAAAACCCAGGAGTGATGTCATGACATCACTTCCGGGTACTCGGCGCCAAATTAAAAAAACTGACAGCATTCAAAACAGCCAAACTTGGCGTTTTGAATGCCTTTCAGTGCCGAGGAGGGGTTTGGGGTCTTTTAGACCCCAAGATGCCTCCACAAGGAGTACCTTTGGAGGAAAAAACAATTGTTTTTTTACATGTCCGGAAATATCGGCTGATATCGGCATACCGATATCTGATGACCAAAATATCGGTATCGACATTAAAAAAACTATATCGGTCGATCACTAATATAAATGTACTCATACTTCAACAAATATAAATACAGGTGAGAAAAATAAATTTCTGACTATTAGACAATATTTAAAGTAAATGTGCAAAAAAAAAAAACCTATACATAAAAAGGTAATGCACACTTTTGCACACCATCCAGCAAATGAATGATGAATCCAAGACCCACAAAGATAAAAGTGAAGTGTCCAAATGCAATGTGCAATAGTGATGAATGACTAACAAAGAAAGCCTATTATTCCGTGAATGCTGTGATCCAAAAAATAGTGACAAAGGTGCTCTTTCCCAACAACCGATAATCCAACACTAAGTGCAGTGGCCGCTCACCTTGAGGCAAATAATATTGCGTTTTCCCAAAAATCAATCGGGCCTGAGGTCGCTGCCAGGAGTCAGGAGGACTCCACGTGGGAGCCAAAGCAGTAAGGGGCTGCATGCTGCATTATGCGCACAGAGGATGTGTAAAGACTATCTGTGAGAAACAGACAAAGGCCTGAAAGTGGAAGGCCTGAGCTGCATAGCTGAATGTATAAGCCAGAAGGCTGATGGTCTATTTCTTTGCTAATAAGAGCCAAGAGATGGGATGTCTACCATTGTTTGGTGTTGATGGTGAAACCCCCTGCGAGGGAAATCATGTTGTTTTTGTTTTTCTGAACTTTCTTTAATAAAAGTCGGCCAACAAGCCCTGAAATTGAACTATTTGGTGTGGACTATACTCGCTAAGAGGCCAAGCTAAGAACTGAAAGTTAAAAAAGCAATCACACATCAAAAATATATGGTGCCACAATTTGGTGTTGCTGACACTGTCCGTAAAATCTGTACTGTTCGGTAACACCACATACAGCTTGAAGGCATCTCTCAAACAAATAATTTTAAGAATTGGTATTTTACAATGGTGCCCCTAAAGTCACATTAAAAGAAGAACCCCCCCGCCCCTGGATTTTAGTTTGGACAGATACCCTCATCCCTAATAAAAAGTGGAAGTACCACTGCATGATAAAAACGCACTGAAACTGCATTTAGCCCAAAGGGGAAAATAAACAATAGGGTTTTAGAATCTAGACCTCTTACAGGCCCATATTGAAAAATTCCAGGCAACATAAAAACCCCACAGGGGGTCCAGCAGCAGTGACACACTCTATTCAAACCTTTAAAAAAGACCTTTATTGATATTCATATTATATCATGGAGGTCTTCCAGGTGGGGAGGGTAAAGGCCTGCATGTCCAAATTAGGAGTTTAGGCTATAATACTTAGTTGTAGTCTTTGAAAGTGCTGTAAATATTTTCCTGAATGAACAAATAAAATTCAGCATAGTCTCAGTAGCATTCAGTGATTTTTAAAGCAATTGATGATGGTGAATACCAAAGCATGTGTTAGTGAGTCCTAGATGTTCCTTTGAAGAATGTGGATAATGAAGGCGCTTTATAAATGTAATACATTTGGTCACTGATTGGCAAACACATAATTTTCCACTTTATAAATTTGCCCTTTTGATAGTATTTGCTGGCATTTGCCTTTGGCCACATTACCAGCCTGTATCTGGATTTGCCTATCTTTTAAACAGTACCTTTTCTTGTCAAACTCAAGCTGAACTAGAAAAAAAAAAAGAGTGGAAAAGTGCTAATGAAAATTCATTTTTTTTACTCCTAGTGTATATTTTGCATTTGAAATTGAAATCTTATGTTTTACATAAGTAAAATCTTAGAAATACTTTAGGAGCTTGTTTCACTTCTTTCACAGTTCTCCCATTGCCGTTCATACATTTATGAAATAAACCATTTATGATGCAAACTGAGTTTGTACTTGTATTCAGGAGAAGGTCATTTTGTGGCCACTAAGCATTATTATTTTAGAATGCATTTGCACATAGTTCCTGAAAAGGACAAAAAGTATGCAGATGGATTGTCTGTGTAGCTGACTAGTTGCTGCCTGTAGGTATTGTTACAAATCATGTAAAAATGTATTGTGAATTAAGGGCTCAATATCAGTGAATTAAGTGAAGCTGTTTAAATTTAATTCTGAATTTTTATTTCACTGGAGCCTGATTATGACATCTTTGTCTGATAAGGAAGACTTGGAGTGCGTTGGGTATTGATAAGGATTATGAAAAGTGCCTGGATGTCTAGTGATATAATTTATAGCTTTAAATTTAAAGCTTTTTTGGCCCCACTTCCCCTATGGATCACAGGAGTGCAATTTGCTCTTTACTCCTATGACCCATTTTCAGCCGCCAGCAGGCTAAAGTCTGCTGTTGGCTGATGTCACTCAGCCAGTCCAGGCTCTGGAAATATCCTAACTTTAGAGCCGGAAACCCCCCAGATGCCTGGACAGGCAGCTGGCTCAGTCTCTCAGTGAGCCGCTGGAAGACTGAGCCAGCTGCTTCCGATTCCTCTACAGCCTGGCAGTCCAGTGAGAGCTGGATGCACAGAGCAGAGAGCCAGTGGCTGACAGCAAAACGGATAGTTTACGTTGTAGAATATATACATATACATACACTAAGAAAAGAAGAACAATTATAATATTGGTATGAATAGTGAGTCGTCCATAACACAATCTCGTGCCTAAAGCCAAATGGCCACTCACATGACTCAGAAGTCAGAGAAGCATATAAAAAGAAATCAATGGAGAGGACACAGCTCCATTCCAGATTGTAAGCCAAGAGCAACACCACTATCTGCTGCAGATGATCACCACCACTACCACAGCGGCGTGAAGGTCTTGTGATGTCACACACTCCAGGTGGGGAAATGGGCATGGAAATGAATCTTGGGATTAGCACCCCCCTTTTGCCAAGCCTCGTGACCCAAGAATTACATCCCACCAGCATCACACCACAACCTTACCTAGCAGTGCTGGAGACTTGATTTTGATCTGCTGAAATGCAGTACCTATACCTGGACAATGAGAAATCAGAAAAGAAGCAGACTGATAAATATTTAATTCTGTTCTTTGGTTCTGTCGTCATGTTCCTTGTTAGCACATACGCAATGAAATACAACTAATTTATTCTTTATGCTGCTTCTTCCTTTTCCAGTCTAGGCTGTACAGGGACTGCAGGAGTCTGCTATTCATTGAAATTCAGGTACTTACACTGATTTCATTGAAAAATAGGGATGAGCCTATCTGCTTGCGTTCAATTCCCCAAAGATCCAGTGAATCCTGTTTAAGATTCAGTGAACCCAAACCTAGCTGTGAATCCCATTGAAGTCTAAGGAGGTTAATATAGTGAGAAGGGAGTTCAGGAACAGTAGTGAAATGGGGATGCTGGCATACATTTTAAATGTTGAAGTTCGCATGCATGTGTAGTTGCCCAGTGTTATTACCTTTCTGCCGCTAGGTATTGACACCATGTTGGTTAAACCAAAAACTCTACACTGCCCCTAGAGCAGACTTGGCTTTTGTTGATAGTGCTGCTGATCTCTTCTAACACAGAGTGACCTTTTGCAGGTACATTCAATCAGCTCCCAGCACAGGAAGTCTCACATAATTAATAACTTATTTGTGACTCTTGAATGTCACATGATCTACTGAAGAAATCTGAAAAAAAGTTATTAGCGATTGAAGACTGCCTGTCGTAGGAGCTGATTTTTTATATCTGTGGTGATTGGTCGAAAATAAAGGAGATCAGCAGCACTGCCACCAACTGCTAGATCTGGGAAATGCTTTCTACACGTGTACAGTAGAACCCAAAAGACTTTTATGGGGTCAGGAGACATCAGTCCCATGGAAATCCAAGTGGTTCTACTATACATGTGTAGGCAAAAGGGAGCAGAAAATGCACTGGCCATGGGTAAACATTGCAGCCCAATTATAGTGGACAGAACTGTGTGAGAATACAGCAGAGAGGAAGGAAGGTGTGTTAATTCAACAGAGTAGGAAGAGGAAAGGTTGAAGATACATTTAGAAAATCCAGTTTGAAAGATTCCTTATCCTGTAATTTAAAATGAATTACAGTCAGGTCCATAAATATCGGGACATCAACACAATTCTTATCTTTTTGGCTCTATACACCACCACAATGGATTTGAAATGAAACAAACAAGACGTGCTTTAACTGCAGACTTTCAGCATTAATTTGAGGGTATTTACATCCAAATCAGGTGAAAGGTGTAGGAATTACAAACAGTTTGTATATGTGCTTCCCACTTTTTAAGGGACCAAAAGTAATGGGACAATTGGCTGTTCAGCTGTTCCATGGTCAGGTGTGTGTTATTCCCTCATTATCCCATTTACAAGAAGCAGATAAAAGGTCCAGAGTTCATTTCAAGTGTGCTATTTGCTTTTGGAATCTGTTGCTGTCAACTCTAAATATGAGATCCAAAGAGCTGTCACTATCAGTGAAGCAAGCCATCATTAGGCTGAAAAAACAAAACAAACCCATCAGAGAGATAGCAAAAACATTAGGTGTGGCCAAATCAACTGTTTGGAACATCCTTAAAAAGAAGGAATGCACCGGTGAGCTCAGCAACACCAAAAAATCTGGAAGACCATCGAAAACAACTGTGGTGGATGACCGAATAATTCTTTCCCTGGTGAAGAAAACACCCTTCACAATAGTTGGCCAGATCAAGAACACTCTCCAGGAGGTATGTGTATGTGTGTCAAAGTCAACAATCAAGAGAAGACTTGTGAATACAGTGAATACAGAGGGTTCACCACAAGATGTAAACCATTGGTGAGCCTCAAAAATAGGAAGGCCAGATTAGAGTTTGCCAAACAACATCTAAAAAAGCCTTCACAGTTCTGGAACATCCTATGGATAGATGAGACCAAGATCAACTTGTACCAGAGTGATGGGAAGAGAAGAGTATGGAGAAGGAAAGGAACTGCTCATGATCCAAAGCATACCACCTCATCAGTGAAGCATGGTGGCGGTAGTGTCATGGCGTGGGCATGTATGGCTGCCAATGGAACTGGTTCTCTTGTATTTATTGATGATGTGACTGCTGACAAAAGCATCAGGATAAATTCTGAAGTGTTTCGGGCAATATTATCTGCAATAATATTATCTGCAATATTATCTGCTTCAGCCAAATGCTTCAGAACTCATTGGACGGCGCTTCACAATGCAGATGGACAATGACCCGAAGCATACTGCGAAAGCAACCAAAGAGTTTTTTAATGGAAAGAAGTGAAATGTTATGCAATGGCCAAGTCAATCACCTTACCTGAATCCGATTGAGCGTGCATTTCACTTGCTGAAGACAAAACTGAAGAGAAAATGCCCCAAGAACAAGCAGGAACTGAAGACAGTTGCAGTAGAGGCCTGGCAGAGCATCCCCAGGGATGAAACCCAGCATCCGGTGATGTCTATGCGTTCCAGACTTCAGGCTGTAATTGACTGATAAGGATTTGCAAACAAGTATTAAAAAGAGAAAGTTTGATTTATGATTGTTAATTTGTCCCATTACTTTTGGTCCCTTAAAAAGTGGGAGGCACATATACAAACTGTTGTATTTCCTACACCGTTCACCTAATTTGGATGTAAATACCCTCAAATTAAAGCTGAAAGTCTGCAGTTAAAGCACATCTTGCTTGTTTCATTTCAAATCCATTGTGGTGGTGTATAGAGCCAAAAAGATTAGAATTGTGTCAATGTCCCAATATTTATGGACCTGACTGTATAGGACAATTATCTAACAATAGGACAAACATCCAACTTATTAGACTCTGAACTGCTTTAAACCATATTTGCTAAAATAGTTGAATGAACAGTTCAAATCGAGCAAATATCGCTTGTTCCTCTCTTTGGCGAACACCCAAATTTGCAGGGCACTCGGCAGAATGTTCACCTGCTGAGCACCCCACAATGCACTGCACGCTGCACAGTCTAATCCCTGATTGAGCAAAGCTTTGCCAAATCAGGGCCAGTGAATAGCTGGGTATTAAAGAGCAGGCCATGAAGCCAGCCATGGCATCCTTACCTATGGAAGAGTCATCAGCTGTCAATAGGCTTCCCCACTGGCAGCTGAATGGACAAAAAAAAAACATTGCTGGCAGAGCCCCAGTGTCCCAAAGCACCCCACCCATGTTAAGGGAATGTGGCCTGGTATGGTTCAGAAGGGGGGGCACTTGATCACCCCCCCTTTTCTGAGCTGCCGGTTTGCATGCTCGGATAAGGGTCTGGTATGGCCACACTGTTGTTTTTTTTTATTTATCATTTTTGTATTGCCACCAACGGTATTGTATTGCTGGCCTTTAAAATGTCGTTTTTTTTTCTTTTTATAAGTCAGTTTTGCTGCAGCAGGTTCTATACATGGTACAGATGCGCCACTTTACAAGCAGACTAAGTGGACCCCCTAGGCACTAAATTTAAAGGAATTCTTCTTTTTTATTGTTTCACTTTAAGGATCATTAAAATCATTGCTCCTGTAAAAACATTATTGCATTGATACATGTCCCCCAGGGCAGTACCCGGGCCTCTGAAGAAGAGGGGATTCCTTTGAAAGGCATAAGCTATTTTTGGAGTTCTTCATTCCAGGACTGTCTCCAACCATTAGACTATGTTGAATGGAGAACTTGGTGGACATATACTATTTACCTCGCTTGTAATTTCTTCATGTTTGTGAGTATGCATACTTTATTAACACAATAAATTGCTGTAAAAGATAATGCACTAAACCCCCAATACCCTTTTTATGGCCAATAACTTTCATATAAGCCTTCAAAATAGACACTTTTGATTTTTCAAGTTCAGGTCTCATAGACTTTAATAGAGTTCACAGTTCAGTTACGAACTTCTGCGATGTTCGAGAGTATATATCAAACATATAATATAGCAGCTCAGATTTAATAAGGTGGGAGTTTCTAAATTTAGGAGATGAGGCATAACTTCTGGGATGTCTGGCCACTGACTTTTCCCTCTAGACATACAGTATATCACAAAATCCCCAGTGAGACCAATTAGTCCTTTGTCTCTGGGGACACTGTGCACATTGTGTACGCCACTTTCATTACTACAGAACCCATTCCAATGTGGCACATATTTTCTAGACGTTCTACATCCATATTTATTTTTAATTCATTTTTCTTCTAAGAATAAAGATTGTATATGAAATACAACACTAATATTTATCAATCCTCTTTACTAAGCTATTAAACCCAGGAAAATATTATTTGGAAAATGCAATCTTAATATCAGGCCAAGACAAAGGGGGGTTTAAAACTCAATTTGTCTTACTGTATTATATTACAACAGGGATAGGAGAGGGATAGTGGGGTATGATGAAAGTGGGTGATATCATTTGAGGGGGTTTAGGTACTCACTGTTCTTGCAATTCTTTTTCAAGCAATGCAACAGCATGCTGCTAGCAAAAGACGGCTCAAACATCAGATGTCAGTAACAAATCATTGCTGCTCTTTGAGCACCCAAACCTACACAAAGGTCCTATAGATATAAAATAGAAATCAGTAAACACACAATTGAAACAAAAACCCCAAAAAAGAAAGCCTTAAATTGATAAAGGTAACCAGTGACCTCAAATCAACTTTCAATAATAAGAACAAAAACAAAAAAAGGAAGCAAAGGTGTTGGTTGCCTAAAGTGCTAGCATTTTCTTAAAAATTCTTCCTATGTAGATTGTCAGCTTTCCCTATCCCGTCATTACAACAGCAACCAATACACTGACAGTTTGGCTGTTCTATGCCACCCTTTTATATTGAGAGGCCTTGGCACTTCTAAGTCAAATGGCCATAGTTTAAAGTGCATTAGAGCTTATTTAGAAAAAAAAAAAAAAATCTCCTAGGCGAATCTACACATTGCCACTACAAATCTCCAACCTATGTGGACCCAAACCTCATCCCTAATTAAAATATGCATATAATGATGTATTAAAGAGTATGGAGTTGCATTCATTTGTGTGTTTTAAATTTGCCTGGATTTTAACTTTAATGCTGTATAATACACACTGCTCATGAGGGCAATAACGTGTTTACTTATTGAAATCTTTCTGTAAAGAATAGTTTCTATAAAGACCGCATTACATGATTAGCATGGCTCTGGAGTATGGTTTGGGCAAGAAGAGACACTGAATGTATGTTTTGAACATAAATCCTTTACCAAAGACTTTGAGTATAAAATATAATAACATATAAACATAAAATGCACAACTTTCCGAGCAGGCTTCGGCAGCACACAACTATGTTACAACAACAAGAAACCTTGCTGCATAGTGTACTCCTGGATTGTTAATACAATTTAGCAAAGGATGAAAATGTTCCCTTTTGCTTTTGCTATGACTGCTGAAAAATGTGTTTTTGATTAAATGCTCTCCTAAATAACTTCAAATCTACTGTATATCTGTAATATAGATAGGGGGTTCCGTGCTTATGGAAATGGTAATTGGCTGCAGCCTACCTCAAAAAATATGGACTGTGCAGTCTATATTTGATAACAAGTGTAGGGATGTTGAGGTAAGTGCCGCTGCCTAGAATTATGGAGGTATAGTGGTGTAATACTAATGAAATCTCTAACACCACAAATATAATGCAATCAATAACATAAACAATCAGCAATATATAAAAAATAAGTAAAATATAAAGTGCAACAAGTGATGACGTTAGTGAATACTATGCCACAATCAAAAAAAATAATAATAATAATAATTTAAATACTCCAAAGACATGCTGGTAGGTTAATGGGATCCTGTATAAAAGAAAAAAAAATTGGCCCTACTATGTATGTATGAATGTGAGTTAGGGACCTTAGATTATAAGCTCCTTGAGGGCAGGGACTGATGTGAATGTGCAATGTATATGTAAAGCGCTGCATAAATTGACAGCGCTATATAAGAACCTGAAATAAATATAAAATAAATATAAAGTGATTAGTGAGCAAAAAATGGTCAAACTGGATAAAGTGCTATCGAAGGAATGTCGGCCTCTATTCAAAAAAGTGGGCAGTAGATAATCAGAATGAGGCAAATAAGTAAGGTGATTTCAGTGAAAAAATTGGATCCAGTATAATCAAAATTCTGATCTACTGCCCACTTTTTTGAATAGTGGCTGACATTCATTGGATAGCACTTTATCCAGTTTGGCCATATTTTGCTCACTAATCACTTTATATTTATATTATTATTAAACTTTTTTTGATTGTGGCATAGTATTACCTAACATCATCACTTGTTAAACTTTATATTGTACTTATTTTTTATATATTGCTGATTGTTTATGTTACTGATTGCATTATATTTGTGGTGTTAGAGATTTCATTAGTATTACACCACTATACCTCCATAATTCTAGGCAGCGGCACCCACCTCACCATCCCTACATACTGTATATCTGTGCCTTTTCAAGTGCATTCTTTGGCTACTCTTCATTGGGTTCTTCATTGTTTTTAGCTATTTTTAAATCAATTTTCAAATATTCTAGAAATATACCTAGGATCTTGAAAGTGTGATTGCTGTGATGACCATGTCAGCCTGTCCACTCTGAATTTGTATATGAATTCTTATGAATTATTCATTGTTTAGTACATTCTGAGAAATACATTTTTATTATTAAAATATTTTAACAAACCAACAAACTTCTCCAAAAACAATTGCACTACATTATTTTCTTTCACATGTTCTTTTACTTTTATACATTTTATGAACTTTTATCTAGTCCTTTTATTTTAATAGAGTGGCACTGTGCACAAAAGAACACCAATTACAGCTTTTTCATTTATAAAATTGTTTACTTAAGATAACTGTAAATTGAAGTTTGTAATTTTCATGTAAACATAACATTAAAAAAGCATAGAGGCTTTAAAGATAAATTTACATTATAAAAATAATTATGTTCAGTTGTGTATTCCTTTAACAGTAATTAAAAATATTTTTGCATACAACTAGCATACGTACTCTGTCTTGATATAGCCTCTGTTCTTGTTTGCACAATAGCACTGCTTATTGGACCTGATAACTTATCAGTGTGTTTCTGTTCCTTCACTGTCCAATCAGCAGGCTGCAGGTGGGGAGGTGACACAACTCCAACAGTAAAAGAAGTGACCCCTCCTGACTGTGCTGATTGGCAGAGGTGTATAAATCCCAAAAATGGCATGACAGATTTACAAATATTCTTTTGCTATTTTTTTAAAACATTTGTTTTGTAAAATAACATTATTTAAGGGTGCACCTGTTCTTCACAAAGCATTAATGGTATTCTAAAACGAATGGTCTGTCTACTCTTCAGCTGAAACTTTGTAAAGAAAAGAGCTGGTGAGGGGGGTGTAATTTAGCTGTTTTTAATCTGGGATTAGCTATTGAGCTCTTAACAAAAATAGTTAGGCTTGTCTGGTAAGTCTGATAAAAATCAGCTCCCGGTGGCCGGCTTTAGGGGAGAAGAGAGATAGCCAACAATGGATGTCCCATAGCCTATGAGTGACGTCGCCACCCATGCATTACATCTGTTGTCGGCACTCTCTCTCCTCCCCTGAAGCCAGCGATGGGGAGAGCACATTACTGGACCGGGGTTGCTCTGACAATAGGTTAATATATGCATCTTTCTTTTACAGGGTAGTTACTATAGAAGTTAGAAGGTGGATGGGAGCCATTTTAAGTATAGTTAGTTCTAGCCTGGGCTTCTATTTGAAGCCCTCAAATTTGTACAAATTGGTCCCTTAGCACAACTGTTTGATAGTTATTGTAAGACCGTAATAGAAGCAGAAAGAAATAGATGGAGAAGAGACAAGACTACAAGAATACAAGGGATATTGGATACTTACCTGATTTGTGGGGTCAGACAGGAACAGGTGGGATTTCCAGGGGCAGGATAGAGGAAAGTCTGTCAGAATCTGAAAGACAGATGCCATTGGCAAACTTAGTTTTTCCTTTTTTGGTATTCATCCGATGGGGATTGTTTAGAGTGGTTTTGTACAGTCTTCACAGCTCGCGGGGTTCAAGGTCCTTGACGGTTGGCAATAAATTAAAATGTGAATGGGTAGGGTCTCATCTTAGGTATGGCTCCCTTTTTTTATATATATATATATATATATATATATATATATATATATATATATATATGTTAATAAAAGGCTGCTTTGCCCATTAGGTGATTGGTGTGGTTATTCAGGTTTTGACAAGCACCAACCAAGTTTTAATAAAAATCAACATTAAAGTGAATTTATTTAAATGAAAAAAGACATTACATTTTTGTAGTGACTCCATGCACAATATTAAAGCACTTTCATTGGTCTCATTTTGAACAGGAGAGAAACCAGCCAGCTTTAAATGAAAAGAAGTTGTATTTCTGTTTCACTATAATATTCTAGTGATTCCATGTGCAATATTTAAGCACTTTCACTAGGCTAAATCTTGAACAAGATACATATTGGCCAGCTTTTCTTCAATGCATTGTTTCCGAAAAAAAAAAAAAGAAAGTTGCACTATTAGTGCACACTTTAGTAGTCTTGAGTAGATCACATTTTCAAGAGAGAGAGATCAAGGAAATAAAAACTGGAGAGTATTGCGCAAACTACTGCGCAGTGGTCCAACCTAAACACCAAATTGCCCATGGGGTCCATTCCTTACTTCAAAAGCAAATCATACTTTTTCATTTGCAGATGCAGAACCTGCTCGCAGCCCCTACTAGCTGCATGTGCACTTTAGGTTTGCCTGACATTATGAGTACAAAGCTTTGACAAACCTTATTAGTAGATTTGGTAATATGTGATTGAGAATTTGATGCTTTGATACTGGTGTGATGATTTGATGCTATACCTCACAAGGTGATATGTTGCAAGCAACATGTAGTCTTGCCTTTGTCAAGAACTAGTTGACACTGCCCCCCCCCCCCAAAAAAAAAAAAAAAAAAAACTCTAGCTAAATGATTTTACAATAAAAAAAAAATAACTCTCTTTAAAGCACAAAACACTAAACCCTCAACTTAAAAACACTAGACCCATACCTTAAAACATCAAAACACCAAAAAAAAAAAAAAATACATGGGGGGGGGAGCTAAACAGCAGCCAAAATTGTTGCAATTATTACAAAAGCACAGAGTGATCTGTTGCTATCTACTCAGTGGCACTGTATGGATAGAAAGAAACTAGCTATCCCTGCAAACACTGTGTGATCTCACCCTATCTACTCCATATTTTCCTAAAACACACTAACTGTAAATGTAGGAATTTTCTGCAGCTCTAAATAGGATGGCAGAAACAAACTCCCCCTGCACAGAATATATTATTATGTGACCTATCATACCTAGTGAGTGCTCCTGTGACTCAGTGTAAATAGAATTATTTTCAACAATTAGCAGGAACAACTAGTCTCCCTGCACACACTCTGGGTTGATCTACTAAAGGCAAATAGACCATGCACTTTGCAAATTTGCCCACTGCAAGTGCAGTTGCTCCAGAGCTTAGTAAATGAGGTAAGGCTTCATTTTGCAAAGAGTACCCAATCACATGCAAGGAAATTTAAAAAAACAGCATTTTTGCTTACACATGATTGGACGATGGAAGTCAGCAGAGTATCTGCTCATTTACTAAGCTCTGGAGCAACTACTCTTGCAGAATGCAACTGCACTTTACAAAGTGCACAGTTTTTTTTTCCTTTACTAAATTAACCCCTTGTCCACCACACAGTAAGTATGTCTATGAATCAATGTGTATAAATAGCAATTTTCAGAAATCAGCAGCAGCAACTACTTTAGCTCTCCCTGTAAACACTCTGCGATCTGTTACTAACTACTCCATATCCCCTCCAACACACATTGACCAAATGCTACTGGGAACACTGACTTTCCTGGCACATACAAAAATCACAATGATTAGCCATTCTAAGCCACCTAGCCACAGTTTAGAGGCCAAGAAGCGCTTTGTTGGTAATTGGCTGCTATTGACACCTAACTGTTGTGTTAGTTCATCATTTTATGGAACTGTAAACAACTTGTGTTCAGGTAAAACTCTTGTTCAGCCCAAATCTGACACTCATACCTAGTAATCTTAACCCCCTACCTGCCTCTGACTAACAGTACATTTACTGCTAGTGGTGGGATAGCCAGGCACCGCGACGTACCCGTACATTGTGGTATACTTCCTGGTTTAGAGGCATGCATGCTCACGCCCCCTGTTGACCTGTGCTGTGATTGGACACAGCGGGACTTTGTCAGTAGGTTACATCCAATCATTTTAACTGTACTGCTGTGCTGATCATCTGTGGTCAATGACAGCATAGATCTGTGTCTGTAAACACAGGCTCTGCCTGGATTTCCCCCTGCTATTCAGAAATGAAAGCAAGGAGAGAAACCCAGCCAGATCAGTGAGTAAAAGCAACACACATATACTTGCATATAGTTGTTCCGCACACAGTTAACCCTTTGTTTGCCCCCCCTGATCACCCAGCCAGTGCCAGAGTACAGTGTCTGTGTACAGTGTTATCACTGATCTTTGAATTAGTGTCACTGGCAGTTAGTTAGTGTCCCACCCATCTAGTTTCAGTCAGTGCCAGACTGCTTGCCACGCTATAACAGTTATATCATATGTCGCTGATCACTGCCATTACTAGTATAGTGTCTATACAGGCCAGTATCTTAATCATGATCAGAGCTATACTAGTGTCCCCAAAAACACAGTGTTAGCAGGATCAGCCCCCAATTACTGCCAGCACTTATGACATGTTGCAGAATACATTTTGGCCTAAATTTATGATTTTATTTTACTGGAAATGTTTTATAACAGAGAAGAAAATATTGTTTTTTTATCCATCTAAGGCTTAGATCTATTTTTATAAAAATAATTTTCCACTGTCAAAATATGTTATATGGCATTTAAAATGGACCACAAAACCTCTTTCTCTCACTCTAATTTGTGCTACGTAGGATATTGTGCTTATGCAGCCATTACTTTTTTTAACCAGGGACAGGTTAAATGAAAAAACATTGATTATCTCATGTTCCAATGGTATCTGAAATTTGGAGGGATATAATAAGCAGCAAGTAAACATGCTGTCCCTGAAGCTGATATGTTGAAAGAAGAAAAGATGGGCTTTGCAGTTTGTTGTGTATGGGGCTGAGTAACTGCAGATTGGTCAGGGTGCACATGCTGAGCTGTGCCCTCAGCCAAAAGCACCTACAATGGGCTTGTGAGATTTAGAAATGCACCAGGGAGGAATGGAGGAAGGTGGCCTTGTTGGATGAATATTGTTTACATCATGTGGGTGGCCGGGTGTGTGCATGTCTCTTAGCTGGGAAAGATGTAGTATGGGGAAAAAAGCAAGCCAGTTGAGGCAGTGTGATGCTTTGGGTAATAATCTGCTAGGAAACGTCAGATCCTGCCATTCATGTGGATGTTACTTGACACATACCACATACCTAAGCATTGTCGCTGACCTAGTACACTCCCTCTTGGAAATTACATTCCCCAATGGAAGTGGTCTCTTTCAGCAGTATAATGTGCCCTGTCACACTGCAAAAATGGTTTCAGAATTGTTTGAAAAACACAACAATGAATTTGAGGCATTATTATTAGGATGCCATATTAGGTGGGTGTTCGGTGTATGTGTATATGTGTGTGTGTGTATATATATATATATATATATATATATATATATATATATATATATATATATATATATATATATATATACTGTATATATGACATCAGGGCAAAGGCACAACACTTGATAAAATCCACAAATTTCACAATATACTGTACATATTAAAGTGTAACTTCACTTTTGTTGAGAAAAAAACATTCCCCTCTGAGTGATCTATGTACATTGCAAAGATTTTAGTCAATTTTATAGCAGATTCCTACCTTTTGGTATTCTGAAAAAAATCCTGTTTGTCCCTTTGTGCTGAGTGAGTCTAACTGGAGTGGTTTCATAATTATCAATCAGCTGCAGCAGCTGCAGGGCACTAATGAGGAAAGCTGCTGGGCATGCATCCCTTTAGATGTGATTTCCTATTGGGAATATCTCACCAAAAATTACATTTTTATTGCAGGGGATGCCTGAAATCTGACTTTTATCTTGGGGCAGGCTTCTGGGAAAATCAGTGATCCAATCACACAATCAGGAAATGATATTTCTTGGCGGTATTTCTGTACACATTCTGTGTACAGAACACCTCCAGGTAGCCGTATTGCATTGCATTTTCAGAAAATTACAGCAGCTGCAGACTGAAAAGAAAAGGTATTTTTTAATAACATTCCATTACAATATGACTTGTGTCACAACTGTGTACGCTATATTATTTTTTTCTTCATTTGCTATTTTTTTCCCCACGAAAGTAGAGTTAGCCTTTAAATAAATAGCTAGCTGGACTTATGAAAAATGTTTTACCTTCAAATCTATTCTATTTTAAAGTGCACATGTAACCCACCTTTGGACATTACATTATTTACATATTGTTCACAAACGTAAATAGCTTTAAAACAAGCCATCTCTTACCTTTTAAGTAATTGATTGTCAAAGATCATCAAAGGTCACAACAAAAACTCTAGTTTGGTTTCTGTCAGATTCTAACAGCTCAGATACACCTGCTGTATTTTCATTAGAGGGCTGGCAGGCTGTCAATGTTCTGGTGCAATAGAAAGTCATAAAGCCAAACACAATTTAAGCAGGAATAGCAGCTGGTTTACACCCGAAAGTCCTCAATTATCCCCAATCTATAAGGACAGCCTGCTAACTGGAATGGTACCAGCTGATTGGAGGAAAGCTTAGTACCAAGATTCAGAAAAGGGTCGAGATAAATGCCTAGTAACTACAGACTTGTCAGTCTAACATCAATAGTGTGTAAACTTTTACAGGGAATGATAAGCGACTACATCTAAGAATTTTCTAATGAAAATAGTATCATGAATACCAACCAGCATGGATTTATGAAGGATTAATCCTGCCAGACCAGCCTTCCAGCATTCTATGAGGACGTAAGCAGTAATCCTGATAGAGGAATGTCTGTGGATGTGGCATATCTGGACTTCACCAAAGCATTTAATATAGTACACCATAAATGCGTAATTCAAAAAAAGAGGTTGGTTGGCTTTGACAATATTGTATGTACAACATTGTACCTGGATAGAAAACTGCTTACAGGAGCCCATCCAGAGTGTGGTGATAAATAGTGTGTCTTTTGAATGGTTTTAAAAGAGCAGTATGGATTTAAAAGTTTTTCCACTATTATACTTACCTAGGTGGATGCAGCATCAGTCCGATGCTGCATCTGTCCCCCGGCACCTCTATACTGAGAACTGAGCGATCGAACACCATCGATCACTCTGTTCTCCCAGCGCCCATAGCAGAGAGCTGCTGACTGTCAGTCAGCAGCTCTCTGCTCTGCCCTCTCCTCGCTCACTGGAGCACTGGGATGTGGAAGGGGCAGAGTGCTGACTCAGCCTCTCAGTGGCTCGCTGAGAGGCAGAGCCGGGTGTCGGTCCAGGCACCTGGTGGATCCCGACTTCCATCGTCGCAATGACGTGGTGCCTGGACTGACTTCTGTGAGGTCAGCAAAGAGCGCACTTCAGCACGCTCTCTGCTGAAAATTGGTCACAGTAGTGCAGAACAAATTGCACTCCTGTAATCCAAAGGATATGTACAGTCAAATGAGCTTTGGCTGTACTTCTCCTTTAAGTTGTGAGCGAGGTGCCTCAGGGCTCTGCCCTGGGACTGATTCTATTTAACTTGTACATAAATGATATAGGATATAGCAACCCTACCTCGAATAAAGGGGTGGGCAACCACATGGCAAATTAGGTTCAACATTGATCAATGTAAAGTAATATAATTGGGGACTAAAAATATGAATGCAAGTTACACATTAGGGGGAGAACTTGTGCGGGAATCTAGGATGGAAAAGATTCTGGGGGTACTAGTAGACCACAGGCCTAGCAATAGCATGCAGTGCTAAGTTGCAGCCAGCAAAGCTAGCAGACCATTAGCATGCATTAAAGGGGTATTTACCCAAGAGATAAGACTAGAATTCTACCACTGAACAAAACTCTGGTTCGTCCAGTTCTGGTCTCCAGTTCTCAGGAGGGATGTGCTAAAACTGGAGAGAGTTCAGAGAAGGGCAACAAAGCTGATAAGAGGACTGGGGAACCTCAGTTATGAAGAATTACTATGTTCAATAAACTTATTCTCCCTGGAGAAGAGATGCTTAAGAGGAGATATAATTGTAAATTACAAATATCTAAATGGTGATTCTAGCATAGGGAATAAAACTATTCAGCTTCAGATTGCTTAAGAAAACACATGGCCACTCAATAGAGTTGGATGAGAAGCGGTTTAACCATAAACTAAGCTGGGGGTTCTTTTCTGTTAGAACGGTAATTATGTGGAACTCCCTTCTAAATTTGTTGGTGTGAGCAGGGAGTGTTGATAATTTCAAAAAGCTCTTGGGTGGGCACTTAACCAAACTCAATAAACAGGGATATGGGAAATGGTAAAGGCATAAATATATACACATTCATACACCCACAACTACACAGGTTGAATTAGATGGATGTCTTTATTCAACCTTACCAACTATGTAACTATATACAGGCAGTCCTTGGGTTACAAACAAGATAGGTTATGTAGGTTTGTTCTTAAGTTGAATTTGTATGTAAGCTAGAACATTTTTTAAGTGTAACTCCAGTCAAAAAAAATACATTTTATGTTTTTTTTGAATAGCATAGGGAAAGGTCAACACCCCTGGAACATTTGTTTTGTTGTCTGTGCCCCTGTTCAGAAGATTTCCCCTCACTTTCTATTCCTGTGACAATCAGATTTTGAATATTTTGGGGTGTTGTGGGAACAAGGATTGGTGATAAAGCTTGATAGCGCCCATTCAGACTGGTGCGACACGACTTTGTGGGGCAACCTGTGAAGTCGCAGGGCACAGGGTGCACCGTGCCCTCGGCGCAACTTGCACGGACTTCATATAATTGAAGTCAATGCAAGTCGCCTCCAGGTCGCCCCAAAGTAGTACACGACCCTTTCTCTAAGTCGGAGCGACTTGTGTTGCTCCTATTAGAACGGGTCCTGTACTATTCAATGGCGAGCGACCGACCGCGACTTGTCAGGCGACCAAGTCGCCTGACAAGTCGCGCTAGTGTGAATAGTGTGAATGGACCCTCAGTGGAGACACTTTTTTCTCATGATAACTCTTACAGGAATGAATTCCCCTTCCTAGAGGTAAATTTCCTCTCACTTCCTGTTGTAAATATGAGTCATTTGTAAGTCGGATATTTGTAACTCAGAGACTGCCTGTAATAAAAAAAAAACACTTCTGTGCCTATGTTGTGAATTTGACATTCTTTACAATGACCATAGATACAGAAATTGATGTTCTAAAGTGCTGTTGCCTTTCATGTAAAATATATAAATACTTCAGTGTGCATGGTCCAGAGACAGGTTCATAATATTTTTCGCATTTACTATTGCATTTGAGCTACTTTTGCTTTAAAGAGTATAGCTTTTATTGTCAAATAACTTGCAATACCAGAGATAAATTAGTCTCAGATGTGATTTCAAGGAGAACTGACGCTACTCAGCGGTAAGCAGGGCAATCTAACATTTTACATTCATACATTTTTTATATTTATATTATACATGACTATGAGCTGATTAGTTCGGACAGGTATCAACAGGAATGCTGTTGATCAAAGAACCAGTCTTTGTGTTATGACCTAGATTTCACCTTGTAGAGATAAGCTTGCTCTTTCTCATGAGATGTATACTTTTTATTAATAGAATAATATAGCACTTGGCACTCAGGATGGTTCTGCTTGCCCATGTGACCCATGAAATCTGTAACTGTATTCTGGCATATTTACATATCGTTAAGATGAAAAAACAAATATTCTGAGTGTGGATCTGCTGGGTTTCCTGTATGGAGGGTAGCTGCTAGCAATATTCCTGACTTAAGACTCATTTCCTCTTTTATATTCTGAAAGAATGGAATGTCAGCAAAGACTTCTCCTACGTGAGAGTGTACAGTGAGGTGAAAAGTGCATGTTTAGGTGTGCACCTCCTATTTCATTGCAAAACAAAACAAGCACAATAAACACATAAAGTGATAGTCTTACATAGCTAGAATAGTGCTAATAACCTAGGTTACAAAAACTGGGTACACAGTTTATACACTATATTATAAACAAAAAAGCTATCAGCGCAAACCTGATCTGTGATGTACAAACACTGTAACCAAAATAAATCACTGTGTGTGAAATATGTGCTAAATAGTGCATAAATTAGTACAAAAAAACAGAATCATCAATGTGCATAAAGATATACCCGGCAGCATACACCAATCGTGTTCACACCTCACAATAAATCATAAAAATACAAAAAACGTGATGCGCCAGAAGTGCACTAAATATTCCTATAGTGATGATATTAAATAAAAAGTCCATATAAATAATCCACTGTGATCGTGTTCAACTCCAATAAATGGTGTGTAAATGACCAAATCAAAGTTCCAATCCTGTGAGAAATATGCCCCAGTAGTAAAATCCCTCCACCTGAAAGATTGGCCTCTCACCTCAGTAGGGACCCAAACGGGCCAGCATATGCCTGTATGAGGGTATAAGACTCCTAGAATGACTATCCAGCCTCTCAGCTCCGGAGGTCCCGGGACATGTAGTAAGATAATAAAGGCAAATCTAGTGCTCTCCGTATGTAAACTTTTTCAGGCTTTATTAAGTAAAATAAAGGCAACTCACATGTTCAAGGCACTCAGCCGTGCCTGCTAGTATAGCGAGTGATAGCGTTATTCACCTGGGAGAAGATCAGCGTTGGCCACGCAAGCTCCGCCCACCCTATACGCATTACGTCAGAGCGTAGGGCTCCGTTGACTTCCTGAAACAGTTTACATACAGAGAGCACTAGATTTGCCTTTATTATCTTACTACATGTCCTGGGACCTCCGGAGGTGAGAGGCTGGAGAGTCATTCTAGGAGTCTTATACCCTCATACAGGCATATGCTGGCCCGTTTGGGTCCCTACTGAGGTGAGAGGCCAATCTTTCAGGTGGAGGGATTTCACTACTGGGGCATATTTCTCACAGGATTGGAACTTTGATTTGGTCATTTACACACCATTTATTGGAGTTGAACACGATCACAGTGGATTATTTATATGGACTTTTTATTTAATATCATCACTATAGGAATATTTAGTGCACTTCTGACGCATCACGTTTTTTGTATTTTTATACACTATATTGTCAGAAGTATTGGGATGCCTGCTTTTACAAGCACATGAACTTTAATGGCATCCCAGTCTTAGTCCGTAGGGTTCAATATTGAGTTGGCGAACCCTTTGCAGCTATAAAAGCTTTAATTTTTCTGGGAATACTGTCCACAAGGTTTGGGAGTGTGTCTATGGGAATGTTTGATCATTCTTCCAGAAGTGCATTTGTAAGGTCAGGGACTGATGTGGACGAGAAGGCATGGCTCGCAGTACCCACTCTAATTCATACGAAAGGTGTTCTATCGGGTTGAGGCCAGGACTCTGTTCAGGCCAGTCAAGTTCCTCCACCCCAAACTCACTCATCCATGTCTTTATGGACCTTGTTTTGTGCACTGGTACAAATCATTTGGTGGAGGGGGGATTATGGTGTGGGGTTGTTTTTCAGGGGTTGGGCTTGGCCCCCTAATATCAGTAAGGGAACTCTTAAGGTGTCGGCATACCAAGACATTTTGGACAATTTCATACTCCTTACTTTGTGGAAACAGTTCAAATCATTTGGTGGAGGGGGGGGGGTTATGGTTTGGGGTTATTTTTTAGGGGTTGGGCTTGGCCCCTTACTTCCAGTGAAGGGAACTCTTAAGGGATCAGCATACCAAGACATTTTGGACAACTTCATGCTCCCAACTTTGTGGGCACAGTTTGGGGATGGCCCCTTCCTGTTCCAACATGACTGCACACCAGTGCACAAACAAGGTTCATAAAGACATGAATGAGTTAGTTTGGGGTGGAGGAACTTGATTGGCCTGCACAGAGTCCTGACCTCAACCCAACTTTAGGGTGAATTAGAGTGGAGACTGAGAGCCAGGCCTTGTCATCCAACATCAGTGGCTGACCTCACAAAGAATGATCAAACATTCCCATAGCCAGACACACTCCTAAACCTTGTGGACAGCCTTCCCAGAAGAGTTGAAGCTGTTGTAAATGCAAAGAGTGGGCTAACCCAATATTGAACCCTACAGACTTAGACTGGGATTCCATTAAAGTCTATGTGTGTGTAAAGGCAGGTTTCCCAATACTTTTGATAATATAGCATATATCTGAATTTAAGTCAGTGCTTACAGAGAGAGCATATCAGGCTGATTGGAACAGATTTAATATTAAAGAGTAACTCCATTTTCATTATGAAAAAAAAAATTGTTCCCCTCTGGGTGATCTATGCACATTGCAAGGAATTTAACAAACTTTGTTGGACATTCCTATCTTTTATTATTCTTAAAAGAAAAATCTGTTTGTCTGTTTCCATGTGCAAAGTGAATGCACATAGCAGTGACTTTATAAGTAACAATCAGTTGCTACACTTGCTAGGTTCTAATGAGGAAAATAGCAGGGTCTGAAACCCTGTAGAAGTAATTTCTATTTTGCAGGATCTCACCAAAAATTGCATTTTTGTTGCAGGGGATACCCAATATCTGACTTGTATCTTAGTTCAGACTTCTGTAAAAATCTTTAAGCCAATCACACGAGCAGAAAATTACAATTTTGGGGGCATTCCATACATTATCTGTGTACAAAATGCCTCTAGGTAGCGCCATATTGCATTGCATTGCATTTTACAAATTGAAAGGAAAGGTAATTTTATTCACATTCAATTACAAAATGACTTGTGTAGCAATTGTATATGATATTTTTTGTATTTGCTATTTTTTCCCTACAGAAACAAAGCTACCCTTTAAGCGCTGCTCAAGTAAGGCCAATATAGGTCAACAAGCCTATGATGATTGAAGACAAAATGTTGCTCCAGGTGAGACTAGGAAGCCTGATAGATACTGCACTTGGGTGCCCTCCCCGGCACACCTTCGTATGCAGCAATGAAAGAAGAAATGGCTACACATCATAGCTAGTTCCAAAACACTTTATTGGAATACCTAATGTGACACAACAGGACATTGACAGGCTTCACGGTTGACATGTTTCACACCCAAAAAATGTGCTTAATCATATCATATGATTTAGCACATTTTTTGGGTGCGAAACAGGGTAACCGTGAAGCCTGTCAGTGTCCCGTTGTGTCACATTGGGAATTCCAATAAAGTGTTTTGGAACTAGCCGTGGTGTGCAGCCATTTCTTCTTTCAACACAACAAGCCTATGAGGTTAGGCCTCTGCTTCTGTTTATTGAGGGGGTTGGTACATGCCCTCACCTTGTAGACCCCAGCCACCTGACAAGCTTCCTTTCCATCCACCATCAATGGTTGTATGAATGTTACTGTTGTTAAAACCTTGTCGATGCTAAATTGTTTACTGCTTAGTTATGACCCGATTTTGGGCCTTTCCAACACTCAGGGTAAGGACAGTTATTTGGGCTATGATTCTGTCCTTTCTTTAAGTGTGCTCACAAAATTCCTCTAACTGGCGATATGTATTTTATCAAACAGAAGTGATAACATTTATAACATGAAAATGGATCTAGAGTAGATTAAATTGTTTAATGCTTTTAGGCTTATTTATTAAAACTGCTATTTATTCCCAGCAATAGGGAATCTGCCTTCAACTAACGTAAATTAAAGTGGAAGTAAATTCGCCCATTCCAATATTTTCCATTTGAATAATCAGCACATACTCGATAAATAGCTGTCTCTAGATCTCTTCTAATCTGCTTACTTGTTCTGCAATCCATCGCTGTTCTGTTCTATGACATCACTGGCGCATGCGCAGAATTTCCCCTGTTTACGGCATACTTATTTTGCGGTTAGTCCTTTCAGTAACATGCCGTGGCTCTGTCATGTACTCTCTGTGGCATTGCTCTGCAATCTCGCGAGGGTACAGACCCATTCAGAATTTCCTGCTTACACCCCCATGTGACTTGCAACATCACAGGTGGTGTAACTATACATGCATAGGACAGGAATGATCCAGAATGAAAACGAGGCTTGGCTAAAACCTCACTGGGTATATACGAGATTAAGGAAAGGAGAAATAGAAAGGGCAGAAGCCGACACCGAAGCCGACAATATACAAGATGGCGCTGGCTTCAGACATGAAGGAAGAAAATAAAAGAACACACCAAATAACAGTAAGAAACATTCAAAGGGATCACTAACTAGGCAGAATGTAATGGAAAGCTTTATTATACTTGCTGCATTGAGAAGGAGCACTCGAGGGGCAGAGTTTACTTCCTCTTTAAGTAAATTTAATTTTTATTGGCTTACTGCAGTTTGCTCTTTCCTCTTGCACTCTTAATTAAACCTAACAGAACTATAAAATCCAGTCTACATACCTTTTGGGTTTGCCCTAGTATGTCTAGAATAATGAAAACTTAAAGGGAGGGATAGATGGCACTACCTGGGGGTAAGAAGGATATAAAACCAATAGATGAAAAATTGAGTCTAACAAATATCAATGGTAGAAAGAACAAAAAAAGAAATAAAGTGCTTGGGTGCAAAATATATATGCATAATAAAACAAATAAAAATTCAGAGAAAAGCAGTAAAAATTGCAACAAATTAAAGTGCTAGTGCTAAAAAATATAAATATATAACCCAAAAAAATGAAAAAATCAATAAAGTGACAAAGTGCAAAAATGTGACATCTGTGCAAAAAAATGATATGAATGTGCATAAAAGACTCAAAATCAGTAAAAAAAAAAAGTCCAAAATTTAAATAAAATCCATCAAAAAAGGGAGAAAATTAAGTCCATATGAAAAGTTAATAATTAATAAATTGTCAGTGATTTATAAATCTTCAGTGGTGAATCATGACTGTGAATACACGTGTGCTCCCTCTGTCTCCCAGGACTGCACTCACCAGAAAGAAGAACCTCTACAGGGGTAACGAGCATCAATCACAGGTTGAATATGGCTTCTCCTCTATATGCCCAGTATTAAAGACCTTGGATGTATGGACCATGAACGCCAATTCACAGATCCATTCCCAGTAACCACAAGTGTGCATAAACGGAAACAACTCATAGCGTAAATCCATTAAAAATAAGTGGCTCATTTAAATAATAATGTATACTCACAAAATTCGAGCTGGTAAAAGCGAACAGTATTTCCGGGAACTGTGCAAAGCGGAAGTGACGTAATGACGCTCGAGCTCCCACACAATTAAAAAAGACAATTTTAAAACACACTGACCCTAACACTGACACCAACTGACACTTACATTGCCATTTACACTGCCACTAATTGACACTTTAACTGCCATTCATTTCTACCCTCAAGTTGTAAAGCGTTGTGTAAACTGCCAGCTCTATTTAAATCCTTTATTATAATAATAATAATAATAATAATAATAATAATAATAATAATAGGAGGTGATTTTTATGTCTGCCTTCTTTAATTGTACTGTACTATTTAGCAACCCCAATGCTCTTACAATGCACACTGCCCCTCTACTCTGACTGATTACCCATTGTTGTTATTTAGGAATGACTTGGCAGATCCAACAATACTGTCAGATATACTGTCCAAGCGCGCAAAGCAATATCCCTGTGTTCAGAAGGACTTACATGATTACTCGCTCAGCACATTTGTAGTACAAAAGGCTTTTCATATTCACCGTGGCTAGATTTTTCGTTGGCAGTTAATAACGAGTCTGATCTCACCAAACCATTGCATTTTAGCATAATAACTGAAGGAGCCCAGGATTAGTTTACTATAAATATATGTCCCCGTGCAAACTAAATCAAGTTCTAAGAACAAATAATATCACAATTACACTATATTTCTAAAGAGATACTTCTAAGGGTTTGTCTATACTCTTCCTCTATGACTTATTAACCACTTTACCACTAGAGCATTTTGCTGTCTTACGTCTGGGCCACTTTTTGCGATTCGGCGCTGTGCGACTTTAACTGACAATTGCGCGGTCGTGCGACGCCATACCCAAACAAAATTTACGTCCTTTTTTTCCCACAAACAGAGCTTTCTTTTGGTGGTATTTGATCACCTGTGCGATTTTTACTTTTTGCGCTATAAACAAAAAAACAGTGACAATTTTGAAAAAATAACAATATTTTTAACATTTTTTTATATGAAATTCCCCCCAAAAAAGATGTAAAAAACAATTTTTTTTTACATTTTTGGCCAATTTGTTTTCTGCTACCCATGTTTGGTAAAAAAAAATCGCAATAAGCGTATTTTGATTGGTTTGCGCAAAAGTTATTGCGTTTACTAACAAAGGGAAAGATTTATGTCATTTTTGGTGTTTTTTTTAACGAGTAATGGAGGCGATCTGCGATTTTTTTTGCGGGACTGCGACATTGCGGCGGACAGATCGGACCCTTGACTGACATTTTTGACACTTTTGGGGGTACCAGTGACATTACTGCAGTAATCAGTGCTATAAATATGCACTGTTACTGTAAAAATGACACTGGCAGGGAAGGAGTTAATTTTATTGGAGAGGGAGGGGTTAATGTATGCCTGGTGCTTACTGACGTGTGGGGGGGGGGGTGACTGTGTGAGACAGGGACAGATCAGATGTCCAGCTATGCTGAACACTCCGATCTGTCACTCCCTGTCACTGAGGAGATCCGCCCGCTTGTGTTGACACAGGCGGGCGGATCTCCAAACTGGATTCCCCGACGATCGGGGCAGAACAGCGGCGATCGCCGCCGCTCCTCCCCTGGCCCGACTCCCGCTGTGAATGAAAACAGCGGGAGCGCGCCTCCGGCAGCGCGAGCGCGTCTACAGGGGAGGAGTCTGGCGACGTAGGTCTACGTCGTCAGACGGGATCGTGCCACTTTGCCGCAGTAGTACTCCGGTACTCAGTGGCAAAGTGGTTAAAACAAAAGTGTTATAATTATGCATCGCTTAGACCCCACTGCAGTCAAATTAAGATTTCATAAAAATCTGTAGAAAATGTGAGATCTTTCTACATAAAAATATTTGCTAAACACATAAGATATCTCAAATAAATAGAGAAATGTAGAAAGCATGGGTATAAATGCCTTCAGATATTTCTCACATCATCAAAACTGAGCACAAGGTCAGGAGGCCCTGAAATGCCAGGATAGTACAAACACTGTCATAAATATTTGGAAAAAAACCTTGTGGCAAAAATGAGATCTGTAAAATACTCACCATGCTTATCTAATACCTTGGCTGCTCTACTTTGCAAAAAGGGGTAATTTGGGGGGAGGGGGTATTTTTACTATCCTGGCATTTTAGGGCCTCCAAAACTGTGAAGGTAGTCAGGAATTGAAATGAGGAAATTGCACCCTTTGAAAGTCTGAAGGTGGTCATTGGTTTTGGGTCCCCATACACGGCTAGGCTCTCAAAATGTCTCATGTATGTGGTATCCCCATACTCGGGAGAAGTAGCAGAATATGTTTTGAGGTGTAATTCCACATATACCCATGGCATGTCTGAGAAAAATCTCAATAAATTGACAATTTTGTGTAAGCAAATGTGATTTTTTT
This sequence comes from Pelophylax lessonae, assembly GCF_965119305.1. Classification (NCBI taxonomy): domain Eukaryota; kingdom Metazoa; phylum Chordata; class Amphibia; order Anura; family Ranidae; genus Pelophylax; species Pelophylax lessonae. The sequence continues at coordinate 401,777,167 of NC_138770.1, read as the reverse complement.
TTTGGCATTTTCTAAAATCTTCCATGGAATCAATTTGCATGGCTTTCCATTCATTGCAGCTTTGTTTCTGTTGACATGCTAATCACATGGTACAGGATGTCAGGTATTATGTGATCGCTGTGGGCCAATCCCAGCTTCACAACATTAAGCAAGCAGCCATAAATGGAAACCATTCATGACTGTTTGTTTATATTGTATTCATGGGATCGCTATGACCAATCATATCAATCATATGATACCTTGGCAGCTCACGGCAGCTAGGTACAAAGTGCTGTGATCCCTGTGTCCTCTGGACACAGTGGTCTTGGTATTGTGCTGCTGCATGCTTGAGGGGGTGCACTACTGCTGATGTGCAGTGCAATGTATCAGTAATTTACTTGGTTTGGCTGTGCCACCCTCCCACAGTAAATATACTGTGGGCAGGCAGCCAGTGGTTAATCAATAGTAACACTACCACTGTGCTGGTGATGGTGGGGCTGTTTTTTTTTTTTCATTAGGTAAGAATCTGTCATTTGTTTTGTTCTGCTATCACCACAAAATTACAGATTTGTGTTCATTTTATGTTTGCAAAATAACTACCATTGCAAAATGACAGATCCCTGGCCAGCTTCTGTTTGTAAATAAACCAGCCAGGGATGCTGGGTGACAACATTGACCAATTATAGTCATGACCCTATTTGGTCAATGATATTACCCAGCATCCCCAGCTGATTTTTTTTACAAACAGAAGCTGGCCAGGGATCTGTCATTATGCAATGGTAGTTTGGTGCGCCAACATCATTGGCGGTGTAGCGTTATTATTGATTCTGAATCAGCTTTACTGGACAATGTGATTGATGATGGTGTGTGTCTTTATTGATTTATAACATTTGGGGGATGAATAAGTAAAAAGTGGTACTAATGTAATGCATAGTTATTACCATAGGGGTGGGGGTCAGAAATCTGGGAAAATCCCTATTATAAAGGGGGCCTGCAAATTGTGATAATTTTACCCCAACCAATGCCTTTTGAAGACTTGCATGTGGGGATGAGGCCTTGTCCCCCCAACATGGGGACAAGGAAGGTGTCCTGAAAAGGGGGAAAGTTTGTCACACCCCTTGCAAGGTAATCTTCCAAATTTGAAGGCATGTTGCATGGTAAGGTTTTGGAAAGGGAGCCTGCTGGCTGTCTTCCCTTTCCTGGTCACTCAGACTGCATGTCTGGATAAGGGTCTAGTATGAATTTTAGGGGAACATCAAAACTTTATTTTAAAGGTAAAATGCTTCTAAAAAAGAGAAAAAAAAAAGGAGTGGGGTTCACCTTCATCAAATTCATCACCACATCTGATGCCTGAAGAGGATGTTAGGGGGCTGCACAGGGGGGAGGGGGAGACTTATTTGAATCTAGCACCCTCCTTCATAATAAGATTAGAGCAGCCAGGTGGAGTTGGAGTGCTGGGCTAGTTGCTTTGTGTGAAAGAGCTGTGGTCCAAATCTCCTATGTGCTGTTAACACAAGGTACCTTAATCCTTGTTGCAGCGCTTACTAGTGTAAGAAATTAAAAGAGCTTTATATTTTTTACTGTATTATAAATAACTTGGGTTCAGTTGGGGTTTAGAAAAGTTTAATGCTTCTAAGAATTCATAAAGTCAATCCAATAAATCAAGTTTTCTTCAACTTTTCTTTTTGGTTCCAAAGGTCCTTCTCCAACTGGGTATACATTTGCTGCTAGCCACTCATGAAAGCATTGAGAACATGTATTCACTTTCAAAGCTTTATAAGAGAAGCATGGGTTTGTTTGTTTTTTTTATTTTTTTTAGAAATCACACTTACCTAGGTGGATGCAGCATCAGTCTGGTGCTGCATCTTTCCCCTGCTGACTCTAAGACTGATGTAGCGGACCCCCCAGAGTCCCCTAGGGCCTAGTGATGACCTTCAGAGGCAGAGAGGGCTACATACCTCCTGTGGGTGTGGATTGTCAGGCATGGTGGGTAGTGATGCAGGTAAAATAAATGTTGGGCGCCAGTCACTTTTATGCTGAAGTAAAGGAATAGTTTATTTCTTCTCAACAGGACAAGAATAAACCGGGGGAGAGAGGGGTAGGGTCCAGGACACCCTTTAAGAACAGTCTATTAGGCAGACTCCTATTGCAAAAGACAGGTATTCAGACAGCGGTACAGGATAGCAGACCTTGAGAATTATTAGGTATCCATGAGCTTCAGATTGATCTGGGAGACATCTTCTCTCCACTAGACACAATCCCTTTTTGGTGGTCTGTACTGTCTGGACAGCTGTCCTCCATAAGATACAAGCAGGTTACTCACACAGGTTACTGGATGTCTGTGGATGATCTTTCCCTTGTGGGTCGCTGGCTCTCCTCAGCAGAATCCCAGGTATCTGACCAGGCCTCAGGCTTCAGGCCTAGTCAGCAGCAAACAGCAGCACACACCCTCCCCCAAGGGGGGTCCGGGCGGGAAGAGAGCGATCATTGGACCTCCCATCCTTTTTATAAGATCCCCCACAATGCCGTAGTGACACTGTGATTGGCTGAGGGACACATGGACATTAACAGTTTGTTTAACTGTAATTCTCACTCTAGTGCCAGAGGCTACAGTGCCACCTACTGACGGAAGGGCGAAACGCAGTCAAACAGATTAAGAAGGGAAGTCCAATTAAACCACAGAATAATTACAGCCAAGCTAAGTAAGGCTCAGCAAACTAAATTTAACAGCAACCTTGCATAAAGACAAGGGTGCTACACTGAGAACTGAGTGATCAAACACCGCTGATCGCTCAGGTCTCAGAGTTCTGTGAGCAGAGAGTTGGTGACTGTCAGTCACTGCTGTCTGCTCTGACACTCCCCTACCCCATTGGAACGTGTGTTGTGGAGGGGGCAGGAGTGGCTGGCTCAGGCTCTCAGCAGCTTGCTGAGTTAACTATCGATCCATGTTCCTGGGTTGATCCTGACAATATGGTCGCAATCTTTCCCCAGCCTGGACTGGCTCTGTGATGTCAGCTGACAGCTGTATTCAGCCCATTGCCGACTGGAAATGGGCCACAGGAGAGCAGAAAGAACTGCACTCATGTGATGTGGTATCAATATTTGGCTGCTCCCTCGCTGATGAGGGAGAATTTTATTTTCTATATATAGTGAATTTTAGAATAAAGCAGTGGCATAGTGCATGGTACAGTGGTCTGTACTGTGCACATACAGTAAAATGTTATAGCACAATACATATATATTGTGATACTAGTGTACAATGCACAGACGTGTTTTATAGCACAATACACTGATATAGTCTTCTTCATGCCTCCAGGACAGCCCTTTCACTGTTTAAAATAACTTGCATAAAAGTGTAAATTTAATTGTAAGTTGTATGTACTATTATGCATTTTATAAGGTTTCCATATTTTCTGTAATTTCGGAAAGCCATTGGAGACTGCAGTAGGTAACACTCACTTCTGGCATAGGTCTGCTTTAACACATACCACTGCTGTCCAATTGACTGAAAGCAGTGGGAAACTGACAACCAGGCTGGAGAGGAAGGAGCTGGATGATGCTGAATGTCATCATCAAAATGGAACAGTAGATATTTTGGAATAGGCTCCCTCACTGTGTGCAAAGCCATGAGTGTTAAAGGTTGTCAGCAACAGGTGTGACCAGAAATGTGTGGACTGACACAGAGAACATTAGACATAATTAAGGTGTAAAGAATATAATTTATTTAAAAATACGTGAATAACACAATTGTAAACGCACCTCCAGAAAACTATAACTGTGTAAATCCAATCAGATACCCAAACAATAGTGACACACAGCAAACAACTGCTCAAACCAAATATATACAAAACAGGATAAATGAATAGTAATAGTAACAGAGCCGGGGTCATACACGGGAGATCAAGCAGAGGGAGCTGGGAGCAAGACAGAACAGAGAGGGTTGCAGGAGACAGAGTAAGCAAACAGGAAGGAAGGAATCAGGCTGCAGGGTCAGGATCAGAGTCCAGGATCAGGATACAGGGACACAGGAATGCAGGTCAGGCGCACATGGAGACAATACCAAGGCAGTGAGAAGAAGCATACACAGGGTTTAAATATACTTCCTGCAACCAACATCAGGTGATGACTGATTGCATAAGATGTTCTCTTCTGACTACTGAGAGACACCCGCTGGTGGACACTGGAACTGCAGCCTATGGATCTGGGAGCTACAGTGCCACCAGCAGGTGAGCTCTTTCCTGACAAAGGTAAAGCTGGAGTTTAGCTTCAAGTGAGAGGAAGAAAAGGTGATGGCACTTCCAGCATAAAAAGTTCATATCTTTATTAGAAATCCATTAAAAAGGACAAGACATGCACATACAGCTAATGGAAAGTCAGCAAATGCTTTTCACACTCCTGTGCTTAAACATTGCTGATTATTTCAGGGTCTAGCACTCACTTATAGCTCCGAAGCCACAGGTGGAATCCATCAGAATATGATGATCCCAGCTCCGCATGATTAAAGCGGAGTTCCGGGCACAAAAAAGATTTTTTTTTTTTGTGCCCCTCCGCTAGGTATGCCGCACCTGAAAAGGAATTGGATAGTTATTTTTTTTTTTTTTGTTTACTCACCTTTTTATTGACGATCGTAAATACTCACCTATGACAGCTTCCTCCTCCAGCGCCGCGGCTCACCCCGTCACTTCCTGCCTCGCGATGATTCCTGGGAGCTAAACGTCATAGCTCCCAGGAATCAATGCGCCGCACCGGCCCCACTCGTCATTTCCGGGCGACGCCGCATTCCCCTGCTAAACAGCTTCTGGGCATGCCCAGAAGCTGTTTAGGAATGCGGCGCCGCGCCGGAAGTGACGAGAGGGGCCGGTGCAGTGCATTCTGGGACACGAAGACGCGGAAGAAGAAAGAGAAGAGGACCGCGCCGGCTTCAGCTGCCCACAACCGAGATGGAAACGCTGTGGAAGAAAATTTCTAAGTAAGTATTTCTTCTAAAAGGTAAGTGCGAACCGGGACAGATCAGAGGCTAGCCATTGTGGAATGTGCTAGCCCTGACTGTCCCGGGGGTATGTTCAACAAAAAAACGTTTCTCTGCCCGGAACTCCGCTTTAAGCACATGCGTGTGAAACACGTTTGCTGACTTTCCATGATCTGTATGTGCATGTCTTGTCCATGCTTTTAATGAATTTTCTAATAAAGATACAAGCTGCCACCATCTTTCCTTCCTTTGCACTATAGACTTGGCCGCGGACCAGGCTGGCACCAGGGTCTATGCAGCAGCACAGGATCTCATGGGTCACCTTTGAGTGGTGTGCCCTTTCTGTCACTTTTTGCTTAACTTCAAGTGACTGTGTATAGTTAGGAGTATTGGTATTTTATTTGATCAGACTCTAGCAGCCAATCTACTTAGGAATACATTTATACTATCGGCATTAGTCATACAGTATTCTGTAGAAAAGGCACTAAATGTTGATAAACGAGTCTTGTTTCCTCTGTATCAGTGCAGAATACTCTACCAATATACAACAGATAGGAAGATAGTACTTTTCAATATTTCCATAGAGAAAACATCTTGTGAGATTTTCTGAACCTTCTCCAGCAAAACGGCAGTTGGACCTTGTGACCGCTGTTCTTTTATTGACTTTGTGGAAAAGATTAGGTTTTATGCTATGTAATCTTAAATCATCTATATTCTCTATATTTTACTGTGTAACACCAATAAACTGCTCATGTATTTGCTTTTATAGGAAAGCCAGAAAATGCCTCTGGTCGTTGTGTTTTCACTGAAAATATTAGAGGTGGATAACGTATGACAAGTCCAATAAAAATATATAGGAAGAAATGTTTTGATGGGTTTACAGTGAGGCTGTCTATTCTCTGAAATCCGGCACATTGCAAGAAGAATATACATTTCTTAGTCATAACAATCGTTTTTCCTGTTCAGTTTTCTGTCCACTGCTGTAAAATCTTTACACATTATCCATTTGCTTCAGGGTCTTGTTTTAGTTTACAGATGTAGCTGAAACCTATCCAAGATAAAGGGAGAGGCTACATTTGCTGCACATGCTGAATTAGTGTATTTCCCTAGTGCTGAACAAAATTTCCAATGTGTCAACCTACATTTCATTGTACTTTGGGGGGTTGTACATGCGTTATATAGTAAAAATGTCCAAGATACTGTATACTTCAATGACACTCAAACTGCATCTTGTTATACAATGCATACGTGTGTCAGTGCAGCTGCTTCATTGGTTTTACCATAAAAATTGTAAAACAATTTATATTAATAAGTGCAGATGCTAAGATTTTCAAGGACATTACCAGTGATTAATCCTGTTTAAATCATTTATAATTTGTATTTTATTTTACAAAGTTACATAGTTAATCTGGCTGAAAAAAGTCCATCTAGTTCAACCAGTAGGGAAAAAATATATATACATATATATATATACAGTGCCTTGCGAAAGTATTCGGCCCCCTTGAACTTTGCAACCTTTTGCCACATTTCAGGCTTCAAACATAAAGATATAAAACTGTAATTTTTTTGGGAAGAATCAACAACAAGTGAGACACAATCATGAAGTGAAACACAATTTATTGGATATTTCAAACTTTGTTAACAAATAAAAAACTGAAAAATTGGGGGTGCAATATTATTCAGCCCCTTTACTTTCAGTGCAGCAAATTCTCTCCAGAAGTTCAGTGAGGATCTCTGAATGATCCAATGTTGACCTAAATGACTAATGATGATAAATATAATCCACCTGTGTGTAATCAAGTCTCCGTATAAATGCACCTGTACTGTGATAGTCTCAGAGGTCCGTTTAAAGCGCAGAGAGCATCATGAAGAACAAGGAACACACCAGGCAGGTCCGAGATACTGTTGTGGAGAAGTTTAAAGCCGGATTTGGATACAAAAAGATTTCCCAAGCATTAAACATCCCAAGGAGCACTGTGCAAGCGATAATATTGAAATGGAAGGAGTATCAGACCACTGCAAATCTACGAAGACCTGGCCGTCCCTCTAAACTTTCAGCTCATACAAGGAGAAGACTGATCAGAGATGCAGCCAAGAGGCCCATGATCACTCTGGATGAACTGCAGAGATCTACAGCTGAGGTGGGAGACTCTGTTCATAGGACAACAATCAGTCGTATACTGCACAAATCTGGCCTTTGTGGAAGAGTGGCAAGAAGAAAGACATTTCTAAAAGATATCCATAAAAAGTGTCCTTTAAAGTTTGCCAAAAGCCACCTGGGAGACACACCAAACATGTGGAAGAAGGTGCTCTGGTCAGATGAAACCAAAATCGAACTTTTTGGCAACAATGCAAAACGTTATGTTTGGCGTAAAAGCAACACAGCTCATCACCCTGAACACACCATCCCCACTGTCAAACATGGTGGTGGCAGCATCATGGTTTGGGCCTGCTTTTCTTCAGCAGGGACAGGGAAGATGGTTTAAATTGATGGGAAGATGAATGGAGCCAAATACAGAACCATTCTGGAAGAAAACCTGATGGAGTCTGCAAAAGACCTGAGACTGGGACGGAGATTTGTCTTCCAACAAGACAATGATCCAAAACATCAAGCAAAATCTACAATGGAATGGTTCACAAATAAACATATCCAGGTGTTAGAATGGCCAAGTCAAAGTCCAGACCTGAATCCAATCGAGAATCTGTGGAAAGAAAAACTGCAAAAACTGAAAACTGATGTTCACAAACGCTCTCCATCGAACCTCACTTTTTTGCAAGGAGGAATGGGCAAAAGTTTCAGTCTCTCGATGTGCAAAACTGATAGAGACATACCCCACGTGACTTACAGCTGTAATCGCAGCAAAAGGTGGCGCTACAAAGTATTAACTTAAGGGGGCTGAATCATTTTGCACGCCCAATTTTTCAGTTTTTTATTTGTTAAACAAGTTTGAAATATCCAATAAATTTTGTTCCACTTCATGATTGTGTCCCACTTGTTGTTGATTCTTCACAAAAAATTACAGTTTTATATCTTTATGTTTGAAGCCTAAAATAATGTGGCAAATGGTCGAAAAGTTTAAGGGGGCCGAATACTTTCGCGCATATATATTTATATATATATATATATATATATATACACATATATATATATATATATATATATATATATATATATACATACACACACACATATATATATATATATATATATATACATACACACATATACTGTACATACACACACACCCATCTGCATGCACACACATACAATCCCATATACACAATCCTATACCCACTGTTGATCCAGAGGAAGGCAAAAGAACCCCAGCAAAGCATGATCCAATTTACTCCAGCAGGGGAAAAAATTCCTTCCTGATCCCCCGAGAGGCAATCCGATATTCCCTGGAACAGCTTTACCTATAAATTCTAGTATCCAGTTATTTTATGTGTATCTAGGAAAGAATCCAATTTTATCAGTTGAATTAGATGGACTAGTGTCTTTTTCAATCGAATTATGTAACCATGTAACTGTATATTGTGATTGGGGCCCTACCTGTATAAAACAAAGACAAAGAAGACGACAAAGAAAAAAAAGGTTCTGTGCTTTCTTAGCACACAGACTGCAAATCCTAATAACAATATCCATTCTATCTATTCTAAGAAAATGTCTTTAAACATTGTATACTTTTTTGTAGCCCAGATTTCAGCTTTAACTATGTATGATATCTACATAAATCAGTTCATACAAAAAAAAAAAAGCTAAATAGTTGAACAGTTCAAAGGTTGGGCTCAAATTCAGTCATGCTATCGCTTTTTTGCTTGAGATACTATTGTGATAAGGCCTATGCCAACACCTGCTCTGACTTGTTACATGCTTTACAGAAGAATGCCAGCTCTTTCAACTGAGTCTCTATAGAGAGATTATTATCAATTTAAATTTAGTCTCCCTACTGAGAATGCTAAATACTTAAATACCTTGTTTGTAGATGTGGATGAGTTTGTTGTGCAGTGTGCAAAAAAAAGAAACTAGCATAAATGGCTCATCGTCCTATGTTGTCTTTAGCAATATTCCAGAATGAATGTATATGTTAAAGTTCTGCCCACATTTGTTCATTAGATGTTAGTCTAGTACATGCGAACCACAGAGCTGTTACTAAGCCCACAACAGTAAAATCAGTCTGTATTTGAGGTAAAGCATGATTGTTATACTTACTGGGGAACCTAAAGGGGGTGATCCTCTGCATTATGTAAAAAAGCTGTTTGATCCTGTCCTCTCTGCCCCTCCCTTTCTTCCACTGTCCTCAAACCATCTCCTGATAGTACAGAGCCTTGGGGACAAGCTGCACATGCTCAGTTTGGTGTGTATTGCTAGAGAGTTTTTTCTTTCTTGGGAACATGTATGTTATCAGCACAGGGCCAATAAACAGAGACAGAGGGCCAGGGGTCCTGTATCCTGATAGGACAATCAGGGGAGAATGAAAACTCCTCCTACAAGCTTTAATCAGACACTGATAGAAGTTGGAAGGCTGCTCTAACTGCTGATGAGAAAAGGTATTTAGCAGTTTATATTTACTAAAATAATTGCATTTCCATATTCTGTGTACTGTGGGAGACCAGATATAGTGAATGCAGGCTCCTGGTTTTAGTAACATTTTAAGCTGCAAAGGCAGTAAATGGGGGTACCCAAACTCAGGGGGCAGTAGCACCCACCAAACGCTACCCATTCACCAAGCAGTTGTGGTGCAGTGGTGCAGATTTTTAAGTGTTAACACAGGCATCGAGGCGGCTACAATAATGCCTCCCCACCATCTGTCAAATGCCCTCGGAAGAGCAATCCACCACAGATGATTTCATAAAATTATTGACACAATCTTTTATAAAGGTTAAAAAAAACTAGCTAACTAACACAAAATGATGCCCTTTAATCCCGCTTAGGTTGCACATAGGTTGCACATAGTACATTCTGCTCTCTTCAGCATGGTGTTCATGAGCAGATCCCCTTCTGAATCAGAGCAGAATGGGATCGGTATCACTTTTGTGTTATTCATGCCATTTAGTATTTTGTTAGCAAATGTTTTCAGACCCGTGCTGGATCCTTGGGCTGCCAAATGTAATTGGACTTATTGCGGTAGACCGTACACTCACAGCTTGTTTGTTATGACACACATTCGGAGTTTAAAGATTAAAAAATGTGCCCTTTTTACCTGCTCTGGTATCACTAAAGCTCAATTCACACCTGAGCGTATCATTTTCAGGGCATTTTTTCAAGCGTTTTTTCAGACGTTTTTTGCAGGTGTTTGGAGGCAGGCATTGACATCTAACAAAAACACTTGTAATCTGCCAAAAAAGAAGCTCATGTACTTTTTTGAGCTTCAGGCGTTTTGCTTCAGGCAACAAAACGCTCATATGTGAACAGGGGCCATTAAAATGAATGAGATTTTTCTTGTTGGCCGTTTTGATACTTCAGAGATGAGCGTTTTACAAGCTGAAAAACGCTCAGGTGTGAACAGGGCCTAAGGCTTCTTTCACAATGCTCTGTTGTAAAAATGCAGTAAAAAACGCATATGTTTTTGGCGCATATTTTGATGCATTTCCATTGCATTTCCAGTGCATTTTTTGGTTGCCTACATGTGTGAAAAATGGACACGGGACTAAAATAAGGCACCAAAAACAAAAACGAGGTGTGTGTTTTTGATGCATTTTTGACACATTTTCTATTCATTTCAATTGAAAGCTGCATTTCTGGTGCAGAGTTGAAAAGCGCACCAAAGATGCAGCATGCAGGACTTTCAAAAATGAACTGCACCCGCAGCGGAGTAGTGTGATAAGTCCCATAGGATTTAAAGGGAAACATTTTTCTTGCATTTTGCTTCCATTTTTAGCAAGGCAAAAATGAAGGAAAAAAGCATCAGTGTGAAAGCAACCTTACACATTTGTCAATAGTCAAGCCTTACTGTTCTACTGTGCTAAACCTTACTTATTTTACTGTGAAACCTTACCTAAGCACTGCTAAGGGCACCATATTGTGGTAGACAGTGCACTCCTTCAGAGCAATCCGAACACCATGATATTGTGGCAGTGTATTGTGGTTATGCATTTAGAAAGTTCCCATAAGCCGCACACCAAGCAGAGCTATTCGTAAACAGGTGAAAGAAGCCTCAGCCAGCTTCATCCAAACCATGCCCCCAATGTGCTTCATCCTGCCCACTGTGTGTTGGGGCATAGCCTTGGATGAAGCTAGGTGTGGCTGCTTTTACCTGTTTACTAATTGCTTTGCTAGGTGTGTGGCATTTGGGACCTTTCTCTATGCATTTCCACAATATGTGAGTAATTAGACGGACTAATGCCCAGCCTGCCATTGCAGGAAGTACCGGATGGACTTACAGGAGCTTGAGCAGAGACCTTATGCTTTATGATGTTACAGTGGGGTTGTACTGGTTTTGAGTCTTTTAATCAGAATGTGTTATCAAAAGCTGTGAGTGTTCAGTGCACTACCTACTATATACGAGTGCCTGCACAAGGTTTGGGGGAAGGGGGGGGGGTTGGGCCAGGGCACTGAGGAAAGACATGTGGTGATAAGTCAGAGGGCACTTACCTATGTATACCAGTGGTGGCTGGGCCTGGGCAGTAAGTGGTTTGTGACAGATGACTCTGAGGCCAAGGGAGAGGCAGGTTGTAGGCAGACTACTGTACCCTCCAGTCCAGGCTCCTTCCACTGCAGAAGGCACCACAAAGCAATGGCAAGAAATCACTAGTGTGGTGGGCGGGACTGCCAGGTAACAGGTGGAGTGATCTGTTAGCTGGTCCAATCACGTACATCTTGAATCCCCCCTTAGATTGAGGTCCTTAGAATCCCCCCTCCTTAGATCTAGGTCCCAAGAGTCACCTCCTTGCATCAGAGCCCCCCTTTCATTAGGGTCCCAAAATCCTCCCCTTTACATCAGGGTCCCTAGAGTCTCCCCTTCTTAAATCAGGGTGCCCAGAGCCCCCCCTTCCATTAGGGTCCCTGAAGTTTCCCCATTACATCAGAATCCCCCCTTTCATTAGGATTCTCTGCATTCCTCTCTTACATCAAGGTCCCCATATCGCCTCCTCTTACATCAGGGTCCCCAGAGTCTCCCGTTACAGCAGGGCTGCCCTTAGACCCTCCCTGTACATCAGGGTCCTCCATAGCCCAACTCCTTAAATAAGAATCCCTAGAGTTCCCCCTCTATAAATTAGGGTCCCCAGAGTTCCCCCACTCATATGGGGCCCCATAATCCCCCCTCCTTAAATCACAGTCCCCAGATTTCCCCCTTACATAAGGGTACCCAAAGTTTCCCTTTTTAAATCAGGGTCCCCAGAGCCCCCCTTACATTAGGGTTTCCCTTAGACCCTCCCCATACATCAGGGTCCCCCATAGCCTGACTCCTTAAATCAGAGTCCCCAAAGTCCCCTCTTACATCAGGTTTCCCTGAGACCCTCCTATACATCACAGTCACACTTTACCACAGGGTCTCCAGAACTCCCCTTTACATTAGGGTCTCTTGAGTCCCCCCACCTTACATCAGGGTCCCTAGAGCCCATTCCCTTTCTTTAGGGTCCCCAAAGTTCTCCCTGCCCTTATATCAGAATCCCTGAGTCCTCCATCATGGTCTGTTCCTTCTTGCTGCAGGCAGCAACATGAACTGGAAAACAGGGCACTGGAACTAGGTAGTTCTGGAGGAGGAAGTTCTGTCCTTGTCCTCCTCCTTCTCTGAATGTTGGGGCCTGGGGACGGGTCAAGCATGTGATTGGTTGTTAGGCCTTGGTGGACCTAGCTACAAACCGCTAGTGCTGACACAGTGGGCAGCGGGGGTGGATGCTGTCAGCCAGCCTATATTCTCAGATAGATCTGATTGCTGCACAGCCTGCTCTGTTTCTGAACCTGAGCGGCGCAGGTCCATGCAGTAGCAGGGACACTAACTGGGCATTTGGGCAGGGTGCTCTGGGGGGATTCAAACCCCCCAACCCCCTCATATACATCCCTGCACAGGCTTGTGACATCTAGGGTTTTAATACTATTTACTTGGAACTTTCAAGGTGCACCTGTGAACAATTTCCTAAAGTACACTAAGCTATAACAAAAAAGTTCCTAGTGTTCTGGAGTCCTGTTGTTCACTCTTTAGCCTGTACCCTTCTACTGCTTTCTAGTACGTTATCCTTGCATCCTATATCCATTACCCTGTTCCTAATTTCCTCCCTCCTGATTCTTTCTATTCTGATGACTGACTTCCTGGATATGACCCTGCTTGTTGGTGATTACCGGTTATGTTTGCTTGCCAGAAGCCATTTTTTTTTCTGGCTAGTCCCCAACTCCACATCTGTCTGGCAATTTGGTATTTAACTTTGATTTGTGCTCACTGTCATTCATCTACTGTGAAGAGAACCTGGAAGAGTCAGGTCAGGGGTACCCTAGGAAAGACCATACGTATTTTAGTTGTTTCCCAGGTAAGTCCACACCATTCTGGCATACACAGAAGGCCCACAAACAAGCCTGGTAAGTGACATCCATTCAACTGCTAAAATCCCATTCAGGTAAATGGAAGAAAAAGAAATTGGGACTTTATAGGCACCGGTATTAAAAAAGTATATATTTTATTGAAAAAATCACAAAGAAATATATTTGAAAGGAGACATAACAGAGATGTGCAGAAAGTTCACATATATTTAGCATACAGTAGGATTCGGTGGTAAAGCCTCAAAACCATGTGCAAAATGAAATCGCACAACCTACTAGGTAGACAGAGTTGTAACAACAATCGCATACATCACAGAGTAACCTGTATTTCATAAGCCGGCCAGGGAGAGGAATAGTAGCCGTCTCCGAAGGTCGTCTGTACAATATAAGTGATCAGATGTTGAGTTAAATCCCAGTTGCCCTACATGTTTCGCTTAGCATAGTAAGCTTCTTCTGGAGCACATGATATAAGCAAACATCTGAGAGAAAATTCAGGTTATGGAACTTTGTAGTAAGCTGAGCCAGGTAGGCTATGAGAAGTAACAAGGGGGTCAGTACGCTGTGGTTGGAGCAATTACATAGGTCCTAATCTGATTAATACCACCTTGTAATCGGCACCAGTAGCACCTAATGGTGATGGAGGGGCCAGAAGGAGGAAGGCGCACTACCTTCCAGTCCAAACAAAGCAGGACGAGGTAGGTATACCTCGTGTGCCTGAGACCCTGGTAAATGTAAGCGCAGGTATGCTCCAGGTCCTACGACCACATGTACACCCCCCCGGATGGGGGTACCGCCATGGTAGGACCTGGAGCATACCTGCGCTTACATTTACCAGGGTCTCAGGCACACCTGAGGTGCTACTGGTGCCGATTACAAGGTGGTATTAATCAGATTAGGACCTATGTAATTGCTCCAACCACAGCGTACTGACCCCCTCGTTACTTCTCATAGCCTACCTGGCTCAGCTTACTACAAAGTTCCATAATCTGAATTTTCTCTCAGATGTTTGCTTATATCATGTGCTCCAGAAGAAGCTTACTATGCTAAGCGAAACATGTAGGGCAACTGGGATTTAACTCAACATCTGATCACTTATATTGTACAGACGACCTCCGGAGACGGCTACTATTCCTCTCCCTGGCCGGCTTATGAAATACAGGTTACTCTGTGATGTATGCGATTGTTGTTACAACTCTGTCTACCTAGTAGGTTGTGCGATTTCATTTTGCACATGGTTTTGAGGCTTTACCGCCGAATCCTACTGTATGCTAAATATATGTGAACTTTCTGCACATCTCTGTTATGTCTCCTTTCAAATATATTTCTTTGTGATTTTTTCAATAAAATATATACTTTTTTAATACCGGTGCCTATAAAGTCCCAATTTCTTTTTCTTCCATTTTCCAATTTCAGTATTAAGGATGTGGCACCTCTAATCATCTTTGTGAGCCTAGGTATCCTGCGACCTAAGTGCGCACTTAAAAACTTTTTTGATTCCCATTCAGGTAAAGCAGGGCACAACGATAAATAAGGTAGTGTCTGCTCACCCACCTATGTTTCTCTCCAGTGCACTAGCAGACATGTAAGGATTTTACTGCCCCAACTAGGTTTTTTTTGTAATGCAGATGCAACTTTAGCATTTATTTTATTTAAGGGCTTGATAGCAAACATAGCCTTTGGTGTTTTAACATTTTTGCTATATTTTGGCAAAAGTGTTCTAAAAGATTAAAAAAAAAAAAACACACACATTTGCATGTTATACCTGTGCTGGAGCAAAAATGTAAGGCTTTTTTCTGGCAGCATAAATATGTGTCATCCAATGAGAATATAAGTGATCTGACAACTGGAAATTTTAATGATGCTTTAGTCAGTCCTGTAAGTGGGTTAATCTATGCCACCATAGAAAGCACTTTCTTTGAACCATGAATTCCCAAAGATGCATGTTAAATATATATGACATGACATCTAGAAAGTTTACTCGTGCAATAATTCTCTCATTTTCTGTGTTAAAGAAAAAAACTCCAACAAATCATAGGAGCATGTTGTAATTTCTTATACATCCAATTCAGCCACAGCCAACTATGGAAAGTCATATAACTTTTGAACTGTAAATCCATTATTTAAATATTGATGAAAATGGAAGCATGATTTTGTTGATTTGGTTAAAAGTGGGCATGTTCATTAGTGTGTTCCCAGATTTCATTTTGAAAACCTAGCCACCTTACCCTGCTTCCCTCTCCAAGATTACCCATTATTTCTTTGCATTAGAGATTAGAAGGCTGGAAGACTACTGAATCATTACTGGTAGGGGAGTACGTGGTAAGCCCAGTTGTGAAAAGCTTGAAACATTTCAGGGCTTATGTTGGGAACTTTGTGGATATATTGCTCTACAGTGGCAGTGAGGGCTTTTTTTAAACTCATTTACAACTTTTTGAAATGTAAATATTTAAATGTCAATGGCACAGGTACAGCTACACTGTTAGAAAACTGTAAGGCTTTGGTCACGCTGAATCAGACTTTGAAATCATGTGATTTCCCTTGAAGTCACATGATTTCAAGGTCGCATGTCGGTGCGACTTCAGGTGCAACTTGGAAGACATCTGTGCGACTTCATGCACAGATGTCTATGCAAGTCACCCACTTGCAAAAATTAGTGCAGGAACTACTTTCAAAATCGGTGCGACTCTGTTGGAGTTGGAGTGGCACCAATTGGACCGCTTCCACTGCGGACAATAGGATGCGACCTGTTATGCGTTTTGAAACGATCAAATCACATGACAAGTCACATTGGTGTGAAGGGGGACTATAGCAGGCCATACACAGTTCAAATCTCGTCCCGTTCAGCAGGAACCAGCTGAGATTTTAACCGTGTATGGGTAGGCTAAATGTACCAAGTTAATCGATCAATCAACTTGGGTGCAACCAACATGCCAGCTTTTACTTGCGATTATTGCTAGCAGCTGCTATAGCCGCTAGCAATAATCACTGTCTTCTCTCGGTGGGGAGGGCTTCTTCCTCTCCTCCCTGGCCCCCTCCCTGGGAGAAGACAATGGCTCAGCAAGACTGGGATTCCCAAAACAACACTGTCTGTATGATGGGGGAATCAAGCAAATTTCTTTCCTGCAACCAGGAGGAAATTGTATGGGCGGATTAAGGCTGGTGAAAAAAACCTGATTTTGTAAAATGAAAGTGGTTAAAATGACTAAAACTAAAACATCTGGCTAACACTTTTATCTCCCTTTCTTGCACTATGAGATCAGCTATAATGCAGTTGAAAATCTAACATTTCTGAACTTCTATATCATGCTGAACAGCAAAAATTGTTGCAACATGCACAGAGAAGCCTTTGCTCCTGGTTCAGTCCTAAGCAGTTGTAATATGCTTAGGATTCAGAGGAGTGGCCCCACCGTTTTTTTTTTATTTTTATTTTTTTATTTGTGCCTTGTTGTTAGAGACATCAGAACATCGACATCTGTACTTTTTTTTCTATTGTTTATCCTGAACTGGTAAGTGGCCAGTAAATATGTTTATGTGGGAGTATATATTAAGTTAATGTGCAAAAGAATGTAAGTTTCTGCATGCCTTTTAGGCGGGTCTGACATCTGTTAATATAGCCAATAACATCACACATTATTTTGTGTTACGCCCATGAATTACTATGTGTAATATTTGGCAGATGCTGCGAAAAAAAAACGACTTGGGGATGTATGTTTAGCAGAGTGTACTCTCTGTTATGGTTCAAGCAGTGACATCTTAAATGTCTTTTCAGTTTTAAATTAGTGTGATTTCATTAAAACCACAAAACCGGCTGAATTTAATCTGTTTTCCACAGGATTTTGATCAGCAAGTTCCTAAGTCCAAGCAAAACATAGTACGGCAAAAAAAATTGTCAATGGAAAGGTCAATGGAAACATAGTTTAGGTTTTTTTTTTCTTTTTTTTTACTAAATTGATTAATAAAGTTCAAAGTTCAGGATTAGTTTCTAACCAGATAAATAATATAATCTATAAAGCTAATAGATAACTTGATGTTTATGGCTTTTGTATAAGTGTCAGCTTTTCCTGTGTAAATCACACATTGAATAGTACACTATGGTGAAAAATGTAAATGATTATCTGTTCTGTACGCTGATTAACTGTAAATAACACAGTATAGATTAATTACAGTATGTTTGATTAACATTGCCTATCTCAATATGCTTATATGATAGAAGAGGATGAGGATCAATTGTAATTCCCAGCAAAGCTAGGCAATGCCTAAATAAATAGGCGGACAAAATCCTCTCATATCTGCACCTCATCCAGTATGCTTGTACTTTTGCTACAAAATCTGTTTCCACTATATATCTAACACACTATACAAATATGAAAAATATGTGGTGCACGGGGGGGGGGGGGCGTGGCGACCGCCGTGTAATATGGCCGCTTAGCACCGGAGCTCCTGTCCTCACCCAGCGATATTCGGATCCACAGCCCACGACACACGCTGCACGAGCCCGATACACACAGGTACAGGAGTGTGAATGTCCCCTGCACACCGCCAGTATGGCCAGGAGAAAAACAGGAGCCCCAGTTGTCAGGAAACTGTCCGACTTCTTCAGACTGGCAGCCCTCGGTCTCACGCAAAATGGCGCCGGCGTCTCTCCACTGCCACAGCGTGGCCGTCCTCTAGCGGCGGCTGCTCACGCTGCATCAGAAGGCGCGGCGGAGGCTCCAGGGCAGACCAGCTCGTCTCCACAGATGAGGCCATCCCGCACACAGGACTCCTCTCCCTCCACGCCATAGACACAAAGTCCGGCTAAATCCAAGCCTCGATGGGAGGAAAGCAGACCGAACTCTGACTACCCAGACATGGAGGTGAGCAACCAAGCCAGTGTATGCCCTACACCTTGGGCCTATGTGCCCCCTCCGGACCCTTTTGCAGCCGTCACTACCACAGGCCAGCCGGTGTCTGACACCACCTTAAAAGAAATGATGTCAATGTTAAACAACTCCATGCAGGCTAATATTGCAGCATCCATCTCTTATTGCCAGAAGGAACTACATGGCTTGGGAGACAGGGTTCATAATCTTGAGGATAGAATGGAAGAATTTACCTCCTCCTATAATGGCTTAGTTGATTCCCACACGTCCCACCAGGATGAGATCCATAAAATCCAGGCTAAACTAGCGGACCTTGAAGACAGGCACAACAACCTTAAGGTGCGGGGGTCCCGGAGTCTGTCCAACCGAATCAGCTCCCTTCCTTCGTGAAAGAACTGTTTCAGAAAGCAGTCCCGCATCCCTAAGCCTTCCTTCCTCCCACAAGAAATACCAAGAGACGTTCTACTTAGGGTGCACTTTTTTCAAGCCAAAGAAAGGATCTTGGAAGCCTTTAGACATAGGGACCGCCTGCCTTACCACCCTGGCTCAATTCAAGTTCTTCCAGACTATTCTCAATACACGTTGCAACAAAGGCACAATTTGAACTTTATAACCAAGGCACTTCGCAACCACAAAATTGTGTATAAATGGAAATACCCGGCAAGGCTGTGCGTGACCCACCAGGGTACTACATCCCATGTAACCTCAGTGGACCAAGGGATTCGTCTGCTTCGCCAATGGGGAATTGTCCCAGAACCCAACAGACCTGCGCCTCAACTCCGCCATGTACAACCCAAATGGAACGTTGTGTCAAGGTCTTCACGCTCCAGATCACGCCACAAGTGACTACAGCGCCCTATGCCCTCGCTGGGTGAAACAGGCCCTCAATGCTGATTGAGCACCCTTTACCGTGCTCACAACCCCCGATGCCTCTGCAACATCCGTTGCACACCTGGTCGTAACAGACCAAGTATTTTTTATCCTTTTCTACTCCCTTTTTGTTTTCATGTGTGTCGTCGTTGTTGTCTTTTGCCATTTCTTACAGACACGATCTGCAGACTATGGTTTGGAACCCATCGTTGACTCTTGCTCGAATCTTCCTTTACCACTTTGCCCAGAAGCGGGACGGACTAATCTCTCCAAGCTCCCATATTGCCACCCACCACGTCCTACTGCTGATCACAGGACGCAGATATCTCAGGTACTTTACCCTACATACACGCCACTCAAATTCCCGTGCTACAGTCCTGTCTATGCCCCGTCCACGGCGATATCCAAACAAAGATATTTCCTACATGTTTGCTTACTATTTTTTAATGTATTCCGTATCCTGTACCCACCACCGTAATGTCGTTGCAACTACTCTCCTTAAACGCTAAAGGGCTTAACCACCCTGTAAAGCGTTACTCTATGTGGCAGGAAGCCGCCAATTCGAAAGTGGACATCCTGGCGATCCAGGAGAAGCACTTCCAACAAGACCGTACCCCTCGCTACTCACACCCGGACTATCCCCATGTTTTTCAAGCCTCATGTACGGAAAAAAAACGCGGCATGATGCTGGCTATTCGCTCCTCCGTGTCCTTCACCTTCTCCAAGCTGGTGCAGGACGTGGAGGGCCGATACATCATTATAGTATGTATTATTGATAACTGTCCTTACACCTTGGTAAATGTTTATGCGCCTAACAGGCACCAATTGAGATTTATGCAGAAACTTTGTATGAAAGTGAACAGGATGAAGGAGGGTAGACTGATCATATGCGGTGATTTTAATTTGGTGATGCACCATAGCATGGATTCCTCTTCCAGAGGAGAATCGAGACTGCCGTCCCTTGCCAACCTCGCACACACGGAGGGTCTCCATGATGTGTGGCGTTACCAGCATGCGGAAGAACGTGAGTACTCCTTTTTTTCCCCAGTGTCATAACTCTTACACTAGGATAGACATGTTCCTAGTGGATTCTTCCACACTGCCTCTAGTACTAGACACCTCCATCTCCTCTATCACATGGTCTGACCATGATGCAATCCTTATGTCCCTCTCTATTGGCCCCGCCAACCCTTCCTCCTTCATATGGCGCTGCAACAATTCTATTCTATCTGACCCTGAATCAATTAAACTCATACGAGAAAGGCTGCAGGAATTTTTCGACATCAACACCACTTCTGACGTATCCACCTCCACATTGTGGAATACTCATAAAGCGTTCGTTAGGGGTATCCTAATCCAACTAGGAGCCCGTCTTAAAAAGAAGCGCTAAGCCAAAATGCACAGCCTTATAGCAGAGATTCACTCCCTAGACGCGGTGAACAAATCCACCCCCACGAGCGATAATTCGGCCCGACTAACCTCCCTGCGATATGACTTGCGCAGACTCCTTACAGAACAACATGAAAAAAAGCTTGCGCGACTCCGTCTCCGATACTATTCATCCCACAACAAGGCAGGTAAATTCTTAACCTCTAGATTAAAAGCCAGGAAACTTAGGTCAAAAATTGACTACATCGCTCATCCACACACGGGCACTAAGCTGACCCATCCCCAACAAATTGCAGATGCGTTTGCGGACTATTATAGCTCCCTATACAACCTAGGATTAGATCCAGATACCAAACAACCTACTGACTCAACTATCCAAGACTTCCTTAGCCGTGTTCATCTACCGACACTAACTGCAGACTCACTAGCGCGTCTCAATGAACCGATCACTGAATCCGAATTGACCAAAACTTTACAAAAATTACCCCTTCGCAAAAGTCCGGGCCCCGACGGCCTATCGAAAGAATACTATTGTTCCTTGCAAGACATCCTGACCCCTCATATGTTACCCTTATTCTCCGCAGCCATCTCCACTGGCACCCTGCCCCATGAAATGCTCCAGGCTAATATTATTACCCTTCCCAAACCCGGAAAGCCCCCAACGACGCCAGCTAACTTTAAGTCCATTTCGTTGCTAAGCAACGACGTTAAAATCTATGCCAAACTTATTGCCAACAGACTGGCAACAGTTCTCACAACACTGGTAGCTGAGGATCAGATGGGGTTCGTGAAGGGCAGACAGGCACCGGATGCCACAAGGAGGGTGATAAACCTGATACATCATGCGGAGTGTGCTAGCACGTGTGCTTCTCTCCATAGATGCAGAGAAGGCGTTCGACCGAGTCCACTGGGGATACATGAACGCAGTGCTGACTCGCTTCGGATTTTCGGGTCCGATCCTGTCTGCCATAATGACCCTCTATTCCTCCCCATCGGCCAAAGTCCTCTCGGCGGGCGTACTCTCTAAACTTTTCCCTATCACAAACAGTACCCGACAAGGGTGCCCGCTGTCGCCCCTCATATTCAACCTACTGATAGAACCCTTGGCGGCATCCCTTAGGCAGAACCCCCTCGTTTCCGGCTTCAAGTTCCCTCGCTCCCACCATGTCATCACACTGTTTGCGGACAATGTAATCCTTAGCCTAACTAACCCAATCATCTCCCTCCCAGCAACACACGGCGTCCTTCAAGCCTTTAGTGATGTATCCTACTATAAAGTGAACTTTAATAAATCCGTTATCCTAAACATGGGCCTAAGTACCAGGGTTAAGACACATCTACAATCAGCTCTGCCATACACATGGTCAACCTCTCCCATACGATACCTAGGTATCAATCTTACCTTTCCCACAAAAAATTTAGTGACTTCCAACTTCTCTCCTCTCATTTCTGACATATCTAGGGACATTGCCCAGTTCAAATCTGCAGAACTATCCTGGACAGGCAGGATTGCGGCGTTCAAGATGGTCTGCCTCCCCAAAATATTGTACCTGTTCTGGACCCTCCCAATTCCCGTCCCCCGCAAGTTCATTGCATCCTTAGAAAAGATTTTGCGTGCATGCGTGTGGCAAAAGAAGAGAGTGAGGTGCGCATATTCCCATAAGGTGAGGCACAAGTCGGTGGGTGGCCTAGGCTTCCCTGATCTCAACGACTATTATCATGCCTCTCGTTTAACACCACTGAAACACTGGTTCTCCGAACCAAGTGGCATCCCATGGATCCCCATTGAAACTTTCCTATCTAAAGTTGACACCATGAGCACACTATTACTTGCGACTTGTTGGAGGCAGCTTCCACTTCGCTCTCTTCCTCTCCCTACTCAAGCAACGCTGCTATCATGGAGATACTTTCTCACCAAACTCCCCAAAACACAACTATCTGTAGCAGTGAAACTTCCGCTCAATGTTCTCCAAGTACTTCTCCCATGCATCACCCTCTCCAAACTCACGTCGGCAGGCATAAGCGAGATAACTCAACTATATCGGGGAGACGAACTCAAACCATTTTCGCTTTTGCAACAGGAATTCCAATTACCTGCCCAAGCTGTCCTCACTTACCATAGCATCTCCAGCTTCCTACGTAAAACTCCCCCTCCCAAGTTACAACTACCCCCTCTGATAAGGCAGTTCCTCTCTAGCTCTCAAACACATGTAAAGGGTATATCTCTATTCTACAACTCCCTTGCCCAGAAAACCACCTTCTGTAAAACACCGCATATGATCAAATGGGAAACAGATCTCAAACAGGTTCCCACTGAGGCACAATGGAAAGTGGCTATTAGTGCTTCATTCAAATCAACCCAGTGTGTGTCTCATTGGGAACAGGCGCAAAAAATTCTCACACGCTGGTATCTAACGCCTTATCGTCTTTCTAGAATATATAAAGATCAGAGTCCCTTGTGTTGGAGAAACTGTGACCAAGTTGGGACAATTTTCCATGTTTTTTGGTTATGCAAGGGATTGACCAGTTTTTGGGGAAAGGTGTTCGAAATAATATCTACAGTCACTGGCACGGTGACACAACCCGATCCTGCTCTAGCTCTTCTAAATTTGGGTCTCGATCTAATCCCACACCAAACTAGAACGGTCGTGGTCCACATACTGATAGCGGCTAGAACCGCTATAGCCCACTATTGGAAACAATCTGCAGTACCCTCCCATACGGAGGTAATCAACCAGGTTAACTATCAATACTCCCTTGAGAAAGCATACGCATTTTCTATCCTTAGGGGTCCAAAATTCCACAAAGACTGGTCAACGTGGACACATAGCCACTACTTTGTTCCATCCTGTTGAGAATTTTAGTACTATTGTATACTACTAGTTCCGAATTATGTTATATTGTGATATGGCATGTGTTCTTGTTCTTGTTTTGTTGTTCATGTTGTACTTCAACGCACTATTGTATACCATGGCATTTTTGAACATACTGTCATTTTATGTTGTTCCTTGTTGTGAAAATACTCAATAAAAACTATTGAAAGAGAAAAATATGTGGTGCACCATATATTTTTCATATTTGTATAATGTGTTAGATACATGGTGGAAACAGATTCTTTTGCAAAAGTACAAGCATACTTGTAAGAGTATAACCCCTTAGAGGTTAAAAATAGAAAAACCACGACAGGTGCTCTGGCTCAGATGTTCCCGCTTACATCGATAAGAAGACACAATTTCAGAAGACAGAGCCGACAACTCTCATGATCCTTAGGCTGACCATGCATGCTCAATCATCTTGTACAATTTTCCTTTAGATTTACCAAAAACCATATAATATGAGGCCAAAACTAAACAAACTATATAATATGAGGTCAAAACTAAACAACTTTCAATTGTATCCAACTAGGTAGGCCCTTGCACTACACAGTATAAGGTAAATCTAAAGGAAAAGTGTACAAGAAAATTGAACATGTATGGCCAGTCTTTATCCATTTTACTGATACATGAGAAAGAGCAAAAAATTCAAATGGGCTCATTTCGGCTGATAAGCCTCGTTCACAGCACAAATTTAAAATAAAAAAACAGGACATATATAGTGCAAATTGAGCTCCACCTTCTAATTGTCAAACATCACAGTTAAGGACAATCAGCTGGTCAGGTGACACAATAGATAGTTCAGTAAAAGAAAACTATATTTGTTACAAAGAATATATAAAACAAATATTTGGACAGTCATTTTGGCGGAAAAAAATACAGCAAAAGAGCGCATTATGGCAGACAATTATTTGAGAAATAAATCAACATCATAATACTATTGATGTCAAACTGACAGGCCTATAATTTCCCGGGATATGCCTCTGGCCCTTTTTGAATATCGGAATCACGTTAGCTTTCTTCCAATCCCCTGGTACATCTCCTGTCCTAATACTGTCAGCAAAGATCAGGAACAGTGGTTTGGATATAACCTTACTGAGTTCCTTGAGTACTCTCGGATGTACGCCATCCGGGCCTGGTGATTTGTTTGTGTTGAGTTTATCCAGCCTTTCCCTGATTTCACCCTCTGTTAGCCATAGTGGCAAGTCCTGTGTATTACTACTAACCAAACAGTCGTGGTCAGTGTACCCCTCCGTTTCCAGTCTTTACACAGGAAACGGAGGGGTACACTGACCACGACTGTTTGGTTAGTAGTAATACACAGGACTTGCCACTATGGCTAACAGAGGGTGAAATCAGGGAAAGGCTGGATAAACTCAACACAAACAAATCACCAGGCCCGGATGGCGTACATCCGAGAGTACTCAAGGAACTCAGTAAGGTTATATCCAAACCACTGTTCCTGATCTTTGCTGACAGTATTAGGACAGGAGATGTACCAGGGGATTGGAAGAAAGCTAACGTGATTCCGATATTCAAAAAGGGCCAGAGGCATATCCCGGGAAATTATAGGCCTGTCAGTTTGACATCAATAGTATGTAAACTTCTGGAGGGGATGATAAGGGACTATATCGTAGAGTTTGCTAAAGACAACAACATCATCAGCAGTAATCAGCACGGGTTTACAAATGGGCGTTCTTGTCAAACCAATCTATTAACATTCTACGAGGAGGTGAGCTGTGAGCTAGATAGGGGGAGACCAGTGGATGTGGTGTACTTGGATTTCGCTAAGGCGTTTGATACAGTTCCCCACAAGCGCTTAATTTATAAAATAAGATCTGCAGGTATCGACAGCAGGGTTTGCTCTTGGATACGGAATTGGCTTAAAGGGCGTGTCCAAAGAGTGGTAATAAACAGCGCATACTCAGACTGGTCTGAGGTAGTAAGCGGGGTGCCCCAGGGCTCAGTCCTGGGACCAACCTTGTTCAATTTATTCATAAACAACATTGAGGTCGGGATCAGTAGTTCGATATCAGTTTTTGCAGATGACACAAAATTGGCCAGAGCAATAACTGCACAGCATGAAGCAGATATCCTACAGAATGACCTGGACAAAATTACAGAGTGGGCAACGACATGGCAAATGAGGTTTAACGTGGAGAAGTGTAAGGTTTTGCACTTGGGGACTAAAAACATAAAAGCACAATACACGTTAGGAGGGGAACCCTTAAGGGGAATCAAAAATGGAGAAGGATCTGGGAGTCTTGGTTGATGATAGATTAGGCAACAGCATGCAATGTCAAGCGGCAGCTGCCAAAGCCAGCAGAATATTAGCATGCATAAAGAAAGGGATGTATTCCAGAGATAAGACTATAATCCTTCCACTTTATAAAACTCTGGTCCGACTGCATCTGGAGTATTCTGTCCAGTTCTGGTCGCCAGTCCTCAGGAGGGATGTGTTGGAGCTGGAGAGAGTCCAGAGAAGGGCAACTAAACTAATTAGGGGATTGGAGGACCTTGACTATGAAGAGCGTCTACAATCGCTCGATTTATTCTCCCTGGAGAAGAGACGTCTGAGGGGGGACATGATAGCAATTTATAAATATCTTAATGGGGATCCCAGCTTAGAAAAAAAGCTGTTCATTCGAAGGGATTGCATGAGGACTCGAGGGCATACAATGCGATTAGAGGAGAAGCGTTTTAACCTCAGGCAACGTGGGGGGTTCTTTACTGTTAGGGCTACAAGATTGTGGAATTCTCTACCACAAGAGGTGGTTTCTGCGGGTAGTATGGTGGCTTTCAAAAGACTCTTAGACTTACATCTCAAGGATCAGAACATTCAGGGGTATGTGAGATGATTACAGCCACACACACCTACACAGGTTGAACTGGATGGACTATTGTCTTTATTCAACCTCACCTACTATGTAACTATAATGTGAGTTTAAAGCTGTGGGTTTCCTCTTTGAAAAATGACTGTCCAAATATTTGTCAATTTGCACTATACAGTATATGTCCTCTTTTTGATTTTAAATTTGTGCTGTGAACAAGGCTTATCAGCCACAATGCGTGAGCCCAATTGCACTATACAAATATACTGAAATTCAGTACAGTTTGAGACTACAGTTAAAGTGGAACAAAACTCAAGAATACAAAACGTTTTAGGAGATAAGGTTTTTTGATTGAACGGACTTTGTAAGTATCATTTGGAAAAATAAATTCCCCTTTCTCTGAGCAATTTTTGTGTGTGCATAGGTACACTGCTTGTGGTGTATGCACAATGAAGTGCTTGGGCACACCCTAATCACTACGTGTGGTGCCGATTCCCCCTACTGCCCAGGCTTCCCCCGCATTGGCCCCATGCCCCACAGTGCTTCTAGCTTTCCTCTTTTCAGCTGCTGCAGGGGATGTTTCAGGATGGAGAGTGGGGAAAGGGGCTTGTAATTTACTGGCGCCTTCCTTCTCCAAATGAACACAGTGAACACACATACTCACTATGTTCATTTATAACTGAAGCAAAGTAAACTGCGCCATTCAATGTTGAGGGCATGTAGCCTATTATGGTTCAGACTGCATGCTTGTACTAAGGGTCTGCTTTAAATATTTAAGGGGGCCTCACAAATTTTGTTTTGTTTTAACTTTAGGTACCCTCCTAAAATCCATACCTGGCTTAAATGGTCTGGTATGTATTTGGGGGGGGGGGGGAGCTACGCAATTTTTCTTTCATTCTTGCTGTAGGATGTGCTCTAACAAAATGTGAAATTTACAAAGAAAAATAAATGACAGCTTAAATTGATGGCAAATGACACTCATAGATTCTTAAAAAAAAAAAAAAAAAAAAACACACAAACCCCTCCAGAGGCCCTGCAAAATACATAGCTGCCCCCTGGAAGAGCCTGTGTGCTGTTTCTTTATAAAACAATGAAGCTGGCAAGGACTTATCATTTTCTGTCAATTTCAAAACTTTTGCCCTATGTAAATGTCAGTGCTGCTGCAGCACTATTCTGTACAACACAGAGATGCGCCCTTTCTCAAGCCAGTTTAGGATATCCTTAGGCATGTTATTTGAAGGAATTGGGCATGTTTAATGGTCCAATTAAAACATGAAAAAAATTACTGCTCCTGGCCAAATGTAACTTTTTTTTAAAGTTTTTTCATTGTTACATGCTCCTTAGGGCAATGCCCCCCCTCCATGCTTTTTTTACAGCCAAGAGAATGGGCAATTTTATTTTGATAGATTCTGCTCCCATTGATTTCAATAAGGTTCAGCATTCAAATTTTTTTGAAGTTCACCAAACTCTGTCCGAACTGAACCCAAGGTATTCTGGTTCACCAAAGTACAAGTAGCTAGAGAGCTCAGGGAGGGTTTGAGGTTAAACATGTTTATTGCTTGTTAATGATACTGTAAATCCCTTAATTTCCTTGTTTTGGGCACAGATGCACTTTATTTTCCAGTAGAAAACTTCTGTTTAGCTCCACTATACATAATATTGAATTTTAATTGTAAAATCTGCCTACATTGTTGCAGCCAAGAGCTCTTGTGTAGTTATAATCATTCCAGGTTAGCCATTAAGTAATGAAGAAAAAAAATCTCTGTAGGTTTTTTAGTCAGAGATATACAATAATAATCCTGTCTGATGGATGCGGGTGTCCATATTCCCTCTGCTCAACTGTATTCAACTCTGCTCAACTGGACGCACTTCTGAATCTTTAAATGTTAAATTTTTTTAAAACAAACTTCCACCCTCATTCTCCATGTTCCCCCATATTATAATCTAATTTACTGTGCTATTTTTTTTCTTAAATAATCTTATCAGAGTCTACCTAATCATCCTTTTCTCTTTTTTTTTCCAAGCAAGAATTATGTAGCCTCTAGCTGCTCCAAATCCCCTGGGATACTCATGTCACACATCCCAGGAGGCTTTGGGGCAAGCTACAGAAACTGTGCACACATAGTCACCAGGGAGGGCCAACAGACAATGTTGGATTGGCTGGCAATGCAAGTATGTTTATGAAGAATAACAAAGGGAAAAATAATAACACATGTAAATGTATCCAGTGTTTAAAGAATCTGGCACCACTGATAAAAATTCCAAAAGACCAGATACACTATATTGTCAAAAGTATTGGGACACCTGCCTTTACACGCACATGAACTTTAATGGAATCCTAGTCTAAGTCTGTAGGCTTCAATGCTGAATTGGCCCACCCTTTTCAGCTATAACAGCTTCAACTCTTCTGGGAAGGCTGTCCACAAGGTTTAGGAGCATGTCTATGGAAATGTTTGACCATTCTTCCTGAAGCACATTTGTGAGGTGAGGCACTGATATTGAACAAGAAGGCCTGGCTCACATTCTCCGCTCTAATTCATCCCAAATGTGTTTTATTGGATTGAAATGCAGGCCAGTCAAGTTCCTCCACCCCAAACTCGCTCATCCGTGTCTTTATGGACCTTGCTTTGTGCACTTGTCCAAATCATTTGGTGGAGGGAAGATAAAGATGTGGGGTTGTTTTTCAGGGGTTGGGCCTGGCCTCTTAGTTCCAGTGAAGGAAACTCTTAAGGCATCAGCATACCAAGACATTTTGAACATTTTCATGCTCCCAACTTTGTAGGAACAGTTTTGGGATGGCCCCTTCCTGTTCCAACATGACTGCACACCAGTACACAAAGCAAGGTGGTTAAATACAAGTGAGCTTGGGGTGGTGGAACTTGACTGGCCTGCACAGAGTCCTGACCTCAACCCGACAGAACACCATTGGGATGATTTAGAGCTGAGACTGTGAGCCTGGCCTTCTTGTCTAACATCAGTGCCCGACCTCACAAATGCGCTCCTGGAAGAATGGTCAAACATCCCATAGACACACTCCTAAACCTTGTGGACAGCCTTCCCAGAAGAGTTATAGCTGTTATAGCTGCAAAGAATGGGCCAACTCAATATTGAACCCTACTGGAATGCCATTAAAGTTCATGTGCGTGTAAAGACAGGCGTCTCAATACTTTTGCCAATGTAGTATACATCTGTATGCTAATATGTGGGCAGATCAAAAATTTGCAGCATGATGATTATCTTGATTTAGTCATCTATAGTAAAATCCATAATGCATTCAGCATAGATTAAAGCTGGTTGGTTTTGACAGCTCTTCCCTGCAGAGATATATTGTTTCATTAAAAGACCCAATCACATTCTATACCTATAAGCACATTAATTTTTAATATGCAACTTAAAACACATCTTTGTGTAGTTTTTTTTTTTTTAATCTATTTAGTGTTGATGTGATAAAGTATGCAGTTTGACATGCATTTTCTGTATAGGCTTTACACGATGAGTGCACTCCGCACTTTTTAAGTGCATCTAAATGCATGTATAGTGCCATTTCACATATGTTATTATTCATCTCTGTGGAAGAGCCACAACTTAAATGCATCAAGCAGAATTTGTTGAAAAAAACATGCTGTGCGTGATGCTCAGGGTATTCCCATTCTTTTTACAATGGCTACCAGACCTACAAAGCATAACCTCCAGTTATGATAATGTTTTATTATAGCTTTTGTGGCAATACTAATCATCTGCTACGGCTTTTTCTCAACTGGAATTTTTACATGAATTCCTGATTCAGCTAATTAAAGATTATTTTGGGTCATGTTCTCATTTCAATTTAATTCACTTCTTGTTTGGTTAAGGTTAATTTAGCACCCCAGGAAATCCAACTGACTCTGCAACATCCATGTGTTGCTGTTCATTTGCATTGTAAAATAGTTTTGACGGCCCATTTACTCCCAGAATGTTTTTTATCCAATGTCCTTGGAAGGGCAAATCTGCAAAGGGTTTTGTAAATCATGTTCAGAATTTGGCAAACCCAATCTTATAGTCGAACCTCACTGAAGACTGTGTATGTGTGTGTATGGCTAATCTTGTTGCTAAATTCTGCCCATTTTTAGGGCTAATAAGAAAATTACAGTCCAAAATGGCATGGGAAGCTTGGCACTGCCATGGAGAACATGTACCAATGCAAAAATGTTTTTACAAATACATTTACAGCAGGGAGAGGATCATTTTATGCAGCTTCGAGGGCAACGTTGAAAATACACAAATTGTTTTAATAACAACATGCTTGGAGTGCCTTAAAGCTGTACATTTTTAAGCAACAGTTTTCAATTAGAATGTAATTAAAAAAAACTTCCGGTTCCGGCACCACATGAGAAAGGAGTGAGCAACAGCGGCTCCTGTCCCTTCTGCATATAAAGCCCTCCAAAAGACACTCCCAGTCACCCGCCACACCCTTCTGCCTACCTCCTGGGACACGCAGCATGGATCAATTTGTGGTCCACAACGGTCCTGGATGCAAGGCCTTTCAACCCATTTGTACCGCGCTTTTTCAAAAAGGTGTGAAATTCATGCTAGTTTATCTCGCAGTCCTTCGGTTCACCAACCTGGCTGGTGATTCAAAATCTTTCTCAAACCCTGAGAAGGCTGCCAACTACCTACAGGCCTATCTACATATTCCAATGGAAACCCAGCCGATGACTGCTCCTTCCTCTCTCCCAGCAACAGGGATCTTTGTAGCCCAAGAAAGGACTCACTGATAAGGGCCTGCTATTCCAACAAGCCCAAACATGATTTATTACAGCAGTACTATTTCCTCTAGTAGCCAAACGGTTTAGATTTTCTTTATTGTTGACATTTTTAATGCAATGCTGCTCTGTCTTTTTCTTTTATGCCCACAGCCTTACTGGATATCTATCTTCTGAACATTGCCACAGCTATTTGGATGCTTGGGCACAGCAATGTGCCCCATCAGACAATGCATCCCTCAGGGGACACCCACCCTGCTTAGTCTGTGAGCAAGTCGTCCTTACATCTCGGGAAAAGCTGTCCCGGGAGGAGTATATCTCATGTGAAAGAAAGAGAAGTCCATGCATTTTGTGTTATGTATGTTTATTTTCCCTTGTTAACCTCTGTTGGGATAGTAACTACTGCACACTATTCTCTACAGGAAGCAAGCACCCCCCCATTACCATATCCCAATGGGCGACACTTTCATGGCATCACTCCCGCTGTCATCTACTTTCATCTTTATCCTCTTTACCAAACCCCCCCTAGAACTGCCCTGACATGAAAGTAGTATCATGGAACGTTAAAGAGTTACCATTTTCTCATAAAAGAATGGCCATCTTACGTCACCTAAAGTGGCTTAAGACTGAAATAGCCCTGCTACAGGAAACCCATTTACCACTTGCAGATTTTAACCGCATGCGCAAATCGTGGGTAGGTCAGGTCCCCCCCCCTCCTGATTTGTCAAAACCCCTCCAATGCAATTTGTTGAAGGCCTTCAATTAGTTGACCTGTGAAGGCCTTCAATTAGTTGATTGGTAAAGAATACACTTTTTTTTCTCTACTCCACAATAGTTTGTCCAGGATAGATCTCTTTTGCAATCCTCTTCTTCTAAAGTTTACCACATATCCCCTTATAGCAGAAATTGCAATCTTGGATTACGCCCCGATCTCTGTTATTCTGGCTGATCTTGTGCCCCCTAGCACAGCTAGAACCTGGCAATTCCCATCACATCTATCCAGAAACCGTGACCTCCTGAAAGTCATCAGGGAAGCCTGGGCGGAATACACGGAAACCAACCCAGGACATACTATAGATCCCAACCTATTCTGGGAGGCAGGGAAAGCTGTGCTCTGGGACAAGATTATTGCCTTCTCTGCAGTATACAAAAAAAACGTCAACAGACAGTATCGTATAGGTAGTGATAACCTTCATATGGCCCAGAACCCTCTCACACTACAAAATTCTTCAGAGAATATGCAGTCATGAAGAGAGGCGAAAAACTAATTTGACTTGTAGACAGAGGCACAGGAGCGATTCCACCAATCACTTTTGGACCTGCAATACCACAAATATGGCAACAAGACAGGTAAACTTGATCACATATCTGCCCTGAAAAACCCGTGTGGTGTGCTATCTTCGTCCCCTAAAGACATCAACACCATCCTAGCACGATTCTACTCTGACCTGTATGGTCTTGATCCTATTGATGCCACAATGGCGCAGGCTTTTCTTGATAAAGTTCAGCTCCCCTGGAGAGACCCCTCACTTTTGGAACAACTAAACGCCCTGATTACTGCCCCATATGTAATGTCTGCGATAGCTTCACTAGCTCCAGGTAGAGCCCCAGGCCCAGACGGATACACATCAGAATTTTTTAGGATCTCAGCAAGCCTAGTCACTCCAACCCTTGTATCCGTCTACCAAGCTATTTTAGATGGGGACCAAAACCCTCCCTCGGGCTTTCATCTGCTTAATTTGGATTCGAAGATTCAATCCAAAATCATGACCAACAGGTTAGCATTGATCATGCCATCGCTAATTCACCCCTCTCAGACTGACTTTATGGTAGGACGATCAGCCACGTCCAATATCCATAAAGTTGTCTCTGTCTTAGAACAAGCCAGAGCCAACCCCACCAGGGACCTAGTCATTATCATTCTAGATTCTAAAAAAGCCTTTGATAATGTCAGCTTTCACTAGCTGCGGCTGGCTCTCCAGAAATTCAGTATTGATGGCCCCTTCCTTTACCTGATCTCCTCCATGTATTCCCCGTCTGCCAATGTAGTAGCTGAGGGTCATATCTCACATAGCTTCCCCTGCCATAAAGGAACCAGACAGGGATGCCCCCTGTCTCCTCTCCTGTTTAACCTGGCTTTTGAGCCCCTGTCACGCTTCCTTCTTTTCCATTCCGATCTTCACGGAGTCATGGTTGGTCCACAGGAAGTTGGTACAGCCCTCTTTGCAGATGATATTTGAATCTTTACTTCAGACCCTAAATCAGATATTCCCTATAACCAGGAAATTGTCACACGGTTGCAGGCCTGCTCAGGACTCAGAATTACATTTTTCTAAAAGCAAAGTTTTGCCCTTATACCACGCCTGTCAACCCTCCTGGACAGCTCAATCCACCTTTCCAGCTGCTAAAACCCACATCACCTACCTTGGTATCAAAATAGGAAAGTCACCCTCCTCACTCTACCACTTTAATTACCCCCAATCCTCTCCAAAATTATCAGGGAATTAAATTGGGCAGACCTCCCCCTTTGCCTGCTCGGCAGATGTAATTTATTCAAGATGGTTAGTTCCCCCAAACTCCTCTACCTTCTTCAAACTATCCCCCTGCTACTGTGGCAAAAAGACATCCAGATGCTACACAGGGCTCTTTCAGTCTTCCTATGGCGTGTACGCTGCCCCTGCATATCCCTTCTAAAGTTATTCCTACCCAAACACGAGGGGAGCACAAATTTACAGAATATTCAAATTTAAAATTTGTCTTGCCTCCTCAGAGTTGGATTGGATTGGCTGTTGGAGACATCTAGGTACTACAACCATGATTAGAGTCCCAGATGGTAGACCCATGTGGATTGGGGCTCTCCACTTTAATATCTCGACACCTTCCAAAAACTGGTCACCCTCTCTTCGCACAAACATGGCAGTGTGCGGCCTTTTCCACATGGGCCTCCCATGGGCTCACAAAAATGGTTCAACTTTTCGCCCCCTTTACCGGCAAAGCCCTCCTCTTTCCACTATTACAATCCCAGTATAACCTACCTGCCCACCAGTTCCTCTATGTACACCAAGCAATCAACTTTGCAGTCAACCAACGTCCTGATAGGGTCACACGTTTTCACGCCTCTCTACTAGACACCCTCCTGGAACATCACCGACTCAAGATCTCTGACATCTACAAACCTATCCCGCCGACTCATCAAGTCCCATGGAACAAAGATATTTTGATCCAAGAGACAAGAGACTACATCGTAACACCACCTGTGCCTTCATCACCAATGAGTTCTGAAGGGAGCAGCAACTCAAAATATGCACCAAGCATAATTACCATTCTCAACTTCCTCGACCTCTACAATTCAGCAACAGTGTCCATGGTGCCACCAGCACAGACCAACTTTGTTTCTCAGACTGTGGCATTGCCCTCTCATCTCTCGATTCTGGGAGCAACTAGAACATTTTTCAACCATGTTTGTGAGGTAGCAACCATGTAAAGACCCTTTTTCCCTGCTCTTTGGCTTTTTGGAAGGATCCCCCCCAGGATATACAAAGCTACAATCTCTGATCAAACAACACAGCAAAGCTTGGCTTTCCACATGTTTCATGGCGACAAGGAGGGCCATCCTCAAACAATCCCCCCTACCGACTCTGAGGTGAAAATGGAACTCACCAGCCTTCTACGCAAAGAAAAACTGGACATGTTATTCTCCTCCTCTAATCACTCTCGCTTTCCCAACAAATGGGACTCCTACTCGACCATGATTTTGCACTCTGCAGACATTTCTCCCATGGAATTCTTCCCAGCTGACAATTGACGCCACGATCATAACCTCCTCTAAGTAACCTTGATGGACAGTACCACCCCAAGGTC
This sequence comes from Pelophylax lessonae, assembly GCF_965119305.1. Classification (NCBI taxonomy): domain Eukaryota; kingdom Metazoa; phylum Chordata; class Amphibia; order Anura; family Ranidae; genus Pelophylax; species Pelophylax lessonae. The sequence goes on along the minus strand of NC_138770.1, from coordinate 401,742,312 downwards.
TATGCTTTACTCTATAGTTCCAGTGTCTCATTGTGTGCAGCTGATTCCCCCCACCCCCCTCGGTGATAATCTTCAGCTATATTTCATATAATTCTATCAAAATTTACCTAATTTGTTACCTTCTCATACTTTGAATGTGTGTTTGCCACCTCCTGAGCTCTATGATAGCTCCTCTCATGTAAGACCCCAACTTTGGTCCCTCCCCGCTGCTACCGTACCTACCCTTTTTTCACCACCCTCCTACCCAACCTTCTTCCCTCACCCCCTCCCTCCTCCCATTTAACTCCTTTTACCTTTTGAGTCGTTTACTTTTAATGGACCCCGGGGACTTCCCCTCAGGGATTTGTTATCTATGTTCTTGTTATTTTGTATTCTGGAAAATCCAATAAAGCATGTTTCAAAAAAAAAAAGCTGTACATGGTTTTACGAACAGTACATGTTTCATGGGCATTCTCAGGGGCAGTGTACACTGGCAGTAAATACTGTACTTTACTGTGGAATTGTTTTTCTTTTCTTTCATATGAGGCTTGGTTTGCATACAGCAGCACTCCTAAATTGGATTCATTTCAGTTTGAAACAAAAGTTAGTGTAAAACTGCAACACATTATTTTTCATTAAAGTGTTACTAAACCCGCAATAGTAAAATCAGTCTCTATATGCAGAAAACATGCTTGTTATACTCACTGTGGAACCTAAGAGGTTAATCCTGCCCATTGTGTAAAAAGGATGTTTGATCCTGTCCTCTCTGATCCTCCCCTTCTTCCACAGTTCCCAATCCATATCCTGATAGAACAAAGCCTTGAGGGCACTCTGCAAATGCTCAATTTGGTGTGTATTGCAAGAGAGGCTTTTTTTATTGAGGGGGGAGGGAGGTGCATGTGATCGGCAGAGGGCCAATCAGCACTATTCAGACAGAGAGTCAGAAGTCATGCAGCCTCATAGGACAGTCAGAGGAGAATAAAACTCCTCCTACAAGCTTTAACTAGTGCTCGGCCGGACACTGATAGAAGTCCCAAGACTGCTATATACTGCTGATGAGAAAAAGTATTTAGCAGTTTATATTTACTAAAATAATTGCATTTCCATGTACTGTGTACTGTGGGAGACCAGATATCGTGAATGCAGTGTCCTGGGTTTCGAAACACTATAATCTGTAATATACTCACTTTGACTGTAATTGTTCAGTAATTCACTGCAGCTGTCCCTGTCTCCAAACTGTCCTGCTGCCGGCCAATTTACATGAAACTCTCATTCACAATGAGGAGGTCACAGATAATACAGGAGGTCACAGATAATACAGAAATTTTAAATTTGCCAGCAGTGAACTATTTTATTGTGGGGATGTGGCTAAAATTACTAAATAAAAAGAGTACAAGCATGTATTTTACTGTAATTATTAAGAGACTAGAGATAACACAGCAGTGTAAAACTGGGCAGCAGCAGGACCATTTTATATGGCAGCAGCTGGACAGTTTTTAATCAGGGATGATAGACCTAACTTGTGTATGCATACAACTACTGTAAAGGCAAAACTTTTTTTTTTTTTTTTTTTTTTAGTTTTGGGTAGAGTGGAAAGGGATTAGAACACCTGTCTGTTTGTACTGTTTACTGTTATTATCAAAAGTGTAAGTAAAAGAAGATCCCGAATTTGGGTTGTCCCCAGAACTTTAACAGAGGGCACATCTTCAAATGGGGACACTTAATCTGGTGACCCTGGTGACAACCAGGGATTCACTCACTTTGGAGGAAATTCCTCTTACCTCCAGTTTTGGCTATGGGACCGGAAGTAAAGAGAAATCTGTCCAAAGGAACACAGATGGCAAAAAAAAAAGTAACAGGGATTATAACCCTCCATTACTCTATCCAAAATGAAAAAAAAAGTTGTGGCAATAGTTCTACTTTAACTTTTATTGTTATTCATTGGGATAGGGGTATGGGGTAACGTGAGTGATATAATGTAAGATGGTTTAGGTGCACTGTTCTTGAAAAGTGTTTTTTTTTTTTTTCCAAACAATGCAATCGCTTATTGTGAACAAAAGGCAACTCCAAGAACAGATGAGATCAGTGGGGAAGAGCTTTGGGTTAGGATATCTAGGCCCTTATTAGTTGGGGGTTCCAGATAAGTTTCCCCCACAGATCTCCGCATTCACTGGGCCAGGAATGTGGGGATTACGCCATTGTATCTATTAATATGAGGACAAGGTGCCTTGCCATGGCGTGGGGGGGGGGGGGCTTGCTTCCCCTCTGTAATGTTCCGGTACCTTTGGTACCCTAAATTACACTTTCCACAAGTGTATGCGCCCCACCATTTACTTTTGGAAAGGTGCGCATACACCTTTAAGACTGGAGCTGTCATCACCCAGCGCCGGACTAGATGGCTATTTAACCGCTTGCCGACTGCGCACAGTATATTTACTGCGGCAGTCGGCCCCGGCCAGGCAGAGCGACGTAGGTCTACGTCGCTCGCCTGTCACTCCTTCCAGAGCCAATAGCGGGCGGGCGCGCGCCCGCCTTGGCTCGTTCACGGAGGAGTGCAGGAGTGTGACTGGCGGACCCGATGTCCGCCGGTCACACTACGATCGCCGGTACAGCGGGAGAAAGACAGAGCGGCTTGTGTAAACAAGCCACCTGTCAGTTCTCCCTGTGTAAAAGTGAAGATCAAACAGTTCTACTATGTAGAACTGTTGATCTTTGTTTTTACACTAGTAGACCTGTCCCTGCACAGTTAGAATCACGCCCCTAGGACACACTTAACCCCTCCCTGTCCAATACTGTTAACCCCTTCCCTGCCAGTGTCATTTTTGCAGTAACAGTGCATATATATAGCACTGATTACTGCAGTAATGTCACTGGTACCCCCAAAAGTGTCAAAAATGTCAGTCAAGGGTCCGATCTGTCCGCCGCAATGTCGCAGTACCGCAAAAAAAATCGCAGATCGCCGCCATTACTCGTTAAAAAAAAAAACACCAAAAATGACAAAAATCTTTCCCTTTGTTAGTAAACGCGATAACTTTTGCGCAAACCAATCAAAATACGCTTTTTGCGATTTTTTTACCAAACATAGGTAGCGTAAAACAAATTGGCCGAAAATTTTAAAAAATTTTGATTTTTACATTTTTTTTTGGGGGAATTTCATATAAAAAAAAGTGAAAAATATTGTTGTTTTTGCAAAAATTACGCTCTTTTTTTGTTTATAGCGCGTGATCAAAAAATCGCACAGGTGATCAAATACCACCAAAAGAAAGCTCTGTTTGTGGGAAAAAAAAGGACGTGAAATTCGTTTAGGTACAGCGTCGCACGACCGCGCGATTGTCCGTTAAAGTCACGCAGTAAAAAATCGCAAAATAACCCCTGGTCTTTTAGCAGGAAAATCCTCCGGTGGTAAAGTGGTTAAAGCGCCGGTTCTCACTCACATGTGTTCGTTCAAACACCCTTACCTGGATGCTAACCTTGCTTGAAGCTTCCATGCTTGCAAGCTTACCTCGCTGACGGAACCTCGCCGCGCTGATCCCTGTATCCCTGTATCCCGCTACTGGATCATCCGCCTCTCCTAAGTGCTAAGTACCCCGCAGGGGAATTCTCTTTAAACTTATACTAAGCTTACACTATCTAGCTCTGCATAGTAAAGACTGTTTATCACATCTGCATAACTAGATTGCTAGCTCTTGAGACTACTGCTACTTTTCTGCACTGGGTTGATCTCTTTTGTATGTCCACCTGCTATTCTGTCATCTGCTACCATACAACATTGCTAAACCTTCCTGCATCCATCTGCTACTGTCTCACCTTCAAGCGTGTATCACCTACCACCTCCACTCAACCTATCCCTCAACCTTCATCATTGTGTTACCACATACATAAAGTCATTCTAGGAACCAGCTTGCTAATTGTGTGTATTTACTGGCTGAAATAAGACCTTTCACACATGATGAGTCATTGAGGTTGGGAATGGTATCTCAGCATATCTCTTACATGACTACTGACGTGGAACTATTTCTGCAGCTGAAAATCCACACCATATAAGAAACGCAGGAGCGTTACAGATTGAACGAACCAAAAAATGGATTCAGCAGAAATAACCACTCAGGTGACACAATTAAAACAGCAAGTATCTGCGTTAATACACACACTTGCTGAATTAAAAGAAGACAATCAGGCTCTGTCGCAGCAGGTAATTAGACTGACACAACTTACCTCTGCTCAGTCCCCTGAACCCAAGATAAATCCCCCTTTGGTATTTACAGGCGATCGCAAAAAAATTCGCGAATTTAAAAACGCATGTGAGTTACTTTTTTTGCTAAAACCTCGTACCTACCTTACTGATCACATTAAGGTTTGTACTATTATTTCTTACCTATCAAGCGATCCTCGAGCCTGGGCAGATTCTCTTTTTGAGAAAAACGACCAGCTTCTCAACTCCTATGCCTTGTTCCTGGCAGAGCTCACTAGCCTATATGATGACCCCAATAGGCAGAGTACTGCTGATCTTCAGTTAAGATCCTTGAAACAAGGAAGGAGGCCTGTAGAAGACTTTGTCGCAGAGTTCAAGAGATGGACCCTTGATTCAGAATGGAATGATGCATCTCTGAAAACCCAATTTAGGCTTGGCCCATCAGAAGCCGTTAAGGACGAGCTCGCCCGAGCGGATCTGCCAAAAACCCTGGATGCATTAATACAACTCAGTATTACCATAGATAGAAGACTACGAGAAAGAAAGGCTGAAAAGATGGGAATGCCATTATCCTTTTCCTCTCGGAGTCTGGCCGTTCCTATGGAGGTAGGAACCATACGCCCACCGCTATCAACTATGGAAAAAGCCAAAAGACGAAATGAAAATCTCTGCTTGTACTGTGCATCCCCGGATCACAAGATAAACGTCTGTCCCCTAGTCAACAAAAAGAAGGGTGAGTGTTCACATGTCTCCCTAGGAGGATTGACAACTTCATTCACTAACCCCTACATTTCCGTTTTTTTGACATTACAGTGGGACCAGAACAGGATTACTACTAAGGCCATGATTGACACAGGATCTTGTGGAAATTATATGGATATATGTTTTGCTGCTTTAAATAAAATTCCTATTATTTCTAAACTCAAACCTGTCTCAGTAAGTCTTATTACCGGTGTTCCGTTATCCTCTGGTCCGATCACCGATCAGACACAAGCACTTCTAGTCACTATTAACGAGTCTCATAGGGAGACTTCTACCTTCGATTTAATACCATCACCCCACTTTCCCATTGTGTTGGGACTTCCCTGGTTGCACACACACCAACCAACCATAGATTGGAAGAAACGGTCCTTGACCTTCCCTTCTTGTTATTGCGAGGAAACGTGTAACCTCCCGTTTTCCGGGAAGATTCTGTCTGTGGTGACAGATGAGATTGCACCACTATGTTATCAGGATCTTTCTGAGGTTTTTCTTGAGAAAAATGCTCAAGCATTACCTCCTCATCGAGACTATGATTGTAGCATTGATCTACTCCCAAATAGCAAATTGCCGTTCGGTCATGTTTATCCTCTTTCACAGGATGAACTTGCCCATCTCAAAACCTATTTGGATGAGAACTTGGAAAAACGTTTTATTAGACCTTCCACTTCTTCCACAGCAGCAGGACTCTTTTTTGTTCGCAATAAAGATTCAAGTCTCAGACCTATCATCGACTACAGGAAATTGAATGCTATCACAATAAAAGATCGCTATCCTCTACCGCTTATCCCTGAGCTCATTGAGCAGGTGCGTGGAGCTACCTATTTTTCAAAATTAGACCTGAAAGGAGCATACAATCTCATTCGAATCCGTGATGGACACGAGTGGAAGACTGCATTCAGAACTAGATACGGATTGTTCGAATATCTTGTGATGCCATTCGGCCTATGCAATGCCCCTGCAGTTTTCCAACGATTTATAAACGATATTTTTAAAGACTTACTAGATGTCTGTGTTGTGGTATATCTGGACGATATACTTATATATTCACGGACCCTGTCTGAACACATAAGACATGTAAGACTTGTATTATCGAGATTGCTTGCACATAATCTTTATGTGAAGCTGAAGAAATGCTTGTTCCATAAAGATGAGGTACTCTTTCTAGGCTACATCATATCCAAAACAGGAATCGAGATGGACATGAGTAAAATATCCTGCATTCAGGATTGGCCTACACCAACTACACGCAAGGCGCTACAGCGATTCCTGGGATTTTCAAATTTCTACAGGAAGTTCATAAAAAACTTTTCTGCTATTGTGAGACCCCTCACACAGCTCACTAGCATAAAAATACCATTTAAATGGTCAGAAGAAGCAAATAAGGCTTTCCACTTGTTAAAGACAAGGTTTACTTCCGCTCCCATATTACGCCATCCAGACCCATCCCTCCAATACATTCTGGAGGTAGATGCGTCAAACATGGCAGTAGGAGCAATACTCTCCCAACGACCTACCCACACTTCACCACTTCATTCAGTCCCTTTTTTTTCGAAATCCCTGAGCAGTCCCGAGATAAATTACCCCGTGGGTGAAAAGGAACTGCTTGCTATAAAATTGGCTCTGGAGAATTGGCGACATTTACTCGAAGGCACCCAACTACCAATAATTATATACACGGACCATAAAAACCTCCAATATCTTCAGACTAGCAAAACTCTCTCGCATCGACAGGTACGATGGTCACTATTCTTTCTAAGGTTTAACTTCCTAGTGACCTACACACCTGCAGATAAGAACAAAAAGGCGGATGCACTATCACGACTAACTGAAGAAAACTACTTTGAAATCCCTTCCGTTCCTATAATACCTCACAAACGCATTATTGGAGTTGTCCGTTCCTTAAAGGAAGAGGTTCTGCATGGTATAAGTTTGGATTCACCCCCACCACAACTAAATACTGATGCAGAAGGCTTCCTCTACTACAACGACAAACTTTACATACCACCTACCCTACGCACCAAGATCTTGGAATTATCGCATGATGTGCCTATGGCAGGACATATGGGTATGACAAAGACTTTCAATTTGATTTCTCGACAATTCTGGTGGCCTGACATGAAAACATCTATACAAAAATTCGTCTCTTCATGCAATGTCTGTGCCAGGTCCAAAATTTACACTACGAGACCATCCGGTCTACTATTCAGTCTACCAATACCCCAAACTCCATGGGAGGTTTTGTCATTGGACTTCATCGTAGAATTGCCTCCTTCCAAAGGATTTAATACCATCTTGGTGTCAGTGGACCATCTGACAAAGATGGCACATTTCATTGCTATTCGCAGACTACATTCGTCCAAACAAACGGCAGAACTCCTGATGAAACATGTCTTCAGATTACATGGTATCCCAAAAACTCTTCTGTCTGACCGTGGATCCCAATTTATTTCTAAATTCTGGCAAGAACTATGTCACATACTATGGATTGAGCGGAAGCTCACTTCTCCTTACCATCCGCAGACCAACGGACAGACTGAAAGAGTCAACCAATGCATCGAGCAGTATTTACGTTGTTACACTTCTTACCAACAGGATGATTGGTTGGATCTTCTCCCCCTGGCAGAATTTGCCTACAACAACGCAACTCACAGTACAACCAAGCAGAGTCCGTTCTACTTGAACTATGGGTTCCATCCCTCTATTCTCCCTCCACGCATCCTTCCTTCAAATAACCCAGTAGCCTCAGACTATCTTACCCAAATAAAGGATTCTCTGGGTTTACTAAATACTACCATTGCACACGCTCACAGTCAACAAAAGAAGTACTATGATCTTCGTAGAAGACCTTCTCCACAGTATACTATCGGGGACCTCGTTTGGCTCTCAACAAAAAACTTGAGACTGAAGATCCCTAGCAAAAAGCTTGGACCTCTGTTCTTGGGACCTTTCCCAATCAAGAAACTTATTGGAAAAGCTGCAGTGCAGCTTACATTGCCAATGGACCTAAAAATCCATCCCATTTTCCATGTGTCGCTACTAAAACCCCATGTTCCTGACCAAGGAATAAGGCCTAATATTCCACCTCCCCCTCCTGTACAAGTTGAAGGTGGAGAAGAATACGAGATAAAAGAGATTCTGGATTCTCGTATCTACAGAAGAAGACTTCAGTACTTGGTTAGATGGAAGAACTATGGGCCCCAAGACGACACCTGGCTAAACACCTCTGACATACATGCCCCTAGATTAATCCGCAATTTTCATGCGAGATACCCAGACAAACCAGCTCCAGAGGCCTTCAGGAGCAGGCCTTAAGGGGGGGGTATTGTAATGTTCCGGTACCTTTGGTACCCTAAATTACACTTTCCACAAGTGTATGCGCCCCACCATTTACTTTTGGAAAGGTGCGCATACACCTTTAAGACTGGAGCTGTCATCACCCAGCGCCGGACTAGATGGCTATTTAAAGCGCCGGTTCTCACTCACATGTGTTCGTTCAAACACCCTTACCTGGATGCTAACCTTGCTTGAAGCTTCCATGCTTGCAAGCTTACCTCGCTGACGGAACCTCGCCGCGCTGATCCCTGTATCCCGCTACTGGATCATCCGCCTCTCCTAAACCACCCTTCGGCTGTATCGCTAATAGTGCTAAGTACCCCGCAGGGGAATTCTCTTTAAACTTATACTAAGCTTACACTATCTAGCTCTGCATAGTAAAGACTGTTTATCACATCTGCATAACTAGATTGCTAGCTCTTGAGACTACTGCTACTTTTCTGCACTGGGTTGATCTCTTTTGTATGTCCACCTGCTATTCTGTCATCTGCTACCATACAACATTGCTAAACCTTACTGCATCCATCTGCTACTGTCTCACCTTCAAGTGTCTATCACCTACCACCTCCACTCAACCTATCCCTCAACCTTCATCATTGTGTTACCACATACATAAAGTCATTCTAGGAACCAGCTTGCTAATTGTGTGTATTTACTGGCTGAAATAAGACCTTCCACACATGATGAGTCATTGAGGTTGGGAATGGTATCTCAGCATATCTCTTACATGACTACTGACGTGGAACTATTTCTGCAGCTGAAAATCCACACCATATAAGAAACGCAGGAGCGTTACACCCTCCTACCTAGGTAACATGTTCTCCAAATTTCCAGGCTGCATTCTTGGTTAGGAGTCTGGTATAGCTTTTAGGGGAAGATTCCATGCCAAAAAAATGGCATAGGGTGCCCCTCAAAATCCGAACCAGGCCCTTTTCCTTAAAACCAAGCAGCTAGGTATCGATGGGACTGTAAGACCAGCATCAGCAGCATTAATTTATAGAACACTATTCAAAAATTATAAAAAAATATAATTCTAGTAAAAGGTTTTAAAGTTAAAAAAACATTCTCACATTTCATATATCGAGTTTAAAAGCATACTATGACTTATGAGACTGACCAAACTATAGCACCCTATTACATGTACAATGTAAGGCATCACACTGGTCTACATGTTTCACTTCTCGGAACCATTTCTTCAGAACCCCATGGGTTGTTGTGCAGCATGTAGATTTGTGTTGATCAATAATTGGTCAGTATGCATTCATATGCATAAATACACCTGTAAAAAAATAACAAAAACAATAATTAAACATATCTCACATGGATATCAGCTACTGAGCACATTTGCCAAAAGTTACATTTTTTTTAAAATGGTCACCTCTAAACTTACAAAACATTTGTCTTTGGTCAGGAATAACAACACTAACCTCAGTCTGTTCATGTCAACTTTACCCACGGTGTCCCCTCAACAAGTGGGTAAAAATAATCTGTGTAAGGACTAGAAGAAGGAGACATAAGGTAGGGACACTATTAGTACATGTGGATAGGGAAAAGCTGTGAATAAAAATACATTGCAGCCAGCAAAAAAAAGGAAATGGAAAGATAAGAGAAAACAGAAGGTGCGTAGTCCTTGCGTATTATCTTCGATACATGTTTTTATTAGGTAAAACAAAGGTGAATGTACTCACAAACCAGTACTTGTGTAATAGTTTAAACCTAAAATCATTTGCTCATGTCCGTGTGTGAAGATCCACGATACTTGTAGACACATCGGCTGATGCGTTTCAAGGTTTCCCTCTTCCTCAGAGCCTCGTCTGAATGTGCTGTCAAGGAACTTCATAGGATCCAGATCTGTGGTTGTTTTGTCCAGTGCTGCTTTCCCTGGGAGCATCTGTTTGTTCCTAAAAAAATCAAGCATCGAGCATAATTCGCTAGGCCTACGAGCCTTCTGTTTTCTCTTATGTTTCCAGTGACTTTGGACTTCCTCAGTCTTTAGAGGGCAGTGAGGTGTGCATTGAGAGAGAGAGAGAATTGATATTATGTTGGAACCTATTACACAGCGCAGGAGAGTGAACATTGTGATATTCCCCAAAAAATAAGAAATGTCCTAATGCAGTCGTGCAGTGCGTATTTTTTATGGAAAAAAATCAATTGTAGTCAGCAAAAAGGAACGAACAAAGAAATATGTCCTTTTGAAAACACTCATTCAGCCGGTTGTACATATAGACAGTGCATGTGGAGAATATGTGCTAGAGACAACAGCAGCATTTAGATGTTAAAAGCCTTCCCTCCTTCCACCCCCAAATTTCCTAAGATACACACCGTTATGCTACCTAAAGAACATTCATTAAGTGTTTACATCTACTTAACCACTTACCCACTGGGCACTTAAACCCCCTTCCTAACCAGACAAACTTTCAGCTTTCAGTGCTCTCACATTTTGAATGATAATTACTCAGTCATGCAACACTGTACCCATATGAAATTTTTGTCCTTTTTTTCACACAAATAGAGCTTTCATTTGGTGGTTTTTAATCAGCATTGGGTTTTTTATTTTTTGCACTATAAATGAAAAAATACCAACATTTTGTAAAAGAAAATAAATTTTTCTTCATTTCGGTTTTTAAAATGTTGCAAATTTAGTAATTTTTCTTCATACATTTTGGCCAAAAGGTATACAGGCAGTCCACGGGCTACAAACAAGATAGGGACTGTAGGTTTGTTCTTAAGTCAAATTTGTTTGTAAGTCAGAACAGGTACATTGTTTAAGTGTAGCTCCAGCAAAAATAATCATTTTTAAGTTTTTTGGATAGCATAGAGAAGGGTTAACACCCTTGTACCATTTGTTTTGCTGTCTGTACCCCTGTTCAGAAGATATTACCTCACTTTATGTCCCTACGACAACTGATTTTTTAAAATTTTGGGTTGTTGTGGAAACAAGGATTGGTGATAAAGCTTCAGTGGAGAAACCTTTTTCCCATGAGAACTCTTACAGAAGTGAATTTCGCTTCCTAAAGCTAGATTTCTCCTCAATTCATGTTGTTTCCTTCCATTTGTAAGTAGGATTCATTTGTAAGTCAGATGTTTGTAACCCGGGGACCGCCTGTACTGCTACATATCTTTGGTAAAAATAACCCCAATAAGTATATAATATTTGGTCTTTGTGAAGGTTCTAGAGTCTACAAGCGATGGTGCCAATCATTGATGGTGCCAATCACACCTGATGTAATGAAGGCCTATCTCAATTCTTGAGACCCTAACAAGCCAGGAAAGTACAAATACCCCCCAAATTACCTCTTTTTGGAAAGCAGACATTCCAATGTATTTAGTAGGAGGCATGGAGAGTTTTTTTAAAGTTGTAATTTTTTTCCCACAATTCTTTGCAAAATTAAGACCCCCCCACAAAATGGTCATATTACCAAGTTTTTTCTCACACACTGTTTAGGCATACTTGCAACTACACCCCAAAATATATTCTGCTACTCCTCCTGAGTATGGCAATACCACATGTGTGAGACTTTAACACAGCTTGGCCACATACAGAGCCCCAACATCCAAAAAGCACCTCCAGGTTTTTTAGGAGCAAAAATTACACATATAATTTCCTGACAACCTTTCACACTTTCGAAGGCCCTGGAGCACAAGGATAATGGAAATGCCCACAAAATAACCCCATTTTGCAAACACCCAAGCAAACTCCCAAACACATAATCTCTGAGGCATAATGCATCTTTTGAACATGTAATGTTTTTCCACAAGGTTTTGGAAAATGTGGAAAGAAAATGAAAACGCTTTTTTTTCCCACAAAGTTGTTAATTTATAGGATATTTCTAACACATAGCATGTACATAGCAAAAATGACACCCCAAAATACATTCTCCTACTCCTCCTGAGTATGGCAATACCACATGTGTGAGACTTTTACACAGCCTGGCCACATAGAGAGGCCTAACATGCAGGGAGCACCATCATTTCCTGACTTCCCATTACAATTTTGTGAGGCACTGTAGGACACTGATAAGCACTGTAGTGGCACTGATGAGAACTGATGTGGCATGGATGTGGCAGGGATGAGTACTGATGTGACATGGATTTGGCAGGGATGAACACTGATGTGGCACGGAAGAGCACTGATGTGGCACGAAAGAGCACTGATGTTGCACGAATGTAAGGTTTTAGCCCCTTCATGACCAGGCTATTTTTTGCTATTCAGCACTGTGTTACTTTAACTGGCAATTGCGTCGTCATGCAACACTGTACACAAATGAAATATATATTGTTTCAAACAAATAGAGCTTTCTTTTGGTTGTATTTGATCACCACTGGGTTTTCCATTTTTTCCTATTATAAAACCTATCCAAAAAAATCAAATCTCTTCATAAATTAAGATCAAAATGTATTCTGCTACCTGTTTTTGGTAAAAGAAAATTCCAAAACGTGTATATTAATTAGTTTGTGTTAAAGTTATAGCTTCTACAAACTATGTTATATATATTTGAAAATTGATCAGTCCTGATGTATTGAAGGCTTATCTCATTTATTGAGGCCCTAAAAATGCCAGGACAGTACAAATAGCCTCAAATGACCCTTTTTTGAAAAGTAGACAGTCCGAGGCATTAAGTAGGCGTAATGGCAAGTTTTATTGAAGTTGCAATTTTTGTGTCACAATTTTTTGGAAAATGAAGAAATTTTATATATATATATATATATATACAGTGGGTACGGAAAGTATTCAGACCCCCTTAAATTTTTCACTCTTTGTTATATTGCAGCCATTTGCTAAAATCATTTAGGTTCATTCTTCTTCCTGATGAATGTACACATAGCACCCTATACTGACAGAAAAACACAGAATTGTTGACATTGTTGCAGATTTATTAAAAAAGAAAAACTGAAATATCACATGGTCCTAAGTATTCAGACCCTTTGCTCAGTATTTAGTAGAAGCCCCCTTTGGTCTAATACAGCCAGGAGTCTTTTTGGGAAAGATGCAACAAGTCTTTCACACCTGGATTTGGGGATCCTCTGCCATTCCTCCTTGCAGATCCTCTCCAGTTCTGTCAGGTTGGATGGTAAACGTTGGTGGACAGCCATTTTTAGGTCTCTCCAGAGATGCTCAATTGGGTTTAAGTCAGGGCTCTGGCTGGGCCATTCAAGAACAGTCACGGAGTTGTTGTGAAGCCACTCCTTCGTTATTTTAGCTGTGTGCTTAGGGTCATTGTCTTGTTGGAAGGTAAACCTTCGGCCCAGTCTGAGGTCCAGAGCACTCTGGAGAAGGTTTTTGTCCAGGATATCCCTGTACTTGGCCGCATTCATCTTTCCCTCAATTGCAACCAGTCGTCCTGTCCCTGCAGCTGAAAAACACCCCCACAGCATGATGCTGCCACCACCATGCTTCACTGTTGGGACTGTATTGGACAGGTGATGAGCAGTGCCTGGTTTTCTCCACACATACCGCTTAGAATTAAGGCCAAAAAGTTCTATTTTGGTCTCATCAGACCAGAGAATCTTATTTCTCACCATCTTGGAGTCCTTCAGGTTTTTTTTAGCAAACTCCATGCGGGCTTTCATGTGTCTTACACTGAGGAGAGGCTTCCATCGGGCCACTCTGCCATAAAGCCTCGACTGGTGGAGGGCTGCAGTGATGGTTGACTTTCTACAACTTTCTCCCATCTCCTGACTGCATCTCTGGAGCTCAGCCACAGTGATCTTTGGGTTCTTCTTTACCTCTCTCACCAAGGCTCTTCTCCCCCGATAGCTCAGTTTGGCCGGACGGCCAGCTCTAGGAAGGGTTCTGGTCGTCCCAAACGTCTTCCATTTGAGGATTATGGAGGCCATTGTGCTCTTAGGAACCTTAAGTGCAGCAGAAATCTTTTTGTAACCTTGGCCAGATCTGTGCCTTGCCCCAATTCTGTCTCTGAGCTCTTCAGGCAGTTCCTTTGACCTCATGATTCTCATTTGCTCTGACATACATTGTGATCTGGAAGGTCTTATATAGACAGGTGTGTGGCTTTCCTAATCAAGTCCAATCAGTATAATCAAACACAGCTGGACTCAAATGAAGGTGTAGAACCATCTCAAGGATGATCAGAAGAAATGGAAAGCACCTGAGTGAAATATATGAGTGTCACAGCAAAGGGTCTGAATACTTAGGACCATGTGATATTTCAGTTTTTCTTTTTTAATAAATCTGCAACAATGTCAACAATTCTGTGTTTTTCTGTCAGTATGGGGTGCTATGTGTACATTCATGAGGAAGAAGAATGAACCTAAATGATTTTAGCAAATGGCTGCAATATAACAAAGAGTGAAAAATTTAAGGGGGTCTGAATACTTTCCGTACCCACTGTATATATATATATATATATATATATATATATATTTTTTTTTTACATACTGTCACCAGTGCAGTACAGCATCATCATATGACTGGTGTGGCTTTAATCATAGATACTGACTTGTGGAAAAAATGTAATCATTATCTTTTCCTTTTCTTTTTGTAACATATATATATATTTATTTATTTTACTATTTTTTTTACATACTTTTATCAGAGCAGTTCAGTGTCACTATAGTAATGCTATACTACTTGGGGGGGGGGGGTGATCGGGATTTTTTTAAATGTAATGGGTGATAGCTGTGATTACTAGTGATCTGTGATTGGCTACAGTATTACATCATACAGGGTACTGTGATAAGCCCGAGTACCACACAGGAAACCGCAAACAGTTTGGGTTCATTGCAAACCCATGTTCCACCGTAACAAAAAGCTCATCCCTAATTCTAACATGTTGCAATGTAAGAATATGAGGCAAACAAGTGTGAAGTCTTTTTTTGAATCTAGACTATAAAAATAAATTACAGCTACTAAGATTTGCTAAGCTCAGGTATGTTTGTAATTATGTCCAGAGCCCATCACTATATCTGCCGTGAATGCTTCATTATGCATATAAAATTGGCCATGTAGTGCTGAAAAATGTGCAGAAATATGTTTATTTTATTCTTTCAAATTTACAAGTGCAAATGTGTTGATTTATATTCCCAGTTATGTATTTAAATAAAAATAAAAGGGTTAGTCTGAGCAAATTGTTATTTCAGCTGGAGCTCTAGATCAGTGGTGTTCAAGTTTAGTTCTAAAGACCCGCTGATGTGCATATTTTCCCACTTCTAGGTGGGACACATCTGCAATAAACTGTACTGAGTGATTGAAAAAAACTCTAAAGGTACCACAAGCTTTTGATGATTATTGGTCAAATTTCATATTCTGAACTAAGCAGCGATACAAGTCTATGCATGAGCATATAGGCACAGACATCTTTGGTTAATCAAAATCACAGGAAATCAGTTGCATTTTTTTTTTTTTTTTGGCTATGCACTTTGTTTTTACTAAAATAAGGTAAATCCAGGGATGTCTTCCTAATGTCCTCCATGTGATACAAGTTCACATCTGGTACATATGTTAGCAGCTGCTGAGCACTTACACTTCTGACCATCTTTTCTCTATAGTAAGTTTATTTTTCAGAGGGTTGAAAAAGTGCACAGTTGGGAGGATCCAATTGAGCACCATGAACTAAATCACCTGTCAACTCTCAAAATCCCATTGGTGACATCTTTGTCCACAAATTCCCAGAATCTTTGCACCACAGAGCCTCAGATCCCTTATTTCATTCTTCATAATGCAAAACAATCAAAGGGAGGATGCCTTTGTAATGGGAGAATACAGGTGGGAAGGCATGCAGAGTATGGGAGCTGCCAGATCTCACAGGAGATATAAGCAGACTGTAAACGAAAATGGTCAGTAAACTGTGCCCCTGCTTTATTGAATATGACTGTCATGGTCAGAAGCTTTACACGAGAGCTGGAACTCAATTGCATGCTGGGGGAACTCAGCAAGATTCTTAAAGAGGAAATTCACCCACTCCCCCCACCCCCCTTATTTTATTTTATTTTTTTATTTCACCCCTCCCTTACCTTAAGGTGGTATCTGCACATTTCAGATACAGTACTCACCCATCCAGTGGATCCAGCAATGTCACATTGAGATCCTCTCATGCCCGGCCATAGCTCGGGAGTTCATGGAATGGGGATGTCTCCCCACTTCCCACCATCCTCCAACCAGAGCCCAACCTATCCAAGGAGAGATATGCCACCACAGAGGTCACTTGTACAGCAGCTGAAATGGTATCAGGGCAATAATATGTATGGTATACCTGTGTGTTTCAATGAAAGTTTTACCTTTTCAATTAATATTATATAAAATGGATCCCCATACTGTCCAGTCTGATATATCAATCCCTAATGTATGTATATGTACAGCCAGCCATACTTCCAAGATGATTTGTATATATCCATATCGGTCGCTATGACCCCCAACTTAATTAAGGCCAAAGTCGAATCTATCAATTGTGTGTACCTATATCCCAAATAAACAGAAAAAAAGTAAGAGCCCAAGATAGCCCACATATCAAAGCATACTGTCTATGAGCAATATGGGAAAAATGATGCATAAGGCATATATAAACATCTCTACCTCTGAAGTCTCACAACAGCCAACCTATATTCCGATCAATCACCAATTCATCCTGTAGATGCTTATAGATCTATATTATTGGCTTTTATCACCCAGACTGGCAATCCTTCTATGGCACAACATATGTATCTTCAGTGAGAGTATGAATGCAGCATACTCCACAAACATTGGACAATATATGCCACAAAATAGTGTCCCTCCTTAAATTCAATTGGTTAAATTGGTAATGAGTGTGTCTGAAACCACACTGTGCAAACATGTGCATGTAGAGATTTAAGATCTCTCAGCTGCATGCACTCCATTATGTTGTCATCGTGCCTTAAAAATGCCGATGCGATACCCCCCCCCCAACCTGAAGAATTGGTGAAACGTCGGTAAGGCACATCATGTTGTCCACCTGCCCAAGGGGAGGATCTAAGCACCTCCCACTAACGGACAGTGACACTGGACTATGTAATCCATCCAAGAACTAAGGAACGCCTCCACCCAGATAATTGGGGAAGGCCAATGAGTGCCAGGGGAGCACACCATCCCGGTGCAGACAACATAGCAAATGCTGGTATCAGGGATCCCCGCTTCCAGCACTTGCTAAATTGTCTGCACTGGTGTGCTACCCTGGGTTCTGCCTAGCTAATGTAATGAGGAAATATGTTTTACAATGCTTGTATTTCCCCATACAGGCAACTTAGGGAGGGTAGTTAGGGTGTGTTAAGAATGCAGCTCAACTCCTTGTTTTTTCTGCCCCCCCCCCCAGCTGCAACTGTAAACTAAGCCTGAAGGTTATCATTTAGCCTTGTCATGGTATAGATAGTAATAGTTAGCTGCTTTCCATGGCTTATGTCCTGTAATGTCAAAAATGTTTTACTGGGAAACGTCTTTAAACCTAACCCATCAAAGTACAAGTTTGCCTTTGCAGAAAAAGAAATCAACACCCTACGCCTTTCCTACCTCCTCGCTGTTAACTAACCTAGATCAAGCCCTGATTGAACTATTTTACCTTTATTTATTTATTTTTTTACACAGATTTTTTTTTTGCACTGTATATTTCTTGTTCGTTCATTAGAGAACACTGCTCTACTTTAGCCTGTAGCATGCCTGTGTTATTATCAGTAAATACATATTTGCCAGCACACCAAGGCACTTGCAAAAGCAGTCCAAAATTTATTGAAGTTACGATCACATCAAAAAATACATATTCGCCAGCACACCAAGGCTCTTGCAAAAGCAGTCCAAAATTTATTGAAGTTACGATCACATCAAAAAATGGTGCAACGTTTCGGAGCCGCACAGGACCCCTTCGTCAGGCATGTGATCATCACATGCCTGACGAAGGGGTCCTGTGCGGCTCCGAAATGTTGCACCATTTTTTGATGTGATCGTAACTTCAATAAATTTTGGACTGCTTTTGCAAGGGCCTTGGTGTGCTGGCGAATATGTATTTACTTGTATCTAATCCAGTTGCCAACTGGTGATCGCTTCAGCACCCAACACATAAGAGCCTACAAACCAGGAAGGTGTGCGATAGGAATATGTACTACATGTGTTATTATCAGGACTGGATGGACAAATACAAATCTTTAAGCTGGCAAATCAGCTACATTTTATGTATCCCATCTGTGTATTTAGCTACACTATATTACTAAAAATATTGGGACTCCTGCCTTTAAACATGCATGAACTTTAAAGGCATCCCAGTCTTTGTCTAGAGTTTAATATTGAGTTGTCCTACCCTTTGCAGCCTCTAACAACTCTTCTGGAAAGGCTGTCCACACAGTTTGGGAGTGTCTATGGGAATGTTTGACCATTCATCCAGAAGAGCATTTGTGAGGTCAGGCACTGATGTTGCACGAGAAGGCCTGGCTCGCAGTCTCCGCTGTAATTCATCACAAAGGTGTTCTATCGGGTTGATGTCAGGACAGTCATGTTGGAACAGGAAGGGGCCATCCCCAAACTGTTCCCACAAAGTTGGGAGCATGAAATTATCCAAAATGTCTTGGTATGCTGATGCCTTAAGAGTTTCCTTCACTGGAACTAAGGGGCCAAGCCCAACCCCTGAAAAATAACCCCAAACTATAACCCCCCCTCCACCAAATGATTTGAACCAGTGCACAAAGCAAGGTCCATAAAGATATGGATGAGCGGGTTTGGGATGGAGGAACTTAACTGGCCTGTATAGAGTCCTGATCTTAACCCCATAGCACACCTTTGGAATAAAGTAGAACAGAGACTGCGAGCCAGGCCATCTCGCTCACATCAGTACCTGACCTAACACATGTGCTTCTGGAAGAATGGTCAAATATTCCCATAGACACACTCCTAAATCTAGTGGACAGCCTTCCCAGAAAAGTTGAAGTGGGTATAGTTGCAAAAAGTGGGCAGACTCAATTTTGACCCTACAGACTAAGACTGGGATGCCATCAAAGTTCATGTGCATGTAAAGGCCAGCATCCCTAAACTTTTGCAAGTATAGTGTACAGTATCTCACAAAAGTGAGTACACCCCTCACATTTTTGTAAATATTTTATTATATCTTTTCATGTGACAACACTGAAGAAATTACACTTTGCTACAATGTAAAGTAGTGAGTGTAAAGCTTGTACAACAGTGTTAATTTGCTGCCCCCTCAAAATAACTCAACACACAGCCATTAATGTCTAAATCGATGGCAACAAAAGTGAGTACACCCCTAAGGGAAAATATCCAAATTGGGCCCAATTAGCCATTTTCCCTCCCCGGTGTCATGTGACTCATTAGTGTTACAAGGTCTCAGGTGTGAATGGGGAGCAGGTGTGTTAAATTTGGTGTTATTGCCACTCTCACTCTCTCATACTGGTCACTGGAAGCTCAAAAAGGCAACTCATGGCAAAGAACTCTCTGAAGATCTGAAAAAAAAGAATTGTTACTCTACATAAAGATGGCCTAGGCTATAAGAAGATTGCCAAGACCCTGAAACTGAGCTGCAGCACGGTGGCCAAGATCATACAGCGGTTTAACAGGAAAAAATTAATAGGAAAAAATGTATATTGGACCTGTAATGCCATTTCATATTGGGGTACACCTCCATCCCAATTAAATGCATACAAAAAGAGAATTGCCCAGCGGGACTTTATATGAGGTGGACCCAATAGTCATGACACTCAATGTTGAAATATATCTGGTTTATTGTGTAGAACCAATATACAAAGTAATACAACATGAATGTTTGACATACACAAAACAGAACATAGTCATAAAAATATTAAAATGTTTCGTAACAGTGTGCACATCAATACATATATCTTGGTAACTCGATGCACGTTTCGTGGGTCGTATTGCCCACTCGTCAGGAGTACAGCGGTTTAACAGGACAGGTCTCACTCAGAACATGCCTCGCCGTGGCCGACCAAAGAAGTTGAGTGCACGTGCTCAGCATCATCATATCCAGAGGTTGTCTTTGGGAAATAGACGTATGAGTGCTGCCAGCATTGCTGCAGAGGTTGAAAGGGTGGGAGGGTCAACCTGTCAGTGCTCAGACCATACGCCACACACTGCATAAAATTGGTCTGCATGGCTGTCATCTCAGAAGGAAGCCTCTTTTAAAGATGATGCACAAGAAAGCACTCAAACAGTTTACTGAAGACAAGCAGATTAAGAATATAGGTTACTGGAACCATGTCCTGTGGTCTGATGAGACCAAGATAAAAGTATTTGGTTCAGATGTTGTTAAGCATGTGTGGCAGCAACCAGATGAGGAGTACAAAGACAAGTGTGTCTTGCCTAGATTCAAGCATGGTGGTGGGAGTGTCATGGTCTGGGGCTGCATGAGTGCTGCCAGCACTGGGGAGCTACAGTTCATTGAGGGAACCATGCATACCAACATGTACTGTGACATACTGAAGCAGAGCATGATCCTCTCCCTTTGAAAACTGGGCCGCAGAGCAGCATTGCACCATGATAATGACCCCAAATACACCTCCAAGGCAACCACTGCCTTGCTAAAGAAGCTGAGAGTAAAGGTGATGGACTGACCAAGCATGTCTTCAGACCTAAACCTTATTGAGCATCTGTGGGGGGCCCTCAAACGAAAAGTGGAGAAGCGCAAGGTCTCTAACATCCACCAGCTCGATGATGTCATGGAGGAGTGGCAACCTGTGAAGCTCTGGTGAACTCCAGGCCCAAGAGGGTTAAGGCAGTGCTGGAAAATAATGGTGGCCACACAAAATATTGACACTTTGGGTCCAATTTGTACATTTTTGAATTAGGGGTGTACTCACTTCTGTTGCCAGTGGTTTAGACATTAACGGCTGTGTGTTGATTTATTTTGAAGGGATAGCAAATTTTCACGGTAATAGAAGCTGTACACTCACTACTTTACATTGTAGCAAAGTGTCATTTCTTCAGTGTTGTCACATGAAAAGATATAATAAAATATTTACAAAAATGTGAGGGGTGTACTCACTTTTGTGAGATACTTTATGTGGAGTTAACGTAAATTGGGTTCAGTATTTGGCTGTGAATTTTTTTGTAAAGCTTTGTATCTGTGTAGCCTGCTTATGGCCCCTTTCATACGGGTGCCTCCGTGAAGCAGGATCCACCTGCTCAGCGGAGGATCTCTCCACTGATCCCTGCTGAGCAGGCGGATGACAGGTCCGTGTCTGCTCCACTATGCAGAGCGAATATAGACACAGTCCACTCTCGTTTATGGGATAATCAGATGGAAACAGGCCACCTGTCCATTTCCATCCATTGCCACCTGATCTGATCCGCCAGATGGATGGAAATAGGTCCCCCATCTGTCTGCTTTTGGCAGACGGGATCGGATAGCGGCGGGTTTTAAGGGACATGTGTCCGCTGACATCTGCTGCTCCAATAGAAGAGACTGGAGGGTCCGATCAGGTCTGCCTCAAAAAATGACAGGCGGACCTGAAAGGGGCCTATCAATGTTTTCACACAATTTTCACCCTGAATTCATTAATTTATACATTTTCTAATTAAATGCAAAAAGATAAGTGTGTGAAACTTGAGTGGATGCTGTGCAAATCTTAGGTGAAAAAATATATACATTGACCCAATGGTTAATTTTCTGTAATTCTATTAGAACATTTCACAAACAGCTTTTGTTGTTTTGTCAATGTATTTTGGTGATAACAAATGCCATGCTCTGTTGTTCAAATAGCATTTAAAATAATTTCCCAGAAAAGAAAATTTAAAAGGTGCTCTCTAGAACTTGATCATTACCATGCCTGTATGAACAGCATTGTTCAAAAGCAAGCAGTGCAACTGCCTCTAAACTGCTGAGCACATCACACAGTGTGCCAATTGAGGCTTAGCTGCATTTCAGTTTACATTCAATAGGCAAAATGCTCAGTATAAACCAAATAACTTCAGTGTTCTTTCTTTAGAGGTAATCGACATTTTTGTACTGTTATCATGACATTTTCTCAGATATTGATTTAACACCTCAAAGTATTACTTAGGAAGTATACTGTATTATAAATTCCTGTAAAAAGCTGATGATGTTTAGTAGTTTGGGGTAGGCTTCCCAGAAATAGAATGTAGGACCTGCATTTAGTTCTAGAACTTCTGGTGCCATGCTTAGGGATGTATTTATAAAGCAATGAATCTGAAATTTCCTAAATATTCACTGCAGGTGAATCCTATGTTTGATGAAAGCCACATTTTTTTTAAATATGCCACCTAATCTCTAGGTCTACTCTGTTTTTACCATAGAAAATAAAGTTATATTTAACTACTTCCAACACCTTAAAGCAATTGTTAAAGAAAAATAAAAAATAAATAACAAACATCTGTATACTTACCTGCTCTGTGCAATAGAATTGCACAGAGCAGCCCTGAACCTCCTCTACTCCGGTCCCCTGCTGGTGCTTCTGGCTCCCCCTATCTGTCCAGTGCCCCCCATGGAAAGACGCTTCCCAGGGGGGCACTCGTGTGTGCTTGCTCCCCAGCCCCACTACTGTGTCCCTTGACACAGACAGCGGGACTTGGCTCTGCCCCCAGCTTCCTTGTCACTGGAGTTGATTAACAGGAGAAAAAGCCAATGGTTCCCACTAGTGATCGACCGATTATCGGCGAAGCAGATATATTGAGGGCCGATCTGCACTTCCCCTGATATATCGGAATCGGCCACCAAGGTGACTGATATTGCCGATATTTCGGGAAAGTGCATGTACCAGAGTGATGCCTGCAGCTAGATGCATCACTCCGGTACCGGCATCCATAGCCAACGGTCAGCTGTCTTGTAATGACAACCGATGCGACTGAGAAGCTGCTCGGCTGTCATTACAAGGAGCGAGAAGGGACATCCCTCACCCCCCGCCGCCTTCTGCGGTTCGCCCGGGTCTCCTGTCCCACTGGGAGACCCGGGCAACCATCCTGCACGGCCGCCGAAGACCCGATCAAAGCCACATTTGACTCTGATAGGGTCTCCATGTAAAAACCTTTGTCATGACATCACTTCCGGGTACAGATTAAAAAAATGACAGCATTCAAAACAGCCAAACTTGGCGTTTTGAATGCTTTTAAGTGTAGAGGAGGGGTTTGGGGTCTTTTAGACCCCCAGATCCCTCCACAAGAGTACCTGTCATGTGATAAAAATAAAAAAATAAAATTTTTTGAAATGTACGAAAATATCAGCCAATATCGGCCAATACCGATATGCAATGGCCAAAATATCGGTATCAGTATCGGCAAAAATCCCTAGTTCCCACTGCTATCAATCTGCCCAATGAGGAGGGAGATGGTAACCAGAGTTGTTGCTCTCGTTCACGTCAGTGGATTAGATCAGGGTCAGGTAAGAATAAGTGGGGCTGGGGGGATCCTGCAGCAGAGAAGGTTTTTTTTTTTACCATAATGCATGCATTGTGAGCACAATTATTGGTCAAGTGAGTATTTTGACCAAATCATCATTTTTATGCATATTGTCCAACTCCAAGCTGTATAAACTTGAATGCTTATTGAATTTGTCAGGTGATGTGTATTTGTGTAATGAGGGAGTTTGTGACCTAAGGAGATCAACACCCTTTATCAAGGTGTGCATAATTATTAGGCAGCTTCTCTTCCTCTGGCAAAATGGGCCAAAAAAGAGATTTAACTGACTCTAAAAAGTCAAAAATTGTAAAAAGCCTTTCAGTGGGATGCAACACTCTTGAATTACAGAACCCTCAAACGTTTTGTTGCAAATAGTCAAGAAACATGTTGAGAAAAAAAGATGCAAATAAACTGCCAAAGATTTGAGACGTGGAGCTACTAGGAACCCATTATCCTCGAGTGCTGTCATATTCCAGAATTGCAGCCTACCTGGATTGCCCAGAAGTACAAGGTGTTCAGTGCGGAGAGACATGGCCAAGGTAAGGAAGGTAGAAACCCGACCACCACTGAGCAAGACACATAAGTTGAAATGTCAAGACTGGGCCAAGATATATCTGAACAGACAGACAGATTTTTCAAAGGTTTTATGGACTGATTAGATGAGTGACTCTTGACAGACCAGATAGATGTGCCTAGGCCTGGATCAGTAACAGGCACAGAGCTCCACTTCAACTCAGATGCCAGTAAGGTGGAAGTGGCATACTGGTATGGGCTGGTATTATTAAAATTGAGCTAGATGGACCTTTTCGGTTGAAGATGGACTCAAAATCAACTGCCAAACCCGTTAACAATTTCTGATCACCGCCATTACTAGTAAACAAAATAAATATTCTATAACTCTATACCGTAGTTTGTAGACACAATAACTTTTGCGCAAACCAATCAATATACACTTATTGGGTTTTTTTTAAACCAAAAATATGTAGCAGACTACATATTGGCCTAAATTGATAATTAAATTACATTTTTTTACAATTTTTTTAATGGGTATGTTTTAAAGCATAAAGTAAAAAATATTGTTTTTTTTTTTTTGTTTCAAAACTTTCTGTCTTTTTTTGTTTATAGCGCAAAAAATAAAAACCGCAGACGTAAGCAAATACCATCAAAAGACAGCTCTATTTGTGGGAAAAAAGGATATACATTGTATTGTAATCATAAGTAGGGAGAAACCCTTAAATGTTGGTCTAGCGGACCCAAAAGGCCATGGGTCCTCCAGACCTAAGGAAGACAACCCAAAACCCAATGGCTGTGGGAAACAGCACAGCAGAGTAATGAAAAGAAAGGAAAAAAGGAGAAAAAAAGGGGGGGGGGAAGGAGAAAGAGGGAAACCAGGCGGGCCTAGGAAAGTCACGGCAGGGATCCCAAGAAAGGAAAAAAGAAAATTAGAAAAGTAAAGCTAATAACAGAGAATGGGGAGGGCAATGAGGGACTTTAATGGTACCATAACATGAGTGTAAGATTAATAATAAAAAATGTATATAAAAACAGCAAAATGTATTTATATTTTTACAATAAAAACATACATGTGTATTTGTAAAAAGAAATTGATGGTACATCAATTTGTATAGAAGTATAGAAGTAACATCAGTACTGTATAGGTCCGGAGTGGGTACCGCGCAAATGTCAGTTAAAGTAACGCAGTGCCTGGTCATTAAGGGGGTAAAAGCTTCCGGGGCTGAAGTGGTTGAATGGCAGATTTACAGTAAAGGAAAACAGTACATCTCTCTGAACAGTGTCTGGGAGGCTGTGGTTGCTGCTGCACAAAAAGTTGATCGTCAACAGATCAAGAAACTGACAGACTCCATTAATGGAAGGTTTATGCCATGACTTATATTGAATTATATTGAAATGAAGAGAGGTTATATTGGTCAATGATTTTTTTTTATTTTTTGAAATGTCAAAAATGTTTATTTGTATATTATGAGTTGTTTGTTTATTATTTTCATTTTAACAGATGAAAATAAACAAGTGAGGTGAGAAAAGTTTCATTTTTCATTTAGTTGCATAATAATTCTGCACACTAAGGCTTAATGTACACGGGACGTTTTCAAAAGTCCTTTGAACGCTGGAATTTAAAGGACGTTTAATACGTCCGTTGTGTAGCGTTTGCATGCCGCGTTTAGCGGCATTTAGCGGGCGTTTGCGCTCAGATCCATTTTTAGAGGTCAAAAATTCATTCCCCTTTAAACAGTAAAGACGCAAGCGCTAAACGCTGGTGACTGCGTTCGGTCTCGTTTTGCGTTTTAAACACACGTTCTGAACATCCTGAACGCAAATATTTGCTTTCCAAAAAACGACACTGAACTCAACTGCCTCTAAATGACTGTAAACGACTCAGTGTACATGGACAGATAAGATAACATAGAGGAGGGTTCAGGGGCTTCTGAAAAAAACGCCCAACTGCTCCTAAACGTCCGCTTACAAGTAGCAGTGTACATGAGGCCTTATTATAGTTGCTCATAAATAGTGTACACCTAGATATTCTCCTAAGAAAGCCAAAACCTCACTTTTACTTTTTTAAATATTTGAGTTTGAAGTTTTTTACATTTCAAATTGACCGAGAGCACTGTAGTTGTTCAATAAAACAAATGAATCCTTAAAAATACAACTTGCCTAATAATTGTGCACACAGTGTAGAATACATTAGGGTAAAAAACCTTGAGGCTTTAGAACCACTTTAATTTAAAAAAATAAATAAATCTGTGCAACTTTAGCACTGCATCAATAATATAATTATAAATTATCTTTTAGGGAAATTCATAATCGAGCCTCTTGTCTTTAAATGCAAATTTTATTGTTATATGCATTCTTTAGTGTAAGGTAAAAAAAGGTTCCCGGTAGTGACATTAATGAATGTAATACCTTAGTGGCCTAATTTAGTATAGCATTCCAAGTAGGAAAGTTTAGTTCTTTTTTGTATATTACATTTATTAAATTTTCTTTTAGCATATAATCGGAATACACATCATTACAGAGAAGAAAAAAAAAAGCATTTCTGTATAACTATTACACGTGAGCTTCTAAACTGATATCCCCTATCGCCCTCCTCTCACCCCACCCCCTCTCTTGTATATCATAGGTCCCAACCTTCATGCTGACCTCTTAGGCCCAAATTTCTCTGTTCGCTAAGCTGTCTCCAATATTAATCTCCTACGCCCAGCATTTTCACATAGTCCTCAGGTTTTTAAACTCCAGCCAGTCTCCACATATATTCAGATATTTCACGTGGAAGTCCTCCACTGTATACATTGTTTCCTCTATGGACCTTACCCAATCCACCAAGACGAACCTGTCGCTCGTACTTGGGGCTTCTAGCGAACGCCAAAATACTGGTATCAAAGTTTTAGCTGCGTTCAGTAAATGAGGCACAAGCGTATTCTTATAAACCATCGCCTTTTTCTCTGTGCTGTGAAACAGGCAACTCCAAAGTTCCGCTTGTATACCGTCTCCTGTAATCTGGCGGATTGACCTAATAATCACTTCCCAAAAAACTTGTATCTTTGAACACTCCCACCACAGATGCGCAAAGGCCCCCGGGAGCCCCACATCCCCTCCAACAACTTGGGAAAATCTCTGCACCAAACCTTTGAGCCCTCTGCGGGGTGAGATACCATCTGGCAAGAAGCTTGTATCTCTGTTGTCCTTAAATCAACTGATGAGTAATAAAGCCAATCTGAAAACTTTCTTTCTTTCTTCCTCATTCCGAGGGGGTCCTAATTTCTGTTCCCATTTCCCTAGGTAAGGTGGGTAAGAAGGGTCTGTTTCCCCAAGTAAAATCTTCTATATTTTTGATATGCTATGCTTATACATGCAGGCGAGCCAAACAATCTCTCCATTGGTCTTATTATATCCCTTCCCCGTAGAGGCTGTGGGAGAGAGTGCACACAGTGTTGCAACTGTGTATATCTCCATTTATCAAGTGGCATATTCTCCCATTTCTGTGTTAACTCAAAAAAAAATGCACATTCTATTTCCTACCATCACATCTTTTCACTGTATCACTTAATTTTTTGCCCATCTGCCAAAATATAAACAATCCTCTTTCCCTGGTTTAAAATAATTTGTGTCTAATAAAGAAATCAAAGGTTCCCAGTGAAGAGATCTACAAAAACTATTCCAAATTCTTAACGTGTTCCTAGTCAATATGTTTGTGTTATTAGACAGGTCTCGGTGTACTTGTGGCACACAAACCATCTTTCCCAAATCTACTCAAATTTCCACCCAGCTCTTAAACTTCTTATTGTGTATCCAATCTGCTATTCGTGCAGTAGAAATTGCCTGGTGATATTTACACTCGGGCACAGCCAACCCCCCAACCATTTTCCCCTTGTTAGTACTGCATAAGCAATTCTGGGGGAATTAATGTGCCCATATGTATTGAGGGTGACTGGGAACAATATAAATAAGCTTGAGGAGAATGTTAATTTTCACCACATTTATTCTACCCATCCATAGGAGAGGTTTATATCTCAGGGAGTTCAGCTGATCCTTTACCTTATTCAACATTGGTATATACTTATACAGCATCATCCAGCGAAGTAGTTTATTTGATACCAAGGTATCCCAGTTCCTCTCTGCACCATACAAAGGGAAATTTAGGCTGAATAGTCTGTTGTTCTCTCTTTGATTTTGTAATATTTAGGATCTCTGATTTAACTACATTAACTTTAAAATTTGATAGACTCCCATATCTCCCTAATTCCTCCAGTACTATTGGGAGGTTTAACCTCAGGTTAGAGATGAAAAATAATACATCGTCCGCATATGCGGCCACCTTGTACTCCTTACTCCTCACTCTTACCCCTCTAATGTCTGGGTTTTTACAAATTGCTGCCAGCATGGGTTCTAGAGCTAGGGCAAACAACATTGGGGAGAGGGAACACCCTTGTCTAGTCCCATTGTATAGTTCGAGGGGGGAGGACAAACCGCCATTCACTCTTATTCTTGCCAATGGATGGAAATAAAGGGTAGAGATCCACCGCATCAAAAAGAGTGATTTAAGGCAGTTGCCCCTCCCCTCTCGACCGGACACAAAGCCCACCTGATCATTAGGTATCCATCTCGGCAGGAGAGGATTTTTATATCTGTATTTAAGAGGGAAATTGGTCTATAGCTCATTGGTGCCGCAGGATCCTTCCCCTCCTTCAAAAAAAGAGTTATATAGGCAAGCAGAGATTGCTTTCTTAACCACTTCAATACAGGGCATTTTCACCCCCTTCCTGCCCAGGCCAACTTTCAGCTTTTAGCACTGTTGCATTTTGAATGACAATTATGCGGTCATATAACACTGTACCTAAACAAAATTTATGTATTTTTTTCCCCACAAATAGAGCTTTCTTTTGGTAGTATTTGATCACTGCAAGGTTTTTTCTTTTTTGCTAAAAAAATAAAAAAAGACCGAAAATTTTTATGTTATAAAATTTTGTAAATAAATAATTTTTTTCCTGCACTGATGAGCACTCATGAGGCCGCACTGACAGGCACTGATGAGGAGGCACTGATGGGGTGGCACTGATGATGAGGCACTAATATGCAGCACTGATGGGCACTGATAGGCGGCACTGATGGACACTGATATGTGGCACTGATAGGTAGCACTGATATGCAGCATTGATGGGCACTCATAGGCGGCACTGATTGACACTGATAGGCAGCACTGATGGGCACTGATAGGTGGCACTGATGGGCACTGGTGGGCGGCACTGATAGATGGCAATGATGGGTACTGGTGGGTGGCACTGATAGATGCAATGATGGGCAGCAGTGATGAGGAGGGCACTGACAGGCTCCATGAGCACTGATTGGCATCCTTAGTGGCATAGGTGGGCATCCCTAGTGGCCATGGGTGGGCATCCCTGATGGCCATGGGTGGGCAATCCCTGGTGGCTCTAGTGGCATCCCCCAAGGGTCTGCACTGGTAATCAATGTTCTGATTACCAGCACAGACCCCCCCCCCCATCAGCTGCTGATCGGCTCTCCTCTACTCGTGTCTGTCAGGCGTGAACTGAGGAAAGCCAATCAACGGCACTTCCTATTTATTATGTGACCAGTTGTGATTGGACACAGCTGGCTACATGGTAAAGAGCCTACATCATAGGCTCTTTACCGGGATCGGAGATGCGGTATGTCAGAATGTGTCATATGATGCCCAGTCAAGATAGAGCAACCACTTTGCGGCCCTCATTTTGTTATATGATGAGCAGGAAGTGGTTAAATTCTCCCCTTCCCCCACCATATTAAGATATTCGCATAATTTGGGGATTAGAATTTTTTGGAACCCTTTATATTACAGGATTGAGTAGCCATCAGGACCCGGGCTTTTCCCCAGGGCCATATTCTTTATTGCCCACCCCACCTCTTCACATGTAATCAGGGTCTCTAGTTCCTCTAGTTACTCTCTGGGTAGCCTTGGGAGATCAAACTCCCATAGGTATTCCCTCACAGCCAGGTCCTCCTTACCGTTATTCCTTCCTTCCTCTTTCTGTCTAAAATTATGACGTTGACTATAATAGGTGTTGAACACCTGAGCAATATCTGGAGACGCATGCACTATTTCCCCATTCTCCTTTTTAATTTTGGGGATATGGGTTGCGTTTTTTTTTTCCTCACTGCTTTTGCTAGCCATTTCCCAGGTTTTTTTTCCCCATTCATATTTATCTTTCATGACTATGTGGAATGCGCTTTTTGTTTCTTGCTCCATAAATGCTGCCAATTCTCCTCTTATCTCAATTAACACCCGCTGCTCTGGGATACATTTGGGTCTAGTCTGTTGTTCCAATGTGTGGATCTCCACAAGTAACTGGTTCATCCTCTCCTTCTTTTCCTTTTTACTTTGTGACCCGATGCCTATTAGTATCCCCCTTATATAAGCCTTGTCCGATTTCCACAAGGGTAGATCATGAGATCTCTGGTGAGTCATTGATAGCAAAGAAATTCTTCAATTCTTTTGCTACTCTCTCCACTAGCTTAGGATCCTGGATGAGCGAGTCATTCAATTACCATGGCCTTTCTCTACGTACTACAGTAAGCAAATTTAACTGGACTATCACCGGGGCATGGTCAGAGAGTGGGATGGGCTAATTGTCACGTCCTTAAGGGAGACTAGAAGTTGGTGCTCTATTAGATTGTACTTGATCCTTGAATAAGACCCATATACTAAGGAATAACAAGTGTACTCTCTGTAGTCTGGGTGTCTAACCCTCCAGGCGTCTACAAGCTGATACTCTCCCAATAGTCTCCTTTCAAGTTTCATTCTGCCTTTGCAGCGGGAGATGGGAAGTCTCCACTGATGAATAGAATAGAATGCATGCAAAAAAACCTTTAGAACCACTTTAAGGGAACAAGCTAACAGGATAAACTTTTAAGCTGAACAATTTTGGAAAGGTCAGCTGGTGTACCTGTGCTTAATTATTGAATTGCATGTTCTGCACGTGCCTTTTATTTGAAAAAAACTTGCTTATTGGCCCTGCAAATGGCAATAATTGAATAAGAGGATTGCCTTCCCCCATACCTTTAGGCTTTAACCTCTTGACGCTGGCTGCACGCAAATGTTCTGCCTCTTTGCCCTTTGGGCCAAGGAGCCGAGCGGCTGCATATTTGCATGCATTAGTGCAAATACAGCTGTGCTCGAAGTGCACACCCTGCGCAGCCCCGGCTAATGGAACGATGCCTGCGATCTGGAGCTTTCCAATCATGTGACTGCCGTGACATGATCATAAACCCCACCCCACCTCTCGGGATTCTAAACCCCTTAAAGGGCCAAGGGGATAATTTGGGCATACATTTAAGTTTGCGAACTTCGCACAAAAACCCAGGCATATTTGTTCATACCTAGAAATAGGCCATTACTCACCTGGCCTATGTTCAGTAAGTGAATTTTCAGCTGTACTGGACACAACAGAGAATAAAAAGACAGGCCAGGAAGTCAGACAATATTTTTGTCTGTACCTCAGTTCTGTAATGTAATTAACTAATCTGTTCAGAAGGGGATAAGGAAGAACATTTTCTAATTATAACTGGTGTTAACCCTTATGCATGTTGGTGGTCTTCATTGTTTTATAATATTCTAACATTTTAATTACAAAGTAGAAAGTACATATATAGCATAACATGGCTCCTTTTTACCATCACGATACATTGAAACTAGGGCATATTTATAAAGCAGGGAATGTGACTTTTGCCAAACATTTTCTGAATCTTCCTGAATCCTGATGAATGTGAAAGATTCGTCACCAGTAAATGTTGGGTAAATACTGCTTTATGAATATGCCTCTGGCATTATATAGAAGGTGCCCCTTTCCACCCACCCACTCAACTCACTCTCTCTAGGACTTTCACACAAAAAAGTATTTATAACATATGCATAATCACTGCCATTTTTGTCTACACACTCAATATACATTGACGTTTATAGTGCGGCATAGTGTATTGTCCATCCTCTTGAAGGATATGAACCCATTGTACATTTTCTTTCACTAATAGAGACAGGTTCTGGGTGTTTTTGTTGCTAATCTTACAGGTAAACAATATATCCAATAGACAGTCAATTCACATGTTTTCACTTGTTGATGCATCCATTTTATAAATGTTAAGTTTCTTTTAACATTATCTATATTTCGGATTTTGTTATTAATGTCAAATGTTCCTAATATTTGCTCTACTATATTAATTAGCTTCACATTTTTGAATTTAGAAATGTACCTAATTGATCTGTAGGGATGTAAATCCAACTTCACAAAAAACCACCCCAACCCATAACTAGCCTTCACAGTAAGGCCCCTTTTACACAAACCTGCCCTTAATCTAGGCACTGCTATATGTACTCCAACTTGGGAGACTCCGAAAATTTTAGAGTTAGGACAGTACTACACAGAGGAGCCATGACATAGGCACTGCGGCTTGTGCATATACCGTGTTTCCCCGAAAATAAGACCGGGTCTTATAATAATTTTGGCTACAAAAAACACACTAGGGCTTATTTTCAGGGGATGTTTTATTTATTTATTTACCCCTCTCTGTGTTCTAAAACACCTGGAATAAAACAATAAAATGTTTTTTAAAAAAGTTCCTGTGTCCTCTGTCTTCTCTCCCTCTCTTCCCCTATCAGCTCAGGAGTCAGCAGTATGACATTCTGTAATCCCAAAAATAAACAATGTTTAACTTATCCTAAAATTATGTATCGGTTTTGTAAAAAGATTATATAATGAGGCAGTGTGTCTCCTTTTTGTAACTTTATTGTGGCACATACCCGTTTTACCACACTGCTGGGCGCTCACCTGACCCGCCGAAGCTTTTCTTCCCGCTCCGAGCACTGAAGAGGGAGAGGCAGCTGACCCCAGCAGGGAGGAGATGAGAAGATCTCCGGTGGCCCAGCAGCGCGGTAAATAAGGTATATGCCACAGTAAAGTTACAAAAAGGAGACACACTGCACATTATATAATCTTTTTACAAAATGGATTACATGTTTTTACAACAACTTTAACTAGGGCTTATTTTCAGGGTAGGGCTTTTATTGCAGACATTCCCGAAAATAACGCTAGGTCTTATTTTCGGGGTAGGGCTTATTTTCAGGGAAACAGGATATTTGCAAATGTGAGCAAAGGTATTTCTTTGTTTTGTTTTGGTTTTTTTTTTGGCAAGCTGGTAAGTGTGCTGGGAAATTTGTTTGTTTGTAAAGAATGTAGATCTATCATCAATAATTATATCATTTAATTTCATTACTAAATTATTGATCTGACTAAAATTTTTTAATGAGGTCTTGTTTTTGATTCCAGATTAGTTTCCAAATACTACCCTCCTGAATCTTTTTCACACCCTTCTTTTATATAAAGTGTAAAAAGGTGTAAATACCACGCTAACTTGAAAAAGCTGCTAGCACTACCAACTGACAAAAAATTGGTGAAAAAATAAATGTAAAAAAGTGCAGCGCTAATATGAAAAAGTGAACTCTGAATGTTCATATAATTTTTGCATGAATATAAGAAAATAACTAAAAACAAAACTCACTAAAATATGAGTCAAATGAATATCAGAACATAAATGAGTGAGCAAAGTAAGTCCCATATGAAAATTGAGTCCATATGTGGAAATATCTACTAGATTCCGACCATGAAATGAAAACAATCTGTATTTATCAGATAGCGTAGATCTGTGGCGGCATATAAGTCCAAAGGGCTTGGTACACAAAAACTTCAGTGGGGAATATAAAGTCCAATCACATGTGTGGAAGATTGGGAAGATATTAAGGCCTTGCCCCCCGTTGTAGTGGAATAAATATGCGCTTACCAAAACAAGTGGACTTACACTACCTTACGGTACACAAGTCAATTGGGCTAGTGAAGATGGATGCAAGATATCTCTGAAGTGAGTATCATCGGACTTTGTTCCATAGATGTGCAATCTCAGGAGAAGAAGGAGGAGGAGTCCCTCATTCGATAAAAGTTTTTGTAGGCAACCAAAAAAGAAAATATATATAGTGTGATACCGCTAACAACAATGTATCATAGCAGGCATGCACATGTATCGACCAGACACCAAGCAGGTCTATAGAGAATTTTTCTCTGGGACTACAAATCACCTGAAGATTGTGTTCAAACAGCCCATGCGTTTACCAGAATCAGTAAACAATAATGCTATACATCATATAAGTAAAAAAGCCAAACAGGAGTTCAGAGTTCACTTTTTCATATTAGCGCTGCACTTTTTTTACATTCATGTACAGTATATAAACATTTCCTCTTCCTTTATTTCCTTGTACATATTTAGTTCCTTCAATCTCACCTGATTTGTATACCACAGGCCTTGCAACATTTTTTTGCCTATCCATGGTCTTGCTCTATCTTATTTATATAATTTTATAAGTGAGGTTTCCAGAAGGGAACAAAGTATTCTAAATCTGATCTACCTTAAGCCCTATATGGTGCAACCAGAACCTCTTTCCTCCTGCTGGGTTGACTAGAACAGGAAGTGTTGGTTTTAGATATGCTTTAAAATAATGTTAGCCTGTGTCCTTATCAATAAAAAACAGTCATTAGTAATATTATAAATCATATTTGTGTGAACTTGAAAAATGTCCTCCAAAATAAAATATCATATGTAGCTCCCTTTCAACCTTTTCACAATTTATATTTCCATCAAAACAATAATAATGCTATTAACATACTGAAATATGGAAGTGATTTATCAAATGTATTTAGTAACACTGTTATTGTTGTCAATGTTTTAGGAATGTGCTGACTGATGAATTGTTTATCAGTTTTGAAAAAGTTAATTAATGTTAAATGTAACAGTAAGTAATTAGTATTTCACTATAAACTAAATAATGAGCTGCACATTATTGGCAGTAAAAATGGTAGGCTTAAGATACACAAAAAAGCAACTATAAAATATTTTTCTAATAAGTCAATTGTTGTTAATGGGAGGGTGTTATAGTACTGGAGTAGGGTAAATGGGGTCATTTTGAAACAGAGCTGGTTGTGCTTGAAATCTGCAGAAAACAATTTGCACTATACATCACAACTAACAGTACAGTATTATCTAATAAATAAGTAGTCTCCTTTCATTGGATTTTTATTGGCCAATTTTTAACAAGAGGCATGACCAAATGTAATAGTTACACAAGGTCTTTTATCTTGACCCTCAGCTGTTCCCGCTACTTAACCACTTCTGGACCGGGTCTTTTTCTGACACTTGTTGTTTACAAGTTAAAATCAGTTAAGATTAAAACCCTCAAACATTATATATTTTTTTTATCATAGACTCTAGAGAATAAAATGGAGATCGTTGCAATATTTTTTATGACACCGTATTTGCGCAGCGGTCTTACAAACACAATTTTTTTTTTTAACAATTCACTTTTTGAATTAAAAAATAAGAAAACAGTAAAGTTAGCCCAATTTTTTTTCTATAATGTGAAAGATAATGTTATGCAGAGTAAATATATATATGTCATGCTTCAAATTTACACACGCTCGTGGAATGGCGACAAACATTGGTACTTAAAAATTCCCATAGGCGACATTTAAAAAATTTCTACAGGTTACCAGTTCAGTGTTACAGAGGACATCTAAGGCTCAAATTATTGCACTCGCTCAAACGATCGTGGCGATACCTCACATGTGTGGTTTGAACACTGTTTACATATGTAGGCACGACTTACATATGCGTTCGTTTCTGCGCGTGAGCTAACGGGGACTCAGTGCTTTCATTTTTTTTTTCCTATTTACTTTAGCTTTTATTTTTTATTTTTACACTGTTTTTTTTTTTTTTAATGTTTTGATCACTTTTATTCCTATTACAAGGAATGTAAACATCCCTTGTAATAGAAATAAGCAGGACAGGAGCTCTTTAATGCGAGATCTGGGGTCAAAAAGACCTCACATCTCACATCTACTGTACACTAAAAAAGGAAAAAAAAAAGTCATTTTGTTTTTCATGATGAAAAAAATGGTCTCTTTAAATCCGTTGCTAGGAAGCGACATATGATGTCGCTCCGGTCCTCCAAGGCCATAGAGTGGAGTGTGGGCCATCTTGCCCTCACTCGACTTCCTGCCTGAAGGTACAGCAGACCAAATTGTTTTCCCCGCTACCAGGTTCAGTAAGCTGGGAAAAGGACTGTAAAGCATCGGGAGGGGGGGCACCTCTCCCACCACCCTTAAGGGTGATTCCCGTGGTGAATCTGCTGCTGGGCCCAACTTTATGTTAAAGTGGCCCGCCTGCAGTTTAAAAAAATACTGGGGTTATGGCAGCTGTCTGCTGCCATAACCCTGGTATTTAACGTCAAAGTACCGACGTAAAACTGCGGCGGGCGGTCCATGAGTGGTTAATAGAGACTGCATCAAGGCCTTTTGTTTACAGTGAATACTACAATATAGAGGGACCAGAGTTTAAAGTAAAATTCCAGCTTTAATATAACTTCAAATAGTTATTTGGGCCAAATTGGCCCAAACAAGCAATTTCCATTACATAATGATGAGGCTGCTGTATGTGCTGGATTATACAGTAGTAGCATTAGTTACTGTACATAAGGTAAGGCGGTTGTGCTTTGGCAGAAGTACAGGTGACTTTCCACTAAGTGCTTCTTTGCCATTTAGGAGAAGGCTTGTATTATATCAAGATATACAAGGCTTCCCCTGATTGGCTGAAGTAGAAATCTTGATCTCATCTGCAAGCTTTGTATTCATTGTTAAACATACAATGGAGGAGATGCACTTAGTCTAGTTCTCTTTATTATCAGCAGCAGGCAGGAAGTTCTCCGTATTGCTGCTGGAACACAGCACAACTTACTGTGTGTAGCTAATTTGTCACATTCCTGTTAGTGGAGCTAAGACGACGAGGGTGGCCTTTTGCAAAATTCCCATCTAAGCATTCCTTGTGGTGAAGACAGGGAGGGTAGCGGAAGGGTGTGAGTGGCAGGAAATTGGTGCAGTGAACTTGGACTTGGAGATGCTGACCTGGGATGGACTGGCTAGCCAAGTTCAGTATTGGCCAGGCAGATAAGTAGAGAATCACAATCAGAGTCCGGTCAGAGACGTGCAGGGGCCAGCAATGTGCTGGCAGTGAGGTACAAAATCAGCAGTTAGAATCTTAGTCAAAGTCTAGACCAGGGTTGACAACATGAATCAGTAGCAGACATGAGCAGGCAAGGGGAATCAAAAAAGCAGACTTCCAGGAACACAACTCACAACGTAAGGCTGAAGGTCATCCAGCAATGATACTAGGCAGGCCTCTAGTTTAAATAGGCCACTGGCACCACAATGATATATACAGTATATATATATATATATATATATATATATATATATATATATATATATATGCTATATATATGCTTAGGGCCTCGGTTCTTCTGACCCTGTAACACAGAATCCCTATGTTTACCTACAGTATAAATGCTGTACCTTTTTTAGCTTTTTTCCTGGCAGCTTCCCTGCTGCTCAGGCCCTCAGGTTTGGGCCCTCTGGCCTCTCCCTCACACCCCTGGACTCCTCGGCAGGATGGAGCCTAGAACTCCGGTCCAATCTCTACAAAAAGCCCAGCACAAACCTGCATAATCACTGTGCTGGCTTCTCTGAAAACCTGGTCCCAGGATTCAAAATTTCATCCAAGCCAGATCACTACGAAATCTCCAGGCTCCAGGTTCCAAACCGGATTCTACCAACCACAAAGGAAACTGAGAAAACAGTTTCCACAAATAAAATAAGCATCCTGGAGCCCCTCAACATGCATAGTTAAGAATACACCATCCCAGATAACTGTACTGTCACAAGATATATATATATATACAGTATATACATATACAGTATATAAATATGTTACTGGGGACATTTTTACGCAGGTGTGAAAAAATGCTGTAAATTAGGGAAGTTTTCCAAAAAAGAAGTGTTAATAGTTTATTTTTATCAATTGACGAAATGAGTAAAAAAGAAAAGAAAATGAACAGAAGAGAATTCCAAGTCAATTCAGTATATGGTGTGACCAGTCTTTGCCTTCAAAATAGCATAACATAAATTATTCTAGGTAAACTTGTACACAGTTGTTGAAGGAACTTGGCAGGTAGGTTGCTCCAAACATCTTGGAGAACTAACCACAGTGGATGTAAGCTGCCTCAATTCCTTCTGCCTCTTCATACAGTATAATTCCACACAGACTTGATGATGTTAAGATCAGGGCTCTGTAGGACTATTTGTTCTTCTTTACACTGAAGATAGTTCTTAATGACTGTAGGTTTGGGGCTGTTGTCCTGCGGCAGAATAAATGTAGGGCAAATCATACACCTACCTGATGGTATGGCTTGATCGATAAGTATCTGCCTCTATTTCTCAGCATTGAGGACACCATTGATCCTGACCAAATCTCCAACTCCTTTTGCAGAAATGCAGTCCCACATTTTCAAGGAACCTCCACCATGCTTCACTGTGGCCTGCAGACACTCATTATTGTACTGCTCTCCAGCCCTCCGCATACAAACTGCCTCCTGCTACATCCAAATATTTAAAATTCTGACTCATCAGTCTAGAACGCCTCCTGCAATTTTTTCTGCAACCCAATTCATATGTTTTTGTATATCGTTGAGTAGCTTAGCCTAGGACAGTGTATGGGTGTGCCTGGGTCCCACTGTTTTCCTCCATTTCTGTGCTGATGGCACTGCTGGACATCTTTCGTTGTCAAAGGGAAGTAAGTATGATGTGTCTTTCATCTACTGCATTAAGTTTCTTTGGCCAACCACTACATCTATGGTCCTTAACACTGCCTGTTTCTTTGTGCTTTTTCAAAAGAGCTTGCACAGCACATCTTAAAACCCCAGTCTGCTTTGAAATCTTTTCTTGGGAGAGACCTAGCTGATGCAGTTTAACTTGTGTGCTCAGTCTTGCATGGTGTATGACCTGTGACATGAAGCTGTCTTCAAAAACCCCATCTTAGTAGCAGAGTTTGACTGTTCCTCACTCAGTTTTAAGCCTCCTACACAGCTGTTTCTGTTTCAGTTAATGACTGGTTTTCAACCTATATATGCCATTGATGAACATTAGCTTATGCCTGCTTGGTATAATTGGTTAATCATACACCTGACTTTAATTCTGCAAAATCCATGAAGAATTGATGCTGTTTTTTCTTTTGTTCACTCTCTTTGCATTTTGTAAATTGATAAAAATAAACAATTTAAATATATATTTTTGAAAAAAATATTTTCTTAAAGATTTCCAGGAACTCCATTCTAGGGCCCATGCCCACTTTTATTTGTCAACAGAAGTATCATTACACAAGGTGTGCCCTTGCAGAGGTTCTCAGCATCACAGAAATAAAAATTAAAGTGATTATGAAGGCAGAAGGTTTTTTCATCTTAAAGCATTCTATGCATTAAGATAAAAAGCCTTCTGTGTGCAGCAGCCTGATTGGCTGAGACACAGCAGTGGCCCCATTGGTTCCCACAGCTGTCAATCAAACTCAGTTAACCATTGAATAGAGAGAGGGGGCAGGGCCGAACCATGGCTCTGTGTTGGAATGGATACACAGAGCCACGGCTGAACTTGGGTGCCCCCCATAGCAAGTTGCTTGCTGTGGGGCACTCAACAGGAGGAAGGGGCCAGGAGCTCAGCCCAGGGACCAAAGAAGACAAGGATCTGGGCTGCCCTTTGTAAAACCACTGTACAGAGGAGGTAAGTATAACATGTTTGCTATTTTAATAGAGACAACTTTATAATCTTTGCAATCACTTTAAGTATTCAGCCTCCTGGCTTTTTGGTCTGCTTTGATCCTTAGCCTGATTCAGCACAAAACTATACCCTTAGGTATTGACCTGGCCGAATTTCTGTCTGTAAGGCCAGACAGGCCTCAACACTTAATCCTTGTGTGTTTGTCTACACACACCCTGATCCTGCAGCAGTCTGTCTCTTTGGGAGTGAGCCCTGATTAATTGAAGCTTACACTCCTTTCTTAGTCATCCAACTATCTCCAATGAGCCTCATACCTGATCTGGTACTTTTACACTCCTTAAACAGACACTATCTGCATCTTTAGATAGTGACAGACCCTCTATATGTCCCTACAGCCATTATTGCAATACAAACACAGCTGTGTCCTGTCCTAAATGAGTTTAAAGTAAATGTATCCCCAGATTATACACATTCAAGTATTTATATATTCCTTCAAGCAGTAAAAGCACCTGAAACAATTTATCATTTACCTCTTTAGTTATAGGCATTTTG
This sequence comes from Pelophylax lessonae, assembly GCF_965119305.1. Taxonomy (NCBI): domain Eukaryota; kingdom Metazoa; phylum Chordata; class Amphibia; order Anura; family Ranidae; genus Pelophylax; species Pelophylax lessonae. The sequence continues at coordinate 401,701,946 of NC_138770.1, read as the reverse complement.
AAGAAATGAATCTTAAAACTTTATAACATAAGCACTAAAATCAAATCTTTATATTTATCTGACCAAGAAGAGAGAGCACTTCGAACAGCGTTCCTGTTTCAATGGGCCTCAGATACGCTGAAATACTTAGGGATACAGTTAACGGCAGATCCCGCGGATCTCTATAGAAAGAATTACCTTCCGCTTGTAGGAAAGATTAAAGCAGATCTTAGAATATGGCAGCTGTTGGCAGTGACGTGGTTTGGGCGCTGTAACGTTAATAAAATGAATGTGTTACCCCGTATTTTGTATTTAATGCAGACAATTCCAATAGCAGTTCCAAAAGAATTCTTTCAATCAATCAAGGGCATACTCCGCGCCTATATTTGGGCAAACAAATCCCAGAGAATTAAGATGCAGACGTTGGCCTTACCCAAAGTAAGAGGTGGGATGGGATTACCAGATATCCTGAGATATTACAGGGCGGTCCATATAGTAAGGGTGGTAGACTGGCATTGCAATAAACTTACCAAACGATGGGTGGTTTTAGAGAATGAGGAAACAGGTCAGCTAACCCCCCCAGCCCCATGGTCGGTGTTCGAATCAAAAGACGCTATTCTCAAACATCCTACAGTGGGAGCGACTATAAAAGAAACTAAGAGAATTCAGTTGCATTGGAGGGTAGCCCCGGGTATATCTCCGATGACACCGATCTTGGGGAACCCGGATTTTCCCCCGGGGTGTATAAATGCCAGACTCCGTAGGTGGGCTCAGAATGGTAAAAGGCGCCTAGGTGATATATGGCAAAATGGGCCTATGCCCTCCCTAGAAGAACGTAGGACAGGTGCAGGAGAATCGCTAGATTATTTCAGCCTTTATCAGTTGTATAATTATATTAGATCAGTTCGGCAGAAAGGGTATGCACCACGAGAGCTAACGGATCTGGAAAATATGTGTAGAACAGGTAACGCGACGGGCCATTTGATCTCAAGGTTCTATACACAATTGTCAGAAGATGAGGGAGACCAACAATTGCCGTTTATCCAAAAATGGGAGCAGGAGTTAAACACCGTGTGGTCAAAAGAGCAGATGAATAAGATCCTGAGATTAGTTCACCAATCGTCACTAGATTGTAAGATCCAAGAGACAGGGTATAAAATTCTAACCAGATGGTATAGAGTCCCATCACTATTACACAGAATAAAAGAGGCGGTCTCAGGAAAATGCTGGCGGTGTGGATTGGAGGATGGAAATATGGTACATATTTTTTGGGGATGTGAAAGAGTGCAGCCATTTTGGAATAAGAGAGCAGTGGCTATAAAACATATAGCCAGCGTGGATATACTAGAGGACCGCGCGTTGTGCTTGCTGCATTTGACAGGAAGCTCAGTGCGGAGCTACAGGAAGTCCCTGACTCTGCGTCTGTTGAATGCAGCAAGGGCATGCATACCTATTTTCTGGAAACAGACAGTGATCCCAACTTACGAGTTGTGGTGTGGGAAGGTCAACGAGATTTTTAAGATGGAAGAACTGTCCGCCATATTGGGAAATTCAGAGGATCAAGTTAAGTTGAGATGGAGACCCTGGGTGCAATACTTGGAAGCCAATTCTTCTTAAAGGGAGTTTAAGAGAGGGTCACCCTGGGCGGAGCCTGGTCCAGGCTGCGGTGGGACGGTCCCCATACCCCTTCTGGCGTACGGTAATATAGTATGGAATACATCTTCATACGAAGAAATGTTGGGAATGAGTGCATAAAAGTATAAAAACTTTCTTTTTTTTTTTTTTTTTCTGTGTTTTTTTTTTGTTTAATTGGGGGGAGGAGGGAGGGGGAGGTAAGGGGGTGGGGTTTGGTCAGATCATGACAATGTTTGTTTGAAATGTATGTATATATAAAAAATCACCAATAAAGATATAAATTTAAAAAAAAAATCTTTATATTCTATGAAAGCTGTACCTTGGCAGCCCTCTAGTTATCTAATGTAAACAAAGGGTGTTTCTAAGGTGCTAGAAACCAATTGAAACTGATTTTCGAGTTTTTGTTGCGATCATTGATGGATTTTAAGGATGGATTATTTCACAGGGCATGCAACTACAGAGGTCAGTATTGGCTTGATTTAAAGCCCTTTTACTACTTTTAAAAATGTGAAAGCTTCAGTGTCTATATTATGGACACAAGTGCACTTTAAGTTCAGCCAGATAAAGAAAATATGTAACAAAAGGAAGGTCCCAGATTCAAACAACAGAAGCCCATTCAATAAGGTTAGATAAAACATTCCCACCTAACATTTTGTTTTTAGTCTTTAATTAATACGTTTGTAAAATATAGCCATGTACTAAAGGAGACTAAAATCATCAACACAGATAGAAAACATTTTAGGAACAGCTGTATCACCAGATTATCCCCAATCCTTGCCAGCATGGTGTAAAAACTGAAGGAATGTAATGAATTATACCACAAACATTTGGCTCATTTGATTTTAAATAGTCACATATGAGTCCTATGAGGTTGTAGTTAGTGATCTGTTATTTAGAAACCTGATCCAGTTATCTCTGTTATGTACTGTAAATTAGCAACCACTTAAGCAAGTGGGAAATTATGTTGAGTTTGCTTTTGTCCCATCTGCATCGCATTATACAATGGGAGGCTTTGAAGCTGCTTCCTGCCATCAAACACACCAACCATATACTTGTGCTATTGCACAACAGAGTAGCTCTCATTAACGTGAATTTCAGCACCTCTTTGTTGGATCACATAAACAAATATCATTTATTTTAATGCAATGAAGCAAATGGGCATATTAGGTGTTATTAAATATATACAATAGTTATTAAAATGTTATTTAAACAAAAACAGTGTGCAAAAAATGTTCTGTACTGAACTTAATAATAATATGAATAATGTGCGTAAGGACTACTATCCAGTTCCTTTGCAGTTTCAGATACTTCATTGACTACAGCTCAAGTAGATCACAGAAAGTAAATTTCATTGATGCAAATGAACTCTTTCTCCCTCAAAGAGATAATTTGGTTAGTATGGCATGACCTCGCTCCTTGTGAAGTCACTCTGAAAATTACTTATAATTATATTCCCTAAGATGTGTTTCAAGACCAAAGACTTTGATCTGGATTCAAATAGTATTCTTTCATTCTCCTACAAGCTTGCTGATAAGGGTTAGATTTAACCAAAATCAATCTAGCTTCATTGTATTAAGGGAGGAACTAAAAAAGTTGTGTAATTGCAGAATTAATCCCATATTTAGAGACTACTTATTCTTCTGTGGTTCTTCCCATCTTAATTGTATCTATTACTCCTGTAGGGGGTTCCTTTTCTGCCTAGAATTTCCTAAGTTTGGAAGTTCAGAGATAATTTCCTTTGTTTAATTAAAAAATAAACTGGATACATTTAATTTATGAGCTGATTCAGGATTCAGACAATTGATTTCCTGAAAGTCAGCAGCCTTTCTTATGCTCTTCTATATTAATAGGACCTGTTTTATATCTGTGTAGCACTGCTCTATACTCTAGTATGTATCTAGTATGTTCTTTTAATTGACTATGTCACATCATGGTGCAGTATAGCTGTCTTTTGTCACCACCCCAGGCCTTTTTTCCCTAAATAATCTTTAGTCCCAGAGTTTTATTTTTCTTTTTTTTTTCCAATGAACTCTCGATTTTTGGGTCAGGTAGCACTTTTGCTGCTTTGTTTTTTTGAAAATAAATATAAATTTTTTTACAATTGCGCTATAGCCTAATGACTGCTACAGCATGGTCGCATATTGCTGGGAGTGTGTCATATGATGTCCTCCTGTGATCGCGCTTCGCTTCCCACGTGCCCCTTGCATCAGCAGTGATCTGTGATCGCTGTTTCCTTTGGACACAACTACTTTCACAAGCTAAGTTTGGGTTGCTTGAATTGCAGTGTTGGGGTACATTTTCTTAAGTGTTCTGTCTATGTGCACACATTTTTACATCCAAAAATCCTTTTAACTTCTTCCCGACCGCGGTAAAGCTGTTCTGGGAGGGCGTCCAGGGTCGACCAGTTCTGGGAGGGAGTCATATGATGTATTCCCATGATTGCGCCTGTGCGGAGTGCGGACAAAGCGCTCTGTGATCGCTGTGTACTTAGGACACAGATGATCACAGATCAGGGAAAAGAGCCAATCGCAGTGGCTCTTTTCCATGTAACCAGCTGCGTCCAATCACAGCTGATCTCAGTTTAAACAGGCTTTGCTGGTTATCGGTATTCCTCTCCTCACGCTGACAGCACGTGAGGAGAGGAGAGCTACGATAACCAATAAATCCACACAGGGGACATCTACACTTATAATCAGAGCACTGATCATCAGTGTAGCCCCAACAGTGCCCACCAGTGCTGCCAATCAGTGCTCATAAGTCCTGCTAATAAGTAACCATCAGTCCTGCCAATCAGTGCTGTCTGTCAGTGCCCATCAGCGATGCCTATTAGTGCCGCCTATTATTGCTGCCTATCAGTGCCCATGAGTGGCGCATATCAGGGTAGCCTCATCAGTGCCTCCTCATCAGTGCAGCATATCAGTGCCCATCAGTGTAGCCTTATCAGCACACATCAGTGCAGGAGAATAATAATTTTTTCACAACATTTTATAACAGAAACTAAGAAAAAACTTTTTTTTTTAAATGTTCAGTCTTTTGTACATTTTCTAAGCAAAAAAATAAAAATTTCTGTTCCAGGTTTTAGGCTGAGACAACTGGAAGTTGGAGCCTAAATTCCTGCTGAGATCCACAGGAGCTGCCGACTGCTGGTGCCTTTTTAAAATGGTCTTGGGACAAATAGCAGCTATTATGCACTGCTTTAAAACAGTAGCTGGGAAATGTAGACTGCACAATTTAAATTTTTGTTTACTGATAAAGCTTGATCTCTCAGTTGAGCATGGATTTTTTGTTATACCATTCTTGTTACCAGTCTTGGTGGCTTGGCTCCAGTCCAGATGTTTTTTTTTTCTCCTTTGTTACCTTCCTACGCTCTTCTTTCCTCTTGCACAATGTTTACTATGTTTCTTCACGACTAGAGTTGAGCGAACACCTGAATGTCTGGGTTCGGCCACACTTGAAAACAAAAAGTCCGGGTTCGTGACCCGAACTTAACCCGAACTTTATCCCGAACCCCATTGAAGTCAATGGTGACCCGAACTTTTGAGCACTAAAATGGCTCTAAAAAAATATGGAAAGGGCTCGAGGGCTGCAAATGGCAGCAAAATCTTCTTAAGAGCATGGCAAGTGCTCTGCAAACAAATGTGGATAGGGAAATAACTTAAAATAACAGAAAAAACAGAAAAATAAAAATTAATCATCTTGATCTAGGAGGCACTAACGTGGCACTAACATTGCACTAATTCTTCACCAACCCTTTCCCCACTTTTATGTGTTGTGTGTCTCACGTTTTGTGTTTTTGATTGTGGCAGTACACTTTAATTGGCACAGCATAATTAGTAGGGTGTAGGTCCTTGGGCCTGTCCCTGAAAGTCTTGGGAGGGGGTGGATATGGCCTTCTGGCTTGGTTCACCCTCTCTCATGGGGTCTCTCTTCGGGAGAGCCCCACCTAGTACTAGGGGTGGTCTGTTTCAGCAGACCTCCTAAAGAACGGGGCTGCCTGGTTTTGGCCAGGTTAGCCAGTGTAAGTACCCCAGTCCCTGTCAGGAGCCTTGTGCCCGGGGGGGATCAGGGTCAGGGACCATGTGTACACCCTGTGCACTTTTTGTGTTTCACTTTTTTGGTGTGCACTTTTTTATGCATCCACCGGGTGATAGTCTGTTCACACACCATGTGGATGGCCTTTTGGCTAAGATCAAGTATAGTATCTGTTGTTATCAGTTATTTGGGTGCCACCCTGCTGTGAACCTGGTTCCTTCTCCTCCATCTCCTCATCCTCCACCTCGTCATCCTCCAGAACTGTGCCCTTGCTGGACAATTGTGTACCTGGCGTTTGTGGGTGCAGGAACCCACCCTCTGAGCCACTTGTGAATGACTGCCCTGAAAGCCTTGGAAATGATCACTGCTCTGGATGCGGAGGTGGTAGAGGATGAGAATGAGGAAGCGGAGTAGGAGGAGTTAGCAACAGGAGTCAAACTGAAGCGCCCTGCAATCCTCGGTGGTGAAAGGAGATGCGCCAAATAAATTTAAAGGGTGAATCACACAGTAACATAATCAGCAAACGCTGCAAAATTATTAATTTTCCCCTAAATGGGTGTTTATTGAATAGCAGAATAGAACAACAGTATCTAAAAGGGTCTATATCACACGTACAGATACAGACTAAGCCGCAATTTAATATCTTTCATTCCCCTAAATGGGTGTTTATTGAATAGCAGAATAGAACAACAGTATCCAAAGGGTGTATCTCACACGTACAGATACAGACTAGGCCGCAATTTAATATCTTTCTTTCCCCTAAATGGGTGTTTATTGAATAGCAGAATAGAACAACAGTATCCAAAGGGTGTATCTCACACGTACAGATACAGACTAGGCCGCAATTTAATATCTTTCTTTCCCCTAAATGGGTGTTTATTGAAAGGCAGAATAGAACAACAGTATCCAAAGGGTGTATCTCACACGTACAGATACAGACTAGGCGTAATTTAATATCTTTCTTTCCCCTAAATGGGTGTTTATTGAATAGCAGAATAGAACAACAGTATCCAAAGGGTGTATCTCAAACGTACAGATACAGACAAGGCCGCAATTTATATCCTTCTTTCCCCTAAATGGGTGTTTAATGAATAGCAGAATAGAGCAACATTATCTAAAAGGGTGTATCTCACACATACAGATACAGACTAGGCCACAATTTAAAATCTTTCTTTCCCCTAAATGGGTGTTTATTGAATAGCAGAATAGAACAACAGTATCCAAAGGGTGTATCTCAAACGTACAGATACAGACTAGGCCGCAATTTATATCCTTCTTTCCCCTAAATGGGTGTTTAATGAATAGCAGAATAGAGCAACATTATCTAAAAGGGTGTATCTCACACATACAGATACAGACTAGGCCACAATTTAAAATCTTTCTTTCCCCTAAATGGGTGTTTATTGAATAGCAGAATAGAACAACAGTATCTAAAAGGGTCTATATCACACGTATAGATACAGACTAAGCCGCAATTTAATATCTTTCATTCCCCTAAATGGGTGTTTATTGAATAGCAGAATAGAACAACAGTATCCAAAGGGTGTATCTCACACGTACAGATACAGACTAGGCCGCAATTTAATATCTTTCTTTCCCCTAAATGGGTGTTTATTGAATAGCAGAATAGAACAACAGTATCCAAAGGGTGTATCTCACACGTACAGATACAGACTAGGCCGCAATTTAATATCTTTCTTTCCCCTAAATGGGTGTTTATTGAAAGGCAGAATAGAACAACAGTATCCAAAGGGTGTATCTCACACGTACAGATACAGACTAGGCGTAATTTAATATCTTTCTTTCCCCTAAATGGGTGTTTATTGAATAGCAGAATAGAACAACAGTATCCAAAGGGTGTATCTCAAACGTACAGATACAGACTAGGCCGCAATTTATATCCTTCTTTCCCCTAAATGGGTGTTTAATGAATAGCAGAATAGAGCAACATTATCTAAAAGGGTGTATCTCACACATACAGATACAGACTAGGCCACAATTTAAAATCTTTCTTTCCCCTAAATGGGTGTTTATTGAATAGCAGAATAGAACAACAGTATCTAAAAGGGTGTATCTCACACGTACAGATAGAGACTAGGCCGCAATTTAATATCTTTCTTTCCCCTAAATGGGTGTTTATTGAATAGCAGAATAGAACAACAGTATCCAAAGGGTGTATCTCACACGTACAGATACAGACTAGGCCGCAATTTAATATTTTTTCCCTAAATGGGTGTTTATTGAATAGCGGCATAGAACAGCAGTATGCAAAGGATGTATCTCACAGTAACATATGCAGACTAGGCCGCAATTTAATATTTTTCCCTAAATGGGTTTTAATTGAAAAGCGGAATAGAACAACAGTATCCAACGGGTGTATCTCACAGTAAAATATGCAGACTAGGCCGCAATTTTTATTTTTTTCCCCTAAATGGGTTTTTATTGAAAAGCGGAATAGAACAACAGTATCCAACGTGTGTATCTCACAGTAACGTATGAATGTAAATTTTTAATTTTTCCCTTTAATTGGTGATTTTTGAAGAGCAGATTAGAACAGCAGTGTCTAAACACTGTATGTCACAGTAAAATATGAAGGAAAAAAGTTTTTTTTTTTTAAATCCAGATTAAGCAGACACATATGCACTGAGCTTGCATTACATGGCTGCTACATGCCGCACGCCTAACAGGTTGGATACTGTTGTTGTTCTATTCCGCTATTGAATAAAAAAAAAAACCATTTCAATGAAAAACTGAAAAATATTTTTTTTCCCCTTAAATTGGTGATTTTTGAATAGCAGATTAGAACAGCAGTGTCTAAACACATTATGTCACAGTAAAATACGAAGGAAGAAAGTTTTTTTTTTTTTTAATCCAGATTAAGTAGACATATATGCACTGTGCTAGCATTACATGGCTGCTACACGCCATATGCCGCACGCCGCACGCCGCACGCCACCCACCTAAGAGACTGATAAAAGTTTTTTTTCTCTCTTCTCCTCCCTGGGCTCAGGTCAGGGCAAAAAGATTGTGCACTGCACCCCCACACAATAAAATCGATGTACATCGCTGTCTGATTAAAGAAGATTCTCCTATTCTTTCCCTGAAAGCAATCTCCAGCCTGACCCTACAATATTCTCCTATCTCTCCCTCAGCAGCATCAGGAACCTTTCTCTACAGTAGTTAGAGCAGAGTGACGTGCGGCGCTACATGTCTCCAGCTTATATAGAGGCTGGGTCACGTGCTGCACTGGCCAATCACACTAGTTAAACGCTTGTTGATTGGCTGCCCTGCAGCTGTTGAACCCGCGCCATTAAAACCACGCCAAAACATTAAAACTGCGCAAAAACATGAAATAAAATTACTGAACAATGGACTGTATCCCGAATATACAGTAAAATGTTCGGGTCCGTGTCTGGGTACCGAACACCCAAAAGTCGGGTACGATCACGAACAATACAGTCCATGTTCGCTCAACCCTATTCATGACCTTTCTTAAATGAGAGCACCAATATTACTCAGTTTCAGACATCAAGTTATATAGCTGGTGTTTGCAAATAATTACCTACAGTGTATGTATGGTACAATACTGTTTCTCATATATTGTCATATACATTTCTATCTTGTGTTATATCTTCTTTTGAGAATTTATGATGGAACTCTTATTTGTTTACTTCCTTTTTTTCTGTTGACCACCTATGTTCAACACTAAAATTGTGGCGGGACGGAGTTAGCTGTGGAAAATGGCTAAACAGTTGCTGTCAACTTTACGCACATCCAAAGGTCAGTAAAAGTCTCCTGAGGAAGGAGGCAAGTTCTAGCCTCCGAAATGCATTTCCGCAACCACATATGTCCTGGCAGTGTGAGCACATCATCTGGCGTGTCTTCTGTGCCACACAGCGGTGATTCTTCCCCTGTCTACAGTGCCTGGCTGCAGCGGCTTTGACATAGCAGCAACGGAGGGAAATGCACTCTGGTCTTCCATTTTCACAGGTGTTCGCACTGCACACTGATTTAAGAGACACACTTTTATCTCCTTTTGTTTGTGAGTGCAACTTTTATCTTTTTTTTTTATCTCTACAATAAACTAACTTTAAGCCGGTAAATATGGCTGTTTTATGACAGAATAAATGGACTTTACATTTTATATATTTAGCTTTAAAAAGATAACAATCAAAAAGCAAAAGTGCTAAATCATATAGCACAGTATGCAAATCTCACCATATTCCCTTATAGGTAATGTTGAATGACAATCACCATCCTGGTGTCAAAATTCAGCACATTCAGCGCCAACTGAAAACACACCAAAAAAAAAAAAAAAAAATCTTAATAGCTGTGGTAATCTTAAAATAGTTTGGAAAAAAAAGCTGACACTGCTTTTTCACTCTCATCTGCAATAGATTTTAAAGCTTGCTGGATCATTAAACTGTTAACAAAATGAATAAGTGGGATACAAAAGGAAGATCTTTTCAAAGTAGCATGCAATGCTATTAGGTTTTAAAAAAGGAGTATGGCCAAAGCTTTTTTGGCCATACTTATTTTCTGGGTCACAGGAGTATACTTACTTTTGTTTTAATTTGACCCAAAATCAGCTGACTTATCGAGCCCTCCAGGCTCTGAAAGAATCCTTACCATATTGTTGGGATCCCACCAGCTGCCTGATTCACAGCTGGCTCTGGCTCTCAGTGCTCAGCCCACCCCTTCACCAGCCCAAAGCTTCAGTGAGAAATGGAAGGGCAGAACAGAGAGCCGAGATTACCAGTCTTAATTTCCTTTTTAGCTGTTGGGCTGCCCTTGTGTTTTTTTTTTTTTTAATTCTGGAGGGTAAAGGTTTATTTTTATTTTTTCTTTTATGTATTGTTTTTACATTATGGTCATGCTATACAGCCAGAGCACATGAAGGAGGCTTGGCTGAGCAAGTCATCCTCATCTTCCCCCTCCCAGATGCAAAGAAGCCAGTTTTCTGCAACCGTTGCAAATGTGCTTTCTTCTTCCTCCTCCTTCTCTACTGCTAATACCTCTGTAGCACCACAAACTAGAATGGTGGAGTTGGCATAACTACACCATCAGTTTACTTGCTGCAGGAGGATGTGCAAGACTTTGTTATCAAATATCAAGAAAGAGAGTGGCAGGAGCATAGAGAAAGATATTTTTTTTTTAAAACAGTGAGTTTTATTGAAAGTTTGGTACAATACAAAAATAAATTATACATTGAAATTTTTGCCTTGTTCATATTTTGCAAATGTACAAAGAGTAACCAAGCAAGAGAACATATAAAAACTGTACAAGCACATAAGGCAGGAAAATAGCTGAGCAACATGCATTCAGTTATAGGAACAATAGTGGACATGACCTTCAAGGGGAGGTAATATACAGTGCTACTGGCCAGTCTCCGGGCATTGCGCCCATCTGTCCCAGATCTTGTTGAACTTTTGAGGACATCCCCTGTGTTTGTAGAGAGTTTTATGAAAAGGGAGGATACTGTTTATTTCTTTAATCCAGAGCCCAAAAGTAGGGGGAGTGGTCCTCATCCACTGTCTGGCTATATGTTTACGTGCAACAAACAATGTTTCCTGTAGGAATATTATAGTGGACTTGGGCATCTCTGCATCCGGGTAGACCCCCAGGAGGCACGCCTTAGGGGAGAGCTGTAGAGGAGATCCCATTTTGTCATGGAGGAAAGTGACTATCTGTCGCCAGAGAACCTGCAGTTGGGGGCAGCTCCATAGTAGATGAAAAAAGGAGGCCTCAGGGTCTCCGCACATAGGACAAGAGGGGACCAGGTCAGGGTTATATTTCGTCAGTCTAAGGGGGGTGAGATAGGCCTGGTGGAGTATAAAGGTCTGGGTCAAGCGGTCCGACAGCTTCGGTGACACACAACGACTTCTCCAGGGCATCCTCCCACTCCTCATCCTCCATAGCCCCCACACTACGCTCCCAGCGAGTCTTGAGTGCATACGCCATAGTGGTGGAAGAGGGTGTGTGGAGCTCGGAGTAGAATATGGAAATGAGGTGGCTGGGTTCTGTACATTTAACCATCTCGAGGGTAGTAACCGGCTCTAGTCCCAGTGGTCCATCAGGGAATTTAGATCTATAGGCGCGGGACAGCTACAAATACCTGTAGTGTATAGGGGCCAGGGAGGGAAAACTGTTCCCTCAGGGTATCAAAGGATTTCAGGCCAGCAGTCATGGAGATATGGCTAAGGAGAAAGATACCTCTCCCGCAAGAGAAAGATATTTAGGAAGAGAATGGCAAGCATAGAGAGAGTATGCATCAGGCAGGGAACAACATTTAGAAGTGATATTCCTGTAGCGTAATCTTACTGCCAAGTTAGCTCAAGTAATAAGAGGATGGGGATGATGAGAAGGCAAATTGTTCAGGACGAAAATACAGAGAGGGAGAACAGCAGCCCAGGGGCAAACTGGGCGTAAACTTTTTTAGCCTTTTTTACTTTTTAATTCTTACAATTTTTATTTTTTGGATATTTCAAATAAAGTTTTGACATTTTCTTTTTTAAATTTTTGTTTTCAATCGGGGAGGCTGATGTGAAATGATGACATAGCAGCTGCCCTTCTATGTATTAGCCGGCATTGCAGAGAGGAGTAAAATGGCCTCTGACCGACAGTATTAAGAGAGCACCAATATGGCGGCGGTGGAGGCCGATTGGTTGCCATGAAATGGGCGGGCTATTTAATAGCCGAGAGTGCGCTATGGTGACGCCGCTCCAGCAGACGTCCTCTGATGAAACGCGTAGGGCGGAGTCTATTGCGTCATACGTCACTTCCGGTTTTCGAACATCCAACCGTGGAACACGGAAGCTTCCCGGGGAGACCGAATTGATCACCAACAGCCTGCACCATGAGTTCTCTTTTGCTCGCAATTTATTATTACTTGTATGCCGCATCAATGGGGTTCCCCTTCTCTTTTATTCTATGATATCTACTGGCGTGTGCCTGCTCGCCTGAGGGAAGGAACCCCTGGAACTCTGCTTACTTTATCCCATTGTAAATCACGGAAAACAGGTCGTATACCAGTTGCGACACCTAGTGGCCACACTGGTGAATGCAACTTTCTTTTTTCAACACATTAGGAATTTCTTTTCACTTTTTATTTGTCTGCACCCTGTAAGAATTCCCTTAATATTTGTTCAGGACTGGTTCACCAGATCTATCTTCAGTGACACTGACACATTTTTCACTGTATATATATAATTTTATTTTTGGAATAAATTATCATCACCTTTTCTCACCATTGTTGATCTATTTATTTCGCTATTTGCACATGAGCACTTTTTCACGCTGGTTTCTATACCCAGCAAAATAATTATTTCCCCAAGTAGAACAATACTTATTTTATCTGTGCACTAATTTATTTATTATAATACACTGTCTCTCAACTTCATCACTTTGAGGCACATACTGTTTTAGTTGACACTCTGTCACCTATAGGTAGCGCCGGGGCAACTTCTTTGCACTTTCATTTAATTTAACCCCTTGGGGTTTTGTTGCTGGCAGCTTACACCTTATTATTATTTATACACGGTATTCACACAACTCCATAGCGCTGGTCACCTTTGTCTTTTTATTATCAGGGGCAAAGACAGCTTGCAGAGGACCAGAGGGAACAGCTGTCTAATTTCACTGGATATCACAGTCCCACAAGTACAAACCCAATTCCCAAAAAATTGGGACACTGTACAAATTGTGAATAACAACAGAATGCAATGATGTGGAAGTTTAAAATTTCAATATTTTATACAGAATACAATATAGATGACATATCAAATGTTTAAACTGAGAAAATTTATAATTTTAAGGGAAAAATAAGTTGATTTTAAATCTCATGGCATCAACGCATCTCAAAAAGTTGGGACAAGGCCACATTTACCACTGTGTGGCATCCCCTCTTCTGTTTATAACAGTCTGCAAACGTCTGGGGACTGAGGAGACAAGTTGCTCAAGTTTAGGAATAGGAATGTTGTCCCATTCTTGTCTAATACAGGCTTCTAGTTGCTCAACTGTCTTAGGTCTTCTTTTGTGGCATCTTCCACTTTATGATGCGCCAAATGTTTTCTATGGGTGAAAGATCTGGACTGCAAGCTGGCCATTTCAGTACCCGGATCCTTCTTCTACGCAGCCATGATGTTGTAATTGATGCAGTATGTGGTCTGGCATTGTCATGTTGGAAAATGCAAGGTCTTCCTTGAAAGAGACGACGTCTGGATGGGAGCATATGTTGTTCTAGAACCTGGATATACCTGTCACGGAACCATGAACCAGACGTACAACAACAGATAAGTGAAAATAAGAAGGCTTTATTGAAAATCAAGCTGTAAAGCAAAAGTCCAAACGGAAGGCGAAACCGAGGCAGAGTCCTTGCGAAGCCAGAGGTCAGGAACCAGCAGGGTAGTCAGACGAAGCCAGGATCAGGAACCAGCAGGGTAGTCAGACGAAGCCAGGATCAGGAACCAGCAGGGTAGTCAGACGAAGCCAGGATCAGGGACCAGAAGCAGCAGCAGTCTTAGAAGCATGTGAACACAGGAGGACCAAGCAAGGAACTGAAGCCACAGACCTCCTATATATATGAGCTAGGCATCCAGCTCCTCCCAGTGGGAAGGAGGAGCCGCAGGGTGGAAGGCTACAAGAAACCCAGAAACCAAGATGGCCGCCAGCACATGTCAAACGAAGGAGAACAGCAAGAAGGTAAGACCATGACAGTACCTCCCCCTCAAGGGCCCCTCCTCCGCGGAGTAAAGAACGGTTTCTGAGGGAAGCGTGCGTGGAAGGCTCGGAGCAAGGCAGGAGCATGGACATCTGCGGAGGGAACCCAGGAACGCTCCTCTGGACCATAACCACGCCAATGAACCAAAAACTGCACCCGACCGCGGACCAGGCGTGAGTCCAGGATATTGCTCACCTCATACTCCTCACGATTGCCCACTTGGACCGGACGGGGCCGAGGAACCGAGGAAGTGAAACGATTACACACCAGTGGCTTCAACAGGGAGACATGAAACACGTTGGAGATCCACATGCCAGGAGGAAGCGCAAGGGCATAGGCTACCGGGTTTACCCTGCGAAGCACTCGGAAGGGACCAACAAAGCGAGGCGCCAGCTTGGGAGTGGGCACTCGAAGGTTGAGGTTGCGGGTGGACAACCATACACGGTCTCCGGCCTGGTAGGAAGGAGCAGGCGCTCGTCTGCGATCAGCCTGGAGTCTCTGGCGCTGCGCAGAAACCTCAAGGGACTTCTGGATCTGTACCCAAGAAGCACGTAGGACGGAAAGGTGATCCTCCACAGCCGGAATATCCTGGGGAGAGAATACCTCCGGTAACACGGCAGGTTGGAACCCATAATTGGCCATGAAGGGAGACGTCCCAGAGGAAGAGTTCACCGCCATGTTCCTGGCAAACTCAGCCCAAGGCAGGAGGTCAACCCAATTGTCTTGGTGATCGGAGACATAGCAACGAAGGAATTGTTCCAAGGCCTGATTGGATCGTTCTGCGGCCCCATTGGACTGAGGATGGTAGGCCGAGGAGAAGGAGAGATGAATCCCCAACTGGGAGCAAAAGGCGCACCAGAACCTGGACACAAACTGACTCCCCCGATCCGACACAATCTCCTTGGGCAAACCGTGCAACCGGAAGACCTCCCTGGCAAAAATCGTGGCCAACTCCTGTGCAGAGGGTAACTTCTTGAGAGGAACACAGTGGCACATTTTGGAAAATCGATCCACAATCATGAGAATGACTGTATGGCCTCGGGATGCAGGGAGGTCCACAATGAAATCCATCCCCAGGTGTGACCATGGGCGCTCCCCGGTGGCTATGGGTTGCAGAAGGCCCAACGGAAGGTGCCGAGGGGACTTACTCTGGGCACAAACGGAGCATGCCGCTACATATGCGGCGATGTCGGAACTTAGGGAAGGCCACCAGAACAGACGTGAAACAGCCCAGGACAGCTGATTCTTTCCAGGATGCCCCGCGGTCTTGGAGTTATGGTAGGTTCGCAACAACCGAGTGCGCAACTCCTCAGGCACAAAACATCTGCCGTTGGGTCTCTCAGAGGGAGCACCAGATTGAGCCGCCAAAATCTGCTCACCCAGGGGAGAGGTCAGGCTGGTGCGAATGGCGGCCAGGATCTGATTCGGAGGTATGACCGAAGTCGGAATCGACTCCTCCCTGGACAGGTCGGAGTACTGCCGTGATAAGGCATCCGCCCTGATGTTCTTGGAACCGGGTAGGTAGGAGACCACGTAATTAAAGCGTGACAAGAACAGAGCCCATCTGGCCTGACGTGGTGTCAATCTCTTGGCCTCAGAAAGGTAGGTCAGATTCTTGTGGTCCGTCAGAATGAGGACCGGAACCACCGAACCCTCGAGCAAGTGCCTCCATTCTTTAAGGGCCTGCACGATGGCCAATAACTCCCTGTCACCAATCTGATAGTTGCACTCCGCGGAAGACAGTTTCCGGGAGTAAAACCCACAAGGAAGCAGAGGACCCTCTGGTGTTCTACGCTGAGACAGAAGGGCGCCTACTCCCGTCTCAGACGCGTCCACCTCGAGGACAAAGGGCAACCCAGGGTTGGGATGCGACAGAATCGGAGCCGACACAAAGGCGGACTTTAGAGCCTCAAAAGCTCGGATGGCCTCGAGCGGCCAGACCTGGGAATTACTGCCCTTCCTGGTCAGATCCGTGAGAGGCTTGGCTAGCATGGAAAAGTCCCTGATGAACTTCCGATAATAATTGGCGAAGCCCAAAAAGCGCTGCAGGGAGCGAAGACCACTGGGCTGGGGCCACTGTAAGACAGCCGAAACCTTCTCAGGATCCATGGAGAACCCCTCAGCGGAAATGATGTAACCTAAGAAGGTTACCTGGGATCGGTGAAATTCGCATTTCTCAAGCTTACCGAACAGCTTGTTCTCTCGTAACCGTTGCAACACTCGTCTGACATCCAGAATGTGGGTCTCCATGGATTCAGAATATACCAAGATGTCATCCAAATAGACCACCACACACTGCTGCAACAGGTCACGGAAAACATCGTTAATGAATTCCTGAAAGACTGCGGGCGCATTGCACAACCCAAAGGGCATAACCAAGGATTCATAATGACCGGTCCTGGTGTTAAACGCGGTCTTCCACTCATCGCCCGCCTTGATCCTTACGAGGTTATATGCCGCCCTCAGGTCGAGTTTGGTAAAGACCGTGGCCCCTTTAAGGCGATCGAACAGCTCGGAAATCAAGGGTATCGGGTAAGCGTTCTTGATCGTGATGCGATTGAGACCCCTGTAATCGATGCAAGGCCTCAACTCACCGCCCTTCTTTTTCACAAAGAAAAATCCAGCCCCTGCCGGGGACGAGGATTTGTGAATGTGTCCGCGTGAAAGCGCCTCCTTCACGTACTCCTCCATGGCCTCATTCTCCGCTACCGACAGTGGATAGACCTTGCCACGAGGAGGAACGGCACCAGGTTGTAACTCGATGGCACAATCGTATGGGCGGTGCGGAGGTAGGGCAACCGCGCGCACCTTATCGAATACATCCCGGTACTCCTCGTATTCAGGAGGCAACAGAGAGTCCGAGGAAGTACACAGCAACTTGACAGGCCCATGGATGCAACTAGCCCCACACTGCGGTGACCACGAGAGGATCTCGGCCGATCTCCAATCGAAAGTCGGATTATGCTTCTGGAGCCAGGGGTACCCCAAGACCACCGAGTAGTGTGGAGACGAAATAACCTGGAAGCAGACCGACTCTCTGTGAACGGCACCAATGGCTATCCCCACTGGAAGGGTCTCATGAGTCATGTGTGGCGGCAGAAGGGGTCTGCCGTCTATCGCCTCAAGAGCCAGTGGAGAACCTCGGGCCTGCAGAGGAATGGAATTGGCGGCAGCGAACACACTATCAATGAACAAACCACCAGCACCAGAGTCCACCAACGCCTGGGTCGTCACTGAGCCCCCGACCCAGGAGAGGACAACAGTGATCAGTGGTTTGTCAACACGGGAAACCGGGGACGAGGAGACTCCACCCAAGATCTGCCCCCGACAGGATCTCAGGTGCGAGCGTTTCCCGGACGGTTCGGACATGCCAACCGAAAATGCCCACCGAGACCACAGTACATGCATCGACCCTCGCGTCTTCGGAGTACCCTCTCCCCCTCGGACAGGCGAGCAAAGCCCAGCTGCATGGGTTCACCCCCAGCCAAGTCATCCCCAGGAGGCGTGGGAGGAGAGGGAGGCACGGGTGGGACAGCAAAGGTAGGCGCCAATCTGTTAGGAGGTCTCCGCAAACTCTCCTTAAAGGAAGGTCTCTCCCTGAGTCTGGTGTCAATCAAAATCAAGAAAGAAATAAGAGACTCGAGCTCCACTGGTAGGTCCTTAGCTGCAACCTCATCCTTCAAGGCATCCGAGAGACCATGAGAGAAAGCAGCGACCAGAGCCTCATTATTCCAGCCCACCTCTGCTGACAGGGTACGAAACTCAATGGCGTATTCAGCTACGGATCCTGAACCCTGTCTGATGGACATAAGGAGCTTCGCAGCAGAGGCAGCACGAGCCGGCACATTGAATACCCTCCGAAGAGAAGCAACAAAACCGGAAAACTCGGCAACCACCGGATTGTTGTTCTCCCATAAAGGACTGGCCCAGGCCAAGGCCTTGTCCGAGAGCAGCGAAATTAAGAAGCCCACCTTTGATCTCTCAGTAGGAAAGGCATGTGGCAGCAACTCGAAATAAATGCCCACCTGGTTAAGGAAACCTCGGCACTGAGTTGGCTCTCCCCCAAAGCGCTGTGGAAGGGGGGCAGAACCGGTCATACCCCGAAACACCGCAGGCGCAACAACAGGTGTCGGGGTAGACTCTGGCGCAACAACCGGAGCGGCAGTAGGAGCGGGCCCAGGAGCGACAACCGACTCATCGGCAACGGGAGAGAAATGAGCCGTGCGTTCAAGCAGGGTTTGCAACGCCACGGCGAACCGGCCCAACAGGTGATCCTGCTGATCAAGTCTGGCAACCAGCGTGGGTAGCGAGGATGGCCCTGTACCGTCAGAATTCATGGCTTGGTCCTAATGTCACGGAACCATGAACCAGACGTACAACAACAGATAAGTGAAAATAAGAAGGCTTTATTGAAAATCAAGCTGTAAAGCAAAAGTCCAAACGGAAGGCGAAACCGAGGCAGAGTCCTTGCGAAGCCAGAGGTCAGGAACCAGCAGGGTAGTCAGACGAAGCCAGGATCAGGAACCAGCAGGGTAGTCAGACGAAGCCAGGATCAGGAACCAGCAGGGTAGTCAGACGAAGCCAGGATCAGGGACCAGAAGCAGCAGCAGTCTTAGAAGCATGTGAACACAGGAGGACCAAGCAAGGAACTGAAGCCACAGACCTCCTATATATATGAGCTAGGCATCCAGCTCCTCCCAGTGGGAAGGAGGAGCCGCAGGGTGGGAGGCTACAAGAAACCCAGAAACCAAGATGGCCGCCAGCACATGTCAAACGAAGGAGAACAGCAAGAAGGTAAGACCATGACAATACCTTTCAGCATTGATGGTGCCTTTCCAGATGTGTAAGCTGCCCATGCCACACACACTCACGCAACCCCATACCATCAGAGATGCAGTCTTCTGAACTGAGCGCTGATAACAACTTGGGTTGTCCTTGTCCTCTTTAGCCTGGATGACATGGCGTCCCAGTTTTCCAAAAATAACTTCAAATTTTGATTCGTCTGACCACAGAACAGTTTTCCACTTTGCCACATTCCATTTTAAATGAACCTTGGCACAGAGAAAACGCCTGCACTTCTGGATCATGTTTAGATATGGCTTCTATTTTGGCCTATAGAGTTTTAGCTGGTAACGGCGAATGGCACGGTGGATTGTGTTCACCGACAATGTTTTCTAGAAGTATTCCTGAGCCCATGTTGTGATTTCCATTACAGTAGCATTTCTGTATGTGATGCAGTGCCGTCTAGGGGACTGAAGATCACAGGCATCCAGTATGTTTTTTTGACCTTGACCCTTTCGCACAGAGATTGTTCCAGATTCTCTGAATCTTTGGATGATATTATGCATTGTAGATGATGATAACTTCAAACTCTTTGCAATTGTTCTCTGAGAAACTCCTTTCTGATATTGCTCCACTATTTTTCGCCACAGCATTGGGGGAATTGGTGTTCCTCTGCTCATCTTGACTTCTGAGAGACACTGCCACTCTGAGAGGCTCTTTTTATACCAAATCATGTTGCCAATTGACCTAATAAGTTGAAAGTTGGTCCTCCAGCTGTTCCTTATAAGTACATTTAACTTTTCCGGCCTCTTATTGCTACCTGTCCCAACGTTTTTGGAATGTGTAACTCTCATGAAATCCAAAATGAGCCAATATTTGGCATGACATTTCAAAATGTCTCACTTTCAACATTTGATATGTTATCTATATCATATTGTGAATAAAATATACGTTTATGAGATTTGTAAATTAGTCCCTTCTTTTTTTACTCACAATTTGTACAGTGTCACAACTTTTTTGGAATTGGGTTTGTAAAAGCCACTGCTTACCCTAGGGCCACCACACATAGCCCTGCAGTCTGGACTTTGTTACACATCTGCTGCAGACAGCAGCATTGTTTCTTGCATCCAATGCATGCAGCATATCAGTGTAGCAATACCCCTTAATTTGAGTATTCTGGGTATCCTGTTCACTATTAAGCCAAGAGCAAATTACTATCCTTGCTTACACCACTGAAATAGCTTGGCCAGGTGACTCCCTGACTATCACACAAAGGATAATCATGTACACACTTGTGAGATAAATGTTTAACTTGTATCAATGTCACTGCAGTGGCAAAACAGGTAAAAGAAAACAATTGGCTTGGTCTTCCAAATGGCAAAACACCAACGCAAAAGGCAATATAACACAATACAGCACCACTTTCCGCCATTTCCCAAGTGAGCAAATTAAATGAGAAGAAGAACAAGACGCAGGGCTAGCTCACTTGCGGGCTCTCAGAGATAAGAGTCAGGGTTTAACTCTTATTTAGGCAAGTAACATTTCAGAAGATACCCAAAACATGTGAAGAACTCTTCTGCTGGCTAGTTAGGGCCCATACATTAGTGCACGATATGTTTGTCTTGTCTCATCTTCTTTGTTTTATGTCACTGCACATTATTTTGAGTTATACCTTATATACCCGCATGTCTATGTATTGGTACATCTTTTTATTACATGATCAATAAATACAAGGAATCATTCATTTGTCTCTCTGCCTATAAAAGTGATCTAGCCATATAACCCCCTTTTTTCCCACTCTCTTGTGGGACATTTTTTGCTCAATTAGGTTGAACATACCTTTTTTTTTTTTTTTTTTTTTTTACAATATTACAATATTAGTGGCTGTCAGAATACAGAAAGTTCTGCTAAACAGTGAATGCAGTAGATTGGCTGCAGTTACTGTTCAACTGATAATTATCCACCCATCACCTTACATTTTTGGATCAAAGAATATTGGGCAGCAGGGTTCCAACAGGGCCACCCGCTTTTCCAGTTTTTATCCAGGTAATCAGAAAATAGCTGAAATGCAAACCTTGTATTGCCAGCTTTACTCAAGAAATATAATGCCTTGGTCATTGTAACCAGGATGACCAAGTGTACCTATAATGGTCTATTTTGTCAAAGAGAGATGGCTATAGCTTCAACCATGCGTGATACCATGTCTAATGTTTTCATTCTAGTATTCTCATAGGGTGTATTGGATTTCCAATGAATAGCAATAAACATTTTGTTGACATTGATTGAGTGCAGGCCTTAAATGTTTCTTCTAAACATTGATTGAGTCCAGTAATCAGAGAGTAGCTAGTGGGGAGAGTCTAGCAAGTATGAGGTGCCTGTAATTGTGGAGATTCACTGATGAATCTGTGCTCAAAATAATTGAATAAGCAGTCAAGTCTAGTAAATGTATTTGAGAAAGGTTAGGTCTAAATTGCGGCTCCAACAAGTGTTGGGTTCCTCAGGGTATATTTTATGTGGTACTTTGGGTAATGTCATCTGGAGAGGAGCTTTTAATGTATGCTGACGTTTGATTTTGCGATAAAGGAACATTTGATTTCTGAAATACAAATTTATTCCTATTGCTTGTCATTTAATTGACAGTTTAGGTTTCTTTCCCTTTATGTCCAAAAATGTATAGTAAGGCCCTTCCTTTCCAATCAAAGTTATTCAAGAGAGCATTAAATGTGGAGATTGTTTGATATATACAATATCTCACAAAAGTGAGTACACCCCTCACATTTTTGTAAATATTTTATTATATCTTTTCATGTGACAACACTGAAGAAATTACACTTTGCTACAAGGTAGTGAGTGTACAGCTTGTAAAATGGTGTAAATTTGCTTTCCTCTCAAAATACCCCAGCGGTTTAGTGTCTAAACCACTGGCAACAAAAGTGAGCACACCCCTAAGTAAAAATATACAAATTGGTCCCAGTTACCCATTATCTCCCTGGTGTCATGTGACTCTTTAGTGTTACAAGGTCTCAGGTGTAAATGGGGAGCAGATGTGTTAAATTTGGTGTCATCCCTCTCATTCTGGTCATTGGAAGTTCAACATGGCACCTCATGGCAAAGAACTCTCTGAGGATCAGAAAAAAATAATTGTTGCTCTACATAAAATGGCCTAGGCTATAAGAAGATTGCCAAGACCCTGAAACTGAGTTCCACTCAGAACAGGCCTCTCCATGGGCGAACAAAGAAGTTGAGTGCACGTGCTCAGCGTCATGTCTAGAGGTTGTCTTTGGGAAACAGATGTATGAGTGCTGCCAGCATTGCTGCAGAGGTTGAAGGGGTGGGGGGTCAGCCTGTCAGTGTTTAGACCATATGCCGCACACTGCATCAAATTGGTCTGCATGTCTGAAAGCCACTTCTAAAGATGAAGAAAAGCAGACTAAGGACATTAATTACTGGAACCATGTTCTGTGGTCTGATGAGAACAAGATAAATATATTTGGTTCAGATGGTGTCAAGCATGTGTGGTGACAACCAGGTGAGGAATACAAAGAAAAGTGTGTCTAGCCTACAGTCAAGAATAGGAGTGGGAGTGTCATGGTCTGGGGCTGCATGAGTCCTGCTGGCACTGCGGAGCTAAAGTTCATTGAGGGAACCATGAATTCCAACATGTACTGTGACATACTGAAGCAGAGCATGATCCCCCCCCCCTTCAGAGACTGGGTTGCAGGGCAGTATTCCAACATAATAATGACCCCAAACACACCTCCAAGACAACCACTGCCCTCTAAAGAAGCTGAGGGTAAAGAAGATGGACTGGCCAAGCATGTCTCCAGACCTAAACCCTACTGAGCATTTGTGGGGCATCCTCAAACGGAAGGTGGAGGAGCGCAAGGTATCTAACATCCACCAGCTCCATGATGTCATCATGGAGGAGTGGAAGAGGACTCCAGTGGCAACCTGTGAAGCTCTGGTGAACTCCATGCCCAAGAGGGTTAAGGCAGTGCTGGAAAATAATGGTGGCCACACAAAATATTGATACTTCGGGCCCAATTTGGATATGTTCACTTAGGGGTGTAGTCACTTTTGTTGCCAGCAGTTTAGGCATTAATGGCTGTGTGTTGAGTTATTTTGAGGGGAAAACAAATTTACTATGTTATACAAGCTATACACTCATTACTTTACATTGTAGCAAAGTGTCATTTCTTCAGTGTTGTCACATGAAAAGATATAAAAAAATATTTACTTTACAAAAATGTTAGGGGTGTACTCACTTTTGTGAGATGCTGCATAAGAGTGCACAAGTCTTCAAAGGGGGTAAAGAGGCAAAATTATTTTCTCTTGTTTATATGGTTTATTATATAATTTTGCACTTGTAAATAAGACCAATAGGGAATAGACCCTCTAATCCTTTTTGAGCCCCATAGAGAAAGTAATTTTATCTAGAAAGTCTAATACTGTAGAAATTAAGGGGTGGATGGTACTTGCTAGTGATTGACCGATATCATTTTTTTAATGCCGATACCGATACTGATATTTTGGTCATCAGATATCAGTATCGGACGATATTTTCGGGCACGTAAAAAAAAATATATATATATTTTATATATTTTAATAAATATATTTTCTAAAGGTACTCCTTGTGGAGGGATCTGGGGGTCTAAAAGACCCCAAACCCCTCATCGGCACTGAAAAGCATTCAAAACGCCAAGTTTGGCTGTTTTAAATGCTGACAGTTTTTTAATTTGACGCCGAGTACCCTGAAGTGATGTCATGACATCACTTCTGGATTTTTTACATGGAGACCTGGGTCTTCTCTTCGGCAGCGGTAGAAATAGGGTACCCGGGTCTCCTGGTTGGAAGGGAGACCCTGACGAGCCGCGGAAGGCAGCGGGAGGGGAGGGGGGCATCACCCCGGTACATGCACTTTCCCTAAATATCGGCAAAATCGGTAACCTGAGGAGCCGATTCCGATATATCGGGGAAAGTGCATATCAGCCCCCAATATATTGGTGTTGCCGATAATTGGTCGATCCCTAGTATTTGCTACATTTATTAGTATAAGGGTCCATTCACACTAGCGCGACTTGTCAGGCGACTTGGTCGCCTGACAAGTCTCGGTCGGTCGTTCGCCATTGAATAGTACAGGACCCGTTCTAATAGGAGCGACACAAGTCGCTCCGACTTAGAAAAAGGGTCCTGTACTACTTTGGGGAGACCTGGAGGCGACTTGCATTGACTTCAATTATATGAAGTCCCTGCAAGTCGCGGCGAGGTCGCCCCAGCAAGTCGTGTCGCGCCACTCTGAATGGGCGCTAACTGTGATAAACCTCCATGTTTAAGAAAAATGTTTTTCTTGGCATTATGTGCTAAGAGATGCAGTAATTCTGCTGTGGCTAAATTGAGTCCAGAGGCATGTGAGTCATCTAGGGATTTCTTACACATATGTCCTTCCCAACATACAAATAGCTGTGTGGTAGACAAGGTATTCTCTATAAAGAGAATCAACATATTTTGTAGCAATCAATTTGCTTACATACCGTGTAAATTTACAATATTTCTGACTATTGTCTCTGAAATAACACACTTTCATTTTTTTTTATGAAAAAAGCTTTCTCATCTCCATATCAAACAAAATACAGTATGTGGCTATTGCACAGATAATTGGCATTTCCTAATAAAACCTGCCTCATCATTTCCCCTTAAATTGCAGCCTAATCAAGCTGCATACATATTATGTAGCACCCGAACAAAATATTAGGCTTCTGCCTCAGAAAAAATGCAATCTCACTTTTTAAATGTGTGGTAAAATCAAGTTGCTTGCATGCTCTCAACTGAATGTATACATTTGCTTGCTGTTGTCTTGAAAATAATACACTCTAAGTTTTATTTCTTGATTAAACCTTTTAGTGTACTATAAATGTGGCTATTATCTCTCAAATAATACATTCTAATTTTTATTTCATGATAATACCTTCATTGCCACTCCCTCTTACTCTGTGGCTTAATCAAGGTACTTATATACTGTTCAACCTGTGTACCACATGTGTGGCTTTTGTCTCTAAAATAATATACTTTAATTTGTATTGTATGATAAAACTCAGCTTGTTTCTCCCTCTTGTATTGAGTCCTAATGAATTTGCTTAAATACCAGTCATTTAGTGACTGTACAGTGACAGGTTAAAAAGCAGTCACTATACTTCACAGTTGCTAAAAAATACAATTTTGTGTCCACATAATATCCTATTTGTTCTGTTATAATTCAGAATTATTTTAGATACATGCTCTTTAAAATAGTATGGCCTAACAGTGATTCTTTAAATAGAAACAACCCGTTCACATTCCCTAAATGTGAATTTTGTACACCTTTTTTACTCCTATTGCCATAGAAGGACTGCAATCTTTATTTTATTTTTTTTATTTAAAGATGGAGTCAGCCTGCTCTTTCCCTTTTCAATTGCCTCCTATGGAAAATAATTAGATTTTGTGCAGATGAACTTTGTCATTTTTAAATTATGTGTCCGAAAAAATAACAATACAATTGAATAATTTGGGCTAAAATATGACTTCTTTCTACTTACAAAATGTAATCCTATTTAAAAGGATGATATTTTTTGCATGAATACAATCTTAACCTGTCTCTAAAAATATATCACTGTGTAATTGTATTGTTATGCCTGTATTAGGAATACTTTTTCATTACAGCACATCAGTACCATTTCAATATGCTGTCTGGAAAATAACAGCCTTGTTGCTTATTACTGGCTGAATTATGACTTCTCCCTGCTTCTGAAATTATCTTAGATTTAAAAACTTGTTATTCCATGCATCAGTATACATTTCTTCAATATTAATTTCATATTTCTGCCTGATAAATGCTTACACCCTGCTTCACATATTGCATCCTGTTAAACAGGATGATATTCTCTGTCTTAAATGGGTACAACGTTTATACAGTCTCTGAAAAATTTCAGTCAATGTTTCTTTGTGAAATATGCCAACTTTCGGCATCAAAAACCCCATCACATCCTAAAGAATATTATTCAGCTGAGAATCAATTTGATTTGATTTATACAATGCTTCTGGTAACAGTACAGTGTGATTTAGTATTTCAGCCGAAATATGCCAACTCCCTGCCTCCCAAATTGTCTCTCATGAAAAAGGATATGTTTCTGTTAAGCTAATCCTATACAAATTACATGTGGTGTCTTAAGAAAAATACACTTTCATTTATATATTATGCAAAATAGATTTCACGTACCTAGTAGCAGAGCCTGATATGATGAGGAATGCCTCTCTTACACCTTAAACTTGGGGCCCCTGATAGCTTGAACAGAAGGTATACAATCAGGCAAAAACTACATCGCTCAGAACAGTGGAGACATCAGGTAAATGGAAACATTCATCAGGTGCATAGGCTGCGGTGATCTCTCCAAACATCATAGGATACAATACCAAGCAAAAGACAGCCGGAAACTCTGTTTAAATCTTCCAATTCTTTATTGTCACCCCTCATTGTGTAAAAACAAGGTGGATAATGCATTTTGGCGATGACCCTTGATCACAGCACACACGACATATGAACAAACATTTATATATATACATGCACACATGATAGGAGACTCCACCCCCCACACCAATCAATTAGTAATTAACTTGAGTGCTATGCTAACCAAAAGGTTCAACAGCTGTTACAAAGACTGTAGGAGGGAAGTGGTCTCCAATGTGTGGTAATTAAAACATATAACAGCCATAAAAAATATATAATATATTAAGATACATTAAACTACACAAAACATATGCAGGTCATATAATAATTCACTTAAGAAAAAGATCCACATCATAACAATGATTCATTCCTGAAGGCATCCATGTATGGAGGTTAAATATCCAACATACCTCATGAGATAGGAGCCTACGGTGGATGTCACCCCCTCGAGAGGACAAACCAATCCTTTTCCAGAAGCCATATCTCCATGGTGCACGTATTTAAAGTGTTTAGACACATTAGGCACATTTTTATCATTACTATATGAGGCTCCATTGAAATGTTCACTTATTCTAGTTCTCAGGGGTCTGAAAGTACATCCCACATATTGCTTGTGACAAGAGGTACATTCCACAGCATAGATAACGTTGCTCGTGTCACAATTAATATATTCCGCTATATAAGTACCTGAAATAAATAAATAAAATTCCCTAATAGAGAATTCTTTCCCAGTTGCACGTGAAACAACAGTTCTGTGCTATTTAGAATGCCTATTACAAATATGACATGTATTGGTACCACAAATATATGAACCAAAAGTTTGCAACCAAGTTTTATGTGAATGTTTAGATTCATATAAGCTAGGAGACAGTATAATAACTAAATGTTTGGCACGTCTGCTAGAAAATCTGCACCCTGTTGAAATTAAAGGGGCCAAGTTTTTATTTGTATGTTGGTGTGGTGGATATTTAACCTCCATACAAGGATGCCTTTAGGAATGAATCATCGTTATGATGTGGATCTTTTTCTTAAGTGAATTATTATATGATCTGCATATGTTTCATGTATTTTAATGTATCTTAATATAGTATATATATTGTTATGGCTGTTATCTGTTTTAATTAACACACATTGGAGACCACTTCCCTCCTACAATCTTTGTAACAGCTGTTCAACCTTTTGGTCAGCATAGCACTCAAGTTAATTACTAATTGATTGGTGTGGGGGTGGAGTCTCCTATCATGTGTGCATGTATATATATATAAATGTTTCTTCATATGTTGTGTGTGCTGTGATCAAGGCTCATCGCCGAAATGCATTAGCCACCTTGTTTTTACTCACTGAGGGGTGACAATAAAGAATTGGAAGATTTAAACAGAGTTTCCGGCTATCTTTTGCTTGCGCTTGAACAGAAGGTGCTGGAGTGCAGAGTGGCATGAGTGCCTGTCAGTCTTGCTAGCAGAGCTGGTGTCCACGCCAGGCAGGGTAGTCACCAGAGGTCTTCAATGAAGCAGGCAGGCAGGGTGGCAGCTGGTGAGCAGCAGACCAAAGCAGGCTGGTACTGTCAATAGCAGGCAGATGAGAAGTATACTGGTAGCAGCCAGTAGGTTAACAGGCACAGCCAATGGACAGGTCAGTCCTGGCAACAGCAGGAGGAATAGCAGAGTCAGGCAAGTGGGGTCATACACTAGCAAGACAAATCAGGTACAGGGACACAGGCAAAAGTGAGGTCAATGTACAAGTCAGGTCAGGAGCAAATCAGTAGAACAGTATTGAATGGAGCAGGCAGAAGTGGTGGTAAGGAGGCCTGGTCAGTACGGGCAGAGTTCATTCACTTATTTAATTAATGGAAAGGAAAGTAAATAGTTGTTTATTTCCAGCTGTAATATGCTTGTTTTCCCCCGCAGAAAATGTGGCCTGCCTGAAAAGAAAAAGAAGAAAATACCTATGCCCTGCTACTTTGGTATAGGATAAGAGAGTGAACAAGATGGTGAGTTCAAATGATAAGGTAATAAAGGAAGAAAAGAAAGAAATAAGCAGCCAATTCTGTATTTTCACAAAATACTGGTAGTAATTAGCATAGAGGGGGTGAATCGGCGCTAATTTCTTTATAAATAATAAATTAAAACCAGGCATAAAAATATATGATGATCAACTTCAATCAAATAAATGGTGTGGGAAACTGTTAAAAAAGTGTGGGAAATGTTGCGTGGTGATGGTAAATAGAAACATGAAGATAAAGTGCTGGTGCCTAAAAATACACAGATAATACGTGGCCACAAAATATATGAAATCCTTAAAAATTATAAAAATCAATGCAATAAAGTGCAAAAAATGCTAAATATTCTTGTTAATAAAATAGACAAATAAAGTGAAACTTTTTTCTTAAAAATGTCCCAGTGCAACAAAATATATAACGTGGCTTGAAGGTGATATCTCAAAATATAAAATTGGTGACTTTTCTCTGTGAGATCCAAAATGGTGTCATGCAGAGTGAGCAAGGTATCCAAAAATCAGGTGCAATGGCCGCTCACCTCACATTACACCAATGAAGGCTGTATTATAGTAGTGGTTCTCAGTTCCAGGTAATGGATTCCTCCTTTTCTCCTTTGGAATTTGAATTGGGGATTGCACCTCAATGGCCACTCTTTGATAGTATGGACTCAATGTAGATCCCAGTTGGCTGCCGTAGTCTCCTCAAGCCTGCTGCAGGATGAGTGCAGCCAACTTGAAGACAGTCTCACTGGCCACTTCTATCTGCCCCTTGAACACGCAGGCCTTGGCATTCAGAAAGAACAATTCAACGGTTGTCACCTCCTTCAGAAATGTTATACTTTCAATGTAAAACTTGGAATGATCCGATTCCTGGGGGCTCACTGGCTCATTCAGCAGCTTTTCAGTCAGAAAAGAAGCTTCCAGTGAAGGCTCGGGCAATATGTTTATGAATATAATTGTGCAATGTTTACAATTGTTTACATTTTCAAATGCAATATTCATACAGGACAGTATTTATTTTATTCCATTGCAATGTGCTTGTTCTCTCCCTCAGAAAATATGGCCTACCCAAAAAATAATTCAAAGGTGCTGTGCAAATTGGTTCATGTTTTTTATTTTCAGTTCAACACAAAAAGACATTTTATTTTTTATTTCTCATTTCAATAAACCCACTCTGACTCTGACAATACAGGCTAAATATTTGTGGTGCAATCTGTAACCTTTTTCCATCTTGAAAGTAATTCAAACAACAACTTCAGTAATTGAAACAAGATACTGGTGCATCCCCTCTCCCTCAGAAATGGTGGTTTATCTAATAAAGGCTTTGTGCATTTTGTTATCTTTAAAATTTTCTTTGAAACAGACATGCTTTTTTTCATTCCAAATTCACTATTCCCAATCAATCACCATGAAATTGCAGCCTTTCCGGATGGATTAACAGCTGTGGTGCTAAATTGCAAACTTTTTTCCTCCTCTATGCCAGATTATGAATCAAGAAACAATTTTTTTTTGTTTTCGGATGCAATATGCCCACTCAGTAGTTTAGAAAGTCAGTCTGTCTATACAATTTTAAAACACGTTAGGCTAATTTGTAATATTTTTCCATCTTCAGTACTAATTTCTTCAAAACTAATACATTTTTTTTACTCCAGATGCAATGGGCTTGATTTCTCCTTCATAAGTTGTGGCCTGTACAAGAAGGGCTTAAAATGTGTGCTGCAAGTCTGTGCATTTTTTCATATGAACAAATTAACACTAATTTCCTAATTCTACATGCAATATGTCTGCTCAATCCCTAAGAATTTGTGTGCCACATGTTTGGTTGTTGTCTCTGAAACATGTCACTGTAACCTTTTTATGCAGTCCTAGTGTCTCTTCGCTAGAGTGTGGGTTTGTGGTTTTGAGGTGTTTTGGTGCACATTTTGTCCATAATTGGAAAAAGAAGCACATAGCCTTCAAAAGACTGCTGGGGATGCCTTGTAAGTAGAAGGCTACTGTTACGTGCCTTGCTAATTTAAATCCAGAAACCACAATTTAATAGGACTTTCCAGGTACCCACACATTTGCCACTGTGTAAACTAAAACACAATTTTATTAAAACATAAGCCTTTAAGGCAAACTTTTAAAAGAGCATGGCTGATTACATAGTCCATTTTGTATTTTGTCACACATGATATGTTCAATCATTTCTGTATTGTCAATTCATCGATTTTCTTAGTAGTTCGCTATACTCCACCAAGCAGATGGGAACTTTTTTCAGCTATAAGTCATCGGGCAAGTGGAGACTCCTAAAGTGCTTTAAGAAACAAACTCTATATCTTCAGGAGACCAAATTAAAAATGTATTAATTACAATTATACAAGCAAAATGTTTTGAACCATACATAAAATTCTTTCTAGTTTTACAGATACAGCAAATACTTACATATATCTATGCATTAGCATTTACAAAGCAGCCATCTGTTATTAAAAACTCATACTGTACAACAATGCCAGAAGTTTCACCTGGGAATGGTAAGAAGGATAGAGGATGGGGAACAACAGATTGACTAGACTATTTGGGAGTCAATCCCTCATTTTAATATGCAATGTTTTATGTTTACGGAATAAAATGTTACTTTATCGTAAATATATGTGTTATATCTGTCTCATGATCCACCAGGTGTGATTCAATACAATATGCGGTAGAGGGTATTCAATGGCAGAAGCTGAGAGACCATATGTAAAAAAGGAATGCAAGGACATAGTGTGAGACCGTACACACAATTGCAAAAATAAAACAAAATATATTGCAATCATTGGATAAACCTCAGCTAGCTTATTGTCTGCAGAGAGATCCGCCAGGTGTAATTCGCTTGTTGCATTGAACATATGTATGGAGATGTTCAAGGAAGAAAACCAGGAACCAAAAATATGGGCAAGAACATAGTGTGATACTGTACAACTAAAATGGTTTATTTAAAATAAAACAGTGCAATCACGTATACAATGCCAGTTAGTGCATGTATTTCCATGTAGCAGATGTAAAGGAGCAAAAGATACAGCGTCCTCACATTCGATCGTAGGCCGGCTCTGGGGGCATGGTTACCTCACGTCTGACTCTGCCCAACTAGTTTCATCATACGCTTGACATCATCAGGGGCGTTGTACATGTAGAAATATGTATAAACTAACTAAATTTTATTTGAAAAAAAAAGGAGGGGGGGGGGTTGTAAATACACATATTAGAAACAATACCAAATAAAATTTAGGTTGTTTATACATATTTCTACATGTATTGGTTACACTTCAGCCCCTAACATCTGGCTTTCCATAACAATGAATAGATAGGAGGATTGGATTGGTTCAGCACAAGTAAAATTATTGTGCTGGTGTGGGATGTGGTAGGTCTCTAAGGAAGGGCATGACTGTCATGCTAGAAGTTGGTTAGTACAATGTATCACTTAGACACACTTGGGTCCTGAGGTGTGCATGTATGATAGTGCAAAATGTTGAGGGAGAGAGACTATATTTCCTTCTTCCCTTCCACCCTTCCACCTAAGGGAGTAGAGGGGAGAAGGAGGTGAGGCTTGAGATAAATTCTAGGGGTCAGGCAAGCTGGATTTGTAAAAGATAATCACATATGGTATAAGCAACAGGCAGAGACTAGTCGGTGTACAGGCAGAGGTTGGCAGAAGGATATAACTGAGTCTAGGCAAGGCGGGGTCAGGACTGGAGATAAGCAAACATGGTCAGACAAGCCAGGTCAATACAGGAATCAAATACAGGCACAGGAACAGAACTAAGGTAAAGCATCAGATCAGACAGCACTGCACAAGTGCAGCTGCTGCTCTTATATATGCCATTTATGCGCCAATACTAAAATGGCTAACGCTCGTGCATGTGCATAGGCGTTTGCATTTGGCGAATCTTTGCACGTATGCGTGCCTTCCTGCTCATGCGCATCTGCCTAATACTGGAATGTCCCTGACAGTGTTTCTTTGATGTCCAAAGTCACAGCTCGCAGATCATCTAGTCTTGGAGCCACAATAGCAGGAGGGGTAACTGAGTCAGAGGCTGAGTGAGATGAGCACGGCGGGCTGCTGCTCTCTGATCGGGTTGAGCTGCCGGGAGCTTGTGTTGTGGCCGCCATGTTTCGGGGTTGAGTTCTGAATATCTCCGGTATACTGTATTGCGGCTCAACTGTGTCCTTAAGGCATGGGGTGAGTGGGATCTTGATGAAAAAGAGCTCCAGTTGGATATGTTCATTGTATTAAGGTTTGTCTTCCTCAGAAGAGGATAGAATGGACCCATGTGTGTAGGGGCAGATGGCTTAAGCGCCCATCTTCGTTCAGGTCCAGACCACGCCCCAAAATAGATTATATATTTAAACGATTTTCCCCCTAGAAGAGGTATAATTGGTATTCGACATTGTTTTAATTGTTGTTCCCCTTTATAGTTTACCTGTTTACCCTTTTCCCATTTTCCCAGGTAAAATGTTTCTTAGAGTATAGCAAGAGTGTATAGCGAAAAGGCTATTCATACATTCACAGTCCATAATACTCCAGGGGGATTTTTAGGGAGACCTCCAGAGAACATGGGGGAGATTTACTAAAACTGGTACACACAGAATCTTCTGCAGCTGTGCATAGTAACCAATCAGCTTCTAAATTCAGCTTGTTCAATTAAGTTTTGACAATAAAACTGGTTGGTTACTATGCACAGCTGACCCAGAATCAGTGTGCAAAGGTTTTAGAAAATATCCCTTATTATGTTGGCTGAAAACAGGTCACACAAGTGTAGAATGAACTGTACTCCTGTGATCCACAGGAGAAGTACAGCCAAACGAGTTTTGGCTGCACTTCCCTTTTAACATAATTTTATTTTCCTGGTGCCAATCTATGCCAACATACATGTGGTTGTATGCTGCCATGTTGGAGCCAGGAAAGATGTTTACCAACTTAGCATGCTGAGCTTACAGTGAAATTCTCCTCATTCCTTCTTCTGTTAATGGTTTGTCTATCTGGTTTGGAAAGGTTAGTCAAACTAATTGATCATGATTTCTCTTCACTTCTTTTAGTAGCTCAAGGTGCTTTGATCATTGTCTAATAAAGATACAGCAGACTTTTGGAGGGTCAGTTTTTGGGGATAATAATTACATAGAGTCAGAAGGGAAGTTGGTAAAGTGATCATAACAAAGGTCAGGGATAATCTTCTGAACATGCTTAACCACTTAAGCCCCGCAAGATCTTACCCCCTTCCTGACCAGGGCCTATTTTGCGATTCGGCACTGCGTGACTTTAACGGACAATTGAGCGGTCGTGCGACGCTGTACCTAAACGAATTTGACATCCTTTTTTTTCCCACAAACAGAGCTTTCTTTTGGTGGTATTTGATCACCTGTGCGTTTTTTTGATCATGCGCTATAAATAAAAAAAGAGTGTCAATTTTGCAAAAATAACAATATTTTTCACATTTTTTTATATGAAATTCCCCAAAAAAAAAGTAAAAATCAAAATTTTTTAACATTTTAGGCCAATTTGTTTTATGCTACCTATGTTTGGTAAAAAAAATCGCAAAAAGCGTATTTTGATTGGCAAAAGTTATTGCGTTTACTAACTAAGGGAAAGATTTTTGTCATTTTTGTTGTTTTTTTTTTTTTAACGAGTAATGGCGGCGATCTGCGATTTTTTTTTTGCGGGACTGCGACATTGCGGTGGACAAATCGGACCCTTGACTGACATTTTTGACACTTTTGGGGTTACCAGTGACATTACTACAGTAATCAGTGCTATACATATGCACTGTTGCTGTAAAAATGACACTGGCAGGGAAAGAGTTAACTTTATTTGAGAGGGAGGGGTTAAGTGTGTCCCTAGGGGCGTGATTCTTACTGTGATTGGATGTGGCTACTGGTGTAAGAACAGAGATCAACGGTCCTACATAGTAGAACCATGTGATCTCCATTCTTACACAGGGGAGAATGACAGGCGGCTGTGTTTACATTAGCCGCCTGCCTTTCTCCCGCTCTAACGGACGATCGTGAGTGCCCGGCGGACATCGGGTCCGCCAGGAACACGCGCAGGGGGGGTCCGTGAGCGAGCTGGAGTCGGCGCGTGCTCGCTCCCCAGAGCCTCACAGGCTAGCGACGTAGACCTACGTCGCTTTGCCTGTGATGGGCTGACTGCCGACATAAATCGTCGTTAGGCAGTCGGCAAGTGGTTAAAAAAGCTATATTTCTAAAAAATCACCTTTTTATGCTAAAAACAACAGCCTAAGCACACATATTTAATTTTTTTTTTTTTATTTACCGCTCAAACACAATCCCCAAAAAGAGGCTCCCCAAATAGTGAATGAAAACACTTTTTAATCCATAGCAGCATTGTTTTTATAGTAGACAAAAGTAGCACTGGTAATGGCAGCAGTGGTTCAAAGCTAAGAGAATGAATGTATATGAAAACTCTCCATGTTTACAAGCAGGAGTTAGATTTAGAAAGGGTTGTGATGGGAAAGAAGAGAGCTTTGAAATAGCATTTATTATCTGTGTTGGAGATGGTAATGGTGCCCATGGTATATCTAATGAGTGTGTTTCTGCCAAAATAAGTGCTGCTGATTATTATTATTATTATGACAAATTTGTCACAGAATCAGGTGATGATAATGATTAACATGTGTGTGTAACATGTGAAGACAGACACTACATCATAGCAGTACAAAAATCTTGGATCTAAGAGTACATAAAACAGTGGACAGTAATGTCAAGCCTTTTATTATCCTTTTTTTCTCATCATGCAGTTTCTCATTGATACTCTTCTCCACATTGGCCAGTTATGTTCTATATAAGAAATCTTAATCAGCTTTTGCAATAACAATGTTGAATAGGAAGGCACGGGAGTTGAAAAAAATAATACAGTACACAGCTGCTTCCATCAGCTGTCAAGTAAAAGATCAAAGTGAGTCCTAATGGTGTAGCAACTCCAATTTGTGTATAGGCATATGTCTAATCTCGTGTCATTCCAAATGAAGCTTCTGACAATCCCCGACCAGCCAATAACTTGACTTTGATGGGCAGATCTCTCAGTTATCCATATTATTAGTATTTCTAGACCATGAGATTGTCCTGTAGTCTTCTTCCTCATTTAGGGGGCATTCCAATTTGGAACATGCATGGTGAAATGATTGTTTCTCCATTAAAATATGAACTCTTAGCACTCAGCCACACAGAGGCTAGAAAATAAAATTAGTGCCTTTAAAGTTCAAAATCACTTCTTTACACCTCTACATGACCCAGCTGCAGGGCCGCTGCTAAGGCAGTACAGTCAGCCCTCCTGTACTGGGCCCAGGCACCATCATTTCAAAAGGTGGACCCAGGTGCCTGCTGAGCAGGAGGGCGGGCTGTGTGTCCTATTGCAGCCACCGTTCCTATTCTGCCTCCTCCTGCAGCGCTGCCAGCTTCCCTTCCTCTTTCTCCCTCCAGCTGCACTGCACAGGGATTGGTCCTAGCACATGTGCCTTTTCCATCTGCTGTCTGGGCCCTCCACTTGCCCCTCCCCCCCCCCCCCCGCAGCACTTCTGGCTTCCCTTCTCTCCTCTCCTGCCGGTAGCTACTGTGGGGACAAAAGGAAATGTTCCAGGATAAAGAGTGGGGAAAGGGGCCAGTATATGTAATTTACTGCCTCTTCCTTTCCTGAATGAACACAGTGAGCCATGAATACCAATCACTCCTGTGTCCACTATGTTTACTATGCTTCAGTTTGTGAATGAGCAGTAAGCCTCAGACTATTTCCTATTCATTAATCTGTGCTGCTAAGGCTGAAAAAAAAGGGACTGATAAATCTATGTCCTCAGTCACTTTCGGCTGGAAAGGGGGGGGGCCCTGTCATGTAGGATGTATGGGGCGCTGTGATTTCTAACAGCAGCCCTGCCCAGCTGTCTTTAACTTTTCTGAAGTCACGGTGCTTGCAGTTTAGCAAAGTTTGCCCACCTTATTCATAAGCTCTAAGTCTTATTAAAAAAATATACATCTTAGTCCTTTTCAGTATATTTTTGCATTTTTTGATCATTGTAAACTTGTCTCTGTTAAAGAGAGAATTAAAAAAAAAAAAAAAAACGTCAGTTCTATCTTGACCTGTAGATAAGCTCCTAAAATGACATAAGTATTTTAATCACTAAATAGGTATTGTGTCCCGCTATTAAGAATGGGACATGCTTTCTCAGTTGTATCACATTTCATCAGCTTCTTAATAAACATACCCACACCCAGGCAAAGAATGATTATTAGATCCTAACGCACTCCTAAGGCTAAGAAGCAATTCATGAAAATGGCATATTAGATTACTGTCTCGACCAGATGTGTTAATTTCTTCCAGAATGTAATACAGAAAGATAATCCAATCAAGGTCTTTATCTGACATTGTCCAAGGAAGCAAACACCGAGTAATTAGAATTCAACTGAGTTAGCCAGAAGAAGGTCTGAAATGCCAATGCCTGCACAGCAAGAATAGCCACACAACTTAACTAAACTATTAAGTGTTTAATTATATTATCATGGCTGTAAATCTTTGTAGGGATTGTAAAATTAAATAATAATGAAGTCTTTTTCTAACTATATTTAGCCTTTCTGGCACGCAGATACAAATGCAAGAATCATGTGGTATGGCTGCTTCCCCTGCTGAACTACCCATAGTGTAGATGTAATTTACAGATTGCCTATTTATTCTAAATTAGGAATGAAGTTCTGGTTTGCTGCTAAAATGGGGTTTGTGGCTAATCCTGCATGTTTGTGGATCTAATTAATTAATGCAGGAAATTGCCATAGTATCCTTAATGTACTGCCTGTCTTAATTTTAGGTCAGCCATGTTAAGGTGAACATAGGTTTAAAACCTGATTGTGCAATCTCTGTACAATCTCTTTTAGATTTACAACAATAATAAGTGGACACAATAGGAGGACACATCTGAACATTCCAATCAAATTGTATCCAGTTATACATGCCCTTGCACTACATAGTTGATGGCGGACCTAAAGGAAATTGTACAATTGGATTGTATAGTGTATGGCCAGCTTTAGAAGGGCCAATTAGGGGCTTTTGGATAAGCCGGCCCTCTCACTTTAAAAAGGTGGGTTCCCAGAAGCTATATTGACAATGTGCTTAACTCTGATTAGGAAAGCATAGGGAGTGCTGCTGAAAAAAAGCTTCTAAGCACCAGGAGATTTGTTTAAGTAGACGGAAACCCTTATTAAATGTCCTGTATGTAGCAAAATGCTATTTCTCTTGGGGAATATGGGAAAGGTTTTCACCTTTTTTAACCTTCGTTACATCTTAAGGATGTAGCCTCTTTACAACCTGTTTCTGTCCATATGTGCCGAAGTGAGTACAGGGTACATATGTTACAAGGTAAATTACTTAACCAGTTCTCATCTGGCCTATAGCAAGATGCTGGCTGAGCGGGACTTTCGTTGATCCAGGGGGACGTCATATAATGTCCTCCTGGATCTCGACTTGTGCGCAGCATCAAGGTCGCTCTGTAGAGCGATCTGTCACCGGCTGTGTTCATCGGACACAGCTGATGACTGATCAGTGTACCAATCCTCTGCCGGTACCATGTGACCGCTGTGACCAATCACAGCAGATCACATGACAGTTGTAAACAATGCATGGCTTGTTTTCATGCCATCCATTGCATACAATAGTGTTGCTAGCTGTGATTGGTCACAGTGATCACATGGTACAGACAAGGCCAATCCCAGCCCATGTGTAACATGTGATTGGGTGTTGTTTATCACATCTAATCATAACAAAATACACTGAATCAATCAGTTTCATTCAGTAAAAATAGTTGCTTATACCAGTGAAATTCACTGGTATAAACAATCATAATGTGTAAAAAAGAAAAAAAAATCCTGATCACTTCCCCAGAGAAGTACATCGTTACTATGTAATACTGTATTGCTCTGGTCACAGTGTGTAAAAAAAATCATTAAACAAAAAAAAAATGTAATAGAAAAGAAAAACAATAATTGAAAAAAAAAATTCAATTATTCAATTTTATAATAATGTTGTACTGCACTGGTGACAGTAAGTAAATAAATTAATTGTGAATTGTGAATTTTTTTTTTATTTCTTAATTTTCCAAAAAATTGTGACAAAATAAATGACAACTTCAAAAAACTCGTCATGCCTCTCACTAAATACCTTGGACTTTCTACTTTACAAAAATGGTTCATTTGGGGGATATTTGTATTGTCCCGGAGTTTTCAGGTCTCAAGAAATTAGATTGGCCATCAGGACTGATCGATTTTCAGATATATATACCATAGTTGTGGACTGTATAACTTTGTAAGGTAAAATAATAAACACTAACGTGGGTTATTTTTACCAAAAAATGTAGCAGAATAAATTTTAGCCCAAATTTTTAAAGAAAGAATATTTAAATTCACAATTTTATAACAGAAATGAAGAGAAAAACATTCTTTTTTTTTTTTAATTTTCAGGCTTTTTTATTTATTTATTTAGTAAAAAATCCAGTGGTGATTAAACAACCCCAAAAGAAAGCTCTATTTGTGTGAAAAAAAATTATAAAAATTTCATATGGGTACAGTGTTGCATGACTGCGCAATTGTCATTCAAAGTGCGACAGCATTGAAAGCTGAAAATTGGCCTGGGCAGGAAGGGGGTAAAGTGCCTGATATTTGTTGAAGGATGTAAAGGCTTTTCACTGGACTTTTGTTTTTACTTACTTACTTACTATTGAATGCACAAAGTTTTTGATTTAAAGAAAAATACTTGCCTCGGTCTGGCTTGCAACATTTCCGGGAGGTGCAAGTGACATCATTGTGCCTCACCACTACGTCCTGGGATAGCCGAGCACTCAACATGTAGGCAGAGGCCACTCCTTACCATTTTTTTCACCTGGGCTGGTCAGGAGTAGCGGCAATCCTTTCCTCTTTACATTTACTAGCCCTCTGAAGGTATCAAGATAAGCCTGCATCCGCATGCTCTGGGACGCAAGGGATATACTTTTACCTCTACTTTGAATGACACCAAAAGCAATATAACAGGTCATATTTTGGTGCTTGTGTTTATATCTTCATTAACAAACTATGCTTTAGTTCTTTGAATTGCAGTGCTGGGGTAGATTCTCATACATGCCCTGCTTGTGTGCACAAATTGTTATAACCACAAATCTTGTTAAGGACCAACATCTGCCTACTTCAATTAAATGATAATCAATTAATTTGAGTGCATCCAGTTGTGTTTGCTTACAGTCCATCTGCATGTTTTGGGGGAAAAAAGTGTTAAAAACACTGTGTACCCAAAACAACGCACACCCTCATCTAAACTGCACCGCAACCCTAATATACCTAATAATATATTTGGTCTTTTCTTAGTTAAATGTAAAGTATATAAAATAAATTTGTTCATTTTATCAGTAACATCTGCCGTGAACGTTTGGTAGTCATTAATTATTCAGGTCACCCTCTGTCATGCTGGTCTGATTTTTTTTAGTAAAAGTATACTTTTCAGTCACAAAATATGACCACCTCCCCACCCCCACCCCCCACAGTGCTGAAGGATTTCTCTGACATGACATGTGCAGCAGTCATTTTGGTACCTTGAGTGATGGACAGTTGGTTGGGGAAGGATTTGATGAAGGAAGAAAAAGTGGAGGAGGTGGAAGATGCTAGGATTTGGATCTGTACCTGGGACCTCTGTGGTGTCTGGCTGTAACTCCTCTCACTGTGCCACCTGAGATGCTGGACAGCTCCCTACCTGATCCTTTGGACAACCTTGTCTTGTATCTTGCTTCTGGTGATTCTTGAACTCTTTGTTCCTCCCATTAACCTCCCAATTTAAGCCATGTCTCTGCACTTCCTGTTTGCCAGATTATTGTGCTCTCTCCAGTCTATATCTTGCTCTTTGCATATCTGCAGCTATCCTCTTCTTTGCTACCACTTGTTATTGACCTTTGGCTTTTTCATCAACTAAGCTTCTTTCTGATTCAATCCAGCTACTACTTGTTACTGACCTTTGGGCTTCGACTACATTTCCGCTTGTCCCTTTTCTGTTTCATTTGCTATCTGACCCCTGATTGCTCTCTTCCTGTTGAGGCAATCCTGAGGGCTGTGATCCGGCATTAGTTTGCAGTGAAACACATCTCCACTCTCAGGAGCTTTGGTGCAGACTGGCTAGTGCTTATACTCCGTGCCTCAGCTGAGGCTGCGTTATCCACTACGTGGGTCTATTTGTGTAGTAATCCAGCTGGCTACTCATGAATATCTCAACTGCTAAAACCACTGGCCTCTGAGCCTGACTCCAGACTGTGACAAAGGAAGAGGTGAAGGCTGAATAGAAAGGACGAGTAGAGGGAGAATGTGGTGGAGGAAAGGAGGGATGGGAAAAGGAAGGAGGTCACATTAGTAAGACTCGTCACCTACTACCTCTATGCTTCAGCACCCATATCTGCCTGTATATTTTTATTATTTCTTGAACGACCTTAATTTGGGGAAAGGCGGACAGCTTCTGATTGTGGAATTGTTTGCTTTAATTTTTGCTTCTGCTTGCTCTTCTTGTCTCTGGAGAAAGACTCACAGGAAGAGGCCAACAAGGATTGAGGGGGATTGGGATCCGTTTCCCACCAAATTTTGTGGCTTTACATTTGCAGCATGTTTCCCTGATTCCCAACAATAAAAAAAAAAAACAACTTAAAAGGAATATTGCCCTAATAGACTACAGAATATGGTATAGAAAGTAAAGTATCATCTAAAACAATTCTATACTATACTGTATATTCTATAATAAATCAGCTCCTGATTTAAGCCACTCCAGACCAGAAGGATGTTGGAACAGAAAACACAGGAGGTAAATCTTTATAAGAATGTTGATGCCTAGTAGAGGATAGGGTGTTTCCCTACCTTTACTGCTGCCTTAGAGTAATTGGTTGACTTGAAGGACCTATATTTCATCATATATACAAATGCTGAACTAGGAGATTGTCTATGCAAGATTCCAATTTGTGTTGTTGGATTCTTCTGGTTTGGAACCTTCCCCAACACCCCATCTCCAACCGGAGATTATGGGGTAGTAAGATATGCCCTGTGTTTTTATCTGTTTTCATGACCTTGAAGTGAGGGGCCCCAAGTCATGTCCGGCCCGGCTCCGAGTGCGTTCCACGCTGGTTTCGAGATGGACTGGCTGCAATTTTACCATCTGACCCACATCCACTCAGCTTCAGAATGGCGAACCGGTTGTGGCCCATCCTGGAGGATCGATAGTGACTCCAGACACCACCATACCTACATGCCTGTTTATTTTTCAACTATGTGAGTAGCCACTTTGCGGTTTGTTTAATAAACTCTCATTGGATTTATTGCTACACGTAGTCTGGAGCACATTGCTGTTCTTTTTTTGTGTTTTAGAGAGTTGCCACAAGTTTTGCTTTACTATCATATGGACTTCCTGGACTATTTTTATATATTTGATGGACTCCTATAAGGACTTAA
The DNA here is from genome assembly GCF_965119305.1 of Pelophylax lessonae. Classification (NCBI taxonomy): domain Eukaryota; kingdom Metazoa; phylum Chordata; class Amphibia; order Anura; family Ranidae; genus Pelophylax; species Pelophylax lessonae. The sequence continues at coordinate 401,659,842 of NC_138770.1, read as the reverse complement.
ATTTTATACACTTTATTATTGCCTTATGATCCCTGCGTGGTCTAGACCTTGCACTTTTTCCCCTTTTTAGTTGCACTACCACATAAGCATACCCTATTCATAGCTACAACAATGGAAAGGTAGCTGCTCAGGTGTAAGTAATCAAATCCTGAAAGGTCGGGTGCACTTCCAGTCCGCGGTCTGTGCAAGTCCAAGCACAAGAAGAGTATTGACCACACTCCGACATGAAAGGCAAACAGTGGACTTTATTGAATGAAGTAATATCAAAATGTGACAAACATCATGGACATGACAGACGAACAAAGAAAGGAGTTGACACGTTTCACAAATTAGATTTGCTTAATCATAACCAGGATCATTTGGACATAAAATGTATACACAGAGTGAAGAGGGGTACTAGCTTGGTAGATAATTTACTGTGGAATAAGTTTTATAATATATTTTTGATGTGATCATGCAAAATAGTTCAAATAGTACATATGTCTAGATACAAGGTCTTGTTGTTCCTGAAAACAATCCAGTGAACTCCTGTGCATTATGCAGTGTTATCTTAATTACCATGATCAGCCCTGCCTAGTTCACCTATGTGAACCACAAAACACCCCCCCCCCATGGTATGGAGAAAATGAGAGGAAGATGTGTTCTGTAGTCTTGTCCTAAGGTGAAAGCACAACTTCTCCATAGATACAGTACATCAAGTGAGCATTGTCACCCTAGGGCAGGAAGTGTGTTACTGGCAAGATGACTGGGTAAAATATATTGGAAAGAAACTGAAAAAGAAAGTGAATGAACCCAAAACATTTAAGCATTCTTGTTTCTGATTTAGATATACTTTGTTTATCTTTGCTTCAGACAGGATACTGGGTAGAAACAACATTATGACAGGCTTAAAGTGGAATTCCAGCTTATACCTCATTAGCCTTAAAACTGTCCTCTCCCCCTTCCTAATAACCATGCTAACTAACCTTTGTAAGAAATATTTATATACTTATCTATTTTCAGGCCCCTCCAATCTGGTCACATGATCTCCCCTGTGACAGCAAGCGGCAACTGCAAGGGAGAGAAGAGAGTGATCCAACATTGGCTAGTAAATCCTTGAGCAGTAAAGTCACCCATAAGCCATGCTGGCTGATACAGGGAAGCCGGATGACATGACTAGACCAGAGTGGTCTGAAAATAGGTAAGTATGTACATCTACCTTACATCTTTCTTAGGTTAGTTAGCATAGGTGTTAGGCAGGGGTAGATTACAAATTTAAGACTAGTTAGGTGTATTCTGGAATTCCACTTCAACTATCAATTATTCTTGGTTGAACATCCGCTTGTTTAAGGGCAACCTGCAGATTCTAACACTTGGAAACTAGAAAATCAAATGAAAATAGAGATGTTATTGCAATAATCTATCATTTATATAACACCTGAAACACCTCCAGTATATCTTGCATGTTAGTTCTGAGAGCTGGGAGGAATCAGGCTGAGTTTTTTTTTTAAAGGAACCTGCAAATATTTTTCCTGTGATATTGTAAAATTACTTATTGTATACAAAATAGCATGGGGGAGCTCATTGCCATAATGGGGATGGTATTGACACAGCCCCAAATGATCAACAATGGCTCAAAATTTATATGGTCCTGAAATATTTAGACAGCTTAAAGGTGAGTAAAGCACCTGGTCCAGATGGTATCCATCCACAAGTCCTAAAAGAATTGAGCTCTGTCATTTCAAAGCCATTGTTTCTAATGTTAAGGACTGGCATAGTTCCACTGGATTGGCATAAGGCCAATGTGGTGCCTATATTTAAAAAGGGATCAAAGTCTTTACCAAGTAACTATAGACCTGTTAGTTTAACTTCTATACTTGGGAAGATTCTGAAAAGTTTGATAAAAGACCACAAAGAAGAGTTCTTGCTGGAAAAACAAAATTTAAGCAACAGATAACATGGATTTATGAAAGACAGATGTTACCAGACACATGTTTCTTTTTAGGAAGAGGTAAGTAAAACCTTAGACAAAAGAGTGGCTGTGGACATAGTATACTTGAATTTTGCAAAAGCGCTTGACACAGTTCCCCACACATGGCTAATGTGTAAGGTAAAGTCTACAGGCCTGGAAAAAAGAAAACTGACTAAAAGACCTTAATCAGAGAGTAGTGGTTAATGATTCTTTTTCTGAATGCTCTAAGGTTATCAGTGGTGTACCCCAAGGTTTAGCATTGGGACCATTACTTTTTAATATGTTTATAAATGATATAGGGTCTGGGATTAAAAATACCATTTCAGTCTTTGCAGATGACACCAAGCTATGCAATGTAATGACATCCTTACAAGATGTCTCCAACTTACAAGCCAATCTCAATGCATTGCTTAATTGGGCAACTATGTGGCAAATGAGGTTTAATGTTGATAAATGTAAAGGTATGCACTTGGGGCCTAATACTATCCATGCATCATACATACTAGAGGGAGAACAACTGGGGGAGTCAATGGTGGAAAGATCTGGGTGTTCTGGCAGATCACAAGCTTAATAATAGCACGCAATGCCAAGCTGCAGTTTCCAAAGCGAGCAAAATTCTTTATTTTATTAAGAGAGGTATGGACTCCAGAGAGAGAGACATAATTTTGCCCCTGTAAAAATCATTAGTAAGACCTCATCTGGAATATGCAGTTAAGTTTTGGACACCAGTTCACAAAAAGGATATTGGGAAACTGGAGAAAGTGCAGAGAAGGGCAACCAAACTGAGGCATGGAGGAGTTTAGCTATGAGAAAAGATTAGAGGAAATTAAGGGGGGATATAATCAACATACAGTATATAAATACATACTGTAAGTGGTCCATATAGTAAACCTGGTGTTGAGGTATTTACTTTAAGGTCATCCCAGAGGACAAGGGGGCACTCTTTACGTCTGGAGAAAAGGAGATTTAATCTCCAAATACGGAAAGGCTACTGCATAGTAAAAGCTGTAAAAATGTGGAATAGACTCCCTCAAGAGTTGATTATGTTCAGCTCAGTAGATTGCTTTAAAAAAGGCCTAGATTATTTTCTAAATGTACTTAACATAACTGGATACTAACAGTTATAGATAAAGTCGATCCAGGGATCATCAAATTGCCTCATGGGGCATCGGGAAGGAATTTTCCCCCTATTGGAGCAAATTGAATCATGCTTTGCTGTTTTTTTTTTTTTTTGCCTTCTTATAGATTCAACTAGCTGGACTAACTATGTAATACATATTTGTATATATATATATATATATATATATATATATATATATATATATATATATATATATATATATATATATATATTCATATATATATTTATATATATATATTCATATATATATATTATATACATATTAGTTTGCCCCAGTTCTGTATAGGTTACATGTGGCTATGATTTAGTTCTTTAATTTTGTTATTACTCAAAAATAATTAGAACCATCTGCAGTTGAGTTAAAACCTACCTACTGCAGTGAAGAATCATTACTGAACTCTCTTCCAGGCAATGTGTGACCCCTATTACCAAGAAATATAATCCCACTGTATACATATAGATAGTAAATGTATATATTGGTGTGTCCTAACATGAGCTGTAAGGGTTTATTGGTACAATGCACAGTTCATTCAATCAAAATAATTCCATATAATTAATCAAAATATTGTGAATATTACAACAAAAAACAATATGGAAACAGATGGTAGGTTGAATGCAATGCTTACCTAGTATTCACCTTGTTCTTTCATTTGTTTTCACTGTATAGAAAATACAGTTTGGTATCAATCCACAATTTAGTGGGGAATTTCCGCACATTATTCCAACAGCCATTATAACTGAAGGACTATGGAAAATCATGCTTCATTTTCGGTTTCAAAGGGACAAAGTAGAGTTGAACTTTGAGAGATTTATGCTTTTTCTTTTCTCCATGCTTCTGCTTTGGGAATCTGTAGGACATTACAGACAAGGGAGAGATTTCACGTAGAGATTGTTTAAACATGTGTGCTTCTACTGCACAATCATGCATGATAAATCTTTACAGAGTTACCGAGCGTCCTGGTGTAATTTTTGGCTCTCCATGTCTTGTGGTCATTTATCAACAGACATTCATCAAAAATGTTTTGGAAAGAATGTGAAGCAGTTGCATCCAAGCTTAGCTATGGAATATTATAATACTTTAGAGCTCAGAGTTATATTAAAATATTATCCTGTTTGGAAGAGCTTTTATTAGAGATCTACATGCCAGAAGAAAATGTACAACAGCCTTTAGCCTTCACTGAGCTTTATTAAAATGTTTGTCTAGGTGAAGCTTTAGCATACAGGTCACAGTATCATTAAAAGTTCACAGCTTTAATTAGAAATTAATGTGACTCTCATATAACTTAATAACTTTTGTATTTGAAGATGATGGTTTAAGCCAGACAAAATACTTAGTATAATGAATAAATATTGTGCTATCTCACCTCCATATTAATCAGGTGTTATAATAAAGCTTATATTTTTGTAATTATGCCTTATACATTTCTGGTCTTATGTTTTTCACCCATAATAATTGTGTATGATGTAAGGCCTGCAGATGTACACTAAAAAAAAAAAAACAATAATCCACACCAAAATTACAGTGGTGTGCCATATCGTAACCTGTCCAAATCCCTATACTCCTAATCCACTCGGCAACAACCAAATAATGATTAGTCATGTGACGTCAATAAAATAAAAATAATGATTGATAATTATGGTATATGACACTATGCATACCACTCTTGAAATGTGCAACTCTTTTTCCATCCAGCTCATCTCTTCTGTGACCCAAGACTGGAAGCTGCCATATCAAATTGTGCAGCTGGAACAATGCCTGGTGGAAATCTGTTCATAAATATACCTATATACATTTCAGTTACAATCTGACACTGCCCAAAAGCTGAAGTCAATTTTAATGGAGGGTTGTTGAGGTTGCATTGCTCTTAAATTGGGCAACCCACACTAGATTTCCTGGGTATTGCAGAGAAGTAACTATTTAAAGTGGAACTTTACTTTCACAATCAAAACCTTGGACTGCAAGCATAATTTGTTATGGAAGCATGCTTGTAATCCAAAAGCACTCGCATATCAAATCGAATTTCCCCATAAGAAATAATGGAAACTCAGATGATTTTTTCCACAACCAAAAAAAAAAAAAAGCGTCAGCAGGGAACGCATAAAGCAGAATCCAGCAGGAGCTACAGAGTATAAAAGAGAAAAGAGGCATCTCTAAGTGTAGCAAAATGGTTACATTTAATGAAGGTACAACATTTAGCAACTTGCATGGTTGGTGATTAACCACTCCAGCTCCGGAAAGGTTTTACCCCTTAACCTCTCTAGCGGTATTCCCGAGTGTGGCTCGGGGTTATATTTCAGTGCCAAAAGCGGTAACCCTGAGCCACACTCGGGGTACCGCCAGGAAGATCGCTGGATCCTGTAAGAGAGGGTACACACCTTGTCCCCGGGATCCAGAGATGTATGCGGGCGGTATGCGGCGGCCGGATCTTCCTTCCGATGCTCTGTGCCCCGGCTTCCGTCTCCTGCTACGTGACGCTCGCAGGGGGGGTGGAACCGCGGGCAAATTCAAACAGTAAAACACACCAAACACACTGATACATTACAAAATATAATAAATTCACATTAGTTTGCCCCCCAGTGCCCTTCCCTGCAGTTTTACCGTACTTTTTATGTATATATATATATATATATATATATATATATATATATGTATACACACACACATGTATAATATATATATATATATATATATATATATATATATATATATATATATATATATATATATATACATACATACATACTTTAACTTATTTATAATTATTTATTATATTATAATTTATGATTTTGTGTTTCAAACTTAATCATACCTGAGATGTTATAAAGAAGAATGCACAGTAAAAAAAAATCATATGTAAATAGTTGGTTTGGGCTGCTCGTTCTTATGAATTACATGCAAAATAATGGTACCGCTTTCAGCACCTAAAATTGGAAAGAATCATACCGCCAGGGAGGTTAATGTCCAGGCCATTTTTTGTGATTCGGCACTGTGTTGCTCTAACTAAAAATTGCGCAGTTGTGTGACCCTGTACCCAAAAATAATTGATGTCCTTTTTTCCCTACGAATAGAGCTTTCTTTTGGTGGTATTTGATCACCTCTACAGTTTTTAGATGTTGCGCTATAAACAAAAAAACAGCGACAATTTTGAAAAAAAACACAACATTTTTTACTTTCTGCTATAAAACATTCCCAATAAAAAAATTTAAAAAATCAAATTTTTTTTATCAGTTTAGGCCAATTTGTATTCTGCTTCATATTTTTGGTAAAAAAAAAAATCCCAAAAAGTGTTTATTTAATTGGTTTGCACAAAAGTTATAGCATTTACAAACTACGGGATAGATTTTTTTTTAGTTTTTATTAGTTATGGCGGTAATCATCGATTTTTAGAGGGACTCCGACATTGCGGCGGACAGACCGGACCCCTAACTGACATTTTTGACACATTTTGGGAACCAGTGACATTAATACAGTGATCAGTGCTAAATAATATGCACTGTTACTGTATAAATGACACTGGCAGGGAAGGGGTTAACACTGGGGGTGATCAAAGGGGTTAATGTATGCCTAACTGTGCTCACTCACTGTGGGGGGAAGGGCTCTGTGACAGGCACAGAGAGATCGGGGGTTTCGGGTTAGCTGAAACTCCTGACCTCTCCGTGCCTGTGTGACAGAAGTCTCGCCTGCATCCTTTGGCTCTGAGGAAGGGGGTTCGCCCCCGAAACGCGTCAGACCAGCCACAGCGGTTTCTCATGCGGCACACAGCATGCCATCCAGCATCGCGTAGTACCCTGGCAACCTTGGAGACCCTATGTTGAACATGTTATGTGCGATATGTGCGATATTCACATCTGGTTTGTGAGTATAATGCTTATCTTAAACTATTTTAATGAACATTTTAGTGGTAATGCACTAGGGTGGTGCGCCCCTTTATTTTGTTGTTTTTCAGCTGATCCTTTCATAACATGTTACATGCTACACACTGAATATGGGTGTAACATGTAACATGTTATGAATGTATTATGAAAGGTGAACATATCCTTTAATGGCAGCTGAGACCTCAAAAGTGAATTTGTCCAAAAGCAAAATAAAAATAGCAATAAAGTCTATGCTGTTTCAAAAAAAATGTGATTAAAAGAGGGGGATGTTTTTATCGCATACTTTTTCAAACATATTAAAAGCATACAGTGCCATGCCAAGGCACCTCTGCAAAGTGCGGTCCCTTATATGGTATTGTGAGCATAGAAAGGTAAAGGATACTAACTTTGCATTTTGCAGGAAAATTGATCAGAAAAAGAAATGCTGGATACACAGTTGAATCAATACATTTGTTTCCAAATGGTAAAAAGCTTAAACATTGCAAAATAGCATCACAGACCAAAAGGTTCTGTTTTAGTGCATAAGTGGCATTTCACTATCACTGCAGGGGTTCTCACCACAGGCAGGAGACTCTTCAAGTAACTGCTGAGTATTATTAGGCAGTCACCATAAGAACATGCTGTTACCATGAGGATCATGAGGGGGGTAACATGCTCCTTAGTAAAGCGTAACTTCACTGCATCTGAGCACCACAAACCAAAAACAATATTTAATCCATGTTTAATATTCAAAGTAAACAGTAAACTTCCAAATCCATCCATGTCTCTATGCTTTTATTTTGTTCAGAAATCAGAAATTCTTTTGTTGTTTTTCAGTTGTTTTCGGACACCCTTGGTCCTGGGGGGGGCAGCAAGACCAGTAGTCATATCCATCTAAGCCCGTTGGAAGCGTTCGTCCTTTTTTCCCCACCATTGTTGTTTTTTCACTAGAGCGCAGGAGGATTGTTTTGCATCATGAAAGGATCAGCCCCTTCTCCCCCCTGCTTCCCCGCTTTGGCAGCTATCGGGGGATTTTCTCCCCTTGCTAGCTGTCACAATTAAAAAAAAAAAACAGTGTTCTTTGAATGGAAAACTACAAGTCAGTAGTACTACTTAGTGGCTGTCAGCTTGTAGTTCTCAATGGACTACCACAGTGCTGTGAGCTCAATGATTCTTTCTGTTAGAATCAGAGGCAAAACAACAACCTTAAAGGAACCCCCCCCCCCCTGGCCCCATCCCGGGGCTCTTTCTCATGTTCTGCAGTCGGCCCCCTCCAGCTGTTTTGAGGCCCCCACATGGTGATGGAATGCCAGGTCCCAGTCTCAGGTGCGACCTTTAGGACCCTGGTAGTACTGCCACTGACCTTATTATTATTAGCGGGCATTTTGGAGGATGTAAGGGAGCACTGGAAGATATAAGGGGCCACTCTGGGGGTACTAAAAGAGTACCTCCAGAGTGCCCCTTACATCCTCCTGAGTGCCCCCTTGGGATCAGTGGCAGTAGTGGTTGTGGGGGGATGGGATCAGTGGTGGTGGTGGGAGGGAGGCAGGGAGGGAGGGGATCAGTGGCAGGGGAATGGAATCAGTGGCGGTGGTGGGATCAATGGCAGTGGGGGGGGGGGGTGTGTGAGTGTCAGAGGGATAGTGGTGGGGAGGATGGGATCAGTGGCAGAGGGATAGTCGTGGAGGGATGGGATCAGGGGCAAAGGCATGGTGGGAGGATAAGATGGTGGTGGTGGAGGGAGGGGAACAGTGGCAGAGGGATGGTGGGGGGATGGGATGGTGGTTAAGGGATTGAATCAGGGGCAGAGGGATGGTGGGGGGATGAGATGGAGGGATAGGATCAGTGGTAGCGGAATGATGGGGGATGGGATGGTGGTGGTGGAGGGATGGGATCAGTGGCAGAGAGATTGTGAGGGGGATGGGATGGAGGGATGGGATCAGTAATAGAGGGATGGTGGGGGGATGGGATGGTGATAGAGGGATGGAATCAGTGGCAGAGGGATGGTGAGGGTGATGGGATGGAGGGATGGGATCAGTGGCAGAGGGATAGTGAGGGGGATGGGATGGTATTTGAGGGATGGGATCAGTGGCAGAGGAATTGTGGGAGGAAGGGATGGTGGTAGAGGGATGGGATCAGTGGCAGAGGGATGGTGAGGGGGATGGAATGGTGACACTCACCTGTTCTCAGTGTCAGTTGATCCCCCTCCTTGCTCAGCGCTCTCAGCCAGGCTTCACAGTGCCTCCAATAGGTGCTCTCCCAACATGGGGATTCTGTCCCCATTGGCTCATGCAGGGAGGATCTCCTCCCCCTTCATGCTACTGGCCCATCAGCTGATCAGTTGATTTTCTCTTCCACCCAAAATGAATCTACTTGGAGGAATGGGGGGAGCACTGTGCCAGTAGCAGTGAGTGCTCACTCAGGAACAGTGAGTGTATAATGTCCCAACTGACATGATGCCTGCAATTAGTGGCAGCGGTAGCAGGTGGCACTCGAAATGTACAACTATGTCCGGGACATATTGCCCCGATTAATGCCCAGAAGCGGCAGCAGCGGCCGGCAGGCGGGCGGCGCCCCCCACAGTGGCGGATCTCCAGGGCCCAGTCGCAAGTGCGACTGTTGCAACCCTGGTAGTTCAGTCACTGGTTAGAATGTATAGGCTTGCTCGTACGAGCAAGTAGATACACTGACAGGTGTGCTGGAGACCTGCATGGCATTAGTGATCACCTAATCACTGGTACAATGCTTTACAGGCTCCTGCAACAAAAAATAATAACTGCACACTTTGTCAAAAGGGGAACTTATCCTTTAAGAGTGTATAGGGTTTCTATGTGGTTTAGGTTTCTATGTGGAAAAAGTACATTGGGTGGTCCTTAAATGCAGAATCACGTACCTGTACATGATTTTGTAGATGGGCTCTAGAAGGCACGCAAGCCCCCCTGAGCCATGCTTCCGCTGTGATTGGACTAGTGATTTATGTAAACAAGGTAGACCGCCATTCTGTCAGACAGGAAGGGAGAGATTGTGTGTTCCTACTACTAATCAGGAACAAAGATCTCTCTCTTTCTGCAGTCAGTCCATCCCCCACACAGTTAGAAAGCACTCCGTAGGAGCACACTTAACCCCTTGATCGCCCCTGATGTTAACACCTTCCCTGCCAGTGTCATTTATACAGTAACAGTGCATATTTTTAGCACTGATCACTGTATTGGTGTCACTGGTCCCCAAAAAGTGTCACTTGGTGTCAGATTTGTCCGCTGAAATGTTGCTGTCCCACTAAAAATCGCTGATCGCCGCCATTACTAATAAAAACAATAAAAAAAATAAAAAGTCTATAAATCTATCGCATAGTTTGTAAACGCTATAACTTTTGCGCAAACCAATCAATATATGCTTTTTGGGATTTTTTGGGGGATTTTTTATTTTTACTAAAAATATGTAGCAGAACACAAATTGGCCTAAACTGATAAAGAAATGTGATTTTTTTTTTTTTTTTATTAGATGTGTATGTGTGTTTTATAGCAGAAAGTAAAAAAATATTGTTTTTTTTTTTTCAAAATTGTCTGTTTTTGTTTAGAGCGCATAAATAAAAATTTTTAATCTATTTGTTGGAAAAAAGTGATATCAATTGTATTTGGGTACAACTTTGCGCAATTGTCAGTTAAAGCAACTCAGTGCCGTATTGCAAAAAATTGCCTGGTCATTAAGGGTAAAACCTTCCGGAGCTGATGTGGTTAAGGGAAAAAGCACTGGTAACAGAGTGCAGAAGGAGACATGGTGGTGAATGAAGAATAAATGCTAGCAGAAGTGCATGAGGTCACATGAGCTTAACGGTAGGCGTGCGCACGGGGTGTGCCGGGTGTGTCCAGGCACACCCTAATCACCCTTTGTGCCCTGCCTGTGCTTACACAGGCTGGAGAACATGAGAATCATGGAGCTGACACAGCCTGGAGTACATATAGCTGGATGCAGTAAAGAATCACTAAAGACACAGGGGGGGTGATGAGATCACTGAGATATGCAGGAACTGGGTGCAGTGCAGTTGAACACAAAGGAAAAGGCACCAGTGTGGGAACATGGGATAGGTTAGTGTGACAAAAGGGTTGAGGAAAGGATGGCCTTGCTACAGTGTGCCCTAAATACATTTGATTTTTTTTTTAACACAAACAATTATTTAGTTAATAGTTTAGACTTTGTTTTTGTGCTAATTGGCTGGTAAGTTTTGGTGATTTGTTTGTATTGTAAAGTTGTAGTTTACCTGCATTTCTCTCTATAGCCAATTGTCTTCTAGTACAGCTGCAGAAATGATCAGAGTACCCATTTTCTATTGATACCCTTATTATGAAACCATATCAATGAGGCACCATTCACATTTAGAGATGTTCCGAACTATTCCCCGGCGAATAGTTCCCGGCGAACATCGCTTGTTCACGTTCGCCGCGGCGGGCGAACATATGCGATGTTCGGTCCGCCCCATATACATCATCATTGAGAAAACTTTGACCCTGTACCTCACAGTCAGCAGACAAATTCCAGCCAATCAGCATACCCTCCCTCCCAGACCCTCCCACCTCCTATAAAAAAGCAAGGACAGCATCCACCTTGGATTCATTCTGAAGCTGCAGTGTTAGTTAGAGCAGGGAGAGTGCTGCTGCTGCTGAATTAATAGGGAAATTATTAGCTAGGCCAGTGTTCTTGTCCACTCCTGCTGTAAGGACAGCACCCCAAAAAAGCCCTTTTTAGGGCTGGTACTTCAGTCTGCTTTTATTTTATTTTTTCTATATATTTACAGACTGTACTGTGTGCACACCACTCATATCGGGTGGCACAGTACCCTGCAGATAAAAAAGTAATTTTAATTTTTACCCTTTAATATGATTGAAGTTGCCTGGCAGTGTGTGTCAGGCCCACTGACTGAACTGTGCCCACTGCCAGTGCCCACCACTCGTATAGGGTGGCACAGCACCTTGCAGATAAAAAATTCATTGAATTTTTCCTCTGTAATATAATTGCAGTTGCCTGCCAGTGAGTGTCAAGTCCACAGACTGCACTGTGCCCACTGCCCACCACTCATATAGGGTGGCACAGAACCTTGCAGATAAAACATTCATTTAATTTTTCCTCTGTAATATAATTGCAGTTGCCTGCCAGTGAGTGTCAGGTCCATAGACTGTACTGTGCCCACTGCCCACCACTCATACAGGGTGGCACAGTACCTTGCAGATAAAAAATACATTTAATTTTTCCTATAATAAAAAATAAAATTCATCCAGAAAAAACAGGAACTGGCTTTTTCATTCGAATTTCAGTAGCACAGGGATGGTGATAACCTCTTACCAAATAAATAGGATGATAATATATACCAAAATATATGAATCAGATGTGATAAATATAAGCATTAAAATCATAAATACATAAAAGCATGAAATCACATCAATAGGAGTCCATAAAGTCCATAGGTATAAAGTGCATAGAGCAATGAAAGTGCAAACATGAAGGATCACAGGTGCGACTTATGGGGACCACCCTTGCTTGCCACCACCACACAGTGCCGGGAGAAGTATCGGAAATTCAGACTCACCAGATGCCTATGCCTAACCACTCTCATGGACTAGGCAACAACAGCATATAGTAAAATCAGGTTTCCTCCAGATCTCTGATTTGTGCTGCAAAGACTCCTCTGGAAGATTTCCTGGTAAATTTATAGTGCACTATAGTCCATGAGAGTGGTTAGGCATAGGCGTCTGGTGAGTCTGAATTTTCGATACTTCTCTCGGCACTGTGTGGTGGTGGCAAGCAAGGGTGGTCCCCTTAAGTTGCACCTGTGATCCTTCATGTTTGCACTTTCATTGCTCTATGCAATTTATACCTATGGACTTTATGGACTCATTGATGTGATTTCATGCTTTTATGTATTTATGATTTTATGCTTAGATTTATCACATCTGATTCATATATTTTGGTATATGTTATCATCCTATTTATTTGGTAAGAGGTTATCACCATCCCTGCGCTACTGAAATTTGAATGAAAAAGCCAGTTCCTGTTTTTTCTGGATGAATTTTATTTTTTTATTATATTTTCTCATTTAAGTAGCAGCAATTTGTGTTATTTGTGTTATTCTGTCAGGTTTGTGTTCCCTGTATTTCCTAAAGCGCAGTGGATTACAACATCGTCTATTAATTTAGTACAAGTAGTGATATTTATATATTAAAATTTTCCTCTGTAATATAATTGCAGTTGCCTGCCAGTGAGTGTCAGGCCCACAGACCGTACTGTGCCCACTGCCCACCACTCATATAGGGTGGCACAGCACCTTGCAGATAAAAAAGTAATTACATTTTTCCTCTGTAATATAATTGCAGTTGCCTGCCAGCGAGTGTCAGACCCACAGATTGTACTGTGCCCACTGCAAATGGACAGTTTGTCACTAATATCACTAATAGCAGCAGATATCAGATAAGTACCAAAAAATGAATAGAATAGATAACAGTCTGCTGAATCTTAAAGCATATCAGTATACACTTGTGCATGTAGAAAAATATATTGATAAGCAATGTTTAAACAGAAACACAAACATATAAGTTCGTGACAGTTCATATAGTGAACCCAGAGTCCCAGAAATTAACTTCCAAGATCAGTAGAGTGAGGAGAAGATCTCATCAGGCTATTCACCACGGTGCTGCACGCAGAAGACATGCATATCTCCTTACCAGATAGCTATGCAATTAAAGCATACAGTGATGTTCTCCTCGCAGAACCACTCAAAGGGATCACGACAGCAAGCCTCCAAGATACAGCCAGTCGGACAGTCAGACAGTGATATCAGGATTGATCGCAGGATGTAACTCAGTAGGTCATACAAAAGAAAGGACTGGATAGTGTAATACCATCAGGCTTTATTGGTAAAGTATTAAAAACACACTTACAGTATCCAAGACAGAAAATCGCATGAAAACAATCCGGCCTGCTCTCATGTAGCCCGTTCCTCAGGGCAGCGTAGTGACGTCAGCACGCCGTACCCTACGCGCTCGTCTCCAAAGACTTCAAATGGGGACTCGGGCGGCGTGCTGACTTCACCATAAATACAACAGACAACCAATCCCTGGGCAGCAACAGTGTATATTGCGCCGGATGCGCAGCGGCCATCATCAGTATTATTGGAACCGCTGCCCTTTTGCCCTACCCATGAACTGAATCACAAATAAGGCACATATCATCAGATAAGGGGAATATGGATATCGATATACAGTACATAATTCCCAAAAAACGTTACCCACATATAAACCATATGTAAGGTCATAATAACCAAAGTGTCCCGATAGTGGAAAATAACTCCACAACACATGAACATCATACAAATACCCATACACACAAGGGGAAAACCATTCTTGAGTGCATAATAATCAACATTGAACAGCATTAGCTCCAAAATGGGAGTAATAAATATATATAAATATAAATAGCAGATACCCATAAATACCATAAATAGCAAATGCCTATACACACAAGGGAAAAGCTGATCTTAAATGCATATTCAATGTTGAACAGCATTGGCTCAAAAATGGTAAATATATCTAAAAATATATCTAAAAATATCATGTACACATATAAAACATGAATGATAGTAACAAAATACATATCTAAAATATAATCATGGGCCAGATAAAAATGGTTTTAAAATTCGCCTGCCTATTGAAGTCTATGGCGGTTCGCCCGGTTAGCCCGTTCGCGAACATTTGCGGAAGTCCGCGTTTGCTGTTCGCGAACGGAAAATTTTATGTTTGCGACATCTCTATTCACATTGTGTTGCTGCAATTTACACAAAATGTACGTTACCACAAAGTACATCAATGTACGTTACATGTGTTGGTGAACTGCAGTGCCATTTATTCATGTGTGTTGCAATGTATCATAATGCAGTACAATGTATGGTGTCCTGTGCATTGTGTTGTGATAAAATGCAAACAGCACCTTTTTAGTTTGCATTAAGATGCATTGCAGCCCATCCAATTTTACACACATCAATGCATGTAAATGGATGCATGTCTGTGCATTGTGGTGTGAATAGGCTCTGAATGAGCTGTAGGCCCTGGGCGTATTACATTTGGTCCTCACTTCTATCTTTGTTGACGTCAAGTAAAAGGATTATGTTGATATAAAGCCTGTGATCGAAAGCTTCCCCATAGTCGAATTGGGCATTTATATTTTATAGTTGTACATTTATTGTCCTTTACAAACACAAAATACCCTCCTAAGAGTTGTCTTAGCATTATGTGAGTATATATATTCAAAATATTGCAATTAAAGATGTGAAATGTGTTAGAATGAACCATGCATTTATCACATTGTGAAGAGTACGGAAAGGAGACAAGAAAAAGTACTTGACATAGAGAATACACTCCTTTATTTACTGAACAAATAAGTGTTGCTTTTTAAAGCAGAGAATTCAGTATTTGTGCAACACAGTTTTGCCATGAATCA
Organism: Pelophylax lessonae; assembly: GCF_965119305.1. Taxonomy (NCBI): domain Eukaryota; kingdom Metazoa; phylum Chordata; class Amphibia; order Anura; family Ranidae; genus Pelophylax; species Pelophylax lessonae. The sequence continues at coordinate 401,644,411 of NC_138770.1, read as the reverse complement.
TTTCATGGTCTAAAGCTTTAGTTATGGTTGAAGATAAATGAGGAGTCTTTGTCTTGATCCATTTCCTGTATTGATTGAGAGAAAATTGGGATTTATTTTTTTAAAAAACAAACAGCAGTAGCAGGAGAAACATTTCAATGTTCTAATGTAGAAAGGTGATTTAAAGTAGTTAAAGTGGCTCTTCAGTCATTTTTTCATCTTTCCATCTATTAAATCTTCTGCCCTTGTGGTTTTAACTTTGGATAGTAAAACATTTTTTTTATGACAATAAATACCACATACAGCCCACTTCCTCTTTCTTGTCTGGTCATTAGCCTAGCCCAAGGCTAATGACATCATACACAGCTCTCTCTCTTACTCTCTTGGGAGTTTGTCAGCAAGGGAGGGATGGGTGAGTCATAGGAAAGCCAATGAGAGCTGTAGAGCTGGAGGGGGCTGGATAAGTACGCATGGATCTCTGCAGTCTCTTGTTATCTCTACCGATAACAGGAGACTGCAGAGATCCACGTGTATTCATCCAGAGAGGAGAAATGTACAGGCAATCAGTGGTGTGAGTGTGTCTGTCTATCTCTATATATACTGTATATGTGTGTGTGTGTATATCTATATATATATATATATATATATATATATATATATATATATATATATATATATATATATATATATATATATATATATATATATATATATATATATATTGTTAATTGGGGACCATTAGCTCAGTGGCAGATGTGTTTTTCCAGTGATTCACTGCAGGCAGGTATTATATTTTAAGGGCCTGGTAGCCCATTTTTATTAAAATGCAAAATAAGAAGTCCATAATACAGGTTTCCCATGCAGGGGTTCTTCTCCGGTCAATATATATCAAACTGAAAATGCTAGCCCACCTGGCTCTCTTGCTGTAGCACTACCTCTGCTCTTGGTGCTGGTCACACAGACCACAGATTCCTTTAGTGTGGAAAACTTCACACTAATGCACACGGCTCCACACTGATGTACACTACTCTTCTGGCCCCAGGCCGTTTACTGTCTCCTACAGACACTCAGGCTTTGGCTGCCACATGCAGCCTCTCCGACTACTGGAGACCACCTGTCTCTCTTGGGTGGAGCAGTCTCTAACTGGGAGCCCTGAGGTCTTCCTAGATCTTCATTATAAGGGCTGTGTGCACCTGAGCACACACCCTGCTGGTCATCCACAAAACATGGACACAGGGTCAGAGATTCCAACCCTCCCAAGACACTATGGAATCTCCAAACTAAAGAGCCCCATCCAGGTATACCAAAATCTGGAGAAAGCTGCAAAAGCAGTTTTCTCCAGTTTCCACTGCACATCTACGCTCTGTAGTCCTGCACAGAGCCCATGTGCACACTCTGTGTCCTTTAAATGACCACTTTTATCGTGACAGAGTCTCCACCTGTCACAATATATACATATATATATATATACATATATATATATATATATATATATATACAGTATATACAGTATATACAGTATCTCACAAACGTGAGTACACCCCTCACATTTTTGTATATATTTTATTATATCTTTTCATGTGACAACTTTGAAGAAATGACACATTGCTACAATGTAAAGTAGTGAGTGTACAGCTTGTATACCAGTTTAAATTTGCTGTGCCCTCAGAATAACTCAACACACAGCCATTCATGTCTAAACCGCTGGCAACAAAAGTGAGTACACCCCTAAGTCAAAATGTCTAAATTGGGCCCAAAGTGTCAATATTTTGTGTTGTCACCATTATTTTCCAGCACTGCCTTAACCCTCTTGGGCATGGAGTTCACCAGAGCTTCACAGGTGGCCGCTGGAGTCCTCTTCCACTCCTCCATGATGACATCACGGAGCTGGTGGATGTTAGAGACCTTGCGCTCCTCCACCTTCCATTTGAGGATGCCCTACAGATGCTCAATAGGGTTTAGGTCCGGAGACATGCTTGGCCAGTCCATCACCTTTAAGCACAGCTTCTTTAGCAAGGCAATGGTCATCTTGGAGGTGTGTTTGGGGTCGTTATCATGTTGGAATACTGCCCTGCGGCCCAGTCTCCAAAGGGAGGGGATCATGCTGTGCTTCAGTATGTCACAGTGTATGTTGGCATTCATGGTTCCCTCCATGAACTGTAGCTCCCCAGTGTCAGCAGCACTCAAGCAGCCCCAGACCATGACACTCCCACCACCATGTTTGACTGTAGGCAAGACCCACTTGTCTTTGTACTCCTCACCTGGTTGCCACCACACATGATTGACACCATCTGAACCAAATAAGTTTATCTTGGTCTCATCAGACCACAGGACATGGTTCCAGTAATCCATGTCCCTAGTTTGCTTGTCTTCAGCAAAATGTTTTCTGGGCTTTCTTTTGCACCATCTTTAGAAGAGGCTTCCTTCTGGGACGAAAGCCATGCAGACCAATTTGATGCAGTGTGCGGCGTATGGTCTGAGCACTGACAGGCTGTCTCCCCACCCTTTCAACCCCTGCAGCAATGCTGGCAGCACTCATATGTCTATTTCCCAAAGATAACCTCTGGATATGAAGCTGAGCACGTGCACTCAACTTCTTTGGTCGACCATCGCAAGGCCTGTTCTGAGTGGAACCTGTCCTGTTAAACCGCTGTATGGTCTTGGCCATCATGCTGAAGCTCAGTTTCAGGGTCTTGGCAATCTTCTTATAGCCTAGGCCATCTTTATGTAGCGCAAAAATTATTTTTTTCAGATCCTCAGAGAGTTCTTTGCCATGAGGTGCCATGTTGAAGTTCCAGTGACCAGTATGAGAGAGTGAGAGCGATAACACCAAATTTAACGCACCTCTTCCCCATTTACACCTTAGACCTTGTACCACTAACGAGTCACATGACACCGGGGGAGGGAAAATGGCTAATTGGGCCCAATTTGAACATTTTGACATAGGGGTATACTCACTTTTGTTGCTAGTGGTTTACACATTAATGGCTGTGTGTTGAGTTATTTTGAGGGGACAGCAAATGTACACTGTTATACAAGCTGTACACTCACTACTTTACATTGTAGCAAAGTGTCATTTCTTCAGTGTTTTCACATCACACTTTGTGAATGCATGCTGCCATCGGGATATAATTAGTTCTTTGTTATTTTGATTGCGCTGATTTGATTTCTTCCTAAATACACATTTCTTCAGTGTTGTCACATGAAAAGATATATTAAAATATTTACATAAATGTGAGGGGTGTACACACTTTTGTGAGATACTGTATATACTGTATATATATATATATATATATATATATATATATATATATATACTGTATATATATATATATATATATATATATATATATATATACAGTGCCTTGCAAAAGTATTCGGCCCCCTTGAACTTTTCGACCTTTTGCCACATTTCAGGCTTCAAACATAAAGATATAAAACTGTAATTTTTTTTGAAGAATCAACATCAAGTGGGACACAATCATGAAGTGGAACAAAATTTATTGGATATTTCAAACTTTTTTAACAAATAAAAAACTGAAAAATTGGGCGTGCAAAATTATTCAGCCCCCTTAAGTTAATACTTTGTAGCGCCACCTTTTGCTGCGATTACAGCTGTAAGTCGCTTGGGGTACGTCTCTATCAGTTTTGCACATCGAGAGACTCAAATTTTTGCCCATTCATCCTTGCAAAACAGCTCAAGCTCAGTGAGGTTGGATGAAGAGCGTTTGTGAACAGCAGTTTTCAGTTCTTTCCACAGATTCTCGATTGGATTCAGGTCTGGACTTTGACTTGGCCATTCTAACACCTGGGTATGTTTATTTGTGAACCATTCCATTGTAGATTTTGCTTTATGTTTTGGATCATTGTCTGGTTGGAAGACAAATCTCCGTCCCAGTCTCTGGTCTTTTGCAGAATCCATCAGGTTTTCTTCCAGAATGGTCCTGTATTTGGCTCCATCCTTCTTCCCATCAATTTTAACCATCTTCCCTGTCCCTGCTGAAGAAAAGCAGGCCCAAACCATGATGCTGCCACCACCATGTTTGACAGTGGGGATGGTGTGTTTAGGGTGATGAGCTGTGTTGCTTTTACGCCAAACATAACGTTTTGCATTGTTGCCAAAAAGTTCGATTTTGGTTTCATCTGACCAGAGCACCTTCTTCCACATGCTTGGTGTATCTCCCAGGTGGCTTGTGGCAAACTTTAAAGGACACTTTTTATGGATATCTTTAAGAAATGGCTTTCTTCTTGCCACTCTTCCATAAAGGCCAGATTTGTGCAGTATACGACTGATTGTTGTCCTATGGACAGAGTCTCCCACCTCAGCTGTAGATCTCTGCAGTTCATCCAGAGTGATCATGGGCCTCTTGGCTGCATCTCTGATCAGTCTTCTCCTTGTATGAGCTGAAAGTTTAGAGGGACGGTCAGGTCTTCGTAGATTTGCAGTGGTTTGATACTCTTTCCATTTCAATATTATCGCTTGCACAGTGCTCCTTGGGATGTTTAAAGCTTGGGAAATCTTTTTGTATCCAAATCTGGCTTTAAACTTCTCCACAACAGTATCTCGGATCTGCCTGTTGTGTTCCTTGTTCTTCATGATGCTCTCTGCACTTTAAACGGACCTCTGAGACTATCACAGTGCAGGTGCATTTATACAGAGACTTGATTACACACAGGTGGATTCTATTTATCATCATTAGTCATTTAGGTCAACATTGGATCATTCAGAGATCCTCACTGAACTTCTGGAGAGAGTTTGCTGCACTGAAAGTAAAGGGGCTGAATAATTTTGCACGCCCAATTTTTCAGTTTTTTATTTGTTAAAAAAGTTTGAAATATCCAATAAAGTTTGTTCCACTTCATGATTGTGTCCCACTTGTGGTTGATTCTTTAAAAAAAATTACAGTTTTATATCTTTATATTTGAAGCCTGAAATGTGGCAAAAGGTCGAAAAGTTCAAGCGGGCCAAATACTTTCGCAAGGCACTGTATATATATATATATATATATATATATATATATATATATATATATATATGTGTGTGTGTGTGTAGCGGACCCCTGGAACCTCCTAGGGCCTAGTGATGACCCTCAGAGGCAGAGAGGGCCTACATACCTCCTGTGGGTGTGGATTGTCAGGCATGGTGGGTAGTGATGCAGGTAAAAGAAACGATGGGCGCCAGTCACTTTTATGCTGAAGTAACAAAATAGTTTATTTCTTCTCAACAGGACAAGAATAAACTGGGAGAGAGAGGGGTAGGGCTCAGGACACCCTTGGAGAACAGTCAATTAGGCAAACTCAGATTACAAAAAGACAGGTACTCAGACAGCGGTACAGGATAACAGACCTTGAGATTCATTCAGCATCCATAAAGCTTCAGATTGATCTGGGAGGCAACTCCTCTCCACCAGATTCAATCCCCCCTGTGGTCTGTACTGGCTGGACAGCAGCACAACAGCACACACCCTCCCCGAAGGGGGTCAGGGTGGGAAGAGTACGATTATTGGACCTCCCCTCAGTTAAATATGGTCTCCCATAATGCCGCAGCCACACTGTAATTGGCTGAGAGAGACATGGACATTAACAGTTTGTTTAACTGTAATTCTCACTCTAGTGTCAGAGGCAACAGTGCCACCTACTGACAGAAGGGAGAAACGCAGTCAACCCCATATTAAGAAAGGAAGTTCAATTGACCACAGTATAATTACAGCCAGGCTAGTTACTGCCCAGCAACTAAATTTCGATAGCAACCTTGCATTAAGACAAGGGTGCTACATATACATCCATTTGTATGTATGTGTGTCCATGTAAATCCAGGAAGTGAAAAGGGAGCAGCTTCAGCTGCCCACAGTTAAAATGGCTGCAGCCAGACTTAGTGGAGGTAGAATTCTGCAGCATATTTGGCAAGTACAGAATCACAGTACATATAAATAATATGTAAAGTGGTTGGAGGGAAGCTTCAGAATGGCAAAGATGTTTTTTTCTTACAAATTGTGTGAGCAGACTGCATTTCCTCTTTAAGCCAGTACCTGTAAGCCACTCCTTTCTATAGAGGAATTGTAAGCAAAGTTCAAAAAAGAACTCAAGGCAACTTCTTTAAGTTCCCTCTTTATTCTCTAGAAACTCCCCAAACATTATTTTTAAAATCAATTGTTCATAATTAGCTGTCAATTTTTAATCTTATATCTATATTTCCCTAAATATGAATGAAGCCAAAATTGTCATCTTTTGCTGTTTTAATTTGTGTCTTGACTGAAATAATAATAGTGCGTGTGACCGGCGGCACCTATGGCCGCCGACCTCTCGCGATCTCCTGCAGCTAAGAGAGAAGGACAGACGATTGATGTAAACACAGCCATCTGTCATTCTCCCTGAAGTAATCACAGAGGCTATGTGATCCTGCTATATAGGTTGGCATGTCTTTGTGATTACTTCACAAGCCACGCCTCCTGATAGTTAGTATCACGCCCATAGGGACACATTTAACCCCTTTATCAATCATACTGTTAACCCCTTCCCTGCCAGTGTCATTTTTATAGTAACAGTGCATATTTTTAGTACTGATTACTGTAGTAATGTCACTGGTACCCCCAAAAGTGTCAAAAATGTCAGTTAGGGGTCTGATCTGCCCAACGCAATGTCGCAGTCCCGCAAAAAAAAATCGCAGAATGCCGCCATTACTAGTAAAAAAAAAACAATAAAAATGACATAAATCTTTCCAGTAGTTAGTAAATGCAAAAACATTTGTGCAAACCAATCAAAATACGCTTATTGCGATTTTTTTTTACCAAAAATATGTAGCAGCAAACAAATTAAAATGTTTAAAAATTTTGATTTTTACATTTATTTTTTTTGAGAATTTCATATAAAAGAATGTGAAAAATATTGATATTTTTTATAAAATTGATGCTCTTTTTTTGTTTATAGCGCAAAAAAAATTGCACAGGTGATCAAATACCACCAAAAGAAATCTCTATTTGTGGGACGTCAATTTCGTTTGGGTACAGCATCACACAACCGCGCAATTGTCCGTTAAAGTAACACAATGCCAAATCGCAAAATAGGGCCTGGTTATTGAGCAGCCAAATCCTCCAGGGCTAAAGTGGTTAAAGTCTATGGAACCCGAACTTGAAAAATAAAACATCCTCATTTTAAAGGCTTATATTCAAGTTATTGACCATAAAAAGGTTAAGGGGGCCCAGGTACTGCCCTGGGGGACATGTATCAATGCAAAATTTAAAAATATTAAAAAAGATTGTTTTTACAGGAGCAGTGATTTTAATGATGCTTAAAGAGAAACAATAAAATTGAAAAAATCTTTAAATATAGTGCCTGGGGGGTCCCCTTAGTCTGCCTGTAAAGTGGCACATCTGTGCCATGTATAGAACCTGCTGCAGCAAAACTGACATTTATTTAAAAAAAATTACATTTAAATTGCCAGTAATACAATAAGTCTCAAAACTGTCTATCTTGATGAAACATTGTTTAAGGAAGAGTTTGATGGTGATGGGGGCTTGGCCTGACCATGTTTTAAGCCCACTATTGGATTCTATCACATATTGGAGTATGTGCTTATCAGTGAGAGACATGTCAATCCAAGAATACGTTTTTGCGGATGGGAGTAGAAGTTATAGTCTATCTCAATATAATGGATTTACCTTCATGGGTCATACAGATCCTCTATTTTTAAGAGCAATGATAGTGCTGTGGATCATTTTTGGGTGATGCTTGAGGAGTCTACTAGGAGTCTAGTAGTACTAGGACATATTCAACTATCTCATTGAAATCCCCACAGATAAGTAAATGATCTCAACAGTAGGGTTTCAATTTCCCTATAAAGGCTTGATAGAATTGTTTTTGGTGGGTATTGGGAGTGTATATATTTACAGTTCTCAGGGGGTGAAAGATATCCAGAAAGTATAATATATCTGCCATTAGGATCCATTTCAACAGGATGTAGTATGAAGGAGACTGAGGAACGTATCGCTAGAATACTCCTGTTTTTTATGTTGGAATTAGCATAAAAGCAACAGTGTATTGTCTGTGTGTACAAGAAGGGGGTTTAAGTCTAGAAAAGTGTGTTTCTTGAACACACAATACATCTGATTCTTGGGCAATGGCCTTCCTCCATAGCATGTTTCTTATGAATGAAGAATTGAACCCCTTGGCATTTAAAGAAGTGATGGTAATAGCCATGAGTATCAAAAGGATACATTTTTGGAGACCAAATCTTTTACTGCAATGCTGATGTGTACGTCCACACAATACATAGGAGTTAGTAATGTGCATTTTAATAGAGAAAACTGTAAAAAGAAGACAAGCAGCTCTGTACAATGAAAACAATAGATCTGTGCAGTACATAGCACCCTATACATCCTGGGGATAAAAATGGAAAGAAAAGATAGAGTATACTGCTTCCGTGTTGGGAAAACTGATGCAAAACTAATAGTAACAGCCATAAGGTTACATAAGTGGTTAATTAATGAGGACAGTCTGAAGCAAGAGAAGGAATAATTTGTGTTTTCAACTGGACTTGGTGGTCAAGGGTTTCCTGACACAGTGAGGAGGCTTTTTCAAACTAGTTGTAGGAGGAAGGACAGTTATAAGGCCCCAATTCAGTAGCCTTGTAGCCTTCTTTAAATGTACTGTAAGTATGGAGGTGGTCTGCTTTTAATATGTTACTATATATTTAGTTGGAAAGTCCAATTTATATGCGATGTGGCTCTCTCGAAGTACCGAATTGACCTGAGCAAACTCCTTGCGCATTTGAACTGTAGCAGGTTAAATACGGAAACCCCAATGTAAGATTCAGAAAGATTTGGAGAGACTCTCATTTTGGCCATCAAGTGTTCCTTTATGTGGAAAAAAGAAATGTGAACGAACACATCCCTGGGAATGAAGGGTGAGAGATGTGGAGGCTTTTCAATCCTGTGTGCCCTGTTGATGGTAAGATTGGCAGTGGTAAGGGGAAGGAGAATTTTAAGGAAAATCTGTTGAAGATACATATTATGGTCAAGAGGTTTTACAGATTCTGGAATGTCCCTAAATTTAATGTTATTCCTCTGAGACCTATCCTCCAGATCTACGACTTTGGCAGGTAACTGTTGGATTTCGGCAGAGTGCTGAGTCAAAGCCTCCACCATGTCATTATGAGCTGTTGTATGATCGTTAATTTGTCTCTCAAAGTAATCTGTGTATTTCTTTACTTGGCAAACTCTGGAGTGTAAGTGAGAGCGTAACTCTTTATAATGCTACTTCTGCAGCGAGAGTAGCATCATTTTTAAGTTATGTTCAGGACTATCACTTGCAAGGAGAGCAGCCAGGGGATCAACGCAGTCATCCTCAATGTGTGTATGCACCAAGGCAGCCCAGTGTTGTTATTTTGTGTATGGGGAGTCTTTTCAGGAGAGTGAGCTGGAGATACAACTACTCTCTTACATCTGTCTGACATTGGTATAGCAGAGTCTGGGGCTGTGCTGTCCATGTCCTCTGCACTGTTAGATTCCTCCTGTGTGTGGCTCGGTCTCTGTGCATGAGTATCCTTGGCTGCTCCAGCCCCATCTTGTGAATCCTGCATTGCCAACGGGGACATAATGTCAGTTAGGCGGCACTGCTGTTGAAATTTGTTCTTTTTAGACATCCCGTCTGAGTTGCCCATCCAAAAGCTCCCCCTTTGTGTTGGTGAGAAGGGAGGCTGTGTGTTACTTTTGGCACATCAGCAGAGAGGAGCTGTGAAGTCAAGCAACAATCACAGTCCATGGCCGGCCATGACCCCATCAAAAATCTTTTTTTTTTTGTTTCCAACAGTAAAAAAAGATAAACATATGTACAAACCCACTACATATTCACTTTAAATACTAGGACTGCAGTAAAATAGACTTGGATTCTTACTATGGCTTTGCACTTCCTATTGAAATGCCCTACAGTATCACAAACAGTTTGAAGAATATGAATAGGGAATCTATCTAGAATGAATAACCATGAGATCATATTCTTTCCTTTGTGATGTGGGCTCCAACGTCTTCATATTTATTTTCATAATCCATATGCCTTTTCACATTGTTAACTTACATTGGGGAGACACCCCAAGTAAGAATAGTGAGAAAATTGCAAGAAAGTTCATGTTAGTGATTATCTAAGCAACAAGCAAAATGTTTATATGGCACTTAGTCAGATGTCTGTCTGTTAGAATTTTAGGATACTAGTAAAATAGCTATTTCATTTTTTAATAATATGAATATCTATGTCAATAGCATTGCTGTTATTAGAGTACCAGAGGCCATCTTAGAGTAAACAGCTAAAATCTGGGAAAAAAACTGCACTGCCTGGCAGTTTGTATAAATAAAAAGTTATCAAAGAAATGTGGTCTAGGGAGAAATGGCTGGTTTAAATTAAAAACTGTAATGCATTCTTGGAGAGTTGCTAAAGGAAACCAGCACTCATTAAGCAATCTGCATATCTCATTACTTTATTAAAGCCACAAAAACACACACTTCCATCACCTCTAATGAATTAAATAAGAAGTAAAGCACACACTTCTGTTATGATAGTGTATATTATCATATTAATTTTTTTTGTACCTTCCAATAATTACCTTTCAGCATCTGGGATGTATTAGACGAAAGATTATCCAAAACCCTGTGTCAAACTTAATGGTCCCACCCATAACCATCTGCTTCTAAGGAAATCACTTGACTTTATATATCAGATAATGCTGATTTTTTCCATTATCAGCATACTTCAGAACACACAGCCAATGTTATAAGAAATTAAATAAAATAAAAAAACTTCCTGCTTATAATTTTAAGGTTGTTAAAATGTGCCAGTGTATGGTTCTGAAAAAGCATTTAAGTTTAACCACTACAATAAATAGTAGGCAGCATGTAAAATGTGTACTATTGCATAAAGTAAAATGATGATTCTGTCTTCCTAAGACTAAAAAGATGTACTCCCTTTTACAATGCATGACCTACATCCTAGGCACCTAATCGTATGTGATCTCTGGCTACGGGGTATTTGTGGGTATTTCATGTCATTAACTATGGAGAGCATTGTTTCCTGTATAGCACACTTGCAGTGAGATAAAAAGTTCAGCAAAACAAAACATTATGCAGCACACTGCCATTCAGAAAGCAGAGCCTGTACATTTAAAAAAATAATATGTCTGCTCTATACCTTTTAGATATATGATTACATGGAAACAAGGCCTTAACCAATTCAATATCGAACTGTTTCACCTCCTTCCTGCCCAGGTCATTTTTTAGATTTAGTGCTATCACACTTTAAATGACAATTACTCAGTCATGCAACACTGTAACCAGATGGATTTTATATAATTTTTGAGATAGATAGAGCTTTCTTTTTTAAAATTATGAAAAAAAAAAAACAAAAAAAAAAAACATTTGTTTTGTTATACAATTTTGCAAATAAATTTTCTTTCTTCATACATTTAGGCCAAAATGTATTCTGCTACATTTCTTTGGTAAATATAACCCAAATCAGTGTATATTATTTAGTGTGAACATTATAGAGTCTTGTACAGCAAATCATTTCCATGAAAGTAATACTCATTCCCATGCACACGTGCGGGATCATGAGCATAAAAGACTAACTAGATGTGTAAGGACAAGAGCGCACATGCGCATGAGCATTGGGGCATGCGTGAACCCACCTGTGCACACGCCCCCAGGACTTGGTGCCTGGTAACCTTTTTAAACCCAGAGTCTCCCTGGCCTCAGAGATGGCTTGTCTTCAACTCTGGTTCCTATATTTCTAGTTCCTGAAAGTCTGCTTACCTCGTTCCTGACCCAGCTACACCTGGCATCTCTCTTGAATTGCCTCTGCCTGTTATATTTCTGCTAGCTTTTGTTACCAACCTTGGCTTGGACTTCTGACCATGGTTCCACCCCCTGACTTGGTACCTCACTGCCAGCACGTTACCAATTCCTGTGTGTTCCTGACATTGAACTTGATTCTGCACCTGTTTAAGAAAAAAAAAAAAGAAGGTGACAATCACCAAGCAATTGAGGGGTTACATACTCACTGCCTCACAATTAGCGTGTGGTATATGCCTAAAAAAAAATAATGGTAATCAAAAAATAAAAAAAGACAGCGGTACAGTACAGACTAGGGATAGGCCGATTATGAGCAAGGCCGATATATTGAGGGCCGATATGTACTTTCCCGGATATATCGGACCCGGAAGTTACCAATACTGCTGATATTGTGCACGGCGCACACATGACGTCATTGCGTGTGTTGCTTTACGTGTTCCTGCGTGCTGGGCCTATAATTTGACACATTCTGCCTTCTAATACCACCTCCCACACCTCGGACAGCCTTGGACAGTGTGTGCAGCTGTAGTTCGGTCACGGTGCCAGTCAGTGAGCAACCCACAGGCCCTGGCCTCAGCCACCCACCACAGGTTGCCAGCCAGCCACCCACCACAGGGTGCCAGACAGCCAGCCACAGCAGGGTGCCAGCCACGAGCCATCAACCCACAATAGGGTGCCAGGCCAGCATCCAGCCACCCACCCCACAACAGGGTGCCAGCAGCCCGCCACCCATCCCACAACAGGGTTCCAGCCAGCCAGCCAGCCACAGGGTGACACTAAGCCAGCCACCCACCACAGTGTTCCAGCAAGCCAGCCACCCACAACAGGGTGACACCAAGTCAGCCACCCACAACAGGGTGACACCAAGCCACCCACACTGCCAGGTGTCAGCCACCGGCCCACAACAGGGTGACAGCAGCCAGCCACCCCACAACAGGGTGCCAGCAAGCCACCCACACTGCCAGACATCAGCTACCGACCCCCAACAGGGTGCCAGCCAGCCACCCACACTGCCAGGCATCAGCCACTGACCCAAAACAGGGTGCCAGCAAGCCACCCACACTGCCAGGTGTCAGCCACCGACCCACAACAGGATGCCAGCAAGCCATCCACAGCAGGCCAGGGTGCCAGCAGCCAGCCAGCCATGTTTTTAACCTTATTGTCTCTTTCAAACTGCAATGGAGATGGATGAAGACAGAAAAATTTAAAGTGTGGTCTGGGACTATTTCTCGTCTCAACCATCTCCAGGAAAAGCAGCAATGTGCAACACATGCACAAACAAGATAAGCATGGGATCAGTAACTGCAAAAAACAAAAATACATCAAATCTTTGGGCCCAACTAAGAGTTCATCATATTGAATTATATCATACAGCACAGAAAAAACAAAATGAATATCAATGTGATTTTGAAATACCTCCTCCACTATCCCAGGCAACAATAACAGATATGTTTCAGAAAAAAAATAGGTGTCACAGTCTAGATTCAGATGGAAGATCCCAACTGCTAGAAAGAGTAATCACAGATATGATGGTCACTGATAACCAGCCATTTACAATGACGTTTGACTTTAAGCGGTTGATGTCTATACTTGAGCCAAGGTACACACTGAAGAGTGAGAAGTATTATTGAACCCAAATGCTGGGAAAGATTCACCAAAAGGTCCTTGAGAAAGTAAAGGCTATGCTGCAACCAGAGAATGCTGGCAACTCACTCTCATTCACGACTGACTGCTGGTCAGGAGGAGGACAAACAGAGTCACTAATGAATCTTACATGCCAATTCATTGACAGCAGATGGACAAAAAGGCAATTGGTCTTGAATACAAAAGTGATGCAAGGATCCCACACTGGGGAGTACAGTAGAGAAATGTTTCTAGGTATGCTTTGAAGAATGGGGAATCACCAAAGACTGAGTGATGCTTGTGCTCCTTCAAGACAGCGGAGCATACATGCGGAAATGAATGAGGCTTGCTGATAAGTCAGACCTCAGCGTCATGGCACACAACACCCTCCAACTTTCAAATGATGGTCTGTCAAGTCAGAGAGCTTTGGTTGATATACAGTGCCTTGTGAAAGTATTCGTCCCCCTTGAACTTTTTGACCTTTTGCCACATTTCAGGCTTCAAACATAAAGGATATAAAACTGTAATTTTTTTGTGAAGAATAAACAAGTAGGACACAATCATGAAGTGGAATGAAATTTATTGGATATTTCAAACTTTGTTAACAAATAAAAAACTGAAAAATTGGGCGTGCAAAATGATTTAGCCCCTTTACTTTCAGTGCAGAAAACTCTCTCCAGAAGTTCAGTGAGGATCTCTGAATGATCCAATGTTGACCTAAATGACTAATGATGATAAATAGAATCCACCTGTGTGTAATCAAGTCTCCGTATAAATGCACCTGCACTGTGATAGTCTCAGAGGTCCGTTTAAAGCATGAGAGCATCATGAAGAACAAGGAACACACCAGGCAGGTCCAAGATACTGTTGTGGAGAATTTTAAAGCCAGATTTGGATACAAAAAGATTTCCCAAGCTTTAAACATCCCAAGGAGCACTGTGCAAGCGATAATATTGAAATGGAATGAGTATCAGACCACTGCAAATCTACAAAGACCTGGCCGTCCCTCTAAACTTTCAGCTCATACAAGGAGAAGACTGATCAGAGATGCAGCCAAGAGGCCCATGATCACTCTGGATGAACTGCAGAGATCTACAGCTGAGGTGGGAGACTCTGTCCATAGGACAACAATCAGTCGTATATTGCACAAATCTGGCCTTTATGGAAGAGTGGCAAGAAGAAAGCCATTTCTTAAAGATATCCATAAAAAGAGTCATTTAAAATTTGCCACAAGCCACCTGGGAGACACACCAAACATGTGGAAGAAGGTGCTCTGGTCAGATGAAACCAAAATCAAACTTTTTGGCAACAATGCAAAACGTTATGTTTGGCATAAAAGCAACACAGCTCATCACCCTGAACACACCATCCCCACTGTCAACATGGTGGTGGCAGCATCATGGTTTGGGCCTGCTTTTCTTCAGCAGGGACAGGGAAGATGGTTAAAATTGATTGGAAGACGGATGGGGCCAAATACAGGACCATTCTGGAAGAAAACCTGATGAAGTCTGCAAAAGATCTGAGACTGGGACGGAGATTTGTCTTCTAACAAGACAATGATCCAAAACATAAAGCAAAATCTACAATGGAATGGTTCACAAATAAACATATCCAGGTGTTAGAATGGCCAAGTCAAAGTCCAGACCTGAATTCAATTGAGAATCTGTGGAAAGAACTGAAAACTGCTGTTCACAAATGCTCTCCATCCAACCTCACTGAGCTCGAGCTGTTTTGCAAGGAGGAATGGGCAAAAATTTCAGTCTCTCGATGTGCAAAACTGATAGAGACACACCTCAAGCGACTTACAGCTGTAATTGCACCAAAAGGTGGCACTACAAAGTATTAACTTAAGGGGGCTGAATAATTTTGCACGCCCAATTTTTCAGTTTTTTATTTGTTAAAAAAGTTTGAAATATCCAATAAATTCCGTTCCACATCATGATTGTGTCCCACTTGTTGTTGATTCTTCACAAAAAAATACAGTTTTATATCTTTATGTTTGAAGCCTGAAACGTGGCAAAAGGTCGAAAAGTTCAAGGGGCCGAATACTTTCGCAAGGCACTGTATGTTTTGAGAAGCAGGAAGAGATTAAAAATGTTGTGCTGGCAAGTCTTTTGAATCCTTGATACAAGAACCATGCTTTCCCTTCTGATGATGTATTGGCCAAGGCAAAACAATGGCTGACAAAAGATATTCATCAGGAGGTGCAGGAGGTTCCTGCCGAAAAGACAAGTCCAGAACAGCATTTTTAAAATCTGAAAGAGCAGCATGCTGCAAAAACAGAAAAATGTCCAAAAAGACGACAGCGAGCAGAAGAGAATCTTCTTCATCGTGGTCGAATTGATCATGACATTTTCAGTGTTTTATTGGGGCCTCATGCGGAGGATTCTTCTGAATCTGCAATAATGAGCCTGGATGATGAACTTCATCTCTATTTGAAGGAACCAGTAATTGACAGAAGAAGTGGTGATCCTCTTGAGTGGTGGAAAGAAAATGAGGCACACTACAAAATACTTGCTTCCCATGCTAGAGGATACATCTCTCTCTCTGATCCTCTGTCCTCCTCTCCTCCTGTACCAAGTGAGCATGTTAATGAAGTGGCAGCATTATATGAAAAAACAGTATTGAAAAGTGTAGTAGTACTAGTGTCCACTCCAATCCACTGTCTAGCTTTTGTCTAGCTTGTTTCTAGCAGTTTTGCACTGACTGCAGTAGTGATTAATATCATTGCAGTGGGTGCACTACTGCAGCAGTAGTCCACTGACTCCAGTTCAATCCACTGTCTACCTGTTGTCTAGCTTTTTTTTCTAGCAGTTTTGCACTGACTGCAGTAGTTATTTAAAATCATTGCAGTGAGTGCACTATTGCAGCAGTAGTCCACTGACTTCAATCCACTGTCTATCTGTTGTCTAACTTGTTTCTAGCAGTTTTTCTGCCACTGACTGCACTGCTGCAGTAGTGATGTAAAATTATTGCAGTGAGTGAGTGCACTACTGCAGCAGTTTATGCATCATTCACAATCAGATGATGTGAAACTGATGTCCCTGCAAGTGCAGTTTTCCTATTAGTTTTCATGCAGTTAAGGTGTGAAAAACGAGCCCTTAATGTTAAAAAAAGTTAATAAATAAACATTAACATGTTCAGTAACAGATTTGTGTCGAAGCGATCTATATAGTGTAGTGTAGGGTTAACTGACTCTGACTGCTATGGCAGGGTGACAAAACACTTCCATGTCAGGGTGACCGCTATAGAAAAAAGATAGTTTCTCTTAGAACACTTATAGAACCGGATAGTGGCTTCGCCCCTGTCACCCTGCTTTTTGTTGCAGGCGTTTATAGGGCTTTTTTGAGGACATGTTTGGAGTCAGGCATGACATCTGTACTTCTGTGTAGGGGTATATATACACACACACATGTATGTATATATACACATACACATATATAGGTGTGAAAGTAGCAGAAACCTATGCTTGCGCTAATGAAATAATTAACACCCATATGGCTTCTCTGCTATAACACCTATATATATGTGTATAAATACATATAAGTGTGTGTGTTTATATACCCCTATACAGAATTTCAGATGTTTTGCCTGCCTCCAAAGACCCCCAAAAAATCCCCATAAAAAACGCCTGCTGCAAAAACACACCTGGACGTTTTTGTAGCTGGCGTTTTTTTGGGCATTTTTTGGGGGTCTTTGGAGGCAGGCATAACATCTGTACTTCTGTGTAGGGGTATATATACACACACACATGTATGTATATATACACATATATAGGTGTGAAAGTAGCAGAAACCTATGCTTGCGCTAATGAAATAATTAACAGGCATATGTCTCCGCGCCTATAACACCTATATGTGTGTATGTGTATAAATACATATAAGTGTGTGTGTATATATACCCCTATACAGAATTTCAGATGATTTGCCTGCCTCCAAAGACCCCCAAAAAATGCCCAAATAAAAGCCTGCGCAAAAAAAACGCCCATTTGTGTTGTAGCAGGCGTTTTTTTGGGGCATTTTTTGGGGGTCTTTGGAGGCAGGCATAACATCTGAACTTCTGTATAGGGGTATATATACACACACACTTATATGTATTTATACACATACACATATAGAGGTGTTATAGCACCTATATATGTGTATGTCATATGGGTGTTAATTATTTCATTAGCGCAAGCATAGGTTTCTGCTACTTTCACACCTATATATGCGTTTTTTTTGTGCAGGCTTTTATTTGGGCATTTTTTTGGGGGTCTTTGGAGGCAGGCAAATCATCTGAAATTCTGTATAGGGGTATATATACACACACACTTATATGTATTTATACACATACACACATATAGGTGTTATAGGAGCGGAGACATATGCCTGTTAATTATTTTATTAGCGCAAGCATAGGTTTCTGCTACTTTCACACCTATATATGTGTATGTGTATATATACATACATGTGTGTGTGTGTATATATACCCCTACACAGAAGTACAGATGTTATGCCTGCCTCCAAAGACGCCCCAAAAAATTCCCAAAAAACGCCAGCTACAAAAACGCCCAGGTGTGTTTTTGCAGCAGGCGTTTTTTTTTTTGGGCATTATTTGGGGGTCTTTGGAGGCAGGCAAAACATCTGAAATTCTGTATAGGGGTATATATACACACACACTTATATGTATTTATACACATACACACATATAGGTGTGAAAGGAGAGAAGCCATATGGGTGTTAATTATTTCATTAGCGCAAGCATAGTGTTCTGCTACTTTCACACCTATATATGTGTATGTGTATATATACATACATGTGTGTGTGTGTGTGTATATATATATATACCCCTACACAGAAGTTCTGATGTTATGCCTGCCTCCAAAGACCCCCAAAAAATGCCAAAAAAATGCCTGCTACAAAACCGGCAAGGTGTGAAAATAGCGGAGCCACTATCCTGTTCTATTGCAATTCTAATACAAACAAACTTTTTTTTTCTGGTTCTGGACATGCTACAGAGCTGAAACTTCACAGGTACACCTTTTAGACCCCCCAGACACTAAATCCAAATAAATATCATTTTTTTTCCAATATTTTTTTCAATTATTGGCTCTCTATCAAAAATGACAATTTTTAAGAACTTTGTTTGTGTGATTAAGAGTCCCTGGGGCATGACCCAGAACCCTAGGCACTTTTTAGGGGCATTTATTGGGTTTTAGGGCTTCAAAATGGTGTTTTTTGATTACCAAAGTTCGGGTCCCATTGATTTCAATGAGGTTCTGAAATCCGGGCCAAACTTTTGGGAAGTTTGGGTGTTCTGGTCGAACCAAACTTTTGAAAAGTTCGATCATCCCTATAAAAGACCCCATTTTTTTTTTTTAAAAAAGAGTACCTGTCACTACAGATTGCTATCATAGGGGATATTTAAATTCACAATAAAAATTATTTAAAAAAAAATGAAAGTAAAGGTGTCAAAATAACATAAAAAAGCAAAATAAATAAATAAAAAAAATCAAGCCCCCCGGTCCCCCCGTGCTTGCGCACAAAGGCGCACGCAATCGTTGGTCTAGTGTCATATGTAAACCACAATTGCAGCATGCATGTGAGGTATCGCCACGAACGCCAGGTCGAGGGCAGTAATTATTGCAGTAGACCTCCTCTTTAAGTCCAAAGTGGTAACCTGTAAAGACTTTTAAAGGCTCTTAAAACCGTATGTAGTTTGCTGACGCTGCACGGGCGTGTGCGCAATTTTTAAAGCATGTCATGTTTGGTGTCTATGCACTCGGCATAAGATCATCTTTTAAATTTTACCAAACAATTAGGAATTATATGGTCTATTTCTTCATTAAATATAAAAAAGTGTTTTTTCGCAAAAATTGCGTTTGGAAAATCTGTGTGCAAATACCGTGAGACGAAAAAAATTGCAACATCCATTTTGTTCTGTAGGGCCTCTGCTTTAAAAAAAATATATAATGTTTGGGGGTTCAAAGTAATTTTCTAGTAAAATAAATATTTTTTCATGTAAACAAAAAGTCACAGAAAAGGCTTGGTCTTCAAGTGGTTAGAAGAGTGGGTGATGTGTGGCTAAGATTGAGCATAAAATGCCAGGACAGCTCAAACACCCCCCTAATGACTGAGTACAGGAATACCACATGTGTGAGACTTTTTGGGAGCCTAGCTGTGTATGGGACCCCGAAAACCAATCCCACCTTCAGGTTTTATAATGGCGTAAATTGCTTATTTTACATCCGCACTACCTGTCACAGTTTCAGGGGCCCGAAATTTCAAGATAGAACAAAACCCCCCCAAATAACACCATTTTGCAAAGTAGACACTCCAAGCTATTTGCTGAGAGGCATGGTGACTTGAGTCCATGGAATATTTTATATTTTGCCACAAGTTTCGGGAAAATTATTATATTTTTATTTTTTACACAAAGTTGTCACTAAATTATATATTGCTCACACATGCCATGGGTATATGTGAAATGACACCACCAAAATACATTCTGCTGCTTCTCCTGAGTACAGGGATACCACATGTGTGAGACTTTTTGGGAGCCTAGCTGTGTACAGGACCCCGAAAACCAATCCCCACCTTTAGACTTTCTAAGGGCGTAAATTGTTGATTTCATTCCTTACTACCTATCACAGTTTTGAAGGCCATGAAATGCCAAGATACCACAACCCCCCCCCCCCCCCCCCCAAATGACCCCATTTTGCAAAGTAGACACCCCACGGTATTTGCTAAGATGCATGGCGAGTATTTGGCAGCTCTCATTTATTTTGGAAAATGAAGAAAAATGCATTTTTCTTCCTCTTTTTTCAATTTCCAAAACTTTGTGACAAAAAGTGAGATCTGCAAAACCCTCAACATGCCTCTCCGCAAATAGCTTGGAGTGTCTACTTTGCAAAATGGGGTAATTTGGGGGGGGGGGGGTTGTGCTATCTTGGCATTTCATGGCCTTCAAAACTGTGATAGGTAGTAAGGAGTGAAATCAACAACTTACACACTTGGAAAGCCTGAAGGTGGCGATTGGTTTTGGGGGTCCTGTACTCGGCTAGACTGCAAAAAAGTCTCATACATGGGGTATCCCCATACTCAGGAGAAGCAGCAGAATATATTTTGGGGTGTCATTTCACATATACCCATGGCATGTGTGAGCAATATATCATTTAGTGACAACTTTGTGTAAAAAAAAAAATATTCCATGGACTCACCATGCCTCTCAGCAAATAGCTTGGAGTGTCTACTTTGCAAAATGGGGTCATTTGGGGGGGTTTTGTGCTATCTTGAAATGTCAGGGCCTCTGAAACTGTGACAGGTAGTGCGGAGGTGAAATGCACAATTTACGCTAATTAGAAAACCTGAAGGCGGTGATTGGTTTTCGGGGTCCCGTACACAGTTAGGCTCCCAAAAAGTCTCACATATGTGGTATCCCTGTACTCAGGAGAAGCAGCAGAATGTATTTTGGGGTGTCATTCCACATATACCCATGTCATGTGTGAGCTATTTATCTTTTAGTGACAACTATGTGTTAAAAAAAATGTAATTTTCCCAAAACTTGTGGCAAAATATAAAATATTCCATGGACTCACCATGCCTCTCAGCAAATAGCTTTTGGTGTCTACTTTCCAAAATGGGGACATTTGGGGGGGGGGGTTTGTGCTATCTTGACATTTCAGGGCCTCCGAAACCGTGATAGGCAGTGAGAAAGTGCAATGAGAAATTTACGTCCTTTGAAATTCTGAAGATGGTGATTGTTTATCGGGGTCCCGTACACAGCTAGGCTCCCAAAAAGTGTGGTATCCCTGTACTCAGGAGAAGCAGCAGAATATTTTTTGGGGTGTAATTACACATATGCCCATGGCATGCGTGAGCAATATATAATTTCAATGACAACTTTTTGTAAAAAAAAACTTTTTTTTTTTAGTAATTTTTCAAACACCTGTGACGAAAAAATTAAATATTCAATGAGCTCAACATGCCTCTCAGTACATTCCTTGGGATGTCTACTTTCCAAAAAGTGGTAATTTGGGGGGGGGGGGGTTGTACTGCCCTGCCATTTTAGCACTTCAAGAATTGAGATAGGCAGTCAGATATTAAAGCTGCGTAAATTCCAATTTACACCATAGTTTGTAGACGCTATAACTTTTGCGCAAACCAATAAAAATACGCTCATTGAGAATTTTTTTGTCAAAGACATGTAGCTAAATACATTTGGCATAAATATATGACAAAAATTGAATATATTGGATATTTTTTAACTGTCAAAGTAGAAAATGTCAATTTTTGTCAAAATTTTCGCTCTTTTTTTATTAATATCGCAAAAAATAAAAAGCACAGAGGTGATCAAATACCACCAAAAGAAAGCTCTGTTTGTGGGAAAAAAAGGACGTAAATTTTGTTTGGGTACAGCATTGCATGACTGCGCAATTGTAAGTTAAATTTGTGCAGTGCGAAGTTGAAAAAAGTGGTCTGGACGTTAAGCAGCAAAATCCTCTGGTCTTAAAGTGGTTAAAAAGTAAACACCCCAAGATATTTTGTAAGAGGTTAGGTAAGTCTTTTAAAGGTTTATCTTTTTGCCATAAGTTTTTGGAAAATGCGGAAAGAGAAAATATGTATTTTATTTAGACAAAGTTGTACATTTTTTAAGAAATTTCTCAAACACAGCATGGGCATATTTAGAATTTCACCACAAAACACATTCTGCTACTCCTCCTGAGTATGGAGATACCAGTGTGTTCTGGCAGGGGGCAGTCCCCCTGCCTGAACACAATAGCACCGCGGGGAGATTGCTATACTAACAACACATAGTTAGCACAGTGAGTTCCTCAGTTTTTTTTTTTTTTTTATTCAGCCCGCTGGGTTGAACAATAAAAAACTTACCATGGGTACCAGGCATAAGAGCGCTGGTAAACATCTGAGTGCAGTCAGAGGATGTGCATGTGATCTATTTGTTCTTACACATTGTTTTTGGCTGCCTAGTGTGCAAACATAGCAGCTATATTGTATATAAACCTTATTCCCCTTACAGATAGCTAAAAAGATCAATTGTGTCAGTGAGAACTTATCTGAGAGGCAGAAATCACTCTTTGCTTAAGGAACCCCTAGAAACCTCTGGAGGAACCTTAGGATTCCATGGAACCCTGGTTGAGAAACCCTGCTATAGGAAATCATGAACGGTTCAGGAAAAACTTCCGTTAATAGTGAATGATTCGCTTCAAACCCCAGCATCCTTCTCTCAGATCACATCTATCCTTTTGTATACTCAATGAAACACCAGAAAACATATTGCTCTCGACTAGAGTTGAGCGGACACCTGGATGTCCGTGTTCGACGGGTTCGGCAGAACTTTAAAACAAAGTCCGGGTCCGTGTCCCGGACTTTTGCCGAACTTTTCCCGGACACCGAACCCCATTGAAGTCAATGGGGACCCGAACTTTCAGGCACTAAAATGGCTCTAAAACACCAAAGGAAAGGGCTAGAGTGCTGCAAATGGCAGCAAAACGTAATTAAGAGCATGGCAAGTGCTCTGCAAACAAATGTGGATAGGGAAATAACTTAAAACAACAAAAAAAAAAACAGAAAAATAAAACAATGTTCTTCATCTCTGAAGGACGAGGCCCATATGGAGTAGGAGGGAGGTTGAGGTGGTGGTGGATGTGGCGGTGTCATAGGCGTGCGCACAGGGTGTGCCGGGTGTGCCTGGGCCCACCCTAATCACCTAGGGCACATAGCATTATCACTCTGTTTGCCAGTGAGGAGATGGGAAAGATCTCCCTCGGACCTGCTCTGCTCTATTTCTCTTTGCCAGCAGGGAGAGTAATGTATCGGGGCCATGTACATGTAGGCAAACACATGCATGTGTATTTAAACCTTGGGGTGCACACCCTAATGCAATAGGCTGCGCACACCTATGGGCGGTGTAGGTGGAAGCGGCGGTGGAGGAGGACCAGGGCCGGATTAAGAGCATAATGGGCTCGGTGCTGAGGATTTTGAAGGGCCTTAAGGGCCGTGTCTTGGCATGCACCCAGAGGAGGAAGGGTGCAGCCATGCATGCCTAATTCAACATGGGATGCTGTCTCTGAAGCCCATAAACACATCCATGCATCGGCAACTGTCCCTCCTTGTCCGGCCTTCGCGCTGTGTGGGGAGGTTCTGAGGGTGCTGCCTGGGGAAGCGAGCATAGAAGCCAGACTTCTGTGTTTACAAGTGACAGAAGAGCGGTAACAGTGAATATGGCCAACCCGGGGCCTATATAAAAGGTAGGGGCCTGGAGCTGCAGCTCCAATAGCCCCTACGTTATCCATTGCTATTCTGCACAAGGTACGGAAAAGTCCCGTGGGATCCATGCCTGGTTCATTTTAATGAACGTGAGCTTGTCCACATTGTCTCTGGACAGGCGGCTGCGATTGTCTGTTATAACGCCCCCAGCCGTGCTAAATACCCGTTCAGATAATACACTGGCTGCAGGGCACGCCAGCACCTCCAAGGCGTAAAGGGTAAGCTCAGGCCATGTGCCCAATTTGGAGACCCAGAAGTTGAAGGGGGCAGACCCGTCATTCACTACATGTAGGCGTGTGCACACATACTGCTCCACCATGTTGGTAAAATGCTGCCTCCTGCTAAGACGTTCCATCTGAGCTGCTGGTGCTGCTGTTTGTTGTGGCGTGCTGACAAAGCTTTTCCACATTTCGGCCATGCTAACCCTGCCTTCTGAGGTGCTGGCGGTGCCCTGGTTGC
This sequence comes from Pelophylax lessonae, assembly GCF_965119305.1. Lineage (NCBI taxonomy): Eukaryota > Metazoa > Chordata > Amphibia > Anura > Ranidae > Pelophylax > Pelophylax lessonae. The sequence continues at coordinate 401,620,248 of NC_138770.1, read as the reverse complement.
GTTGGCGACCTCCTCCTCCTCCTCTGCCTTGTGCTTCCACTGTGGCCCCGCTGTCAGATGGGAATGCCAGCAGCATCGCGTCTACCAGCGTGCGCTTGTACTCGCGCATCTTGCGATCGCGCTCCAGTGAGTGAATTAAGGACGGTACGTAGTCCTTGTAACGGGGATCCAGCAGCGTGGCCACCCAGTAATCAGCACAAGTTAGAATGTGGGCAACTCGGCGGTCATTGTGGAGACACTGCAGCATGTAATCGCTCATGTGTGCCAGGCTGTCCAGAGGCAACGAAAGGCTGTCCCACAGAGAGGTGTATCGTCCGTGTCCTCTGTATCCCCACAGCCACGCACCAGTGATGGCCATGAACTGGCCTGGGTGCCACCCTGCTGTGAACATGGTTCCATCTCCTCCTCCAGCTCCTCCTCCTCCTCATCCTCCTCATCCTCCAGAACTGTGCCCCTGCTGGTCAATTGTGTCCCTGGCGTTTGTGTGTGCAGGAACCCACCCTCGGAGCCCCTTGCGAATGACTGCCCTGAAAGCCTTGGAAATGTTACCTCTTCATCCTCCTCCTCCTCCTCCTCCTCATCCTGTGCCACATCCTCTTCCATCATCGCCCGAATTGTTTTTTCAAGGAGGCATAGAAGTGGGATAGTTAAGCTAAGAACGGCGTCATCGCCACTGGCCATGTTGGTGGAGTACTCAAAACAGCGCAACAAGGCACACAGGTCTCGCATGGAGGCCCAGTTATTGGTGGTGAAGTGGTGCTGTTCCACAGAGCGACTCACACGTGCGTACTGCAGCTGAAACTCCACTATGGCCTGCTGCTGCTATCACAGTCTTTGCAGCATGTGCAAGGTGGAGTTCCACCTTGTGGGCACGTCACATATGAGGCGGTGACCGGGAAGGCCGAAATTACGCTGCAGCGCTGACAGGCAAGAAGCAGCAGGGTGAGAACGCCGAAAGTGCGCACAGACGGCCCGCACTTTCTGCAGCAGCTCTCACATATCGGGGTAGTTTTTAAGGAACCTCTGCACCACCAAATTCAGCACATGCGCCAGGCAAGGGATGTGCGTCAAACCGGCTAGGCCCAGAGCTGCTATGAGATTTCGCCCGTTATCGCACACCACCAGGCCGGGCTTGAGGCTCGCTGGCAGCAACCACTCATTTGTCTGCTGTTCCATGCTCCTCCACAACTCCTGCGCGGTGTGTGGTTTGTCCCCCAAACAGGCAAGTTGTAAAACTGCCTGCTGTCGTTTACCCCTGGCCGTGCTGAAGTTGGTGGTGAAGGTTTTTACGCTGTCCGGATGAGGAGGCGGTAGAGGATGAGGAAGCGGAGTAGGAGGAGTTAGGAACAGGAGGGAAACTGAAGCGCCCTGCAATCCTCGGTGGTGGAAGGACATGCGCCAAATTGCTATCCGCCTCAGGCCCATCCGCCACTGCATTTACCCAGTGTGCCGTTAGGGAGATATAACGCCCCTGACCGTGCTTACTGGTCCACGTATCGGTAGTTAGGTGGACCTTGGCACAGATGGCGTTGCGCAGTGCACACCTAATTTTTTCCCCCACTTGGTTGTGCAGGGAAGGGATGGCTTGCCTAGAAAAGTAGTGGTGGCTGGGCACGACGTACTGTGGGACAGCCACCGACATAAGGTTTTTAAAACTGTGCGTCTCCACCAGACGGAATGACAGCATTTCAAAGGCCAATAATTTTGAAATGCTGGCATTCAGGGCCAGGGATCACAGGTGGGTAGGGGGGTACTTCCTCTTCCTCTCAAGTGTTTGGGAGATGGAAAGCTGAACGCTTCCACGGGACATTGTGGAGATGGTTGTTGGTGACTCAGGTGGTGGTGTTGCTGACAGATCGTCTGTTTGTGGGGTGGCAGGTGCCGGTATCACTACAGATGTGGCTGGAGCGGCCGAGACTGCAGCAGAAGAGGAAGCGGGATGAGCCAGAGACGTTTCTTGGTTTTGAAGGTGTGTACTCCACTGCAGCTCGTGCTTTGCACTTAGATGCCTGATCATGCAGGTTGTGCTCAGGTTGAGAAGGTTTATGCCTCGCTTCAGGCTCTGATTGCACAGGGTGCAAACCACTCGTGTCCTGTCATCAGCACATTTTCTAAAGAACTTCCACGCTAGAGAACTCCTTTGAGCTGACTTTGGTGTGCTCGTTCCCTTGCTGCGTTGGGCAGTAGCAGGCGTAGTGTCTAGGGCACGTCCGCTCCGCTTCTGCACCCTGCTCCCTCTTCTGCTGTGCTGTTGGCTCTGTGCGACCACCGCCTCTTCCTCCAAACTACTCAGGTCACCTGCATGACCTTCATTCCATGTGGGGTCGAGGACCTCATCGTCCTCCACATCATCTTCCACCCAGTCTTCACCCCTGCCCTCCTTGTCGGTCTCCACAATGCTGAACGCCGCAGCAGTTGGCACCTGCGTTTCGTCATCATCGGAGACGTGCTGCGATGGTCCTTGCATGTACTCATCTTGAGAAATAAGTGGTTGGGCATCGCTGCACTCAATCTCTTCCACTTCTGGGGCAGGGCTAGGTGGATGGCCCTGGGAAACCCTGCTGACAGAGTCATCAAAAAGAAGAAGAGACTGCTGTATGGCTTGGGGCTCAGACTGCTTGCCTGATTTGTAAGGGGGTGAGGTAAAAGACGGTTGGACATCGGCTGCAGGTGCCAACTCTTTTTCAAATTATATCTTTATTTCTTTAAATTCAGTTACATAAGCATTTAATACGTTTTAACTTCCAAAATTATAATATACAAAACATCTATGTCCCACATTCGGGACAGATATCTTTCTTAATATTCTATAACTGAACCCAAATCGCCCATTTTTCCTTATCTTTTCCCTCTCTCCCCTTCCCCCCTCTCCTCCGAGGCCCTAACAGCAAAAAAAAAAAAAAAAAAAAGAAGGGATAGTTAATACTCTGTTATTCTAATTTATCTATTTTCTATATGCTAATGGGCTGGTTCTTGCACTATGATTACAGATTGGCCTTCCTCTGAATTAGTATAATCTTTCCACTGTTTCCATTTCTTCTCATATTTATCCGTTTGTTGGCGGGCTGATAGAACCAGTTTCTCCAGATTGCTTATCTCCTCCACTTTCCTCATCCACATGTTTATATTAGGTGGCTCAGTCTCTCTCCATCTAAGGGGTATACATATCTTTGCTTCGTTTACTAGATGGGGCATAATAGATTTTCTATAATTTTGCAACGGTTTACTGGGGGCGTGGAGCAGAAAGAGAGATGGTTCTTTAAGAAAGTTGCATTTCGTAATCTTCTGTATTGTCCTCCAAATCTGTTCCCAAAACACTTCTAGTTCAGGACATGTCCAGAATATATGAAGCATTGTCCCTCTCCCTGCTCCACATCTCCAGCAGCGGTCGGTATTTGCTACAGAAATTCTATTCAATTTAGCTGGGGTATAATACCATCTGGTAAAGATCTTATAATTCAGTTCTTGAATTCTAACACACATTGAAGTTGAAAATACTGACTTAATTATTTGATTTTCTTGTTCTATTGAGGCTCAGACTGCTTGCCTGATTTGCAAGGGGGTGAGGTGAAAGACGGTTGGACATCGGCTGCAGGTGCCAACTCTGACCTTTCTGCAGTAGACTAGGGTGGGAGACAATGTGAAGGAACTGGAGGCACTGTCAGCAGCAAACCAATCTACTATCGCCTCTCTGTGTTCTGGCCTCATCACTTCTAGAGGCGTATGATGCCCTACCAAATACTGATGCAGGTTCTGTCGCCTACTCACATTTGAGGAAGGTGTTTGACTTGTGCGTGTAGCTGGCACAGATCGACCACGTCCTCTCCTTGCAACAGGAGCTCTACCAGCAGCACCACGACCCAGGCCACGGCCCTTATTTGACGGTCTCCTCATATTTCTGTAATTTAAGATCTTGCCCTAGAAAGGTGTTTATTGAATAGCGGAACAAAACAACAACAGTATCGCACGGGTGTATCTAACAGTCAAATATGCAAACTATGCCGCAATTTAATGTTTTTTACACCAAAAGGGTGTATATTGAATAGCGGAATAGGATAAAAAACTGTGTATCTCACACGTACAAACACAGACTAGGCCCGATTAAATTTTTTTCTACCCTAAAGGGAGGATGAGGAAGAGGAGTAGGAGGAGTTGGGAACAGGAGGCAAACTGAAGCGCCCTGCAATCCTTGGCGGGGGAAGGAGATGCGCCAAACTAATTTAAAAGGTGTATCTCACACGTACCGATACAGACTATGCCGTAATTTAATTTTTTACACTCCAAAGGGTGTCTATTGAATAGCGGAATAGGAAAAATTTTATAATACGGTGTATCTCACATGTACAAACACAGACTAGGCCCCGCTGTATACAATTTTTTGTACCCTAAAGGCAGGATGAGGAAGAGGAGTAGGAGGAGCAGGCAGGAGGCAGACTGAAGCACCCTCAAAACCTCGGCAGTATGAGATGCGCCCCAAAAATTGGAAAGGTGTATCTCACACGTACCGACACAGACTATCCCGCAATTTAATTGATCCCCAAAGGTTTTTATTGAATAGCGGAATAGGAAATATGATCAAAAAAAGTGTATGTATCTCACACGTACACAACCACACTAGGCCCCAATTACTATTGTTTGTGCCCCTAAAAGGATGGATGAGGAGTAGGAGTATGGAACAGGCAGCACCCTCAAATCTTCAGAAGTATGAGATTGTGTTCACTGTACCCCACAAAGATTGTGTTCACTGCACTCCAAAAAGATTGTGTTCACTGCACCCCAAAAAGATTGTGTTCACTGCACCCCACAAAGATTGTGTTCACTGCACCCCAAAAGGATTGTGTTCACTGCACCCCACAAAGATTGTGTTCACTGCACCCCAAAAGGATTTTGTTCACTGCACCCCACAAAGATTGTGTTCACTGCACCCCACAAAGATTGTGTTCACTGCACCCCAAAAGGATTTTGTTCACTGCACCCCAAAAAGATTGTGTTCACTGCACCCCACAAAGATTGTGTTCACTGTACCCCACAAAGATTGTGTTCACTGCACCCCAAAAAGATTGTGTTCACTGCACCCCACAAAGATTGTGTTCACTGCACCCCAAAAGGATTTTGTTCACTCCACCCCAAAAAGATTGTGTTCACTGCACCCCACAAAGATTGTGTTCACTGCACCCCAAAGGGATTTTGTTCACTGAACCCCACAAAGATTGTGTTCACTGCACCCCACAAAGAATGTGTTCACTGCACCCCAAAAGGATTTTGTTCACTGCACCCCAAAAAGATTGTGTTCACTGCACCCCACAAAGATTGTGTTCACTGCACCCCAAAAGGATTTTGTTCACTCCACCCCAAAAAGATTGTGTTCACTGCACCCCACAAAGATTGTGTTCACTGCACCCCAAAGGGATTTTGTTCACTGAACCCCACAAAGATTGTGTTCACTGCACCCCACAAAGAATGTGTTCACTGCACCCCAAAAGGATTTTGTTCACTGCACCCCAAAAAGATTGTGTTCACTGCACCCCACAAAGATTGTGTTCACTGCACCCCAAAATGATTGTGTTCACTGCACCCCAAAAGTATTTTGTTCACTGCACCCCAAAAAGATTGTGTTCACTGCACCCCACAAAGATTGTGTTCACTGCACCCCAAAAGGATTTTGTTCACTGCACCCCACAAAGATTGTGTTCACTGCACCCCACAAAGATTGTGTTCACTGCACCCCAAAAGGATTTTGTTCACTGCACCCCACAAAGATTGTGTTCCCTGCACCCCACAAAGATTGTGTTAACTGCGCCTCAAAAGGATTTTGTTCACTGCACCCCAAAAAGATTGTGTTCACTGCACCCCAAAAGGATTTCGTTCACTGCACCCCAAAAAGATTGTGTTCACTGCACCAAGATTGTGTTTACTGCACCCCACAAAGATTGTGTTCACTGCACCCCAAAAAGATTGTGTTCACTGTACCCCAAAAAGATTGTGTTCACTGTACCCCAAAAAGATTGTGTTCACTGCACCCCAAAAAGATTGTGTTCACTGCAGCCCACACACAGCAAAATGGATGTGGATCACTGACACCTGCCTATCTCCTATCCCACATCACACAGCAATATCGATTATAGTTTGTAGAACACACTTTCCCTAAAAATCAGCGAACTCTATCCCTAACAGGATTGATTAGAGATCGTAGATCGGGACTGAGTGCAGACCCCACCCCACACAGCAATATCGATTGTAGTTTGTAGAACACACTTTCCCTAAAAATCAGCAAACTCTATCCCTAACAGGATTGATAAGAGATCGTAGATCGGGACTGAGTGCAGACCCCACCCCACACAGCAATATCGATTGTAGTTTGTAGAACACACTTTCCCTAAAAATCAGCAAACTCTATCCCTAACAGGATTGATAAGAGATCGTAGATCGGGACTGAGTGCAGACCCCACCCCACACAGCAATATCGATTGTAGTTTGTAGAACACACTTTCCCTAAAAATCAGCAGACTCTATCCCTAACAGGATTGATAAGAGATCGTAGATCGGGACTAAGTGCAGACCCCACCCCACACAGCAATATCGATTGTAGTTTGTAGAACACACTGACCCTAAAAATCAGCAGGAGCCTCGCCCTAAAATGCCTACAACTCGCCCTGCCTAACACACTCCGACCTGTCCCTCAATTCTATCCGGACACAAATGTTTTTTTCCTGCCTGTCTGTCCCTAATCAGCAGCCAGCACGTTGATGTGTGCTTTCTCCCTGATCTAAGCAGCAGAATGACGCCGCTGCGGCGCTGCCTCGAACTTATAAAGACTTGGTCACATGCTTCAGACGGCCAATCACAGCTACTGATACATTTGCAGGCATGGCTGGGATGGCTTAGGCACACCAGTTAAACGCTTGTTGATTGGCTGTTGAAAGCCCACCATGAAAAGCGCGCCAAAGCATGCAAAACCCGGAAATAAAACGACCGAACACGGATTTTTACCCGAATATACAGTAAAGTGTCCGTGTCCGTGTTCGGGTAAAAAAATCCAATTATTCGGTACGAACACGAATAATACAGTCCGTGTTCGCTCAACCCTACTCTCGACTAATTCTTTAATTAAAATCACTAGATTAAAAACATTTTCATGAACTTTTTAAAATTGTGCTCAACTGTCTTATGCCTGGTTACCCTACCTGGCTGTAATCCCGAGTGTGGCTCGGGGGTTATTTTGCAGTACCAAAAGTGGTAACTGCGAGCAACACTCTGGGTAATAAAACTTACCTTGTTCTTACAATCCCCTGATGTGCTCCAGCTGATGCTATCTATCTATCTATCGGAGTGCCGCTGCCTGTCCGGTTCTGCAGTCAGAGATGGTGTTCAGGCGGGGGATCTTGCTGAGCTATGAATTCTGGCATGGCCACTTTGCATTCCAGTGGGTTGCCTAGTGTGATAAAGCACAGGGCAGTGGTGGACATCTTCTTGCACCCACGCAGAGTTTTTCATTTATTTTAGCAGTAAACTGACCTTATAGAGTGAATAACAGTATTACATTTCCATTATTATTATAATACAGTAAATATAGCGAGAAATCTGCAGGTAGAAGGTGGTGATGGCCATCTTCATACACCCCGCACTGCTCAGCAACAAACTGATTATATAGTGAATTAGACTATTTTACTTGGTGACGGGGAAATAGTATTTCAGTATATAAGGTAAGTTTGCTGCTGGAATCAGTGTGAAATTCGGGAGTTGCTTGGGTGTAGGAGTGTGTCTGCTGCTGCTTCGTGTTCTGTTGCATTGGGGGGCCTGTTGGGGCGCGTTGTGGCCATTTTGGGGCACATGGCGCGTGTGTGGTTCTTGTCCGGGCGTCGCTTCTGGTTGAGAAATCTGGTGGTTGGCGGTGTTCTGATAGAACACCTGCATCCGTCTTCTGGATTCCCTTCCCTGTGAGCGCCGCGATGTGGGGGGGCAGAACCAGGAGGGAAATTCAAAAAAAGTACACAAAACATGACATGATACATTATAATCTGTTAAGATTACATTACTGTTTCAAACCATTTCATTTCAGTTTTGTCCCTAGTGCTTTGTACTGCACTTTTACTGTTTTAGTCCTTTTATTTTTATTAATATTTTTTATTAATAATTGATTAATTTAATAATTAATTTAATATAATAATTGATTTATTATTTTTTTGTTTCATTCCTAAGAATTACTTGCATATGATATAAAACAACATATTTCCATGCAAAACAATGTACCGCTTTGACATTCAAAAATACTGACATAATCAGACCGCCAGGGAGGTTAAGGATATAAGGTTGGATTCGATCTGAGATTACTTTGATACATGATTGAAAGATCACTATTACTATATATGTATTAAGTATATATTTGATTTTTTAATCTAGCTCTGCACTTTTAGGTTTTGATTTTGTGCTAATGTTTGGCGATTCAGGTTATTAATAACTGCTTGTAAGGGGTATAGTTATTTATTATTTATGTTCAGAGGAGTTGCGTAGGTGTATATTTTGTTTCTTTTTTTTATAAAGCCTGGATTGTTTTTGTTAGCCTAATAGCAGCACATTAAAAAAAAAAAAAAAACTTGGGCTGGGCAAAAGCATTGATAAATTGACCCCCTTTGTTACTTTTATATTTATTAAATAATACATTATTTGGCAGTGCTGCATATTTTGCTACAACATTTTTTTTTACAGTGACCAGGGAGCTTAAATAATATATATATATATATATATATATATATATATATATATATATATATATATACGTTGATTAGCCTGCCTACTTTGATATTCTTAGGAAAAAATTGTTGGCCAACAACGATAAAATGTAGGATCATAGCTGTAAGGAATACTATGGTATGGGATGACCAAGACTATCTTTACAACTGTATATATATATATATATATATATATATACAATAAATTTATTGTGCTGGGTAAGATATGGGAAACAAATAATATTGCTTTTGAACAATTTAAAAAAAAAAACTTTTTAAAAGAATATATCGTATAGGCTGTCTTTGTTTGCTTCTTATTCAGACGACAGTTGCCTGTCTCCAGGCTAATCCACTGGCTCTAATTCTTTTTGTATAAACCAACTTTTTTTTGCTGACTAAGTGACCAAAATCGTGGCAAAAATAGATCAAAATCACTGATGTGCCATTCTTAAGGCATTTTTGATAACTTTGTTTTCAACAGTTTGGTTACTCAAAACCAAAGAAAAACATGAATCTGTGGTTGGCAGATTGCTTTGGCTGGAAGTTAATGGAAAGCCTAAAAATTGCCAAGACAACTGCCAGGTATGTGGCCAGCAATACATTTCTTCAGAAAACAGCTTGTCAGTTGCCTATTTAACCCGTCCTGCCCCAATATGTATATTAAACACTTGAGTACCATCCTGTATTACCCTTTCATTACAGGACATTTGCTGTTATATTTTGACAAATAAGGTCACCAATAGTGTTGAGCGAACACGGACTGTATTATTCGTGTTCGTACCGAATAATTGGATTTTTTTTACCCGAACACGGACACTTTACTGTATGTTCGGGTAAAAATCCGTGTTCGGTCGTTTTATTTCCGGGTTTTGCATGCTTTGGCGCTCTTTTCATGGCGGGCTTTCAACAGCCAATCAACAATCGTTTAACTGGTGTGCCTTAAGCCATCCCAGCCATGCCTGCAAATGTCTTAGTAGCTGTGATTGGCCGTCTGAAGCATGTGACCAAGTCTTTATAAGTTCGAGGCAGCCGCCGCAGCAGCGTCATTCTGCTGCTTAGCTAAGGGACAGAGCACACATCAATGTGCTGGCTGCTGATTAGGGAAAGATAGGCAGGAAAAAACCATTTGTGTCCGGATAGAATTGAGGGACAGGTCGGAGTGTTTAGGCAGGGCGAGTTGTAGGCATTTTAGGGATAGAGTCTGCTGAATTATAGGGTCAGTGTCTTCTACAAACTACAATCGATATTGCTGTGTGGGGGGTGGGGTGAATCTGCACTCAATCCTGATCTACGATCTCTTCTCAATCCTGTTAGGGACAGAGTCTGCTGAATTTTAGGGAAACTGTGTTCTACAAACTACAATCGATATTGCTGTGTGGTGTGGGATTGGAGATAGGCAGGTGTCAGTGATCCACATCCATTTTTCTGTGTGTGAGCTGCAGTGAACACAATCTTTTTGGGCTGCAGTGAACACAATCTTTTTGGGCTGCAGTGAACACAATCTTTTTGGGCTGCAGTGAACACAATCTTTTTGGGCTGCAGTGAACACAATCTTTTTGGGGTGCAGTGAACAAAATCTTTTTGGGGTGCAGTGAACACAATCCTTTTTGGTGTGCAGTGAACACAATCTTTGTGGGGTGCAGTGAACAAAATCCTTTGTGGGGTGCAGTGAACACAATCTTTTTGGGGTGCAGTGAACAAAATCCTTTTTGGGGTGCAGTGAACAACATCCTTTTTGGGGTGCAGTGAACACAATCTTTTTGGGGTGCAGTGAACAAAATCCTTTGTGGGGTGCAGTGAACACAATCTTTTTGGGGTGCAGTGAACACAATCTTTTTGGGGTGGAGTGAACAACATCCTTTTTGGGGTGCAGTGAACAAAATCCTTTTTGGGGTGCAGTGAACAAAATCATTTTTGGGGTGCAGTGAACACAATCTTTTTGGGGTGCAGTGAACACAATCTTTGTGGGGTGCAGTGAACACAATCTTTTTGGGGTGGAGTGAACAACATCCTTTTTGGGGTGCAGTGAACAACATCCTTTTTGGGGTGCAGTGAACACAATCTTTTTGGGGTGCAGTGAACACAATCTTTGTGGGGTACAGTGAACAGAATCTTTGTGGGGTGCAGTGAACACAATCTTTGGGGGGTACAGTGAACACAATCTTTTTGGGGTGCAGTGAACACAATCTTTGTGGGGTGCAGTGAACACAATCTTTTTGGGGTGGAGTGAACAAAATCATTTTTGGGGTGCAGTGAACAACATCCTTTTTGGGGTGCAGTGATCAAAATCCTTTTTGGGGTGCAGTGAACACAATCTTTTTGGGGTGCAGTGAACAAAATCCTTTGTGGGGTGCAGTGAACAGAATCTTTGTGGGGTGCAGTGAACACAATCTTTGGGGGGGTACAGTGAACACAATCTTTTTGGGGTGCAGTGAACACAATCTTTGTGGGGTACAGTGAACAGAATCTTTGTGGGGTGCAGTGAACACAATCTTTGGGGGGTACAGTGAACACAATCTTTTTGGGGTGCAGTGAACACAATCTTTGGGGGGTACAGTGAACACAATCTTTTTGGGGTGCAGTGAACACAATCTTTGTGGGGTGCAGTGAACACAATCTTTGGGGGGGTACAGTGAACACAATCTTTTTGGGGTGCAGTGAACAACATCCTTTTAGGGTGCAGTGAACACAATCTTTGTGGGGTGCAGTGAACAACATCCTTTTAGGGTGCAGTGAACACAATCTTTGTGGGGTACAGTGAACAGAATCTTTGTGGGGTGCAGTGAACACAATCTTTGGGGGGTACAGTGAACACAATCTTTGTGAGGTGCAGTGAACACAATCTTTGTGGGGTGCAGTGAACACAATCATTGTGGGGTGCAGTGAACTCAATCTTTGTGGGGTACAGTGAACACAATCTCATACTTCTGAAGATTTGAGGGTGCTGCCTGTTCCATACTCCCCCTACTCCTCATCTAGCCTTTTAGGGGTACAAACAATAGTAATTGGGGCCTAGTGTGGTTGTGTACGTGTGATATACATACACTTTTTTTGGATCATATTTTCTATTCCGCTATTTAATCAAAAACCTTTGGGGATCAGTTAAATTGGGGGATAGTCTGTGTTGGTACGTGTGAGAGAGATCCACCTTTCCAAGTTGTTGGGGTTCATCTCATACTTCTGAAGGTTTGAGGGTGCTGCCTGTTCCATACTCCCCCTACTCCTAGCCTTTTAGGGGTACAAACAATAGTAATTGGGGCCTAGTGTGGTTGTGTACGTGTGATATACATACACTTTTTTTGGATCATATTTTCTATTCCGCTATTTAATCAAAAACCTTTGGGGATCAGTTAAATTGGGGGATAGTCTGTGTTGGTACGTGTGAGAGAGATCCACCTTTCCAAGTTGTTGGGGTTCATCTCATACTTCTGAAGGTTTGAGGGTGCTGCCTGTTCCATACCCCCCCTACTCCTCATCTAGCCTTTTAGGGGTACAAACAATAGTAATTGGGGCCTAGTGTGGTTGTGTACGTGTGATATACATACACTTTTTTTGGATCATATTTTCTATTCCGCTATTTAATCAAAAACCTTTGGGGATCAGTTAAATTGGGGGATAGTCTGTGTTGGTACGTGTGAGAGAGATCCACCTTTCCAAGTTGTTGGGGTTCATCTCATACTTCTGAAGGTTTGAGGGTGCTGCCTGTTCCATACCCCCCCTACTCCTCATCTAGCCTTTTAGGGGTACAAACAATAGTAATTGGGGCCTAGTGTGGTTGTGTACGTGTGATATACATACACTTTTTTTGGATCATATTTTCTATTCCGCTATTTAATCAAAAACCTTTGGGGATCAGTTAAATTGGGGGATAGTCTGTGTTGGTACGTGTGAGAGAGATCCACCTTTCCAAGTTGTTGGGGTTCATCTCATACTTCTGAAGGTTTGAGGGTGCTGCCTGTTCCATACCCCCCCTACTCCTCATCTAGCCTTTTAGGGGTACAAACAATAGTAATTGGGGCCTAGTGTGGTTGTGTACGTGTGATATACATACACTTTTTTTGGATCATATTTTCTATTCCGCTATTTAATCAAAAACCTTTGGGGATCAGTTAAATTGGGGGATAGTCTGTGTTGGTACGTGTGAGAGAGATCCACCTTTCCAAGTTTTTGGGGTTCATCTCATACTTCTGAAGATTTGAGGGTGCTGCCTGTTCCATACCCCCCCTACTCCTCATCTAGCCTTTTAGGGGTACAAACAATAGTAATTGGGGCCTAGTGTGGTTGTGTACGTGTGATATACATACACTTTTTTTGGATCATATTTTCTATTCCGCTATTTAATCAAAAACCTTTGGGGATCAGTTAAATTGGGGGATAGTCTGTGTTGGTACGTGTGAGAGAGATCCACCTTTCCAAGTTGTTGGGGTTCATCTCATACTTCTGAAGGTTTGAGGGTGCTGCCTGTTCCATACTCCCCCTACTCCTAGCCTTTTAGGGGTACAAACAATAGTAATTGGGGCCTAGTGTGGTTGTGTACGTGTGATATACATACACTTTTTTTGGATCATATTTTCTATTCCGCTATTTAATCAAAAACCTTTGGGGATCAGTTAAATTGGGGGATAGTCTGTGTTGGTACGTGTGAGAGAGATCCACCTTTCCAAGTTGTTGGGGTTCATCTCATACTTCTGAAGGTTTGAGGGTGCTGCCTGTTCCATACCCCCCCTACTCCTCATCTAGCCTTTTAGGGGTACAAACAATAGTAATTGGGGCCTAGTGTGGTTGTGTACGTGTGATATACATACACTTTTTTTGGATCATATTTTCTATTCCGCTATTTAATCAAAAACCTTTGGGGATCAGTTAAATTGGGGGATAGTCTGTGTTGGTACGTGTGAGAGAGATCCACCTTTCCAAGTTGTTGGGGTTCATCTCATACTTCTGAAGGTTTGAGGGTGCTGCCTGTTCCATACCCCCCCTACTCCTCATCTAGCCTTTTAGGGGTACAAACAATAGTAATTGGGGCCTAGTGTGGTTGTGTACGTGTGATATACATACACTTTTTTTGGATCATATTTTCTATTCCGCTATTTAATCAAAAACCTTTGGGGATCAGTTAAATTGGGGGATAGTCTGTGTTGGTACGTGTGAGAGAGATCCACCTTTCCAAGTTGTTGGGGTTCATCTCATACTTCTGAAGGTTTGAGGGTGCTGCCTGTTCCATACCCCCCCTACTCCTCATCTAGCCTTTTAGGGGTACAAACAATAGTAATTGGGGCCTAGTGTGGTTGTGTACGTGTGATATACATACACTTTTTTTGGATCATATTTTCTATTCCGCTATTTAATCAAAAACCTTTGGGGATCAGTTAAATTGGGGGATAGTCTGTGTTGGTACGTGTGAGAGAGATCCACCTTTCCAAGTTTTTGGGGTTCATCTCATACTTCTGAAGATTTGAGGGTGCTGCCTGTTCCATACCCCCCCTACTCCTCATCTAGCCTTTTAGGGGTACAAACAATAGTAATTGGGGCCTAGTGTGGTTGTGTACGTGTGATATACATACACTTTTTTTGGATCATATTTTCTATTCCGCTATTTAATCAAAAACCTTTGGGGATCAGTTAAATTGGGGGATAGTCTGTGTTGGTACGTGTGAGAGAGATCCACCTTTCCAAGTTGTTGGGGTTCATCTCATACTTCTGAAGGTTTGAGGGTGCTGCCTGTTCCATACTCCCCCTACTCCTAGCCTTTTAGGGGTACAAACAATAGTAATTGGGGCCTAGTGTGGTTGTGTACGTGTGATATACATACACTTTTTTTGGATCATATTTTCTATTCCGCTATTTAATCAAAAACCTTTGGGGATCAGTTAAATTGGGGGATAGTCTGTGTTGGTACGTGTGAGAGAGATCCACCTTTCCAAGTTGTTGGGGTTCATCTCATACTTCTGAAGGTTTGAGGGTGCTGCCTGTTCCATACTCCCCCTACTCCTCATCTAGCCTTTTAGGGGTACAAACAATAGTAATTGGGGCCCAGTGTGGTTGTGTACGTGTGATATACATACACTTTTTTTGGATCATATTTTCTATTCCGCTATTTAATTTAACTGGGCCTCCATGCGAGACCTGTGTGCCTTGTTGCGCTGTTTTGAGTACTCCACCAACATGGCCAGTGGCAATGACGCCGTTCTCAGCTTAACTATCCCACTTCTATGCCTCCTTGAAAAAACAATTCGGGCGATGATGGAAGAGGATGTGGCACAGGATGAGGAGGAGGAGGAGGATGAAGAGGTAACATTTCCAAGGCTTTCAGGGCAGTCATTCGCAAGGGGCTCCGAGGGTGGGTTCCTGCACACGCAAACGCCAGGGACGCAATTGTCCAGCAGGGGCACAGTTCTGGAGGATGAGGAGGATGAGGAGGAGGAGGAGCTGGAGGAGGAGATGGAACCATGTTCACAGCAGGGTGGCACCCAGGCCAGCTCATGGCCATCACTGGTGCGTGGCTGGGGGGATACAGAGGACACGGACGATACACCTCCCACAGAGGACAGCCTTTCGTTGCCTCTGGGCAGCCTGGCACACATGAGCGATTACATGCTGCAGTGTCTCCACAACGACCGCCGAGTTGCCCACATTCTAACTTGTGCTGATTACTGGGTGGCCACGCTGCTGGATCCCCGTTACAAGGACAACGTACCGTCCTTAATTCACTCACTGGAGCGCGATCGCAAGATGCGCGAGTACAAGCGCACGCTGGTAGACGCCATGCTGCTGGCATTCCCATCTGACAGCGGGGCCACAGTGGAAGCACAAGGCAGAGGAGGAGGAGGAGGAGGTCGCCAACGCAACCAGGGCACCGCCAGCACCTCAGAAGGCAGGGTTAGCATGGCCGAAATGTGGAAAAGCTTTGTCAGCACGCCACAACAAACAGCAGCACCAGCAGCTCAGATGGAACGTCTTAGCAGGAGGCAGCATTTTACCAACATGGTGGAGCAGTATGTGTGCACACGCCTACATGTAGTGAATGACGGGTCTGCCCCCTTCAACTTCTGGGTCTCCAAATTGGGCACATGGCCTGAGCTTGCCCTTTACGCCTTGGAGGTGCTGGCGTGCCCTGCAGCCAGTGTATTATCTGAACGGGTATTTAGCACGGCTGGGGGCGTTATAACAGACAAGCGCAGCCGCCTGTCCAGAGACAATGTGGACAAGCTCACGTTCATTAAAATGAACCAGGCATGGATCCCACGGGACTTTTCCGTACCTTATGCAGAATAGCAATGGATACCGACCTTACCCACCCATTGTTCCATTTTTGCTCTTTCTCACTCTTTTGGGGTGTACCCTCATTTAAAATTTTTGAAAAGAAGCAGTGTTGGCTACCTCGTCCTCCTCCTCAGGGCCAGATTAATGTAGGGGCTATTGGAGCTGCAGCTCCAGGCCCCTACCTTTTATATAGGCCCCGGGTTGGCCATATTCACTGTTACCGCTCTTCTGTCACTTGTAAACACAGAAGTCTGGCTTCTATGCTCGCTTCCCCAGGCAGCACCCTCAGAACCTCCCCACACAGCGTGAAGGCCGGACAAGGAGGGACAGTTGGCGATGCATGGATGTGTTTATGGGCTTCAGAGACAGCATCCCATGTTGAATTAGGCATGCATGGCTGCACCCTTCCTCCTCTGGGTGCATGGCAAGGCACGGCCCTTAAGGCCCTTCAAAATCCTCAGCACCAAGCCCATGATGCTGTTAATCCGGCCCTGGTCCTCCTCCACCGCCGCTTCCACCTACACCGCCCATAGGTGTGCGCAGCCTATTGCATTAAGGTGTGCACCCCAAAGTTGAAATACACATGCATGTGTTTGCCAGCAGGGAGAGTAATGTATCGGGGCCATGTACCTGTAGGCAAGGAGAAATAGAGCAGAGCAGGTCCCAGGGAGATCTTTCCCATCTCCTCACTGGCAATGCTATGTGCCCTAGGTGATTAGGGTGTGCCCAGGCACACCCAGCACACCCTGTGCGCACGCCTATGTCACCGCCACATCCACCACCACCTCAACCTCCCTCCTACTCCATATGGGCCTCGTCCTTCAGAGATGAAGAAGAACATTGTTTTATTTTTCTGTTTTTTTTTGTTGTTTTAAGTTATTTCCCTATCCACATTTGTTTGCAGAGCACTTGCCATGCTCTTAATTACGTTTTGCTGCCATTTGCAGCACTCTAGCCCTTTCCTTTGGTGTTTTAGAGCCATTTTAGTGCCTTAAAGTTCGGGTCCCCATTGACTTCAATGGGGTTCGGTGTCCGGGAAAAGTTCGGTAAAAGTCCGGGACACGGACCCGGACTTTTTTTTAAAGTTCGGCCAAACCCGTCGAACACGGACATCTAGGTGTCCGCTCAACCCTAGTCACCAACATTGTGCTCAAATACATTTTGTATTATTTTTTAGACAGATAGAGCTTTCTTTTGGCGGTATTTATTAATCACTTGATTTGTTATTAAATAAAGGAAAAAAAGGACCAAAAACAACAAAAAAAAACTGTTTACTTTACTTTATGGTTAAATAAAAAAAGTCAGGACAGTACAAACATCCCCAAAATTGCCCCTTTTATGAAAGTAGACACCCCAAGGTGATATCATTTTTTTCTGCCTTTTTTAGGAAATGAAAGGAACATGCTGGTGCTGGGTCTGTTAAAAAATGGAGCTTGGTATTGCTTCACTAGCAACAGCAAAGGGTCACATACAGAGGGGGGAAGGAGATGAGGGGGTTAACCCCTTAATGCTGGCACCACCTGGCCTTTTAAGGGGTTTTTGATGCCAGGAGATGGGGCTAGATATATGATCATGTGATCGCTGTGATTGGCTGTGACAGCAGTCACATGATCAAAAAGCTTCTGATCGCAAATCAGCTTTCAGTTTGGCGCTGGTAACCAAGAGGTTATTGTGTAGATGTGCATGATACAGGATGTGAAGGTTAATAAACAGGTCATTGAAATAAATTATTGTGATCTCTCTATGACCAATCACAGCATTCCCAAGGTACAGATCCACTAGGCTCAGCTCTGTAAACTGTGTCTAAGAACTGAGCTATTTGATGACTGCCTTATTCACAGGCATTAATGAGTGCCTGAATGGGTATTTCAGCAGTGCCGTTTAAAACTGATGTTGTAGAAATAACTGTTCAATACGTCACTGTTTAAAGACATAAGGCTGTTGGTAATAGGGATGATCGAAAGGTTCGGGTCGACCATCGGTTCGACCCGAACACTGACTGTTCGAAATTCGGCCGAATTTCGAACTTTTTGCTGAAAAAGTTTGGAATTCGGCAACCAGAAACTACCAAAATGCAATGAGACAGGAACTGGGCTTTAAAAGCCCGTGATTGGACCAGAACCATCAGTAAAAGCCAATTGAGGGGGCAGGAGGATGCAAGGAATGTGATTGGAGTGACTAGGGGGTCCAGAGGCCAATCATTAGTGAATACGCCCCCCAGTATATAACATAGCCCCGCCAAATCTCTAGCATTGTAATACAGGGGCTGTGGAAGAGAGTGGAAGCAGTTCTGTTACTCCTGCTTCAAAGTGTCATTTAGCAATTATTAGTGTGAGGAAAGGGATATCTAGTGTAGTTAGGGTACTATTTTCCACTATAGTTAGATTTAATAATCTAGTTTCTGTAGGGAAAGTGTTAAGTGTCAGGGGACCGTAGTGTAGTGTAGGGTTAACTGACTCTGACTGCTATGGCAGGGTGACCAAACCCTTCCATGTCAGGGTGACCGCCATAGAAAGCCATAGAAAAAAGATTGTTTCTATTAGAATTGCAATAGAGCAGGATAGTGGCTTCGCCCCCGTGACACCCGGCTTTTTGTTGCAGGCGTTTTATTGGGCTTTTTTGTGGACGTGTTTGGAAGCAGGCATAACATCAGAACTTCTGTGTAGGAGTATATATACACACACACATGTATTTATATATACACATACACATATATAGGTGTGAAAGTAGCAAAACCCTATGCCTGCGCTAATGAAATAATTAACAGGCATAGGACTACACTCCTATCACACCTATATGTGTGTATGTGTATAAATACATACATGTGTGTGTGTGTATATATACCCCTATACAGAAGTTCAGATGTTATGCCTGCCTCCAAAGACGCCCAAAAAATGCCCAAAAAAATGCCTGCAACAACACACCTGGGCGTTTTTGTAGCAAGCATTTTTATGGGCATTTTTTGGGCGTCTTTGGAGGCAGTCATAACATCAGAACTTCTGTGTAGGGGTATATATACACACACACATGTATGTATATATACACATACACATATATAGGTGTGAAAGTAGCAGAACCCTATGCCTGCGCTAATGAAATAATTAACAGGCATAGGACTTCGCTCCTATCACACCTATATGTGTGTATGTGTATAAATACATACATGTGTGTGTGTGCATATATACCCCTACACAGAAGTTCAGATGTCATGCCTGCCTCCAAACACGTCCACAAAAAAGCCCTATAAACACCTGTCACAAAAAGCCGGGTGTGAAAATAGCGAAGCCACTATCCTGCTCTACTGCAATTCTAATACAAACAAACTTTTTTTCTGGTTCTGGACATGCTACAGAGCTGAAACTTCACAGGTACACTTTTTAGACCCCCCAGACACTAAATCCAAAGAAATCTCATTTTTTTTTTCAATAATTTATTCAATAATTGTCTCTCTATCAAAAATAACAATTTTTAAGAACTTTTTTTGTGTGATAAATAGTCCCTGGGGCATGACCCAGAACCCTAGGCACTTTTTAGGGGCATTTATTGGGTTTTAGGGCTTCAAAATGGTGTTTTTTGATTACAGAGGTTCGGGTCCCATTGATTTCAATGGGGGTCCGAAATCCGGGCCAAACTTTCGGGAAGTTTGGGTGTTCTGGTCGAACTGAACTTTTCAAAAGTTCGATCATCCCTAGTTGGTAAGTGGGTAATGTTCCCTAGCAGAATGCCTAAAGTGGATGATATATTGAGGAGTCGGACCCTGTGCTACCTCTCTCATCTTCCCTAAGAAATGCTTATGATACTGTACTCTCCTCTCATTGTTATATAGATATAATAAACATTAATACAATAGCCCAAATAATGGAACCAGTAAACACATAGGAATTACCTGAAACAATCAGAAGAAGATACATTCAGTACAAAACTGTCACTTCTAAAAGTATCCACAGTGATATAATAAGTAGGGTACTGACACAATCAGACATATGTCCTCAAAGAATCATGCCCACTGGGACACAGTCGGTACTGTACTGACAGAACCAGAAGTATATCTGTAGAGACAATCATCGGAACTGTATTGATGCAAACAGAAACAAAATGTGATTATGAGGTCTTCATTAAAGGCCAAATGAAGTCTCTGTTGACGGCAATGAAAGACAGGATTCAGTAAATGACAAGGGTTGCAAATCCCTCTCCTGCAGCCTGCATCTCAGGCTTCCTATTGCTTCTTGTGTAAGAGTGGCAGTCTCCTCGTAGAAGTTCAATACTCCCCCTTTTTTGGCAGAAATACAGCACTGCAAATTCACAGGGAGTGTGAGCTTTGCTGATTTTATCTCTGTAGCTTTAAGGCTCAGTTCGCACTGTAAGTGACGCGGCCTGAAAGTTGCGTCACTTACAGTGCGACTTTGCAAGGCTTCAGTGCATTTTCGATTTGACTTGAAGGGACTTGAAGCAATATTGAAGCAACTTTGAAGCAACTTCGGGGAATGCCTGGATAATCTTCCTGTAATGTCAGATCCAAATCACATCAATTATTATTATTATACAGGATTTATATAGCACCAACAGTTAGCGCAGCGCTTTACAATATGAGTGAAGACAATACTGTTACAACACAATTCAATACAGGAGGAATTAGAGGGCCCTGCTTGTAGAGCTTACAATTTAGAAGGGGGGTCAAGTGAAACAAAAGGCAATAGCTGTGGAGGATGAGCTGATGGAGGAAGTACAGTTGTTAGGTGTGGGTAGGATAGGCTTCTTTGAAGGTTTTCAGGGATCATCTAAAAGCTAATAAAGTAGGAGATATTCAGACGGATTGGGATAAGGAGTTCCATAGGATTGGAGAGGCTCTGGAAAAGTCCTGGAGGCGAGCATGGGAGGAGGTGACGAGGGAGCTAGATAGCAGGAGGATTTGAGAGTAACAAAGAGAGTGATTAGGTTGGTATTTTGAGACTAGGCTAGTGATGTAGCTGATGGCTAAATTGTGGATGGCTTTGCAAGATGTTGTTAGTATTTTGAATTTAATTTGTTGGGTGAGCGGAAGCCAGTGGATGGATTGACAGAGAGGAGTAGCACTAGCAGACACTGAGCAATTGGTAAGGTGGATGGGTCTGGCAGCAGCATTCATTATGGATTGAAGGGGGGATAGCCTATATAGAGGTAAGCCAATGAGAAAGGAATTGCAGTAGTCCAGGCCTGAGATGAGCAGGGAGTGAACTAGGAGCTTTGTTGTGTCATTGGTTAGAAAGGGGCGTATTTTGGAGATGTTGAGGCAACACGATTTGGACAGTGATTGGATGTGGGGCTTGAAGGAGAGTTCTGGACTACACCTAGGACCTTGGCATGCAGGGATGGGTTGATAGTTTTGCCATCAATTTTAACAAAGAGATCAAGGGAAGGGGCACGTGGTGGAGGAAAAATTCTAAGTTCTGTTTTGGATAGATTGAGTTTGAGGAAGTGGTGTGACATCCAGACTGATATATCTGCTAGTAAATTAGCGATACGTGAAGAGACTGAGGGAGGGACTTGAGGGTTGGAGAAATAGACTGACATATCTGCTAGTAAATTAGCAATACGTGAAGAGACTAAGGGAGTGACTTGAGGGGTGGAGAAATAGATTTTGGTATCGTCAGCGTAGAGATGGTATTGGAAGCAGCTATCAGCTGACCCAGAGAGGAGGTGTACATTGAAAATAGGAGAGGTGCAAGAACAAAACCTTGGGGAACCCCAACAGAGAAAGGAAGAGGAGAAGAGGAAGTAGAATTGTAAGAAGCGGTTAAGGTGCGGTTAGAAAAGTAGGAAGAGAACCGGTGAAGAGTAGAGTCACGGAAACCAAAGGCGTGGAGTTTTTTGAGGAGGAGGGGATGGTCAACGGTATCAAAGGCAGCAGAAAGGTCCAGGAGTAGGAGTACAGAATAGTGTCCATTGGTTTTGGCTGTTAGTAGATCGTTTGTTAGTTTTAGGAGAGCAGTTTCTGTGGAGTGTTGAGGCCGAAATCCAGACTGTAGGGGATCAAGAAGGCTATTCTTGGCAAGGTGGTCACTCAGTCAGTTGTAGACCAGACATTCAAGGAGTTTGGATAAAAAGGGGAGCAAGGAAAAAGGCCGAAGGTTGTTAAGATTGGTTGGGTCCAGTGAGGGCATTTTAAGTGTGGGGCTGACTAGTGCATGTTTTAGAGAGTTGGGAAAGATGCCAGAAGAGAGGGAGAGATTGAAGATGTGGGTTAAAGAGTGTAGAATAGAGCCAGAGGGTGAACGTAGCATTTACAAGGGAACAAGATCCAGAGGGCAGGTGGTTAACTGGACGTTAGCAAGTAGTTTAGAGACCTTGTCGATAGTGGTGAGGTTGAATGAGGGAAGTAGTGATTGTACCTGTGGGCATGAAGTGTAAAGCGTGGAAGGTATCTGAAGAGCAGAGATCCCCTCACGAATTGTATCAATCTTCTGTTTGAAGTGATTGGTGATCTCCTGGCGGTGAGTGAGTTAGTGGGTGGAGGCAGTGGAGGACGAAGTAGAGAATTGAAAGTAGAGAAGAGTTGCCGGGGACAGGGTGATAAGTTGTTAACGAGAGTGATAAAATAGGTCTGCTTGGCAGTGTGGAGACTGTAATTGTATTTTTGGAGGGCAGATTTATATTGGTTGAAATCTTTCTGAGACCTAGTCTTACGCCATTGGTGTAAGATAAGGATCCGACTTGGAGGCGACTTCTATTAACTTCTATGGGCACAAGTTGGATAAAAGTTGCCTTGAAGTATTACAGGAACCTTTTCTAAAGATGTACTTTAGTAGTGATAATTAGGACAGCTCTCATTGACTACAATGGAATTTTACATGTCACGCGACTTAGGGTCTCACAAGTCGGATCCCAAGTCACGGCAGTGTGAATTGAGCCTAAAGCTGGATCTTTTCGTTTTTAAAAACAAACAAATGGATTCCCCTATCCACACAAGCCGGGTGAATGAAGGAATCCTCTCTGCTTTGTTATTGTATTCTTACAGTGGGACTCCTCCACTATCAGAATACACTGATCAGTGCTGTGGCCATTTCAGAGAAGCCGATCATTAGATTGACTGCTCTCCAATAGGAATGGCCATAGATAGATCGAAATTCATCTGGTCTTTGCTGAACTGCCTAATTTTTTCATCCATTTATGGCCAGCTTAATGCCAATACCAGCTGTAACTATTTATAATTTTTCCATGTTTAATGTCTGTCAAGGCCCATTCACATCACTGATGTGATGCAAAACAGGTGGTAAATGATACCGCAATACATTCTAACATATCATGCAGCCTGTAATGAGTTGTGGTATTATTCATTCTAAGCTCATCACAGTGCATTGCAGTGCACCCTAAAGTAAGAAATACAGCAGAGCCCATTTCTTTTAAGAGAAAATAGGCTGGTCATTTGCAAGGACATTTTTATTTTGGGAATTGGGAATTGTCCCTTAGCTTAGCAAATGTGGTGAAAATTAAATTTGCAAAGAAAACTCAATCACGTGTAAGTAAAATTACAAAAAAAGAAAAAAGTAATTTTACTTGCATATGATTGAAAGATGGGCATTGGCAGATCTGCCACTCATTTACCAAGCTAAGGGAAAATTTACTTGCAAAGTGAACAGCGTATTTGCCTTTAGTAAATTAACCTCATTGTTTTGTGCATTGAGATGCATTTACAGCCAATACTATTTGAAGGAGAGTTCAGAGTCCAGGACTACAAAAAGTACCTCATGCGTGTGTTGAGGCACACTGCATGTTGGTGTAAATGGACCCTTTTCAACCGTAACAGAGATTTTATTTGGGCTTTAAAGTAAAACTGTGCATTGCCCAGCTAAAATTTTAACCAATTGCCGACTGCCGCACGACTATATACGGCGGCAGTCAGCCCCTCACAGGCAAAGTGACGTAGGGGTACGTCACTAGCCTATGAGGCTCTAGGGGGTGAGCAAGCACCGCCGGAGGCACGCTCTTGCCCCCGCTCGCTCGCGGACCCCCCCGCGCGTGTGACCGGCGGACCCGATGTCCGCCGATCATTCGCGATCGTCAGGTGGAGAGGGAAAAAGTCAGGCGGCTAATGTAAGCAAAGCCGCCTGTAATTCTCCCCTGTGTAAGAACAGAGATCATACGGTCCTGCTATGTAGGATCATATTTCTCTGTTGTTACACAAACAGCCACAGCCCTTCACAGTTAGAAACACGCCCCTAGGGACACACTTAAGCCCTCCTTCTCCAATGAAGTTAATCACTTCCCTGCCAGTGTCATTTTTACGGTAACAGTGCATATTTTTAGCACTGATTACTGTAGTAATGTCACTGGTACTCCCAAAAGTGTAAAAAATGTCAGTCAAGGGTCCGATCTGTCCGCCGCAATGTCGCAGTCCTGCAAAAAAATCGCAGATCGCTGCCATTACTCATTAAAAAATAAAAAATAAAAATGACAAAAATCTTTACCTTAGTTAGTAAACGCAATAACTTTTGCGCAAACCAATCAAAATACGCTTATTGCGATTTTTTTTTACCAAACATATGTAGCAGAAAACAAATTGGCCTAAAATGTTAAAAAATTTTGATTTTTACATTTATTTGGGGGAATTTCGTATAAAAAAAAATGTGAAAAATATTGTTATTTTTGCAAAATGGTTGCTTTTTTTTTTTGTTTATAGTGCATGATCAAAAAATCTTACAGGTGATCAAATACCACCAAAAGAAAGCTCTGTTGGGAAAAAAAGGATGTCAATTTCATTTGGGTACAGCGTCGCATGACCGCGCAATTGTCCGTTAACCTCCCTGGCGGTATGATTCTTTTGAATTTTAGGTGCTGAAAGCGGTACCATTATTTTGCATGTAATTCTTGTGAATGAGCAGCCCAAACCAACTGTATACATTATATACAATACATGTATGTATGTATATGTATATATATATATGTATATGTATATATATATATATATATATATATACATACTTACATACATACATATATATGTGTGTGTGTATATATATATATATATATATATATATATATATACGTGTATATATATATATATATATATACGCATATGCTCGGGAATACCGCTAACAAGGTTAAAGTCACGCAGTGCTGAATCGCAAAATAGGCCCTGGTCAGGAAGGGAGTAAAATCTTCCGGGGCTTAAGTGGTTAAGCAGTGGCTCCAGCCATGGCATGAAGAATAGTATCTTCCAGTCCTGGATACCAAATCACCTGCCAGTCACAGATCACAGACTTGAAGTAAATTTTAAAGTGTTACTAAACCCAGGACCCTGCATTCACTATATCTGGTCTCCCACAGTACACAGAACATGGAAATGCAATTATTTTAGTAAACAAAAACTGCTAAATAACTTTTCTCATCAGCTGTAACTTCTATCAGTGTCTGGTTAAAGCTTGCAGGAGTTTTTCATTCTACCCTGACTGTCCTACGAGGCTGCAGGACCCCTGACCCTCTGGACAGTGCTGATTGGCCCTGTGCTAATCACATGCCCCCTCCGAAGAAAAAAAAAAACTCTCTAGCAATACACACCAAACTGAGCATGTGCAGAGTGACTCCAAAGGCTCTGTTCTATCAGGAGATAGATTAGGGACAGTGGAAAAAAGAGTAGGATCAGAGAAGACAGGATCAAACAGCCTTTTTTTACACAATGCAGAGGATTAACCCCTTAGGTTCCACGGTGAGTATAACAAGCTTGCTTTACTGCATATGCAGACTGATTTTACTGTAGTGGGTTTAGTAACACTTTAATTTTGCAAACTACACAGCATCTATTCATTTAGAAAATCAATCCTAGTGTCTGAAAGCATCAACATGTTAAACCATAGAACGACCAACTGGAAAATTTGCCACAATACAGCCGGTGTACATGTGTGTGAACAGCTTTTCTAGGCATGCAAAAAATAGGCTTCTGTTACTGAAACTGAAATTACTTTTATTATTATTAGGGTTGGGCGAACAGTTCGGCCCCAACATTGAGTTCGGGCCGAACATTGGCTGTTCGCCTGTTCGACGAATACCCGAATTATCAAGGCTTTCGACCATTTGTTAGGCCCGCTGAATGACCACAATGCACTGCACTGCCGCTCAGTGCATCGGAAGCCTGTATTGGCTGAAGTAATGAAAGCTTTGCCCAATCAGGGCATAGAACACTGTTAGAGCCATGATTGGAGAAAGTAATGATGACTCTATCCAATCATGACTCATTGCTCCTAGTTAGAGTTGAGCGGACACCTGGATGTCCGTGTTCGACGGGTTCGGCCGAACTTTAAAAAAAAGTCCGGGTCCGTGTCCCGGACTTTTGCCGAACTTTTCCCGGACACCGAACCCCATTGAAGTCAATGGGGACCCGAACTTTCAGGCACTAAAATGGCTCTAAAACACCAAAGGAAAGGGCTAGAGTGCTGCAAATGGCAGCAAAACGTAATTAAGAGCATGGCAAGTGCTCTGCAAACAAATGTGGATAGGGAAATAACTTAAAACAACAAAAAAAAAACAGAAAAATAAAACAATGTTCTTCATCTCTGAAGGACGAGGCCCATATGAAGTAGGAGGGAGGTTGAGGTGGTGGTGGATGTGGCGGTGTCATAGGCGTGCGCACAGGGTGTGCCGGGTGTGCCTGGGCACACCCTAATCACCTAGGGCACATAGCATTATCACTCTGTTTGCCAGTGAGGAGATGGGAAAGATCTCCCTCGGACCTGCTCTGCTCTATTTCTCTTTGCCAGCAGGGAGAGTAATGTATCGGGGCAATGTACATGTAGGCAAACACATGCATGTGTATTTAAACTTTGGGGTGCACACCCTAATGCAATAGGCTGCACACACCTATGGGCGGTGTAGGTGGAAGCGGCGGTGGAGGAGGACCAGGGCCGGATTAAGAGCATCATTGGCTTGGTGCTGAGGATTTTGAAGGGCCTTAAGGGCCGTGCCTTGGCATGCACCCAGAGGAGGAAGGGTGCAGCCATGCATGCCTAATTCAACATGGGATGCTGTCTCTGAAGCCCATAAACACATCCATGCATCGGCAACTGTCCCTCCTTGTCCGGCCTTTGCGCTGTGTGGGGAGGTTCTGAGGGTGCTGCCTGGGGAAGCGAGCATAGAAGCCAGACTTCTGTGTTTACAAGTGACAGAAGAGCGGTAACAGTGAATATGGCCAACCCGGGGCCTATATAAAAGGTAGGGGCCTGGAGCTGCAGCTCCAATAGCCCCTACGTTAATCTGGCCCTGAGGAGGAGGACGAGGTAGCCAACACTGCTTCTTTTCACAAATTTTAAATGAGGGTACACCCCAAAAGAGTGAGAAAGAGCAAAAATGGAACAATGGGTGGGTAAGGTCGGTATCCATTGCTATTCTGCACAAGGTACGGAAAAGTCCAGTGGGATCCATGCCTGGTTCATTTTAATGAACGTGAGCTTGTCCACATAGTCTCTGGACAGGCGGCTGCGCTTGTCTGTTATAACGCCCCCAGCCGTGCTAAATACCCATTCAGATAATACACTGGCTGCAGGGCACGCCAGCACCTCCAAGGCGTAAAGGGCAAGCTCAGGCCATGTGCCCAATTTGGAGACCCAGAAGTTGAAGGGGGCAGACCCGTCATTCACTACATGTAGGCGTGTGCACACATACTGCTCCACCATGTTGGTAAAATGCTGCCTCCTGCTAAGACGTTCCATCTGAACTGCTGGTGCTGCTGTTTGTTGTGGCTTGCTGACAAAGCTTTTCCACATTTCGGCCATGCTAACCCTGCCTTCTGAGGTGCTGGTGGTGCCCTGGTTGCGTTGGCGACCTCCTCCTCCTCCTCTGCCTTGTGCTTCCACTGTGGCCCCCGCTGTCAGATGGGAATGCCAGCAGCATCGCGTCTACCAGCGTGCGCTTGTACTCGCGCATCTTGCGATCGCGCTCCAGTGAGTGAATTAAGGACGGTACGTTGTCCTTGTAACGGGGATCCAACAGCGTGGCCACCCAGTAATCAGCACAAGTTATAATGTGGGCAACTCGGCGGTCGTTGTGGAGACACTGCAGCATGTAATCGCTCATGTGTGCCAGGCTGCCCAGAGGCAACGAAAGGCTGCCCAGAGGCAACGAAAGGCTGTGGGAGGTGTATCGTCCGTGTCCTCTGTATCCCCCCAGCCACGCACCAGTGATGGCCATGAGCTGGCCTGGGTGCCACCCTGCTGTGAACATGGTTCCATCTCCTCCTCCAGCTCCTCCTCATCCTCCTTATCCTCCAGAACTGTGCCCCTGCTGGACAATTGTGTCCCTGGCGTTTGTGTGTGCAGGAACCCACCCTCGGAGCCCCTTGCGAATGACTGCCCTGAAAGCCTTGGAAATGTTACCTCTTCATCCTCCTCCTCCTCCTCCTCATCCTGTGCCACATCCTCTTCCATCATCGCCCGAATTGTTTTTTCAAGGAGGCATAGAAGTGGGATAGTTAAGCTGAGAACGGCATCATCGCCACTGGCCATGTTGGTGGAGTACTCAAAACAGCGCAACAAGGCACACAGGTCTCGCATGGAGGCCCAGTTATTGGTGGTGAAGTGGTGCTGTTCCGCAGAGCGACTCACGCGTGCGTGCTGCAGCTGAAACTCCACTATGGCCTGCTGCTGCTCTTTGCAGCATGTGCAAGGTGGAATTCCACCTTGTGGGCACGTCACATATGAGGCGGTGAGCAGGAAGGCCGAAGTTACGCTGCAGCGCTGACAGGCGAGCAGCAGCAGGGTGAGAACGCCGAAAGTGCGCACAGACGGCCCGCACTTTCTGCAGCAGCTCTCACATATCGGGGTAGTTTTTAAGGAACCTCTGCACCACCAAATTCAGCACATGCGCCAGGCAAGGGATGTGCGTCAAACCGGCTAGGCCCAGAGCTGCTATGAGATTTCGCCCGTTATCGCACACCACCAGGCCGGGCTTGAGGCTCGCTGGCAGCAACCACTCATTTGTCTGCTGTTCCATGCTCCTCCACAACTCCTGCGCGGTGTGTGGTTTGTCCCCCAAACATGCAAGTTGTAAAACTGCCTGCTGTCGTTTACCCCTGGCCGTGCTGAAGTTGGTGGTGAAGGTTTTTACGCTGTCCGGATGAGGAGGCGGTAGAGGATGAGGAAGCGGAGTAGGAGGAGTTAGGAACAGGAGGCAAACTGAAGCGCCCTGCAATCCTCGGTGGTGGAAGGACATGCGCCAAATTGCTATCCGCCTCAGGCCCATCCGCCACTGCATTTACCCAGTGTGCCGTTAGGGAGATATAACGCCCCTGACCGTGCTTACTGGTCCACGTATCGGTAGTTAGGTGGACCTTGGCACAGATGGCGTTGCGCAGTGCACACCTGATTTTTTCCCCCACTTGGTTGTGCAGGGAAGGGATGGCTTGCCTGGAAAAGTAGTGGCAGCTGGGCACGACGTACTGTGGGACAGCCACCGACATAAGGTTTTTAAAACTGTGCGTCTCCACCAGACGGAATGACAGCATTTCAAAGGCCAATAATTTTGAAATGCTGGCATTCAGGGCCAGGGATCGCGGGTGGGGGGTGGGTAGGGGGGTACTTCCTCTTCCTCTCAAGTGTTTGGGAGATGGAAAGCTGAACGCTTCCACGGGACATTGTGGAGATGGTTGTTGGTGACCCAGGTGGTGGTGTTGCTGACAGATCATCTGTTTGCGGGGTGGCAGGTGCTGGTATCACTACAAATGTGGCTGGAGCGGCCGAGACTGCAGCAGAAGAGGAAGCAGGATGAGCCAGAGACGTTTCTTGGTTTTGAAGGTGTGTACTCCACTGCAGCTCGTGCTTTGCACTTAGATGCCTGATCATGCAGGTTGTGCTCAGGTTGAGAAGGTTTATGCCTCGCTTCAGGCTCTGATTGCACAGGGTGCAAACCACTCGTGTCCTGTCATCAGCACATTTTCTAAAGAACTTCCACGCTAGAGAACTCCTTTGAGCTGACTTTGGTGTGCTCGTTCCCTTGCTGCGTTGGGCAGTAGCAGGCGTAGTGTCTAGGGCACGGCCGCTCCGCTTCTGCACCCTGCTCCCTCTTCTGCTGTGCTGGTGGCTCTGTGCGACCACCGCCTCTTCCTCCAAACTACTCAGGTCACCTGCATGATGTTCATTCCATGTGGGATCGAGGACCTCATTGTCCTCCACATCATCTTCCACCCAGTCTTCACCCCTGCCCTCCTTGTCGGTCTCCACAATGCTGAACGCCGCAGCAGTTGGCACCTGCGTTTCCTCATCATCGGAGACGTGCTGCGATGGTCCTTGCATGTACTCATCTTGAGAAATAAGTGGTTGGGCATCGCTGCACTCAATCTCTTCCACTTCTGGGGCAGGGCTAGGTGGATGGCCCTGGGAAACCCTGCTGACAGAGTCATCAAAAAGAAGAAGAGACTGCTGTATGGCTTGGGGCTCAGACTGCTTGCCTGATTTGCAAGGGGGTGAGGTGAAAGACGGTTGGACATCGGCTGCAGGTGCCAACTCTGACCTTTCTGCAGTAGACTGGGTGGGAGACAATGTGAAGGAACTGGAGGCACTGTCAGCAGCAAACCAATCTACTATCGCCTCTCTGTGTTCTGGCCTCATCACTTCTAGAGGCGTATGATGCCCTACCAAATACTGATGCAGGTTCTGTCGCCTACTCACACTTGAGGAAGGTGTTTGACTTGTGCGTGTAGCTGGCACAGATCGACCACGTCCTCTCCTTGCAACAGGAGCTCTACCAGCAGCACCACGACCCAGGCCACGGCCCTTATTTGACGGTCTCCTCATATTTCTGTAATTTAAGATCTTGCCCTAGAAAGGTGTTTATTGAATAGCGGAACAAAACAACAACAGTATCGCACGGGTGTATCTCACAGTCAAATATGCAAACTATGCCGCAATTTAATGTTTTTTATACCAAAAGGGTGTATATTGAATAGCGGAATAGGATAAAAAACTGTGTATCTCACACGTACAAACACAGACTAGGCCCGATTAAATTTTTTTCTACCCTAAAGGGAGGATGAGGAAGAGGAGTAGGAGGAGTTGGGAACAGGAGGCAAACTGAAGCGCCCTGCAATCCTTGGCGGGGGAAGGAGATGCGCCAAACTAATTTAAAAGGTGTATCTCACACGTACCGATACAGACTATGCCGTAATTTAATTTTTTACACTCCAAAAGGGTGTATATTGAATAGCGGAATAGGAAAAATTTTATAATACGGTGTATCTCACACGTACAAACACAGACTAGGCCCCGATTACAATTTTTTGTACCCTAAAGGCAGGATGAGGAAGAGGAGTAGGAGGAGTTGGGAAAAGGAGGCAAACTGAAGCGCCCTGCAATCCTTGGCGGGGGAAGGAGATGCGCCAAACAAATTTAAAAGGTGTATCTCACACGTACCGATACAGACTATGCCGTAATTTAATTTTTTAAACTCCAAAAGGGTGTCTATTGAATAGCGGAATAGGAAAAATTTTATAATACGGTGTATCTCACACGTACAAACACAGACTAGGCCCCGCCGATTACAATTTTTTGTACCCTAAAGGCAGGATGAGGAAGAGGAGTAGGAGGAGTAGGCAGGAGGCAGACTGAAGCACCCTCAAAACCTCGGCAGTATGAGATGCGCCCCAAAAATTGGAAAGGTGTATCTCACACGTACTGACACAGACTATCCCGCAATTTAATTGATCCCCAAAGGTTTTTATTGAATAGCGGAATAGGAAATATGATCAAAAAAAGTGTATGTATCTCACACGTACAGAAGCACACTAGGCCCCAATTACTACTGTTTGTACCCCTAAAGGCAGGATGAGGAGTAGGAGGAGTATGGAACAGGCAGCACCCTCAAATCTTCAGAAGTATGAGATGAACCCCAAAAACTTGGAAAGGTGGATCTCACACGTACCGACACAGACTATCCCGCAATTTAATTGATCCCCAAAGGTTTTTATTGAATAGCGGAATAGGAAATATGATCCAAAAAAGTGTATGTATCTCACACGTACACAACCACACTAGGCCCCAATTACTATTGTTTGTACCCCTAAAAGGATGGATGAGGAGTAGGACTAGTATTGATCCCCAAAGGTTTTTATTGAATAGCGGAATTTAATTGATCCACCTTTCCAAGTTTTTGGGGTTCATCTCATACTTCTGAAGATTTGAGGGTGCTGCCTGTTCCATACTCCTCCTACTCCTCATCCATCCTTTTAGGGGTACAAACAATAGTAATTGGGGCCTAGTGTGGTTGTGTACGTGTGAGATACATACACTTTTTTTGATCATATTTCCTATTCCGCTATTCAATAAAAACCTTTGGGGATCAATTAAATTGCGGGATAGTCTGTGTCGGTACGTGTGAGATCAACCTTTCCAAGTTTTTGAGGTTCATCTCATACTTCTGAAGATTTGAGGGTGCTGCCTGTTCCATACTCCTACTCCTCATCCATCCTTTTAGGGGTACAAACAATAGTAATCGGGGCCTAGTGTGGTTGTGTACTTGTGAGATACATACACTTTTTTTGATCATATTTCCTATTCCGCTATTCAATAAAAACCTTTGGGGATCAATTAAATTGCGGGATAGTCTGTGTCAGTACGTGTGAGATCCACCTTTCCAAGTTTTTGAGGTTCATCTCATACTTCTGAAGATTTGAGGGTGCTGCCTGTTCCATACTCCCCCTACTCCTCATTCAGCCTTTTAGGGGTACAAACAATAGTAATTGGGGCCTAGTGTGGTTTTGTACGCGTGAGATACATACACTTTTTTTGATCATATTTCCTATTCCGCTGTTCAATAAAAACCTTTGGGGATCAATTAAATTGTGGGATAGTTTGTGTTGGTACGTGTGAGATCCACCTTTCCAAGTTTTTGGGGTTCATCTCATACTTCTGAAGATTTGAGGGTGCTGCCTGTTCCATACTCCTCCTACTCCTCATCCATCCTTTTAGGGGTACAAACAATAGTAATTGGGGCCTAGTGTGGTTGTGTACGTGTGAGATACATACACTTTTTTTGATCATATTTCCTATTCCGCTATTCAATAAAAACCTTTGGGGATCAATTAAATTGCGGGATAGTCTGTGTCGGTACGTGTGAGATCAACCTTTCCAAGTTTTTGAGGTTCATCTCATACTTCTGAAGATTTGAGGGTGCTGCCTGTTCCATACTCCTACTCCTCATCCATCCTTTTAGGAGTACAAACAATAGTAATTGGGGCCTAGTGTGGTTGTGTACGTGTGAGATACATACACTTTTTTTGATCATATTTCCTATTCCGCTATTCAATAAAAACCTTTGGGGATCAATTAAATTGCGGGATAGTCTGTGTCGGTACGTGTGAGATCAACCTTTCCAAGTTTTTGAGGTTCATCTCATACTTCTGAAGATTTGAGGGTGCTGCCTGTTCCATACTCCTTCTCCTCATCCATCCTTTTAGGGGTACAAACAATAGTAATTGGGGCCTAGTGTGGTTGTGTACGTGTGAGATACATACACTTTTTTTGATCATATTTCCTATTCCGCTATTCAATAAAAACCTTTGGGGATCAATTAAATTGCGGGATAGTCTGTGTTGGTAGGTGTGAGATCCACCTTTCCAAGTTTTTGGGGTTCATCTCATACTTCTGAAGATTTGAGGGTGCTGCCTGTTCCATGAGGAGTAGGAGTAAGGAAAAGGCAGCACCCTCAAACCTTCAGAAGTATGAGATTGTGTTCACTGTACCCCACAAAGATTGTGTTCATCGCACTCCAAAAAGATTGTGTTCACTGCACCCCAAAAGGATTGTGTTCACTGCACCCCACAAAGATTGTGTTCACTGCACCCCACAAAGATTGTGTTCACTGCACCCCAAAAGGATTTTGTTCACTGCACCCCAAAAAGATTGTGTTCACTGCACCCCACAAAGATTGTGTTCACTGCACCCCAAAAAGATTGTGTTCACTGCACCCCACAAAGATTGTGTTCACTGCAGCCCAAAATGATTTTGTTCACTGCACGCCAAAAAGTTTGTGTTCACTGCACCCCACAAAGATTGTGTTCACTGCACCCCAAAAGGATTTTGTTCACTGCACCCCAAAAAGATTGTGTTCACTGCACCCCAAAAGGATTTTGTTAACTGCACCCCACAAAGATTGTGTTCACTGCACCCCAAAAGGATTTTGTTCACTGCACCCCAAAAAGATTGTGTTCACTGCACCCCACAAAGATTGTGTCCACTGCACCCCAAAAGGATTTTGTTCACTGCACCCCACAAAGATTGTGTTCACTGCACCCCAAATGGATTTTGTTCACTGCCCCCCAAAAAGATTTTGTTCACTGCACCCCACAAAGATTGTGTTCACTGCACCCCAAAAGGATTTTGTTCACTGCACCCCAAAAATATTGTGTTCACTGCACCCCACAAAGATTGTGTTCACTGCACCCCAAAAGGATTTTGTTCACTGCACCCCAAAAAGATTGTGTTCACTGCACCAAGATTGTGTTTACTGCACCCCACAAAGATTGTGTTCACTGCACCCAAAAAAGATTGTGTTCACTGTACCCCAAAAAGATTGTGTTCACTGCACCCCAAAAAGATTGTGTTCACTGCAGCCCACACACAGCAAAATGGATGTGGATCACTGACACCTGTCTATCTCCTATCCCACACCACACAGCAATATCGATTGTAGTTTGTAGAACACACTTTCCCTAAAAATCAGCAAACTCTATCCCTAACAGGATTGATAAGAGATCGTAGATTGGGACTGAGTGCAGACCCCACCCCACACAGCAATATCGATTGTAGTTTGTAGAACACACTTTCCCTAAAAATCAGCAGACTCTGTCCCTAACAGGATTGATAAGAGATCGTAGATCGGGACTAAGTGCAGACCCCACCCCACACAGCAATATCGATTGTAGTTTGTAGAACACACTGACCCTAAAAATCAGCAGCAGCCTCGCCCTAAAATGCCTACAACTCGCCCTGCCTAACACACTCCGACCTGTCCCTCAATTCTATCCGGACACAAATGGTTTTTTCCTGCCTGTCTGTCCCTAATCAGCAGCCAGCACGTTGATGTGTGCTCTCTCCCTGATCTAAGCAGCAGAATGACGCCGCTGCGGCGCTGCCTCGAACTTATAAAGACTTGGTCACATGCTTCAGACGGCCAATCACAGCTACTGATACATTTGCAGGCATGGCTGGGATGGCTTAGGCCCACCAGTTAAACGCTTGTTGATTGGCTGTTGAAAGCCCGCCATGAAAAGCGCGCCAAAGCATGCAAAACCAGGAAATAAAACGACCGAACACGGATTTTTACCCGAATATACAGTAAAGTGTCCGTGTCCGTGTTCGGGTAAAAAAATCCAATTATTCGGTACGAACACGAATAATACAGTCCGTGTTCGCTCAACCCTACTCCTAGTTCCACCCCACACTATAAAAGTATTCTTTCAATAACGACCATTTGTAGTGTGATATCGGCGTGTAGAGAGATAGAACAGGGCTCTGTTCAGTGCTACTAGAGAGTTAGTGTGCTGTAGTGTGCTATTATGATTCGATGGTCAGTGTAGAATATCAGTTTAGTGCGAATCTAGTTATAGTTCAGTCAGTGTGAGTGTAGTGTGACCATCCATTTTTACTTTAGTGTCACTTTAGTGTGAATCTAGTGATAGTTCAGTCAGTGTGAGTGTAGTGACCTGGCCATTCATTTCTACTTTAGTGTCAGTTTATTTTCTCAGGGCAGGTTTACTGCATTATAGTTCAGTGCGTTAGCGCACGTTTAATGCAGTATATTTCTGTACATTACGTGCCATTTAACGCAGTATATTTCTGTGCATTAACTGCCGTTTAATGCAGCATATTTCTGTGTGTTAGTGCACGTTTAATGCAGTATATTTCAGTGTGTTACTGCATGTTTAACGCAGTACATTTCCATGCATTAGTTGACGTTTAAAGGACTATATTTCTGTGTTTTAGTGCACGTTTAACTCAGTATATTTCAGTGCGTTATGTGCCATTTAGTGCAGTATATTTCTGTGTATTACTGCACATTTAACGCAGTATATTTATGTGTGTTACTACACATTTAACGCAGTATATTTCTGTGCGTTAGTGCAGTGTTACTGCCATATATTGTAGGGCGTCAGTGGAGTGTGTCTGTGTAGTGAGTACTGAGGTTAAAGTGCACTAAACACCACTTTCCGTTGATTAAACTGCATCCATATACATATTTACACATCTTTATTACATTTTGTTAATAAGCACTAACCTCATTATGTCTGGGGGACCAACAATAAGAGGCAGATGTTCCCATGGCACTCTGAGGGGTCAGCAGAGTATGTGTCCACAGGCAAAGGTGGACGTGGTCAGTCCTCAGGCAGGGCATAATTTCCTTTGTTAAGTGATGTTGCCTATGCTATCCAGCCACAGCATGCAGAGGAGGTAGTGGACTTGCTTACTAAACCATCCTCCTTATCCTCCGACACCCAAGCAGAGACTAGTGCGCAGTCCACTTCAGCTGCCAGAGTGGCTAAATCTGCTTCCTTGTCCACAGCTATTTCCACTATAGTTCTAGCATCATGCACGGAGGAGTCAACTAAGTTATTTCAATGTCAACCACTTGCTCCTTGATGATGCACAGCCATTACTTGATTCAAATGTTGGTTCTGAGGTTGAAGAAGGTAGAAACATGAGCCTACAGAGAGGGGAGAACACTGGTACATAAATTGGCAACATGTTCCCCCAGCCACAGCGTATTGCCAAGTTGTCTCCAGTGACCAATTTTTCACCTGGTTCTTCTATCCAAAGTCTGCGAAAGAGACACCAGAATTTACCAAAAAAGTCTCTAATTTTGTTTCCAGTGCACTACATTGTTGCCTCCTCGTACAGACTGGCTCCCTGATCCGTTGTTTACAAAATAAAGAAAGCGTGCAGGGAAAATGTCATTTTTTTGGCTTTGAAAAATCAATTATTTCTGCAGCAGCTTCTATACACAGTATAGATGTGCCACTTTACAGGTAGACTAAGGGGCTCTATATTAAAAAGGAATTTTTCATTTTTATTGTTATTTCCCATTTTGATGCTTGCACTTTAAGCATCAGTAAATCACGGCTCGCTTAAAAATGACGATTTTTACACATTTTTTTTTTCATTGATACATGTCCTCCAGGGCAGTACCTGGGCCCCAGAACCATTGTATACCCAATTACTTGCATATAAGCCTTCAAAATGGGCACTTTTGATTTTTCCTGTTCAGGTTCCATAGACTTCAATGGGGTTTGTTATTCGGTTCTGAACTTTCGAAAGTTCTGGTGCAAACCGAACAGGGGGTAGTTCGGCCCATCCTTAATTATTATGAATAAAAAAGTCCATTGTTATTATGCAAAAAGTCAAATGATCTTTGTAATATTCAATTTCATAATTTTATAATATACAAAAGCAATATTTATTAAAAAATAAATATAAATAAAAGGTTCCCCCCCCCCCCCCCCCTGAAAAAGGCACCAATTTAAGTAGCAAAAGTACTATTGATAAGTGTACTGTTGGCAAACGTTGGGAGAGCCAGCTCATTGCTTTTTGTGAAAGGGCTGTGGTCTGGCTCTCAGGTTTTTAACTCTTGCTGCAGTAACATCGAAATTGCACTATGGTATTGGCATGCAAGGCACAGCATATGTTTTACTGTTTCTATTATTAAAAACTGTTAAAAGAAAAAGAAACACCAATATGACTTTCATATCACACTACAAAGGTACATCAAAATAAAGTACAAAAGTAAAAAAAAAGGTCAGCAATAATACTGTAGTATATTCGCATATAATAGTCTTTACAGGTCAACGCTTTTCTTGGACATTGTCCTCGACAGGAGCCACCGACATAAACTTAATATATTAAATAATGCCATCTAATTGAAATAACAAATCATCAGAAATCACATTTTCAACGATTAGTCAGTGGTTATACCACCAGCCGTTGCATTAAAATTCTCCTATATACCAATGAGGGGGGGAGAGGGTGAAGGGGTGGAGGAGGAAGCATCCAAGGAGGCAAACTGCTCAAAGGGCCATGGGGAACCCCTATATATACAGAAGCCTGCAGATTCCACGCCCTCCCTCTCTATGTTCCTCTACCAAGGCTTGGGTATAATGTTGTATACAGAACTCAATGCCATTTTGTAGGCAACAGAGAAGCCTACTCAGCCACAATAAAAAACTTTGTTTACCTTATTTCTATGGCGAAAAATTTAAGCTGCTGTTTTATCCTGGTAAGGTAATATTCATTAAGTCCCAGGTAATTATAGAATATCAGGTCTCTATAGGAAGTAGATGTAAGTGAATATATCCTGAAGAGAAATTCATTCTTCTAAATAATTATAGATTGTTTAAAGGGAACATAAAAAAAGTAAAGCTGTAGTACTTTTCAGTTCAAAAAGAGTAGATGAAAATAAGATTTATTATTGCATATTCAGTCTAGCTGCAATATGGTAGTGGAGTGTGGCAGTTCAGTCCATCTTTAAATCACCCAGGCATGTGCAAAGGAAATTCACATAAGTTTAAATTCATATAGACCTATATACATGATTCGGTGTACAAAGTGAATACAGGATCTCATGACTGAATTAAAGAATGTGCTCCAAATCAACTCCACTGCGAACAAGGTTTTTGGATAGCATGTCCTGAGAAGTATAAATCCTTTTAACGTGTGGTTGGTGCGAACGGTCCCTAAGAGGAACATAAAATTATTGAGAATAATTTTTTAACAATATCTTATGAAGTACATATATGTCAGACAAGGACAGGGGTTAAACAAGGCAATCACAGTTTTAAGTTAAGGCAACTTTTTTTTAATATATTCTGGTGTATGCTATGTTGATAGCATTGAGTCATGGTATAAGTCATCTCATATTTCTGGCCACTCATTATTTTATGCAGCTGCATGAAACACTAAAGATCTCAATCATTAAAATACCAGAAGATTTTTGAGCATTAGCAGTCTTTTGGTTATACTTTTAAAAATATCAGTCCTTAAAATTCTTGTAGAGTTTTATGATGACATGACAATTTGCCAACTAATCCATTGGTGAAAATGTTGTACAATGTACTTCTGAAATATCAACAGTTCATTCCACTATTTATTTAGTTACTCCCTTGCTATTAATTTAAAGATATTTTAAGACCTCTAAGGAATAATGTGTGTTTTCCTCTGTATTGATTTTTAGTTAAAGTAACATGTACATGTTGCATATTTTTCAGCCTGTTTTCAAAGTTACAGTATACCCACACATCCAAAAATGCATTCTGTGTTTCAGTTTTTGTGATAATAATATAAGAATTGAAAATAGATTTTCTTGCATTATATCTTGGGTAATATCTCATCATCTATATCAGAATTAACTAAAAATATATATTCTAGTAAAGGCCCTCTACTTAGCCCTCTACAAGTACTCAAAAAGCAGAATGTTGTTAAAAAAAAAAAAAAAATGTTTTCAGTTTATGATTTTTTTATTTAACAATAGGAAAGCAGTTAGTATGAAAATTAGCAGTTAATTTGAAACCAGTACCCTCACAAACTATTTGTCTGTGCCAAATGTACTCCCTCTTATTATATTGTGTTGGTGTTTTGAATAAGGAATATCACTCTGCAACTGTGAGCCTAGTGTTTGTCTTATAGTTGCATTGATTGCCCATTTGAAGATGTGAATAAAGCAATATGATGACAGTCCATATGAATCCAACTCCTCATTCAAAAAGTGATTTCTAGGATAGAAAACCGCCACCAGACAGCACTCCAACACCA
Source organism: Pelophylax lessonae (assembly GCF_965119305.1). NCBI lineage: Eukaryota > Metazoa > Chordata > Amphibia > Anura > Ranidae > Pelophylax > Pelophylax lessonae. The sequence goes on along the minus strand of NC_138770.1, from coordinate 401,580,500 downwards.
GTAATTCTAACTTCTTACCAGAAGCTGTTGATCCCCATGACAGAGATCAAAAATTGCGCATAACCAGTGGTAGGTGAAGGCTTCTCCAGTGTGTTCCTGATATGCTCACAGTAGAATGCAATATGCAGAGAGAGAAGGAACATCTCATAGCGTAGACTGTTTAAAAATGCTTTATTCTAAAAAGAGGTATGGTACTCACAAACATCATGATGTATCTCGCATGTAGTATTGAGCATAGAGACCTCCCGATGTCTATAGGGCGTCCTGTCTGTGGACCACCAAACCTATAGCCGTCCTGTCTCCTCCAGGGATTCCGGCACGCGCTACCCAGCACGCCACCCGACGTACGTTTCGTCCGATTGGACGTCGTCATGGGGTGTGGCTACAGGGTGCACCAATGCCTTCTATAGTGGAGGAGAGAGCCGCCCACCGGAACTGAGCAGCCGGAAGTGAGGTATGCGCTCCACACGACCGGAAACAATGCTCAGATCGGAAGGAAGGAAGGGGAGAACCACACAGTGAGAAGAGAAAGGAAAAAAACTTCCAAAAGAGACTCACCATATTAAATCTCCGCTACCTTCATGAAAACAAAACCCAATACATGGAATGAACCAGAAAGAGGGGAAATACTCCATATACCAAAAGGCACATAGAGATCGCATATGTTAAGCCGTGACTCCGGTGGAGACAGCGCCATCTTGTGGTGCCCCAAGTTCAGAGCAGCCCAAGCACAAGGAGGTCTCAAAAAGCACATACATGTACAAAAATAATACAACAAAATGACACACATGAAAACGTTTAAAATGCTACACAATAAAATGAATTAGTATGTTAAAAAACATTTAAACTCTTATACATAAAAATATCCATTAATAGCACAGCAAACAAAGAAAAATAAAAAGAGAAAATAGAGGAAAAATAAGGGGCAATCTAGGAATTACTGATATGGGCATTTAAATCCCATTCAATATTCAGGCCCAGGGGGGTATAGGATTTGAGTCTATAAATCCAGCTCGTTTCAAGTTTGGAAACCCCTCTTGTTAAATTACTTCCCCTCCAATGTCCTGAAAATTTGTCAATAACCAAAAATAGGGTGGTTCTCCCCTTCCTTCCTTCCGATCTGAGCATTGTTTCCGGTCGTGTGAAGCGCATACCTCACTTCCGGCTGCTCATTTCCGGTGGGCGGCTCTCTCCTCCACTATAGAAGGCATTGGTGCACCCTGTAGCCACACCCCATGACGACGTCCAATCGGACGAAACGTACGTCGGGTGGCATGCTGGGTAGCGCGTGCCGGAATCCCTGGAGGAGACAGGACGACTATAGGTTTGGTGGTCCACGGACAGGACACCTTATAGACATCTGGAGGTCTCTATGCTCAATACTACATGCGAGATACATCATGATGTTTGTGAGTACCATACCTCTTTTTAGAATAAAGCATTTTTAAACAGTCTACACTATGAGATGTTCCTTCTCTCTCTGCATATTGCATTCTACTGTGAGCATATCAGGAACACACTGGAGAAGCCTTCACCTACCACTGGTTATGCGCAATTTTTGATCTCTGTCATGGTGATCAACAGCTTCTGGTAAGAAGTTAGAATTACTGGTGTTGGAGTGCTGTCTGGTGGCGGTTTTCTATCCTAGAAATCACTTTTTGAATGAGGAGTTGGATTCATATGGACTGTCATCATATTGCTTTATTCACATCTTCAAGTGGGACTGTCATGACCAAGGGTTTTTAGCGCTACAGTTTTGTTTTTATTTTATTTTAATCTGCTACAATTCGGATTAGTGTGGCTGCTGGACCCAACTATATTTGCTGTTTTTACAGTTATTACATTTTTTCTTTAGTGCAGCAATTTTATTATATTGATTGCCCATTCACTTGAATGCATTATATCCAGCGGCGGTACTGCCCACCAAATGCAACAGGGGGTATAATTTTTGCTGTGCTGCGCTGCAAAGCAAAAAAATGCAGCCATGGCATGTGTATAATCCCATCTGCCTACTGGGCTAGGTTAAGTGGAGTCACCGGGAGGAAGTAAAATCAAGGCTCCACCATCTACTGCCCTGATGCCCAATATGCAGCCAACAAGCCGTACGCGGCTACAAGGGAGTGGGGGCTATTTAATATTGTCAAGAATACCAATACAGGATTAGATGGGGGTTAAAACTTTCATTGTTATGACCACCAATATGGAAGGTAAACATTGCCATGGGCACTATCACTGCCACACACCATCAATGAAGGGTGGGTTGGGTTAAATTTCACTGTAATTGACCACCAATGCAGAGAATGAATGGGGGAATGCCTTTCACTGCCATTGACCAATGTGTGTTAAAATTAATAGTATTGACACCAATGCTTGGAGTTATTATTGCAGCCATTGACACCAATGCTTATAGTTATTGTACTGTAATTTCTTCAGTGTGCATTGCGATACAATCCAAAAAAAAATGCAGCAGGACCAAAATTTTGGAGCATTTAGGTGAGAAAATGTCCTGCTATTGTGGGACCCTCTGGAAGTGTTGGGGGACACATTTAAGGCTCTTTTTAATTCTCCAGTTGACCACCACTGGTCTACTGCATATGAAACAGATGAAAAAGACAGATGAATTGTTGTACTATATAAAAATGTATGTAGCCACCCTGCCCTAGGCAAGAGTGTCTCTTTAAATTTAGTGGTGCTAAGCTACAGCCAGGTTAGCTGAATGGATAGTTCAAGGATCTCTATCTGTGAAGTTCGTGGGTAATTTTGGACCCTTTTTGTGGAGTCTGCTAGTTTTGGGTGTCCGATGCCCTTATCCTCTCTTCATGGAGTTTGACTAGAGGAATAAACTCCCTTTTACTATAACTTAAAGTGACTGGCGCCCATCTGTTTCCAATCCACTTCTACTTCAATAGATAGTAGCCCAGCAGACATTTATTATACTGAGCAGTGTCTTTTCAGACCTCAAACACTACCCTCTATAGAATTTAGAAGTGGACCACACTATATGATCTTATCATTTTGATTAGCAATAGACAAACTATGCCATGCAAGTCAAAGTTTTTGGGGGATTGAACTGATTTTACTTGAAGCAGATTTGCAAGATAAGTAGTGATCTACTCGACCAAAGTCCTTCACTGGCAGACAGTATCTTTGTACCAAGGATCAACTGTGTTTTTTTTACTTGTTTAACCCCTAGATACCTATGACTGGGGTAACATTGTAACTCTACATTGACCTTAGAGTCATTTGATATGTGAGGGGGTCTCCCGTGGCCTTATGCCTTCCTTGTTGAGAGGCAGAGCTATCCTCCTAGGGGAACTGCCAACTTGCTAACAGGTCCTAGTCAGGTGATTGTTGTGTCTATTATGGTTGCAGTTGTGTTTTTTTTGCCTAGGAACATTTTGTTTATTCCTGACAGGGTTTCAATCATTCCCTCTGTGGGATGCTCTACTTTTACTCTAGCTGGGCAAAGTTACTTCTTGTCTTTCACCCAAGGCTATCTTCCTTGCTTTGCTCAAATACAGCAAATGCATCACCAAGACTATTGCATAGACTTGCCGTGTTGCGGGTGGATGATCTCTGCATCTCTTCCTTGCCTTCTGCTTTCCCTACCTTGGCCCTCAAACAAGGTCCCCTCTTCCCCTATTCCTTCCATTTATAGAACTGTGGCGAACCAGGGACAACCTTCAAATACTTTTTGGCATGGTTTAGTGCCCCTATTTAGTTTCCTGATCTAGTCCTTTTTTTTCTCTTTTTTTATTTCTTCCCCCTTCTCTTTCGAGGTGGGAGCTGTAGCGGGCCCCAAAACAGTTTACATACTTCTTCCCTCCTTCTCCCTTTTTTGCTCCAGCCAACCCTCTCATCCATTTGTCCTCTTGTTTTCCTTATACTTCACCATGATGGAAAATAAATGTAACATGAAAAATGGAAAATGCATGGCTCAGAACAGTGAAGCCATGGTGTGTAGATGGAAGCTGTATTCCGGGTGCTCAAGCTGAGGTGTTCTCTCAAACACCATAATAGTCAGAACGCAATGGACAGCCATCAACTCTGTAGTCTTTCAAATTCTTTATTGTCTCATCCCAGTGAACAAAGAGTAGTGGTTAATGCGTTTTGGCGATACGTCTTGGTCACAGCACCAGTTGTAAGTCCTCTAAAGTTAAACGTAATTCCTATAATTTTCACAGCCTGAAATATCCAAAAAAATGCACTCATCTTCTTATTAACTTTTGGAAAGAGAGGACACACATAGTATTCATCCAGGAAACTCCTTTTTCTGAGTTAAAAGTACAAAAATGCTCTCAATGCCCACAAAAATTCCACTCTATGTAAATATGTACCTGCCAAATGAACCATGTGTCCACTCTTAAATTTTTTCTAGATATAGTTTTTTTTCAATAGGAAGGTATGCTGATTATGGGCAGCAATCTCAACATTGCACTTCTAGACATACCTCCCACTTGTCCTACCCTAGGCTATGCAGGATCAAAACAGCAGTGCATAAGGTTTGCTCCATTAATACTTGGTGGTCCGTACATCTGCAGGGTAGAGACTACATATATTTCTCTCCTGTTCACCAATCATAGATCATCTTTTTAATTGCACAAACCGTGTTGACCTATTTAATTATCATAAATCAGACTCAATCCTTTTCGGACCATGACCCCACTTTTTGCACATTACAATTCAGCAATGATAGGTGTTAAAGTGTGAGCTGGTACCTTAATAAATTCTTCATTTCTGACCAGTAATTTCAGGTTTCAATCTATGAAGAAGATGGTATGCTCATTCAAATGGGGGCAGGATCTGGGGGCCCCCACATCCACCCAGGCCAGGGTTGTAGGGAAGAGACCCTTCTTCTCATCAACGTGGGGACAAGGTTCTTTGGGGGGGAGCCTTCCTTCCCCAAACCCCCCCCCCCCCCACCATATTAAGGACATGTGGTCTTGAAAGGTTCGGTAGGGGGAGGGCCCCTCTTGAACCCCCCCTTTCTTGGACTGTCAGTCTGTATGCTGGCTTTGATTTTTGTGGGGACCCACATCAGAACAACATCATTTAAAAAAAATTGGTGTGGGGTTCCCTCTAAAACCCATACCAGACCTAAGGGTTTAGTATGGATTTTGTGGGGACCCCACACCATTTTTTTTTCTTTTTTTGGCATTGGGTACCCCTAAAAATCTATACCAGACTCAAAGGGCCTGGTATGGATTGGAGGGGACCACCACACTGTTTTGTCCTTTTTTAACCAGCACTTACTTTTGTTTATGTAGCACCCTCCAAGGTAGGTGCTAGGTAAAAGCATTGTTTGCTCTGCCTGTTTATCACAGAAGCCTGATTGTTAGTTTTGCCTGTTGCATGTGTCCATGTGTGATTTATCTGGTCTGAGGGAGTGTCCCCACTGTATCCAATAGGGGAGCCTGTTGGACAGTGGAGGAAATCCAGCCAGTAACACACAGACTTTTATGACTATCCCAGTGGGTTGGCACAACAGAGGTGCATCCTGGGATATGTTTTAAAAGCCACGGGCACATGTGACAGAGTGTCTTTGGGTCGGAAGCCAGGTCGGCCTCGTGGAACACGTGTGTGATGTTGAGCTAAGAAGTCCATGATACTGACAAGTGGAGCGGAAGGCAGAGCAACCCAGGGAAAAACAGCATCCATGAGTACTGGGAAGCTTACCAGGGGTCTGCCCAGTAAGGGGACCACTCCAGTAGAGAGTCAGTGGACAAGGGGCTATTATGCATGGGAAGTGAGAAAGGGGGTGCCAAGTTAGGACCCTGAAGAGGAATTAATTCAGGAACATATCTTCTACTTCACTTCAGTGGCAAGGTGAAGCAGCGACCTTGCAGCACACACTACAGTCAGTTGTCCTCAGAAATTGTGCTTAGTTCAAGTTGGAGTATCCCACTCATCCCTTCTCCCATCCAAGTTCTAAAATAAAATACAAAAACCAAATCCCCTGTTCTGTTCATTGCCTGAGCCAAGTGATAAAGTGATACGTTTTAAAGACTGTTGCTATGGGTAACCCAGGGGAATCCAATCTCAGCAGTTCCCTAGTACTGTGAGATGAGTCATGATTGTTAAGGTTGTGTTGGCCACTCGCTGCCCAACAACTATAGCTATTCACAATGAATTCAGATGTTATTGAACATATTCGTAAATGTGACATCATCTGAATAAAACAAATTAATGAAAGCATTCATTTTTTTGTTGTAACTTTGTTTTGGATTTGTTGCCATTAATTTCTGTCTATTTGGAAATTTGGATACATTTGAATTTCTGAAAATTAAATTTCGTCTGAAAAATTAATCAAAACAAAACAAATTGCACATGTTTACTGAGTGACTTCCTGATCATTCACAAACTGAAGCATAGTAAATAAAGTTTACTATGTTTCAGTTATGAATGGACACAGTGAATGATCAGTAACAATCACTCACTGTGTTCATTCAGAAAAGGAAGGGGCAGGTAAAATACATATTTCCTGGCCCCTTCCCCTTCCTGAAATATCCCCTACAGAAGTCAACAATATAGGAGAGGAGGGAAGCCAGCAGTGCTGTTGGGGGAGGAGGGGGACATGGGGAGCACATGGAAAGAGGAGGAACAGGGACAGTAGGGATGGTGGGGGAATAATTACTTAAAATTGATCCCCTTTCCTCCTGCAGATACTGAATGTTAACAGGAGGAAGCAGAGGAGAGGTGAATTTTGACGATTAGATTGCGATAGATGGTTTACTGACCCCAGATACAGACAGTTGCTAAAATTCAGATTGCTTATCCTGGCTAATTGTCTTAGGCCTCATTTACACGGGCCATACTATATTGTACACCTGTGCAGGACTGTGTTTACCTGCATGGGGATGTACTGGTATTCCATGCTTCCCCATGCAGGCAAGTCCCATTGATGTCAATTGGGACATGGTGGCTTCATGGACACAGTGCTCCAATATCTGTGTGGGTGTAGGTGAGTGGGGTGCATGTCCCTGAATGCAGACAGGGTGAGTTTGGGGACATGCTGTGTCTTAAGTGACATCAATAAAAATTTCTGAACAGGGGATGCATGGAACACCCATATACCCTTGGTGAACAGAGCTTTAAAAACACTCAGGCTGGGTTCACACTAGTGCAAATTGGATCGGGTTTCTTCGCATTCCAATTCGCATGACAAAAGAGTGTGACTGGCTTTCAATAGAGCCAGTTCGCACATCTCCGTGGCAGCTGCGGAGCAGATTGCACAGGGGTCCTGTGCATCTTTAGCTCTGTTTCAGGTCCAAATTCAGGTAAAAATTCAGGCCTGATTCGTCCCTGAAATGGATAACAGGGATGCACCAGGTCCCTGCTGTGAGCCGCATCCCTATTAAGTGTGAACCCAGTCTTAAGCAATAGTTTTCTATAGCTTTATTTACAGTAAAAAGTATTAATAGTAACCTTTGACGTGTTAACGTGTTTAAAGCGGAGTTCCGGCCACAGATTCGTTTTTTTTTTTAAATAGCTCCCAAACAGTGATCCACCGCCCTTCTTACATCCGATTTTATACATGTAAATAATAGATTGACAATACTAAAATCTTACTTTATAACATTTTTGCAGAGCGCTGCCATCTTTTCCATGGTCACCTGAAGCCGCAGTGTGCACACATATGCCCTGCTTCCTGGTTGTAGATGGAGGGGGGCCGATCAATGCAGCGCAAAATATCGCGCATGGCCAGTACTATGCTGTGGCTGTGTGACAAAGAAAGAAAAGTACTGGCAATAGGCTGGCGCCGTCCGCGCTGTGCTCTGCCTCTCATCGCGTCATTTTCTGTTTGGAAATAACGCGATGAAAGGAGCGGCCGGCCGCCTACGTCACTGCCCATTGCCTCCTGGGAGTGATCAGTAAGAGCTTCCAGGACGCATTGCGGGACAGGAAGTGACGGCGCGGGCTGCGGCCGCACAGGGAGGAAGTGGAAGGAAAGGTGAGTATATTTTCTGCTGAAACAAGGTAAGTAAAAAAAAAAAAATCAGGAATATCCAATTCTTTTTCAGGGTACAATAAGGAAGCGGATGCCACAAAATCTAAGATAACGATTTTGCGGCTGGAACTCCGCTTTAACAACAAGCTCTCAATTGTGCTCCTGTGGCATCACCCTGTCACAGGCACCATTGGTTTGACTTCAAGTTGACATACATTACATAGGCATGGTTCACTGTTGTCACTCTCAGGAAGCCAGTCAAGAGCAATGTTATGCAACTGATGCTAAAGTGCCTGTAGACAGAAAGTAGTTGACAAAGCAAGAGATCAACAGCACCACAATGCAAAAAAAAGAATGAAAAAAAGGTTACAACTGTATCTTATGAAATTATACATCGCACTTTAGCAAATTAAAAACAATCCATTAAGGCTTAGGTCTGCTCTAAAAGAAAATAACTTTAACCGCTTCCCCACCACCCGTCGCCTTTTTACTGCGGCATGGTGGCTCTCCTGCGCAAACCGACGTAGACCTACGTCGGTCGGGCGGGGGAAGCCGGCGGCACACTCCCGCACACTCGGCAGTGGGGAACCCGATGCATGGGTCAGGCAGCTCAGATTGCCGCCTGACACCCGCGATTGCTTCCCGCTGAGAGAGAAGGATGGGCAGCTGTTGTAAACACAGCTGACCGTTCTTTTACCTGGAATGATCACCGAGCCCATGTGGTACTTCTATATAGGATCACATGTCTCTATCGTCATTTCAGAAGCCACGCCCCCCCACAGTTAGAATCACTCCCCTAGGCTCACATTTAACCCATTGATCACCCACAGGGTTAACCCCTTCCCTGCCAATTTCATTATTACAATAACAGTACATACAGTGGGTACGGAAAGTATTCAGACCCCCTTACATTTTTCACTCTTTGTTATATTGCAGCCATTTGCTAAAATCATTTAAGTTCATTCTTCTTCCTCATGAATGTACACATAGCACCCCATACTGACAGAAAAACACAGAATTGTTGACATTGTTGCAGATTTATTAAAAAAGAAAAACTGAAATATCACATGGTCCTAAGTATTCAGACCCTTTGCTGTGACACTCATATATTTAACTCAGGTGCTTTCCATTTCTTCTGATCATCCTTGAGATGGTTCTACACCTTCATTTGAGTCCAGCTGTGTTTGATTATACTGATTGGACTTCATTAGGAAAGCCACACACCTGTCTATATAAGACCTTCCAGATCACAATGCATGTCAGAGCAAATGAGAATCATGAGGTCAAAGGAACTGCCTGAAGAGCTCAGAGACAGAATTGTGGCAAGGCACAGATCTGACCAAGGTTACAAAAAGATTTCTGCTGCACTTAAGGTTCCTAAGAGCACAGTGGCCTCCATAATCCTCAAATGGAAGACGTTTGGGACGACCAGAACCCTTCCTAGAGCTGGCCGTCCGGCCGAACAGAGCTATCGGGGGAGAAGAGCCTTGGTGAGAGAGGTAAAGAAGAATCCAAAGATCACTGTGGCTGAGCTCCAGAGATCCAGTCAGGAGATGGGAAAAAGTTGTAGAAAGTCAACCATCACTGCAGCCCTCCACCAGCTTTATGGCCGAGTGGCCCGACGGAAGCCTCTCCTCAGTGTAAGACACATGAAAGCCCGCATGGAGTTTGCTAAAAAACACCTGAAGGACTCCAAGATGGTGAGAAATAAGATTCTCTGGTCTGATGAGACCAAAATAGAACTTTTTGGCCTTAATTCTAAGCAGTATGTGTGGAGAAAACCAGGCAATGCTCATCACCTGTCCAATACAGTCCCAACAGTGAAGCATGGTGGTGGCAGCATCATGCTGTGGGGGTGTTTTTCAGCTGCAGGGACAGGACGACTGGTTGCAATCGAGGGAAAGATGAATGCGGCCAAGTACAGGGATATCCTGGACAAAAACCTTCTCCAGAGTGCTCTGGACCTCAGACTGGGCCGAAGGTTTACCTTCCAACAAGACAATGACCCTAAGCACACAGCTAAAATAACGAAGGAGTGGCTTCACAACAACTCCGTGACTGTTCTTGAATGGCCCAGCCAGAGCCCTGACTTAAACCCAATTGAGCATCTCTGGAGAGACCTAAAAATGGCTGTCCACCAACGTTTACCATCCAACCTGACAGAACTGGAGAGGATCTGCAAGGAGGAATGGCAGAGGATCCCCAAATCCAGGTGTGAAAGACTTGTTGCATCTTTCCCAAAAATACTCCTAGCTGTATTAGATCAAAAGGGGGCTTCTACTAAATACTGAGCAAAGGGTCTGAATACTTAGGACCATGTGATATTTCAGTTTTTCTTTTTTAATAAATCTGCAACAATGTCAACAATTCTGTGTTTTTCTGTCAGTATGGGGTGCTATGTGTACATTCATGAGGAAGAAGAATGAACTTAAATGATTTTAGCAAATGGCTGCAATATAACAAAGAGTGAAAAATTTAAGGGGGTCTGAATACTTTCCGTACCCACTGTATTTTAGCACTGATTACTGTAGTAATGGGACGGGTACCCCCAAAAGTGTCAAAAATGTCAGTTAGGGGTCCGATCTGTCTGCCGCAATGTCGCAGTCCCACATTAAATCGCAGATCGCCGCCATTACTAGCAAAAAAAAAAAACAATACAAATGACATAAATCTTTCCCGTAGATAGTAGACGCAATAACTTTTGTGCAAACCAATGAAAATACGCTTATTGTGATATTTCTTTTACCAAAAATATGTAGCAGAAAACAAATTGGCCTAAAATGTTAAAAAAATTAGATTTTTTTTGAGAATGTCATATAGCAGAATTTGAAAAATATTGTTTTTTTATTTCAAAATTGTCGCTCTTTTTTTGTTAATAGCGCAACAAATAAAAATTGCACAGGTGATCAAATACCACCAAAAGAAAGCTTTATTTGTGGGGAAAAAGGGACACCAATTTTATTTGGGTACAGCGTTGCATGACCGCGCAATCATCCGTTAAAGTAACGCAGTGCCGAATCGCAAAATAGGGCCTGGTCAGGAAGGGGGCAAATCCTCCCGGTCTTAAAGTGATTAAACTACATTTTGCTACATTAGAGTTTGCTGTTTACACAGTTTTTGCAGCACGTAAATTAGATTGAATTTTTTTGTACTTTATAAACTGTAATATGTTTTTGTACTTTAAAACTGTAAAATCAGTATTTTATAATTAAAAGTGAACCTGTCTAGATGTTAATAAAATGTAATGATGCTTTCAATTTTGAAATATTATCAATAGAGCCAAATGCTTCCTTATTTATTCAAGGCTGGTGTTTATAAACACCATAAGCGTTGAAGGTGTCAGTGGTGGCCTAACTGCAGACTACTGCATAATGAAGCTGTCTGTCTTTATTTACTGGGCCAGAAAAAAAAAAGGTCTGGGTAGCAGATGTCATTGTGTTTTCACTTTATCTCTTCTCTTGTGTGCCAATGTTATAATTCACCAGCTGACACCCATCTTGGCAGACACCAAAAAGCTTTTGTTCCGTGCCAAAGATACACCAGTATTTTGCAAAACAAATCATAAGAATTTTTTTTTACTTATTAGGTGAATCAACACTATTAATGAAAGAAAGAACTAGATTTAAGTTACATTGGAATTATAAGCAAAGTAAGAATTACATATATGATGCAGTCTGTTGATAGCAGTGCCAGTAACAAAGGACTCTTTGTTTTTCCTAATCCTCCTCTGTAACATAGTTTTATTACCTGTTGATCCTGCCAGTAAGTCTGTTTCTTCCTTAAGCTGCCCAGAAAATGTGGAAGGGATGAGATAAGCTACGTATCATTGATACATTATCACTGGCAGTATCACTGTGGTACAATAGTCACCTTTTCTTCATTTCTGTAAAACCTTTTTCCTAAAAGGAAAAAAAAAAAAGAAACTTGCTGCAACTGCTTATAAATTGTTAGCTGAAGTTAGGCTTTAATTTGTTATTCACTTACAGTATGTAAAGTCCATCTAAGGCTGGCCATAGATGGTGCAAATTTCTTTCCTGCAAACACGGGTTGCAGAAAAGAAATTTGCACGATTGCCTCATAAACACAGACAGTGTTGACAGGGGAACCCCTCCTGCCGCGCAATTGTCTTCTACAGGTGGGGACGGACAAGGGCAGGAGGGGGAAGCTGCTTATAGCAGCCGCTTGCGATAATCGCAAACAAATTCGGCAGGCTGGTTGTACCCAAGTTGATTGATCGATCAACTTGGTACATTCAGCCTGCCCATTAATGGTACAAATCTCAACCAGTTCCTGCTGAGCCCGCCAATATTCAAACTGTGTATGGCCGGCTTAAATGTACTGATCCACCCAGCCTCTTTTCAGGTTGCAATGCTTATATCCAAGGGTAGTGACAATGTAACTCCCTAAATACAGTGGAGGAGTGAAGGTAACCACCCTAAGATATTCATTTAGGTAGGTGTGGGAACCCTACAGTGGGGGGATTATGTGCAAAACAAATGCTCCCAGAATTCTTTAAAGCAATGGTTGAACCCCCACCCCCCATTTTTCTGTCTGACTGTCTGAGATTAAAGGCCCGTACACACGTACCGATCGTCGGCATACAAACGTCGGTGGACGAAGGATCTGCCGATTGTACGCGTGTTAGTATGGTGCCTCCGACAGATGTCTGCGCACAATCCGCGGACAAAAGTCTTTCTTGCAAACATGAAAATTTTTGTATGCCGACACCAGAACGGACGATTGTTCGCCTGTCAGTACAGAATTCGGCCGACAGACCGCAGATTTGCAAGACTGGGCATGCTCAGAAAATAGAAAACACAGGGAAAGTTAACCATTACATGACATCACTTCTGCAGTCGGCGGACAAAATTCTTGTGCTGTCCTTGTGCTGTCTTTGCACTTTTCAGCAGACACCGACATCCCGGGGAGAAAAGAGGAACATTTGTATGCCGACCATCGGTACGTGTGTACGGGGCTTTACATGTATTTTCTGTCCTGAAACAGAGGAAATCTCTCCACAGAGAGATGTCACTGTCACCAGAACCTTTATCCTTATTAGAAGATTTGCGTTTATACTGTACTTAGATGGCGCTGCTCTCCTTTCTCTCTTGAAGATTTGCCCTCACCTTCTGTGACAACTATAAATGTTAGGATTTCCTATAATATTTTGTACTACTGATGGAGTTAACCCAGACAAATAGGGTGAATCTCCATCTCCCCAACAGTGTCGCAAACCTAAACCAAAATAAGAAAAAAAAAAAACCTTGACCATTCTACCCCTTCCATACTTTACCAAAAAAGGGGGACATGTCATTATGTTTTCAATTTGAATGGTTTTATTGGAAATTTTATTGTTGAAATGTATTGTTCCATAAAGATGGTGGATCAGGGTGGGACAGTTAGTTGAGATTCAAGACTATCCAGGTAGCAACAAATCAGGAGTTTGCAGCTTAGATACTAATTTGTACCAATCCATCGACTGGTCAATATATCTGTGCATTGATATCTGCGATACTGAAATCTGTTTCATGCATGCCCATCATGTACAGTAGTGGTAGAACGGGTACAAGCCCTGAATAATTAGAAACATTTCAGTTTTCCATTTACCTTTTTCATTCACCTTTTTTAATTTAAGTTCACTGTAATTTATAAATAATGACTTAAAGCAGAACTCCAATTCACCTGAGAACCACAAACCAAAAACGCTATTTAATTTATTTTTAATATTCAAAGCAAACTCCCCCATCCATCCATGTCTCCATGCTTTATTTTGCTGAGAAATCACTGATTTATTTAGCATTTACTTCCTGGAATCCCCTCTACCCCCTCCTCTTCTAATAAAGAGTCCTGTATAATAAAGTATGACATCATTTGCCTAGGCATGGAAACCAGAAAGTAACTGAAGATATGTAAATACAAAGCTTCAAACAAGCAAATATAATATACTTTCTTATCAATTTAATAATGCTAGCAGCATTAGGAATTAAAATAGTCAATGTTGATTGAGAGAGTGAAGTTCTGTTTTCAGGATGTATACAGACCAGATAGAATTGCTACATATTGAATAGTACTAAACCACAATACTGTGTTTTATAATATTATTATTATTATTATACAGGATTTATATAGCGCCAACAGTTTGTGCAGTGCTTTACAACATTAGGGAAGACAATACAGTTACAATACAATTCAATACAGGAGGAATTGGATGGCCCTGCTCGTTAGAGCTTACAATCTAGAAATATATAGTTGTAAACACACAATTGTAATGCACACGGTTACAAATCCCAGGAGGCAGATTACCAGGCACTGAAGGCAATAAAATGTGACATGGTACACACATAAAATGTTTATTTTATCAAAAGCATTGATGATTTATGTTTGAGAGATATGCTGTACCCTTAGAGTTGCCAATGTTATACCTTTGTGTATAGGGACCTTGTTAAAACATGGTGGAATCAGAGGAACGGTTTCACTTATTCTGAATGCATTAAGAAGATAAATAGGTCTGTCAAGCTTATCTCAGCTCATATGTCATTTGGACTTGGTGTTAAAATGTGCTTATAACTCACATTACTGAGGTTAAAAAAATCATTAAGGCCTAACAGACTAAGTTGCACAAAACAGAAATAGGGCAAGTAATGAAATCTAAAAAATCTTAAAGTGGATCTATGCTGAAATGTTATCAGAAAGCTTTGTTAACAGTCTTGCTGAGATTGATATATAAATGATTATCAAAGGTACGATATAATCATCTTTGCTGGTAAAAATCTTGCTCTAAGCAGCCTTTAAAGCTGGCCAAACTCTATGCTTTTAAAGGGGGGCCTGAAGCAGAAAAAAATAAAAATAAGCGAAGGGCATGCATGACTGGGTGAAGAGGAATTTTCACATTCTGCTATATAACATCCCCCCAAAAAACATTTAAATATACATTTATTTCATCCTTTTAGGCCAATTTGTATTTTGCTACATGTTTTTGGTGAAAAAAATTGCAATAAGCGTATGTTGATTGGTTTGCGCAACTGTTATCGCGTCTACAAACTAGGTGAAAGATTTATGTCATTTTTATAAATTTTTTTACTAGTAATGGCGGTGATCTGCGATTTTTAGCAGGACTGCAACATTGTGGCAGACAGATCGGACCCCTAACTGACATTTTTGACACTTTTGGGGTATCAGTTATATTACTACAATAATCAGTGCTAAAAATATGCACTGTTACTGTAATAATGACATTGGCAGGGAAGGGGTTAACCTAGTTGGTGATCAAGGGGTTAAATGTAAGCCTAGGGGCATGTTTACTAACTGTGGGGGGTTGGGCTTTTAAAATGATCACACAGACCTGTGATCCTACATAGAAGGATCACAGGCGCTCTGTGATCATTTCAGAGAGAAGAATGGTCAGCTGTGTTTACAATAGCTTCCCGTCCTTCTCTCTCAGCAGGGAGCGATCGTGGGTGCCAGGCAGCAATCGGACCCGCCAGCCCCGTGCATCAGAGTCCCCGCTGCCGAGTGGGGGTGGGAGCGAGCCGCCGGCAGTGCGTGCTCGCCCCCCAGCACCACTTCCGACACCGACGTACCCCTAAGTCAGTTCGCACAGAAGGGGCTGCCTGCCACAGTATATATGTGGCAGGCAGTCCTTAAAGCGGAGTTCCACCCTGAAAAAAATGTTTTAGCTAAAAATACCCCCCGGGACAGTCAGGGCTAGTGCATTTAAGCAACGATAACCTCTGAGCTGTCCCCTGTTTCACTTACCTTTTAGAAGAAATACTTACCTTGAAAATGTCTTGTCCAGCACTGCCATCTCAGGTGTGGACAGCTGAAGCCGGAGCGTCCTCTTCGATGTCCTCTTCGGTGACATCGGAGTCCCAGAATGCCCTGCACTGGCACTGCTCGTCACTTCCAGTGCAGGCACATCATCTTTGCTCAGCTTCTGGGCATGCCCAGAAGCTGTTCAGCAGGGAATGACGCGCCTGCCCCAGAAGTGACGAGCATGGCCAGTGCAGGCGCATTGACTCCTGGGATCGATTACGCTTATCTCCCAGGAGTCAATGCGAGGAGTAAGTGACGGCGTGGGCCGTGTCCGCAGAGGGAGGAAGAGGGAGGAAGGTAAGTATATTTTTTTATTAAAAACAAGGTAAGTGACGTTGAAGATGCCGCCTGTGGAGCGTTTTCGTTTCTCTCAAATCTCACACTTCCTTGTTGCGGTCAGGTCGGGGTCCACAGACCCCCTCACCGTCACCCCATATGAACAATGGTGTTCAAGAATACATGATGTTAAGGGTGGGATCTCTCTCATCTATGCACCCTTGATAGATTCCAAGGTTAAAACTCAAAATATGCTGAAGTGGGAGCAGGACCTGAATGCAGACTGGGACCTTGAAGTATGGCACCAATGTGCGGTGAGATCCTTTCGAGGGATCCATCATATTGGTCTCATGGAGGCCAATATCAAAGTCATGATGAGATGGTATACGGTCCCCGTTCGCTTAGCGGCAATTTTTCCCAGCTCCCCTCCGGTCTGCTTCAGGGGCTGTGACCTTAACGGCACCCACTTGCACATATTTTGGGAATGTCCAAAAATCCGCAACTTTTGGAGTAGAATCTTCTGGACCATGCAACGCATCACAGGAGTTGAGATTGCACGTTTTCACATCTATGCCCTCCTAGGCCATCGTCTCCCCCGAGTCCCTAAACACACCCACTCTCTCATTTCTTATATTTTCCTAGGAGCTAAAATTACTATAGCTAAGCATTGGAAACAATCCACAGTCCCCTTTCTCTCCACGAAACATATATATCTCCTGGCTCATGGCTCAGGAAAAGATGTACAGTATAATGGATGATACTAGGGAGAAGTTCGAGTCTATTTGGGAACCCTGGGTGACCTTTACGAACACAACACTTTAATACAGGTTAATCTTGGCACACTCTCTTGTACTTGATGTTTTCTAACTGGATCGGCCTGGACCATGGGACCCTTTGGATCTTTCTTTTCCTCCCACCCTCCTCTCTCCCTTCATGTCCTTTCCTACTCTAGCTCTCTTCTTCTCTACTTTATCTGTCCTTTCAACCTGATACTTATGTTTGCAAGGCACGCATATTGTTTGCTCACCTCCATATCTCAGATAGTTCTTGGCTCATCAAACTACTTTTCCACATTTTGACATAGATGGTTTATCCTTTCTGCCTTCCAAGGATCTACGGAGGCTGGCTTCTTTTCTGTTTTATTGCACCTCCTTTAGCCATGTTTCTCTGGGGTACAGCTTGATCCCTGGTGGGGTTCCTGATTTCATTTGGTCAGCAGCCTTAATTGGTTCCTCCTATCTTTGTAGAAATAGCAAGGGTGGGTATTGCGCTCAACAATCAGCTCTCACTGTAAGGTGCTATAGTGCATACGTGGTTATAAATCACAACTTACAATTTTAAGCAAACCTACTCAGTAAGAGTTAAATACATAAATAAATAAATATATTTAAAATAGGAATCAATAGTGGTTCATGTGATAAGTAAAGTCCATAAAGTGCTCAGTGCAGACTGTGTCTTCAGCAACAAACTTGGACTTGATGAAAAACCTTCACCATTCACCTCCACCCAGTGTTTGACAATCTGTTACATTAAAATCCCAGTATTTGACGATATTACACTATCGGAGTTTCCTTTATTTTTTGCAATATGATGTCCGGAGTTCCGGAGCTTCCTAAGGCAATTGGTCTAAAATCCTTTTGATGTGGAGACAGCGCTGAGGACAGCCTTGAGCCTGTGTGGAGATTAATGCCGGTTTTGACCCCCTGTAATTAAGGGGTCATCTTCTTCTGGTATGAAGTATATTGTCTAAACACTGGGTGGAGGTGAATGGTGAAGGTTTTTCATCAAGTCCAAGTTTGTTGCTGAAGACACAGTCTGCACTGAGCACTTTATAGACTTTACTTATCACATGAACCACTATTGATTCCTATTTTAAATAAATTTATTTATTTATGTATTTAACTCTTACTGAGTAGGTTTGCTTAAAATTGTAAGTTGTGATTTATGACCACGTATGCACTATAGCACCTTACAGTGAGAGCTGATTGTTGAGCGCAATACCCACTCTTGCTATTTCTACAAAGATAGGAGGAACCAATTAAGGCTGCTGACCAAATGAAATTTGGAAAACTTAAAAAAAAAAAAAAACTTAAAAAAAAAAAAAATTTCTTTGGATTTATTGTCTGGGGGGGTCTAAAAGTGTACAGGTACACTTTTTAGACCCCCAGATGCTAAATCCAAAGAAATTTTTTATTTTTATTTTTTTTTAACCACTTCCATACCGAGTCATGTAAAATGACGTCGACAAAGTGGTTGTCTAGATCCGGGCCGCCGTCATATGACGTCGGCCCGTTCTAGCAGCCAGTGCGCGCCCCCGGCGGCGCGCAGCGGCGCGATCAGGGATGAGGCTCGTCCCTCGGACATAGCCCATCCCTGATCAAGGTAAACAGCCAATATAAATTGGCTGTTTACCACGTGATCGGCTGTGTCAATTACAGCCGATCACATGAGCGGCTCCAGCACGAGCCGCTCGTTCTCTCTGCAATGCGCGCCCCCGCGTCGATCCCCGATCTAGGTAAAGAGCCAATAAAGAGCACCTGTCACTAGCCCATCAAAGCACCTGTCACTAGCCCATCAAAGTACCCGAGTACTAGAGATGTATAGAACTGTTCGCCGGCGAACAGTTCCCGGCGAACTTAGCATGTTCGCGTTCGCCGCTGCCGGCGAACATGTGCGATGTTCGGTCCGCCCCCCATAAGACATCATTGAGGAAAACTTTGACCCTGAACTTTACAGTCAGCAGACACATTTCCAGCCAATCAGCATACCTCCCTCCCACACCCTCCCACCTCCTATAAATAAGCAAGGGCAGCATCCATCTTAGATCATTCTGAAGCAGTGTGTGTAGTGAGAGTAGGGAGAGAGCTGCTGCTGCTGCTGCTGCTGCTGCTGCTGCTGTTAAGCTAGGGACAGTTAGTCAGTGTTCCTGGTCTTGCAGTGTTCTTGATCCACTACTGCTGTAATATCAGCACCCCAAAAAGCCCTTCTAAGGGCTGGTATTTGTGTTTTTTTTTTTTTTATATATATATATATATATATATATATATATATATATATACCTAGCGTCCCCAAAAGCCCTTTTAAGGGCTGGTAATTGAGTTGTTTCTTCTTATATATATATATATATATATATATCTATATCTATCTAGTGTCCCCAAAAGCCCTTTTAAGGGCTGGTAATTGAGGATTTTTTTTATTTATATATATACATATATATATATATATAGTGTCCCCAAAAGCCCTTTTAAGGGCTGGTAAGGTAATAGAGTTTTTTCTTTATATATATATCTATATATATCTATTGTACACTGCAGTTGCCTGCCCGCTGTGTGTGAGAGGCCACAGACCTACCACAGACTGTACTGTGTGCACACCACACTCATTTCGGGTGGCACAGGCACAGTACCTTGCATTTTAAAAAATATTTTTTTTTTCCTCTGTCATAATTGCAGTGAGTGCTGTGTCAGGTCCACAGAGTGCACTGTACCCACTGCAGTGCACTGCCCACCACTGATATATATACGGTGGCACAGCATGTTGTTGCAATAAATTGAAAAAAATATTTTTTATTATTGCAGTTGCCTGGGCTGCCAGTTACTGTCAGGTCCACAGAGTGTACTGTGCCCACTGCAGTGCCACTGTGTGCCCACCCACCACTGATATATAAGGTGGCACAGCAGCTTGCAAAGTAAAAAAAAATATATATATTTTTTAATTGCAGTTGCCTGGGTGCCAGTGACTGCTGTCAGGTCCACAGAGAGTGTACTGTGCCACTGCCCACCCACCACTGATATATAAGGTGGCACAGCAGCTTGCAAAGTAAAATAAAATATATTTTTTTAAAATTGCAGTTGCCTGGGTGCCAGTGACTGCTGTCAGGTCCACAGAGAGTGTACTGTGCCACTGCCCACCCACCACTGATATATAAGGTGGCACAGCAGCTTGCAAAGTAAAATAAAATATATATTTTTTAAAATTGCAGTTGCCTGGGTGCCAGTGACTGCTGTCAGGTCCACAGAGAGTGTACTGTGCCACTGCCCACCCACCACTGATATATAAGGTGGCACAGCAGCTTGCAAAGTAAAAAAATATATATATTTTTTTAAATTGCAGTTGCCTGGGTGCCAGTGACTGCTGTCAGGTCCACAGAGAGTGTACTGTGCCACTGCCCACCCACCACTGATATATAAAGTGGCACAGCAGCTTGCAACGTAAAAAAATATATATATATTTTTTAAATTGCAGTTGCCTGGGTGCCAGTGACTGCTGTCAGGTCCACAGAGAGTGTACTGTGCCACTGCTCACCCACCACTGATATATAAAGTGGCACAGCAGCTTGCAAAGTAAAAAAAATATATATATATTTTTTAAATTGCAGTTGCCTGGGTGCCAGTGACTGCTGTCAGGTCCACAGAGAGTGTACTGTGCCACTGCCCACCCACCACTGATATATATGCCTGCAAGAGAAAAAGCCAGCCGCAGAGAAGCCGTATTCCTGAAAATATAAGAAAAATGCTGTTTTTTAGGGGTTCTGGACATGCTACAGAGCTGAAACTTGACAGGTACACTTTTTAGACCCCCCAGACACTAAATACAAAAAATGACATGCCTGCCTAAAAAAATGCCCGCTAAATGCCTGCAAGAAAAAAAGCCAGCCGCAGAGAAGCCGTATTCCTGAAAATATAAGAAAAATGCTGTTTTTTAGGGGTTCTGGACATGCTACAGAGCTGAAACTTGACAGGTACACTTTTTAGACCCCCCAGACACTAAATACAAAAAATGACATGCCTGCCTAAAAAAATGCCCGCTAAATGCCTGCAAGAAAAAAAGCCAGCCGCAGAGAAGCCGTATTCCTGAAAATATAAGAAAAATGCTGTTTTTTAGGGGTTCTGGACATGCTACAGAGCTGAAACTTGACAGGTACACTTTTTAGACCCCCAGACACTAAATACAAAAAATGACATGCCTGCCTAAAAAAATGCCCGCTAAATGCCTGCAAGAGAAAAAGCCAGCCGCAGAGAAGCCGTATTCCTGAAAATATAAGAAAAATGCTGTTTTTTAGGGGTTCTGGACATGCTACAGAGCTGAAACTTGACAGGTACACTTTTTAGACCCCCCAGACACTAAATACAAAAAATGACATGCCTGCCTAAAAAAATGCCCGATAAATGCCTGCAAGAGAAAAAGCCAGCCGCAGAGAAGCCGTATTACTGAAAATATAATAAAAATGCTGTTTTTTAGGGGTTCTGGACATGCTACAGAGCTGAAACTTGACAGGTACACTTTTTAGACCCCCCAGACACTAAATACAAAAAATGACATGCCTGCCTAAAAAAATGCCCGATAAATGCCTGCAAGAGAAAAAGCCAGCCGCAGAGAAGCCATATTCCTGAAAATATAAGACAAATGCTGTTTTTTAGGGGTTCTGGACATGCTACAGAGCTGAAACTTCACAGGTACACTTTTTAGACCCCCCAGATGCTAAATCCAAAGAAATTTTTTATTTTTATTTTTTTTTAATTTTTCCAATAATTGGCTCTCTATCAAAAAATTATAATTTTTAAGAACTTTTTTTTGCGTGATCCCTCTCCGGCATGCCACAGTCCAGGTGTTAGTCCCCTTGAAACAACTTTTCCATCACTATTGTGGCCAGAAAGAGTCCCTGTGTGTTTTAAAATTCGCCTGCCTATTGAAGTCTATGGCGGTTCGCCCGGTTCGCGAACATTTGCCGATGTTCGCGTTCGCCGTTCGCGAACGGCGAATTTTAGGTTCGCGACATCACTACCGAGTACCTGTCACCAGCCCATCAGGCCATCAGGTACTCAGATGACAGGTACTTGGGTACTCTGATGGGCTGGTGACAGGTATTCGGGTACTCTGATGACAGGTACTCAGGTACTCTGATGACGGATACTCTGATGACAGGTACTCGGGTACTCTGATGACAGGTACTCGGGTACTCTGATGACAGGTACTCGGGTACTCTGATGACGGGTACTCGGGTACTCTGACGGGTACTCGGGTACTCTGATGACGGGTACTCGGATACTCTGATGACGGGTACTCGGGTACTCTGATGACAGGTATTCGGGTACTCTGATGACGGGTACTCGGGTACTCTGATGACGGGTACTCGGATACTCTGATGACGGGTACTTGGGTACTCTGATGACAGGTACTCGGGTACTCTGATGACGGGTACTCGGGTACTCTGATGACAGGTACTCGGGTACTCTGATGACAGGTACTCGGGTACTTTGAGTACCTGTCAACGGAGTACCCGTCATCAGAGTACCTGAGTACCTGTCACCTACCCATCAGAGTACCCGAGTACCTTCCACCTGCTCATCAGAGTACCTGATGCCTGAAGTACCCGAGTACTTGCCGCCTGCTCATCAGTACCCATCACTACTCATCAGTACCTATCACGTATCAGTACTGATCATCAGTACCCATCAGTACAGTATCACCTATCAGTATCAGTACTACTCATCAGTACCTATCACCTGCCTGTCACCTGCCCATCAGAGTACCCGAGTACCTGTCACCTGCCTATCGGAGTACCCGAGTACCTGCCACCTGCTCATCAGTACCAGAGTACCTGTCACCTGCCCAACAAAATACCGAGTACCTGTCACCCTTCATACAGCCACCATGTCCAAGTCCAAAAAGGTTTATATACGTCCTCCGTTTAAACCTAAATACCGGTGTTATGGCAGCAGATAGCTGCCATAACCCTGGTATTTTTTTAAACGGTGGACGGTTGGCTTTCCGATAAGGGTGGTCCCAGCGGCGGATTCGCCGTGGGATCACCCATCTGGGATGGCGGAAGAGGCGCCCCCCCCTCCCGCCGCGTTCCGGTCCTTTTCCACGCTTACCGGACCCGCCGGCAGCGGGGAAAACGATCCGGTCCCGGATCCTTACAGACAGGATGTCGAGTGAGGGCAAGCTTGCCCTCACTTGACTCTATGGTCTTGGAGGACCGGAGCTACGGAAAATGTTGTTGCCTAGCAACCGGTTTAAAGGTCCTTTTTTTTTTTTTTTCATTTTATATAATAATTTTTTTTTTTTTCTATCTTTTAGTGTACTTGTGAGATCTGAGGACTTTTTGACCCCAGATCTCACAAAAAAGAGGTCCTGTCGTGCCTATTTCTATTACGAGGAATATTTACATTTCTTTTAATAGAAATAAAAATGATCAATTTTTTTTTTTTTTTAAATGGTGTAAAAATAAAAAATAATAAATAAAATAAATAGTAAAAAAAAAATTAAAGCGCCCTGTCCCCGTTAGCTCGCGCGCAGAAGCGAACGCATACAGAAACCCCGCCCACATATGTAAATGGTGTTCAAACCACACATGTAAGGTATCGCCGCGATCGTTAGAGCAAGGGGAATAATTTGAGCCCTAGACCTCCTCTGTAACTCAAAGATGGCAACCTGTAGAAATTTTTAAATTGTCGCCTATGGGGATTTTTAAGTACCAAAGTTTGTCGCCATTCCGTGAGCGTGCGCAATTTTGAAACATGACATGTTGGGTATCTATTTACTCGGCGTAAAATTGTCTTTCACATTATGGAAAAAAATTGGGCTAACTTTACTGGTTTCTTATTTTTTAATTAAAAAAAGTGAATTTTTTCCAAAAAAATTGCGTTTGGAAGACCGCTGCGCAAATACGGTGTGATAAAAAATATTGCAATAATCTCCATTTTATTCTTTAGGGTCTCTGCTAAAAAAAAATATATAATGTTTGGGGGTTCTAAGCAGTTTTCTAGCAAAACAACTGATTTTAGCTTGTAAACACCAAATGTCAAAAATAGGCCTAGGCAAGTGGCTAGGATGCATGATGATGCTCCTTGGATGTTAGGCCCCTCTATATGGCTAGGCTGTGAAAAAGTCTCACACATGTGGTATTGCCATACTCAGGAGGAGTGGCAGAATGTATTTTGGGGTGTCATTTTTGCTGTGTACGTGCTATGTGTTAGGAATATCCTATAAATTGACAACTTTGTGTAAAAAAAAAAGTTTTCATTTTTTTCCCACATTTTCCAAAAACCTGTGGAAAAAAATGATATGTTCAAACGACCCATAATGCCTCATAGAATATACGTTGGAGTGTTTGCTTTCCAAAATGGGGTCATTTTGTGGACTTTTCCATTGTATTGGTGCTCTAGGGCCTTGAAAAGTGTAGTAAGAAAGTTTTATGTGTATTTATGCTCCTAGAACGCCTGAATGTGCTTCTTGGACGTGGAGTCTCTTTTTGTGGCCAGGCTGTGTAAAAGTCTCACACATGTGGTATCGCCATACTCGGAAGGAGTAGCAGAATGTATTTTTGGGTGTAATTTTTGCTGTGTACATGCTATGTGTTAGAAATAGCTTATAAATTGACAACTTTGTGGGAAAAAAAAGAAAAAAAAATTTTTTCTTCATTTTCCCAAGAATTGTGGGAAAAAATTACAACTTCAAAAAACTCACCATGCCTCTTACTAAATACCTTGGACTGTCTACTTTACAAAAAGGGGTCATTTGGTCGGTATTTGTACTGTCCTGACATTTCAGGGCCTCAAGAAAGGAGATAGGCAGTCAGTACATCTGGTGTGATCAATTTTCAGTAATTGGTACCATAGCTTCTAGACTCAATAACTTTCACACAGACTAAATAATATACACTAATTTGGGTTAATTTTACCAGAGACATGTAGCAGTATACATTTTGGCCCAAATGTATGAAGAAAAATTAATTTTTTGCAAAATTTTATAATTGAAACTAAAAAAAAGTGTTTTTTTTTTTAATTTTTGCTCTTTTTTTGCATATATCACGAAAAAAAAAAAACCCCAGTTGTGATCAAATACCACCAAAAGAAAGCTCTATTTGTGTGAAAAAAATGATAAAAATTTTGTTTGGTTACAGTGTAGCATGACTGAGCAATTGTCATTCAAAGTGTGAGAGTGCTGAAAGCTGAAAATTGGTCTGGGCAGGAAGGGTGTCTAACTGCTCTGTATGGAAGCGGTTAATTTTTCCAATAATTGGCTCTCTAACAAAAAATTACAATTTTTAAGAACTTTTTTTGTGTGATTCAGTGTCTGGGGGTCTAAAAAAGTGTACCTGTGAAGTTTCAGCTCTGTAGCATGTCCAGAACCAGAAAAAAAATTAGAATTAGGGTTAGGGCTAGGGTTAGGGTTAGGGCTAAGGTTATTTTTAGTGCTTAGGGTTAGACGGTTAGGGTTAGAGGCGTAGGGGTAGGGTTACTAACTCTAACCCTAAGTATCTCACCGTAACCCTAACCCTAGCCCCTAACACTAAACCTAACCCTAACCCTTAAAGCCCAGTTCCTGTCCCATTTTGGTCGGTTCTGGTCTGTTTGCGGTTGTTTGCGGTGTGTTAAACGGGGAGTTTGGTCTGTCACTGTGAAGCGGGCGTAACCCTTACACTACCTGATCGATACAACATCATACCTGATCGTATACACACACTGGATGTTTTAAAGCACGTTATTTCAAACAATTTAGGAATGTTAGGTGATTTATGCCCTTTATGGAATAAAACCCGACTCTGCGTCAACTACGTAATTTTCCATGGGAGTTTTGCCATGGATCCCCCTCCGGCATGCCACAGTCCAGGTGTTTGTCCCCTTGAAACAACTTTTCCATTACTATTGTGGCCAGAAAGAGTCCCTGTGGGTTTTAAAATTCCCCTGCCTATTAAAGTCTATGGCGGTTCGCAATGTTCGCCGGTTCGCGAACATTCGCCGATGTTCGCGTTCGCCGTTCGCGAACGGCGAATTTTATGTTCGCGACATCACTATTGGGGACCCATCTGTGGTATGGTGTCCTCAGTTAATGGTTAGGGACTGTCAGTTTTTTTGGCGGATCTTAACGGTCACCCCATGCATCTCTATGGGGCATCGGATGTCAGTGGAGACATGTCCGCTGACATCCGATCCATCAAATCTGGACGGATGGAAACCCTATTTTCCATCCGTCCAGTGGATCAGATTGGATGGGATCGGATGAGAACGAACCGACTGTCCGTTCCTATTCGATTCCCCCATAGAGATGCATGGGGACCTGACAGCTGTGTCTCCGCACACAGCGCGGAGAACAGCTGTCATCCTCCTGCTCAGCGGGGGGATCGGCGGATCGATCCCCCGCTGAGATAAACGGAGTCCGTCTGACGGACGGACTGTGTGAAATAGCCCTTATACATATATTTAAAATTTAAAAAGGAATTGGTGTTTGTTGCTATTGTTACATGTTAGTAAAAGGCTGCTATGGCCAATTTGTATCCAAACTCTGGTGTGGTCTGGTTATTAATAGGTATAGGTACAAACATTGGTTTGGGGTGGCATAGCAGGTAATCTTATTAGGAATGGGGACATCTGTTCTACCTCAGTTATTCACGTCATCTCTATTGAAGGGAATGATTTGTCAGTCTGAACTCTGATTCTCCATGGAAACAGAGGTAACACAAATTTTATAAATGGCACTGAACGGAGACCGGAACATTATTTTTTCCACAAAATGTATTTCAGTCCATCTATTGCACTTTACTTACTGCTAGATTGATGACTACAGTTGGGCAAACGGTTTGAGCCGAGCAAAAGTTTGGGCCAAACATCACCTGTTAGCCCGTCCGGCGAACACCCGAATTTACAGGGAGCTCTGCAGGATGTTCGCCCGCCGAGCGCCCCACAATGCGCTGCGAGCTGCACAGTGCATTGTAGGGTCCCAATTGGATGAAGATATGATAACTTTGTCCAGTCACAGCTCAGTGCTCATAGTTTCACCCCACATTATAAATGGTCCCTTCCCACAGTAAGCCTTAACAGTGTGTTTTTGGAGTGGAGATAGAGCAGGGCTCAGTTTGCTACTGGCAAGTTAGTGTGTTCACTTATTGTGACTCTGAGTGTAGAGTGTTAGTATAATGTGTGTATAATGTTCAGTATAGTGTAGTGTGAGTATAGTGTGTCAGTATAGTGTGAGTATAGTGTAGTGTGTGAGTATAGTGTGTTAGTGTAGTGCAGTGTTTAACACAGCATTACATAGCATATAGTTTACAATCCTTTATACTTTTTTTTTTTGGTTTCTGCATTTTTTTTTATGTTTTTTTTGTCCCCTTCCCGCCCCTTTTTTTTCTAAATTGTCAGCCGCAGTTTTTCAGACTGCGATGTTGGTGTTCCCACCTCTTTTTATTTTTTAGAGATTTTACATTTCTGTCAGCGTCAGTACTCAATTTAAAGTGCTCCAAACACCACTTTTTATTCAGTAAAGTGCATCCAAACACACATTTCATGTCTGGGAGGCCAACAAGGAGAGGCAAACATTCAAATGCCACTATGAGGGGGCCAGCAGCATCTGTGTCCACAGGCAAAGGTGGGCGTGAACCATCCACAGGCAGAGCACATTTGTCTCTGTTTAGTGATGTGGTGTGGTCCGTGCTATCAAGTCACAGCATGCAGAGGAGGTGGTGGACTGGCTTACTAAATCCTCCTCATCCTCCATGACCCAAGCTGACACTAGTGTGCAGTCCATAGCAGCTTATTCTGTCTTCTTGTCCACAGCTACTCCTGCCATCGCCCCAGCATCATGCATGGAGGTGTCAGCTGAATTATTTAAACACAGCATCAGCCACTTGCTTCTTGAGGATGCACAGACATTACTTGATTCTGATGTTGGTTCTGAGGTAGAGGAAGAGAGTAACATGAGCCTACAGAGAGAAAAGAACACTGATAAACAACAAATTGGCAGTCATGTCCCCCCAGCCGCAGCATATATTGCCAAGTTGGCTCCAGTGATGATAAAGACGGAGGGGATGATGAGGATGAGGTCACTGATGCGACTTGGTGGCCTGAGAGAGCAGAGGAGGAGAGTGAGGAGGGGAGACACAGCCCCAACAAGGCAGGATATCATGGAAGAGTAGAGGTAAGCCATCCTATTCTATCAGATTGTAGAGCTGTTATCTCCCCGCTCACTTCCCACAGCACATGTGCAGCCGTTGCATATGTGCAGCTGCACTGTTGCAATTTACAATCTCTGCCGCAAGCAGATCAAGCTCACTTTTCACCTTTCATGTCTACCCCTGCCTGTCTCATGACCTCTCAGCAGCCTCCACTGACAGGGATGATGGTGTATCAAAGGGTGTCACAGATCCTTGCAACACGTTTACCAACAGCACACCACCAGCTGTAGGGTATAGCAGGCAAATTTCTCTGCCCCAGCTGCTGCATCAGAAAAAAAAATACACTCCCTGCCACCAAATAAAGAAAGCTTGGAAATCAATTTAAATGTCATTTTTTTTTCTTTATAAATGTCATTTTTTTCTGCAGGAGGGTCTATATACAGTACAGATGTGCCACTTTACAGGCAGAATAAAGGGACCCCTACAGGCACTATATTTAAAGTAGTTTTTTTATTTTTATTGTTTCACTTTAAGCATCATTAACATCACTGCTCTTTTAAAAACAATCTTTTTTAAAAGTTTTTTTTGCATTGGTACATGTCCCCCTGGACAGTAGCTGTGCCCCCATACACTTTTTATGGCCAATAACTTGCATATAAGCCTTCAAAATGGGGACTTTTGATTTTTCAAGTTCGGGTCCCATAGGCTTTAATAGGGTTCACGGTTCAGGTCGGAACTTTTACGATGTTCGAGAGTTCTGGCGCAAGCCAAACCGGGGGTGTTTTGCCCATCTCTATTGGTGACATAGTTATATGCTGTTGTTTGGTTATAGGTCTGCTTTTTTGTTTCTCTGCCAGTTTTCTTTACAGGGACATTAATGGAAGGGACATTACCCGTCATATTTTTGTATGCAGCTCTTCTCTATAAGGTATCTTAAAGGGAGGAAAAATAAAAAATCCATAATTTTCTGCACTTCTTCAATTTTTTATTAAATCTTCTTATAAAATCATCACAGACAGTAAACGTTAACATGTTTCGCCCTATAGTTAGTGCTTACTCATAACCTCCAATACCAAAAGTACATCAACCCATATATAATCTTCATATCAATGGGGTTAATTAGATAATGAGGAGGTTATTTTTAGTATATGAGCTTATGAGTAAGCACCAACTGTAACTTTTACTGTATCCCACACTGTCTGTTATGATTTTTTATGAAGATTTAATAAAATATTGAAGAAGAGCTGCAAATTCTGGATATTTATTTTTCCTGTGGATCTACAGTTCAGCTGGGCTAGCTCCTTAGGCCCCTTTAATGGACCGTTCATTTCATCAGTTCAGTCACATTTTTTCAAAGAAAAAAATGTCCATTTTTTCAAAGAAAAAAATAGATGAAGTTTACATCAGTTTTCAACAGTTGCTCATCAGTTTCTCGTCAGTTTTTTTTATAGTATAGTGTTAGTAACGTTGTATATCCACTACTAATGCAAAAACTGATGCAAAAACAAACGGTTTGTCAGTTTACATCCTTTTTACATCCATTAATTTTTTTTTAATGGAAGAAAAATAGGGCTTTGATCTGTTCCAAAAAAACAGATATTGACAGATGCGGATGTAAACTGATTTAAATGATCATCTGTTTACATTAGTTTTTCCATTGAGATGCATTGATGTCCGTTTTTCATCCATCAACGGTCTGTATGTGTGAAAGGGGCCTAAACCACAATCTGCAGTAGGTGCAATTTTGAATACACACCTGGAGCTGCTTTGCTTGTATCTTGAAAGGAGGTTTCTACTAAATGTTTTGAAGTTAGTCTACAGATTTCCCTATACGGTATATTAAAAGGAGGTTTCTACTAAATGTGTTGAAGTTAGTCTACAGATTTCCCTATACGGTATATTAAAAGGAGGTTTCTACTAAATGTGTTGAAGTCAGTCTACAGATTTCCCTATAAGGTATATTAAAAGGAGGTTTCTACTAAATGTGTTGAAATCAGTCTACAGATGTGACAGCACTTACTTTGGTTAATTACATAAATAGTTTTTGGTAAATATGAAACATTACAAAGAGATAATACATACATACATTCCAAACCAGCAGGAAGAGCTCTAGGACATTCAACGTGTTTGTTTTAAATATGTATAAAACATTGCAAAGTGATATTACATATGCACATATCCAACATGCAAGAAGAACTCTAGGACTTTAAATGTGTTTGTTTAAAAGGCTATGCTTTGCTGTAAAAAGCCTATCATTTACAGAGCTCAATAGCTCAAGAATGACACAGCTAAATAAGTCTGAGGAGTAACTCCTCTCTGTCTCCCTCTCCCTCCCTGCTCCATTCATATGGGTTTATGTGGAAATTAAATTACAAATATATACTCTTAAAGTAAAGAGCTTTGGCTGTTCTCTATTTCTAGAAAACCCATAATACTCCCTGATACCAGTGTCATGGGTGTACCCCGCGTTGCATGTTTATTTGCAAAATAAATGTTTTGTAAAAATGCCAGTTAGGCTCATAGCAGCATATATTATTTCCTAATGGTGTGAAGAATTTGGATACAAAGGGAGCTAGGCTATTAAAAAGCAATCAAAGCAAATAGAACAGGAATACTGTATGTAATACGTATGCAGTATTTTTTCCTTTTTCATTATTGATATTTTGAAATTTTTTTAAAGTGGTTTTAATAAGGTATGCACTTTTTTTTTTTTTTTTTTTTATAAATCTGAAAATGGTTTATTGAAGTAAAAAGACAAGACAAATTGCCAGAGTAGTCCAAAAACATTATGCTTTGAAATGTACATATATATATATATATATATATATATATATATATATATATATATTTCCCTCAAGGTGGTTACAGTGATACATAGCATCTTCCAGAATAGTTCAGCAAAAATCGAGTCCACCAAGAACTGCATAACAATGGTAAGCATTAAAGTATATGCTTAACAGAACAACCAAGTCATAAATTCCTAAAGAATCCACAGTTCTTTGAAAATAATTATATCAAGAACTAAGTCTACGAGGCTCAGACCCTGGGTATCTAGCTATAAAGACCATCATTTCTCAGATTTATCTGGACATTCCTTATGTTGATATATATATAGTGCTCAATAGCCTAAGAATTTCTCCCAATTGTTTTATCCATTCGGCAAGTATGAGGAGCACTGCAGATTTCCAGTGTAACAGAATCATTTTGCGAGCCTGGAATAGTGATCTAGTTATGACTTCCCTGTACACCTCTTGGACCGGGAAATCACCAAGAATACCCAACAGACACTGTTTAGGGTCTTCTCTTAATGTGGTTTAAAAAACATTGTTTAAAGTGAATCAAATTATCATGGTCCCTGCTGCATCTACTACACATGGGATCAGTCAGTACAACCATTTTAAATTACTTCAAGCCGGTATAGTGAACTAGTAAAAGAATATACAATTCCATTTGTTTTTGATATACATTATGGGAAGACATATTTACTGCTTGCATATCTTCTTCCCATTGGTCTTCCTCAAAAGTACCTACATCAGTCTACATCACGTGACAGGGGTGATGTTCAAGAAAAGCATATAGTAACATTGTATACCATCTAGAGATAAACCTCTTAGTAAAATTTAATTTTTTAATGAAATTGAAGTGTAAAGTAGGGTATAGATGCCATGAGGTTGTATCTGGTTGTGCTCTAATGGCATACCTAAGCCATATGTAGTAGAAATACATAAATTGGGATAGATGGAAGCTAGCTTGTAAATCTGTAAAAGGTCTTTGAGAGCCATCTACATATATTTGGTTTAAATGAGTCATACAATATCTTTTCCATCTACTACTATGGTGAAGTTTAGCTAGATCTGGGTAGCTGTTGTTTCTCCAAATAGGGCTATATACTGTGTAACCAGCAACCTTCTGGAATTATCTGGCCTAGTTGAAAATTGTTTGCATAAGAGAGTACGTAGGGAAGAGCTTGTTGGATTTACTAAAAGCTAAAGACTCCAATGCTGAAGAAATATATTTTGTTCTAGTAGTGTAAAGCATAATTGATAATGCCAGCCAGGTCTGTCTAAGGGGAGGAGCAAGCAACCCACCCTGCTCCTGCATAAATTACACAAGATGTTGTAACTGTGTTGCTGCATAGTATAGCCAGGGATTAGGGTAAGCCCACCTCCATCCTTCAGCCTCTGCAGTTGCTCAAGTCTTACTCTTGGCCATTTGGAATTTCACAATTAAGATCCAAAGATCAAAATGAGAACCCTAAAGATTTTTAATGGCAAAACCATGGGAGTATTGTAAAGGACATACAAAAGTAGTGGCATTAAAATTATTTTTACAAGGTGTACTTTAGCTACCAGTGACAGTCTAAGACGATTCCAGATTTTCACTTTATCTCTCAAACGGGCAAGCAAGGGGGACACATTAAGATTGCAGAAGTCTGTGGGCCCCAAAGTAATTTGAATACCCAAGTATTTAGGGGACTGTACTATGTGTAATGTTCCGGTACCTATGGTACCCTTGTTCCTATATTTCTCCTCTCTTTGCGTCCCATCTTGTATAACAAAGGACGCATACACCTTTAAGAACGGATGACATCACTGCCGAGCGCCGCTATGAGCGGCTATTTCAATCGCCGGTTTGCTCTCACTCATCGCTCGTTCAAACCCACATGTTCATCGCACCTACGCCTGAGAAGTCGGAGCTGCTGACATACCTTCCTTGCTGAACTAAGCCGGAAACCTCGCTGGTGATCCGTATCCCGCTACGGGATCACCCCTCTCCATGGACACTGTTATTCCTAACCTATCTAAGTGATAAGTACCCCGCAGGGGATTCTTACTAACCAATCTCCTACTGTCATCTACTGCAATTACCAAGACTATCTGTATCTATCTATCTACTATCATCTGCATAAGACTGTTAGCTCTTGGGACTACCTTGAACTATCCTTGCACTAGGTTACTCTGTCTAAAGTATACTCCATCTGTGTCCTCTTACCATCTGCACTATACTTGACATCAGAACCTATCTGCTTACCATCACCTGCAACTCTCCTATACTACTTCTAGTGCTCACCATACACTAGCCTGTCTCTCATCTATATATCCTCATATACTCTATCCCTCCATTTAAACATCTACTAATATATATATAGTATATAACAGGCTGTACACGGTGATGAAGTCCTGAGAGTTGGATATGTGTTCAACAGATTCTCTACAAGGCTACTGAGTGTAATAATTCTGCAGCTGTAAATCCATCCACAACCAAAACGCATGAACGTTACAGATTGAACGAGCCTTTAAAAAAAATATGGATTCAGTAGAATTATCCACTCATGTACTACAATTAAAACAACAAGTAGATGCATTGATCCATGCGCTTACAGAGGTAAAAAATGACAATCAAACCTTGAGACAGCAGCTTGGCCGTCTCACACAGCCTCCTGCTGCTCAGCCCCGTGAGCCTAAGATAAACCCTCCTATAGTGTTTTCTGGTGATCGGAGCAAATTCTGTGAATTTAAAAACGCATGTCAATTGTTTTTTTTGTTAAAACCTCTAACCTACACCACTGACCAAATTAAGGTTTGTACCATCATCTCCTATTTAACGGGTGAACCCCGGGCCTGGGCAGATGCTCTCTTTGAAAAGGATGATCCACTCCTTAATTCTTATCCCTTATTTCTAGCACAACTTGCTACTTTATATGAAGACCCCAACAAGCAGAGTACCGCTGACACCCAGTTACGGGCCCTAAAACAAGGAAGGAGACCTGTTGAAGATTTTGTGGCGAATTTTAAAAGATGGTCCCCTGATTCAGAGTGGAACGACACATCTTTGCGAACGCAGTTTAGACTCGGCCTATCTGAGGCCGTTAAAGACAAGCTCGCCCGAGCGGATTTACCTGGCACTCTAGAGGGACTGATCCAGACCAGTATCAATATTGACAGACGACTACGAGAAAGAAAGGCTGAGAAGATGGGCTCACCATTTTTCAGTCCTTCTCGGATGTTGCCTGCTGACCCTACTCCTATGGAAGTAGGAATGATACGTCCACCTCTGACCCTTTCTGAACGTGCCAGGAGGAAAACCGAACATCTTTGCATGTACTGCGCATCCCCGAATCATTTGGTAAACGACTGTCCTCTTGTCCGCAGAAAAGAGGGTGAGTGTTCAAATGTCTTGCTAGGTGGACTCACAACTTCCTTTTCTAATCCTTATCTTTTTGTTCAATTAACATTGCAATGGGACCAAACTAGGATCACCACCAAGGCTATGATTGACACAGGATCTTGTGGAAACTACATTGACATTTGTTTTGTCTCCCTTAATAAAATACCTATTGTTTCAAAACCCAAACCTGTCTCCGTTAGTTTTATTAACGGTACCCCTTTATCCTCTGGTCCTATCACCAGTCAGACACAGGCACTTCTTGTAACTGCTGACGAGTCTCATGTGGAGACCACCACCTTTGATGTATTAACTTCGCCACATTTTCCAATCATTTTGGGACTTCCCTGGTTACACATACATCAACCAATCATCGATTGGAAAACAAGAACGTTAGCATTCTCTTCTCACTATTGCGAGACGACGTGTAACCTCCCCACACATGATAGGATCCTGTCTGTACTGCCAGATGACATTATTCCTAAGTGTTATCAAGATTTATCGGAGGTTTTCCTCGAGAAAAACGCTCAAATGCTACCTCCTCATAGGGACTACGATTGTTGTATCGATCTGCTCCCTAATAGTAAGTTGCCTTTCGGACATGTATATCCTCTCTCACAGGATGAACTCTCTCACCTTAAGGAGTATCTGGATGAAAACTTGACAAAAGGATTCATCCGACCTTCTACTTCCTCCACTGCTGCTGGGCTTTTCTTTGTCCGCAATAAGGACTCTAGCCTTAGGCCTATCATTGATTTCAGACAATTAAATGCCATCACAATAAAGGATCGTTATCCTTTACCTCTTATTCCTGAACTTATCAAACAGGTGCGTGGGGCTTCTTTCTTTTCAAAATTGGACCTAAAAGGGGCATACAATTTAATTCGAATCCGTAAAGGGGATGAATGGAAGACGGCATTCAGAACCAGATACGGACTGTTTGAGTACCTTGTAATGCCATTTGGGCTATGTAATGCCCCCGCAGCCTTCCAACGTTTTATAAACGAGATATTCCGAGACTTGCTTGATGTTTGTGTGGTAGTATATTTGGACGATATACTTATCTATTCTCATTCCTTACCTGAGCACATAAAACATGTGAGACTTGTGTTGTCAAGACTACTTGCACATAATTTATATGTTAAAGCAAAGAAATGTCTGTTCCATAAAGAGGAGGTACTATTCCTAGGATATATTATATCTAAAAGTGGAATCAAAATGGACATGAGCAAAATATCCTGCATTCTGGATTGGCCTGTGCCAACCACTCGCAAAGCATTACAAAGGTTCCTAGGATTCTCTAATTACTATAGGAAATTCATTAAAAACTTCTCTGCGATTGTGAAACCTCTCACACAACTTACAAGCACGAAGAGACCATTTAATTGGTCAAAAGAAGCAAATGGAGCATTCTCTCTGCTGAAATCAAGCTTTACTACTGCCCCCATACTATGCCATCCAGACCCATCCCTTCAATACATCTTGGAGGTAGATGCGTCTAATATGGCAATAGGAGCAGTTCTCACACAACGACCAACAAACACCTCACCTCTTCACCCAGTTGCTTTCTTTTCAAAGTCATTAAGTAGCCCCGAGGTGAACTACCCAGTAGGTGAGAAGGAGTTATTAGCCATAAAACTGGCATTAGAGAATTGGAGACACCTACTTGAGGGCACTCAATTGCCAATTCTGATATATACTGATCACAAAAACCTCCAATACCTTCAGACTAATAGAACTCTTTCCCATCGGCAGGTACGGTGGTCGTTATTCTTTCTGAGATTTAATTTTTTAGTAACTTACACGCCCGCAGACAAAAATAAAAAAGCGGATGCACTCTCACGACTAGCCGAGAAAGATTGCACTGAGGTTCCCTCAGTTCCTATAATACCACTTGAACGTATCATCGGAGTCGTTCGCTCACTGAAGGAGGAGATTTTGCACAGCATAGGGTTGGATTCACCTCCACCACAACTAACTACTGACGCAGAAGGCTTCCTCTACTACAACGATAAATTATACATACCCCCTACTATGCGAACCAAGATCTTAGAATTGTCGCATGATGTACCTATGGCAGGACATATGGGTATGACTAAAACTCTCAATCTACTCACTAGGCAATTTTGGTGGCCAGACATGAAGACAACCGTAAAAAAGTTCGTTTCATCTTGTGATATCTGTGCAAGGTCTAAAATTGACAACACGAAACCATCAGGATTACTTTGTAGTTTACCGATACCCCAGGTTCCGTGGGAAGTGGTATCCTTAGATTTCATAGTGGAACTACCACCTTCCAAAGGATTCAACACCATCTTGGTATCAGTGGACCATCTGACCAAGATGGCACATTTCACCCCTATCCGAAAACTACCTTCATCCAAACAAACAGCGGAATTACTTGTGAAACATGTCTTTAAGTTACATGGTATTCCAAAAACACTGCTGTCTGACCGTGGTTCACAATTCATCTCAAAGTTTTGGCTAGCTCTATGTCAGATACTACGAATAGAGCGTAACCTTACTTCTGCCTACCACCCTCAGACCAACGGACAGACAGAGAGAGTTAACCAGTGCATTGAACAGTACCTGCGTTGCTATACTTCGTATCTACAGGACGATTGGGCAGATCTCCTCCCACTGGCGGAATTCGCCTATAACAACGCTACTCATAGCACTACTAAGCAAAGTCCGTTTTACCTGAATTATGGGTTTCATCCCATACTCCTTCCTCCACGTATCTTACCATCAAGTAATCCAGTAGCATCTGATTATCTTGCCCAGATAAAGGATTCTCTGGGATTACTCAACAATACCATATCTCATGCTCATAGCCAACAAAAAAAATACTACGACCTCTGTAGGAAACCCTCTCCCCAATATGCCATTGGGGATCTTGTTTGGCTTTCTACAAAAAATCTGAGACTAAAGAGCCCTAATAAAAAACTTGGACCTCTATTTCTGGGACTTTTTCCAATAGAGAAGCTTATTGGAAAAGCTGCAGTACAACTCACATTGCCAATAGACCTCAAGATACATCCTGTCTTCCATGTGTCTCTACTAAAGCCCCATATTCCTAACCAAGGAATAAGGCCTACTATCTCACCTCCACCTCCTGTACAAGTGAAGGGTGGAGAAGAATTTGAGATAAAAGAAATTTTGGATTCCCGTTTCAATAGAAGAAGACTCCAGTATCTTGTACGATGGAAGAATTATGGGCCCCAAGATGACACCTGGCTGGATACCTCCGATATCCATGCCCCTAGACTGATTCACAATTTCCACTCGAAATATCCGGAAAAACCAGTTCTAGAGGCCTTCCGGAGCCGGCCTTAAGGGGGGGGTACTGTAATGTTCCGGTACCTATGGTACCCTTGTTCCTATATTTCTCCTCTCTTTGCGTCCCATCTTGTATAACAAAGGACGCATACACCTTTAAGAACGGATGACATCACTGCCGAGCGCAGCTATGAGCGGCTATTTCAATCACCGGTTTGCTCTCACTCATCGCTCGTTCAAACCCACATGTTCATCGCACCTACGCCTGAGAAGTCGGAGCTGCTGACATACCTTCCTTGCTGAACTAAGCCGGAAACCTCGCTGGTGATCCGTATCCCGCTACGGGATCACCCCTCTCCATGGACACTGTTATTCCTAACCTATCTAAGTGATAAGTACCCCGCAGGGGATTCTTACTAACCAATCTCCTACTGTCATCTACTGCAATTACCAAGACTATCTGTATCTATCTATCTACTATCATCTGCATAAGACTGTTAGCTCTTGGGACTACCTTGAACTATCCTTGCACTAGGTTACTCTGTCTAAAGTATACTCCATCTGTGTCCTCTTACCATCTGCACTATACTTGACATCAGAACCTATCTGCTTACCATCACCTGCAACTCTCCTATACTACTTCTAGTGCTCACCATACACTAGCCTGTCTCTCATCTATATATCCTCATATACTCTATCCCTCCATTTAAACATCTACTAATATATATATAGTATATAACAGGCTGTACACGGTGATGAAGTCCTGAGAGTTGGATATGTGTTCAACAGATTCTCTACAAGGCTACTGAGTGTAATAATTCTGCAGCTGTAAATCCATCCACAACCAAAACGCATGAACGTTACACTATGGAGATCTGTCAAGGCAGGGAGATAGATTGAGAGCAGTCCCCATCCAGTAGCATAAGGGCAAATTTGGTCCAGTAAGACGTGAATATTTTCTAAATTTGGTTATATCTTCAATTATGGTGGACATAGCCGCATGTAGGTAGGAAGTAGTATCCCCTAGCATCAGCAGGGTATCATCCACATAAAGCATGAATTTTTGCTGCATCCTATCAAATTTAAGCCCAGTGATGTTGGGGATAGCTCTAATAGAGGTCTTAAGTGGCTCAATAGCCAGGGCAAACAGTAAAGGAAGATAGATAAAGTAAAGATAGTGGAATTCTACCAGGCTCCCTGATAGCAGCTTGTGGCATACTGTATATGTATTTTTCCCGGAAGCTTACAGTCCTACAACTGGTGTTATGCTTTATATGATAATTATTCAAGTTCTTCTGGTACCTTAGTAGAGTTTATGTAAATAATTGCTGGTGGATAATTTTTAGGCGACAATTTTGCATTCTGCTACATATGTTTGGTAAAAAAAATTGCAATAAGCGTATTTTGATTGGTTTGCGCAAAAGTTATTGCTTTTACTAACTAAGGGAAAGATTTTTGTCATTTTTATTGTTTTTTTTTTAAACGAGTAATGGCGGCGATCTGCGATTTTTTTTGCGGCGGGACTGCGACATTGCGGCGGACAGATCAGACCCTTGACTGACATTTTTGACACTTTTGGGGGTACCAGTGACATTACTACAGTAATCAGTGCTATATATATGCACTGTTACTGTAAAAATTACACTGACAGGGAAGGGGTTAACTTTATTGGTGATGCAGGGGTTAAGTGTGTCCCTAGGGGCGTGCTTCTAACTGTTATGGGATGTGGCTGTTTGTGTAACTAGAGAGATATACGATCCTGCATAGCAGGACCGTATGATCTCTGCACTTACACAAGGGAGAATGACAGGCGGCTTTGTTTACATTAGCTGCCTACCTTTCTCCCTCTGTAACAGATGATCGCGAGTGACCGGCGGACATCGGGTCCGCCGGTCACACGCGCCGGGTTCACAGTGAGCGAGTGGGGGCGGAGCGCGCCTCCGGCGGCGCGCGCTCGCCCCCTATTGGCTCGCAGGTGAGTGACGTACCCCTACGTCACTTTGCCTGCACAGGGCTGACCGCCGCAGTATATACACTTGCACCGGTCGGCAAGCGGTTAATGTCCGGTTAGTTCCGGCTTACTTAGTCCCGCATCTTACCTAGCCGAAAAATTTTCTTTTGGCATACTGTATAGTAATTTCACCCAGAACAAGAATGCGTCACCAAATCTGAATTTGGTCATAGTTGTCCATAGATATTGCCACTCAATATTACCAAAGGCCTTATTAGTGTCCAGAGACAACAAGACCCAATGACTCATATTGTCCATCCTAGATAAAAACATAAGAAATATCCTACGTAAATAATCACAGTAGACTTGTGTGTCATAAAACCTAACTAATTTGGGTGTAAAATTGTACCTATAATTTTGTTTAGCCTGTTTCACCAGAACTATTGCTAAGATTTTTACATCACATTGAATGAGTGAGATAGGCCTATAGGAGCCCAGATCAATTGGATCCTTGCTCGGTTTTAGCAGAAAAATAGTATTGACTTTAATCATAGAGAGTAAGAAAAAATGCTTTTCCAAGGATTTGTTAAACAACGAGAAGGTAAAATATTGTTTATATACCTTTATTAAGAGGCTGTCATTGCCAGAGGTTTTGCAACTGGGGAAAGATTTGGTCACCTCCTGTAATTTCTCCATTGATAGTGGGCATCCAATAATTTCCTATGGGAATTAGAAAGCTTTGGAAGCTCATTACCTTGCAAATACTCATGCATGCAGAATAGAAAGCAACTAATTCTGCCAATACTGGTTTAGGGGAATTAACCAATTTACCTCCCAAGGTGTGTATGGTGCCTATGTCGGGAAGAATATATGAGATTGAACAATTCTAGCTTAAAAAGCGATCAGTCCTATCTCCATCTTCATAATATGCCAGTTTGTAAAAGAATCTCTTCCGATCCACCAAAGAGGTTGTCAACCTATTTGGGGGGCATCTTGGGCAGACATCCAAACCTCTCAAGCAGTTAGGATATCTGGATAATGGGAATGCGCATGGCAGAATTTAAAGATTTTATCGCCAATACTATTAAGAGATTTAAATAGATGAGGACAAAAGGCATTTAACTTCCATGGAGCCCTGGTGAGAAAGCGTGAGAGTTTTTGTTTAGTAAAGAAGCATTTCTTTTCTACCTTAGATAAAGAATACAAAGCACTTTCTGTTGGATGTACTGTACCTGATGTGGTTATATTCCTGAATCCCAGATGTTTTTTTATTTGAATTATATGGTCAATCAGAAGCACACATAAACAAGCCTTTAAAATGTCCCAAACCACCAAGGGAGAAGCTGTGGATTTATTAATAATCAAGAAGCCCTTGAGCTGAGTGATCAAATAATCATGCTCAGTAATGAGTTCAAACCAGTATGGGTTAACTCTTCATAGTCTCAGGTTACTATAGACACAATTTTAATTAGAGAATGTGGGAAGAATGGTACAGGTGCAGTATTTTAGTAAAATATTTGCAATATGAAGCCTAATATATGCACCTGAATGTATCTTTACATCAGCTTTCTATTATCTCTTGCACCCAACACTCCCAGGCTGGGAGAAAGAAGGCCATCATTTTAACCCATCAGGCTGTGCTGCGTTGCATACTGCTATCATTTTAATACTGGCAGCTTGCTGACAGTTGAAAAGAGAGGAGTGAACATAGCCATAGTCTTATTAGTATGGTTAATCTTCTTAATAGTCCACTCAGCAGAGTGAAAATGGGTCCTTGATCAGGTTGCATTGCTTCACCACAGTGGAGGTCCGGCAACCCCATATATGCAGTCAAAGATAATTGCCTGGATCACAGTACTGGCTGTATAAAATTACAAGTCTTTTCCTATGTAAGATAGTTTATTAGTTAGTTTGTTAGTTATTTACTGCCGTCTGTGTTCCTATTTTAGATTTTGCTTCTTGTGTGGTGAAACCATTGTCACAAGGACAGAAAAACAAGGGGCAGTCTCTTTAATAGAGCTTTGGATAGCAGTAAAACCCAAGAAGGGTGCTAATCCTTCCCGCTAAACAATATAAATAAATGTATAACCCCCCCTCCTTCTGACCTTCTGACACATCTAGTCTCCTTTGCTGACTATCATGCAGATCTTGTGCCTTCACTACCTTGAGAAACTGGGCCACATTTACTTTATTATACACTTCACATCATATGTATATCAGGCACAAAACCACACTTAAGGTCTCTGCACACTGGGTTTAAAAAATACTACAGTACTTCTACAGTTTTGAGGTTTGCTTGTAGAATCAGCTCAATGTTATCCTATGTGTCCATGCACATTAGGAAGTTTAGAGGCACGTGTTAAGCTCAGCCTTTAGAGGCAGGAAAAAAAAAAAAATTTTGGTTTGAATATTTTAGAGGAGTCTTCTGGCACAAAAAAACACATAACGCTCTTAAATGCCTGTGCAAAAACACTCTATATGAGTGTTTGTTTTTTTCTGCCAATAGAACTGTTGTATTTTTTTAAGCCCAGTGTGTATGGACTCTTTTTTGGCTGCTCCATGACAATGAACACAATTTTGTTTTCCCCTGCACTACAGCTCAAGTTCTCATGTGTTCATTTCCATTATTAGATGTCATTATTTAGCTAAATAAAACATTTCCGGTTCAAAAAGAAAAGATTTTAAACAAAATATATACCATGCAGAGGAAATGTATTGCATTTGGAAAGTTTTATACTATCTTTGAATCACCCCAGACAAGAAATTACACTGCTGAAATGTAAGAAGCTACATCACGTCTTAATACAATATATTATGGCAATCTAGAGTGAATATTTTCAGTACAAATAATTTAGCTGATTATAAATTGACTAATGCTGCCTTGTGTTACACACTTATAAAGTACTGAAAAAAACTGAATTCTAACAACCATATTGGTTACTTGTGATTGTGTTAGAGACTGCCACTGCTGACCTTTCCTTCCGAAAATGTTTATTCTCTGATTGTCATGATAATTCTAAGGTTTCAGTCGTTTCTGAGATTACGACTTGTAACAAACATGCAGCTCAAAAGTTCTGACTTTTCTCTGACTTTCCTGATCTGCATTCTTTTTCCAGGTAAGTTACTTACAAAATATTAAAGCCAGTCTGTCAGACAACTAGAATTTTTAGATGGCAA
Source organism: Pelophylax lessonae (assembly GCF_965119305.1). Classification (NCBI taxonomy): domain Eukaryota; kingdom Metazoa; phylum Chordata; class Amphibia; order Anura; family Ranidae; genus Pelophylax; species Pelophylax lessonae. Next base: position 401,537,996 of record NC_138770.1, on the reverse strand, counting down.
TCCGCAATTGCAGATTATTTCTCAAATTACCTCATCAGCTCTAGTTTAAGACTACCTATGCAGATGAAGCTGGCCATGGATGCATCAAAATTCACCTGAATCAACAAGGACCAGACACATTTAGATTCATCCATGGCCATTGTCTCTGCAGAGAAGCTGACTTTATTATCAGCTTCTCTTGAATAAGAATGTTGGAAAACCCTTATTCTATCATGTTGGAAAACCCTTATTCTATCAGTGCTAAAGCCAAGCGATTGCGGTGCTGATAAGTGTATTCTGAAAGAGGAGGAGTCCCACTGTCAGAATACAATAGTGCAATAGGAAGGATTCCCCATCCACCTCAATTGTGTGCATGGGGGAATACAACAGGCAGGTTGTTAAAAAAAAAAAAGACCACTCTCTGTGTCTGGTCTGCATTCTCTCCAAATACATTCATTGCTTTACCCATTCCCTACAGTGGAGTATTACAACATATTATTTAAGGGCTACAGTCTAATTCAGAAGGTCTGATTTTGGGGGCAAACAATTATATAAAAATCATGGCAATACACTGGTTAGATATTTAGTGTTAAACATTTTCTGCAATGTTTCTTGGATAGCAATAGCAGGCCATGAGTTTACTTTGTTGGAGTTGTTCCTTAAAACAAACCAATGCAAAGGCCTTTAGAAAACGTGGAGGAAGATGTGAATCTCTCACCTTCCTTATTCTGACACATTTTGTCTGAGCAAAGTACTGGTTTACTTTAGAAACAATTCCAACAAAGTAAACTTTTGGTCTGCCGATGTCATCTAAAAAAAACGCTGGAAATAAGGTAAACACTAAATATGCACCCAAATTATACCGGTGTCTTTTGAATAATCCTTTGCACCCAAAAGTACACCTTTACAACTTTGCTCTGGTAGGTGAACAGAGCGGTGAGGGAGTGAATGGAAGGTGAGTAAAAATAGAGGGGATGGGGGCAATTAAGTGAGCCTAGTACTTTACACTACATAGCACAGGTTCTCCTTTAAGTCTCACATCAATAAAATAAAAATAAAATCAGTTGTAATAATTAAGTTCTTTATAATGATTGTTTTAGGCTGGCCACAGAAATGCAAATCTCTCATTATACCTAGTAATGGATGGCATACCTTTTGTTCTCACTTAGAGTGAAATGCCTCTAATCCTGCCACAAATTTACAATCTTGTCCAGATAATATTCTTTTGTGCTGGAAAACCTCTGCCACTGATGTTTTCTGCTTTGGAATGCACATACTTGTCTGTGAACACCGCTCGTTGATTACTCGTAATCCTAGCTGTGCATGGTAACATTGATGCTGAAATTTGGCTATGTATGGTCACCTTTAGACTATAAAAATTGAACTAAATTTGTCAGTGATATAAAAAAGGTTTTCTAATCTATTGTCACTATTATGGTAATATCATAATAAGCACAATAAACACATTTCTTTGATGGGGCTTCCCCTAATCTGCTGCCCCCGGTTAGTAATTAATTTATGTCCAAAGGTTGACTGTCAGTTCAGTAGGAAATATTTCTATCTCATAAAAAATGAAAAAAGGAAGAAGCTCTGTCATTTTACATCTGAGTGAACAGAAATTCTCTTAGACCACTGCTAAACCAGCCTATGCAGAGAATCCCCTCCTCTTATTCCAGAATTAAGTTTTGCATATGTCAGAGTCAGCTAAGACAACAATATACATGCTCAAAAATTGCTACTAATAATTTTATTTATCAATAACTCTGGAAATAGCACATGTCCTATATTGTATAATCATTTACAATTTGTGAGTGAAGCTATATATAGGTCATCCGCCTCAGCCAGCATCCTATAGATAGAAACTTTGTATAATTCATAAATAGCACATATTCCCTTCAAGTAAAAAAAAATTCTTAATTATACATGAAGCACAAGCAGTAGTATTGTGTAATTCTGCAGCTGAATTAAGGATACAAGCAAGAACAGCCTCTGGCAATTACACCTTGGTGACTTGGTTGGGTTCATTTTATCTAAAGATGAGTGAATTTCTTGAAATCTGTTCTGCCAATTTACCAGATTCACCTCTGTTATTTGGGTTTGAAGTATAAAACGTCTACCAACCATAAATAAAATCTGTATTAAAAAAAAAAGGGGAAAAAAATCACTTTAATTTGAACTTGAAAATATTATGAATGTGTTAACATGGCACATTTTGTACAGAGGATTGCTATTTTTTCTACTTTTAACTATTTCCATTTTGTTTTGGATGTTGCAGTAGGGATTTTTTTTGTTAATTTTTATTTTGGCAATAAAATCACGGTAGCCCCAACAGGTAAGCTTGAAGCAAATAAAAACAAACTCTTCTGCGCTCAAGCATGAAGCATCTAATGAGCATGGATGGAAAATGTTCCTGGCCTCCGGAAGAATCTTAGACATCATATCCACACCAAGCTTTGCAGCCCTTCTTAGACAGGGGTAGTCCAAAACTGTACAGTAAGAGAAACAAAAGAGGGTGCACCACCCTAGTGGGCTATCCAAACCACAATTTACTCAACTTGTAAACATACTTACAAACATAAATGTATGAAAGGCTTATCTCAAATACAAGGAAGCACCTCAACCAGAATCGCTGTATATGCCCTAGGTCAGCTCAGATGACATCCAGCATGCTTAACGCAGACGCTGACGTGTTTCGAGGGTGTCCCTTCTGAGCTCTGAGGAAAGGGGGGTGCACCCTTGAAAATGCATCAGCATCTACGTTAAGCTTGTTGGATGTCATCTGAGCTAACCTAGGGCATATACAAGAGTTTCCAGAAGGTAAGTTGTCTATGAAGAAGGAAAAGCATTTGTCTGCAGCATAGGAGTCATGGAACATATTCAGATTAGAAGATGATGTGATATCCATGGATTACCAAAAAAATGGTAAGGTCAGTAATCAGATATGTTGGAAAAAAAACTAAACATTTCCACCTTTTTTTTCTTTCTTTGAGGCTGACCTGCACATCTCCTTGTACATTAAACGCAGGCAGGGCACAATGTAATTATTTATTTAAAGGAGCCTTGCAACCCACATAGATGTCTGAGGGAAAGCAGATTGCAAACATCCAATCTAATATTTATGGGCGGTTTTTACTCTTAAGTGAATATAAAAGGATTATAAAATATATATATATATATATATATATATATATATATATATATATATATATATATATATATATATATATATATATATATATATATATATATATATATATATATACGTATATATATATATATATATATATATATATATATATTAACACATGCACACACAATTTTATTTAAAAACATAGACACAAATCCACTCCTAGAAACAAGCTATAATCTGATAAATGAAGGCATGATAACTGGGGGTCATATCACTCATTTATGCAACTAAGCTGTTATCACTATTTCTGTTATGCTTCATGTACACTTGGCCTACATTTACTTCAACCGCAGAAAAACGTAAAACGCTGCAAAATTGAGGTGCGTTTTTGCCACTGTTTTGCCGCATTTTTTCCTTTTTCTGTGGCTGGCCGTGAAAACGTTCCTATCGTCAATACTATTCTTCCACATTCAGGAGAGGGAGATTGAAGCTCACCTAAACGTGGCAGCTTCTAAACTCTGCTAAAAGCCTATGTGTACCAGTGTTAATTTTGTCAACTAAAACCGACTAAAACATTTTCGTCTACTAAATTAACACAATTTTAGTCAACTAAAATACGACTAAAACTAAAACAATTCAGATGACTAAAATACGACTAAAACTAAAATGGCATTTTAGTCTTAAGACTAAAATACGACTAAAACTAAAATGGCATTTTAGTCAAAAGACTATAACTAAAACAAAATCGAAATTTGCTGCCAAAATTAACACTGGTGCATGCTCAAAGCTTAATACCATAAATAATAACATATTAGATTTTTCACTCCAGGACCAGCAGTAGTATATAATGAGTTTGGAAATTGTAGAGAAATGCTTGGATAATGCATTACAAATTACAATTGAACTACACCCATTCGATTATAGATGACTAAAATGAGTTTTAGTTGACTAAAATGTAGGACGTTTTAGTTGACTAATGTAGGACGTTTTAGTTGACTAAAATGTAGGACGTTTTAGTCAACTAAAATGTACTGGAGTTTTAGTCGACTAAAATGTAGGACGTTTTAGTCGACTAAATACAACTAAAACTAAAACACTTGCAGAAGACTAAAATGGGACTAAAACTAAAATGCCATTTTAGTCCTAAGACTAAGGCTCCATGTACACGGGACGTTATAAAAAACGTCCTGCAAAGCTATTTCTGACGCCGGGAAAAAGCAGCTGTTAAACATGCTTTCAGTAGCTTTTTCCATTTGCGTTATTGCACTTTTGGCCACGTTGCTTTTAGCAGCGTTTTTCTGCCTCCATTCAAAATCAATGGTTCCCTATGGGAGCCTATTGATTTGAATGGAAGTCACACCGCAAGTCGGATCCAACTTGCGGCGCGACCTGCACTGTGAGAATCTTGAGGGGGAACTCCACGCCAAAAATGGGAAAAAAACTACGTGGGGGTCCCCCCCAAGTTCCAAACCAGGCCCTTTGGGTCCGGTATGGAATTTGAGGGTAGCCCCACGCCGAAAAAACGGCGTGGGGTCCCCCCCAAAATCCATACCAAACCCTTATCCGAGCATGCAGCCCGGCAGGCCAGGAAAGGGGAGGGGACGAGCGAGCGGCCCCACCCCCCCTGGACCACACCAGGCCACATGCCCTCAACAGCTCTGCACCCCCCACCTCAAAGCACCTTGCCCCCATGTTGATGAGGACAAGGGCCTCATCCCCACAACCCTGGCCGGTGGTTGTGGGGGTCTGCGGGCAGGGGGCTCATCGGAATCTGGAAGCCCCCTTTAACAAGGGGGCCCCCCAGATCCCGGACCCCCTCCCTATGTGAATGGGTATGGGGTACACTGTACCCCTACTCATTCACCACATAAAAGGCAGTGTATGGAAAAAAAGACAGGAGACGTTTTGGAAAGTTTATTAAAAATCTTCATCCGGCTCTTCATGTCTTCTCCTCTTCGGGGTCTTCTGCTACTTTGCTGTCCGCTCTTCTTGTGTTCTCCTCTCTGGGGTCTTCTGCTCTTTTTCTGTCCGCTCTTCTGCTGTCCTCTCTTCTTTTCTTCTCCTCTCTGGTCTTCTGGTCTTTTGCTGTCGGCTCTTCCTCTTCCTCCGGTCCTCCTCCGACAACGTCTCCGGTGATTATGCCGGTCTCCGGTCTCTGCAGCTTATTATATAGCCATTAGGGGCTGGGGCCTCCCGATGACGTCATCGGGGCCACGCCCCTTATGGCTATATAATAAGCTGCAGAGACCGGAGACCGGCATAATCACCGGAGATGTCGTCGGAGGACCGGAGGAAGAAGAGCCGACAGCAAAAGATCAGAAGACCGGAGAGGAGAAGAAAAGAAGAGAGGACAGCAGAAGAGCAGACAGCAAAAGAGCAGAAGACCCCGGAGAGGAGAACACAAGAAGAGCGGACAGCAAAAGAGCAGAAGACCCCGGAGAGGAGAAGACAAGAAGAGCCGGATGAAGATTTTTAATAAACTTTCCAAATCGTCTCCTGTCATTATTTCCATACACTGCCTTTTATGTGGTGAATGAGTAGGGGTACAGTGTACCCCATACCCATTCACATAGGGAGGGGGTCCGGGATCTGGGGGGCCCCCTTGTTAAAGGGGGCTTCCAGATTCCGATGAGCCCCCTGCCCGCAGACCCCCACAACCACTGGCCAGGGTTGTGGGGATGAGGCCCTTGTCCTCATCAACATGGGGGCAAGGTGCTTTGAGGTGGGGGGTGCAGAGCTCCCCCTGCCCCAAAGCACCAACACCCCCCCATGTTGAGGGCATGTGGCCTGGTGTGGTCCAGGGGGGGTGGGGCCGCTCGCTCGTCCCCTCCCCTTTCCTGGCCTGCCGGGCTGCATGCTCGGATAAGGGTCTGGTATGGATTTTGGGGGGGACCCCACGCAATTTTTTCAGCGTGTGGCTACCCTCAAATTCCATACCGGACCCGAAGGGCCTGGTTTGGAACCTGGCGGGGACCCCACGCAGTTTTTTTCCCATTTTTGGCATGGAGTTCCCCCTCAAGATCCGACTTGCGGTGCGACTTTCATTCAAATCAATAGGCTCCCATAGGGAACCATTGATTTTGAATGGAAGAAAAAAAACTTATAACGTGGCTGAACGTAGGTTCATCACGTTCAGTCACGTTTAGTCACGTTCGGCCACGTTTCTGCGTTTGAAACGCCGGGAAACACACGTTCGAACGCAAATAATTGCGTTCTAAAAAAAGTCCCTGAACGCAACTGCCTGCAAATACTCTAAACGACCATGTGTACATGGACAGATAAGATAACATGGAGCTGCGTTCAGGGGCTTCTGAAAAAAACGCCCAACTGCTCCTAAACGGTCATTTCCAGCGTCCCGTGTACATGGACCCTAAGACTAAAACTAAATTGAAATTTGCTGCCAAAATTAACACTGATGTGTACATAGACACAGGGGCTTTTATGAAATTGAGTTTAGGAGCTTTGGCAAAAAATGGCAAAAGCTCCTGAACTCAAACTTAAGATCTGCTAGTTTACATGAAGCCTTATGCCCCGTACACACGTTCAGATTATCTGAAGACTTTTGTCTTCAGATTTACCTTTTCTATGTAGTGCAAGGGCCTGCCGGATTGCATACAAATTGAAAGTGTTTAGGTTTGACCTCATATTATATGGTTTTGGTAAGTCTACAGACAAAAGTCTTCTGATAGTCTGCACGTGTGTACGGGGCATAAGGCTCCATGCGCATGAGCTTAAAAAATGGCAGTTCTCCATTGAGATTAGGAGAGTTTTGTGTTTTTTTTCTTCCAGTAAACTCCAATCAGAAACGCAAACCAGAAGGTTTTTTTTTTTCCCTGCCTCTAAACGTTGAGTTTAAAATATGTAGGTAACCGTCCTAATGTGCATGGACACATAGCATAACATTGAGCTGCTTCTACAGGCAAAACATAAAATTTATATAGTAGCAGCGATTTTGTAGCCAGTGTGCATGGAGCCTTAGTGGTTACTGAAGAGATGTTTGAACAAGAAGTGGCAAAGATTATATAGTGCTTTTGTCTAACTGCCTATTAGTTTTCTAATTGTCTTTCAATTAGAACTGCATTCTTCATTTGCATCGCAGTCTGGTATGTTCGTCTTTAGTTTAGACTGCATTTCCCATCTTGCTGAAACAATGTAAGGATTTTTTTTAAACCCAAGGGAGATGAATCTTAAAGAAAACCTGTTCTCTTCTGTCCTTTACCTGAAATAGCAACTTCTTTCAAGACTAAAATCCTAAATTAGACTTGCCAGAGTCTGAAGACACAAGTCCTCCCAGCACATGTCCAGTGAATGTGAATTCTGTGAAGGAGTCAAACAGTTGTGTGCTCTACAAAGTGCATGGAAGCACTCTCTAAGTGGCCAATGATGAGATTGTTGTTAGTAAGGATTAAAGGCAGGAGAAGCTGGGGAAATACCATTCATTTATCTGAACACAGATTCTCTACAGACATGCAGACATGTAGATAATTTGTCTGATTACTCATCTTGTTATAAGGAAAAAAATGGAGCACTTTGCATCATAATCATAATATCAGACTTTTTAAAAATTAAAATTGTATTAAGAGAATTGGCACATGAACAATCAAAAATATATGCAAACAAAGCACTGTAACAGCAATAATATAATCGATGATGTTAAATGACCTAAAGAGAAACAATTATTAGTATTAAAGCACATAGGCATCAATAATCTACTAGCAGATGAGAGCTCTGGCATCCACTTGAACAAATCCAACACTCTAGTGGGTGCAGCCTGGTATAGGTAAGGAGATTGTTCCAGGAGACAAGAGCATCTGTATGAATCCACATAATATTAGATTTATTGCTACCCCACATATACTTTGGTTATTTAATTCCATACTCTCAATGGTGGTTTTTGAACTGCAAGCACTATCCACACTTCTTCATATTATTTCATTTCAGATTGAGATGTCAGCATTGTAAGATCTTAGCATAGTACTGTGAAGTTTAAAGCCCCGTACACATGTACCGATCGTCGGCCGAACGATCGGCCGTCTTTTGTCCAGGGCTGTCGTGTCTGTTGAAAACTGCAAAAGACTGCACACGAATTTTGTCGGCCAACAACAGCCGACTGCAGAAGTGATGTCATGTGATGGTTAACTTTCCGTGTCTTTTTTCTTTTCTGAGCATGCCCAGTCTTGCAAATCTGCTGTCTGTCGGCCGAAATCTGTACTGACTGGCGAATAATCGGCCTTTCTGGTGTTGGCCAACAAAAATTTTAATGCCTGCACGACAGATTCTGTTTGACCGAAAATGCGCTGTCGGCTGTCGGAAGCATCATACTAACAAGCCTACAATCGGCCGATCGGTCGTCGGCCGAATATTTACGGCCGACAATCGGTACGTGTGTACGGGGCTTTAGTTTCTATAAGGCAAGTATAAAGCTTGTATGGTAAGCACTCCTTTTTTGTGGACATGTGAAAAAGGTGCAAAAGTGACACTGTACCAATAAAGATTGTCAAATATAATGCAGAGGAGTGATTTCTGTTTTTGGTATATCTTTTTAGTAGTAACTAATAGAAATCTGTGGACAAGATAATTGATGTCGTTGGCATTATAGTTCTTTATGATGCAATCAATGTTTATTCTATTTTAGTTAAATATTTTTGTTCAGATTTTTCATCCTTATCTCTCCTGCTAGTTTGAAGACATGTGCAATTCGCTTCGTAACAAAGTGAAATTCGGACAAATTTTGCATCTTTTGGACGTTTTGATGCATCCGAATGTCCAAAGAAAATAAACAATGAATTCCAACTAATACAAAATAAATTATAACGAAAATAACAAATGAGTTTGGCATGATTCGTTAAAGGTCTAATAAAATAGCAGGTTAACGTGGAGTAAATCTTACAGCCCAATCAGCTGATTCATTTTGTGCTGGAGGTTGGTTTACTAATACTGGCAAAGTGCATTCCTGAGAACTGAGTGAGAATGTTGTTGTATTTGAGCAGAGGAGACGAGTTTTGAGAAGCAGCAGAAGAGATATTGTGTGAGGGCGTGCGCGTGTGTGTGTGTGCGCTAATGGATTCCAGCTTTAGACATCAGGTTCCTCCTGGTACCAACAGCAGTGACACAGCACAACCACTGGCAAAGTGCATTCCTGAGAAGGGTGTTGTATTGCATTTGAGCAGAAGAGACGAGTTTTGAGAAGCAGCAGAAGAGACATTGTCATTGTGTGTGTGTTAATGGACAAATGACTTTCAGAATTACGATTCCTTATCACAAATATATATGCATAAATAACAGTTATTTGAATATCTATACTCTACATAAATAATGAATTATGTGAAAACAAATTAACGTAACATAATGAATATAATTATATTATGTAATATAAATATAATTATGTATTTTACGCATGAAAACAAAATATAATGAAACAAAATTTTCTGCCGTGCATAGGTCTACTAGTTTGTGGAAATTTGGTTCTGCAGCCTGAAATGGAACAAAGCTCATCTGAGCAGTAATAGCTAATGTAACAGTAGAAATTCAGCCAAAAATGAACTAACTCTAAATCTACTGGCAGCCACAAGACTAATCTATCTAACCCTGCAAAGAAAAATTGCTATACATACTTTTTCTGTAGCAGATCTGGCTGCATGACCTCTGTGTTTTGATATAAAATAAAGCTTGAAATCCATAATAGGAAACATATATTTTACTACAAATTAGAAATATGATAAATCCGGAAAGATCTGGAAACTCAATCAAATAACATCCAACACTCATTCAACAAAGTTAATTGGTATTAAAGTTTTTTGTCTTTCTGCAAAAAAAAATATTTTATTTTTTTTTCATTTAAAAAGTGGCATAGCATGTTGTATAATATTCAGTGGTAAGTGAGATATTATCTGTGGACTGTGTTCTGACATTGACATCTTGAACTGTAGGAATACATTTTGTCATGAAGAGAATTCCAGTTATAAAAGCTGTTTGTGATAAATTAAAGCATAACTCCATTTTTGTTGAGAAAAAAATATTTCCTTCTGGGTGATCTTTGTACATTACACGGATTTTAACAAACTTTGTTGCAGATTCCTATTTTTTTGTTATTCTGAAGAAATCCATATTTGTTCCTCTGTTTTCCTGCGTTGACTGGGTCTAATAGGAGTGGTTTCATAATTATCAACCAGCTGTGGAAGCTGCAGAGCACTAATGAGAAAATCTGCTGGGCCTGCATCCCTTTAGACATGTTCCTATTGGAAGTATCTCACCAAAAATTACATTTTTGTTGCAGGGGATGCCTGAATTTTGACTTGTATCTTAGGCAGACTTCTGGGAAAATTGGTGAGCCAATCACACAAGCAGGAAATTATGTTTCTGGGGTGTGGTCGGTACACATTATGTGTACAGAACAGCTCCAGGTAGCCATATTGCATTTTCAGAAAATTACAACAAAAGGTAATTTTTAATGACATTCAATTACACTATGATTTGTGTCACATTTGTGTATGCTATATTGTTTTTTCTTTATTTGCTATTTTTATCCCCAGGAAAGTGGAGTTACCCTTTAAGCAAGATGACTTGGGAGATTTTTATTGAGTTCCCCTGCAAATTTTCTCAAAGATTAAAGCTTCAAAGGTTTCATGGATTGTAACCACAAAAGGCACAGAAAAGGGAAACCCATCAGGTGAAGAGATAGGTAGCCTATAATGAAGTGTCTGATTTTGATGTGTTTAGTCCCTCAGGTTTCGAGTGGGCCTCAGATGTATCTAATGCTTTAAACAATAGAAGGGACATCAAAAAGCTAAACACACCAACACATGAGGTTTTTTTTGGTATAGTATGAAAATATATATTATTTTACATAGGAACAAGATGGAGATCGCTCTCTCCCACTGTCTGGTGATGCTTGTGGAAAAAAAAAAAAAACGCATCAACATAAATGGATTTAATGTCTTCCTGGGAAAGATGAACAGACACAGTCCATCAGTTTCCAAATGATAGCAACATTAACTAGAAACATTATCAAGCAAAAAATGTCCTCAGGAACAGCTCCAAGGAAAATCTGGTAGCTACCAGGGTAATAAACTTTAAATGAGTAGTATACTAATGCATATTACTGAAACAGTTTTGAAGGTGATAATAAACCTACGTAGTTCTAAATTTGCAAGCCATGGTTAGAGAGTTTAAGGGCATGGTGAAAATATCATAATTATAAAAATATCTAAACAAGTGTAACATGTTTTATAGGTAATTTTCATGAAGTTGCCCTTTTTATGTTTAGATAAAATAACCCCATCTAGTTTAAATAGCTTTATTCTTGGCATATTCATCACACATATGTATGATAATTTACTCTTTATCCCTTGAACCTTTTGAGCAAGGTCTCATTTTTTTCAACCTCCTCTTCTCCTGCCACAAATTGTATATACAGCCAGATGGGAGCAGCGCCGATGCAGATGGATGTACCCATATGTCTTCCTGCATCTACCACTCTTATGCGCTCCATAGAGCATGCAGCAGTGAGATCTGTGACCATGATGTCCACCGGACAAAGCACCATATAATTACTGTGACCAACCACAGTGACCACAGGTACAGTAGTAAACATGGCTGTCATCTTTACGAAAAATTTTATAAAAGAAATTAAGAAAGAATATTTTTTTTCATAATTTTCTGTATTTTTTCATTTATATAGAAAAAATATATAGAAAAAGAAAAACAACTGTGAATAAATACCACCAAAAAGAAAGGTCTCTCAAAAAAATGATAACAATTTCATTTGGATACAGTTTTGCAAGACTGAGTAATTGTCATTCAAAGTGTGACAGTCCTTAAAGCTGAAAAATGATCTGGCTTGGAGGGGGATAAAAGTGTCTAGTCCTAAAGTGGTTAACTTTTAGCACTTGTGGCAGTGCAAGGCCCTGCCTGTTTGAAAACATAGGAGAAATGGTTATGGGCTTATTGAGATTAAATTTTTAATGGATCCAGAATGTCAGTTTTGAGTTAAGAAAGATGGGTTTTCATCTTTCTCCAGGCTTTGAAATTCCAGGATTAGGGGCTGGAGCTCAGAGACTTCAAATTACTTCTCCAATCCTGTGTCCGTATTTTACCAGGAACCAGCAGGAGTGTGCTCACACCTGTTATAACCTACAACCTGACAGTAGTTCAGGGCTCTACCCAGCAGGCAGGAGATCTGTGCCAGGAGTCAGGAGGACTCCAATCCCTCTCCAGGTGTGAGAAAGGCTACATGGGGCAGCCAGAGCGTGCATGTCTGCAGGAGCAGGGCCATCTTACCGAATAAGCCCTTGCCCGGGGGGCCCCACCTGCCCCAGCCCCAGCCAAGCATTAGTCCCGCTTACCAAGTGCATCCCGCCACCGAACTTAGCAGGTGGCAAGCACCTGTTGGCCCTGTGCTGCTGTCAGGCCACTTGGGCCATGGAGGGGGAGCCCACAACTGCAGAAATGCCTGTCTGCCTCCACGGGAACAGGCACACACAGGACAGTCAAGTCTGACTCCCATCCGTGTGTATGTATACCAGACCCAGCTGCCGAACTTGGAGGCTGTCATTAGCCTGGCACTGCTGTACCAATAAATATAGCCTTATCGATAATTTGCATTTTTTATTCTCATGGGTGATTGTGTAGGCAGGGCCCCAGTGCACTGCATTGTCCGGGGCCCTTTAATGCTCTTGAGATGGCACTGTGCAGGAGGCAGATTTAGTCTGTGGCAAGCTGACTTAGGGCCAGTTCACACCACATGTGGCCCAGTGTGTTTTTTTTCTTCATCAAAAGTGCATGGATAGTAGGTTATATGGTTTTCAATGGCATAGTTCACACCAGTGCCGTCAGTTCCAGTGCATTCCAGTTCCAGAACAAAAAGTCAAACATGCTGCATTTATTCTGCACTGAACTATACTGGAACGTGGTAAAACGCATCCAAAATGCACCGGAACGCACTTAAACGCAACGGAACACACATGTCCTTGTTTAAGGTGAAGAAAAAAAGAGGGGGAAACAAATGCACCGGAACACATCAAAAACACACCGGAATGCATCAAAATTGCGTCAAAAACACGCATGCAAAAAAGCACCCAGAAGGCATCCGGACTGCGTTTTTATGGTGTGAACTGGCCCTAAGCCCCCATTCCCATTGTGTTGATTTGCCATGTGATTTGACATGTCAAACCGCATGGCAAATCAGAGCCTACTGACGGCAACTGCATCGTTCGAATTGGTGTGACGCCAACTTTGCGGCGCCACACCGATTCCAAAGAGTTGTTCCTGCCCTACTTTTGGCGACTTCAAGGCTGATTTCAATAAAAATCTGTGCATGCACCAGCACAGATATCTCTCATATCACCCCCAAAGTTGGACTGAAAGGCCATTTTGAAATTGTGCGAGTTCAGCTGAGCTCGCACAATTTCAAACCTGCATTCAATGTGAACCTAGGATAAGTGTAAGCTATGAGAAATCTTGAGTTTAAGGAACTGTGTGTGTTGGTCTGAGGAGCATTATGATAAAAAACCTTCTGTGTGCAGCAGCTCCCCTCAGCCCCCCCAATACTTTCCTGAGCCCCTTCTCAATCCAGCAATTTCCAAGAGTGCCCTGGTCATCCGGGACTCTCCCTCCTGATTGGCTAAGATGCAGCAGTGCCATTAGCTCCCGCTGCTGTAAATTAAAGTCAGTTAGCCGATAAGGAAAAAGAAGGGGCGGGGCCGAACCACAGCTCTGTGTCTGAATAGACACACAGATCTGCAGCTCGACTCAGGTGTCCCCATAGCAAGTAGCTTGCTGCGGGGGGCACTCAACAGGAGGGAGTGGCCAGGAGCACTGGCATGGGACCAGAGAATAGGAGAATCTGGGATGCTCTGTGAAAAAACAATTACACAGAGAAGGTAAGTATAACATGTTTGTTGTTTTTATATATATATAAAAAAAAACAAGACTCTACAATCACTTTAAACAAAGTTGGTGAAGTGGACGCACCTCACTGTTGTGAGACTACCATTGAGCTATTATTATAATTATTATATATTACTATACTATTATATAATCCTTGCTGTGCCACATGTGCAAAGAGGTCCACCATTTAACAAGGTACTGTTTTTAGGAGAACTGGAGCTCCATAGGCGTGTAATCACCCTGTGTGGCACAGATTCCCTCTATTTAAACCTTGATATTTCACCAAAGCCCTCTAATGGGGCTCCTTAAAATTGTTAAAAGCAAATAAAATTAAAAATTGTAAAAAATAATAAAAAATAAAAACTGCTGACACCATCCACTGCCCTACTGACACCAGTCCCTGCCCTACTGACAACGTCAGTATAAATACACATACACACATATACACACACACACACTCACGTGTTTGAGCATTACGGTGCACACCCTAATGCAATAGGCTGTGCACACCTATAGAGGTCATGAACAGATGCCTTTGTTGAGCAGCACTGGGAAGCCTAAATATATTTTTTTGTTTTAAATTGCACACACAATGACAAAAATAATAACCAAGACAAAATAATGATTAGAATTAAAGAGATCCTGTCAGTGGTAAAATAACTTGTGAAGGAAACAACACCTAATTGCTGGTTTGCATTAGGATAAATTCATTGAGGTGAAGTTATCCTAATGCAAACCATAATATTTCAGAGTGCTTTGTGCAAATACCAGTGACTTCATCAAATTACTCCAATTATTTCATTATGATAAACCGGGCCAGAGTAGATAATGGAACTGTAATTCGAGGATAGCTTTTTTGACAGTTTTTCATTTTGCTTTTCCTTATGCCTTATTTTTATTTAGACCTTTGATTAAACATATTTCTTTTCTATGTCGCTCTTGAGGAAACTAGTGTTGCAGAGATCGAGAAACTGGGGACAAAGTCAATTTACTGGAGGTGCACAATCCAGATAATTATTGCAACAGCTCTAATACACACTGGGAATAAAAACCAGCCCTCAAAATAATTTCGTACCAGCCCCAGTGCCGTAGCGTGTGTTGTTAGTACCCAAGGGAAGGCAGGTAATTTGCATTCCTAACCTGTGGACATTTAGTGCTCTCTGAGTCCATTCCACTCAGAATTAAAACCCCTTATAGTGCATTTTAGGATTTACCACTCTTTCTCTTTTGTCTCTTTTCTTTCCATTTTATCTCTCTCTTTCTTAATTTCTTGGGGTTTTTTCCATCTCTCTCTCTCTCACTATCTGACTTTGTTGTTCTTTCTCTTATTCTTTCTCTCCCTTTTTCTTTGTTCCTCCCCCTCTTTTCTTCTCTCTTCCATGTATTCTGTCTTTTTGTTCTTTCTCTTTCTCCTTGGTGGGGTTGGGGGGGATAAGAGTCATAGTGCTGGGGAGTGTGCTTTCAGTGGCAGTGCGGGAGGGAGGGGATCAGTGGTAGTGTTGGGGGGGGGATGGGACCAGTGACAGTGCTGGGGGGATCAGTGGCAGTGCAGGTGTTGGGGGGGGGATCCGTGGCAGTGCTGGGGGGAGATCAGCCAACTTAGGTGCTCTTGATCAATGTCATCTGCTGATCTAAAAGAGCTGTAGTGGGGACTATTAATGGCAACTTTAATCACAGGCAGTGTTACTCATTGTGTCTCCGGCTCCATGGTGTCTTGCAGCAGGGATACCTATGCCAAAATGAGAAGATAGGGTCTCCTCCAGCCCCTCCCACTTCACATTCCTCACCAGTCAGCTGACCGCTAGTCTCTGCCATCCAGCAATGCCGTGAACTGAATGGGCGGCCGTGAAGAGGCTGAGTGGGAACAGCCCAGCTGGGTGGCCACAGGCTCCAGGGACAGCTCTGCTGGGCAGCCGCGCAGAGGCTTGGAGAGCGGTGTGGGCTTCAGGAACAGCCCAGCTGGGAGGCCAAAGGCTCCAGGAACAGCCCAGCTGGGCAACCACAGGCTCCAGGGATAGCTCTGCTGGGCAGCTGAAAAAAGGTTTGGAGAGCGGAGCAGGCTCCAGGAACAGCCCAACTGGGCAGCCACAGGCTCCAGGGACAGCCTTGCTAGGCAGCCACAAAAAAGCTGGGAGAGCAGCCTGGGCTCCAGGGACAGCCCAACCTCTTGTTCACAGCAAAGCCTCCGCTTCTCTTTGAGCTGTTCTTGTAGGAAACAAAAAAGAAGTCCCAAAGCTCTTAGCTGACAGTGGCCCCAGGGCAGGCGGCCACCTGGGAAATTTCCCGCTATCCCGGTAGGCCAATCCAGCCCTGATTACACACAGCCAAGTTCATGTTCTTCATTTTCTTATGCATCTACAATTTATCTCTCTCTTTCCCAATCAATCAAGCCCTTTTTCTATCTAGTAGCACCTCTATACATCCCTCTAACCTCTTCTAACCTTCTATATTCTTGGTGTCAAATTTGAAAAAAAAAAAAATGAAGACCAGCCACGGCAGAAGATGTGTTGTAGTTGGATGCTGAAGACTTCATCAGAAGTATCAGAACATACATTTTATTGAGATGCGAGTGGATAATATTTTTAGGCCATGTGATTTAAAGCTACCTGTTAACCACTTGTAGTCCACCCCATAGCAGATTTACTGCTACAAGGTGGCTCTCCTGTGCAGAATCACGTGTAAATATACGTGATTCTGCACTTCCACCTAGGTGAGGCCCGCGCGCAGAAGCTGATCTTCAGGTGACAGGCAATGGATGTCTACCAGCACCCGCCAATCGTGTGTAAAACAGACAGAAAAGAGGTCTGCCTATGTGAACAAGACAGGAGGGAATGGATGGATTTTGTGTCCCTGCAAAACAGGTAATAAAATCCATTGTTTCCCCTAGTAAAAGCAGCACATACAGTACACAAAAACACTGGCTAGGCACACAGTTAACCCTTTGATCACCCTAGATGTTTAACTCCTTCCCAGCCAGTGTCATTAGTACAGTGACAGTGCATGTTTTTAGCATTTTTAACTGTATTAGTGTCACTGGTTCCCACAAAATGTCAAAAGTGTCAGTGCCCGATTGTCCTCTGCAAAATTGAAGTCCCACTATAAGTCACTGATCGCCAGTTCCATTACTAGTTTAAAAAAATAAAGAAATACAAATTCCAGAAATATATCCCATAGTTTATAGGCACTATAACTGTCATGTAAACCTATCAATATACACTTATTGGGATTTTTTTTTTTTTAACCAAAAATGTGTAGCAGAATACATATTGGCCTAAATTTAAGAAGACATTTTCATTTTTTTTTTTTATTGGATTTATTTTAAAGCAGAAAGTAAAAATGATGTATATATTTTTTTCAAAACTGTCTGTCTTTTTTTTTTTGATAGCGCAAAGAATAACAAAATGCAGCGATGATCAAATATCACCAAAAGAAAGCTCTAATTGTGGGACAAAAATGGTCTGGTCAGGATAGGGGCTAAATCTTCTGGAGGTTTAGTGGTTAAAGTAGAATTGTAATATGGTTTACCAAAATAATCAGCTGATTGCAGGTTGGTGACAAATTTGGCAATGAAGCCAATAGTCCATTCAGCTATACTGCCTCTGACTCTGTCCCATCTGAACACATAGCGCTGTGTTCTCCACAACTAATATGAATCTGAGAGATTTTTTTTTTTTTGAGTTGCAAAGCTAAAAGGGTAGTTATATTCCAAGACACACTATGGGCTGAAATTGCAGGCCTTTGATTCTAAAAATTCTGTTTTTTTAGCTGTCATATTAATCTATTGTTTTTAGTTTCGCTCTGATCCACTCTACTGCAAAAGTGATGAAAACTGTACCATGCAACTAGTATTTTCAGAAGGCGATCGGAAATTACAAGCAAGATGTTTCTCCAAGTTACTTTTAGGGTAATTTAGTTACAAATCCAATATAATTTATCAACACATAGGATTTACCTGGGAGTAAAGTGCTGATACCATCTGTGCTGCTTCACAGTGCCTAAGGGGGAAAGAGGCTTCTTTTGGGGTCTACAGGCAAAATTAATTTGGAGCTCAGCCAGGGCCTAGACTTAACCAACAAAAGTATGTTTAAAATTTAGCATTGTTTATTGAGCCATCAGAACATTTTTCCTAAATGAGGGTTGAATATGACTTGTTGACAATAATGCAAAAACTTAACATGCCATCTGGAATGTTGTTCATTCTGTGTCCTTCTCCTCCTAATGGATATAAGATTTTTTGCCTGTTTCAGACCTGCTAAAGAATGATTTACCTAAAAAGAGAAGTAGTCACAAAGGGTTCTTTTTTTTTCTAATGGTTCAACATGTGCCTAACTGTTAAAAGCAAGGGTTATTCCATGCATTACTTTTGAGATATGCTGAAACATCTATAGCATCTTTATTAACTGCAACTAATAGTGAACAAGACACTTTTCATTTTTATTTGTTCATGATTTTCATGGCTTAAATGCAATACTTCAAACAATTTTCTTGTCAGATAAATATCGAACTATCACATTGTCATGAAAATGTCATATTTAGATTTTCAGTTACAAGGTGGAGCTGAAGGTTGACCTTGCATAAATACATGTCTATTCCTAGGTGTACTAGCTGGAAAAAGGCCTGTTGCTTACAGAGTTCAATAGCCTAAGTAAAAAAAAAAAAAAAAAAAAAAAAAAAAAAAAAACACCACATACAACTGAAATAGTCAGAGGAGTGACTCACCTCCTTTCTTAGGCTGCTCTTTTTAGATGAGCCATATGGAGTTTAAATCAGAGAAAAGAGATGGAGAGTCTAAAGGCAAACAGCTTCTGTTGTGCTATTTTGAATGCTATGTCATATATTATACTATATATGCACCCAGTGATAAATGTTTATTTTTAAAATAATGGTTTTATATAATTATCGGGCAATCATTTTAAAATGTATCTTTAAATTGTATAAGCATCTAAAACAACTGTTACAAACTTGACTCAAAAACATTTTAGTTTTAACCACTTCCAGCATGACCACTGTACATTTACAGCCAGGCAGCACAACTGGTGTTCTGGGAGGATGCACCCATACATCCTGCCAGAACTGCACCTCTTACGCACTACCAGAGTGCGCAATGGTGTGATCTGTGACCGCTGTGTTCACTGCCATGGAACAATGTGATCGCTGTGACCAATCAATTTCCAATAGTAAACAATGGCTTTAATTCATGACGCCATTGCTTACTACTGTGATCTCTGTTACTGGTCACAGTAATCATATGGTACAGGACCAATCACAGTGGCCCTGTACAATGTGACAGCCAATCCCAATAGTCTTCAATGGTTGAATAAATGCATCCAAGGTCTGTCAGAAATTATTGCTTACATTGGCGTCATGGCTGTATAAGCAATAATAGTGCAAAAAATAAAATTCCAATCACCTCCCCAGAGTAGTACAGTGTCACCATAGTACTACTCATGTGGTATTGCCATACTCAAGAGGAGTAGCAGAATGTGTTTTGGAGTGTAATTATAAGGATGTCAATGCTTTGTGTGAGAAATATCTTATTAAATTGACAACAATGTGTAACAAAATACATTTTCAATTTCTTTTTGCATTTTGCAAAAACTTGTGACAAAACAATGAAGTCTTTAAAAGACTCACAATGCCTTTTAAAAATAACTATGCGTGATTGCTTTCCAAAATGTGGTCATTTTGTGGGTGTTTTCACTGTCCTGGTGCTCAAGGGTCTCCATAAATGTGATATATACTCCGGAAATTAGGTGTGTAATTTATACCCCTAGAACTCCTGAAGGTGCCCCTTGGATTTGGCAACCCTCTATGTGGCTAGGCTGTATAAAGGCTCACACAGATAGTATCGCCATACTTGGGAGGAGTAGCAGCATGTTTTGAGGTGTAATTCTAAGTATACCTATGATGTGTTTTAGAAATATTATATCTTTTTCATTTACAGTTTTGTGTAAAAAGGTTTTCATTTTCTTTCTTGCATTTTTCAAAAACTTGTAGCAAAAATGACATTTTCAAAAAAAACTCTATGCTTTTCAGAAAATACCTTGACGCATTTTCTTTTCAAAATGGGGTCATTTTGTGAGTGTTTCTGCTGTCCTGGTACTCCAGGACCTCCAAAAATGTTATAGGTAGTCAGTAAAATAAATGGCTAATTGATGCTCCTTGAAAGCCCAAAGGAGTCCTTGGATTTTGGGTCCCTGTATACATCTAGGCTGTGAAAAAGTCTCACACACGTGGTGTCCTTGTACTCGAGCAATTTTGTATTTTGGATTGTAATTATATGTATGCCTATGCTGTGTGGGAGAAATAACTAGTTAAAATGACAACTTTGTAAAAAAAAAATTTCTAAATTTTCCAAAAAATTGTGACAAAACATTACAACTTCAAAAAACTCACCATGTCTCTTACTAAATAAAAAATCCCACAAAAATAAGTAAACCCCTCACATTTTTGTAAATATTTTATTATTACTTTTCCTGTGACAACACTGAAGAAATGACACTTTGTTACAATGTAAAGTTGTGAATGCACAGCTTGTATATCAGTGTAAATTTGCTGTCCCCTAAAAATAACTCAACACACAACCATTAATGTTTAAACCGCTTACAACAAATGTGAGTACACCCCTAAGTGAAAATGTCCAAATTGGGCCCAATTAGCCATTTTCCCTCCCCGGTGTCATGTGACTCATAAGGTCTCAGGTGTGAATGGGGAGCAGGTGTGTTAAAGTTGGTGTTATCGCTCTCACTCTCTCATACTGGTCACTGGAAGTTCAACATGGCACCTCATGCCAAAGAACTCTCTGAGGATCTGAAAAAAAAGAATTGTTGCTCTACATAAAGATGGCCTAGGCTATAAGAAGATTGTCAAGACCCTGAAACTGAGCTGCAGCACGGTGGCCAATAGAGATGTATAGAACTGTTCGCCGGCGAACAGTTCCCGCCGAACTTAGCATGTTCGCGTTCGCCGCTGCCGGCGAACATATGCGATGTTCGGTCCGCCCCCCATAAGACATCATTGAGGCAAACTTTGACCCTGAACTTTACAGTCAGCAGACACATTTCCAGCCAATCAGCATACCTCCCTCCCACACCCTCCCACCTCCTATAAATAAGCAAGGGCAGCATCCATCTTAGATCATTCTGAAGCAGTGTGTGTAGTGAGAGTAGGGAGAGAGCTGCTGCTGCTGCTGCTGCTGCTGCTGCTGTTAAGCTAGGGACAGTTAGTCAGTGTTCCTGGTCTTGCAGTGTTCTTGGTCCACTACTGCTGTAATATCAGCACCCCAAAAAGCCCTTCTAAGGGCTGGTATTTGTGTTTTTTTTTTTTTTTTTTATATATATATATATACCTAGCGTCCCCAAAAGCCCTTTTAAGGGCTGGTAATTGAGTTGTTTCTTCTTATATATATATATCTATATCTATCTAGTGTCCCCAAAAGCCCTTTTAAGGGCTGGTAATTGAGGATTTTTTTTATTTATATATATACATATATATATATATATATATATAGTGTCCCCAAAAGCCCTTTTAAGGGCTGGTAAGGTAATAGAGTTTTTTCTTTATATATATATCTATATATATCTATTGTACACTGCAGTTGCCTGCCCGCTGTGTGTGAGAGGCCACAGACCTACCACAGACTGTACTGTGTGCACACCACACTCATTTCGGGTGGCACAGGCACAGTACCTGGCATTTTAAAAAATATTTTTTTTTCCTCTGTCATAATTGCAGTGAGTGCTGTGTCAGGTCCACAGAGTGCACTGTACCCACTGCAGTGCACTGCCCACCACTGATATATATACGGTGGCACAGCATCTTGTTGCAATAAATTGAAAAAAAAAAAAATTTTTTATTATTGCAGTTGCCTGGGCTGCCAGTTACTGTCAGGTCCACAGAGTGTACTGTGCCCACTGCAGTGCCACTGTGTGCCCACCCACCACTGATATATAAGGTGGCACAGCAGCTTGCAAATTAAAAAAAAAAATATATATTTTTTAATTGCAGTTGCCTGGGTGCCAGTGACTGCTGTCAGGTCCACAGAGAGTGTACTGTGCCACTGCCCACCCACCACTGATATATATGGTGGCACAGCAGCTTGCAAAGTAAAATAAAATATATATTTTTTAAAATTGCAGTTGCCTGGGTGCCAGTGACTGCTGTCAGGTCCACAGAGAGTGTACTGTGCCACTGCCCACCCACCACTGATATATAAGGTGGCACAGCAGCTTGCAAAGTAAAATAAAATATATATTTTTTAAAATTGCAGTTGCCTGGGTGCCAGTGACTGCTGTCAGGTCCACAGAGAGTGTACTGTGCCACTGCCCACCCACCACTGATATATAAGGTGGCACAGCAGCTTGCAAAGTAAAATAAAATATATATTTTTTAAAATTGCAGTTGCCTGGGTGCCAGTGACTGCTGTCAGGTCCACAGAGAGTGTACTGTGCCACTGCCCACCCACCACTGATATATAAGGTGGCACAGCAGCTTGCAAAGTAAAATAAAATATATATTTTTTAAAATTGCAGTTGCCTGGGTGCCAGTGACTGCTGTCAGGTCCACAGAGAGTGTACTGTGCCACTGCCCACCCACCACTGATATATAAGGTGGCACAGCAGCTTGCCAAGTAAAAAAAATATATATATTTTTTAATTGCAGTTGCCTGAGTGCCAGTGACTGTCAGGTCCACAGAGTGTACTGTACCCACTGCCCAACACTCCTATAGGGTGGCACAGCACCTTGCACTCATAGTACACAACACATTAAAAAAGAAAATGACAGGCAGAGGCAGGCCACCCCGCAAGGGCCGTCGTGGTCGTGGTGCTGTGATTTCCTTAGGCCCTAGAATAATGCCCAGTGTTCAGAGGCCACCACAGACCCTGAACTCAAAAAATTCTGAGGCCATAGTTGACTGGCTTACACAAGACACCCAATCGTCTACAGCTTCCGCTCGGAACCCTAATGCACCATCCTCCTCCAGCTCAGCTTCGGGCACCTCTCAATTTACCACTCGCCAGCCCGCCGGCACCACCACCAACACTAGCACCACAGCCGCTTCACTTGATCCGTCAGAGGAGTTATTTTCACATCAGTTGGAAGAAATAAGTGATGCGCAACTATTAGTGCCAGAGGATGTAGATAACGGGGATATGTCTCAGTCAGGCAGCATTATACACATGGACGTACATTGTGATGATGATGATGTTGTACCTGTTGCTGCTGCCTTTGCTGAGTTGTCAAGTGAAGCGGCTGATGATGACGATGTGTCTGTGGATGTTACCTGGGTGCCTGCTCGAAGAGCAGAAGAAGAGGGGGAAAGTTCAGATGGGGAGACAGAGAGGAGGAGGAGACGAGTTGGAAGCAGGGGGAGGAGGTCATCGCAAGGAGCTAGTGGCGCAGTCAGACAGCATGTAGATTCGGCACCCGGGGTCAGCCAGACAGCACGCCAATCAACGCAAGCTGTTGCCACCACCAGAATGCCGTCCTTGCAAAGCTCAGCAGTGTGGCATTTTTTTTGTGTGTCTGCCTCTGATATCAGCGATGCCATTTGTAACCTGTGCCAAAAGAAACTGAGTCGTGGGAAGTCCAACACCCACCTAGGTACAACTGCTTTGCGAAGGCACATGATCTCACATCACAAACGCCTATGGGATCAACACATGAGTAAAAGCAGCACACAAACTGAAAGCCACCATCCTCCTCCTGGTCCAGCATCTTCAGCCACGTCAACCACTGCTGTCCTCCATGCCCCCTATCAACAACCCGCCCCTCCGCCTCTCACCTTCAGCAGTTCCTGCTCGTCACCTGCCCACAGTCAGGTGTCTGTCAAGGAAATGTTTGAGCGTAAAAAGCCAATCTCGCAGAGTCACCCCCTTGCCCGGCGTCTGACAGCTGGCTTGTCGGAACTCTTAGCCCGCCAGCTTTTACCATACAAGCTGGTGGAGTCTGAGGCCTTCAAAAAATTTGTCGCTATTGGGACACCGCAGTGGAAGGTACCCAGCCGAAATTATTTTTCACAAAAGGCAATCCCCAACCTGTACTCTATTGTGGAAAAGGAAATCATGTCACGTCTGACACACAGTGTTGGGGCAAGGGTCCATCTGACCACTGATAGCTGGTCTGCAAAGCACGGTCAGGGCAGGTATATAACGTAAACTGCGCATTGGGTAAACCTGCTGGCGGCTGCCAAGCATGGAATGCGTGGCTCTGCTGCAGAGGAGTTGGTGACACCGCCACGACTTGCAGGCAGGCCTGCTGCCACCTCCTCTACTCCTCCTACTCCATCCTCTTTGCTAACCTCCTCGGCTGAGTCCTCTTCTGCTGTTGCGTCTTGCTCCACACCAACTGCACCCCCCCAGCTCCCCAGGGGCTATTCCACATGCCGGATACGACAGTGTCACGCTGTCTTGGGGTTGACTTGCCTGAAAGCAGAGAGTCACACCGGACCAGCACTACTGTCCGCCCTGAATGCACAGGTGGATCAGTGGCTGACCCCGCACCAACTGGAGATCGGCAAAGTGGTGTGTGACAACGGGAGCAATTTGTTGGCGGCATTGAATTTGGGCAAGTTGACACATGTGCCGTGCATGGCACATGTGTTGAATCTGATTGTGCAACGTTTTGTGCAGAAGTACCCAGGCTTACAGGACGTCCTCAAGCAGGCCAGGAAGGTGTGTGGCCATTTCAGGCGTTCCTACACGGCCATGGCGCACTTTGCAGATATTCAGCGGCGAAACAACATGCCAGTGAGGCGCTTGATTTGCGACAGCCCGACACGTTGGAATTCAACACTGCTAATGTTCGACCGCCTGCTCCAACAAGAAAAAGCGGTCAACGAGTATTTGTATGACCGGGGTGCTAGGACAGCCTCTGCGGAGCTGGGTATTTTTTTGCCACGCTACTGGACGCTCATGCGCAATGCCTGTAGGCTCATGCGTCCTTTTGAGGAGGTGACAAACCTAGTGAGTCGCACTGAAGGCACCATCAGCGACATCATCCCATATGTTTTTTCCTGGAGCGTGCCCTGCGAAGAGTGCTGGATCAGGCCGTAGATGAGCGTGAAGAGGAAGAGGAAGAGTTGTGGTCACCATCACCACCACCAGAAACAGCCTTACCATCGATTGCTGGACCTGCGGCAACACTGGAAGAGGAGTGTGAGGAAGAGGAGTCAGAGGAGGAATGTGGCTTTGAGGAGGAGGAACACCAACCACAGCAGGCATCCCAGGGTGCTCGTTGTCACCTATCTGGTACCCGTGGTGTTGTACGTGGCTGGGGGGAAGAACACACCTTCAATGACATCAGTGAGGACGAGGAATTGGACATGAGTAGCTCGGCATCCAACCTTGTGCAAATGGGGTCTTTCATGCTGTCATGCCTGTTGAGAGACCCTCGTATAAAAAGGCTGAAGGAGAACGACCTGTACTGGGTGGCCACGCTACTAGACCCCCGGTATAAGCAGAAAGTCTGTGATATGTTACCCAATTACCGGCAGTCGCAAAGGATGCAGCAGCTACAAAATAAGTTAAAAACTATGCTTTACACAGCGTATAAGGGTGATGTCACAGCACAACGGGAATCCAACAGGGGAAGAGGTGAAAGTAATCCTCCTCCTACCACCACAACCACGCCGGCAAGGACAGGACGCTTTACAGACGACTTGTTGATGGAGGACATGCGGAGCTTTTTTAGTCCTATGCATCGCCACAGCCCTTCGGGGTCCACCCTCAGAGAACGACTCGACCGACAGGTAGCAGACTACCTTGCCTTAACTGCAGATATCGACACTCTGAGGAGCGATGAACCCCTTGACTACTGGGTGTGCAGGCTTGACCTGTGGCCTGAGCTATCCCAATTTGCCATTGAACTTCTGGCCTGCCCCGCTTCAAGTGTGCTGTCAGAAAGGACCTTCAGCGCAGCAGGAGGTATTGTCACTGAGAAGAGAAGTCGCCTAGGTCAAAAAAGTCTTGATTACCTCACGTTTATTAAGATGAATGAGGCATGGATCCCGAAGGGACTGACAGTGGGGGATGCATTTGACTAAAAAAGGCCTGGTGATGACTGAGATGCCTTGGCCTAAAAATGGTCCACATGCTGCTGTATATAATCATTCTCTGCATGCCGGATGACTTACGTGACGTCTCCGCCACCAACTACGGTTCAAGCCGCAATGTTTTAGTGCACTTTCTGCCTTAAAACCTCAATTTTTCAGGCCGCTGCTACAGCAGCGGCTGCAACAATACCTACTTTTTCATGCATGTGTACATGCCTAATTTTTCTGGCCTCTGGTGCTACACTGTGGCTGCAAAAAAACAAAAAAAAAGGCACATACATGTGTCAATTCCCCTTCGTGATCGTTACCTTGTCGTGGTGAAGGGGCTTGCGTATCACAATGAAGCGATCACCTCTAGGATAGTGTTGGCACACCCCAGATGATAAGGTCGTTGCTTCATTGTGTACAGACCAAAAGCGATCCGCAGGATAATTTTTCATAAAAAAAAACATTTTCTTTCATTCTTTCTGCGGAGCTGGGTATTTTTTAGCCGCGTTACTGAATGCTCATGAACAATGGCTGTAGGCTCATGCGTCCTTTTGCGGAGATGACAACCCTGGTGGTCAGTCGAACCCAAGGCAACATCATCGACCTCATCCCATATGCGTTTTTTCTGGAGCGTGCCCTGCGAAGAGTACTGGATCAGGCTGTAGATGAGCATGAAGAGGAAGAGTTGTGGTCCTCATCACCACCAGAAGCAGCCTTGTCGTTGTCAATTGCTGGACCTGTGGCAACGCAGAGAGAGGAGTCTGAAGAAGAGAAGTCAGAGGAGGAAGGTGGCTTTGAGGAGGTGGAATACCAGCCACAGCAGGCGTCCCAGGGGGCTTGTTCTCACCTTTCGGGGACCCTTGGTGTTGTATGTGGCTGGGTGGAGGAAGAGACCTTCAATGATGTCAGTGAGGACAAGGAACGGGACATGGCTAGCTTGGTATCCAACCTTGTGCAAATGGGGAGTTTGCGGTTGTGCAAATGGACTGACTGACTGTTAAACGGGGAGTTTGGTCTGTCAGAGTTTGGTCTGTCACTGTGAAGCGGGCGACGGGCGTAACCCTTACACTACTTGACCGATAAAACATCATACCTGATCGTATTCACACACTGGATGTTTTAGTGCTGGTTTACACTGCCGCTACCACTAAAGTAGCGTCGCTTCCAGTGCGACTTTGGCGCGACTTAGCGCGACTTTGGCGCGACCTCATCGCGAGGCGACTTTTTATTTGGCCAATCACAATATCATGTTTTGTGACCGTCACCTAATTTCCTTTTCCTGTTTTTTGTTTTACATATTTCCCCATGTGTGCAGTGTTGTCTGTGTCATAGCTCAACTGATAGGCATGTTTGCCTTGGCATATCATATTTCAGCTTGCCAGAAAGAAAAAAAGACAGCTGGAAAGACACTGCATTAGTTTTCTACTAAAAATCATAAGAAAAATGCTGTTTTTTTTGGGTTGTGGACATACTACAGAGCTGAAACTTGACAGGTACACTTTTTAGACCCCGCAGACACTAAATACAAAAAATGACATGCCTGCCTAAAAAAATGCCCGCTAAATGCCTGCAAGAAAAAAAGCCAGCCGCAGAGAAGCCATATTCCTGAAAATATAAGAAAAATGCTGTTTTTTAGGGGTTCTGGACATGCTACAGAGCTGAAACTTGACAGGTACACTTTTTAGACCCCCCAGACACTAAATACAAAAAATGACATGCCTGCCTAAAAAAATGCCCGCTAAATGCCTGCAAGAGAAAAAGCCAGCCGCAGAGAAGCCGTATTCCTGAAAATATAAGAAAAATGCTGTTTTTTAGGGGTTCTGGACATGCTACAGAGCTGAAACTTGACAGGTACACTTTTTAGACCCCCCAGACACTAAATACAAAAAATGACATGCCTGCCTAAAAAAATGCCCGCTAAATGCCTGCAAGAGAAAAAGCCAGCCGCAGAGAAGCCGTATTCCTGAAAATATAAGAAAAATGCTGTTTTTTAGGGGTTCTGGACATGCTACAGAGCTGAAACTTGACAGGTACACTTTTTAGACCCCCCAAACACAAAATACAAAAAATGACATGCCTGCCTAAAAAAATGCCCGCTAAATGCCTGCAAGAGAAAAAGCCAGCCGCAGAGAAGCTGTATTCCTGAAAATATAAGAAAAATGCTGTTTTTTAGGGGTTCTGGACATGCTACAGAGCTGAAACTTGACAGGTACACTTTTTAGACCCCCCAGACACTAAATACAAAAAATGACATGCCTGCCTAAAAAAATGCCCGCTAAATGCCTGCAAGAGAAAAAGCCAGCCGCAGAGAAGCCGTATTCCTGAAAATATAAGAAAAATGCTGTTTTTTAGGGGTTCTGGACATGCTACAGAGCTGAAACTTGACAGGTACACTTTTTAGACCCCCCAGACACTAAATACAAAAAATGACATGCCTGCCTAAAAAAATGCCCGCTAAATGCCTGCAAGAGAAAAAGCCAGCCGCAGAGAAGCCGTATTCCTGAAAATATAAGAAAAATGCTGTTTTTTAGGGGTTCTGGACATGCTACAGAGCTGAAACTTGACAGGTACACTTTTTAGACCCCCCAAACACAAAATACAAAAAATGACATGCCTGCCTAAAAAAATGCCCGCTAAATGCCTGCAAGAGAAAAAGCCAGCCGCAGAGAAGCTGTATTCCTGAAAATATAAGAAAAATGCTGTTTTTTAGGGGTTCTGGACATGCTACAGAGCTGAAACTTGACAGGTACACTTTTTAGACCCCCCAGACACTAAATACAAAAAATGACATGCCTGCCTAAAAAAATGCCCGCTAAATGCCTGCAAGAGAAAAAGCCAGCCGCAGAGAAGCCGTATTCCTGAAAATATAAGAAAAATGCTGTTTTTTAGGGGTTCTGGACATGCTACAGAGCTGAAACTTGACAGGTACACTTTTTAGACCCCCCAGACACTAAATACAAAAAATGACATGCCTGCCTAAAAAAATGCCCGCTAAATGCCTGCAAGAGAAAAAGCCAGCCGCAGAGAAGCCGTATTCCTGAAAATATAATAAAAATGCTGTTTTTTAGGGGTTCTGGACATGCTACAGAGCTGAAACTTGACAGGTACACTTTTTAGACCCCCCAGACACTAAATACAAAAAATGACATGCCTGCCTAAAAAAATGCCCGCTAAATGCCTGCAAGAGAAAAAGCCAGCCGCAGAGAAGCCGTATTCCTGAAAATATAATAAAAATGCTGTTTTTTAGGGGTTCTGGACATGCTACAGAGCTGAAACTTGACAGGTACACTTTTTAGACCCCCCAGACACAAAATACAAAAAATGACATGCCTGCCTAAAAAAATGCCCGCTAAATGCCTGCAAGAGAAAAAGCCAGCCGCAGAGAAGCTGTATTCCTGAAAATATAATAAAAATGCTGTTTTTTAGGGGTTCTGGACATGCTACAGAGCTGAAACTTGACAGGTACACTTTTTAGACCCCCCAGACACTAAATACAAAAAATGACATGCCTGCCTAAAAAAATGCCCGCTAAATGCCTGCAAGAGAAAAAGCCAGCCGCAGAGAAGCCGTATTCCTGAAAATATAAGAAAAATGCTGTTTTTTAGGGGTTCTGGACATGCTACAGAGCTGAAACTTGACAGGTACACTTTTTAGACCCCCCAGACACTAAATACAAAAAATGACATGCCTGCCTAAAAAAATGCCCGCTAAATGCCTGCAAGAGAAAAAGCCAGCCGCAGAGAAGCCGTATTCCTGAAAATATAATAAAAATGCTGTTTTTTAGGGGTTCTGGACATGCTACAGAGCTGAAACTTGACAGGTACACTTTTTAGACCCCCCAGTACTAAATACAAAAAATGACATGCCTGCCTAAAAAAATGCCCGATAAATGCCTGCAAGAGAAAAAGCCAGCCGCAGAGAAGCCGTATTCCTGAAAATATAATAAAAATGCTGTTTTTTAGGGGTTCTGGACATGCTACAGAGCTGAAACTTGACAGGTACACTTTTTAGACCCCCCAGACACTAAATACAAAAAATGACATGCCTGCCTATAAAAATGCCCGCTAAATGCCTGCAAGAGAAAAAGCCAGCCGCAGAGAAGCCGTATTCCTGAAAATATAAGAAAAATGCTGTTTTTTAGGGGTTCTGGACATGCTACAGAGCTGAAACTTGACAGGTACACTTTTTAGTCCCCCCAGACACTAAATACAAAAAATGACATGCCTGCCTAAAAAAATGCCCGCTAAATGCCTGCAAGAGAAAAAGCCAGCCGCAGAGAAGCCGTATTCCTGAAAATATAAGAAAAATGCTGTTTTTTAGGGGTTCTGGACATGCTACAGAGCTGAAACTTGACAGGTACACTTTTTAGACCCCCCAGACACTAAATACAAAAAATGACATGCCTGCCTAAAAAAATGCCCGCTAAATGCCTGCAAGAGAAAAAGCCAGCCGCAGAGAAGCCGTATTCCTGAAAATATAAGAAAAATGCTGTTTTTTAGGGGTTCTGGACATGCTACAGAGCTGAAACTTGACAGGTACACTTTTTAGACCCCCCAGACACTAAATACAAAAAATGACATGCCTGCCTAAAAAAATGCCCGCTAAATGCCTGCAAGAGAAAAAGCCAGCCGCAGAGAAGCTGTATTCCTGAAAATATAATAAAAATGCTGTTTTTTAGGGGTTCTGGACATGCTACAGAGCTGAAACTTGACAGGTACACTTTTTAGACCCCCCAGACACTAAATACAAAAAATGACATGCCTGCCTAAAAAAATGCCCGATAAATGCCTGCAAGAGAAAAAGCCAGCCGCAGAGAAGCCGTATTCCTGAAAATATAATAAAAATGCTGTTTTTTAGGGGTTCTGGACATGCTACAGAGCTGAAACTTGACAGGTACACTTTTTAGACCCCCCAGACACTAAATACAAAAAATGACATGCCTGCCTAAAAAAATGCCCGCTAAATGCCTGCAAGAGAAAAAGCCAGCCGCAGAGAAGCCGTATTCCTGAAAATATAAGAAAAATGCTGTTTTTTAGGGGTTCTGGACATGCTACAGAGCTGAAACTTGACAGGTACACTTTTTAGACCCCCCAGACACTAAATACAAAAAATGACATGCCTGCCTAAAAAAATGCCCGCTAAATGCCTGCAAGAGAAAAAGCCAGCCGCAGAGAAGCCGTATTCCTGAAAATATAATAAAAATGCTGTTTTTTAGGGGTTCTGGACATGCTACAGAGCTGAAACTTGACAGGTACACTTTTTAGACCCCCCAGACACTAAATACAAAAAATGACATGCCTGCCTAAAAAAATGCCCGATAAATGCCTGCAAGAGAAAAAGCCAGCCGCAGAGAAGCCGTATTCCTGAAAATATAATAAAAATGCTGTTTTTTAGGGGTTCTGGACATGCTACAGAGCTGAAACTTGACAGGTACACTTTTTAGACCCCCCCAGACATTGCTTTTTTTTTTCTTTTATAGCAAAAAATAAAAACCCAGTGGTGCTGAAATACCACCTTAAGAGCTCTATCTGTCAAAAAAAGATAAAGATTTAATTTGGGTGCAGTTTTGCATGACTGAGTAATTGTCATTCAAAGTGACACAGCACTGAAAGCTAAAAATAGCCTTGGCAGGAAGGGGATGCAACTGTCTGGTCTTGAGGTGGTTAAGATATAAAAAGTATTTTACCTTTTTTAAAGAATTAATCAATAATTTATTTGTAATTGCACAATAAAGTAAATATTGCTTTGTATCAATTTATTTTAAAAATTACGACAGCCTAAATTAAACCACATATCTTATATCAAAACTGGTATTTCTGGAATAAAAATAAAGAAGGTGGATAAATTAATATTGCACTTTATTACTTTCTAACGAGAGATGTCATTGCACATTCAAGAAAGATGCATCTTATATAAAGGTCACTGTAAGCCCTCAGGCTCTTGTGAACTGTTCTGCACTGACCTTTCCATAACTGGCATGTTTACTTAAACACAAGTAAATGGTAATTCCGCTTTGTATATACTCTAACAAATGCGTGCTTGCTCCTTGACATAGTAATTCAGAAAAGTGGCATTATTGAAAATGTGCAAAAGTGTGCACAAGACAAATAGAAAGGATCTTGTTGAAGCAATAGACACAGTACTGGACACATGCTGTGATTCTTACACGTAAACCTGTGGCACTTCTAAGAATAGTGTCATTTAAAGTACAGCTATAGGCATATAATAACAGCAGCCATTTTCACAGCCGATGAAATGTTTAAAGCCTTTTACATTTTTACGGTTGACCGTGTAAAAAAAATTGACTTGCCTCTTCTATTAAATAATTGTGTTCTTTTCATTTCCCCAAAGCTGTCTCTTCCCTGCGGAAATAGAGGGGGTGAAGAGTGGGACAATCCTTCTGCTGACATCACACTGTACGGCACAGGTAATGGATAAACCATGACTCCCAAGCTCCCTTACATTTTTTGAAAATCAGGTCTATACTTTTGGCTGTTACCAGCCTTAGCACCTGTTAGCGTGGAATGCTGTGTGCAGAGCCAGCTTGTTTGGAACAAAAGTGGTGCAGGTCTGGGTGGAGCTTGTGACTAGTGGACATGCTAATGGCTGCACCATCAAACAGTATTGTCCAGGCCCTCTCCCTGGCATGTCCTTGTGGAGGAGGCTGACGTAAGAGGGACAATGCAGCTATTTTATGAGGAGGCAGCCTAGCATTGTCATACTCTAACAGAAAATTGCTTACAGCAGGGAGCTCCAGCAGGATCAACTGGTATTTGGTGGGATTGGCAAGACCACTTAAGCCCCAGCCCTATTTTGGACACTTTTTGTTTACAAGTTAAAACCAGCATTTTTTCCTAGAAAACTACTTAGAACCCCCAAACATTATATATATTTTTTTAGCAAAGACTCTGGAGAATAAAATGTCAGTCATTGCAATATTTTTTGTCACGCGGTATTTGTGCAGTGGTCTTTAAAACGCCATTTTTTTGGAAAAATTTTGAAAAATCACATTTCACTGCATTTAAAAAATACTAAACAGTAAAGTTAGCCCATTTTTTGTATATTGTGAAAGATGATGTCACGCCGAGTAAATAGATACCAAACATGTTACGGTTAAAAATTGCGCCCCCCCTTGGGATGGCGACAAACTACAGTCAATAGAGATCTCAATAGGCAACGCTTTTAATTTATTTAACGGTTACCAGTTTAGAGTTAGAGTGTAGCTCTTTTTTTAAAATTATTGCCCACGCTCTGGCAATCGCGGCAATACCTCACATGTGTGATTTGAACAGCGATTTCATTCGCAGCTCGACTTCCATATATGTTTTTTTTGTGCGCAAGGTAACGGTGACGGGGGCGGCTAAAATTTTTTTTTTTCCTATTTATTTTATTTTTTTTTTAACTTTATTACAGGTTTTTTTTAAAAAAAAAATCGGATCACATTTATTGCTGTCACAAGCAATGTAAACATCCCTTGTGACACCAATATGCAGTGACAGGTACTCTTTATGGAGGGATCGAGGGTCTAAAAGACCCTACACCCCTCCACTACACTTCCATGTATGCAAAACGCAGAAAACGGCATTTTTGCATACAGACGTTTTTTTTAATTTGCCGCCTTTTGCAGCACAGTAACCTGGAAGTGACGTAATTGACGCCACCTCCGTGTTACGTCATCGGAGACATCATCGGAGACCTGATTGAAGCCGTTTCCGGCTTTGATCGGGACTCCATCCAGCCGGCGGACGTGCCGGCTGGGTGCTCGGGGCTCCCGGTGGGACTTAGCCGCGAGCAAAGTCACGGAAGGCGGCGAGAGGGGGGGGCGTCCCCTCCCGCTCACCCGGGTAACAATCGAGCGGCTCCCGAGCCACATCGGTCATTACAGATGGAAAGCCGACCGTTGGCTCTAAACCACGGTACCGGGATGATGCCTGTAGCTAGAGGCATCATCCCGGTATACCCCCGCAAAGTCTGCCGGCGTAAATATACGTCAGTATGCGGTAAGTGGTTAAGCAACAATTCAGCATCTACTTTTTTCCTATAGTTATACTTTTTAGGTAGAACCTTTTGTTGTGCAGGGTTCTAGTCAGAGTTGCTTCCTACATTTCAACATTCCAACAAAATTGTGAAATATGCAAAATATTAAGGACAGTAGCAAACTACTGTATAAACCAGTGATGTGGAAGGATCTGCATGTTTTTAGATTTTATTATATGTTTTCTGAAACTAGAAAGGTTCACTAATTTTACATTTTGTGGTTGATTTTTAAATAGAACAGATGCTGTTTACCAAGAAAAGTGAACATTCTTGTTTAAAAATGTATGTGCAATTTGCAAAGTGAATTTTAGTAATTAGGGTGAATCTGCATCTTCCTTTATACTTTACCCAATAATGTGCTAGTTTCTTTATTTTTTTCTTGTGCACATGACCTGATATTTAAAGTTCACCATTTTTACAAACATTTGCGCCTTTAGTGAATCAACCCCTTTAATTGAAGGTTCTCAGTCAAAGATGAGATGACTCGCAAATATTTCACTGACATGACTTTAAAATATTTCATTACAGCCCAACCACTTTATAACATGAGGGTATTTGAATTTTAACTACGGAAAATGTATCCACAAATTTCAAAAACGTTTTTCTTAATACAATCAATGCCACCAAGAAGCCCCAAAATTAATAGGTTACCCCCATCAAAAAGAAGAAGAGGACTTTATGACTGCTTTATTCTATAAGTAGTGTTGAGCGAACACGGACTGTATTATTCGTGTTCGTACCGAATAATTGGATTTTTTGTACCCGAACACGGACACGGACACTTTACTGTATGTTCGGGTAAAAATCCGTGTTCGGTCGTTTTATTTCCGGGTTTTGCATGCTTTGGCGCTCTTTTCATGGCGGGCTTTCAACAGCCAATCAACAATCGTTTAACTGGTGTGCCTTAAGCCATCCCAGCCATGCCTGCAAATGTCTCAGTAGCTGTGATTGGCCGTCTGAAGCATGTGACCAAGTCTTTATAAGTTCGAGGCAGCCGCAGCGGCGTCATTATGCTGCTTAGATTCAGGGACAGAGCACACATCAACGTGCTGGCTGCTGATTAGGGAAAGATAGGCAGGAAAAAACCATTTGTGTCCGGATAGAATTGAGGGACAGGTCGGAGTGTTTAGGCAGGGCGAGTTGTAGGCATTTTAGGGATAGAGTCTGCTGAATTATAGGGTCAGTGTCTTCTACAAACTACAATCGATATTGCTGTGTGGGGGGTGGGGTCTGCACTCAATCCTGATCTACGATCTCTTCTCAATCCTGTTAGGGACAGAGTCTGCTGAATTTTAGGGAAACTGTGTTCTACAAACTACAATCGATATTGCTGTGTGGTGTGGGATTGGAGATAGGCAGGTGTCAGTGATCCACATCCATTTTTCTGTGTGTGAGCTGCAGTGAACACAATCTTTTTGGGCTGCAGTGAACACAATCTTTTTGGGCTGCAGTGAACACAATCTTTTTGGGCTGCAGTGAACACAATCTTTTTGGGGTGCAGTGAACAAAATCTTTTTGGGGTGCAGTGAACACAATCCTTTATGGTGTGCAGTGAACACAATCTTTGTGGGGTGCAGTGAACAAAATCCTTTGTGGGGTGCAGTGAACACAATCTTTTTGGGGTGCAGTGAACAAAATCCTTTTTGGGGTGCAGTGAACAACATCCTTTTTGGGGTGCAGTGAACACAATCTTTTTGGGGTGCAGTGAACAAAATCCTTTGTGGGGTGCAGTGAACACAATCTTTTTGGGGTGCAGTGAACACAATCTTTTTGGGGTGGAGTGAACAACATCCTTTTTGGGGTGCAGTGAACAAAATCCTTTTTGGGGTGCAGTGAACAAAATCATTTTTGGGGTGCAGTGAACACAATCTTTGTGGGGTGCAGTGAACACAATCTTTTTGGGGTGGAGTGAACAACATCCTTTTTGGGGTGCAGTGAACAACATCCTTTTTGGGGTGCAGTGAACACAATCTTTTTGGGGTGCAGTGAACACAATCTTTGTGGGGTACAGTGAACAGAATCTTTGTGGGGTGCAGTGAACACAATCTTTGGGGGGTACAGTGAACACAATCTTTGTGAGGTGCAGTGAACACAATCTTTGTGGGGTGCAGTGAACACAATCATTGTGGGGTGCAGTGAACTCAATCTTTGTGGGGTACAGTGAACACAATCTCATACTTCTGAAGGTTTGAGGGTGCTGCCTTTTCCATACTCCCCCTACTCCTCATCTAGCCTTTTAGGGGTACAAACAATAGTAATTGGGGCCTAGTGTGGTTGTGTACGTGTGATATACATACACTTTTTTGGGATCATATTTTCTATTCCGCTATTTAATCAAAAACCTTTGGGGATCAGTTAAATTGGGGGATAGTCTGTGTTGGTACGTGTGAGAGAGATCCACCTTTCCAAGTTGTTGGGGTTCATCTCATACTTCTGAAGGTTTGAGGGTGCTGCCTGTTCCATACTCCCCCTACTCCTAGCCTTTTAGGGGTACAAACAATAGTAATTGGGGCCTAGTGTGGTTGTGTACGTGTGATATACATACACTTTTTTGGGATCATATTTTCTATTCCGCTATTTAATCAAAAACCTTTGGGGATCAGTTAAATTGGGGGATAGTCTGTGTTGGTACGTGTGAGAGAGATCCACCTTTCCAAGTTGTTGGGGTTCATCTCATACTTCTGAAGGTTTGAGGGTGCTGCCTGTTCCATACTCCCCCTACTCCTAGCCTTTTAGGGGTACAAACAATAGTAATTGGGGCCTAGTGTGGTTGTGTACGTGTGATATACATACACTTTTTTGGGATCATATTTTCTATTCCGCTATTTAATCAAAAACCTTTGGGGATCAGTTAAATTGGGGGATAGTCTGTGTTGGTACGTGTGAGAGAGATCCACCTTTCCAAGTTGTTGGGGTTCATCTCATACTTCTGAAGGTTTGAGGGTGCTGCCTGTTCCATACTCCCCCTACTCCTAGCCTTTTAGGGGTACAAACAATAGTAATTGGGGCCTAGTGTGGTTGTGTACGTGTGATATACATACACTTTTTTGGGATCATATTTTCTATTCCGCTATTTAATCAAAAACCTTTGGGGATCAGTTAAATTGGGGGATAGTCTGTGTTGGTACGTGTGAGAGAGATCCACCTTTCCAAGTTGTTGGGGTTCATCTCATACTTCTGAAGGTTTGAGGGTGCTGCCTGTTCCATACTCCCCCTACTCCTAGCCTTTTAGGGGTACAAACAATAGTAATTGGGGCCTAGTGTGGTTGTGTACGTGTGATATACATACACTTTTTTGGGATCATATTTTCTATTCCGCTATTTAATCAAAAACCTTTGGGGATCAGTTAAATTGGGGGATAGTCTGTGTTGGTACGTGTGAGAGAGATCCACCTTTCCAAGTTGTTGGGGTTCATCTCATACTTCTGAAGGTTTGAGGGTGCTGCCTGTTCCATACTCCCCCTACTCCTAGCCTTTTAGGGGTACAAACAATAGTAATTGGGGCCTAGTGTGGTTGTGTACGTGTGATATACATACACTTTTTTGGGATCATATTTTCTATTCCGCTATTTAATCAAAAACCTTTGGGGATCAGTTAAATTGGGGGATAGTCTGTGTTGGTACGTGTGAGAGAGATCCACCTTTCCAAGTTGTTGGGGTTCATCTCATACTTCTGAAGGTTTGAGGGTGCTGCCTGTTCCATACTCCCCCTACTCCTAGCCTTTTAGGGGTACAAACAATAGTAATTGGGGCCTAGTGTGGTTGTGTACGTGTGATATACATACACTTTTTTGGGATCATATTTTCTATTCCGCTATTTAATCAAAAACCTTTGGGGATCAGTTAAATTGGGGGATAGTCTGTGTTGGTACGTGTGAGAGAGATCCACCTTTCCAAGTTGTTGGGGTTCATCTCATACTTCTGAAGGTTTGAGGGTGCTGCCTGTTCCATACTCCCCCTACTCCTAGCCTTTTAGGGGTACAAACAATAGTAATTGGGGCCTAGTGTGGTTGTGTACGTGTGATATACATACACTTTTTTGGGATCATATTTTCTATTCCGCTATTTAATCAAAAACCTTTGGGGATCAGTTAAATTGGGGGATAGTCTGTGTTGGTACGTGTGAGAGAGATCCACCTTTCCAAGTTGTTGGGGTTCATCTCATACTTCTGAAGGTTTGAGGGTGCTGCCTGTTCCATACTCCCCCTACTCCTAGCCTTTTAGGGGTACAAACAATAGTAATTGGGGCCTAGTGTGGTTGTGTACGTGTGATATACATACACTTTTTTGGGATCATATTTTCTATTCCGCTATTTAATCAAAAACCTTTGGGGATCAGTTAAATTGGGGGATAGTCTGTGTTGGTACGTGTGAGAGAGATCCACCTTTCCAAGTTGTTGGGGTTCATCTCATACTTCTGAAGGTTTGAGGGTGCTGCCTGTTCCATACTCCCCCTACTCCTCATCTAGCCTTTTAGGGGTACAAACAATAGTAATTGGGGCCTAGTGTGGTTGTGTACGTGCGAGATACATACACTTTTTTTGATCATATTTCCTATTCCGCTATTCAATAAAAACCTTTGAGGATCAATTGAATTGCGGGATAGTCTGTGTCGGTACGTGTGAGAGAGATCCACCTTTCCAAGTTGTTGGGGTTCATCTCATACTTCTGAAGGTTTGAGGGTGCTGCCTGTTCCATACTCCCCCTACTCCTCATCTAGCCTTTTAGGGGTACAAACAATAGTAATTGGGGCCTAGTGTGGTTGTGTACGTGTGATATACATACACTTTTTTTGGATCATATTTTCTATTCCGCTATTCAATAAAAACCTTTCTAGGGCAAGATCTTAAATTACAGAAATATGAGGAGACCGTCAAATAAGGGCCGTGGCCTGGGTCGTGGTGCTGCTGGTAGAGCTCCTGTTGCAAGGAGAGGACATGGTCGATCTGTGCCAGCTACACGCACAAGTGAAACACCTTCCTCAAGTGTGAGTAGGCGACAGAACCTGCATCAGTATTTGGTAGGGCATCAAACGCCCCTAGAAGTGATGAGGCCAGAACAAGTTGAGGCGATAGTAGATTGGTTTGCTGCTGACAGTGCCTCCAGTTCCTTCACATTGTCTCCCACCCAGTCTACTGCAGAAAGGTCAGAGTTGGCACCTGCAGCCAATGTCCAACCGTCTTTCACCTCACCCCCTTGCAAATCAGGCCAGCAGTCTGAGCCCCAAGCC
The DNA here is from genome assembly GCF_965119305.1 of Pelophylax lessonae. NCBI lineage: Eukaryota > Metazoa > Chordata > Amphibia > Anura > Ranidae > Pelophylax > Pelophylax lessonae. The sequence continues at coordinate 401,498,693 of NC_138770.1, read as the reverse complement.
ATACAGCAGTCTCTTATTCTTTTTGAGGACTCTGTCAGCAGGGTTTCCCAGGGCCATCCACCTAGCCCTGCCCCAGAAGTGGAAGAGATTGAGTGCAGCGATGCCCAACCACTTATTTCTCAAGATGAGTACATGCAAGGATCATCGCAGCACGTCTCCGATGATGACGAAACGCAGGTGCCAACTGCTGCGGCGTTCAGCATTGTGGAGACCGACAAGGAGGGCAGGGGTGAAGACTGGGTGGAAGATGATGTGGAGGACGATGAGGTCCTCGACCCCACATGGAATGAACGTCATGCAGGTGACCTGAGTAGTTTGGAGGAAGAGGCGGTGGTCGCACAGAGCCACCAGCACAGCAGAAGAGGGAGCAGGGTGCAGAAGCGGAGCGGCCGTGCCCTAGACACTACGCCCGCTACTGCCCAACGCAGCAAGGGAACGAGCGCACCAAAGTCAGCTCAAAGGAGTTCTCTAGCGTGGAAGTTCTTTAGAAAATGTGCTGATGACAGGACACGAGTGGTTTGCACCCTGTGCAATCAGAGCTTGAAGCGAGGCATGAACCTTCTCAACCTGAGCACAACCTGCATGATCAGGCATCTAAGTGCAAAGCACGAGCTGCAGTGGAGTACACACCTTCAAAACCAAGAAACGTCTCTGGCTCATCCTGCTTCCTCTTCTGCTGCAGTCTCGGCCGCTCCAGCCACATCTGTAGTGATACCGGCACCTGCCACCCCGCAAACAGACGATCTGTCAGCAACACCACCACCTGGGTCACCAACAACCATCTCCACAATGTCCCGTGGAAGCGTTCAGCTTTCCATCTCCCAAACACTTGAGAGGAAGAGGAAGTACCCCCCTACCCACCCGCGATCCCTGGCCCTGAATGCCAGCATTTCAAAATTATTGGCCTTTGAAATGCTGTCATTCCGTCTGGTGGAGACGCACAGTTTTAAAAACCTTATGTCGGTGGCTGTCCCACAGTACGTCGTGCCCAGCCGCCACTACTTTTCCAGGCAAGCCATCCCTTCCCTGCACAACCAAGTGGGGGAAAATATCAGGTGTGCACTGCGCAACGCCATCTGTGCCAAGGTCCACCTAACTACGGATACGTGGACCAGTAAGCACGGTCAGGGGCGTTATATCTCCCTAACGGCACACTGGGTAAATGCAGTGGCGGATGGGCCTGAGGCGGATAGCAATTTGGCGCATGTCCTTCCACCACCGAGGATTGCAGGGCGCTTCAGTTTGCCTCCTGTTCGTAACTCCTCCTACTCCGCTTCCTCATCCTCTACCGCCTCCTCATCCGGACAGCGTAACACCTTCACCACCAACTTCAGCACGGCCAGGGGTAAACGACAGCAGGCAGTTTTACAACTTGCCTGTTTGGGGGACAAACCACACACCGCGCAGGAGTTGTGGAGGAGCATGGAACAGCAGACAAATGAGTGGTTGCTGCCAGCGAGCCTCAAGCCCGGCCTGGTGGTGTGTGATAACGGGCGAAATCTCATAGCAGCTCTGGGCCTAGCCGGTTTGACGCACATCCCTTGCCTGGCGCATGTGCTGAATTTGGTGGTGCAGAGGTTCCTTAAAAACTACCCCGATATGTCAGAGCTGCTGCAGAAAGTGCGGGCCGTTTGTGCGCACTTTCGGCGTTCTCACCCTGCTGCTGCTCGCCTGGCAGCGCTGCAGCGTAACTTCGGCCTTCCCGCTCACCGCCTCATATGTGACGTGCCCACAAGGTGGAACTCCACCTTGCACATGCTGGAAAGACTGTGCGAGCAGCAGCAGGCCATAGTGGAGTTTCAGCTGCAGCACGCACGCGTGAGTCGCTCTGCGGAACAGCACCACTTCACCACCAATAACTGGGCCTCCATGCGAGACCTGTGTGCCTTGTTGCGCTGTTTTGAGTACTCCACCAACATGGCCAGTGGCAATGACGCCGTTCTCAGCTTAACTATCCCACTTCTATGCCTCCTTGAAAAAACAATTCGGGCAATGATGGAAGAGGATGTGGCACAGGATGAGGAGGAGGAGGAGGATGAAGAGGTAACATTTCCAAGGCTTTCAGGGCAGTCATTCGCAAGGGGCTCCGAGGGTGGGTTCCTGCACACGCAAACGCCAGGGACGCAATTGTCCAGCAGGGGCACAGTTCTGGAGGATGAGGAGGATGAGGAGGAGGAGGAGCTGGAGGAGGAGATGGAACCATGTTCACAGCAGGGTGGCACCCAGGCCAGCTCATGGCCATCACTGGTGCGTGGCTGGGGGGATACAGAGGACACGGACGATACACCTCCCACAGAGGACAGCCTTTCGTCGCCTCTGGGCAGCCTGGCACACATGAGCGATTACATGCTGCAGTGTCTCCACAACGACCGCCGAGTTGCCCACATTCTAACTTGTGCTGATTACTGGGTGGCCACGCTGCTGGATCCCCGTTACAAGGACAACGTACCGTCCTTAATTCACTCACTGGAGCGCGATCGCAAGATGCGCGAGTACAAGCGCACGCTGGTAGACGCCATGCTGCTGGCATTCCCATCTGACAGCGGGGCCACAGTGGAAGCACAAGGCAGAGGAGGAGGAGGAGGAGGTCGCCAACGCAACCAGGGCACCGCCAGCACCTCAGAAGGCAGGGTTAGCATGGCCGAAATGTGGAAAAGCTTTGTCAGCACGCCACAACAAACAGCAGCACCAGCAGCTCAGATGGAACGTCTTAGCAGGAGGCAGCATTTTACCAACATGGTGGAGCAGTATGTGTGCACACGCCTACATGTAGTGAATGACGGGTCTGCCCCCTTCAACTTCTGGGTCTCCAAATTGGGCACATGGCCTGAGCTTGCCCTTTACGCCTTGGAGGTGCTGGCGTGCCCTGCAGCCAGTGTATTATCTGAACGGGTATTTAGCACGGCTGGGGGCGTTATAACAGACAAGCGCAGCCGCCTGTCCAGAGACAATGTGGACAAGCTCACGTTCATTAAAATGAACCAGGCATGGATCCCACGGGACTTTTCCGTACCTTATGCAGAATAGCAATGGATACCGACCTTACCCACCCATTGTTCCATTTTTGCTCTTTCTCACTCTTTTGGGGTGTACCCTCATTTAAAATTTTTGAAAAGAAGCAGTGTTGGCTACCTCGTCCTCCTCCTCAGGGCCAGATTAATGTAGGGGCTATTGGAGCTGCAGCTCCAGGCCCCTACCTTTTATATAGGCCCCGGGTTGGCCATATTCACTGTTACCGCTCTTCTGTCACTTGTAAACACAGAAGTCTGGTTTCTATGCTCGCTTCCCCAGGCAGCACCCTCAGAACCTCCCCACACAGCGTGAAGGCCGGACAAGGAGGGACAGTTGGCGATGCATGGATGTGTTTATGGGCTTCAGAGACAGCATCCCATGTTGAATTAGGCATGCATGGCTGCACCCTTCCTCCTCTGGGTGCATGGCAAGGCACGGCCCTTAAGGCCCTTCAAAATCCTCAGCACCAAGCCCATGATGCTGTTAATCCGGCCCTGGTCCTCCTCCACCGCCGCTTCCACCTACACCGCCCATAGGTGTGCGCAGCCTATTGCATTAAGGTGTGCACCCCAAAGTTGAAATACACATGCATGTGTTTGCCAGCAGGGAGAGTAATGTATCGGGGCCATGTACCTGTAGGCAAGGAGAAATAGAGCAGAGCAGGTCCCAGGGAGATCTTTCCCATCTCCTCACTGGCAATGCTATGTGCCCTAGGTGATTAGGGTGTGCCCAGGCACACCCAGCACACCCTGTGCGCACGCCTATGTCACCGCCACATCCACCACCACCTCAACCTCCCTCCTACTCCATATGGGCCTCGTCCTTCAGAGATGAAGAAGAACATTGTTTTGTTTTTCTGTTTTTTTTTTGTTGTTTTAAGTTATTTCCCTATCCACATTTGTTTGCAGAGCACTTGCCATGCTCTTAATTACGTTTTGCTGCCATTTGCAGCACTCTAGCCCTTTCCTTTGGTGTTTTAGAGCCATTTTAGTGCCTTAAAGTTCGGGTCCCCATTGACTTCAATGGGGTTCGGTGTCCGGGAAAAGTTCGGTAAAAGTCCGGGACACGGACCCGGACTTTTTTTTAAAGTTCGGCCGAACCCGTCGAACACGGACATCTAGGTGTTCAATCAACCCTATCTATAAGTATTTGTAAAAAGAAATTGTATTCAGTGCCAGGATTAGCACCTAAATCAGCTCAAGCTTACACCGTTGTTCCTCTACACAATAAACAGGCTTTGAGTCACAGGAAGTGTATGCAATATTATATTATTTAAAATAACACTGAGATTAATTCTGTCTAGAGTTATCATCCATGATTGATTTAAACAAGTCTACTAGGATACCATAATTGTTAAGGACTATGTTCTGACATTATTTCTCTATTGTGGTTCCAGCACCAGATTTTTTATATATATGTTCAGTTCAGTGTGTTTTATTGTTTTTGTAAAAACAACGTTACAATAAAGAACATTTTTTTTTTTATAGAAAACGTTAAAAATCACGTCAAAAAAAGAATGTGTGGGTAGAGTGTTTGAATAACTTTTTTTTTTTTTCAAATCCTTTATGTCAGCAACAGTTGTCTGCATTCCAACTCACATTTTATTCACTAGAGTAAACAATGAACTATGAACAAATCTAAAAGTTTTTCAAATATAAGAATCAGTCCAGGTGGTTTTCAGGCTAAAAATAAAACATTGATGATTGAGCTTAATTCCAGTAACAATCAAAGTATTGCATGTAAAAAAGATGTCCTTGTTCAGGATGGAACACCGTGAAACACCTAGGATTGATGCTTAATGAGCAATATCTTCTTGGACACTATTGATATTTTTGGACAATCATTATTTTTACTCTTCTCTCCATCTCCTTCTTTTACCGGCATAAAATTCCTTGCTCAGGGGGTCTAAGTGAGAGATCTTTCAAAGGAAATGTGGCCAGTATTTGGAAACACTCTCTCATGTCTATAAACATATTGATTACACTTTTTAGATAAAAATTGGTTATCTTGAAGTAAAAAATAATGTGTGTATATTAGTGTTTTAAATCCATTGGTGGCTATTCAAAATAGACAGTGCACCATAACTTTGGCTTTACTGCTGTATATGGAAGTCTTGAGCATAATTTATAAATTAGATGTGACAGTTTCATAGCTACTTCCAATGCATGCAACATATTTATTGTGCACCTAAATGTGAAACCTTTCTAATATAATGCAATATCTGCAACAAGTTCATTAGGGAAACCACCATTTCCGGAGATAAGTGGACTTGAGGTAGTTAAGAGCAATTCTGCGTTGGAGTAAAATCAATGTAAAAGTCCATGCTTAATATTCAGAATAGATGCTAACATATACATGATAAAATGCAGTCTAAATAGACAAATATTGATGGATGATGTAGCTCCTGTAAATAAACAGCTCACGAACAATTTATACCTGAAACATTTGGGCTTATTTACTAAAGCTGGAGAGTGCAAAATCAGGCTCACTTCTGCATAGAAACCAACCAGCTTCTATCCTTGACTTGTTCAATTAAGCTTTGGCAATAAAACCTGGAAGCTGATGGTTTCTATGCAGAAGTGAGCCTGATTTACACATTCTAGCTTTAATAAATAAACCCCATTGTATTCTCCCCAGTGGTAGACATGAATACAAGTGTATTCAAAGGCTATGACACCACAATTTCCACCATATAGCTACATAAAACAGTCCTCAGAAGCTCTGATCCCACTAAGAGTAAAGCCCCGTACAAACAATCAGGTTATCGAACAATCTGTCGTCCGTTTTTTGTAGCATGCTAGTCTGATGTGGAAAGTGAAGAGGTTATTTTCATACGAATTTTCCTGTACGACAGAATTCTACTTCAGAAGTGATGTCATGTGTTGGATTGTTTTGTATGTGTTCTTTCGTCTCTGAGCATGGCTAGTCTTGCTCTTAAGATTTTTTTCCATCGAAATCTGTACTAATGAGACGAAAATCGGACATTGTTTTGATGGACGACAAAAATTTTATAGCCTGCACCTCAGGATTTTGTCGGCTGAAAAGTCAGAGTCGGCTGTCGAAAATGCACCATACTAACAATCCGAAAATCGGCAGATCGGTCGTCAGATGAAATTTCCCTTTAGATTTTCTTATCGTGTGTACGGCCCGTACACACGATAAGAAAATCTAAAGGGAAATTTCATCTGACGACCGATCTGCCGATTTTCGGATTGTTAGTATGGTGCATTTTCGACAGCCGAGGCTAAAGAGGCTACTTTGCTATTAACCCTTGTGGATCCCCCCTACACGCTCTACCCATTACAGACAAGGGTGTTTGCACTGATGGAATCACTGCTCCCCTTCTCCACAAACAGATGAGTATGTTGACATCACAGTGATACCTTGTCTGATGTAATGTCAGGTAACGGGACTCTCCACACTGCACCCTATGCCCACTACAGGTAAGTATGTTTCCTTTACAGGAAATCCTTTTCTCAGCAGTATACCAAATCAGCCAGCCATGGAGACTCTCTCCCAACTTGCCCACATTAATGGATCAGAAGGTATGTTCGGTGCGTTCTCAGAGCTGCTTCACTTTTGATAACTTTGATAAAAGTGCAGTCCTATGCAACAAATCTGTCGTACAGTTGCAAGACAAACATCTAAAGATTGCCTGAGCCAGTTTTATGAATTCTGGGAGCTGTTTCTTTGCAAGGTTTGTGAATGTATATATAGGATGCAGAAATCATTGCTTATTACATAATGAAGCTCAGCTTCTTTCTTTGTAGTCCCTCACAGTGATTATGATCTACCACTCCTTCCCTTAATGTAAGTTTATGGGGTTGACTTACTTAAGCAGACGAGAATGTTTACTTAGCAAATTTATTCACTTAAAGTAGAATTCCAATCTAAACCTAACTAGCCCTAAAAATGCTCACTCCCCACACACCTATGCTGACTAACCTGTGTAAGAATGATGTACAGTATCTCAAAAAAGTGAGTACACCCCTCAAATTGTTGTAAATATTATATTATATCCTTTCATGTGACAACACTAAAGAAATGCCACTTTGCTACAATGTAAAGTAGTGAGTGTACAGCTTGTATAACAGTGTAAATTTGCTGTCCCCTCAAAAAAACTCAACACGCAGCCACTAATGTCTAAACCGCTGATAACAAAAGTGAGTACACCCCTAAGTGAAAATGTCCACATTGGGCCCAGTTAGCTATTTTCCCTCCCTGGTGTCATGTGATTCGTTAGTGTTACAAGGTCTCAGGTGTGAATGGGGAGCAGGTGTGTTCAATTTGTTGTCATTGCTACTGGTCACTGGAAGTTCAAGATGGCACCTCATGGCAAATAACTCTCTGAGGATCTGAAAAAAAGAATTGTTGCTCTACATAAAGATGGACTAGGCTAAAGGAGGATTGCCAAGACCCTGAAACTAAGCTGCAGCATGGTGGCCAAGACCATACAGTGGTTTAACAGGACAGGTTCCACTAACAGGCCTCGCCATGGTCAACCAAAAAAGTTGAGTGCATGTGCCCAGAGTCATATCCAGAGGTTGTCTTTGGGAAATAGACATATGAGTGCTGCCAGCATTGCTGCAGAGGTTGAAGGGGTGGAGGGGTCAGTCTGTCAGTGCTCAGACCACACTGCATCAAATTGGTCTGCATTGTTATCATCCCAGAAGGAAGCCTCTTCTAAAGATGATGCACAAGAAATCCCTCAAACATGTCCATTGGTCTGATGAGACCAAGATAAACTTACTTGGTTCAGATGGTGTCAAACGTGTGTCGCGGCAACCAGGTGAGGAGTACACAGACAAGTGTGTCTTGCCTACAGTCAAGCATGGTGATGGGAGTGTCATGGTCTGGGGCTGCATGAGTGCTGCCAGCACTGGGGAGCTAGAGTTTATTGAGGGAATCATGAATGCCAACATGTACTGTGACATACTGAAGCAGATCATGACCCCCTCCCTTCAGGGAGTGGGCCACAGGGCAGTATTCCAACATTATAAGGTCACCAAACTCACCTCCAAGACGACCACTGCCTTGCTAAAGAAGCTGAAGGTAAAGGTGATGGCCTGGCCAAGCATGTCTCCAGACCTAAACTCTATTGAGCATCTGTGGGGCATCCTCAAACTGAAAGTGGAGGAGCGCAAGGTCTCTAACATCCACCAGCTCTGTGATGTCGCCAGGCAGAAAAGGAAGAGGGCTCCAGTGGCAACCTGTGAATCTTTGGTGAACTCAATGCCCAAGAGGGTTAAGCCAGTGCTGGAAAATGGTGGCCACACAAAATATTGACACTTTGGGCCCATTTTTGACGTTTTCACTTAGGGGTGCACTCACCTTTTGTTGCCAGGGGTTTAGACATTAATGGCTGTTTGTTGAGTTATTTTGAGGGGACAACAAATTTACACTGGTATACAAGCTGTACACTCACTACTTTACATTGTAGCAAAGTGTCATTTCTTCAGTGTTGTCACATGAAAAGATATAAAACAATATTTACAAAAATGGGAGGGGTGTACTCACTTTTGTGAGATACTGTATATACAGTAGTTACCTATTTTCAGGCCACTCCAGTCCATTCACCTGATCTGGCTCCTCTGTTGCAGCCAGCAGTGGCTAAAGCGAAGAACAGGGACCACTGACAGCAAATGGGCCATGGGAGCCTATGGGTGACAACACCACTCCCAGGCATTCCCAGCCCATTCTAAAATGTAAAAAACTATTCTAATAGCTTTACATAATGCAACATCCACATGTAGGACACCAAAAGTTAGAGGTGATTTATTCTTCTAAAGCAAATACACTTTTACACACTGGTACTGACTAGTATTCCAATGTTTCTCTTCTCCCTCTATTTCTCTCCATTAGTCAGCTAATGTCACCCCAGTGCTGAGGGGAGAGGAGCACAGGAGGGTCAAACAAGGATGCTGTGGAGGCGACAGACATCCTCCTTATTAACTCCCTATTAACTGATGACATTAATGGTTATTAGGATATCATTGTCTAGAAAGTCATAATGGAGCATAATGAAAACCCGTAACTTTGTGTAACTAAAAGGCAAGCTTTATACACCTGCTGGCTTGTATACACTTTATGAAATTTTGCCAAGGCCCCCTTGAAGAAACCCCAAGGCACCCTGGTTGAAAAAGGCTGCTATAAACCCTTAAAAGCATGGGCCCTTTAAGAACCCTTCATGTAACTATCCAGTATACTATAGTTAAAAAAAACAAAAGTGCTAGTGCAAATTTAGTAACGGGGCCAAAACACACATTTAAAACAGATACATATGTCCATACAGTTTATAGTCAATTAAAATCTGTTGCGTTTCACAATTATCCTGTGTGCTCTCATGCAAAATCTTGCCAGTGTATCAATGCATCTATACCATGATACCAGCTCTGTGCCCATTTTGCATGGACGCTCACCTTCTTTGGTGGACCCCTCTTTTTTGGCAAGGTCAATCACAGCCCTGTCTGTTTGCCTCCCATTGAGATTCTATGTAGTGTGGAACTCTCCTCCTCCTCACCATTCAGTTTTTTTAACTAGCCTGGTCAGAACTTCCAAAGAAACAAGAAAACCCACATAGCCTGTACCATTTAAAATTACATTTAAAAAACAATGTGATATAATGCACTCACAGTTTTTCAGTCAGAAAGCGCCATATGCAGTATTGCCAGATTATCCTTAAATAGCTAAACAAAATCCTTCTTGGTATCTCTAGTATAATTATATAATTTAGCCCCATCTCCTTGACAGTCCATATTGTCCCATGGACTTTCTCAAAGGTATTTTTATTCATTTATTTTATTGTTTTTGGTATAACAGCTGGTGAGGTAGCACAGGGCTATTTTTTCATTTATACTATTTGACCTATTATTATTCTCACCACAATAGATGTGACAAGCCTCTACACCAGGGGTGGGGAACCTTTTTTTCTGCCAAGGGTCATTTGGGTATTTATAAAATCATTCGGGGGCCGTACAAAATTATCAACTTAAAAATGTGCCTGTTATATTTGGTCAAAAATGTAATTAACTCACCCCTAATGTGATGGATGCAGCTGCTTCTCTTTGGTGAGGTGTGTGATGTTAGCTGGTATTGATGATGTTGCTACTCGCAACTGGTTTTCCATGTTTGCGTCCGTCAGTCTGGAGCGCAGTCGACTTTGTGATGGCAAGTTTTGAAAAGAATTGTTGGTGGGTAATTCTGGTGGGTATAGCTGGCTGGTACTGCTGTGGGTACTGCTGGCTTGTACTGTGCTGTGGGTACTGCTGGCTGGTACTGCTGGCTCAGGCTGGTACTGCTGTGGGTATTGCTGATTCAGGCTAGTACTGTGCTATAAGTACTGCCTTGGGTACTGCTGGCTCAGGCTGGCACTGCTGGCTGGTACTGTGCTGTGGGTACTGCTGGCTGGTACTGCTGGCTCAGGCTGGTACTGCTGTGGGTACTGCTGGCTGGTATTGCTGTGGGTACTGCTGGCTAGTACTGTGCTGTAGGTTCTGCTGGCTGTTGTGGGTACTGCTGACTCTGGCTGGTACTGCTGTGGGTACTACTGGCTCTGGCTGGTACTGCTGGCTCTGGCTTATACTGCTGTGAGTACTGCTTGCTCTGGCTGGTACTGCTGTGAGTACTGCTGGCTCTGGCTGGTACTGCTGTGAGTACTGCTGGCTCTGGCTGGTACTGTTGGTTCTGGCTGGTACTGCTGTGTGTGCTGCTGGCGGGAAATGCTGGCTAGCAGAGGCGCTGTTTCCTGTATTGGTCACAGGCGGAGTGCATTTGATATCACTCCGCCTGTGACTCACTCAGACTGTCAGAACGGAGCCGGAACTATAGAGGAAGCATTGGCTCGGTTCTGACAGATCAGCTGAGAGACACAGACTCAGCTGCACGGGGGGCCGGACCAAATGACTTCGAGGGCCGCATTCGGCCCCCGGGACGTAGGTTCCCCACCCCTGCTCTACACCTTTATTCCACGTGATGAAAGCATTCAGGCTTGAACTCTTGAAGCTTCTTCTCATCTTAACTATTTTCAAGTGGAACGTTACCCATAACAACTTGACAAAAAAAATGTTCTTTAGCAAGGAACATACATTCCACATTAATATTTATGGTACCAAAATGAGTGTATGTTGTAAATTGCCTCCAGCATTGTTCCCATTTCTTCTTGCTGGAGGCTGCCGTTTTGCTGAAGCCCAGAGTCCAGAGCAGCATTAAATCTTTGGGCTGTCTGCAGATCATCCTCTACAAATTTATCACAGTGCCTAAAAATAGACAGCAACTGAGCTTGTGCAGAATAGGGCGAGACAGTGTATTACTGGATTTTAAACAGTATAGACACTTATTTTTAATGTTTTACATAACTATACCTTCTAAAGGGGCCACCCTGAAGTGTTCTAGCAGGCCTTAAAGTGGTTCTAAAGGCTGAAGGTTTTTTTTTTTTTTCTGTATGCCTTACATGCATGAAGGTAAAAAAAAAAAATCTCACCTGTGCAGCATGTCCCAGCCCTCCCTAAAATTTAACTGAGCCCCAACTCATTCCAGCTATGTGCACAAAAGCCTCAGCTCTCCAGGGACTCTCCCTCCTCATCGGTTCTGGCTGCTGTTAATCACAGCCAGTAAGCCAATGAGTAGAGTGAGGAGGCAGGGCCAAGCAGCGGTTCTGTGTGCAAATGGACATGCAGAGTCGTGGCTCAGAAACAAGCCTGCTTGGGTGCCTCAATTGCAAGCTGTTTGATCTGGAAGCACTCAGCAGGAAGTAGGGGCCAAGAGTGCCGGCAAGGGACCTGAGAAGAGGAGGATTGGAATTGCTCTGTGCAAAACCACTGCACAGAACAGGTGAGCATGGCATGTTTGGTATTTAAAAAAAAAAGGAAAGCCTTTAATATCACTTTATTTTCAAACTTAAAGTGAAACTTTAGTCAGAAAATTAAATATTTTTTGCAAATTGCAGGGACCTTGATTGGCTCCAGTGTGTCATTCTTCATTTGTCAACTTATGCACGTTCAACTGTTCTGTTGCCATGCCTGGGTCAGTATGATTTGCTGTACCAATGCTATATTGATGACTTTTTATTTTTATAGACTGGCATCATTGATGAGCTGATTGCAGGCATTGATGAAATGAAATGAATACAAATGCATAATAAACTGACTCTGTAAATATTAAAATCAAGAAACAAATCTGCTCAGCAAACACTAAAAAGTGCTATCTTAGGTATCAAACTATATCCCAAGGACGCTGACAAGAATATATTCCTTCACTCTTATTGTTAAGGGTTATCCCCATCCACAGAGGTTATGTGTTAAAATATTTAACTTATACTGCGATTGCAAATATACAAATTGGTGGGATGAGAGAGCAATTTCTTCATTGAAAATACTTGCTAGGTTAACAACAACAAAGACTACATTCAACCACTATTAAGGGGTAGTGACCACCATTGATTGCTTTTGCAATGTGAGTACAAATAGATTTTTTGAGTTCCAAAGAAGATTAAGGAACTACATAGCTGATCATGTTTGAATAAAATCTTATAACAATAAAAATGCAGCTTACCTTTTTTCTAGATGCTTTTTTTGAAAAATACAGCAAACATACGGCTTTTTATTGGAACAGACTCACACTGAAATTATGAAATGTAAATAGGAAACATATAACAAACACATAGTAGGGTTTTCTTAAATCTAAAGCCTATGTTAATTATTTTGATAAAACATCAGTAAACAAAGCCTTGGATTATTTATGCTCTTTTGCTATTTTCTCTAGCCTCAAAGTCCACTCACCAAAGTCCGTTTTCTCTAGCCTTTTATTTCCTTCCACTAACTTGTGTTTAAGAGCTTTCTGCCCACTTTTATTCAACGATAGTTCTAAAAGGATTTCCCTTCCCTTCAGGGTTTTTTAAGCATCACACTGAAACACAAAATACTTTCAGCTTCCTGGCTTTTTTCGGTCCACTCAGACCTACAGTTTGTTTCCAAACAGAAAATAACAAATCAGACTCCCAAGTATGGAGTTGACCACCTTGGGCTGTACAGGCTGTCTATCTATTAAAACAGTGCCCCTCTCATCAGACAACAGTCTGGTCAAAACACCTAAGTACAAAAATTCAGCCTAGCGCTCACTTCGAAAGGGGAAGACTGGGGTGCTGCTTTCCTCAGGCAGGAAACTCCAACATGGGTACATAGAAAAGAAAGGAAAAGGAGGCGCAAACACCTAGTGCATTACCCGTGGTCAATATTTGCAAATTTTTAATAAAAATGCCAAATGCATACTCACAGACGTAAAGATAAAATCATGTTACAAGCATCCACCATGTGTGAACTGGAACAAGTCCTTCAGTCAGGACCGCTAAAGCGTTTCGGGGGTCAGGCCCCCTTCCTCAGAGCTGGTCTTACCACATGCAGATCACAAATATATATGATAGCTTTAATTGCATCAGTTCAATCTCCCTCCCTCCCTCCTCCCCCCAGAGAGGAAGTGGATGGCCCCACTTTATATCATGTTACTCACCCCACTTACATACCAATTCCCAACTTACACCCTTCAGTGGGAAACAGACCTTGGGATATACCTGGAAGCAGCTGACATGTCCCATACATGGAACACAGTGAAATCTTGCTCTTGAGATGTGCTTGCACTAGACACTAAGGGGTTGATTTACTAAAACTGGAGATTCCAAAATATGGCGCAGCTGTGCATTGTAGCCAATCTGCTTCTAACTTAAGTTTGTTCAATTAAGCTTTGACAAAAAAACCTGGAAGCGAATTGGTTTAGATGCATAGCTGCACCAGATTTTGCACTCTCCAGTTTTAGTAAATCAACCCGTAAGTGTAAGATTTTGACAAAACGGTATTTGGTGCCTGTTGAAATTGTTAGATTTGTTCCTGGTTATTAACCTACCTGTTTCCGAGGTTGTGTATAATTGGGAACCTTTTTTCATATTTGGTGGGCTGGCTCACTGGTTTAGCAATTTTGGCCTGCAGTTTTTCCATTTTGACTGCAATGATGGGACAGAAAACCCCTCTCAAAGCAGAATATGCTCTTCTTTGTATTAGACCCCTGATCTGTTCAACGTGCAATTCAAGTTAATGATCCATGTCCTAACGGCTGCTAAATAGGCAATAGGAAGAGTGTGGAAGAACCCTACTCTCTTAATAGCCGAAATAAAATCTCGTATCACACAAACTATATTAGGTGAGAAGGTGGAGGCCAGGGTAACTGACACAATGTGAAAAAGTTGTTTGGTATAAAAATGCAGAGTGATATGCTATGCTATGCCCAGTAAACACAGAAGTGTGTACTGAGTCAAACGGGTCATCAAATCATTGAAGAAGAAGATACTGTCAGCAGCCCTTATACACAGTTTGGCACTTCAGCTTTCCTACTGAAAGCATCCAAGGCATTGTAGACCATACAAGGTATACCTTAGAGACTTAAATGAAGTTCTAAAGGGTGTACTAAAATGTGGCCAAAGTCAATTATAAATACATGCACAATCCAACTAATGAAGATATTACTTTTAACAGGTTACAAAAGACATGTACAATTAAACTGCACACAGCAGGCAATTTTGAGTGTCATCTCAGGAAATAAGAACAACATTTGAGTAATAATACATCATCAAAAATACTTTTTTTTCCAGTTCAAGTGAGAAATAATTTTATATCTAAAATAACCTTAGAGATTTAGATGACAAAGCAGAGAAAATTGAAATCTCAAATTTCCTATACATTGCAGCTTAAAGTGATCCGTTAAAAAAAAAAAAAAAAACAACAGCAACTATAAAAACTAATTTATCTGCTTAATCTAAGCTAACCTTATAAAAAACAATACTAAACATGTTGAAGTAATTCAGTTAACACATACAATTGTAAATGGCTAGGAAACTTGTTGATGGTGTGCTTGCCTTTTTAAAATGGAATTTCGATTTTAACGCCTTCATGCCCACGCTATAGCCGAAAGACAGCTACAGCGCAGGCCTAAGTTGCCAGGAGGGCATCCATTTACGTCCTCCCGTACATGAGCTGCCTGCGTGCTCCCTGCGGGGCGTGGGTGGCTCGCTCTGTGATCAGCAAGTCCATGAGACTTGGCTGACCACATACCAGAGTAAGGGACCGGTCCCGGCCCCTTATCACATGATTAGCTGTCAGCCAATGACAGCTGATCACGTGATGTAAACAGAGCCGGTAACCAGCTTTTTTTTCCCCTCACGCTGATAAATTGCTGCTGTCAGAGGGACACCGGTCCCAAAGAGGAAGAGCCACTGCTGCCACATGTGTGCCCACCAGTGCCACCTACCATTGTCCACTAATGCAGGTTAGTGCCACCTACCATTGCCCACCAGTGCAGGTTAGTGCCACCTACCAGTGCCCACCAGTGCCACCTATCAGTGTCAATCAGTGCCCCATCATCAGTGCTTCCTTTCAGTGTCACCTACCAGTGCCTATCATTGCTCATAAGTGCCACCTATCAGTACCCATCAGTGCCCATGAGTGTCACCTATCAGTGCCTTTCAGTTCCACCTATCAGTACCCTCCAGTGCCACCCATCAGTGCTACCTATAAGTGCCCATCAGTGTCACCTTATCAGTGCGCATCTGTGGTGCCTTATCAGTGTTCATCAGTGCCGCCTTATCAGTGCCCATCAGTGCAAGCTATCAGTGCCCAGTAGTGCCGCCTCATCAGCACACATCAACGAAGGTGAAAAATTACCTGTTTGCAAAATTTTATAATAAACTATAAAAATGTTCTTTTTTTCCCCAAAATTTTCGTTCTTTTTTGTTTGTTCAGCAAAAAATAAAAACCCCAGTGGTGAATAAATACCACCAAAAGAAAGCTCCATATGTTTAAAAAAAATGATAAAAATGTAATTTGGGTACAGCGGTGCATGACTGCGCAATTGTCATTCAAAGTGTGACAGCGCTGAAAGCTGAAAATTGGCCTGGGCAGGAAGGGGGTTTAAGTGCCCAGTAGGCAAGTGGTTAAAGTAGAACTTACGTCTTTAGTTCTGTAATGCAAACAGAAAACGTATTATTGCTGTAAAAGGCATGACAGGATGAAAACCCCCACAATCTTCCATGCTCAAGTATACATTGCTTCACTGCTAATTATCTTCATTTACAGCAGAACTTGTCTTCAATGTTCAACCATCCATCTTAAACTGCAGGTGCACAGCAGTTCATAAGACTTTTCTGTTGCTTAAAAAGGAATAAAGTTAGGTAGTAGCAATAGGGACCTAACAATAACCATTAGCCTTTGAATAAAATGTCTAAATCAAGTCTTGCCTTCAAGAGTGAAGCCCTTAATGTGCTTTTAATTGCTCCTCCTAAAATACACTTGGCTGCTGCATCATTTTTAGCATAAAAGGAAACTTAATAAAACCTACGTGCAATATGCTGTATAAAATACACGTTTCTGCAGTTCAGACAAAGAAGGTCAAGTACATTATCAAGATAGCCTGTTTCTGTAACTTTAGTTTCTTTAACTCTTCTGTTTGCCCTCTTAATTTAAAATCTCAGATGATAAATAATGAATTACAGAAGACTGAAAAATAAACATACATAACAGAATGCAACCATCCTTTAAGTATGAAGGAAAGTTTGTACAAAAAGTATAAATCTACAAATTAAAATATACTTTATTAGTAAAAAGTATTTGTTTTACATCTTTTTAGTTAAAATTATATTTTTGATATACAAGGGATAAGCAAACTAATCCTCAAGCATTTAACACAATATCTAGTCATTTTTCATATATTTTATACATTTCTTATAGTCAGGAAATAAAAAAAAATAGGAAAAAAAGTAATTATTTTTCGTCAGGTTGAGTGCAAATATTTTGCAGTCTTTTCAAACTTGAAGTTGGAAATGGAGTCTAAAGTTATAAGTGTATGTCTACTTACCATTTCTAAATCTCTAAAAAATGTTGTCAAGTATAGAGCTATATGTAGCTCTAGCTGGGATCTACACCCCTGTCATTTATTAAATCTTTATTTGTGAAACAAAGTTTGTATTTATATATTAAAAAAAAAATATGATAAATTTGCAAAAAAAGCTATTGATTTAGTTAACATACGGTAATATTCTTATTGAATTGTTATACATTGACACAATTAATTACACTTATTATTCATAAGTATACTAAGTGCCGGTTCACACTAGTACGACTTGTCCGGCGACTTGGTCAGCCTGACAAGTCGCGCATCGTCACGGTCCATTGTGTGGTACAGGAACGGTTCTAATAGGAGCGACACAAGTCGCTCCGACTTAGAAAAAGGTTCCTGTACTACTTCGGGGCGACCTGGAGCGACTTGCATAGACATTCATTTTATGAAGTCCGTGCAAGTCGCGCTGAAGTCGCGGTGAACGCGACTTCACAGGTCGCCCCCGAAGTCGTGCCGCTTCAGTGTGAACCGGCACTAAGGGATGGTATATTGGCTTTAAAAGGTAACTCCACTTTTGTGGGGAAAAAAAGATAGCAAATAAATCACCACTGAGTTTTTTTTTTTTTTTTTTTTTGCTGAACAAGCAAAAAAAGACCGAAATTAAAAAAAAACAAAAAAAAAAACTGTTTTTGTAGTTTGTTTTAAAATTTTGCAAACAGGTAATTTTTCACCTTCATTTATGTGCACTGATGATGGTGCACTGATGGGCACTGATAGGCACTGATAAACTGAACTGATAGGCACTAATAAGGTGGCACTGATAGCTGATATGCACTGATAAAGCGGCACTGGTGGACACTGATAAGGCAGCACTGATGGGCACTGATAGGTGGCACTGATGATGGGGCACTGATTGGCAGCACTGATAGGCACTGATAGGTGACACTGGTGAGCATTGATAGGTGGCACTGGTGGGCACTGGTATTTGGCACTGACCTGCACTGGTAGATGGCACTGGTGGGCACTGGTAGGTGGCACTGGTGGGCACAAATGAGGCGGCAGTGACTCTTCCTCTTTGGGACCAATGTCCCTCTGACAGCCGCTGGCGAACAGATTTTTTTCTGCGCTCATGCTGTCAGTGTGAGGGGAAAAAAATCTGATTACAGGTGGTTCCCGGGTTACAAACATCCGACTTGCAAACGACTCCTACTTACAAACGGAGGGAGACAACAGGAAGTGAGAGGAAATATAGCCCTAGGAAGGGAAATTCACTTCTGTAAGAGTTCTCATGTGAAAAAGATGTCTCCACTGAAGCTTTATCACCAATCCTTGTCTCCACAACACCCCAAAATTTTCAAAATCCATTGATCACAGGGACAGAAAGTGAGGGGAAATCTTGTGGACAGGGTTACAGACAGCAAAACAAATGGTACAGGGGTGGTTACCTTTCCATAAGCTATTCAAAAAACATAAAAATTATTCTTTTGGCTGGCGCTACACCTAAAAAATGTACCTGTTCCGACTTACAAACAAATCCGGCTTAAGAAGATACCTACAGTCCTTATCTTGTTTGTAACCCGGGGACCGCCTGTACCGGCTCTGTTTACACCCCGTGATCAGCTGTCATTGGCTGACAGCTGATCAGGTGGTAAGGGGCTGGCCCCTTACTCCGCTCTGTGATCAGCCGAGTCTCATTGACTCGCTGATCACAGAGTGAGCCCCGCAGTGAGCGCACAGGCAGCTCATGCATGGGAGGACGTAAATAGATGCCCTTTCTGTCAATTTAGGCCCACACTGTAGCCTTCTTTCGGCTATAGCATGGGTATGAAGAGGTTAATTCTTTATTTTCCAAAAAAATTGTGACAAAAAATTACAACTTCAAAAAACTCACCATACCTCTTACTAAAAAGCTTAGACTGTCTTATTTGCAAAAAGGGCTCATTTGGGGGTTGTTTTTACTGTCCTGGCATATTAGGGGCCTCAAGAAATGAGGCATAGCCATCAAGATTTATCAATATTCAAATATACAGTATATACCATTATTTGTAGACACTACATCTTTCACACAAACCAATTTATATACACATATTGGGATTTTTTTTTTTACCAAAGTAATAATACATTTTGGCCTAAATGTATAAAGAAAACAGATTTTATTGGATATGCTTCATAAAAGAAAGTAGAAAATATTGGGTTTGTTCAAAACCTTTTGGCTTTTTTTATTTAGCAAAAAAATAAAAAACCCAGTGGTGATCAAATACCACCAAAAGAAAGTTCTATTTGTGTAAAAAAAAAAAAAAAAAATACACACATATATATATACATATATATATATATATATATATATATATATATATATATATATATATATATATATATATATATATATATATATATATATATATATATATATATATATATATATATATATATATATATACACATTTTATTTGTGTACAGTTTTGCATGAATTGTCAGTTTAATTATCACAGTGCTGATAAGCAAAAAAAAATGGTCTGGTCACGAGGGGGGGGGGGTAAAACCTTCCAGGAGTCAAGCAGTTAAACTTTAAAGACTTTGTAATTTCTGATTTCCATTATCACTGTAAATATATATTTTTTAAAAATCTTTGTTGTTAAAAAGCCTTTGTAATGACAACAACACAACATAGGTACATTGTGTCCGAAACAAAAATGTAATTGTTGGAATATTTTAAAGGTCTGACGGTTTTTGTTTTCTTGAAATTGTTATAGAATCTGGCCTCTAGGCTTTTCGAATACTTAACTAAACTAAAAATAACAATTTAAAAGTTCAATACACTGATTAGTTGTATGCTTTGTGGATTAAGCAAACAGATTTGTTTTTTTTATATTGAAAGCATAGCAGTATTCTAACAAATAAAGTAAAAAGATGTTGACAAAAGAGATCTTGGCTTTCAAAACAACCACTTTATTAAAGCAGTTCCTTAAAAAATAGTTTGCAGTCTTCCACCTGTTTTTCCAGGTGGTATACACAATTAACAAAATACCTTTTCTTACATGTATTAAAACATATGCGTTTTCCCATATGCTCGCATCCATTATGAGATGTTGTTAAGGAACTATTTTGTAAATAATGTATAATGTACTTTACCTATTTATTTTTTGATAGGTAGCCCCAGTCACCTTGTATGTATCTAATTTTATGTTTTTGCTACTACATAAATATTGTTTTAGCAATACAAAATATACTATAGAAAGGAAAATGTATTAAATTAGGAAATGTTTATTTATAAGAATTTACTTGCTCTGAATCAAACCAGACAAATCAATTGTACTGCCGAGATGTTTGGAACTACAGTATATCTTTATACAATACATTCTGACACTCTTTGGCAGATATTTTCTTTGTAAATAATTTGTTTGAAAATAAATTAGGTTGGCATCTGTGAGCTTATTTGTTGCTTAATAACAAAGAAAGACATAAAATGTGTCTAACAATCACCAGTATTGGTTATATAATATATATTTTTTATTTGTATCTTGCTGTATGGTTTTAGAAAGCTAATACTGAGAAATTAGATACTGGATTCACCTTCTAAAAATAATGGCTTTCTGGCTGTCATGATGAACTGATGGTTTCACTCCTTTCTGCATCAATGAACTGAAATGGGTATGTTTACCAGGAGCAGACACCTACATTTTGCCATATACTGGGTTTCTCTCAAGCCCTGTAGGCATACAAGACCCACACTATTGAAAATAAAAGGGACTTGCAAGGTATAAAAGTAATCTACATCATTGGAAAAATGTTGAAAAAACACAATCAATTTTTTTGAGCACAAAATTAGTTGAAAAAGTAACAAACACTTAAAAGGTACTATATATAAACATCTTCTGTAGTAACAAGGACATTGTTATGCTTGTGAAATAAATATACATTTATAAATGTACATCAAACTTATTAGATTTAAGGTCCATTGACACATTTTGAGGACAAATCCACTTCTTCAGGAAGAATATCAATAAGTATTAATTTCTACAATAAACACAATATGAGTTTTATACATATATAAAATTTTAAAAATAAAAATATATATATCAAATAACATGTTAAAGGTCTCATACATCATGTCACAAGATGACATTTTCAATAAAAAGCTGCAAGCCTGATGCTTGCATTCCCAAAGGGTAAATAAAGTGGAAGGGATTAATGAGATTCAAAATGTCCAGAATGATTCACATAGGCAATCCATATGCCTGATCCAAAAATGACATTCAACAATACAGTATAGGATACCTTGCATAGCCTACCTGGTAGCCAATAGAAAAGCTGGTACCAAAAATGTATCAACCATGGATTTATATTAGACTTAAATAATATATACCAGACCAAATTACAATGGCTACCAGACTGGTTAGAGCCACACTTATGTTGACTAAGCTTTAAAAAATCTGCAAAGCATTTGTAAGTGCTCATGTACCCATAACACAAATGAAAAATAGGCACGTCCCATTCGACAATAGGAGAACACCACAGTACCAACAATTAAGTGATATCTACCCCTTACTGCCCTAAAATATCTGTGTGATTAGTGAATATTTTTTCAATGCTATAACTAAAGATGTCATCAGGCCTCACATCTATCTAATTAAAGATGGTATTAATGGATGGAATGAGCAGCAATCAAATAGGGACCCAATAAATATATGGTAAAGCCTATAGGCAGGGAAAGCTCCACGAGCTGGACAATATATCTATACTCAAAACTCTTCTTTAACTATGTCAGTGCCATGAATAAGGGGGTATACAATAGTATAAAGCCTCAACATCAATAGCCTCCCTATACTATATATACTCCCTTTGGTAAAGATATATCGTCCATACTTTGCAAGAAATGTATAGTATCTTTTACAAAGGATGGTAAACTTGCCACATGAGGTTTGGGATAGACAGCCACCAGTCTGCTTGCTTGTTCAGTTAAACTAGCCTTACCTGAGCAACCGGTCTTCCCAGGGGATTTATTCTTTGCGCACTTCAGGTAAAGAAGGCATAAAGGGTTGGGATTCTCAGACATTTGGTATATAAATATTCCCATGTCTACTTGGAAATAGTACCCTTTTTAAATGCATTTCCAGTGATTTTACCAAATTGCTGATTAAATCATTAAATCACCAAGATGGATTCCTCTGACTTTAATCCATTTCTATATTAAACCATCCAGGTATGGAGCTAACAGATTCTGGGCACCATAATTCAGAAATTTGCTACAGCTGTGTTTTATTAATTCTGTAAATAAAATGGTGTTTTATTTTTGCTTTTAAATAAATAATTTCATTTTCTCAAGCATGAGTCTTTTGTCTCCTGTATCACAATAACAAAATTAATTTTGTATAGTGGAGCCATATGCAATGTTTGAAGCAGTAAACAAACAGTTAACCATCTATATTAAAAAAGAATAGCGCGCAAATGCAAAAGAAATAACTACCAAATCTGAAGACAATCCATAAATAAAAATGGGGGTTTGGTCCCACCACATGGCCATATCGTGCTCGAGCCCACTACTGCGTCAAAGTACCCCATTATCAGTGGGTCCTACACTATCCATGAAAAAGAGATGAATCCAGCCTAACCCTTGGAGATAATACTCCTTGCTGGGAAGGATGTGCAAATGCACTACAGGGGACTCCTCCTATATCCACTTGATGGTGGACACTGATTGAGTACAGGTGTGTGGGGGGGTGGGGAGGGTTGCTCAACCTCGATAGTCTGGTCAGACCGAATACATAATAAACAGGCAAAAAATTTGGGGGAGCATACCCATGTATTTCTAAAGCTGCTGCAGCTATGAACCAAAAGACATGTATATTAAAAAAGAATAGCGCGCAAATGCAAAAGAAATAACTACCAAATCTGAAGACAATCCATAAATAAAAATGGGGGTTTGGTCCCACCATATGGCCATATCGTGCTCAAGCCCACTACTGCGTCAAAGTACCCCATTATCAGTGGGTCCTACACTATCCATGAAAAAGAGATGAATCCAGCCTAACAATTGGAGATAATACTCCTTGCTGGGAAGGATGTGCAAATGCACTACAGGGGACTCCTCCTATATCCACTTGATGGTGGACACTGATTGAGTACAGGTGTGTGGGGGGGTGGGGAGGGTTGCTCAACCTCGATAGTCTGGTCAGACCGAATACATAATAAACAGGCAAAAAATTTGGGGGAGCATACCCATGTATTTCTAAAGCTGCTGCAGCTATGAACCAAAAGAACAGTTAACCATCATCTTTATTTAAGAGGAAGTCAAACACTACTACATGCCTATTCCTGAGGAGGAAGTCAAACACTACCACATGCCTATTCCTGAGGAGGAAGTCAAATACTACCACATGCCTATTCCTGAGAAGGAGGAAGTCAAACACGACCACATGCCTATTCCTGAGGAGGAGGAAATCAAACACTACCACATGCCTATTCCTGTGAGGGAGGAAGTCAAACACTACCACATGCCTATTCCTGAGGAGGAAGTCAAACACTACCACATGCCTATTCCTGAGGAGGAAGTCAAACACTACCACATGCCTATTCCTGAGGAGGAAGTTAAACACTACCACATGCCTATTCCTGAGAAGGAGGAAGTCAAACACGACCACATGCCTATTTCTGAGGAGGAGGAAATCAAACACTACCACATGCCTATTTCTGAGGAGGAGGAAGTCAAACACTACCACATGCCTATTCCTGAGGAGGAAGTCAAACACTACCACATGCCTATTCCTGAGGAGGAGGAAGTCAAACACTACCACATGCCTATTCCTGAGGAGGAGGAAGTCAAAAACTATGACATGCCTATTCATGCCTATTCATGAGGCATCACTTCACCCCTATGGAGTTCATTCGGATTTCCCAGGGAGGGCGGATCAATTAGAAAGAATGTCAGTCCTCCATGGAAATACAATAAATAGGTAAGAAATATTTGCAATTAAAAATACAGGATACTAGAGCAAGTCATTGTTGATAGTTGTAATGAATAAACAGTACAGCCATGAATTTAGAGATTAAACTCAATATTCACAGTAAAATTACATACGGTGACCAACACATCGCCAAAGGCCGATAGGGATATCAATGGAGAGGTAATGGGGATTCTTTAAGGTTTCCTGGTATCCCACCTGGCAGTAGCAAATTCAGACCAGCGGTGGAGCCGATATCCTAAAGCCCGTTTTGTATATGGACATATGTATATATACATATATTCTCCGGTACCCGGAGAAGACAAATATATACTGCAAAGAAGAGAGGATGACAGGACAAGGATCAGCTCATATATATATATATATATCTATACATATATATATATATATATATATATATATATATATATATATATATATATTTCTCCTACTTCTCCCCAGTCTCCCCTCTATATATATATATATATATATATATATATATATATAGAGGGGAGACTGAGGAGAAGTAGGAGAAATGCCAGAATCGGCAGTAGATTGAGTAGAGGAAAGGGGCAGAGCACTAGGTACACAGCAAAAAGCTGTGTTACAGGCAAAATTACCCATAGAGTGAAAAATACTCTGGTTAGGTTTCAAGGAAGGGTTGAAGGCTAAGTTCCATGTTGAGGCCTCTGGGTGTGAGTGACCCCATTTTAAAAATCCAGTATTTCTCTTTCTGCAGTAAGATGGTGTCAAAGTCCCCCCTTCTAAGGGGGAGTTTAAGTGCATAAATGCCTCTTACTTTGATACCCCCTGGATTGGAATCGTGATGTTCCAGGAAGTGCAAAGGTATTGTTTTATTGTCAACTTTCTTCCTAATGTCTGCCAGGTGTTCCCCGATTCTGACTTTAAGCTGCCTTTTAGTTTTACATATGTAGGTCTTATTGCAAGGGCAGATCAACTGGTATATAACCCTTGCTGTCTGGCAGTTGATGAAACTGTTTATTTGAAAATGTTCGGAATCATCACAGCTGGTGAAAGAGTCGGACTTTAGGACAAATCTACAAATAGAACACTTGCCACAGGCAAACATGCCTTTCAGTGGAGGTAGAGAGGATAGCCAGTCACCGTCCCTTCCTGTTCTCACAAATTCAGAGTGGGTCAGGCTATCTTTCAGGTTTTTAGCTCTCCTTGCAGTTACTTGCGGTCTTGGGCCTACAACTTGGCTTATAAGTGGAGAAACAGTCAGTACTTGCCAGTGTTTGTTCAGAATACCCTTAACCTGATCCCACTGAGTCCCAAACCTGGTAATTATACGTGGGTATGATGGTTTAGAGTTTGTGGGTAGGGCTGATTGGTCTCTTCTGTTGGTAAGGAGGTCAGCTCTCTCTCTAAGGGCTGCCTTTTTACTGGCTTTTTTAATTGTTCTATTTGAATAGCCCCTCTCTCTGAATCTTTTATGTAATTCCCTGGCTTCAGTCTGGTAGTCCAATGGGTCAGAACAATTCCTTTTTATTCATAGGAACTGGCCTACTGGAATACCTTCCACCATAGATCTCGGATGGTGGCTGTCAGCTGCAAGGAGGGTATTGGCTGCAGTTTTTTTGCGGAATGTTTTAGTTTTGAGTTTATGATCATCCTGGGAGATTAACAGATCCAAAAATGGGAGATCATTTGTGGTAGCTGTATATGTTAATCTGATGTTTCTGTCATTCTTATTTAGTTCATCAATAAAAGTTCCCAGTTGAGGGAGGGTACCTTTCCAGAGGAGCAGGACATCGTTGATGTACCTCAGCCACAGGTGGCAGAGGCTGAGGTACATCGGGGATGGATAGACCACCTGCTCCTCCCAGAGGCCCGAATGGAGGCAGGCATAGGCCGGTGCCCAGGGTGCCCCCATAGAGGTCCCCCTCACCTGTTGGTAGTAGATGTTAAGAAATTGAAAAAGATTATTGTTGAGCATGAACTCCAAGAGTTCGACAATGAATTTGTTGTGTGCTCCTAGGTTAGGAAACTCAAGATGAAGAAAATGTGCCACTGCCCTGATGCCCCACTGATGGGGGATAGAGGTGTAGAGGGTCTCTACATCAATTCCCACCAGGAAGAGATGTTCATCAATTGATATGTTTGCAATTCGCTGCAGAACATCTCTGGTATCCTGCACAAATGAAGGAAGGCCAGGCACCATCCCTTTAATAAGGGAATACACATATTTCC
The DNA here is from genome assembly GCF_965119305.1 of Pelophylax lessonae. Taxonomy (NCBI): domain Eukaryota; kingdom Metazoa; phylum Chordata; class Amphibia; order Anura; family Ranidae; genus Pelophylax; species Pelophylax lessonae. The sequence goes on along the minus strand of NC_138770.1, from coordinate 401,472,651 downwards.
GGATTTTTTCTAGGGGACCCCCACTACGACATGCCTATTCATGAGGAGGAAGTCAAACACTACCACATGCCTATTCCTGAGGAGGAAGTCAAACACTACGACATGCCTATTCCTGAGTAGGAAGTCAAACACTACCACGTGCCTATTCCTGAGTAGGAAGTCAAACACTACCACATGCCTATTCATGAGGAGGAGGTCAAATATTACTACATGCCTATTCCTGAGGAGGAAGTCAAACACTACCACATGGCTATTCCTGAGGAAGGGGAGCAACCTCCCTGAAATGGGTAGACAACATCTTGTATGTGCAGCTTCCTCTTGACACTTGTTATCTCACTGGTAATGATCAGGCTGTATTTTAGATTTTAAGTACATCCCTCCACAGCACAGACATCTGAAACTACACTGGAGGAATATATTAGTACAAGATCCTTATAAAACAGTACTGTGCAGGAACCACTGTTACTATTTATTTACTTTGTTGCCATGTATTATTGTGAGTGAAGGAACCTCTTGTTACACTGTTTTATTTACTGCATTATTGACTGATATTTGGGGTTATCATACAAACCCGATTCCAAAAAGTTGTGAGTAAAAAGGGAATGGACTAATTTACAAATCTCATAAACTTATATTTTATTCACAATGTAATATAGATAATATGTCAAATGTTGAAAGTGAGACATTTTAAAATGTCATGCCAAATATTGGCTCATTTTGGATTTCCTGAGAGCTACACATTCCAAAAAAGTTGGGACAGGTAGCAATAAGAGGCCGTAAAAGTTAAATGTACATGTAAGGAACAACTGGAGGACCAATTTGCAACTTATTAGGTCAATTGGCAACATGATTGGGTATAAAAAGAGCCTCTCAGATTGGCAGTGTCTCTCAGAAGTCAAGATGGGCAGAGGATCACCAATTCCCCCAATGCGAAAAATAGTGGAGCACTATCAGAAAGGAGTTTCTCAGAGAAAAATTGCAAAGAGTTTGAAGTTATCATCATCTACAATGCATAATATCATCCAAAGATTCAGAGAATCTGGAATAACCTCTGTGCATAAGGGTCAAGGCCAGAAAACCATAGTGGATGCCCGTGATCTTCGGGCCCTTAGACAGCACTGCATCACATACAGGAATGCTACTGTAATGGAAATCACAACATGGGCTCAGAAATACTTCCAGAAAACATTGTCGGTGAACACAATCCACCGTGCCATTCGCCGTTGCCAGCTAAAACTCTATAGGTCAAAAAAGAAGCCATATCTAAACATGATTCAGAAGCGCAGGCATTTTCTCTGGGCCAAGGCTCATTTAACCACTTGCCGTCCGCTCACATTGAGCGTACTGTGGCAAAGTGGTTCGTTATCGTCCAGCGACGTAGGTATACGTTGCTGGACTCCTCCCCTTGTGGGCGGCACACGCGCACTGTATTCAGACACAGCGGGAGTCGGGCCAGGGGAGGAGAGGCGGTGATCACAGCCGGTCTTCCCCGATCGTCGGGGATCGAGTGAGGAGATCCACCCGCTTGTGTAAACAAAGCGGGCGGATCTCCTATGTGACAGGCAGGGACAGATTACAGGATTCAGCTTAGCTGAACCTGCGATCTGTGCCTGTGTCACACAGACCCCTCCCCCCACACATGTCAGTGAGCACCAGGCATGCATTAACCCTTTGATCACCAATAAAAGTTAACCCCTTCCCTGCCAGTGTCATTTTTACAGTAACAGTGCATATTTATAGCACTGATTACTGTAGTAATGTCACTGGTACCCCCAAAAGTGTCAAAAATGTCAGTTAGGGGTCTGATCTGTCCGCCGCAATGTCGCAGTCCTGCAAAAAAATCGCAGATCGCCGCCATTACTAGTTAAAAAAAAACAATAAAAATGACATAAGTTTCCCGTAGTTAGTAGCTGCGATAACTTTTGCGCAAACCAATCAAAATATGCTTATTGCGATTCTTTTTTACCAAAAATATGTAGCAGAAAACAAATTGGCCTAAAATGTTAAAAAATTTGATTTTTAAATTTTATTGGGGGGAATTTCATATAAAAAATGTGAAAAATATTGTTATTTTTTCAAAATTGTCACTCTTTTTTGTTTATAGCGCAAAAAGTAAAAATCGCACAGGTGATCAAATACCACCAAAAGAAAGCTCTATTTGTGGGGAAAATAAGGACATTAATTTAATTTGGGTACAGCATCGCACGACCGCGCAATTGTCCGTTAAATTAACACAGTGCTGAATCGCAAAATATGGCCTGGTCAGGAATGGGGTAAAATCTTCCGGTCTTAAAGCGCTTAAAAATACACTCATTGAGAATTTTTTTGTCAAAGACATGTAGCTAAATACATTTTGGCCTAAATATATGACAAAATTTGAATATATTGGATATTTTTTAACTGTCAAATTAGAAAAATATTGTTATTTTTTCAAAATTGTCGCTTTTTTTATTAATATCGCAAAAAATGAAAAGCCCAGAGGTGATCAAATACCACCAAAAGAATGCTCTATTTGTGGGGAAAAAAGGACGTAAATTTAGTTTGAGTACGGCGTTGCATGACCACGCAATTGTCAGTTAAAATCACACAGTGCCGAATCGCAAAAAGTGGCCTGGACGTAAAGCAGGAAAATCCTCCGGTCCTAAAGTGGTTAAAATGGTCTGTGGCAAAGTGGAAAACTGTACTGTGGTCAGACGAATCAAAATTTGAAGTTCTTTTTGGAAAACTGGGATGCCATGTCATCCAGACTAAAGAGGACAAGGACAACCCAAGTTGTTATCAGCGCTCAGTTCAGAAGCCAGCATCTCTGATGGTATGGGGTTTCATGAGTGCGTGTGGCATGGGCAGCTTACACATCTGAAAAGGCACCATCAATGCTGAAAGGTATATTCAAGTCCAAGAAGAACATATGCTCCCAAGGAAGACCTTGCATTTTCCAACATGACAATGCCAGACCACATACTGCATCAATTACATCATGGCTGCATAGAAGAAGGATCTGGGTACTGAAATGGCCAGCCTGCAGTCCAGATCTTTCACCGCATCATAAAGAGGAAGATGTGACAAAGAAGACCTAAGACAGTTGAGCAACTAGAAGCCTGTATTAGACAAGAATGGGACAAAATTCCTATTCCTAAACTTGAGCAACTTGTCTCCTCAGTCCCCAGATGTTTGCAGACTGTTATAAAAAGAAGAGGGGGTGCCACACGGTGGTAAACATGGCCTTGTCCTAATTTTTTTGAGATGTGTTGATGCCATGAAATTTAAAATCAACTTATTTTTCCCTTAAAATTATACATTTTCTCAGTTTAAACATTTGATATGTCATCTATATTGTATTCCGAATAAAATATTGATTTGAAACTTCCACATCATTGCATTCTGTTTTTATTCACAATTTGTACAGTGTCCCAACTTTTTTTGGAATCGGGTTTGTACTTTGTGATTCACAAACTCATAAACACCAAGTGCTAAAGACAAGATACCATATGGACATATCGTTAAGATCAGTATAGGACTGCCCAGGCTGCTGTGGAAGATACACTAAGGGTAGTGGTAAAATGAACAGTCAAAGATGAACAGTGCTCAGGACCCTCAGTGAAAGACAACCTGATCATGGCAAATCACCATGCACGAAACACATTGTCACGGCAACTCGTATGCTTGTGGTTCTTGCCTGCTCTCTGTGGCTCCTTTCTCTTTCCTTACAGATGGCTGGCATCTGCGGTGCCCCACGCTGGTTTGTGGCATCTGCGATGCTCCATCGTGCCTAATCGGCACACATGACTTTATCATGGTCTAAAGACTGTCATCTTGCCATCTCTACACCTTTTTCACCAGGGAACAAGTGTGATCTTCCTTCACAGCCCATCTGAGACACTAAACCTGAGATCCATCTGTGACAATTATGGGCAAACATGGATATGTGTATGTACATTTAAATCTATTATATTTACCAATTGGTGCATAAGGAAGTAGCTACCCAAGGCTTACAGGGATGTATCTTGTCTTAATATCTGATAAAAAAGATATGCAGAGTACATTTTTTCTAATTGTCTTTGGTTATATGGGCCTTATTTTTGGCCTCTAAACTCTGTCTCTGGACATTTAGGTGTGGGATTTCGACAAATGTACATTTACAAATGTACATATGCAAGTTTCAGGGTAGGCGCAGATGCCACTAAACATTAACCTAACCATCACATTTAACTTTTTCCCTCTCATAACCTTGACTTTTGACCTTCTTTCTCAAATTAGCCCTTAGCAAACACAAACACACACACTTTAAAAGAAAAAAAATACTCTAAATGCTATTCACAAAACACAGCCACAGAATTGTCAAAAGCTCTGCTTTGTGAAAAGCAAAGCAGAGGGAGTGGTCAAAGGCACAACACTAGAACTGATGTCTGTCATAGACAGTAGGGATGATTGAACGGTTTGGGTCGACCATCGGTTCGGCCCGAACATTGGGTGTTCGAGGTTCGGCCGAATTTAGAACTTTTTGCCCAAAGAATTCGGCAACCAGAACCAACCAAAATGCAATGGTTCAGGAAATGGGCTTTAAAAGCCTTTGATTGGACCAGAACCATTAGCAAAAGCCAATTGAGGTGGCAGGAGAATGCTAGGAATGTGATTGGAGTGACTAGGGGGTCCATAGTCCAATCATTAGTGAATACGCCCCCCAGTATATAAGATAGCCCCCCCAAATTCCTAGCATTCTTATATGGGACATGGAAGAGAGTGGAATGCTGTTCTGTTACTTCTGTTACAAAGTGTTACAAAGTGTCATTTAGCATTTATTAGTGTGAGGAAAGGGATATCTAGTGTAGTTAGAGTGCTCTTTTACACTTTAGTTAGCTTTTATTTATTCAGTTTCTGTAGGGAAAGTGTTAAGTGTAAGGGGACTGTAGTGTAGTGTAGTGTAGGGTTAACTGACAGTGACTGCTATGGCAGGGTGACAAAACCCTTCCATAGCAGGGTGACCGCTATAGAGAAAAGCTAGTTTCTCTCAAGTCACTTTCGCTTCTGTTATATGGCTTCGCCGCCGCCAGCATTCTTTTTGGCTGCAGGCATTGCTAGTGATTTTTTGAGCACATGTTTGGAGTCAGACATGACATCTGAACATGTGTATAGGGGGTATATATACACAACTATGTCCGTATATATACACCTAGACATATATAGGTGGGAAAGGAGCAGAAAAAACGACTTGCGCTAATGAAATAATTAACACCAATATAGTTACGCTCCTATCACACCTATATATGGCTAGGTGTGTATATACATATAAGTATGTGTGTATATACACCACTATACACACATTCAGATGTTTTGGCTGCCTCCAAAGAACCCAAAAAAATGCCCAAAAAAACACTAGCGTAAAAAAAAAAACGCCCAGGTGTGTTGTTGCAGGCATTTTTTTGGGGTTTTTGAAGACAGGCAAAACATCTGAACTTGTGTATACGGGTATATATACCACTATACACAAGTTCAGATGTTTTGCCTGCCTTTAAAGAACCCAAAAAAATGCCCAAAAAAAAGCCTGCTACTAAACTGGCAAGGTGTGAAAAGCGAGAAGCAAACAACCTGTTCTATAAGTGCACTGATACAAAAAATCCTTTTTTTTATGGTTCTGGACATGCTACAGAGCTGAAACTTCACAGGTACACCTTTTAGACCCCCCAGACACAAATGTATCACACAAAAAAAGTTCTTAAAAATTGTCATTTTTGATAAAAAAGCCAATTATTGAAAAAATTAAAAAAAAAAAAGAGAGAGAGATTTGGATTTAGTATCTGGGGGGTCTAAAAGGTGTACCTGTGAAGTTTCCGCTCTGTAGCATGTACAGAACCATAAAAAAAAAGATTGTTTGTATTTTGTCACTTATAGGTCTGGAATATGGCTTCTCGCTTTTCACACCTTGCCGGTTTAATAGCAGGCATTTTTTTGGGTTCTTTGGAGTCAGGAAAAACATCTGAACTTGTGTATAGTGGTACTGTACACAAGTTCAGATGTTTTGCCTGCCTCCAAAAACCCCCAAAAAATGCCTGCAACCACACACCTGGGCGTTTTTTTTTTTTTGGCGCTAGCGTTTTTTTGGGCATTTTTTTGGGTTCTTTTGAGGCAGGCAAAACATCTGAACTTGTGTATAGTGGTATATCAAAATCAAAAAATCTCTTTTTTTTTTTTTGTAATTTTTTCAATAATTGGCTTTTTTATCAAAAATGACAATTTTTAAGAACTTTTTTTGTGTGATTTTGTGTCTGGGGGTCTAAAAGTTGTACCTGTGAAGTTTCAGCTCTGTAGCATGTACAGAACCATAAAAAAAAAAAGATTGTTTGTATTTTGTCACTTATAGATCTGGAATATGGCTTCTCGCTTTTCACACCTTGCCGGTGTGAAAAACATCTGAACTTGTGTACAGTACCACTATACACAAGTTTAGATGTTTTTCCTGACTCCAAAGAACCCAAAAAAATGCCTGCTATTAAACCGGCAAGGTGTGAAAGCGAGAAGCCATATTCCAGACCTATAAGTGACAAAATACAAACAATCTTTTTTTTTATGGTTCTGGACATGCTACAGAGCTGAAACTTCACATGTACACTTTTTAGACCCCCCAGATACTAAATCCAAAGTCAAAATAAAAAAAATCTCTTTTTTTTTTTTAATTTTTTCAATAATTGGCTTTTTTATCAAAAATTACAATTTTTAAGAACTTTTTTTTGTATGATTAATAGTCCCTGGGGCATGACCCAGAACCCTAGGCACTTTTTATGGGCATTTATTGGGTTTTAGGGCTTTAAAATTGTGTTTTTTGATTACCGAAGTTCAGGTCCCATTGATTTCAATGGGGTTCTGAAATCCGAACCGAACTTTCGGGTAGTTCGGATGTTCTGGCCAAACCAAACTTTTCAAAAGTTCGATCATCCCTAATAGACACCAAACCAATGCAGTTGGAAGCTGGATGTGCGCTTCCCTTGTATGTTCTAGCGGCAGATCAGTGGGGCTCATAGACAAGTATTAAAGGAAAAGTGCAGGATTACAAAAAAACAATCTTACACATGTGATCAGTTAGGACACCAGTGATTTGATAGCTGGACAATTCGGTTGAACATCCAGGCAAATGTTACAGTAATCATTCCATGCCTGTCTTGAATGTAATTGTTTTGGGAAACAGTTAAATTAATGGGGTTATTTCCACTTTAAGGACCTCTCTGACCCCTTCCTCCCTATATTAAAACGTATTGGCCGATACACATTTGCAAATGACCCTTGCAATAATGAAAATAGCTAGTGTTGAGCGAACACGGACTGTATTATTCGTGTTCGTACCGAAAAATTGGATTTTTTGTACCCGAACACGGACACGGACACTTTACTGTATGTTCGGGTAAAAATCTGTGTTCGGTCGTTTTATTTCCGGGTTTTGCATGCTTTGGCGCTCTTTTCATGGCGGGCTTTCAACAGCCAATCAACAATCGTTTAACTGGTGTGCCTTAAGCCATCCCAGCCATGCCTGCAAATGTCTCAGTAGCTGTGATTGGCCGTCTGAAGCATGTGACCAAGTCTTTATAAGTTCCAGGCAGCCGCAGCGTCTTCATTCTGCTGCTTAGATCAGGGACAGAGCACACATCAACGTGCTGGCTGCTGATTAGGGAAAGACAGGCAGGAAAAAAACATTTGTGTCCGGATAGAATTGAGGGACAGGTCGGAGTGTTTAGGCAGGGCGAGTTGTAGGCATTTTAGGGATAGAGTCTGCTGAATTATAGGGTCAGTGTCTTCTACAAACTACAATCGATATTGCTGTGTGGGGGGTGGGGTGTGCACTCAATCCTGATCTACGATCTCTTCTCAATCCTGTTAGGGAGAGGCTGCTACTGAATTTTAGGGTCAGAGTGTTCTACAAACTACAATCGATATTGCTGTGTGGGGTCTGCACTTAGTCCCGATCTACGATCTCTTCTCAATCCTGTTAGGGAGAGGCTGCTGCTGAATTTTAGGGAAACTGTGTTCTACAAACTACAATCGATATTGCTGTGTGGTGTGGGATAGGAGATAGGCAGGTGTCAGTGATCCACATCCATTTTTCTGTGTGTGAGCTGCAGTGAACACAATCTTTTTGGGCTGCAGTGAACACAATCTTTTTGGGGTGCAGTGAACAACGTCCTTTTTGGGGTGCAGTGAACAAAATCTTTTTGGGGTGCAGTGAACAAAATCCTTTTTGGGGTGCAGTGAACAACATCCTTTTTGGGGTGCAGTGAACACAATCTTTTTGGGGTGCAGTGAACAAAATCCTTTGTGGGGTGCAGTGAACACAATCTTTGTGGGGTGCAGTGAACACAATCTTTTTGGGGTGCAGTGAACAACATCCTTTTTGGGGTGCAGTGAACACAATCTTTGTGGGGTGCAGTGAACACAATCTTTTTGGGGTGCAGTGAACAAAATCCTTTTTGGGGTGCAGTGAACACAATCTTTGTGGGGTGAAGTGAACACAATCTTTTTGGGGTGGAGTGAACAAAATCCTTTTTGGGGTGCAGTGAACAACATCCTTTTTGGGGTGCAGTGAACAAAATCCTTTTTGGGGTGCAGTGAAAACAATCTTTTTGGGGTGCAGTGAACAAAATCCTTTGTGGGGTGCAGTGAACACAATCTTTGTGGGGTGCAGTGAACACAATATTTTTGGGGTGCAGTGAACAAAATCCTTTTTGGGGTGCAGTGAACAACATCCTTTTTGGGGTGCAGTGAACAAAATCCTTTTTGGGGTGCAGTGAACACAATCTTTTTGGGGTGCAGGGAACAAAATCCTTTGTGGGGTACAGTGAACACAATCTTTGTGGGGTGCAGTGAACACAATCTTTGGGGGGTACAGTGAACACAATCTTTTTGGGGTGCAGTGAACAAAATCCTTTTTGGGGTGCAGTGAACACAATCTTTGTGGGGTGCAGTGAACACAATCTTTTTGGGGTGGAGTGAACAAAATCCTTTTTGGGGTGCAGTGAACATCCTTTTTGGGGTGCAGTGAACAAAATCCTTTTTGGGGTGCAGTGAACACAATCTTTTTGGGGTGCAGTGAACAAAATCCTTTGTGGGGTGCAGTGAACACAATCTTTGTGGGGTACAGTGAACAGAATCTTTGTGGGGTGCAGTGAACACAATCTTTGGGGGGTACAGTGAACACAATCTTTTTGGGGTGCAGTGAACAAAATCCTTTGTGGGGTGCAGTGAACACAATCTTTGGGGGGTACAGTGAACACAATCTTTTTGGGGTGCAGTGAACAAAATCCTTTGTGGGGTGCAGTGAACACAATCTTTGTGGGGTGCAGTGAACACAATCTTTTTGGGGTGCAGTGAACAAAATCCTTTTTGGGGTGCAGTGAACAACATCCTTTTTGGGGTGCAGTGAACACAATCTTTTTGGGGTGCAGTGAACAAAATCCTTTGTGGGGTGCAGTGAACACAATCTTTGTGGGGTACAGTGAACAGAATCTTTGTGGGGTGCAGTGAACACAATCTTTGGGGGGTACAGTGAACACAATCTTTTTGGGGTGCAGTGAACAAAATCCTTTGTGGGGTGCAGTGAACACAATCTTTGGGGGGTACAGTGAACACAATCTTTTTGGGGTGCAGTGAACAAAATCCTTTGTGGGGTGCAGTGAACACAATCTTTGTGGGGTGCAGTGAACACAATCTTTTTGGGGTGCAGTGAATAAAATCCTTTTTGGGGTGCAGTGAACAACATCCTTTTTGGAGTGCAGTGAACACAATCTTTTTGGGGTGCAGTGAACAAAATCCTTTGTGGGGTGCAGTGAACACAATCTTTGTGGGGTACAGGGAACAGAATCTTTGTGGGGTGCAGTGAACACAATCTTTGGGGGGTACAGTGAACACAATCTTTTTGGGGTGCAGTGAACAAAATCCTTTTAGGGTGCAGTGAACACAATCTTTGTGGGGTGCAGTGAACACAATCTTTGTGGGGTGCAGTGAACACAATCTTTGTGGGGTACAGTGAACACAATCTCATACTTCTGAAGATTTGAGGGTGCTGCCTGTTCCATACTCCTCCTCCTACTGCTCAACCATCCTTTTAGGGGTACAAACAATAGTAATTGGGGCCTAGTGTGGTGGTGTACGTGTGAGATACATACACTTTCTTTTTGATCATATTTTCTATTCCGCTATTCAATTAAAACCTTTGGGGATCAATTAAATTGCGTGATAGTCTGTGTCGGTACGTGTGAGATCCACCTTTCCAAGTTTTTGGGGTTCATCTCATACTTCTGAAGATTTGAGGGTGCTGCCTGTTCCATACTCCTCCTCCTACTGCTCAACCATCCTTTTAGGGGTACAAACAATAGTAATTGGGGCCTAGTGTGGTGGTGTACGTGTGAGATACATACACTTTCTTTTTGATCATATTTTCTATTCCGCTATTCAATTAAATCCTTTGGGGATCAATTAAATTGCGTGATAGTCTGTGTCGGTACGTGAAAGATCCACCTTTCCAAGTTTTTGGGGTTCATCTCATACTTCTGAAGATTTGAGGGTGCCGCCCTTTTCCATACTCCTCCTCCTACTGCTCAACCATCCTTTTAGGGGTACAAACAATAGTAATTGGGGCCTAGTGTGGTGGTGTACGTGTGAGATACATACACTTTCTTTTTGATCATATTTTCTATTCCGCTATTCAATTAAAACCTTTGGGGATCAAGTAAATTGCGTGATAGTCTGTGTCGGTACGTGTGAGATCCACCTTTCCAAGTTTTTGGGGTTCATCTCATACTTCTGAAGATTTGAGGGTGCTGCCTGTTCCATACTCCTCCTCCTACTGCTCAACCATCCTTTTAGGGGTACAAACAATAGTAATTGGGGCCTAGTGTGGTGGTGTACGTGTGAGATACATACACTTTCTTTTTGATCATATTTTCTATTCCGCTATTCAATTAAAACCTTTGGGGATCAATTAAATTGCGTGATAGCCTGTGTCGGTACGTGTGAGATCCACCTTTCCAAGTTTTTGGGGTTCATCTCATACTTCTGAAGATTTGAGGGTGCTGCATGTTCCATACTCCTCCTCCTACTGCTCAACCATCCTTTTAGGGGTACAAACAATAGTAATTGGGGCCTAGTGTGGTGGTGTACGTGTGAGATACATACACTTTCTTTTTGATCATATTTTCTATTCCGCTATTCAATTAAAACCTTTGGGGATCAATTAAATTGCGTGATAGTCTGTGTCGGTACCTGTGAGATCCACCTTTCCAAGTTTTTGGGGTTCATCTCATACTTCTGAAGATTTGAGGGTGCTGCCTGTTCCATACTCCTCCTCCTACTCCTCAACCATCCTTTTAGGGGTACAAACAATAGTAATTGGGGCCTAGTGTGGTTTTGTACGTGCGAGATACATACACTTTTTTGGATCATATTTCCTATTCCGCTATTCAATAAAAACCTTTCTAGGGCAAGATCTTAAATTACAGAAATATGAGGAGACCGTCAAATAAGGGCCGTGGCCTGGGTCGTGGTGCTGCTGGTAGAGCTCCTGTTGCAAGGAGAGGACGTGGTCGATCTGTGCCAGCTACACGCACAAGTGAAACACCTTCCTCAAGTGTGAGTAGGCGACAGAACCTGCATCAGTATTTGGTAGGGCATCATACGCCCCTAGAAGTGATGAGGCCAGAACAAGTGGAGGCGATAGTAGATTGGTTTGCTGCTGACAGTGCCTCCAGTTCCTTCACATTGTCTCCCACCCAGTCTACTGCAGAAAGGTCACAGTTGGCACCTGCAGCCGATGTCCAACCGTCTTTCACCTCACCCCCTTGCAAATCAGGCAAGCAGTCTGAGCCCCAAGCCATACAGCAGTCTCTTCTTCTTTTTGATGACTCTGTCAGCAGGGTTTCCCAGGGCCATCCACCTAGCCCTGCCCCAGAAGTGGAAGAGATTGAGTGCAGCGATGCCCAACCACTTATTTCTCAAGATGAGTACATGCAAGGATCATCGCAGCACGTCTCCGATGATGACGAAACGCAGGTGCCAACTGCTGCGGCGTTCAGCATTGTGGAGACCGACAAGGAGGGCAGGGGTGAAGACTGGGTGGAAGATGATGTGGAGGACGATGAGGTCCTCGACCCCACATGGAATGAACGTCATGCAGGTGACCTGAGTAGTTTGGAGGAAGAGGCGGTGGTCGCACAGAGCCACCAGCACAGCAGAAGAGGGAGCAGGGTGCAGAAGCGGAGCGGCCGTGCCCTAGACACTACGCCCGCTACTGCCCAACGCAGCAAGGGAACGAGCGCACCAAAGTCAGCTCAAAGGAGTTCTCTAGCGTGGAAGTTCTTTAGAAAATGTGCTGATGACAGGACACGAGTGGTTTGCACCCTGTGCAATCAGAGCTTGAAGCGAGGCATAAATCTTCTCAACCTGAGCACAACCTGCATGATCAGGCATCTAAGTGCAAAGCATGAGCTGCAGTGGAGTACACACCTTCAAAACCAAGAAACGTCTCTGGCTCATCCTGCTTCCTCTTCTGCTGCAGTCTCGGCCGCTCCAGCCACATCTGTAGTGATACCGGCACCTGCCACCCCGCAAACAGACGATCTGTCAGCAACACCACCACCTGGGTCACCAACAACCATCTCCACAATGTCCCGTGGAAGCGTTCAGCTTTCCATCTCCCAAACACTTGAGAGGAAGAGGAAGTACCCCCCTACCCACCCGCGATCCCTGGCCCTGAATGCCAGCATTTCAAAATTATTGGCCTTTGAAATGCTGTCATTCCGTCTGGTGGAGACGCACAGTTTTAAAAACCTTATGTCGGTGGCTGTCCCACAGTACGTCGTGCCCAGCCGCCACTACTTTTCCAGGCAAGCCATCCCTTCCCTGCACAACCAAGTGGGGGAAAAAATCAGGTGTGCACTGCGCAACGCCATCTGTGCCAAGGTCCACCTAACTACCGATACGTGGACCAGTAAGCACGGTCAGGGGCGTTATATCTCCCTAACGGCACACTGGGTAAATGCAGTGGCGGATGGGCCTGAGGCGGATAGCAATTTGGCGCATGTCCTTCCACCACCGAGGATTGCAGGGCGCTTCAGTTTGCCTCCTGTTCCTAACTCCTCCTACTCCGCTTCCTCATCCTCTACCGCCTCCTCATCCGGACAGCGTAACACCTTCACCACCAACTTCAGCACGGCCAGGGGTAAACGACAGCAGGCAGTTTTACAACTTGCCTGTTTGGGGGACAAACCACACACCGCGCAGGAGTTGTGGAGGAGCATGGAACAGCAGACAAATGAGTGGTTGCTGCCAGCGAGCCTCAAGCCCGGCCTGGTGGTGTGCGATAACGGGAGAAATCTCATAGCAGCTCTGGGCCTAGCCGGTTTGACGCACATCCCTTGCCTGGCGCATGTGCTGAATTTGGTGGTGCAGAGGTTCCTTAAAAACTACCCCGATATGTCAGAGCTGCTGCAGAAAGTGCGGGCCGTTTGTGCGCACTTTCAGCGTTCTCACCCTGCTGCTGCTCGCCTGGCAGCGCTGCAGCGTAACTTCGGCCTTCCCGCTCACCGCCTCATATGTGACGTGCCCACAAGGTGGAACTCCACCTTGCACATGCTGCAAAGACTGTGCGAGCAGCAGCAGGCCATAGTGGAGTTTCAGCTGCAGCACGCATGCGTGAGTCGCTCTGCGGAACAGCACCACTTCACCACCAATAACTGGGCCTCCATGCGAGACCTGTGTGCCTTGTTGCGCTGTTTTGAGTACTCCACCAACATGGCCAGTGGCAATGACGCCGTTCTCAGCTTAACTATCCCACTTCTATGCCTCCTTGAAAAAACAATTCGGGCGATGATGGAAGAGGATGTGGCACAAGATGAGGAGGAGGAGGAGGATGAAGAGGTAACATTTCCAAGGCTTTCAGGGCAGCCATTCGCAAGGGGCTCCGAGGGTGGGTTCCTGCACACACAAACGCCAGGGACACAATTGTCCAGCAGGGGCACAGTTCTGGAGGATGAGGAGGATGAGGAGGAGGAGGAGCTGGAGGAGGAGATGGAACCATGTTCACAGCAGGGTGGCACCCAGGCCAGCTCATGGCCATCACTGGTGCGTGGCTGGGGGGATACAGAGGACACGGACGATACACCTCCCACAGAGGACAGCCTTTCGTTGCCTCTGGGCAGCCTGGCACACATGAGCGATTACATGCTGCAGTGTCTCCACAACGACCGCCGAGTTGCCCACATTCTAACTTGTGCTGATTACTGGGTGGCCACGCTGCTGGATCCCCGTTACAAGGACAACGTACCGTCCTTAATTCACTCACTGGAGCGCGATCGCAAGATGCGCGAGTACAAGCGCACGCTGGTAGACGCCATGCTGCTGGCATTCCCATCTGACAGCGGGGCCGCAGTGGAAGCACAAGGCAGAGGAGGAGGAGGAGGAGGAGGAGGTCGCCAATGCAACCAGGGCACCGCCAGCACCTCAGAAGGCAGGGTTAGCATGGCCGAAATGTGGAAAAGTTTTGTCAGCACGCCACAACAAACAGCAGCACCAGCAGCTCAGATGGAACGTCTTAGCAGGAGGCAGCATTTTACCAACATGGTGGAGCAGTATGTGTGCACACGCCTACATGTAGTGAATGAGGGGTCTGCCCCCTTCAACTTCTGGGTCTCCAAATTGGGCACATGGCCTGAGCTTGCCCTTTACGCCTTGGAGGTGCTGGCGTGCCCTGCAGCCAGTGTATTATCTGAACGGGTATTTAGCACGGCTGGGGGCGTTATAACAGACAAGCGCAGCCGCCTGTCCAGAGACAATGTGGACAAGCTCACGTTCATTAAAATGAACCAGGTATGGATCCCACGGGACTTTTCCGTACCTTGTGCAGAATAGCAATGGATACCGACCTTACCCAGCCATTGCTCCATTTTTGCTCTTTCTCACTCTTTTGGGGTGTACCCTCATTTAAAATTTGTGAAAAGAAGCAGTGTTGGCTACCTCGTCCTCCTCCTCAGGGCCAGATTAACGTAGGGGCTATTGGAGCTGCAGCTCCAGGCCCCTACCTTTTATATAGGCCCCGGGTTGGCCATATTCACTGTTACCGCTCTTCTGTCACTTGTAAACACAGAAGTCTGGCTTCTATGCACGCTTCCCCAGGCAGCACCCTCAGAACCTCCCCACACAGCGCGAAAGCCGGACAAGGAGGGACAGTTGCCGATGCATGGATGTGTTTATGGGCTTCAGAGACAGCATCCCATGTTGAATTAGGCATGCATGGCTGCACCCTTCCTCCTCTGGGTGCATGGCAAGGCACGGCCCTTAAGGCCCTTCAAAATCCTCAGCACCAAGCCCATGATGCTCTTAATCCGGCCCTGGTCCTCCTCCACCGCCGCTTCCACCTACACCACCCATAGGTGTGCGCAGCCTATTGCATTAAGGTGTGCACCCCAAAGTTGAAATACACATGCATGTGTTTGCCAGCAGGGAGAGTAATGTATCGGGGCCATGTACCTGTAGGCAAAGAGAAATAGAGCAGAGCAGGTCCGAGGGAGATCTTTCCCATCTCCTCACTGGCAATGCTATGTGCCCTAGGTGATTAGGGTGTGCCCAGGCACACCCGGCACACCCTGTGCGCATGCCTATGTCACCGCCACATCCACCACCACCTCAACCTCCCTCCTACTCCATATGGGCCTTGTCCTTCAGAGATGAAGAAGAACATTGTTTTATTTTTCTGTTTTTTTTTTGTTGTTTTAAGTTATTTCCCTATCCACATTTGTTTGCAGAGCACTTGCCATGCTCTTAATTACGTTTTGCTGCCATTTGCAGCACTCTAGCCCTTTCCTTTGGTGTTTTAGAGCCATTTTAGTGCCTTAAAGTTCGGGTCCCCATTGACTTCAATGGGGTTCGGTGTCCGGGAAAAGTTCGGTAAAAGTCCGGGACACGGACCCAGACTTTTTTTTAAAGTTCGGCCGAACCCGTCGAACACGGACATCTAGGTGTCCGCTCAACCCTAAAAATAGCTTTATGTATACTGTAGCAGAACCTATGTGGCTTTGCGGTTTAGATCATTTAGGGAATGATTAAAATGTTCTATTTGGCTAAAAGGCATTTTACTGTTGCTCCTATAATTAATAAACAGAATAATTTTGTTTATTATTGCTGCAGTGTTACATTGATGCAAAATGTGTACCATTAGTTTGTTCTAGACTATTTTTTTCCTATCTGCAAATACTTTACATTTTGCATTAAATCATTCCAAACACATTCAAATTGAACTATGGGAGATTTTTTTTTTTTTATCCCTTACTGTACTTGAGATAACTTTGCCCAAAAGAACACTTTCCCTTTCATAAGCATGCCATTTGCATTCTCTTTAATTCTAATCATCGTGACAGGCAGACGTGAGATGTGCTCACAGTTCTTAAACGCATCAGAGTCTGTTATAAAACTATGTAATCTAAGCTATATTTGAAGTTACTGGTTTACATTGTCACTGCGGAATTGGAGCATATCAAATTTAAGATTTGCTATAAATCTGTCAAACACCAGCTAATAAAAATATTCAAAGATTAATTATGCATTTTTTGAGGAAGATTAATTATGAATTTAGGAAAATCTTGTCTTTGCTGTTTTGAGTGTTATCTTCTGGGTTCTCATATGTGAATGTGCTGGTTCTTCAGAGCTGGAGTTTTTATACACAGGGGTCACTTCAACACAGAGACATGAATAAATCATTGCACAAAATGCTATTCTATTTTGTATCCCATTACAGCTTTTCTTTCTTGGTCGATTATACCAGACCCAGAAAGCCAAAAATCCTTGCTTTTTTCATGAAACCTTGCCTTTTTTTTTGCCAAGATGTTCTAGCAGTTCATACCCCTACCCAGCTAGATGCATTGGCCAGATCCAGGCCTTTCACATCTTTTTAATGCAGACAAAGAAGTTAGACCAGGACTGGGATTGGATAGTAAAGGAACATTAGCTAAGTAATGATATCACCTCTGATCTCTCTTTACTACAATCAAGTGAAAAAAACAGCACATTACAGTTTGTTGGCTATATATATATATATATATATATATATATATATATAGACCTATATATATCTATATCTATATATCTATATATATATATATATATATATACAAACCTGATTCCAAAAAAGTTAGGACACTGTACAAATTGTGAATAAAACAGAATGCAATGATGTGGAAGTTTTAAATTTCAATATTTTATTCAGAATACAACTTAGATGACATATCAAATGTTTAAACTGAGAAAATGTATAATTTTAAGGGGAAAAAAAGTTGATTTTAAATTTCATGGCATCAACACATCTCAAAAAAGCTGGGACAAGGCCATGTTTACCACTGTGTGGCACCCCCTCTTCTTTTTATAACAGTCTGCAAACTTCTGGGGACTGAGGAGACAAGTTGCTCAAGTTTAGGAATAGGAATGTTGTCCCATTCTTGTCTAATACAGGCTTCTAGTTGCTCAACTGTCTTAGGTCTTCTTTGTCGCATCTTCCTCTTTATGATGCACCAAATGTTTCTATAGGTGAAAGATCTGGACTGCAGGCTGGCTATTTCAGTACCTATATCCTTCTTCTATGCAGCCATGATGTTGTAATTGATGCAGTATTTGGTCTGGCATTGTCATGTTGGAAAATGCAAGGTCTTCCCTGAAAGAGACGACGTCTGGATGGGAGCATATGATGTTCTAGAACTTGGATATACCTTTCAGCATTGATGGTGCCTTTTCAGATGTGTAAGCTGCCCATTCCACATGCACTCATGCAACCCCATACCATCAGAGATGCAGGTTTCTGGACTGAGCGCTAATAACAACTAGGGTTGTGCTTGTCCTCTTTAGTCCGGATGACATGGCGTCCCAGTTTTCCAAAAAGAACTTTAAATTTTGATTCGTCTGACCACAGAACAGTTTTCCACTTTGCCACAGTCCATTTTAAAAGAGCCTTGGCCCAGAGAAAACGCCTGCGCTTCTGGATCATATTTAGATATGGTTTCTATTTTGGTCTATAGAGTTTTATCCGGCAACGGCGAATGGCACAATGGATTGTGTTCACTGCGACAATGTTGTCTGGAAGTGTGTTGTGATTTTCATTACAGTAGCATTTCTGTATGTGATGCAGTGCCGTCTAAGGGCCCGAAGATCATGGGCATCCAGTATGGTTTTCCGGCCATGACCCTTATGCACAGAGATTGTTCCAGATTCTCTGAATCTTTGGATGATATTATGCACTGTAGATGATGATAACTTCAAACTCTTTGTAATTTTTCTCTAAAAAACTCCTTTCTGATATTGCTCCAATATTTTTTGCCGCAGTATTGGGGGAATTGGTGATCCTCTGCCCATCTTGACATCTGAGAGACACTGGCACTCCGAGAGGCTCTTTTTATACCCAATCATGTTGCCAACTGACCTAATAAGTTGCAAATTGGTCCTCCAGCTGTTCCTTTTATGTACATTTAAATTTTTCGGCCTCTTATTGCTACCTGTCCCAACTTTTTTGGAATGTGTAGCGCTCATGAAATCCAAAATGAGCCAATATTTGTCATGACATTTCAAAATGTCTCACTTTCAACATTTGATATGTTATCTATATTATATTGTGAATAAAATATAAGTTTATGAGATTTGTAAATTAGTCCATTCCTTTTTTACACACAATTTGTACAGTGTCCCAACTTTTTTGGAATCAGGTTTGTATATACTGTATATATATATATATATATATATATATATATATATATATATATATATATATATATATATATATATAGATAGATATAGATATATATATATATATATATATATATATATATATATATATATATATATATATATCCTAGATTGTAAGCTCTAATAAGCAGGGCTCTCTGATTCCTCCTCTATTGAATATTACATTTTATTGTAACTATACTATCTGCCCTCATGTTGCAAAGTGCTGTGCAAATTGTAGGCGCTATATAAATTGTTGCAAAGTGCTGTGCAAACTGTAGGCGCTATATAAATAATGTATAATAATAATAATAATAATAATGTTAAATATACTTATTTAAATACTTATTTAAATGTTAAATATACACTATATTGTCAAAAGTATTGGGATGCTTGCCTTTACATGCATATGAACTTTAAAGGCATCCCTGTCTTAGTCCGTAGGGTTCATTATTGAGTTGGCCTACCCTTTGCAGCTATAACAGCTTCAACTCTTCTGGGAAGGCTGTCCACAAGGTTTGGGAGTGTGCCTATGGGACTGTTTGACCATTCTTCCGGAAGCGCATTTGTGAGGTCAAGCACTGATGTTTAACGAGAAGGCCTTGCTCGCAGTCTCCGCTCTAATTCATCTCAAAAGTGTTCTTTCAGGTTGAGGTCAGGACTCTGTGCAGGCCAGTCAAGTTCTTCCACCCCAAACTGCACTGGACTGGGATCTCTTAAGGTGTCAGCATACCAAGACATTTTAGGAATCGTTTAGGGATGGCCCCTTCCAGTTACAACAAGACTGCACAAAGCAAGGCCCATAAAGGCATGGATGAGTGAGTTTGTGGTGGGGGAACCTGACCCCAACCTGACAGAACACCTTTGGTTTTGAGTTAGAATGGAGACAACGAGCCAGGCCTTTTCCTCCAACATCAGTGCTTGACCTCACAAATGTGCTTCTGGAAAAATGGTCAAACATTCCCATAGACACACTCCTAAACCTTGTAGACAGCCTTCCCAGATGAGTTGAAGCTTTATAGTTGCAAAAGGTGGGCCAACTTAATATTGAACCCTACAGACCAAGACTGGGATACCATTAAATATATATATATATATATATATATATATATATATATATATATATATATCTCCAGCAATAATTAGAATTTGACCATGGAAAAAAAATGTAGGAGGAAGGAAAACCATATATACACAAATGAATAAGAAAAAACAGTAATAAACACAAATTATAAAATAATGAATGATAAGGAAGGTGGACAAGTAAAACTCATACACACAAAAAGTACAATAGATATTAAAAAAACGACATTGAGATAAAGTCTTATCAACAAAGAAGAATAAAAGGAAACATTATCATCAAACACAGAATTGACAATGGGCTATTAACAGCTTAAGGACTGTCCCATGTATATATACTGCGCAAATTTACGTACCTGTACATTAACTTCTTCTTCGGCTCTGGGGAATGCGCGCAGGCCACCGCGGCCCCACTCTCCAGTGATTGGACACAGTAGGATTCAATCAGCGATGTCCGCTGGGAACCCGGTGATCATTCGTAGAGAGGCATAGCGGTGCTCTGCCTTTATAGACTACCATTCTGCCAGAGAGGAAAATGGAGATCTCATGTTTCTGCTAAGCAGAAACACAGATCTCTGTTTTTCTTTAGTCAAAGCATTCCCCCTACAGTTAGAAAGCACTTATAGGGAACACATTTAACCCTTTGAGTGCCCTTAGTGTTAACCCCCTTCCCTGCCAGTGTCTTTTATACAGTAACAGTGCATTTTTTAGCACTGTTTACTGTATTGGTGTCACTGCTCCCCAAAAAGTGTCACTTAGTGTCAGATTTGTTTGTCGCAATGTCGCAGTCCTGCTAAAAAAATGCTGATCGCCATCATTACTAGTAAAAAACATATTACAAAAAAGTCACTAAATCTATTTTATAGTTTGTAGACGCTATACGTTTTGTGCAAACTCATCAATATACACTTATTGGGATATGTTTTACCACAAATATGTAGCAGAATACATATTGGCCTAAATGTATGAAGACATTTGATTTTGTAATTTTTTTTTATGTTTTTTTAGCAGAAAGTAAAAAATATTGTTTTTTTTTTTCAGTTTTTTTTAAATGTCGGTCTTTTTTTGTTTATAGCGCAAAAAATAAAACCCGCAGGGGTGATAAAATACCACCAAAGGAAAGCTCTATTTGTAGGAAAAAAAAAGGATATCAATTTTGTTTGGGTAAAGTGCCGCACAACTGTGCAATTGTCAGGTAAAACTATGCAGTGCCGTATTGCAAGAAATGGCCTGGTCAGGAAGGGAGTAAAACCTTCAGGAGCTGAAGTCCTTAAGGGGCCGTAAACAGGGGCAGAATGTTGGGCAGGATCCGCTGGCTTCTGTCGAAGGGGCATTACCAAAAAAGGTCTGACAGTCGTCATCCGATCAGCACTCTCAGCCAGCGGCTGAGAGCTCCAAATGGTGAGTTCTGGTGGTGGTGGGGGCACCTCCCCATCAGAACACAAAAGCTTAGTGAGGGAGATCACTGTAATCACATTGCATGGTTGAAGGAAAGAAGATTTGAATAGTGTGTACTAGGCTTTAGACCAAGGGTCTTTAAACTATGGCCCTCCAGTTGTTCAGGAACTACAATTCCCAACATGCCTAGTCATGTCTGTGAATGGCAGAGTTTTACAATGCCTCATGGGATGTGAAGTTTTGAAACAGCTGGAGGGCCGTAGTTTGAGGATCCCTGTTTTAAGGCTCGTACACACTTGACGAAAATCGGACGAAATATCCTCCGATTTTTCTCTCTCATGCTGAGCAGTCATAACCATTTTTA
This sequence comes from Pelophylax lessonae, assembly GCF_965119305.1. NCBI lineage: Eukaryota > Metazoa > Chordata > Amphibia > Anura > Ranidae > Pelophylax > Pelophylax lessonae. The sequence goes on along the minus strand of NC_138770.1, from coordinate 401,451,071 downwards.
GTTGACAGTGCATAATGTTCACAAAATTTCTCGTCCGATTTTTTTTTTTGGGACTTTTGTAGCTAGACTTCTGGGTCGCCAGCAACTTCAGATCATGCGCGGTCTTTCGTATCCAATTTTTCGCGGACTTACTGCGTACACATTAAACGAAAATTGGTCGTGCTGGGGATGGACGATAAAAATGTTGGTGTTTGTCCCCCCGTTTTTTTTTTTTTTTTTTCGTTGAAATGTCGGCATCGGCTGCTGAAAGTTGTGTACACACTAGCCGAAAATCGTACGATTTTTACCTTGGACGGGAATTTTTTGGCAGATTTTCTACTAGTGTGTACCCCACTTTAGACTCTTGGGAGCCACTGTTTGCAAATAATACATTCAAAAGGACCCCTTTTGTAATAAAAGGTAATTTCACTCGCCAACATGATCGAAATTTAGGATGCGCTTATTACCATACCGCTGATCTCATGTGCTTAATATTGACCTTGAACAAAATAAACAACCACTGCTTTGTTGTGGTTGACTGTTTTTTGTAAACAATGGCTCTTAGGTGACACCCTTATGTCACTCCTATGTTTCTGGAACTGACATGTAAATGGTCTATCATCTTTTCAGCATAGAGCAATGAACACAGACTTTTCAAAAGGTACAAAATACAGTAGTCTTCTGTGTCACAACTGAAATATTCACAGATAGGGTAAACATGAACAGCGGCCATACCTTTGAGCTCATCCGTTTATTGTTGGGTTTGAACAAAATGAACCACCGATTGGTTTGTTGCAGTTGATTGTATTTTATAAATGGTGGCTCTTAAAGCGGTAATAAATCCAAAAGCAGACATTTATTATATTGTACCTTTCCAATTCTTAGATGTGATGGCTGCATTTGTTTTCCTTTTTAGGCTTTTTAATTTATTTTTCACTTATATTTAGCAGACCAAGCTGTCCTGCAGATTTAGTAGTTAGAGGGTTGAGACAAACCGTTTACCACTGACAGGGGTGTTTCAAATGATCTCAGCTTTTATTAATTTATGTTAAAACCTTTATCCCACAAGGAACACAACTATTTGCTGTAGCTGCTAATAAAGTGTTAGTTGGTGTTTGGTTTCAAGCTGTTAGTGTATCTAAATCTGCTAATACATCTAAAAATCCCCTTCCCTCAAACTGATAATGCTGCTTTCAAAAAAGTGTCTATGTTACTCCTTCATTCAGAGTATAGGAACTCTAATACAGGAAGTGTGTCACTGGCAAGATCACCAAGTGGAAATAACCTAAAAAAAAAAAAAAAAAATAATACAACCACCACATCCAACGATAGGTAAGCTATATCTATTACATTTTTGGTTTGGGGTTTTAGAACTGTTTTAAAGCGTAACTCCACTTTTATTGAGAAAAAAGATTCCCCTCTGGATGATCTATGTACATTACAAGGATTTTAACAAACTTTGTTACAGATTCCTACCTTTTGTTATTCCTCTATACCTCTGTGCTGAGTGGGTCAAATGGGAGTGGTTTCATAATTATCTATCAGCTGTGGCAGCTGCAGGGCTCTAATGAGGAAATCTGATGGGTTTGCATCCCTTTAAACATGTTCCTTTTGAGAGTATCTCACCAAAAATTACATTTTTGTTGCAGGGGATACAAGAAATCTGACTTGTATCTTAGGCAGACTTCTGGGAAAATTGGTGAGCCAATCACACAAGCAGGAAATTATGCTTCTGGGGTGTGGCCAGTACACATTCTGTGTACAGAACAGCTCCAGGTAGTCATATATTTCAGAAAATTACAGCAGCTGCAGATTGAAAAGGAAAGGTAAGTCTTAAAAAAACATTTAATTACAATATGATTTGTGTCACAATTGTATACGCCAGTGGTTTCTTAATTCCGGTCCTCGGGACCCACTAACAGGCCAGATTTTAAGTATTACCTTGGGGGATGCAGACTAGAATACTGCAATCACTGAGCAGCAAATGAGATCACCTGTGATGTAATTTAGTTATCTTGCAAACCTGGCCTGTTGGTGGGTCCCGAGGACCGGAGTTGAGAACCACTGGTATACGCTATATTGTTTTTTCTTTATTTGCTATTTTTTTCCCCACAAAAGTGGAGTTACCCTTTAAGTGCCATCCTTTTGTGTTGCTAGAGTTTACATTTGAGTGGTCATCTTCCCAATATAACGAAACACAGAACTTTCAAAATGTAAATATAGTAGTCTGTGTCAAAACTCAAGTACTCGTAGATCCAGAAAACAAGACCAAAATAGGGATGGTTAACATAGAATTAAACATCAAAAAAATTAAAACATTGCCAACATTGCATGTATGGTAATGGGAACAACTGTCTTGACAGATATTTTGATGTGTATTTATTTATTTATGTATTTAACATGGATATCCCATTTTCCTAGGAGTTTTTTGGGGGTTTTTTTTGTGTGTGTGCAAATGAAGTGGTGATCTTTGACCTTAGCACAAACATTATTGTCAGAAAATATGTAATTGGGTCTATTGGTGATGCTTTAAAATCTTTTAGACAAGAAGCTGTGTCTGCACAAACAGTATTCTATTGCGCTGTGTTGCGTGGAATATCAGTACTTATATCAGTGCTATCCACTTTCTAGAAATGTTTTGATTATAAGCTGTTTGATACAGTCTATCAAGGATTTAGAGTGTTTTTTCTATCTGGGGGTTTTGAATTTAAAATGGTAAATAGGACTTGCTTATCTTCACATACAGATTAAATTCCAAAAAAGTGATCAGTGATGTAGAGTTGACTTCAATCATATCCAAAATGGAATTCAAAAATGTAATAAAGCCTTTAAAATCAGATATAATGCTCTTCCAAATAAAATATCATCAATGTAGGCAACCAAAGATGTACATGGTTGCAGTACAAAGATAATAGAAAAATAGATTTTTCTTCAATGAAACCTACAAGAGGTTTACAAAATATGTGACACTACCACTGCCCTTGGTAAGACCACTGATTTGTTTGTACAGCCCCAATTTTGAAGACGTTCAGGACGAATTCCAAACCCTACAAAAAAGGTGACATGTTAGGAGAATTAAAAACAGGAAAATACTAGCATCAAGGCCAGCCTTATTTTGGAAAATTGTTCTATAGATATGAAACATCAATTCTAGCCAATAACCACCCTGTATAAATTGTACATCTGCTGATTTTTGTTAAAAAATAACCAGTGTCCTTCAAAAAGAAGGCAACACAAAAAAACAGAGGTTGCAAGTGTAAGTCAATAGATTTTGGCAAAGAATGTGTAATGCTTTCTGGTCCTGAAACAATTGGCTGTTATGTCAATGGATCAAGTCCTTTGTGAACTTTTAGACGGCAAGAAAAATTATGAATTTCACATCCAAACACTTTCCTCTGTTGAATGGAATCATTGGCAACTCAAATATTTGCGATTTCATATTTCAATAAATCAAGGATTCCTTTATGACCTTCAATAATTTGACATTGAGTAATGCAGGACAATAATAGCACCTCCTTTATCAGTTGGTTTCAAAATGACCTCTTTATCATTTCTCAGTGAGAATGTAGCATATTTTTTCCTCATTAATCAGATACTGTATGTCATTTTTTCATCAGATATCTGGCATCATTTCTGATTGCTTTATTATGTTTCAATCACGCCAAAGTTCCCTAGCAGAATAAACGTGCTCTAACTGTGTGATATTACTTTTCTCTGAATATCACTGACCTGAGAAATGTTGTCAATAGAAGTGCATTCAAGCAATGTGTAGAACAGAAGAATAAACATTCTTTTATTCCTCCCATGTTCAGCGGTCTTCTGGAAAAATGAATTACTGGGCTGATTTGTCATTTTTCTTCCAATCTTTCATTGGTTGCGGCACATCAATGATGTTTTTGTTATTTAGAAAAGCAGTATCTGAATTTTACGTCTTTTCAATTTTTGAATTCTATATTTCCTGCAATTAAAATCAACCCAGTCACTTCTACATCGATAATCACTTTTTTCCCCTAAACTAAGGATATCCAATTGAGATATTAGAGAAAGCACTTATGCAAGTAGGTACTGAGATCCCATGCAACACTAAACTCAAGAATATTCCTGTTTGCATAGACAAACCATTTCTTGTCCAAAAGCTTTAAAAAAAAAAAAAATCACAAAACAGACACAATCCTATTCTGAAAAAGTGACATTAATGTTTGTGCTGAGGTCAAATGACCACTACTTCATGCATTATTATTATTATACAGGTTTGCATAACAGCTTGCACAGTGCTTTACAGCACGAGGGAAGGTACAATATAATACATACATAAACAAAGTAAAATACTGGAAGATATACTGGAGCTTATCCCTGCAATAAATATAAAAAAAACATCATAAAAGGAAGGGTTAATTCAAGTGCTAAAATTGAAACTTTTAAAGTGCTTTGATCTCTAGTTCTATATTTGGCCATCCAAGTGGCCATATTTAGGCAATGATATAACCCCTCTCTGCCTTTTTACTTAAAGCGGAGTTCCAGCCATTTACTCACCTGTCCAACGGTCCAGCGATGCGGCCGCCGGAAGCCTCGATCCTCTCCCTCGGCGCCGGCATCACTGCTGTGGGCACCCGGCTGTTACAGTTTGCGGCTTCACAGCCGGGTACCCACTGCGCATGCGCGAGTCGCGCTGCGCGCCGTGATTGGCCGGCAATCTTCTGGGACCTCTGACGTGTCCCAGAAGATTGCAGGGAGGGAGGGGGAGAGGAGAACTTCCGCTCAGGGCGCCGCGGCGCTCCGAGCGGAAGTGGGAGCGGGTACCTGTCAAAACTAGGTACCCGCTCCCCCCCCCAAAAAATGACATGCCAAATGTGGCATGTCGGGGGGTCAGGACTCCCTAAAGCGGAAGTTCCACTTTTGGGTGGAACTCCGCTTTTAAGTAATCAGGGATTCCCAGCCATGTACGTGAATGAGCCAGGTACCGACAGTGGTTGGTAGAGATGTAGTAAGTGTACTGTTTCCTTAATACAAAAGAAAAGAGAAATTGTTCACACGTAATAGTCTTAGTTCAATTAGGCACAATACCTAAACCTTTTATCCATGCAGTAAAGTATGCTCCCCACTGCAGTCCGTTGACAAGCATATACTTGAAAAAACAAGGGAGAGGAGAAAGATGCTCCTCAAAGAGTCAATATAGGACACCTGGATATAATGAGGTAAACTTTATTATGAAAAATTAGAACATTGACTCCAAACGACAAAACACCAACTCACATGTAAAAGGACAATTGTCTATTACAATAATACATGGGGTTACTACAGCAACCAAAGAGACTGATCCTGAACTGGCATATGTTGGAATGCATCACACATTGTATAAATTCAGCAGCAGTGAATGAGGAAGTGGCAGCTGGTATTCACTCCATAACACGTCAGGTGAAAACAGTCTCTTAGGGTTTAGACCTACAATTGAGGAACAGCAAGGAATCAGCAGATGGTATAGCAGCCTGCTGCTGCATTTTAAGTCACTCTTGACTAGTTGCTGGTAAGGCACTGTTTTTGAATCATGGGAACCAGCCAGGAGTAATTACATGGTACCTATCCAATTAGCAGCGGTCAGTGCAGACGTAAGCAGAGTCTAGGATAGTAATATACCTCCTCCAAGTAGTGGCGGACCCATCCTTGTTTTAGTGCAGCTGTGTTCCAAACGGTCTGTGTTGGTCTTTGGCTCCAGCGTGCGTCCTGTATGCCGTCTGTCTCTTCCACCTCTTATGCTCACATGAGCCGGTTGGGGATGGGGTGAGTGGTAAGCCGTCGCGGAGCTGTGACTGCCGCGCTTACAAAATCCAGTCCAGGTGGACTTTAACGTCTGGGAGCCCCCAATAGTTGCATGAATGTGACGCAATTCTGACGCGTTTCACCAGCCAATAGACGCTGGTTTCTGCAGAGCTGTGATGCATTCCAACATATGCAGATTCAGGATCAGTCTCTTTGGTTGCTGTAGTAACCCCATGTGTTATTTTAATAGACAATTGTCCTTGTACGTGTGAGTTGGTGTTTGTCCTTTGGAGTCAATGTTCCAATTTTTTATAATAAAGTTGACCTCATTATATCCAGGTGTCCTGTGTTGGCTCTTTGAGGAGCATCTTTATCCTCTCCCTTGTTTTTTTACTGTTTCCTTAGTAACCATTGATAGCCAGAATCTATTATGTTTAGTGTTTGGACAAATGTTTTTCCCCTGAAGAAGTCACATGCTGTGATGTAACGCGTAGGGCACCAGTATACCGGAAGGGATGTGCGAACGAGCTCAGCGCTCGTGGATGTACTACACTTGAAAGTTTCACAAAAGTGGGTACCCTGCTGTCACTTATTAAACCTTTTGATATACAAAATGGGATTACGCTATGGAGCACTATTATTTTCATCACACATATCACGAAGAGCATTAAAAATTAGAGGACAAGGATCATAGAGGACACATTCCATTACAATAGAAGCTGCAGTCAAGGAAATCTATCCCATGCTGTTACCTTACAGCAGTAAGGTGAGCAGAATGAGCACACAGAGGTGTCACTCACACTAAAGATTCTCACCAATTTGCCTTGTAGTCACTGGATTGATCACACTGAAGATTCACCATTGTATATTATATGTTTACAGTCACTGTTTTATTGCACAATCTATTTTTATCTTGTTCAAGTTCTCTATTGTTTATCACATGGTGAAGGATTACTCAATATGCATATGAATGTTTTATTAATTACTAATCATTAATTATTTTATGTCACTTATTATTGTTCTTTTTGCCACATCACATCACCAAGGCTCATTGTCACATCACTGAAGATTCATGCCATATTATTTTATTCATATAACATTCATTATAACAGCCACACAGCGCAGCACCTTTTTCACTTCTTGCATTATCAAAATAGTTTGGGTTTGCTATATTGGTGTTGCCCACTGTATCTAGGCTATCATCCTTTATTTCTTTGATAGCGTGGGAGCCACATAACTTTTTACTAGTTCAAATAGCCAGTGTATGGTATGAACTTATGTGCTACAGTTGAACTTTTGGTTAATAATTCTGGCTGGCATACTTGAATTCAAAAATGATCACAGTAAAAGGGGACACAGATTTCCATGTGTAAGATTACCTCTTAAAAAGTAAAACGTATCTTCCCTATAGTGTTTTGTTGAATGTTTTGTTAGCAGTATAGAAAGCAGTATTTAAACAAAACACCATTACTCAAAACTCTGATGACAGCTTTATTTTATGAAATCATATTCACTATAATAATGCAGACATTCCTTTCAATACACTTGGCCTATATACAAGTTACTGCTGGCTGTATAGCACTGCTATTCCCAATGAAAATGCTTTACCTTGGAAAACCTTAGCATAATAGACACCAGCCAGATACTTGAGTTGCACACAATGAGGGGATCTTCCCGTAAAATGCCTGGCTAAATTACATCTATTGTTGTATTTTCAATTACTGATTGCTATATCATAAATATAAAGTAAGACAATCTATGTAAAAAGAAGCTGTTTGTAAAATCTATCAAAAAAATGGAAGTCAGGTGTCCGATTTAGGGACGATAGAAAAACTGCTTAAAAAGTTGCAGAAAATCTTGAGACTTGAAAAAGATAAAAAACTTACATTGCACATTGGAAAACTCTCACAGGCTCTGCAGCTGATCTTTTCATTATCTAACAGTTGCAGACAGTGATAAATGGGATAATAGAAAAAACATGATCTTAAAGGGAATCTTCCCTCATAACAGTTACCTGCTACAGAATTGGACACACACTGGTTCCCAGGCAGTAAAGCAACCGTCTAGCATAAAACTAGTGTGCAGTCTATTAATCATGGAGGACAACTGTAGTAAAAAAAACTTCAATGGAAGATTAGTTTACTGAGGAACATTTCCCTTTTATAAAAGTAAGAAGTCAGAAACCACAAGTATAACCTATTTGTAAAACTATCAGTACAGTGCTTTCCCAGCAAACTAAAAATCAGTGTATCACCTTCTTAGTTGAGGACCTGGGAGAAATTGACATTACAAATTATCATAACATATACCGTATATGCAGGTAGCAGTCCTTTAAAATACAGTCCTGACTTTTATTTGTTCAGTAGACAAAAAGGGTTGCTGTTCCTATGGCCCTAGACCCTTTTGCATATAAAGCAGATGGGGTAATCACATTTCTTTACTTGTAAAAGATCCTAAGTTTGATTTCTAGTAAAGCCATGAGTTTTTTAGGTGCCTGAGTGGCTAGCAGTCTTAAGGTGGTGATATAAACTACAATCAGATTGTACAGTCCCTGTACAATCTCCTTTAAACTTGCTAAAACTATTTAATATGAGGACAAGCCTAAATAATATATTCAATTTGTGACCAGTCATGCAGGTCCTTAGATTATATAGATGTTGGTAGATCTAATGAAAATTCTACAACCAGATTTTAGAGTGTATGGCCATTAGCTCTGGGCTTCAATACATTTCTAAATTTAAACATGCTTTGGATAAACACCTGACCTGACAAAACAATTAAATCAAACAAAAATTAAAACAAAAAGGGGTAGAATTGATGGACCATCCCTCCATTTTCTTTGGTTCTGTAATGGATGTAATCAATGGTTATAATCAAATGCCTACTTCATCTTATGATGCATACCATATGCCCTATGTACATATATGTTACTGCTGCAACTCATCACCTTACTCAAAATGGCTGCTAGATCACCTCTCCCTTCGTGGAAGCAATATGGAAACAAAGATGGCGCACCTCCAGAGAGACTACACCCAAGACAGAGATTGTCATATCCTGGAAGAAAATCATAGTCACATAGATACATCCAATCATGAGCTTATATGTTCTTTGCTGCATATCATCTGTGCTATGCCTATACAAGCATTTCCTGAAATTTTTATCCTGATGCTTTATAAGCTTAAAGTGGAACAAATAAAACAGAAGTATCTTAACTCTGAACCTGGTGTCAGTGTATGATCTTCCTCTGTGTGCACACATTGTATCAAATTAGGCCAGGGACAGATATAATCTCGGATGGCTTTGGTCTGATCCAAAACAGTTCTACCTACTGTACAAAACTAAAATTAACATGAATTCATTAGCACAGTTTTTAATGTGACAAAGCAAATTATTCAGAAAATTTACATTTAGCATATGGTTCCTAATTAGAGAAAGCAGAACACTTCTACACATTTTGATGTTCTCACATAAGCTTATTAGGATACATATTATGCTTACTTCTGGTGATGATTACTGGTGTAGCCCTCTGTTGGGGGTATATCAAAAATGGCCCTTCCAAAACAGGATATTGCGCTAAACCCGTAGGTGAATAAGAGAACCACGAACCTTTGTTAAGTGGAAGAGTAGGTTTGAGAATAAAGTTGGTAATTCTCCCACCCAGGACAGGGCCTCGGGGAACAGAGGGGGTTCCATTCCTGGGAAATGAATTAGTAATCTAATCAAAGTAATTGGGAGCAGAGAAACTACTGCAACCAGCATATAACAATAACCATAACTATATACAGTAGATGCATACAAGTATAAAAAAAGTACAAGTTTTATATAAGAAAAGATTAATAAAAGCACACACATCCTATGTACAAACAGGTATTATCAGCAAAAGGCCCAATAGGAGTCCTGTTGAAATTGTGCACATAAAACCAGATATATATAGTTATTATTAGAGATACATCCAGATTAATGTTGCAGCAAAGTCTAATTGCAGGGGCCCCTGAATATGATCAAAATGCAGCCTCTGGCCTTTGTGTCAGAAATCTGGAAACAAGATCAGCGGTGATAGAGAGATCTATCTGCCAACCAGCTAGGAATGCAACTTCTCACATGCAGAAACTGTGGTGCTGCACTGGAACTCAAAGTCAGCCTTTCTACTCTGCTCTATAGTCCCTCCCTGATAGTTTCTAATCTGGCAAACACTCAGAAGCTATGAGCAACTATAAAAACGATTAAACATAGGAGCAGTTGCCTATTAATCCATTCTGGTCTGGTGGTCTGCAGCAGCTTTTCTATGAACAGAACAAGTGGTCCTAGACTTTGTCTGTTTCTCTCCATTTTCTCCCTATAGGGTTTCAAAGCCAGCCTAACAGAGACAGAAAGTTCTAATACATACTTATACATAACACTGTGAGATTAGCAGCTACAGTATAGGTGAGCAGATCCCTACACTGGATTACAGTGGATGGTGTAATCATGAGCTTGAAACTAGGGTCAGGAAGGGCTTTTTCCCACAGACAATGCAATGAATGAAATTGTAGGCCTGGACCAAAAATCAGTTAAAGAATACCAGAGTTGTATAAAGTACTCGAAACCCATACTTGAGTAAAAGTACAAGTGCTCCATCAAAAAGTGACTTGAGTAGAAGTGGAAGTGCTCGATCAAAAAGTGACTTGAGTAGAAGTACTAAAGTATTCAACATTTTTTTTACTTAAGTATCGCAAGTAGCTTTTTTAAAAATTTTGCTACTCAAGTACTGAAAGTAAAAGTACAAGTACTGTGTTATGTAGTTATTAAGGAAAGCAGTCAAAAGTTTGAACATCATATTGTTTTTTATTATTTCAAATGCAGCTTTTATTTATACATACAGTAGCATTTATTTTCGTATGCGCTGATAACACACATGTTTTGAGCTTCATGAAACCTGCCATCTACTGTTCTGGCAGTGGTAATTTTTATAATAGTAACGAGTAGGGTTGAGCGGACACCTAGATGTCCGTGTTCGACGGGTTCGGCCGAACTTTAAAAAAAAGTCCGGGTCCGTGTCCCGGACTTTTACCGAACTTTTCCCGGACACCGAACCCCATTGAAGTCAATGGGGACCCGAACTTTAAGGCACTAAAATGGCTCTAAAACACCAAAGGAAAGGGCTAGAGTGCTGCAAATGGCAGCAAAACGTAATTAAGAGCATGACAAGTGCTCTGCAAACAAATGTGGATAGGGAAATAACTTAAAACAACAAAAAAAAACAGAAAAATAAAACAATGTTCTTCTTCATCTCTGAAGGACGAGGCCCATATGGAGTAGGAGGGAGGTTGAGGTGGTGGTGGATGTGGCGGTGACATAGGCGTGCGCACAGGGTGTGCTGGGTGTGCCTGGGCACACCCTAATCACCTAGGGCACATAGCATTGCCAGTGAGGAGATGGGAAAGATCTCCCTGGGACCTGCTCTGCTCTATTTCTCCTTGCCTACAGGTACATGGCCCCGATACATTACTCTCCCTGCTGGCAAACACATGCATGTGTATTTCAACTTTGGGGTGCACACCTTAATGCAATAGGCTGCGCACACCTATGGGCGGTGTAGGTGGAAGCGGCGGTGGAGGAGGACCAGGGCCGGATTAACAGCATCATGGGCTTGGTGCTGAGGATTTTGAAGGGCCTTAAGGGCCGTGCCTTGCCATGCACCCAGAGGAGGAAGGGTGCAGCCATGCATGCCTAATTCAACATGGGATGCTGTCTCTGAAGCCCATAAACACATCCATGCATCGCCAACTGTCCCTCCTTGTCCGGCCTTCACGCTGTGTGGGGAGGTTCTGAGGGTGCTGCCTGGGGAAGCGAGCATAGAAGCCAGACTTCTGTGTTTACAAGTGACAGAAGAGCGGTAACAGTGAATATGGCCAACCCGGGGCCTATATAAAAGGTAGGGGCCTGGAGCTGCAGCTCCAATAGCCCCTACATTAATCTGGCCCTGAGGAGGAGGACGAGGTAGCCAACACTGCTTCTTTTCAAAAATTTTAAATGAGGGTACACCCCAAAAGAGTGAGAAAGAGCAAAAATGGAACAATGGGTGGGTAAGGTCGGTATCCATTGCTATTCTGCATAAGGTACGGAAAAGTCCAGTGGGATCCATGCCTGGTTCATTTTAATGAACGTGAGCTTGTCCACATTGTCTCTGGACAGGCGGCTGCGCTTGTCTGTTATAACGCCCCCAGCCGTGCTAAATACCCGTTCAGATAATACACTGGCTGCAGGGCACGCCAGCACCTCCAAGGCGTAAAGGGCAAGCTCAGGCCATGTGCCCAATTTGGAGACCCAGAAGTTGAAGGGGGCAGACCCGTCATTCACTACATGTAGGCGTGTGCACACATACTGCTCCACCATGTTGGTAAAATGCTGCCTCCTGCTAAGACGTTCCATCTGAGCTGCTGGTGCTGCTGTTTGTTGTGGCGTGCTGACAAAGCTTTTCCACATTTCGGCCATGCTAACCCTGCCTTCTGAGGTGCTGGCGGTGCCCTGGTTGCGTTGGCGACCTCCTCCTCCTCCTCTGCCTTGTGCTTCCACTGTGGCCCCGCTGTCAGATGGGAATGCCAGCAGCATGGCGTCTACCAGCGTGCGCTTGTACTCGCGCATCTTGCGATCGCGCTCCAGTGAGTGAATTAAGGACGGTACGTTGTCCTTGTAACGGGGATCCAGCAGCGTGGCCACCCAGTAATCAGCACAAGTTAGAATGTGGGCAACTCGGCGGTCGTTGTGGAGACACTGCAGCATGCAATCGCTCATGTGTGCCAGGCTGCCCAGAGGCAACGAAAGGCTGTCCTCTGTGGGAGGTGTATCGTCCGTGTCCTCTGTATCCCCCCAGCCACGCACCAGTGATGGCCATGAGCTGGCCTGGGTGCCACCCTGCTGTGAACATGGTTCCATCTCCTCCTCCAGCTCCTCCTCCTCCTCATCCTCCTCATCCTCCAGAACTGTGCCCCTGCTGGACAATTGCGTCCCTGGCGTTTGCGTGTGCAGGAACCCACCCTCGGAGCCCCTTGCGAATGACTGCCCTGAAAGCCTTGGAAATGTTACCTCTTCATCCTCCTCCTCCTCCTCATCCTGTGCCACATCCTCTTCCATCATCGCCCGAATTGTTTTTTCAAGGAGGCATAGAAGTGGGATAGTTAAGCTGAGAACGGCGTCATTGCCACTGGCCATGTTGGTGGAGTACTCAAAACAGCGCAACAAGGCACACAGGTCTCGCATGGAGGCCCAGTTAAATTAAATAGCGGAATAGAAAATATGATCCAAAAAAAGTGTATGTATATCACACGTACACAACCACACTGGGCCCCAATTACTATTGTTTGTACCCCTAAAAGGCTAGATGAGGAGTAGGGGGGGTATGGAACAGGCAGCACCCTCAAACCTTCAGAAGTATGAGATGAACCCCAACAACTTGGAAAGGTGGATCTCTCTCACACGTACCAACACAGACTATCCCCCAATTTAACTGATCCCCAAAGGTTTTTGATTAAATAGCGGAATAGAAAATATGATCCAAAAAAAGTGTATGTATATCACACGTACACAACCACACTAGGCCCCAATTACTATTGTTTGTACCCCTAAAAGGCTAGATGAGGAGTAGGGGGGGTATGGAACAGGCAGCACCCTCAAACCTTCAGAAGTATGAGATGAACCCCAACAACTTGGAAAGGTGGATCTCTCTCACACGTACCAACACAGACTATCCCCCAATTTAACTGATCCCCAAAGGTTTTTGATTAAATAGCGGAATAGAAAATATGATCCAAAAAAAGTGTATGTATATCACACGTACACAACCACACTAGGCCCCAATTACTATTGTTTGTACCCCTAAAAGGCTAGGAGTAGGGGGAGTATGGAACAGGCAGCACCCTCAAACCTTCAGAAGTATGAGATGAACCCCAACAACTTGGAAAGGTGGATCTCTCTCACACGTACCAACACAGACTATCCCCCAATTTAACTGATCCCCAAAGGTTTTTGATTAAATAGCGGAATAGAAAATATGATCCAAAAAAAGTGTATGTATATCACACGTACACAACCACACTAGGCCCCAATTACTATTGTTTGTACCCCTAAAAGGCTAGATGAGGAGTAGGGGGAGTATGGAACAGGCAGCACCCTCAAATCTTCAGAAGTATGAGATTGTGTTCACTGTACCCCACAAAGATTGAGTTCACTGCACCCCACAATGATTGTGTTCACTGCACCCCACAAAGATTGTGTTCACTGCACCTCACAAAGATTGTGTTCACTGTACCCCCCAAAGATTGTGTTCACTGCACCCCACAAAGATTCTGTTCACTGTACCCCACAAAGATTGTGTTCACTGCACCCTAAAAGGATGTTGTTCACTGCACCCCACAAAGATTGTGTTCACTGCACCCTAAAAGGATGTTGTTCACTGCACCCCAAAAAGATTGTGTTCACTGTACCCCCCCAAAGATTGTGTTCACTGCACCCCACAAAGATTGTGTTCACTGCACCCCAAAAAGATTGTGTTCACTGTACCCCCCAAAGATTGTGTTCACTGCACCCCAAAAAGATTGTGTTCACTGTACCCCCCAAAGATTGTGTTCACTGCACCCCACAAAGATTCTGTTCACTGTACCCCACAAAGATTGTGTTCACTGCACCCCAAAAAGATTGTGTTCACTGTACCCCCCCAAAGATTGTGTTCACTGCACCCCACAAAGATTCTGTTCACTGCACCCCACAAAGGATTTTGTTCACTGCACCCCAAAAAGATTGTGTTCACTGCACCCCAAAAAGGATTTTGATCACTGCACCCCAAAAAGGATGTTGTTCACTGCACCCCAAAAATGATTTTGTTCACTCCACCCCAAAAAGATTGTGTTCACTGCACCCCACAAAGATTGTGTTCACTGCACCCCAAAAAGATTGTGTTCACTGTACCCCCCAAAGATTGTGTTCACTGCACCCCACAAAGATTCTGTTCACTGTACCCCACAAAGATTGTGTTCACTGCACCCCAAAAAGATTGTGTTCACTGCACCCCAAAAAGGATGTTGTTCACTGCACCCCAAAAAGGATGTTGTTCACTCCACCCCAAAAAGATTGTGTTCACTGCACCCCACAAAGATTGTGTTCACTGCACCCCAAAAAGATTGTGTTCACTGCACCCCAAAAATGATTTTGTTCACTGCACCCCAAAAAGGATTTTGTTCACTGCACCCCAAAAAGGATGTTGTTCACTCCACCCCAAAAAGATTGTGTTCACTGCACCCCAAAAAGATTGTGTTCACTGCACCCCACAAAGGATTTTGTTCACTGCACCCCAAAAAGATTGTGTTCACTGCACCCCAAAAAGGATGTTGTTCACTGCACCCCAAAAAGGATTTTGTTCACTGCACCCCAAAAAGATTGTGTTCACTGCACCCCACAAAGGATTTTGTTCACTGCACCCCACAAAGATTGTGTTCACTGCACACCAAAAAGGATTGTGTTCACTGCACCCCAAAAAGATTTTGTTCACTGCACCCCAAAAAGATTGTGTTCACTGCAGCCCAAAAAGATTGTGTTCACTGCAGCTCACACACAGAAAAATGGATGTGGATCACTGACACCTGCCTATCTCCAATCCCACACCACACAGCAATATCGATTGTAGTTTGTAGAACACAGTTTCCCTAAAATTCAGCAGACTCTGTCCCTAACAGGATTGAGAAGAGATCGTAGATCAGGATTGAGTGCAGATTCACCCCACCCCCCACACAGCAATATCGATTGTAGTTTGTAGAAGACACTGACCCTATAATTCAGCAGACTCTATCCCTAAAATGCCTACAACTCGCCCTGCCTAAACACTCCGACCTGTCCCTCAATTCTATCCGGACACAAATGGTTTTTTCCTGCCTATCTTTCCCTAATCAGCAGCCAGCACGTTGATGTGTGCTCTGTCCCTGATATAAGCAGCATAATGACGCCGCTGCGGCTGCCTCGAACTTATAAAGACTTGGTCACATGCTTCAGACGGCCAATCGCAGCTACTAAGACATTTGCAGGCATGGCTGGGATGGCTTAAGGCACACCAGTTAAACGATTGTTGATTGGCTGTTGAAAGCCCGCCATGAAAAGAGCGCCAAAGCATGCAAAACCCGGAAATAAAACGACCGAACACGGATTTTTACCCGAACATACAGTAAAGTGTCCGTGTCCGTGTTCGGGTACAAAAAATCCAATTATTCGGTACGAACACGAATAATACAGTCCGTGTTCGCTCAACACTAGTAACGAGTAACTATGCAGCACAAAAAAAAATATCGGAGTAGAAGTATTGAAATCATCGAAAAAATGTAGTGAAGTAAAAGTGGAAGTAGGAGAAAAAAATTCTACTCTAGGAAAGTACAGATACCGCCTTTCGGTACTTAAGTACAGTAGTGAAGTAGTTCTACTTAGTTACTATACATCTCTGAAGAATACCAACTTTGAATGGAAATTTATTAACAACTGACCTGCCTGACACTGTTTGAAGGATAAGGCTTCCTAGTCTAGTCAAGTCTATATGTCCTATCTATTTAGTGCATACTAAAGCACACTAAGAGTAGATGTGTTCTAACAAACAGCTAATCTGGTCCCAGTTTAAAAGCAAAAATACATTAAAAATAATTTCAAGAGCAGTTTGTTGTTTTGAGGCTATAGCACCCTTGCAGCCTCTTAAAGCAAATGTTAAAAGTTCATAGACAGTGAGACCAAATCTGTTTCTTTATAAACAGAGATTTTCATACAGATGTTGCACAGAATGCATACAGATGTTGATGTGTTCAAATATACTCCTTTTGTCTAGAGTCATTCTTCATCAACCGCAAGTCTTTTTTTCACCTCAGGAGTTTTTTTTTCATTTTTCTGTTCTGTGTTTACCTCCCACCTCAAGCCTGCGTCAGGTAGCGCGATATCTGGCTACAAAATTTTAGTAAAAAAAAATCTCAATAAACATTTATTGATTGGTTTACGCAAAAGTTATAGTGTCTACAAACTATGGTATATATACTGGAATTTTTATTTATTTATTTTTATATACTAGTAATTGTGGCAATCAGCGACTTATAGTGGGACTGCGATAATGTGGTGGACAATAGGACACTTATTGACACTTTTGACACTTTGTGGGAACCAGTGACACTAATACAGTGATCAGTGCTAAAAATATGTACTGTCACTGTACTGACACTGGCTGGGAAGGGGTTAAACATCTAGGGCGATCAAAGGCTTAACTGTAACCAGTGTTTTGGATAAACTGTGTGCTGCTTTTACTAAGGGAAGTGATGAATTTTATTCCCTGCTTTGCAGGGACACAAACTCCATCACTTTCCCCCTGTCAGAATGGAGCTCTGCCTTTTTTACATAGGCAGAGCTCCATCCTCTGTCTCTGCCCGACGATCAGTGGGTGCCAGTGGACATCCACTGCCTGGCACCCACAGATTGGTACTGAATATAAATATACAGTTTATAATCCTTTGAGCTACTTACTCAAACAATAGATAATAGGCGAGCTGAGCTGTTGGCACTGATCACAATCCCATTTATGTGCTAAACTAACTAAACAATCACAATAATTCAGTGCTGTAGTGCTTAATGTTCATCATAAAAAATAAAAAAAAATGTGAATATACTAAAAAAATATTAATAAATAATAGCATGTGTCAAGTGTCACAATGAAACACTCACTTCCATCTGGTGCTTCCAGTGCACCAGACTATTACAAATATAAAACTCTGTTTTCTGGAAGGGTCTCCGTTAGTGTTGAGCGAACACGGACTGTATTATTCGTGTTCGTACCGAATAATTGGATTTTTGTTACCCGAACACGGACCCGAAAACTTTAAGGTATGTTCGGGTTTAAAATCCGTGTTCGGTCATTTTACTTCCTGTTTTGTATGTAATGGCGCGCTTTTAATGGCAGGTTTTCAACAGCCAATCAACAAGCGTTTAACTGGTGTGCCTTAAGCCATCCCAGCCATGCCTACTAATGTATTAGTAGCTGTGATTGGCCGTCTGAAGCATGTGACCATATCTTTATAAGTTCGAGACCCAGCGCGCTGCGTCATTCTGCTGTAGTATTAGGGAGAGAGCACACATCATACGTGCTGGCTGCTGATTAGGGACAGACAGTGAAAAATTGTATTGTGTTCGAAAAGAATGCAGGGACAGGTCGGAGTGCAGGCAGGGCGAGTTATTAGGGCATTTTAGGGCGAGGCTGTAGAATAGGCAGGGTCAGTGTTCTACATCGATTTTGCTGTGTCGGGGGTTGGTTGTGCAGTGCCAGTGAACGATCTTATCGAGAATATTAGGGCGAGGCTGGAGAATAGGCAGGGTCAGTGTTCTACATCGATTTTGCTGTGTGGGGGTTGGTGCAGTGAACACAATCGTTTTGCCCTCAGTTAAGCCCGCTGAGGAGGAGGGAGAAAAAAATCTATTTTTATCAGTCAGTTGTGTGCAGCGTTTTTGCTTCAGTGCTGACTGTGATAAGACACTGCTGTGTTCACATGTGCTATTGAGTGATTTTAAATTTTATACACTTTTTTCTATTCCACTATTCAATATACACCCTTTTGGGTTAAAAAAATTAAATTGTGGCATAGTCTGTACTAATCTATTTAAAAATTACAAACTTAAAGGGGAATTTTCTTTTTTTTTTCCCTTCATAGCCTGCAGCAGAGCTGATTGACATAAGACACTGCTGTGTTCACATGTGCTATTGAGTGATTTTCAATTTTATACACTTTTTTCTATTCCACTATTCAACCTCCCTCCTACTCCATATGGGCCTCGTCCTTCACAGATGAAGAAAGGTTTTTTATTTTTCATTTTTTTTGTTGTTTTAAGTTATTTCCCTATCCACATTTGTTTGCAGAGCACTTGCCATGCTCTTAACTACATTTTGCTGCCATTTGCAGTACTCTAGCCCTTTCCATTGGTGTTTTAGAGCTATTTTAGTGCCTGAAAGTTCGGGTCCCCATTGACTTCAATGGGGTTCGGTGTCCGGGTAAAGTTTGGAAAAAGTCCGGGACACGGACCCGGACTTTTTTTTCAAGTTCGGCCGAACCCGCCGAACACGGACATCCAGGTGTCCGCTCAACTCTAGTCTCCGTTAATCTCACACAAGACTCAAGCCACGTAGACACTATCCAGCATCCAGCTCCACGCTAGCTCCTGGTGTTGTCACCGTCCTGGCCCCTCCCCAACCCGTGTCAACACAGGGTCATGTGTCTTCCTCAGGGTGATTTCTCTTCATAAATCAGCGTGGAGCTGGATGCTGGAAATAGTCTGTGAGGCTTGATGCTTGTGTGAGATTAAAGAGACCCTTCGATTAGATTAAGGAGACCCTTCCGGAAACAGACTTTTATGCTTGTAATAGTCTTGTGTGCTGGAAGGACCAGATGAAAGTGATTACCCTGTATATTTTCATTTAATAAATGTTTTTTTAGAAGATATAAGCACTATTAGTTTATTTCCTCTGTATACATGTCTATGGATGTCATGGGCTCTATGTGAGGAGATAACAGGAGAGGAGGCTTGGAGAGCTGGTTGTAGCCTGTGAGAGGCAAAAAGGCTGTTTTTGACCCTACTTGGTTGTAGTGGTCACACTACCCCAGGTGAGATTATTCCTGGTGGGGGAGCACTTTGTGCTGTCACACGGTTTTGGTCAATTCAAGCAAAGGAGAGGAGTGGAGTGTTTGAGAGGCACTGTTTGTGGATCATTATTTGAAGAAGGCTGCACCTTTTTGTTTGCATGGACATTCAATATATATATTTTTTTTCTGGATTGCACTTATTTTTTGATATATATTTTTTGAAAAGCATTTGTGATTAATCATTTTGTTTCATTGTGACACTTGACACATGCTATTATTTATTAATATTCTTTTAGTATATTCACATTTTTTAATTTTTTATGATGATACTCATTGACACAATTTTTCTATATTGAGCATTATAGCGCTGCATTATTGTGATTGTTTACCCACAGATTGGCTTCTGCTGTGAGGAATCACAGCAGAAACAGACTGCAGGTGGCGTACGCGTGCGATCCCTTGGCAGAAGTGCAGAATCATTTATATATATATGTGATTCTGCACAGAATGGCCGCCCTGTAGCAGTATATCTGCTATGGGGCGGTCAGTAAGTGGATAATGAAAACACTTACATTCAGATTCACTCTGCATATTGACATAATAAAACAAAGCTATTCATGCAGAACCCAAACAGGTAGAAACAAGGTTTGTTAAAATCCTTGCAATATGAATTTATCAGAGGATTGTTACTTTCTCAACCAAAGTGGTGTTACTCTTTAACGCTCTGTTAGCCGTGCAGCCTCAAGTCTCTCAGATCAATGCATGATTCTTTTGCTTTTAGTCTACAGACAAAAAATAAAAACTGCAAAGCCTGTAA
Source organism: Pelophylax lessonae (assembly GCF_965119305.1). Classification (NCBI taxonomy): domain Eukaryota; kingdom Metazoa; phylum Chordata; class Amphibia; order Anura; family Ranidae; genus Pelophylax; species Pelophylax lessonae. The sequence continues at coordinate 401,430,896 of NC_138770.1, read as the reverse complement.
CTAAATTATAAACAGGTGGACCAAGATGCAAAGGTGGAGCTACAGGCCTTCTTTGATGTACCGACTGGAGTGTTTTTTGATGCTGCAGCCAAAGACCTGGGTGTTCTCACTGGTATTGTGACATCATACATCATCTTTTGTATGGATATGCATGCACCCACCTAGTCTTTTCAAACATTTACTAATAACAAGCCTTGGTTTACAGCAAAATTAAAACAGCTGAGGCAAGCTAAGGAGGCAACCTACAGAAGTGGGGACAGAATCTTGTACAACTGGGCCAGGACCATGATAATAAATGAGGTCAAAACAACAAAGAGGAGCTACTCTGGCAAACTGAAAACTGTTTTTTGCCAGTAACCCAGCGCCAGTATTTTGAGTCCTGTACGACATTACCAGCTACTTTAATACCATCACCCCACACTGCAGAGAAACCATAAATTGGCCAATGACCTGAAAGTGTTTTTTTTTTTTTAAGGTTTGATAATCCCACATGTACATCCCCCATCAACTTCAACTCAGACAGCATGTGTCCAACTATATCTCTGGAAACTTTCCCTTCTTCCCCTTTCCCTTCATATGAAATAAAACTAGTTTTGGCGGTATTGCAACCAATATTATACATGATAGCTGGCTGACACTGACCTCATTCACTTACATGGCCAGGAATTCCGGGCCATGTAAACAAGGGGGTGGGGTGGTGGTGACATAACTGACCAAGAATGGTCATGACCATAGACCAAATATGGCCATATCTATATTTGATCAGTGATGTTACCAGGGAAAAATCATATTCAGCACCTGCATGATCAATACCGGCACTCCCCAAGGATATATGCTCTCCATATTACTCTTTCCCACCTATAAAGTTGTTAAAATATGCAGATAACACAATCGTCACTGGTCTCATCTGAGGTGCTGAACAGTTAGCATACAGTACTGTATCAAATATGGAGACCTTCAAATTTCAGGGACTTATCATTTTCAAAAATCCAACATTGACACAATCCTGAAAAATGCAGAGCAAAGCATGTACCTTTTTCATTTTCTTAGGATGTTCAACCTGTCTCAAAAATGTTTCATTGCAGTAATTGAGTCTGTTCTTGGCACATCCATCACTGTTTGATTTGGTCCAGCCTCCAAACAAGATCGGAAGCATACTACAGTGGACAGATAGGTCTACAAAAAAAAATCATTGGTGCTGACTTGCCCACAATACAGGACATATACTGTACAACCCCTGAGTCATGAAACAGACAAAGAAGATCACTGCAGGTTCCTCACATCCTTGACATTATCTATTTCAACTGCTCCCCTTTAGTGAACATTACAAATCACTCTATGCTAAGACCTAAGACAACCAGTCTTAAAGTGGAACTTAACTTAAAATCGGAGGTTCCTCTCATTATCTTCCTCCCTCTCTCCTCTGCCACTTATGTCAACCTTTTTTTTTTGTTGGAGTGGGTACCTATTTCTGAGCAGTACTGTAACTGCTCCCACTTCAGCTCTGCGAAAGTCCCCTTCCTCCAACTGCAATCTCCTGGGACCATTCAGAAAGTGCAGCGTGTCTTGTGCATGTGCAATGGGGAGCTCATTGTGAGCCAGCAAGAAGTCACAGCTGACCTCCAACACTTAGAATGCGGTGCTTGGGACCCAAGGACCAGTGAAGAAACAGCCTGGGTGATATTGCTGGATCCCTGGGCTGGTGAGTTCCTATTTTTAGAAAGTCAGCTGCTACAATACTTGTAGCTGCTGACTTTCAATTTTTCTACAAATTACTGGAGTGCCTCTTTAAAGTGTATTTCCCCATGTGCAGCCAAATTGGGATAATGCTACATTGTATTTGTTACATGTCGCCATTTGCATACCATGACTTAGAATAAAATAAAAATTGCTGGTTATGTCTCTAAGGGCTTTCTATTTGCTTAACCGCTTTGCGCCAATGCATCTCGGCCCTGGTATTTATATATACAGTGGGGATATTAGGTTGGAGTACAAAGTTTACAATGACTAATCACTTTATTTTAAAGAGGGCAGACTTAGAAAAGACTCACTCTAACATTGTTCAAAAAAACTTGCAATCAACTATGACATCATCTCCTAAGAAATCGTAAGAAATCTTTTGGTAAAAAAAAAATGTAGGCATGCCATGTAAATGTTTACAAATAAACATATTGAGGTTTTCTCAATTTTGACTTCAAAGGTGGAAATACACTTTAAAGTTATTTCTAGCTGATCAAATAACATAAAAAGAGAAATCTGTTTCAGTGTACTTGTCTACTTATGGGGGTATGTTTTAATTTTTATGTTCTTTTAACTATATTCATAAAAGTATTTTAGGGTCTATTTACATTTGTGTAGTGTGTTAATACACATGAATTACAATGCATTATGCCGCACATTAATGTGCGTTGCGTTAAGACAGTCCAGTGAAAATAATAGGCTGCCAATGTACCAAAAACCGTATGTGCCACAAAAAATTTAACGGAACAGACAGCAACACAATATGGTGCTAATCAAAATGAATGGCGCCACAATAAGTCAACACATATGACATGCGTTCCCACATGTTTCTGTAATGCACGTGTTCCTGCATTACATTTATATAAGACAGCCCATAGACAAATCACTTTTCTGGTATTTCTTGCATATGTTTTCCTTTTATTCATTAACTTGTTTGTGGTATTATTAAACCTAATAGACATATTTTCATAGCTTAAGTAATATGAATTTTCCATCTGTAAACTGAAATACAAAACAAACCCCAGTAAAACTAGTTTTAGAAAATTGCATATCTCCTTGTTTCTGAACTGTGCATGACCCCAACTCCTCTTTTGAAAGTTTGACTACTGTTAATACTATCTAATAATAGCCATAAAGAGACTAAGGTTTGGGCAAGGTAAGCATAGGGCACTGCAAATGTATTGCACTACCAAGCTTTCATTTATTTTTCACATTTTTATTTGTAACAAATAAAATTAAATGAGAAGATAGATACATAGATAGGTAAATAGATAGATAGTCAAATACTACATAGGACAAGTATAATTTAAAAACGAATTCCAGACAAGTAAAATCAATTAGTAAGCTACTAATGTAGGTAGTAGAAATGAAGGCGCCAAATATTTTATTAATAATCTGAAAGTGACCTGCTGCTTCTTTTTTGTTGTGTGTGTCGACAAAATATAGAGTTTAGAATCAATAAAGTGAGCGCTGGTCCTAGTGTATGTTTGTATTAAATACAATCCTCAACAGATAATTTCAACAATACATCAAAAATTATAAGGTGCAAGAGTGCTCAAATGAAGCCAGTGTGTACAATCTTATCTAAAATCCATAACATTAAACATGGCAGAATTCTGAATAATCCATAATAGTGCTCAAACGTGGGCCTTAATTAGAAGCAATAGTGAAATGTATACAGGTATTTGTGAATACTCCTTTGTATCAATAAGTGAATTAATACTTAAAAAAGTGCAATAGTGCCAATACCTAATCAATATCAACAGTGAAATATATACAGGTATTGTGAGTACTCCTTTAAATCAATGGGTGAATGGATAAAAAGTGCAATGTTGCCAATATTTAATAAATAAATGTGACTAATAAAGTCTGTGCTAATGCTCTATAGAGGCATGACTGATACAAAATCTGTGCAGTGCATCCAAAAGAAGATCCAATCCAGGTGTCCCCCCTTGTGATCTTGTGAGCTAATGATATTAGTATATACTCACCAAATAGAGGCATGGCAGCGGTCCGCGTGCATTCCACCGCCTCACAGGAAATGACGTAGTTGGTTTACGATGTCCGGGTAAGGCTTAGACTACAATGCATTTCGCAGTGAATGCATCATCGGGAAGTTCTAGCAGGAAGGCGTAGAATTGTACTTCTGAAACCGGTGATGTGTATTTTCATATATAATTGTTGCATTACCCACTGCATTAAAACCTCCAAAGGTTTAAATCTAGTAGGCAGCTGTGACACATCTATTAGAACTGGCATTTTTTGAAGTTTGTTTTACAAGGGTAGCCATGTATCAAGATCACCAGATTGACAATAAAACTGTATGATAACCTACTGCTCCACAACATTACTTGGATGAAAATTAAAGTACTAAGCTCCCCATAAGTATTTAAAAATGTAATCTTCAAATTTGACTAGACTGTACTTTTAACTAATGCAAAACACATATGATTTTAATTTTTAAAAAATGGGAGTTAAATCAGTAGTAAATAGCAAAAAAAAAAACAAAAAAAAAAACAGGCATCGGGCTGTTTAGATCATAATGTGCTAGTATGCATTGCTTACTAGCACATTATGACAGAGTTACCTGAAAGCAGAGCCTTCCAGCACTGCTCTGTCACCGCTGATGGCGCTTCCATCTTCACCCGGTCTTTCTTCTGGGTTTGCGGGCTTTGGCGATATAAATGTCTGAGCCGGTGATGACTCCCCTGTTTGCCACACGGATCTGAAGGAATGGCTCGAGTATGCCGTTCCTTCCGAGCGCATATGCCAGTGACATCATCAGCTGAATCTAAAGCAAATATCTCCTAAATGGTGCACGTTTAGGAGATATTTAGTGTTGCTATAGGTAAGCCTTATTATAGGCTTACCTATGGGTAAAAATCATACAAAGGAGTTTACTCCCACTTTAAACAGTCATTTTGCTTTCTGGAAATATAAATTGATTTCTCCATTTTTAAGCAGTTGCGTCAGTACCATAGTTCTCACAGGTTGATCAACTAACAGAACACCACTTTCAGATAACAGTTAGGGCTTGTGTCAATAGACAAATGCAGCTTGATTTCAGGTTCACCATGCTTCTGGGTTTCATATAGATGCATTTGACCTCCCTTATCAAGTTTTATCAAGCTTCTTCAAGCAATTAAAAAAAGTTTTCATATTTCTTTTGTGCAATTTTTGAGCATAGGACAACCCATTGAAATTAATGGGCTGTCCTAAACATGCCACACCTGAGCACACAAAAACATGGGTACAATGTCACACCTTCACAGGTGTGAACATAGTCTTATAATAACTTATTTGGTGCCGTTTATATTTATTGTGGTGCAAATAGGAGCTTACTGTGCCTGAGAATATATAAAGGTATGCAACGCTTTTTGTTGCATGTACACACTTACCACATATTTATTTCCTTGGGATTGTCACCTGTATGTACTATCATTTATCTTTATTTATGGTATTGGAGCATCATATATATATTTATATACGTTATTACAGTTTCCATGAATTTCCTTTGAGACATCTAAAGCCTCTAGCGGACATCTTTGCTCCCACTATGTGTAGCTTTATCTCAAATACAAGTGAGTATGATTTACAGTAGGAAGATTTTCTAGCTCTACTATAGGCTTAATATTTTTTTCCCTTATTTTTATTCTTTGTCTATTTATCTATGTAGGGTTTTTGGGTCTTTCACACTCCCCCCTGCGGGAGACTCGGCAAATGGGGGTGTCCCCCCTTGGCGGGCATGTCAAGTCACTTAAACAGACGTTTTACATTTATCTGTTAGAAGGTTGCATCCTTTCAATGGGTAGGAAGCCATACTTTGGGGAACCCATGCTGAGGATGGGGCATGTATATATATTTTTGTATCTTTTTGTATTCTCTAAAAAATGTTGTGCTTTTTGCATTTTTCTCTTTCTGTGTGTCACCCACAAAGGTGTTTCTTGTATGGGATTATGGAATTTGCTAACATGTATGTATACATTTCTTCTGTCTAGAAGTTTCACTGTACCACGCATTTTCCTGAAGAAGCCAGTATGGCGAAACATGTCGAAAAAAAAAGTGCGGAAACATTCAAAATAACTTCAGAATGCTAAAATGTTTGTATGGTGACATTTCATATGCCAATGATCTTATAGATTTGTGTCTATTTGTTTAATAAATCTCTACAGTTCTAATGGAGTTGTAAAATTACTTAGCATTAAGCTGCACCTTAAAAGTCTTGCATCTCCTTCTTTGTCTGTCTCTAACACTAAGGTAGAACTTTATACTCATTATATAATATTAATTGGATAGGAAAGCATTGTAACACATTGAAGAAAATAAAGATTTGTCTAAGGGAAAAACTGTATTGAAGGAAATATGGCTACCATTGCTGACTTCCCCCTTAAAATTTTAATTACCTGGCTTTCTCTGATTTCAATGTCTTGAGTCATGACCTGGAAGCATGGTGTTTCTGTGTAAAATCAAAACTACTTGTCAGTGTCTCAGAATGCATTTACCTTTTCACAGAGCATGTTATGCATACATGTTAAAATGCACATTTTAGGACTGAAGATTAATTAAAACCCCCAAATATTTTATATATTCTCAAAGCAGAGACCTTGGAAAGGAGATGGTGGTAGCTACAAATGTTTATGACACTGGAGATTAGCACACGTTTATCAAATCCTATTAAAAGAAAATACAAGGTTAATTTTGCTGCGCTCAAACACAATAGGATACTATTTTTTTGGTAAATATTTTTGGTAATTTTTTTGGTATTTTTGGTAATATACTTTTTGGGTAAATTATAAAACCTAAGACCGCATCCAGTAAAGAGATATAAAACATGCCAAATCTTAGTTGTGCTTGCCTGTGAAACAATGACAAAATTCAGTACACAAAATTGTGAAACTGTAGGAGCCTTTGTATGTTATCAGTTTAGAGTTAATTAAATGATGGTGCTGGAATTCTTGCTCTCACTTTGGCAAGTGTAGCAATACCTAATATGTGTAGCGCAGTTGTCACTATTATTATTAGAGGCACCTGTTGGGCTTGTTTACAGATGTATGTGGATAATGGCGTGTGATGGCTTTAAAATGTGTTTATTGGAACTTAATTAGCTTCTTCCCCAGGCAGCCCTGCTAGAAATGATAGTGCTAAAATGGGAAGTGACAAAACGCTTGTTGCTTCCAGGTTCATTCACGAGAGGGGAGATCAGTGAACTGATATTCACTGATCTCCTTCCACTCCACCTGTCGACACTCGCTATGCCTATCTCAGGCCCACAGGAGGGGGCAGTACCTTCAGAGGTGTGTGGAAATGAATCACTTCAACAAATAGCTGACAGTCGGCTTGACATATGTAAACATACAACAGTGGCGATAAAAGGGTTAAAGCCAAATGATCAGCATGATAGCAAGACGACTAGCATTGCTAGCTCCCCCTACTTCCTGTCTGGAAAACCTTGTAAGCAGAGCAGTAAATGAAAGTAAATTTCTTTAAGCAAGCCTCAGGTATTAATAAGGAATATATATAACTCCCGCGCTATCAAGATTGTGGATGGGGAAAGAATATTAATAAGTAGATGGAAAAAATACAACCTGAATGTAGCAAGCTGCGCCAATATAGTATGCCCAGACTATTTAAAAGATAAAATATAAGAAGGTACTGCGCTAAGTCATACGAATAATAAATGCTGTAACAGCACTAAGATGGATGAGCAAATATTATTAATCAATAAAAAATGGAAAATGGAAAAGTGCCCATGTGGAGTAAAAATCTGGATGTATAGATAAATAAATAGAAATCAAAAAAGTGCATAAAATGTAGTGCCTGTGCTAAATAAATAAATATAAAATACAGATGTATATAAAAAATAAATATATAAAATCAATGCAAGTCCAAATAAATGCATCAAATGTAAATCATGATGAAGGTGATAAACATATAGTCTTAATACTTAATGTGCAGCGAAAGTGATAAGGCGTGCAAAGGTATACAATGAAAAAGTGCCTGTGCTGAGTGAAAAAGTGAATTAATAAATAAATAAGAATCAATACATCAAAAGTCCAACTGGATACATTATTTGTGAATAATAATAAAACATGTGACTCCTTAATTCTTAATGTGCAGTGTGTTACACAGTGATACAATATGCTAAAGTGCCAGAGGGCTCTGTAGAACAACCGATACAAGTGAATGCAAATGCTAGGGAATTTGATTGATTAAGGCGGTGGCTGAATGGATGAAGTGCTCAAGTGCTTGACCAGGTGCCTTCTGTGTCACCCAGTGCCATTCCTCAGGTAGCAGTAAAAACCTGATAGGAGTTCTAACTCTTGTCAACCAACCAACTCAACTAGAACTAAGAAGAAAAATCCTTAAAAAAGTAAAAAAGCTAAGTTTCAGATTCCAGCTGAAAAGCTTGTTATGTTGCAAAATACTGCTTATACCACATAAGAGAAGCAGTTTATATAAGTAAAGCAATTCTTTCACTTAAAGGGTGACTACACTTTCGTTGGAAAAAAAATAGCAAATGAAAACAAAAATATTATACACAATTGTTACACAAGCCATATTGTAAGTAAAAAAATCCCTTTCCTTTTTAATCTGTAGCGCTGTAACTTTCTGTAAAATGCAATGCAATATTGCTCCTTGAAACCTTCTGTACACTAGATGTCATGTCCTACTTGTTTGATTGGCTCATTGAATTTCCCAGAAGCCTGCACCAAGATACAAGTCAGATTTTATGCATCCTTAAAAACAAGCTGTAACCCTGGACTCTGATCTAACATTTAGGCCCTACATGCAATCACTGACCAAATCTTGTCACCTTAAACTCTGCAACATCTCCAAAATAAGCCCTGTTCTAACCAATGACACTACAAAGCTTCTAATTCACTTCCTGGTCATATCCCACTAGTGATGGACGAACATCGGCCGGGGCGGTTCGCGAACGTCAGCCGCAAATTTTCTCAAAAGTCCGCGAACCGCGAAGTTCGCGGCGGACCCCATTGACTTTAATAGGAGGCGAACTTTAAAAATCTTTAGGTCATATTTGCAGCCACAAAAGACTTACTAGCTGTGCCCAAATAGTCCCAGCACATGGACAATGTCATAACAGAAGTATTGCAATTGAAAAAGTTAGCCCACATGGGTTTACCTGACAGCTAAGAACGTAGTATTTGGTGGCTGGAGGTACATTAGGCATTCACAGGATAAAGAAGTAAGTGTCGGCCAGTATAGGCCCCAAAAATTAGCCCACATGGGTTTACCTGACAGCTAAGAATGTAGTATTCTGTGGCTGGAGGTACATTAGGCATTCACAGGATACAGAAGTAAGTGTCGGTCAGTATAGGCCCCAAAAATTAGCCCACATGGGTTTACCTGACAGCTAAGAACGTAGTATTTGGTGGCTGGAGGTACATTAGGCATTCACAGGATAAATAAGTAAGTGTCGGCCAGTATAGGCCCCAAAAATTAGACCACATGGGTTTACCTGATAGCTAAGAACGTAGTATTCTGTGGCTGAAGGTTCATTGGGCATTTACTGGATACAGAAGTAAGTGTCTGCCAGTATAGGCCCCAATAATTAGCCCACATGGGTTTACCTAACAGCTAAGAACGTAGTATTTGGTGGCTGGAGGGAGGTACATTAGGCATTCACAGGATACAGAAGTAAGTGTCTGCCAGTATAGGCCTCAACAATTAGCCCACATGGGTTTACCTGACAGCAAAGAACGTAGTACTTGGTGGCTAGAGGTACATTAGGCATTCACAGGATACAGAAGTAAGTGTCGGCCAGTATAGGCCCCAAAAATTAGCCCGCATGGGTTTACCTGACAGCAAAGAATGTAGTATTTGGTGGCTGGAGGGAGGTACATTAGGCATTCACAGGATACAGAAGTAAGTGTCGGCCAGTATAGGCCCCAAAATTTAGCCCACATGGGTTTACCTGACAGCTAAGAACGTAGTATTTGGTGGCTGGAGGTACATTAGGCATTCACAGGATAAAGTAGTAAGTGTCTGCCAGTATAGGCCTCAACAATTAGCCCACATGGGTTTACCTGACAGCAAAGAACGTAGTACTTGGTGGCTAGAGGTACATTAGGCATTCACAGGATACAGAAGTAAGTGTCGGCCAGTATAGGCCCCAAAAATTAGCCCGCATGGGTTTACCTGACAGCAAAGAAAGTTGTATTCTGTGGCTGGAGGTACATTAGGCATTCACAGAAAAAATAATTGTCGGCCCTGAAACAAAAATTTGGCATTTAATGGACATGAAATGCCTTTTCTGCCGCTGTATTTAGCGAAGACAAGGACCAGGAATTGTTGTGGGTAGATGGCGTTCTGGCGGTTTTTGTGGCCTGGCATGAGGAATTTCAATGAAACATGGTCTACTGGTCACATGTGTTGAATTCCATGCCTCATTCATTTTTTTAAATGTGAGGTAGTCTACACTGTCATGAGCTAGGCGAGTGCGCTTATCGGTCACGATCCCCCCTGCTGTGCTGAACGTCCTTTCGGACAGGACACTGGACGGGGAGCAAGCCAACATTTCCATTGCAAATTGTGCAAGCTCTGGCCAGAGGTCAAGCTTGCCCACCCAGTAGTCCAGGGGTTCATCACTCCTCAGAGCGTCCACATCGGCCGTTAACCCGATGTAGTCGGACACCTGTCGGTCTAGGCGTTCCCTGATGCTGGATCCGGTGTACAGCTGTCGATGGTTCGGCTGAAAGAAGGATCTCATATCTAAAGTGACCAAGACATCTTCAAACCACCCTCTTCTTGCAGGCGCTGTTGGATTGCTACCCGCAACTGTCTCTTTGTGACTGGAAATTCCTCTGCCAGCGCACCCAAAAGCAGAATGCAGCATTTCCCGCAGCAAGGCCTGGAAGTGCTGCATTTTGACCCCCCTCTGTGATTGTGGTAACCATTCCGCCTTTTTTTTGTTTGTACCGGGGGTCTATGTAGGTTGCCACCCAGTACTGGTCCTTGGCCTTTATGCTTTTTTATACGGGGGTCCCCCTGTCATGGACTTGCAATAGAGTTTGGCAAGCTTACCTGTCCCTTCATGTCTGTATTAGAGGTCAGACTGCACTTCTGGTTCCTTTTTATCACCTCTCATTCCTGTTCCTGCCCCACCCAGGTCATCACAGGAAGTCTATATTAACCAGTGCACTGCAGGTCTGCTTTGCTGTTCAACAGTGTTTGTTTCCTGTTTCCTGTTTGCCGTGTGCTTGATCTACTTTTCTGTGTACCGACTTTGGCTTGTCTCTGACTATTCCTGTTTGCCTGTTACCCTGACCTTTGGCCTGTCCCTTGGTTACCCTTGTCTGCCTGTTACCCCAACCTCGGCTTACCCTTCACCATTCTGTGTGTCCTGAGTGGCTGCTTCCCTTCTCTCCCTACGGAGCGTGACCTGGGGGACCCCAGGGGCCGCGACCTGGGCCCAGCTGCAGGCAAGTCCATCCTCACCACTAGAGGCTCTGGTGAACACCTGCTGGGTCTTAGACTCCGCGCCCTGGGGAATCTTGGGCTCATGTTCCGGTCCATCTGCAGCAGTCTGCTATCGGGTTCACTACCTTGCGCTGCGCCCCTGCCTCCAACAGGGTGCAGTTGTCACCTGGCCACAGGTGACCTGACACCCCCTTAAAACACTGGAACATGAAGGCCCCCATTCGCACTAAACTGGAAGCGGTGTAGTGGCCTGCTTCCAGCTCATCCTCCAGGATAATGTTGTCCTCGTTCTCCTCCCCCCATCCACAGATAACACCAGGGATCCCAGAAAGGTTTAAAGCATGCTCTTTTTGCTCCTCCTCATCCCCCCGGCACCATCCTCCTCTGACTCCTCTTCAGACTCCTGTTGACTTGTCTCAGATGGATTCCAACTTTGCGACTTCCTCATCTTCCTGCTCCTGCTCCTCAATGGCTTGATCAATGACACAATGCAATGCACGCTCCAGAAAAAAGGCGTAAGGTACGATGTGACTGATGGCGCCCTGGCCGTGACTGACCAGTTTGGTGATCTCTTCGAATGGCCGCAGAAGTCACGCATGAGCAGCCACTGGCGAGGTGAAAAAAACCCAAGCTCCCCAGAACCTGTCCTGCCGCAGAGTTCGTACAGGTAGTCGTTTACTGCACATTTCTGCTGGAGCAGCCTATCAAGCATATGCAATGTTGAGTTCCATCGCGACGGGCAGTCACAAATAAGACGCCTGACGGGCAGGTTGTGTCGCCGCTGAATGTCAGCAAGGCAAGCCATGGCTATGTAATATCTACTGAAATGGCCTGAGATTTTCCTGGCCTGCCGCAAGATGTCCTGGACCCCAGGGTACTAGGCAACGAGTTGCTGCATGACCAAGTTCAGGATGTGTGCCATGCATGGCACGTGTGTTATTTCGCCCCTGTTTCAGCGCGCTCAGCAGATTGGCACAGTTGTCGCACACCACTTTACCAACTGTCAGTTTGAGCTGTGTCAGCCACTGATCTGCCTGTGAACGCAAAGCTGAAAGGAGTGCAGGACCAGTGTGGCTCTTGGCTTCCAGGCACAACAGACGTAGCATAGCATGGCAACGTCTCACCTGGCATGTGGAATATGTTCTGGGGATCTTGGGCGGCGCAGCGGAAGAGACGGTAGCAGCGGAAAAGGAGGAGTCAGCCAAGGAAGAGAGGGAGGATGGAGGAGTAGGAGGAGAAGAAGAGGCAGGCCTGCATACAATCCGTGGCAGAACAACCAAATCTACACGAGTGCCACTGGTTACATGCTTGACGGCCGCCAGAAGGTTCACCCAGTGGGCAGTAAAAGTGATATACCTTCCCTGCCCGTGTTTGCTAGACCATGTGTCTGTGGTCAGATGTATCTTGGCACCAACACTGTGTGCCAGAGATATATTCACTTGCCGCTGAACATGGCCATAGAGCTCTGGAATGCCCTTCTGCGAGAAATATTTCCTGCCTGGGACCTTTCATTGTGGTGTTCCAATGGCCACAAATGTACGAAAGGCCTCCGAGTCCACCATTTGATATAGCAGTAATTGGCGGGCTATCAGTTCCGACAAGCCAGCAGTCAAACGCTGGGCAAGAGGGTTATCCGACGTCATCAATTTTTCCCGCTCCAACATTTGGGTCACAGAAGCCTGCCTTTTTCCAGAACAACGTGACGACGGCATCATGGAAGGTGGAGTGAAGGACAATTGTGAGGAGAGAGGAGAAGGAGAAGAGTCTAGATGGTGAGAGCCTGGAGTGTGGCTTTGTGGGTTCTGACGGTGTTGCTCCCACTGGACTTGATGATGGGAGTTCAGGTGCCTTCTTAAGGCGGTCGTCCCTAGGTGAGTGTTGGGCTTACCGCGACTTATGCGTTGACTGCAAAGGCTGCAGATGGCAACACTGTTGTCAGCAACGGACACATTAAAAAAAGCCCACACTGCGGAGCCATGTGCCGGCGTCCTGAGAGCTCCAGATGTGACTGTACATGGTTGATGGCTCACTCCTGATACATTTGCAGTCTGCTTTGTACCTCTTGTGCAATGCAAGTTCCGCCTGCATCTCCTCCCTATCTGCCGGTCCATTTCTCCCTTTGAACTCCCCTCCTCTTCCTCTCTTGTGTCCACCCACGTGACGTCCATAGACACGTCATCATCCACATCACCTTCCCCACCACTAACATTCGAGATCTCGGAGTAGGCAGCAACAGCGGGGACCAACCTCCTTGGGCTGATCTGGGTACTGTCGTAGGACTGCTGAGTGGCGGCTATTGCTACCTCCTCTTCTTGATCCGATGCCAACAATGCCTGCACATCGCAAATGTCTTGTGATGGATCGGAAAATAATTCCAGTGACTCAAGCGGAGGGTATGTGGTGGTGGTGTTTGTGGTGGTGTCTTTGGGGGTGCACACAGCAGAGAGTGAAGATAGTGCAGATAGAGAGGATGAGGAGGGTGCAGAAGAGGAAGGCTGAGTGAGCCACTCAACCAAGTCTGGTGCGTCCTTTGACGTAATCAAATGCTCCTTCTGAAACTTCACAATTTTGGCTCCGGTCTACTGCTCCTGCCCTACCCCTACCACCCCTGCGTAAGTGTCTGCCTCTTCCTCTGTCTGTTATGTTTTTAAATTACCCTGTGACAAAAGTCTCTAGACAATCGCAGTATATCTGGAAAAAGGTATATAGCACCCTGCTTCAATCTGTGTTATTGGGGGGCCACAGGTTTATCACACCAGTTCTACAAATAATTGGCCAGTAACTTTTGTCACTGTGTGTAGCACAGTTAAAACAGCAAAAGAGGCTAAATTTTTGCAGGACTAAAATACAATCTTAGAAAAGTATACTGTTAAATAACACCCTACTTCAATATGTGGTATGGGGGGGGGGCACAGTTTTATCACACCAGTTCTACAAATAATTGGCCATTAACTGTTGTTACTGTGTGTAGCACAGTTATTACAGCAAAAGAGACAAAATTTTTGCAGGACTAAAATACACTCTTAGAAAAGTATATTGTTAAATAACACCCCACTTCAATATGTGGTATCGGGGGCCACTGATTTATCACACCAGTTGTTCAAAAAATTGGCCAGGGAGTTTGGCACTGTGTGTATCAGAGTTAGCGCAGCAAAAGAGGCAAGATTGTTGCAGGACACAAATACACTTAGGAAAGTATACTCAGATAAATCAGGAAAGTATATCAGAGTTAACGCAGCAAAAGAGGCAATAATGTTGCAGGACACAAATACACTTATGAAAGTATACTCAGATAACACCCCACTTCAATATGTGGTATTGGGGGGCCACTGGTCTATCACAACAGTTGTTCAAAAAATTGGCCAGGGAGTTTGGCACTGTGTGTATCAGAGTTAACGCAGCAAAAGAGGCAAGATTGTTGCAGGACACAAATACACTTAGGAAAGTATACTCAGATAAATCAGGAAAGTATATCAGAGTTAACGCAGCAAAAGAGGCAATATTGTTGCAGGACACAAATACACTTATGAAAGTATACTCAGATAACACCCCACTTCAATATGTGGTATTGGGGGGCCACTGGTCTATCACACCAGTTGTTCAAAAAATTGGCCAGGGAGTTTGGCACTGTCTGTATCAGAGTTAACGCAGCAAAAGAGGCAATATTGTTGCAGGACACAAATAAACTTAGGAAAGTATACTCAGATAACACCCTGCTTCAATTTGTGGTATTGGGGGGGGGGGCACAGGTTTATTGCACCAGTTCTACAAATAATTGGCCAGTAACTTTTGTCACTGTGTGTAGCACAGTTAAAACAGCAAAAGAGGCTACATTTTTGCAGGACTAAAATACAATCTTAGAAAAGTATACTGTTAAATAACACCCCACTTCAATATGTGGTATTGGGGGGGGCACAGTTTTATCACACCAGTTCTACAAATAATTGTCCAGTAACTGTTGTTACTGTGTGTAGCACAGTTATTACAGCAAAAGAGGCAACATTTTTGCAGGACTAAAATACACTCTTAGAAAAGTATATTGTTAAATAACACCCCACTTCAATATGTGGTATTGGGGGCCACTGATTTATCACACCAGTTGTTCAAAAAATTGGCCAGGGAGTTTGGCACTGTGTGTATCAGAGTTAGCGCAGCAAAAGAGGCAAGATTGTTGCAGGACACAAATACACTTAGGAAAGTATACTCAGATAAATCAGGAAAGTATATCAGAGTTAACGCAGCAAAAGAGGCAATATTGTTGCAGGACACAAATACACTTGTGAAAGTATACTCAGATAACACCCCACTTCAATATGTGGTATTGGAGGGCCACTGGTCTATCACACCAGTTGTTCAAAAAATTGGCCAGGGAGTTTGGCACTGTGTGTATCAGAGGTAATGCAGCAAAAGAGGCAATATCGTTGCAGGACACAAATACACTTAGGGAAGTATACTCAGATAACACCCTGCTTCAATCTGTGGTATTGGGGGGGGGGGGCACAGGTTTATTGCACCAGTTCTACAAATAATTGGCCAGTAACTGTTGTCACTGTGTGTGGCACAGTTAACACAGCAAAAGAGGCCACATTTTTGCAGGACTAAAATACACTCTTAGAAAAGTATACTGTTAAATAACCCCCCACTTCAATATGTGGTATTGGGGGGCCACTGGTCTATCACACCAGTTGTTCAAAAAATTGGCCAGTGAGTTTGGCACTGTGTGTAGCAGAGTTAACACAGCAAAAGAGGCAATAGTGTTGCAGGACACAAATACACTTGTAAAAGTATACTCAGATAACACCCCACTTCAATATGTCGTATTGGGGGGCCACTGGTCTATCACACCAGTTGTTCAAAAAATTGGCCAAGGAGTTTGGCACTGTGTGTATCAGAGTTAACGCAGTAAAAGAGGCAATATTGTTGCAGGACACAAATACACTTGTAAAAGTATACTCAGATAACACCCCACTTCAATATGTCGTATTGGGGGGCCACTGGTCTATCACACCAGTTATAATACATTAAAAGTACTTTTGTCACTGTTTGTAGTATTGCTGCAGCAACGCTCAGTCACCACACCTGTCACAATGCAGCACAGTGCACAATACAAATCCACTATAATATGCTTTCTATATTACAAAGTATATTATACCGTGGATTACACCCCTATATAGTGCACTGCACACCTATATCAAATAAATTGCAGCCCTTTAAATGACTTTTGTGGACATTAACAGAGCGATTTGTGTCACTGCCAATCTCTATCTGTCCCTGGAGCACAGACTGGATACCTGTCCCTAAACTGAAAACAGACTGTAGTAGACCTATACCGAAATACTAGCCCTGAAAAGGACTTTTGTGGATCTTAACAGAGCTATTTGTGTCTGGCAATCTCTCCCTGATGAACACAGCAGACCTCTCCCTACACGAAAAAAAGCAGAATGTGAAATGGCCGCCTGCTCTGGTCTATTTATAAGGTAGGGGGCATGTCCATGTGCTGAAATGTTTCAATTGGCTGTCCCGTTCCACCTGACGGCTGTGTCATGGGTCAAAGTTCTCCCCAATGTAAACTAATATGGCCGCAAACAACGCCATGTGTTCGCAAAATTGGGGGTTAGCGAGCAAGCAAAATTTGCCGCGAACCGTTCATTTCCCACAGTTATTACCTTTTGCATCACTTAACCCCCCCTTCTAGATTGTAAACTCTAACAAGAAGAGTCCTCTGATTCATCTTGTATTGAATTGTATTGTAACTGTACTGTCTGCCTTCCTGTATAATAATAATAAAAAACAAAAATGTCATTTTTGGTGAGATATTCCCAAAGGTTTAATCACTTCTAAAGGGATTCAGACCCTGCAACTTTCTTCATTAGAACACTGCAAGTGCATTAGCTAATTGATAATGAAAAAGTCACTCCCGTTCAATTTCACTCTGCACATCACAAAAAGCTATTTCTTCGGAGGAGAAACAGGTAGGAATTTGCTACAAAGTTTGTTAAAAATCCCAGCAATGTACTATAATCACCCAGAGGAGATTGTTTTTTTCTCAACAAAAATGAAGTTACTCTTTAAGGCTTGTTTTGGCATATGGCCAGGGGGACACGGTTTTATAGCCCCTTCAACCACCCACCTAAACAAGGGCATGCAGCCGCTCAGGGCTGTAAACATGCCACAGCCACAATGCATTGCTAAGCAAAATATAGATAGCACGTCCCATTCGGTGAGCAATATCACTGTGGAACACAACCATTCAAGTGAATGGAAATACACTGCAACTGCCCCGCAATTGTGTACGATGATCACAGCTGCAGCGCCATGGGCCAGCATTTTCAGGCTTAAAACATATTACCTCCTCACATGCACTGTGGCAGGGGGTAGCAAGGGCTGAGTCCTTGAAATACATTGCCCTGCCACTTTATAAGATACACCCCTTGCTAGTTCCAGGTTGGACCACCTTTTATCTTCAGAACTGCCTTAATTCTTCTTGGCATAGATTTAACAAGGTGTTGGAAACATTTCTCATATTACCATAATAGCATCATGCAGTTTGCAGCAGATTTGTCGGCTGCACATCCATGATACGAACCTCCCATTCCACCACATCCCAAAGGTGCTTTATTGAATTGAGATCTGATGACTGTGGAGGCCATTGGAGTACAGTGAACTTATTGTCATGTTCAAGAAAGTAGTTTAGGATGATTTGAGTTGTGTGACATGGTGCCATCGGCAGATGGGTACACTGTAGTCATAAAGGGATGGACATGGTCAGCAACAATACTCAGGTAGGTGTTTACATGATGCTCAATTGGTACTAAGGGGCCCACAGTGTGTCAAGAAAATATCCCCCACACCATTACATCCCCACCAGCCTGAACCGTTGATACAAGGCCAGATGGATCCATGCTTTCATGTTTACTCCAAATTATGACCTTAACATCTGAATGTCGTGGCTAAAATCAAGACTCATCAGACCAGGCAACTTCTTTCCAATTTCGGTGAGCCTGTGCGAATTGTAGCCTCAGTTTCCTGTTCTTAGCTGACAGGAGTGGCACCTGGTGTAGTCTTCTGCTGTTTTAGCCCATCTGCTTCAAGGTTTGATGTGTTGTACGTTATTATTATTATTATTGGAATACAGAAATTATTTAGTGACAACAGTTTGCTATACTGCATACCATGAAATGAGGGGTTATTTGAGTTACTGTTGACTTTCTATCATCTCGAACCATTCTCCTCTGACCTCTGAAATCAACAAGGCATTTCCATGCACTAAATAAACTGCCCGGTTAGTATATATGCTTATGTGTTCACTTATTCAAGCACTACCCTCTGTCTAAAACCTGTACCCCACTTCAACACACACACATTGAATCACAAGAGGAACGTGAACCAGTAGGAAATATCTGGGTTAACTCCAGTAATCTGTCTTGTTAAAACTGCAAAACTCACTGCAATTTGTGTGTGTTGCAAACCCATAAATACTTTTGGCTCATCAATTTGGTAAAATGTACTTACTCACAAACATATGGGCAGATTTGCCCTGTGTGCCAATACCCAGTCCAGCACTGCTTCAAAGTATTTTCTTTGACTTGTAAACTGACATAGTTTGAGCAATCAGTAATTGCCTTTCTAGAATTCCAGCAATGTGATTACTTCTCTGCAGAGTTCAAAAGTGCTGCATAGGCAAAATGTCTCTGGTATAGCAGGCCGAGCCTTCCTCTGCAGATGAAAACATCTTATAACAGGAAAGAAACATTTTTTCCTGTGGACCCTCTTAACCCCATAGCAGGAAACTCTTTGCAGCTGCACCGCGGGCCACCTGTGACTTCAGTGTTGAATAGCTGGATATCCTGTTCAAGAATTTAGCGTTCAGCAGCTAGTATAGTCATCCGAGGGTAGCATCGTGTCATTTTCCAGGGTCCTGAACAACTTTAGTAAAGAAATGAAATTGTCTGAAATAGCATGACGTTACAGATGTTTGATACTTTTGTCAACGTAGCATGCCACATCCAAGGTAAACAAATAATAGCAGGGTAGGGAGAGAAGGAATTGAAAGGGAAAGCAGTCATTCATGAACACCTTGGTGAAAAAACAAGCAAGTTTTATTAATAGTGCTCTGATTTGTGCTGAATTGCAATCGTGGAATAGTAGTAAAATCTGCTAAAAAATATTTGAGTTACTTTTTTTTGCTATGCAATTCTTTTTAAAGCATAACTCCACTTTTTTTTGAGAAAAACCATTCCCCTCTGGGTGATCTCTGTACATTACAAGGATTTTAACAAACTTTGTTGCAGATTCCTATCTTTTGTTATTCTGAAGAACTTCATGTTTGTTCCTCGTTCTACTGTGCTGAGTGGGTCAAATGGGAGTGGTTTCATAATTATCTATCAGCTGTGGCAGTTGCAGGGCTCTAATGAGGAAATCTGCTGTTGAAAATCATGGGGCCCAGTACAGCCTACCTGACAGGGGCCCCCCTTCAATCCCACACTCGACCATACCCCTGACCCCATGCTGTCACGGGGGGGGGGGGTAAATCCAGGAAACTGATGGCAGGGGCATGTTACTGTACATATTCCAAACAATGTAACATGTTCCAAACTTATCCTTTGATAATCATTTTTATTCTAAACGTATTACACATAATGTAAAGCCACAGAGATGTCTTATTTTAGAACTTTTTTACAACAACTAATTAGATGGGAGGAGCTCAGGTGTGTTTGGACCCTAGTCTGAACCCACCTTAGCTATCCTGCCAGGAAGCTGTCACAGCGCCCCACCAATAATAATTGGAGCCGAATGGGACAGGTGTCAGTGTTTTGATGTCCATGCTTGTTCAGTGTGTGTCCGCATACACCATGGACTTGTGGAGGCTTTATGGGTGGCAAGATGTGTCCATTTGTATCAGGCTAACTCTGACCTGTCACATTTAGGACACAGACCTTTTAAAAATGTTTTTGGACCTGAATGGGCACAGAGGTAGGTGGGTGTAAACAGACTCAAACCCATTTACATCTGGACTCCCCAGACCTACACAGAGCTTTCCATCAAGTCCGCTGGAAAAATAGACAGACTTAATTGGAAGGCTGGGGTAAAAGGTTCTTAAAAGGGAGTGGTTTGGGGGTGGCAAAAATGCAGCTCAGCTGAGTGTTTTTACTGCCCTCCCCAAACGAAAGTGTGAAGTAGCATCTACCTGTGCTTATGATGATGATGATGATCATCATCATCATTATTTTGATCACAGCACAGCAGGTTCTCTATGGCTATCTCAGTGTCACATGGCTGTTGGGTGCTGACTTTGTTAACTTATGGCTGTACTGCGTGTTACAGACTATACCACAGTACAGACATAAGAAAGTTAGCACCCAACAGCCATGTGACACTGAGAGAGCAATAGAGAACCTGATGTGCTGTGATAAAAATGATGATGATGAAAGTGAAGGGATACAGTGGATGGCCGGAAGGGATACAGTGAAGGGATACAGTGGATGGCCGGAACTATAATCTGTGTAGGTGCACGGGTGAAGAGCAGCATGCGGCGCAGGATTGTCTGCCCGAAAATGGAGAAAAAGTCCCTCCTCTACTTTCACAACCTGGGCCCCTCTTTTGACCTGAGCGGGCCAGGAAATTACTATATTCCCTGTTTATCAGGTGGGTGTGGGGCTGTGGCTTAAAAAGTCCTATTTTTTTATTGCTAGAAATTAACTGTAAAGCTACCTGGGTCCCCCTGTGGAGTTTATGAGCTCAGGGCCAGGTACAACAGGGCTGGCTGTACTGCCTTATCAGTGGCCCTGTCTGCTGCACCTGCATCCCTTTAGACGTGTTCCTATTGGCAGTAGCTCACCAAAAATGATATTTTTGTTGCAGGGGATGCCAGAAATCTGACTTATATCTTAGGCAGACTTCTGGGAAAATTGGTGAGCCAATCACACAAGCAGGAAATGATGTTTCTGGGGTGAAGTCAGTACACATTCTGTGTACAGAACAGCTTCAGGTTGCCATATTGCATTGCATTTTCAGAAAATTACAACAGCTGCAGATTGAAAAGGAAAGGTCATTTTTAATAACATTCAATTACAATAAGACTTTTGTCGCAATTGTATACGCTATATTGTTTTTTTCTTTATTTGCTATTTTTTTTCCCCATGAAAGTGGAGTTACTCTTCAAATGGAAACATATAAATAGGAACTGAATTCTGTTATCCTTGCCCCAAAAAAAAAAAAAAAAAAAAAAACAGGCAAAGGACTAGTTACCAGCATTGCTTGTCATCTCCCTACAACTGAATTTTTTCTCCTATTACTGACTTGTGTAGAGGCAACCATCTGTTTTTTTTCAACTTCCTTTAACAAACCAAGCTGTCCAGCAAAAGCAACAGTTACAAGGTTAAGATAAACCATTTAAAATTGACAGGGGTACTTACAACAGTCAGTTTTTATCCATATACAGTATCTAAAACCTTTATCCTAAAAGAAAAGCAATATCTTCTATCTTGCTTGAGGTGAGGGTAGCCGTATTACTGCACTGGCGACAAAAACAATTAAACACTTAAAGCGGAGTTCCGGGCACAAAAAATATTTTTTTTTTGTGCCCCTCCGCTAGGTATGCCGCACCTGAAAAGGAATTGGATAGTTATTTTTTTTTTTTTTGTTTACTCACCTTTTTATTGACGATCGTAAATACTCACCTATGACAGCTTCCTCCACCAGCGCCGAGGCTCACCCCGTCACTTCCTGCCTCGCGATGATTCCTGGGAGCTAAACGTCATAGCTCCCAGGAATCAATGGGCCGCACCGGCCCCGCTCGTCATTTCCGGGCGACGCCGCATTCCCCTGCTAAACAGCTTCTGGGCATGCCCAAAAGCTGTTTAGGAATGCGGCGCCGCACTGGAAGTGACGAGAGGGGCCGGTGCAGTGCATTCTGGGACACGAAGACGCGGAAGAAGACAGAGAAGAGGACCGCGCCTGCCCACAACCGAGATGGAAACGCTGTGGAAGAAAATTTCTAAGTAAGTATTTCTTCTAAAAGGTAAGTGCGAACCGGGACAGATCAGAGGCTAGCCATTGTGGAATGTGCTAGCCCTGACTGTCCTGGGGGTATGTTCAAGAAAAAAACGTTTCTCTGCCCGGAACTCCGCTTTAAGGACCAGGCCCATTTTTGACACTTGTTGTTTACAAGTTAAAATCAGTATTTTTTGCTAAAAAATTACTTAGAACACCCAAACATTATCAATATATTTTTAGGAAAGACTCGTGGAGAATAAAATGGTGGTCATTGCAATATTTTTTGTCACGCTGTAGTTGCGCAGCGGTTTTTCAAATGCAATTTTTAAACAAAAATACAATTCACTGCATTGCCCTCACTCGACTTTCTGCCTAGGAGGGGGAAAGGACCGGATCATTTTCCCAGCTACCGACAGCTCCGGTAAGCGGGAAAAACTACCAGGAAGCGGCGGGGGGGGGGGCCCTCTCCCGCCGCCTATCCGCCTATAAAAGTGACGAGTCCGCCACTGGAACCCCTTTTATGTGAAAGAGAACCTCCCACCCTGTAAAAAAATACCGGGGTTATGGCAGCTATCCAGGTACTTAACGTCAAAGCAGCGACGTAAAACTGCGGTGGGCGGTCTGGAAGTGGTTAGGTACTGTCCGTGATACTTTTTTATTTGCACTAACATACAATTTTTCAGGATATGCTTTCTGGGGTATGTCCCCTTCTTTAAGGTCCCAGCAGTACCTTGAAGAAGGGGGGTACACCCCAAAAGCTTGTCCTTAAAAATCGTATGTTAATGCAAATAAAAAAAGTGTTATGGACAGTACTTAATTGTTTCTATCCTAAAAAACAAAAACAAAATCTGATTTTTGTAAGGCTCCTTTCACATGGGCTTTCCGATCGGATGCTCCATGCAGCCCTATGGTGCGGCGGATGTCAGCGGAGACATCTCCGCTGACACCCACTGCTATCCGATCCTGTCTGTGAAATCCAGGCGGATGGAAACCCTATTTTCCATCCATCTGGAGGATTGGATGAAAACGGACAGGCGGTCCGTTCTCATCCAATCCTCCCATAGAGGAGAGCGGGGCTCTGACAGCTCCGTCTCTACACACAGAGCAGAGACGGACCTGTCATCAGCCAGCTCAGCGGGGATCAGCGAATCGATCCCCGGTGAGAAAAACAGACTCCGTTGGGCGCACCGCACATGTGAAAGGAGTCTAACTGTTTAAAAGGTGTCAGCTGGAGTTCAAGTTTAATCTGTTAGCCCATTTTAGGCCATTTAACACTACCCTATCCCAGAGTGATTATGCCTAAGGCCTCTTTCACACTAGTGGACCGTTCGGATCCGCCTGTCAGTTTCTCAGGCGGATCTGAACGGATGTCCCATGCATCTCTATGGGGCATCAGATGTCAGCGGAGACATGTCCGCTGACATCCGATCCAATCCGGTCCGTCAAATCAAACCCTATTTTCCATCCGTCCAGCGGATCGGATGGGATCGGATGAGAATGGACAAGCGGTCCGTTCCCATCCGATTCCCCCATAGAGAACAGCGGGGACCTGACAGCTCTGTCTCCGCACACAGCGCGGACATAGAGCTGCCATCCGCCTGCTCAGCGGGGGATCGGTGGATCGATCCCCCGCTGACAGAAACGGAGTCCGCCAACGGAATCTACAGTGTGAAAGGGGCCTAAGGGTGGCTGTGTTGCTCCTACATCCAGGTTAGAGCCACTTAAGACAGGAAGTGTGTTACTGTTCAGATCATGAAAATAAAGAAAGAAAAATAAAAAAGAAACGAATGCAGCCACCCAGTGGCGTAGCGTGGGGGGTGCGGGGGGGGGGCGGCTGCACTGGGCGCAACATCTGGGGGGGGCGCATCTGCTCCGCAGTGTCATGTCACTCACTCTGTCATAGGCTGGCCGCCGCCCGCTGAGTCTGCTCTCTGAAGTGCCCCTGGCTCACTCTTACTGCTTGCTGGCTTCGGCTTGGCAGCTCGGCTCGGCCGCTCAGCTCCCGAATCCGATCCAGACAGGCCAGGCGTGCGGTGGGTGCGGAGAGCCGAGGGACTAACCTGTGCAGCGGCCGCCCAGCGCAGCGTGGGAGAAAACCACCAGGCACCAGGCCAGCAGCAGAAGAAGCCGGCGCGGCCAGGAGGAGTCCCAGGACTGGAGTCAGCAATTTCAGAAAAGAAGGCAGGTGAGAGGCCAGAGAGCCTGGTGACAGTGGTGCTGCAGGAGCAAAACCTAGCCTTTGGTTGGGAGTCAGGACACAGGTGAAAAAAAGGTAGGAGTACTACTGGCTGTACTAGTGACTGTCTGACTGACTACTGAGTGAGAAGACTATGTAAAGGGGATCTATTATATGGGGAACCTGGCCAGCTGTAAGGGGGGAGATCTAAATGAGGGACAGGACCTCACCTCACCCTGGCCTGCTGTAAGGGGGGTCTATATGGGGGACCTGATCCCCCATATAGATCTCCCCTTACAGCAGGCCAGGGTGAGGTGAGGTCCCCCATATAGATCCCCCCTTACAGCAGGCCAGGGTGAGGTGAGGTCCCCCATATAGATCCCCCTTACAGCAGGGCAGGGTGAGGTTAGGTCTGGGGTCCCCCATATAGAGCCCCCCCCCTTACAGCAGGCCAGGGTCCGGACCTCACCTCACCCTGGCCTGCTGTAAGGAGGGATCTATATGGGGGACCTCACCTCACCCTGGCCTGCTGTAAGGGGGGAGATCTATATGGGGGACGGGACCTCACCTCACCCTGGCCTGCTGTAAGGGGGATCTATATGGGGGACCTGGGATCTATATTGGGGACCTCACCTTGGCCTGCTGTAAGGGGGGATCTATATGGGGGACCAGGTCCCCTATATAGATCCACCCTTACAGCAGGCCAGGGTGAGGTGAGGTCCCCCATATAGACCCCCCCTTAGAGCAGGCCAGGGTGAGGTGAAGTCCCGTCCCCCATATAGATCCCCCCTTACAGCAGGCCAGGGTGAGGTGAGGTCCCCCATATAGATCCCCCCTTACAGCAGGCCAGGATGAGGTGAGATCCCATCCCCCATATAGATCTCCCCCCTTACAGCAGGCCAGGGTGAGGGGAGGTCCGAGGTCCCTCATTTAGATCCCCCTTACAGCAGACCATGGTGAGGTGAGATCCCCCATATAGATCCCCCCTTACAGCAGGCCAGGGTGAGGAGAGGTCCCATCCCCCATATAGATCTCCCCCTTACAGCAGACCAGGGTGAGGTGAGGTCCGGGGTCCCCCATATAGATCCCCCTCACCCTGGCCTACTGTAAAGGGGGTGATCTATATGGGGGACGGGACCTCACCTCACCCTGGCCTGCTGTAAGGGGGGATCTATATGGGGGACCTCACCTCACCCTGGCCTGCTGTAAGGGGGGATCTATATGGGGGACCTCACCCTGGCCTGCTGTAAGGGGGGATCTATATGGGGGACCTCACCTCACCCTGGCCTGCTGTAAAGGAGGATCTATATGGGGGACCTTCCCAGGCCTGCTCTAAAGGGGGATCTATAGGGACCCTGCTCTAAAGGGGATCTATGCCATAGATCCCCCTTTAGAGCAGGATCCCCATAGATCCCCTTTAGAGCAGGCCAGGGTCCCCATAGATCCCCTTTTAGAGCAGGGTCCCCATAGATTCCCCACTTTAGAGAAATGTCCCCATAGATTATATGGGGACCATTCTCTAAAGGGGGATCTATGGGGACCCTGCTTTAAAAGGTGATCTATGGGGATCCTGGCCTGCTCTAAAGTGCTTACGGGGTAAGGGTTTCTTTAACTAATCTAGTGGAAGAGACTCAAGTGCTAAAATCCCGCAGGTTAGGGGGCGCAAATTACTTGCCTTGCCCCGGGTGCTGACAACCCACGCTACAAGCATTGGCAAGCTGCAATATATTACATTTTTGTTTTTGGCTGTAATAAATACCTTTTCAAAATTCTGTACCCTAAGTGAACTGTAAAATAGGTCTGTTCGTAGTTTACAAGTGATAATTCACTTGTAAAGAATTTTTGATGCATGCTTCTACCCATTGAGCCCTGGTTCATTAGTGTGTGGAATCCAAAAGGGGGCCAGCTTCCATTTAGATGAAGAGGACAGTGGAGCACATTCCTTGCACCCGTGGATCCTTATTTTAAATTGAGAAGCCAGCATAGCAGGACAGAACACAGGCTTTAGTTAAATAGCATGTACTTGTAAGTAGTCCAAAGGAGCCTTTCACCAGTTCACAAAGCAGATCAATCCAACCAGTGGAGTGAATTTGTTAATCTGCTGCAAACATTCACAAAGTTCAGCTCCTTACAAATCGTATTCTCTGATCACTAGTCTGAAACATTTTCCTGGGGAATGTCCCTAAACACAACAGAGAAGAAGTATTCACCCCATTTTTAAAACAAATGAATAAAATACTTTATAAAGAGAGAAACAGAGAGAATGAAACTCCAATCCAGCAGTCATAAATCATTTAAACCTGGTAGAACGTGCTGAGGCTTGTAGTTCAACAAGACTGAAGCTCTCTCCCTGGCTATTGGGGTGCTTGGTTGTGACAGATGTATAATCAGAGTTTTTAGTCCTCTAGTACATGTTTACCCTTGACTTTGCAGTGACCCTTGCATAGTGGTAATGTGGTTAAGCCCTTTCTCAGACCTCATTTCCTGCGCACATCTCAGCCCTGGAGTATATTGTCGACAGCCTGCCCTATCACGGCACCTACAGTTTTGAAGGTTGCACTGAATTCCTACATGAGCTGTGAACACAGAAATGACATTTCCATCAGCATAACTTCTGCTTCAACACCTAATTTTCTGTCTGCCTTCACCTATACTTTCCAGGCATGTAAACAGAACAGACTTCCTAAACAGCACCATGCTTTGCACTGCCAACGAAAAGAAAGTGCCAAGGTATTTGCTTGGGCTTTCTGGCTTCTTTACAGCAGTTAGTAAGAAATATTTTACTCGTATGGCCGAAAATACATTTTTTTACATTCTTATATCAGATTTGTACAGTTATGGGTCTTTTAACCACTTCAGCCATGGAATATTTTACCCCCTTCCTGACCAGGCCCTATTTTGCGATTCGGCACTGCGTGACTTTAACGGACAATTGCGCGGTCGTGCGACGCTGTGCCCAAATGAAATTGATGTCCTTTTTTTCCCACAAACACATCTTTCTTTTGGTGGTATTTGATCACCTGTGCGATTTTTACTTTTTGCGCTATAAACAAAAAAAGAGCGACAATTTTGAAAAAATAACTATTTTTAAAATTTTTTTATATGAAATTCCCCCCCAAAAAAATGTAAAAATCAAAATTTTTTAACATTTTAGGCCAATTTGTTTTCTGCTACATATGTTTGGTAAAAAAAAAAAAAAAAAAAATCGCAATAAGCGTATTTTGATTGATTTTCGCAAAAGTTATTGCGTTTACTAACTAAGGGAAAGATTTTTGTCATTTTTATTATATTTTTGCGGGACTGCGACATTGCGGCGGACAGATTGGACCCTTGAATGACATTTGTGACACTTTTGGGGGGACCAGTGACATTGCTACAGTAATCAGTGCTATAAATATTCACTGTTACTGTAAAAATGACACTGGCAAGGAAGGGGTTAACTTTATTAGTGATCGAGGGGTTAAGTGTGTCCCTAGGGGCGTGCTTCTAACTGTAAAGGGGTGTGGCTAGTGATGTAACCACAGAGACATACGATCCTACATAGTAGGATCATATGATCTCTGCAGTTACACCAGGGAGAATGACAGGCGGCTTTGTTTACATTAGCCGCCTGCCTTTCTCCCTCTGCATCGGGAGATCGCGAGTGGCCGGCGGACATCGGGTCCGCCGGTCACACGCGCGGACATGTCAGGGAACGAGCGGGGGCGGGAGTGCGCCTCCGGTGGTGCGCGCTCGCCCCCTAGAGGCTCGTAGGCGAGCGATGTAGCCCTACGTCACTTTGCCTGTACGGGGCTGACTGCCGCAGTAAATAGTCGGCAGTCGGCGGTCGGAAAGAGGTTAAAGTGATTTTATTTATTTAAAAAGATCTTTACTAGAAAGTTATTATTTGAAGAAAGAATGCTGTGGAAAAAGAAGATAGCAAGAAGTTACAGTGATTTGCTATATTTTGTGATTAAGGGTCAAAGGAAACCCAGATTGCATAAACTGAAAGCTGCCATTCCTGATCTTATTCTGAAAAGGGGATTGTTCCAACTTAAATACGTTTGGAATCACCATGCTAAAACAAGCATGCAGCCAGAAAAGTAAAAAAAAATAGTCAGAACTCCTCCCTGGTCAATGATTCCAAAATGATAGAAAGCCACTGCATCAGCAAGACAGCCAAGTAACTAGTATTATTAGAAGTTGAGATCAGTAATGGCAGCCTAATATTTCCTCCGGGCAAGTTTCCAGTGTATTTTAGAGGTTGAAAGATTGAAAAGACGTTTAAGTTTTTGGTAAAACTTGACCTTAAGCGCCCATTCAGACTGGCACGACACGACTTGCTGGGGCACGCTGTGCACCGTGACCTCGGCGCGACTTGCAGGGACTTCATATAATTGAAGTCAATACAAGTCGCCTCCAGGTCGCCCCAAAGTAGTACAGGACCCTTTTTCTAAGTCGGAGCGACTTGTGTCGCTCCTATTAGAATGGGTTCTGTACTATTCAATGGCGAGCGACCGACAGCGATTTGTCAGGCGACCAAGTTGCCTGACAAGTCGCGCTAGTGTGAATGGACCCTAAAAAGCAACTCCACTTTTGTTGAGAAAAAAAAAAAAAAAAAACAATGTCCTCTGGGTGATCAATGTACATAGTAAGGATTTTATTAACAAACTTTGTAGGAGATCTCTATATTTGCTCTGAAAAAATAACTGTTGGTTTTTCCATGTCCTTTGCAGACTGAGCCCAGATTAACACTGGTGCGATTCAGGAAACCATGCAAATCAGTGCCGATTCCTGCATCGCACCAGAATCGCACACTGGTTCACACTGAGATCTGCTAATTACTGGGGGTTTCATTGTAAGGTTAATGACACCCCCAGATTGGTTCTCAGATCGCAGTGTGAACTGTGAAATGGTGCAGGAATCGGATCGCATAGATGTAAACACCCATGCGATCCGATTCCAGTGTGGACCAGAAAAATGGCCTTACACCATTTTGACGCGAATGTGATGCGATTTCAACTATACATTTTGTATGGCTGAAATTGCATCGCATTGCGAATCACATGCAATGTCTTGCATTCCACTAGTGTGAACCGGCACTAAATCTAAAAGAGAGGGTCTGGTTCATCATCTGGTTCTAATGTGAATTACTGCAGTGTGTGCATCCCTTTAGAAGTATTTAACCCTTGGAGAATATCTCACCAAAACTGAAATTCCTATTGCAGAAGGTGCCTAAAACAGAAAATTGTATCAAATACTTATCGGAATTTTCCTTTCCTGATGCCAATATATGGCAGTATACATATAATATAGCTCCGCCCCTATATCCACCCACGGCACCTGTTTAAATCTTTAAAAGTCTGACTGAAGGCAATCTCCCTCATTCTCAGTAAAAATGACAAGATCAAAAAAGGGAGGGTTTGTATGCTGCTATGGATTGGCGCAAGCAAACGAAAAATTACAGTATTTAATAAGTATTTGATATAATTTTCCATTTTCCTGACGCCAACATGGCAGCATATATATGTAGCAACCTCCTAGGTAGGTGCTAGATAAAAGCATAGAGAGGCCCTGTCTGCTTATCAGGAGGGTCTGATCTGTTAGTTAGCCTGTCACATGCTTCCAGGTGTGACCTGTTGAGTCTGGTGAATCTCCCTGTACCCATTGAGGGACCATGTTTGACAGTGGAGGAAACCTAGCCAATAGCACACCGGGTTTATGAGCGTCCCAGTGGGTGGGCATTGCTGCAATGCATCCTGGGATTGGAAATAAATCCTGAGGGGGCATGTTACAGGAGGAGGTGGACGGCTGTCTCTCCCCCTGCTAAAGTGAGGAAGGTGGTCCAGGCTGTCGGCCTAGGGACCAGGGGTTGAGCTGTGCTGCAGAAGATCCAGTGTGCTGACCAGTGGACCTGCTGATGATGCAAATGGAGTCCTGGCAAGCAAATTCAGGACCAAAATAAAAACCTACTGGGGAAAGTAATTCCTCCTCAGGGCAAAGTCTCAAGACTAACCTCGTGAAGCATTACCCTGGCAGCTCACATGTCCCTTTTCCCTGGTGAAAGCTAAAATGGCTGAAATTGGAGCCCTTACAGAACTAGGCTAAGCCCAAATCCAGACCCATGTTAAGAAATTATAGCAACTCGGCACCCTCCTGGTTGCGAGGATCAAAATTCTGCTCAGGCTGCAAACCTGTTTCAGACATCAGAGTATATAACATTTGTTGATGTCCTTTCTGGAACCTTGACAGGATTGAACCACTTCCAGAAGATGGTCCAAGTCCTCCAATCCTTCCCCCTCAATTTCCAGTCCATCGTGGGACAGGTGTTGTGGAATCACTGGTAGCTGAAGATATTGGTTTCATGGCTAAGGTAAACCCAAGGCCTGCTGGCCAATTGCCATGCTTGCTATCGCAGTGAGACCCTCAGACAACAGTCTCCCCTGAAACTTCTTGATCAAAGGCAGTAGAGGAAAGGCATCTGATAGGTGGTTATTCCTTGGGTGAGTGAAAGTGTCCACTTCCTCCATCAATGGGTGAGGGTAGAAAGAGGGGCACCTTGAGAGTGGATGGTGATGCAAACAGACTCAGCTGAGGGTGGCCCCATACTTGAGTGATATGGGAAAGATCTTCCAATTAAAGACCCATTCATTGGGAATTAAGTACTGGCATCAGTGGTGACAATGTTCCCGGATAATGTACCTACCAGATGGGATCAAGTGAATGTTCCCTGACATCTCATTACCAGAGGCTTCTGTGCATCTGAGGAGAAGCACCTCTGCGCTGCAAAAAGGAAATTCTTTGCAACATCCAGAGAAACTCAGTGTGCACAGGGTAGCATAGGTATGCAAGACATCCTTGTTTCCAGGAGACCCCTGCATTGGGAAGCTGACAACTGCTTGGCCATTCAAAGGAGGAGAAGAAAAGTATTCACTTGAGCATTGAACTGGGCCTTCATATCGATGACCAGCAAGGTCTGCTTCAACTGTCTTGACACCTCCTATCCAGCCAAAACTTCCCAGGCTGGCCTAAAGAATTTCCATTTGAACTAGTAGGTTAACTCTGAGCCAACAGTAAAATACTATCTAATGATGAACTTGAAGCACCTACTGTTTTTTCAAAGGGGCTACACAGAGAATAGGACTTCCATACAGGTCATCAGTGAGGTGGAGAGTCCTGAAAGGAAGACACACAAACTAAACATGTCAGTCTCCCACCGAGACTCTAAATTAAAGACTTTAAATTCAACATCGGTCTTCTTTGCACAAGACAAAGAGGAGAATAAAAGCCTGTTTCATGGATATGACTGCAGTGGGGTCATTCCCCACTGCAGTCGTATAATATTAATGTAATAAGAGAGGACATCCACATCCTGATCGGAATGTGCTATTCTGATCAGGATGAAGAAATGTTCTGGAGGGTGATGTCTGAAGCACCAAAAGAAACAGAGTTTTACCTTAAAAGGCACCCATGGGTCCAAGAAAAATGGGATTTACCATCTGTGCACACAATCGGACACCCCGGCCCTCACCACACTAGCCTGTGGGGTGTGCCTCACATCTACCAGACTCCTGTAGGGGATGAAGGTATTGAAAAGGACCATGGCTGTGCGTCCTTCAGAAAGGTGCCCTTGCTCTTGAAGTTTTCCATTCTGGCAAAACGATCTTGAGTTCTGGAAAGTAGAGTGGACCAAACTAGCAGAGAGAACTCACCAGATCCTCAAATTTCCTTTGAGGAGGAAGGCCAGATTAACCACACAGAATAATGGAATAGTGCTTAGCTTTGGGATGTACATGTGACTTCTAATTGTGAGCAATAAAAGAGTGTTCAACATTCCAAGGATGTGTGCCATTCTATTAAACTTAAGCACTTTTATACAGCAATCAAGAGCACCATCCATCTGCACAGCAAACTGAGGACATCCAGGGTTGGACAGTGGTGAGTCTTTTGAAATAGTCAAAACTTCTAGACAGAGTGAAAAAAATTGTTATCATATGGGCACTTATGACCACCCTGCCTGAGGACGGGTTTGTTGACCAAGGACTGGGCTTTAAAGCCCACATCATTGTCATTGAATGCAGCACTGCTTTAGGGGAACATTGATAAAAACAAATGCTACTTCATCCACAAAATCCACTCACCAATAGCACTAATAATCTGCTCTTTCAGTGATTCACTGGTGAGGGAGACCTCAACTCTGGGTTCAACCTGTATTGCGCTTACCATTAAGTGCTACAATCACTGGCTTACACGTTCCCCCTGCTTCCCAACATGAATCTCTCAGATATCCATCAATTCATTGATTGTGGATACAGCCAACAGAAACTGAATCTTCCCTGGGAACAATAACATTCCTGACAAAATGCATAATGGTTGCGTCCATATCTGTGTAGTGCTGTAAAGCGTGTGTTGCTGCAACGCATGTTAAGTGAGTTAGCACATTGCAGCGCCATTCTTTTGACCAGAGAATTGGGATTTCCCTCTGGGGTAGGGCATAAATTTGCTGCTGCTTACTTATGTAAAACTACATATCACTACTGTCACTCCTCTTGAATCAACCTCTTCACCTTTCCATTCACTGGGGAATGGAAGGCCGTGCCTTGAAAACATGAAGTATGTTCTGACTTCGCAGGCAGTATTCTTGGTTCATCCCATTCCGGGCTTGCCTAACCACCCTAATGGCTAACTGGACCCAAGAGACAATCAAAATCTGCTTTACCTCTTCAAGGAGGACAACTGACCCTCTTCAACCTCTTGTGTAGCCAAGTGTAAGGCAGGGGGGAATGGCTTGGATAAAGGAGCCTCCTTGATTAGAAGGGCTAATTGTGATGCCCTGAACTCATATACAGGGCTGCATTCTTGACATTGCACCCAGAGTCCACTGGCATAAGCGGCTGGAGAGCTCAGTTAGAGACTCACTGACTACTTGCCCATGATCGGCCCTGACTTGCTGGCTTACAGCATCCTTTGTCCTTACAGAAGTCTGGGCTGCAATATCCACAGACATGTTAGTCTGGTAATAGCTCTGCACTGCAGGCCCAACAATTCTAACCCTTTTATTGCTATTAGCACCCAGGGGGAGGAGGAAGGCTGACACTCACTTGTAACTTTCTGTGCCTCCTGGGCAAGGCCTGTGGGGTAGGATGAGTCACACACTGGACTGGTCATGACATGGCAATGTTTAGCTTGACTTTAAGCAAGATTGAGAGTGGGCTAGGTTTCTCCAGAAGATGAAAGTCATGCTCATGGAAAGGCATGTTATTTCCTTTACTTACTTACCAGACTGATGGTCCCTACCGAAGCATATGGAGAGCTATGTGGCAGAAAGTTCCAATTGGAGTAAAGATGTCAACTCAGCACTGTGCAGAAATAAAAAAGAAGGAGACTCAGTGAAAGAAGACAACAGATCACAGACATATGCCTGAATCTCCTCCCTCCCCTCCTCCATCCACCTGCATCATAAGCAAGGGAAAACAGAAGATGTTTCCACCTCACATATGCATGAGCCTGGACATGCCATAGAAAAGATGGCTGCCCCAAGAGGCCCTCTGCCCAGTGCATGCATAGATGACATAGCCGGCCCTGGGATTGGAAACATCCACAAAACCTTGACTGGATCGTGCACGCACATTGGTCACAGGAAAAGCCACAGATGAAAGGAAAAAAATGCAAACAGATAAAAAAAAAACTCAAAGGAAAAATTACAAAGCCTAATGAAATTAAAGGCAAGGGAGAAAAACAAAAATGATAGCACATACCTGTAGGAGAAAAGAAATGCAGCATGGACTCCAGCAACCAAACACCAGCCCAGGTGTGCAGGGAAACTCATGCATTATAGACCGCAGCAAACACCAGCTCAGGTGTGCAGAAAAACACATGCATCATGGACTCCAGTAACCAAACACCAGTTTAGGTGTGCAGAGCCATACATGCAGTGTGGACTGCAGCAACCAAATACCAGCTCAGGTGTGCAGAGAAATACATGTGCAGCCAAACACCAATGAGGTTCTGACGTCTCTATTTAGATAACTCCTCAGGCCCAAAAGACCACCAGAAGCGTCTCCCAACCTTGTTGGTGCATAGCAATCTATGATGTGGGACTGCGCCTGGGAGAGGCTGAACCCAGATGGACACCGACACAGTTGGGAGGTAGGGACTTATAGAAACATCACGGTCTTGCAGGTGTAGATCTTGAGGATAAAATGAAGAATAGGGGAAGTTGCTTTCAGTCAAATATTATTAGATTTAACAGGTCCTGTGGGTGGATATAGAGGCGGACCCTCTTCTGGTCCACCTGTTCTGGTGATAGCTATCAAAGTAAGGATTTCGCCTTTATTTTTTATTAATTTCCCTTTATAAGGAGTAAGGGGAAATCCCCCCAAAAGGGCTCAAAAACACTGAAAAAAAATGTATAATTTCCAATTCTATCTACAATTGAATTAGAGCTTTGTCTTTAAATATACTATAACGATGTACACTTAATTTGAACTGACTAAAAGTATGCTATTTTTTATAATTTCATCCAAGTACAACAGGCAGTCAGCTCTGTGTCCATTCAAGTCTCCCTGCCATTAGGAAGTTATCTGTGTAATGTTCTGTTTCCTATCAGGAGGGACTGTCTGATCTTTATGCCCACAAATTTTGTACACCCTTTCAACATTGAGATAAATTATACACATGAAAATTTGTGACCTTCTATTTATATTGCTTACGCTCTCCTCCAAATCTCCACGTTCCCTTTTCTTCTGCTGTGATTAGACATCCTGTTAGAGGGTGGTTCATTCTCCATGGTCTCATTGCATGTACAAACATAGCCACCCTTTCTTGCCTGCTCTTAAAATGGATTATGAAATATGGACCATGGGATTTGTGGTGTACATGACTGCAACTAATGTGCACTGCTTGTTCCAAATGGATGTTACTGGGAGAAGAAGAGGTTCAGGAGTTCACCGACGATATTACAAAGGGGCAGAAAAACACAGTAAAAACCAATTTCATGAAAAACAGATTACATGGCCATTATGTAGTGGCTATGTATGGATTACCTTTATAGAGTAAATGTGTGAAAATCATAACAAGTATGCTATGGAAGGATTTTTGCAGCTAGCTGATTGAATTGCACAAGAGATGCAAGTTAAAATTAGGAATATTAATACCCATTGTGGTTGTAAAGCATTAGCTACATAAATGCTCAATGAGAATAAACATGTAGTATGTTGGTTTTTTGTTTTAAAGCTTCCAGAAACAATTTATTCTTACAGCTTACTAGTAAGACAACAGCCTTGTAAGGCAGAGGTCATAAACTCAAGTTCACAGCCCAGATTATTACATTTTACTGACTTTGTGGTAAACATGTGGATAAGAGGGGGGAAGGACATTTTTGGCTGACAGGCACCATATTTGAGAATTTGCTTTTCTGGAATTAGAAATTCATTTAAACACATTTCACTAAACCAAACAACTCTTTCAGAAACTCTCTTGCAGTTGTAGTGCTTTGAAATTCAGTTAAGGATCCTTTCACACAGGCTTTTCGCCCAGTGGACTCCGTTTTGCTCAGCGGGGATTGATCTGTCAATCCCCGCTGAGTAGGCGGATGACTGGTCTGTCTCCGCTCTCTGTGCTGAGACGGACCTGTCAGAGTCCTGCTATGGGCGATCAGATGAAAACGGACCGCCTGTCCAATTTCACCTAATCCCATCTGATCCGATCCCCCAGACGGATGGAAAATAGGGTTTCCATCCATCTGAATTTCACCGACAGGATCAGATCGCATAGCAGCAGGTGTCAATGGACATGTCATCACTGACATCCGCTGCCCCATAGGGGTACATGGAGTGTCCGATCTGGTCCGCCTGAAAAACTGACAGATGGACCGGATCGGAAAGCCCATGTGAAAGGAGCCTTACAGAAATAATTGTTTCTATCCTAAAAAAAAAAAAAAATAGGCACTGCCCATGATACTTTTTTTATTTGCAGTAACATACAATTTTTCAGGACAAGCTTTTGGGGTGTACCCCACTTCTTCAAGATACTGCTGGGACCTTAAAGAAGGGGACATACCTCCGAAAGCATCTCCTGAAAAATTGTATGTTAGTGCAAATAACCGCCACAGTTTTACGTCGCTACTTTGATGTTAAATACCTGGGTTATGGCAGCAGATAGTTGCCATAACCCCGGTATTTTTTTACAGGGTGGGAGGTTCTTTTTCACATAAAAGTGGTTCCAGTGGCGGCTTCATCACTTTTATAGGGGGCCCACCGCCGCCGCTTCCTGGTCATTTTCCCCGCTTACCGGAGCCGTCGGTAGCTGGGAAAATAAGTCCTTTCCCCTCCTAGGCAGGAAGTCGAGTGAGGGCGAGCTGGCCCCCACTGGACTCTATGGACTTGGAGGACCAGAGCGACGGCTGATCGGAAAGCCCCTGTGAACGGGCCCTAAGGCTCCATTCACATTTGTACGACTCCAAAGTAGCACGACTTTAGAGTGCAACTTTGGATGGGTATGACTTGGATGTGACTTGTTGTCTCTCTGCAAAGTCCACTGTTGCATGTAAACATTAAAATATATAGCCCCCAAGTTGCATGAAAGTCATTGGAAAACATGGGGTAAGACTTGTCATGTGACTTTGATGGCCAAAGTCACATAACAAGTCACACAAGTGTGAAAGGGGTGTAAGGGAAGTTTGGAAAAGACAGTTTAAGCACTAAGGCCCCTTTCACACTTGTATGACCTGAAAGTCATGCAACTTTGCTGTGACTTGGAGCAATGCCTGTGTAATCTTGAGATCTATAGACCCCAAGTCGCATCAAAGTGGAACCAAGGTAGAGCAGGGACTACTTTGAAGTCGCACAGATATGAATGGTATTCATTGGAAATTATGGGGTATGACTTGCCATGCGACTTTGCAGTCCCAAGTCACACAAATGTGAAAGGGTCTAATGCCTCGTACACACGTGCAGATTGTCGGCCGAAAAGATTCGGCCGACGACCGATCGGCCGATTTTCGGCTTGTTAGTATGATGCTTTTGACAGCCGACAGCGCACTTTCGGCCGAAAAGAATCTGTCGTGCAAGCATTAAAATTTTTGTATGCCGACACCAGAGTGGCCGATTGTTCGCCAGTCAATACAGAATTCGGCCGACAGACAGCAGATTTGCAAGACTGGGCATGCTCAGAAAAGAAAAAACACAGGGAAAGTTAACCATCACATGACATCACTTCTGCAGTCGGCTGTAGTCGGCGGACAAAATTTTTGTGCAGTCTTTTGCACTTTTCAACAGACACGACAGCCGGGGACAAAAGACGGCCGATCGTTCGGCTGACGATCTTCACGTGTGTACGGGGCATTAGCCTACCAAGGTAGATCGAGCTGCAAAGAGCGGGGACATCGTGGGGCACTTATTGCTTTTTTTAAGCACCTTTTTTTTTTTTTTTAAACTCCTGTTCTATTTAGACCATCTTACTAATTGCTTGTGAGATCAATTCTGGGGATCAAGTCTATTCCAAAATTTTGCAAAGTGATAACTCAACTCGGCCATCACATGTTGGCACGATCGTCTGCTCTCACGGCCGAGTGTTCATTTTTCGTAAATGAGTTTGAACGATTTTATGAATAGTGTATGGCCAGCATTAGTGTGGACTTTTTTTTCCCTGTTTTTGTGTATTTGAACATTATTTAACTAACTGCTGCTTAAAATTGTCTTTCACATTTTCTTATTTAGGGAAATGAGGGATAATTTTTAGACTTTTAAGCTGAGTTCACATTCATGTGAATTGGATGTGAGTTTCCCCCTATCCAATTCGTATGACAAGAGAGTGTGACTGACTCTCAATGGGGGGGGCGTCCGCGGACCACACTGAAGAGGGGTCCTGTGCATCTTTGGCTCCATTTCAGGTCCAAATTTAGACAAAAATTTGGACCTGATTTGCCCCTGAAATGTTAAACAGGGACGACCTGGACAACCTGCTGTGAGCAGCTCCGCAAATAGTGTGGACCCGGCTCTAAACAGAATAGTTAAAAGAAGATTCTATAGCCCTCAGCTTATTGCTCTCTTAATTTTTTTCTTTTATAAAATTCTCAAATTTGCTAGACCTTAGTCTTAAGTAAATGTACTGCAGATATTTAAGTTAGTGGACAACCAAAGATTGAACTGGAATATTCACTTAACAAAAAAACACATCCAGGGCAATTCAGCATTACCAACAATAGTTTCCTTCGGAACTACCTTCACCTGATTCAGGCAAGCATTTGCACCAGTTTTGATAACATTAACTCACACAAGGGATAACATCAGGTAGTTCTAACTGCCTCCAATTTAAATACCTGATGCTATGGCAGTGATAGAAAGAAATACTACCAGTTTGCAGATTAGGAAACTGGCAGTAATTAAGACCAACTCTAAACTGGTTTTCCATAGGAAGGCCGGGCCTACATTGCTGCATGTTTATCATGTGACCACGTTAATAAAGCTTTGGACCCTTTCAAAGAATCCTTGGTGTGCTGATGACATTTCTTCAATTCCATAGGAAGGGAGCACACTGATGAAAGAGTGTCCTGTCTTTGACAGGTTCATTAATCAGGTGCAAGCTCTGATGATTTTGTTGTGGCGGCCTAACAGGATTCCCCATTGCATAAAATCTTTAGTTAACACATAAAGTAAACATGTAATGAAAGAAATATTGCAGCTGGATTTTTTCATTTTTTTTTCAGTTGTTTGGCTGTTATACTGACCCGCTGGTTTTAATATGTATTATTGATTTTGTACAAGTCTACAGATTAGATAGGTCAGCAAAAGTTGTAAGCCTGTACCTACACCCTTATTTCATTATCAGGACAAGGAGGAGATTGTTAACTTCAGCAAAGTTAAGATGCATGTTTATCCTGTGATTGATTTAAAATCTCATTAGCACTTGTTTTCAATACAGGTAACAATCTGCTACAAAACAACAGGTATCATTTTAATTCTTGTTAGTAGTATTATTCATTTATTTTCTCATTATCTTGTTGTGGATACATTGCTGCAGGACAGTTTACACAGGTGGAGGCTGCAGATCTATAGTCCATGCAAAACTGCAGATGCATCTTTTATTTACAGAATGTTCTCCAGAGTTACTGTTTAAAAAAATAAAGAGAACAGTAAAACATTACCAGATTAATAAATGTTCGAAAAAGGCCCTTGGAAGAGGCAAAATTAAGGTTTATTGGGACATATGCAGTCACTGTACAACACTGATATACTAAAGAAGAAATAAAAGTTTATCCTATTTTATTGCATGGTACCTTGAAGCTACTTTGTACATACTGCACTCTGCAGAGGGAATATATAGTTACCCTACACATATTTACTATATCATAGTCGGAAGTAAAAGCAAAAACATTAAAATACAAAAGGCAAAACTTTCTATTTTTAGTTTTGGATAGAGTGGAGAGGGATTAGAACCCCTGTCAGTTTCTATTGCTGTCTTTGACCCCCCCCCCCCCTAATGGAAACAAGACAATTCGAGAGGGTGAATCTCCCTTATTATTGAAAGTAAAAGTAAAAGAAAATCCCAAATGTTGGGTTGTCCCCAAAAAATGTAATAGAGAAGAAATCTTCCAAAGGGGACACTAGTTCTGGTGACCAACCTGGGGGGCTCATAGTATTCCCTTCATGGAAGGAGTTTTCTCACTTGCTGTTATGGCTATGGGACAGGAAGTGACAGGAAATCTCCCCAATGAGATACAGATGGAAAAAAATAAACTGACAGGGGCTATAACCCCCCCTTAACCACTTTACGACCGCCCGCCGCAGATGTACTGCAGCAGGCAGCCGCTCCTGGACGAAAGGCCGTACATGTACAGCACTCGCTCTCAGGAGTCTAGGGGGTGAGCTTGCGCCGCCAGTGGTAAGCTCCCACCCCCGCTCATCAGCAGGGAAGCCAATGCCAGTGTCAGGCGACTCTCATTGCCGCCTGACACCCGCGATCATTCCCCGCTGAGAGAGAAGGACGGTCGGCTGTTGTAAACACAGCTGACTATTCTTCTCCCTGGGATGATCATAGAGATCATGTGATCCTGCTATACAGGATCATATGTCTCTATGGTCATTTCAGAATCCAACCCCCACAGTTTGAATCACTCTCCTAGGCTCACATTTAACCCCTTGATCACCCACAGGGTTAACCCCTTTCCTGCCAATGGCACTATTACAGTAACAGTGCATATTTTTTAGCACTGATTACCGTAGTAATATCACTGGTACCCCCAAAAGTGTCAAAAATGTCAGTTAGGGGTCTGATCTGTCTGTCACAATGTCGAAGTCCCCCAAAAAATCACAGATCGCCACCATTACTAGTAAAAAAAAAAGAAAAACAATTAAAATGACAGAAATCTTTCCCGTAGTTA
Organism: Pelophylax lessonae; assembly: GCF_965119305.1. Classification (NCBI taxonomy): domain Eukaryota; kingdom Metazoa; phylum Chordata; class Amphibia; order Anura; family Ranidae; genus Pelophylax; species Pelophylax lessonae. The sequence continues at coordinate 401,390,184 of NC_138770.1, read as the reverse complement.
GTAGATGTGATAACTTTTGCACAAACCAATCAAAATAGGCTTATTGCAATTTTTTTTTACCAAAAATATGTAGTAGAAAAACAATTTGGCCTAAAATGTAAAAAAATTTTGATTTTTAATTTTTTTGTTTTGGGAATGTCATATAGCAGAATGTGAAAAATATTGTTTTTTTTTTTTTTTTTTCAAAGTTGTCGCTCTTTTTTTGTTTATAGCGCAAAAAATTTAAATCGAACAGGTGATCAAATACAACCAAAAGAAAGCTCTATTTGTGAGGAAAAAAAAGGCATAAATTTTGTTTGGGTACAGCGACGCACGACTGCTCAATTGTCCATTAAATTAATGCAGTGCCGAATCACAAAATAGGGCCTGGTCAGGAAGGGGGCAAATCCTTCCGGTCTTAAAGTGGTTAAACTATCCAAAATAAAAAAAATAAAGTTTGGCTTATAGTTCTTCGCTAAACAATAAATTTTTATTACAGTGAGTTAAACATGATACGTTGCAAGTCAATATGATATTGCCAGTTATGCAGCTCAAAGTGGAGCTTTAAGGCCCGTACACACGTAGCGATTGTCGGCCATAAATATTCGGCCGCCGAACGATCGGCCGATTGTCGGCTTGTTAGTATGATGCTTCCGACAACCGGCAGCGAATTTTCTGCTGAACAGAATCTGGCGTGCAGACTTTAAAATTTTTGTTGGCCGTCACCAAAACGGCCGATTGTTCGCCAGTCAATACAGAATTCGGCCGACAAACAGCAGATTAGCAAGACTGGGCATGCTCAGAAAAGAAAAAACACACGGAAAGTTAACCATCACATGACATCACTTCTGCAGTCGGCTGTTGTTGGCCGACAAAATTCGTGTGCAGTCTTTAGCACTTTTCAGCCGACAGGACAGCACCGGACAGAAGATGGGCGATCGTTCGGCCCACATTCGGTACGTGTCTACGGGGCTTTAGACTCCCTACCTTGCTCTCTCCCCTTAAAAGATGTGGAGAAAAGCGGGTTTACTAAAAAGGATTGATGAAGGTAAAAGTCACACAAAGCTGAAGAAGTTAGAATAATGACTTATCCTTACCAGGGGGCTCACTACAATGATATAATAAGAGATAGCTGTGATATCTATTTTGCTAATCTGTAGCACGTTGTTATTCCTTTGTCATTTATTAAATATTTATTTGTTAAACAAGGAATGTATACATAAAAAAGATAAAAACATCAGCTTAAACACCTAAAATGTAAATACCAATATACTATCTCTAAGGCTACATTCACACCTGAGCGTAGCGTTTTTCGCGCGTTTTTTTACCGCGATTTTACCGCGATTTTTGCGGCGTTTTTTACCGCGATTTTACCGCGATTTTTACCGCGATTTTTGTGCAGGCGTTTTTAGATTGAATAGAGATCAATGGAAAACGCCTGTAATCTGCCCAAAAAGAAGCTCATGTACTTTTTTGAGCGTTGGGCGTTTTGTATACAGCGTCAAAACGCTCAGATGTGAACAGGGGCCATTGAAATGAATAGGATTTGTCTTGTTGGGCGTTTTGAGAGCTGATCCTAGAGCAGAAAAACGCCCCAAAAACGCCCCAAAACGCCCCAAAACGCCTAGATGTGAACGGAGCCTTAAGGAGTAACCTATTTTCCCATGGTACAGTAAAATTATTAGTAAAATTGGTAAATACTGTAGCTCTCCCATGCCTTTTCCAGCCAGTTCCCACAAACCTCCCTGGTAGTGGTTCAATCAGCCCTTGAACAAGTGTTTCGTACTGACTGGACAGAAAAACCCACCTCACAGCTATATGTCCATCTACGTTCTACAGCACCTCCCGCTCTGATTGGTCTGAGAGCTAAGTGGCAGCATGACATTCAGCACCTGGACTATTATGATTGGGATGACATCTGGGGCTTTCCATTTCTCACCCTGGTTTCTTCACATGACAAACTAATTCTATGCAAAATCGTTCATAGGTCCTATTATACACAATCCAGATTACATGGTTTGCACCCCTGCCATCCTTCAGAGTGCTGGAGATGCCGTCATTCCTTGGGGGATTTCTCCCATATTTTCTGGTCTTGTCCGGTAATTGCTGGATTTTGGTCAGAACTTGAAGTACTATCTGTAAATAATTCTGTGTCAGTAACTATAATACCTCTCTCTATAGAAATATGCGTATTGGGTTTGGTGGAAAATTTGATTCCCACTGTAGCGGAGAGAATGCTGGTGGGTCTTCTTCTTTTCTATGCTAGAAAAGCCATAACCCTACATTGGAAGAAGCAAGTTTCCCCTCTATCGCCTTTTGGAAAAGCTTAGTAAACAATAGTCCTCCACTGTATAAGGATACTTATGTGAATAGGGGTTGTCCTAGGAAATACCAAAAGGTTTGGTCTAAATGGTTTGCTGATCCCGTTACGGCTTCCCAATAACTGTTTTATGTTGTCACAGTTACGTTCTTTCTTATGTTTCTTCTGCCTCCACTAACAATGAGCCACTCACAGGAGTGCTCGTCCTCACTTAGGGAACTTGTTATTTTTCAATCTACCTACCTTTTTGACTTCGTACATCCCTTCTGTACCACACCGTGTTATTCCTTGTGCCACTGGTGCATGTGATTGGTCATATATGTGTTGATGTTAACCCAACACCCCTGTGTGGGTGGTGCATGCTTCTCATTCTTAAGTTGTTTGTTTTTTCTTTTTTTCTTTAAATGGTGTGTTTGGTACATGTTAACCACTTAAGTCCCGGAGGATTTGGCTGCTCAAAGACCAGGGCCTATTTCGCGATTCGGCACTGCGTGAGTTTAACGGACAATTGCGCGGTCGTGCAACGCTGTACCCAAATTAAATGAATGTCCTTTTTTTCCCACAAACAGAGCTTTCTTTTGGTGGTATTTGACCACCTGTGCAATTTTTACTTTTTGCCCTATAAACAAAAAAAGAGCGACAATTTTGAAAAAATAACAATATTTTTCACATTTTTTCTATGAAATTCCCCCCAAAAAAAGGTAAAAATCAAAATTTTTTAACATTTTAGGCCAATTTGTTTTTGGCTACATATTTTTGGGAAAAAAATCGCAATAAGCGTTTTTGGATCGGTTTGCGCAAAAGTTATTGCATTTACTAACTAAGGGAAAGATTTATGTAATTTTTATTGTTTTTTTTAAACTAGTAATGGCAGCGATCTGCGTTTTTTTTGCGGGACTGCGACATTGCGGCAGACAGATCGGACCCCTGGGTAACATTTTTGATACTTTTGGGGGTACCAGTGACATTACTACAGTAATCAGTGCTATACATATGCACTGTTACTGTAAAAAGGACACCGGCAGGGAAGGGGTTAACTTTATTAGTGATCAAGGGGTTAAGTGTGTCCCTAGGGGTGTGATTCTAACTGTCAAGGGGCGTGGCTTGTGATGTAACCACAGAGACATACGATCCTACATAGCAGGATCGTATGATCTCTGCAGTTACACCAGGGAGAATGACAGGAGGCTTTGTTTACATTAGCCGCCTGCCTTTCTCCCTCTCCACCAAGAGATCGCAAATGGCCGGCGGACATCGGAGCCGCCGGTCACTCGCGCGGAGATGTCAGAGAACGAGCAGGGGCGGGAGTGCGCCTCCGGCGGCGCGAGCTCGCCCCCAAGAGGCTCGTGGGGGAGCGACGTACTGGTACGTCGCTTTGCCCAGGAGGGGCTGACTGCTGCCGTATATAGTCGTGCGGCGGTCGGCAAGTGGTTAAAAACCTTAATAAACACATTTTCAAAAAATAAATAAATAATTTGCAGTTCTGTATAGTATGTAGCTTTAGTGTTTATGCCATAATTGACCTTATAGGTGCATGTAATGCAAAACACATTTAAAATTAAAAAAAAAAAAATTCACTGCCTGGCATGTACAAAAATAATAATAATCATAATAAACAAAAAAAAAAAACTCTCATTGCAATGTATACCTACTCTACAGTGCTTTTACCTGAAGACTCACTGCTTTAACGTCCAGCACCACCCATCTTCTGGGTTGAATTAAAGTGATACTAAAGTCTTGTTTTTTATGTTTTTAAAATAACAAACATGTTATACTTACCTTCTCTGTGCAGTGGTCTTGCACAGAGCAGTCCTAGGTCCTCCCCTTCTTGGGCCCCTCTTCGGTGCTCCTGGCCCCTCCCTCCTGCTGAGTGCCCCCACAGCAAGCATCTTGCTATGGGGGCACCCGAGCTGAGCCCCAGCTCCGTGTGTCGATTCAGACATGGAGCTATGACTAGGCCCCGCCCGATCTCTCTCCTCATTGGCTCACTGACTTTGATTGGCAGGAAGTGGAAGCCAATTGTGCCCTGCTGCTGTCTTGGCCAATCAGGAGGGAGAGTCCCATACACCTGAGTCTCTCGTGCAACATTGATGGATAGAGATGGGCTCAGGTAATTATTAGGGGGGCTGAGGGAGGATGCTGTACACAGAAGGTTTTTTTTAGCCTAATGCATTGAATGCATTAAGATAAAAAAAAACTTCTACCTTTATAACCACTTTTAACCCAGCATCATTTAGTCTACTTCCGTTGAGCCCAGGCTTCACTTTTATCTGTAGTAAGGAAATTTGGAGCCTGACATTGCTAAATTCTCATTCTGAATATAATATTTACCTTGCTGTCATTCTGATCTGGTAGCTTCAATGCTTTCCAAGTCACTGCCTGAGGGAAAAGGGCATATTTGATGTTCTAAATTTGCTCTGACTTTCATAATTTGCATTATTTTTTTTAGATCAGGATCTCATCATACTGAAGCCAGAGATAGCCAGGTAAATAGCATTTTCAGATGAAATTCGTAGCCTCCATTTTTCTCAGGATATATTTCCTTTAAAAAAAATGACTTAATATAAATAGCAGATACTGTACTTTCCAAAAGTCTAACAGCACTCCTCATGTAATGTGGAAATGTAGATATTCATGCCAAAATATGAGGCGCATCCAAGTCCCAAATCACAACCAAATAATAAAATGAGGTAGCAGCATCCAAAAAAATGAGAATGTTTTTATTAACTCTTGACACAACATTATAACAACTGAAGATTTTTCATGTCAGCCAAATGTGACTATTATGTTGCACACCCATCAGACCCTGTGTATCCAGATAAGCCTAGTTTAATGTTGTTTACAAATGGTGTCCGTTCCTAACATATAAAAATATATATATATATATATATATATATATATATATATATATATATATATATATATATATATATATATAAAGCCACAAATCCCCCAACAGTAGATGAAAAACTCTGATGTATTGTTATTAAGGACATCAACTTAAGTATGAGAATATTTCACTTAAGGGCCGGGACATAATACCCTAGAAACACATACATCATTTTAAAATTACTCATAGATCAAATGAAAAAAAGATCCTTTACAGTTCTACTTCAACAAAAAAAAGACAATGATAGTATTATACTGTAATATCACTTCATATTAATTTGCTGATCTGCTAATAATGCAGAGAGAAGATGATGCAGCAACTCCCATGCCCATGAGACTAGATGAGGCCTTGACCTGAATAATATTTCATTTACAGGGGGCTTTAAAATTACTTTGACTGGCTGTAGGGGACATATCATTAGATAGGTAGGAGGAGGATAGGTCCTGAATCATACATGAAAATTGAAGAGCACCATATGCTAATGGCATTCTTTCTTATGCCTTTACCTAGTAAGGTGTTATTCAGGAGGCAAAAGTTACAGAGACTAAGTTTGTAACTTGTATACAGAATTTAAAATATACTTCTGTCAATCCTACAATCACAGCTCTATTCACAATGTAATATTTACAACAACAAGCACTTTTTCTGCAATTATATTAGTCCTAAATATTGTTCACTACTGTGGAAATGGGGGACTGAAAACAGAGTTACCCTAAAAACAGGGGTGTCAAATTAAATGTCATTGTGGGCCACATCAGCATTATGGTTGCCCTCAAATGGCCGGTTGGATCTGTAAGACTAGATGTCTAAAGCACCCCACCCCCATTACATCAGATGTTAAGAGTCCTCCACCATCCCTTACATCACAGTCCGCTGCCCTTACCTTGTTTTGCTGCTGGGAAGTGAGGGGCAGAGCTGGGAAGCAGAAAGTGCAGGGTCTGGAGGAGGAGCAGAGGAGGGCTGGAGTCAGCTGCCAGAGTCTGCTGAATGGTGAGAACAGGGGAGGAGGAGACAAGGGGAGACGGGGGGGGGGGTGCTGCGGCTGCACAGAGAGAGAACAGGATCTGTTGAAAGAGTTCTGTCCTTCTCTCTGCTGCCAACTGGTGAGACAAGATGGGTGCGAAGATGAGGGGTGCCACAGCTTCAGGACAGACGCAAGGGCCACATAAAATGGCCTGGTGGGCCACATTCGTGTTTGAAACATGTGCCCTAAAACATGGAAATTTAATGCCAAAACATAAATAGATGATTTAACCGGTTCCATACAGAGCAGTTAGACCCCCTTCCTGCCCAGACCAATTTTCAGCTTTCAGCACTCTCACACTTTGAATGACAATTGCTCAGTCATGCTACACTGTAACCAAACAAAATTTTTATCATTTTTTTCACACAAATAGAGCTTTCTTTTGGTGGTATTTGATCACAACTGGGTTTTTTTTTTCCGTGATATAAGCAAAAAAAGAGCAAGAATTTTGAAAAAAAAAAAACACTTTTTTTTAGTTTCTATTAAAACATTTTGCAAAAAATTTATTTTTCTTCATACATTTGGGCCAAAATTTATACTGCTACATATATCTGGTAAAATTAACCCAAATTAGTGTATATTATTTAGTCTGTGTGAAAGTTATTGAGTCTAGAAGCGATGGTAACAATTACTGAAAATTGATCACACCAGATGTACTGACGGCGTATCTCCTTTCTTGAGGCCCTGAAATGTCAGGACACTACAAATACCCCCCAAATGACCCCTTTTTGTAAAGTAGACAGCCCAAGGTATTTAGTAAGAGGCATGTGAGTTTTTTGAAGTTATAATTTTTTCCCACAATTCTTTGGAAAATGAAGAAAAATCTTTTTTCTTTTTTTTTCCCACAAAGTTGTCAATTTATAAGCTATTTCTAACACATAGCATGTACACAGCAAAAATGGCACCCCAAAATACATTCTGCTACTCCTTCTGAGTATGGTGATACCACATGTGTGAGACTGGCCACAAAAAGAGACTCCACATCCAAGTAGCACCTTCAAGCGTTCTAGGAGCATAAGTACACATAAAACTTTCTTACTACCTATCACACTTTTGAAGGTCCTAGAGCACCAATTCAATGGAAAAGTCCACAAAATGACCCCATTTTGGAAAGCAAACACTCCAACGTATATTCTATGAGGCATTATGGGTCTTTTGAACATGTCATGTTTTTCCACAAGTTTTTGGAAAATGTGGGAAAAAAATAAAAACTTTTTTTTTTTTACACAAAGTTGTCAATTTATAGGATATTCCTAACACATAGCATGTACACAGCAAAAATGACATCCCAAAATACATTCTGCCACTCCTCTTGAGTATGGCAATACCACATGTGTGAAACTTTTTCACAGCCTAGCCATATAGATGGGCCCAACATCCAAGGAGCACCATCATGCATCCTAGCCACTTGCCTAGGCCTATTTTTAACATTTGGTGTTTACAAGCTAAAATCAGTTGTTTTTGCTAGAAAACTACTTAGAACCCCCAAACATTATATATTTTTTTATCAGAGACCCTAGAGAATAAAATGGAGATTATTGCAATATTTTTTTATCACACCGTATTTGCGCAGCGGTCTTCCAAACGCATTTTTTTTGGAAAAAATTCACTTTTTTGAATTAAAAAATAAGAAACCAGTAAAGTTAGCCCAATTTTTTTCCATAATGTGAAAGATAATGTTACGCCGAGTAAATAGATACCCAACATGTCATGCTTAAAAAGTGCGCACGCTCACGGAATGGTGACAAACTTTGGTACTTAAAAATCCCCATAGGCGACATTTTAAAAATTTCTACAGGTTGTCATCTTAGAGTTACAGAGGAGATCTAGGGCTCAAATTATTGCTCTTGCTCTAATGATCGCGGCGATACCTCACATGTGTGGTTTGAACACCATTTACATATGTGGGCGGGGTTTCCGTATGAGTTTGCTTCTGCGCGCGAGCTCACGGGGACAGAGCGTTTTAATTTTTTTTTTTTTTTACTATTTATTTTATTTATTATTTTTTATTTTTACACCGTTTTAAAAAAAAAAATGATCATTTTTATTTCTATTACAAGGAATGTAAACATTCCTTGTAATAGAAAAAGGCACGACAAGACCTCTTTTTTGTGAGATCTGGGGTCAAAAAGTCCTCAGATCTCACAAGTACACTAAAAGGTAGAAAAAAAATAAAATAAAATAAAATGAAAAAAAAAAGGGACCTTTAAACCGGTTGCTAGGCAACAACGTTTGCCCTAGCTCCGGCCCTCCAAGACCATAGAATCGAGTGAGGGCAAGCTTGCCCTCACTCGACATCCTGTCTGTGAGGATCCGGGACCGGATCATTTTCCCCACTGCCGGCGGGTCCGGTAAGCGGGGAGAAGGACAGGAACGCGGCGGAAGGGGGGGGCACCTCTTCCGCCATCCCAGAAGGGTGATCCCACGGTGAATCCGCAGCTGGGACCACCCTTATCGGAAAGCCAACCGTCCACCTTTTAAAAAAATACCAGGGTTATGGCAGCTATCTGTCTGCAGTCTGGGCCCTGAATTGCACAGAGAATTTAAGTTAAAGTGACAGCTATACAGAGTTCTGGTCGCTGCTTCAGTTGTCACACCCAGGGTCACAGCTCACATGGGCTGGAGGGATTACCGGTACTAATGGCAGACCCACATCAGGCCATAGGCCTGAAAACCTTGCTACACATGTTTGCTAAATTAGAACTCTCCTTGAAGAAGGATATGCAGGACATAGGAGAGGGATCAGTGGCGCAGAGCATCGGGTCAGTGAGGCAGGGAATGGGGTTAGCAGGGCACAGGATGGGGTCAGCAGGGCAGAGTACAGGGTCAGTAAGGCAGGGTATGTGGTCAATGGGGCAGAGGATGGGGTCAGCGGGACGTAGGACAGGGTCAGAAGGACATAGGTCAGGATCAGCGGAGTATAGGACAGGGGTCAGTATGACAGAGCATGGGGTCGGTGTGGTACGGGATGGGATCAGCAGGGCACAGGATGTGGTCAGTTGGGCAAAGGCAAGGTTAGTAGGGCAGAGCATGTGGTCACTAGGGCAGAGGATGGGGTCAGCAGGACATAGGGTGGGGTCATCAGGGTATAGGACAGGGGTCAGTAAGGCAGAGAATGGGGTCAGTGGGGTGCAGGATGGGGTCAGTAGGGCACAGTATGGGGTCACCAGGGCACAGGATAGGGCAGAGCAAGTTGTCAATAGGCAGAGGACAGGCTCAGTGGGACATATGATGGGATCAACAGAACACAGGATGAGGTCAGCAAGGTATAGGACAGGGGTCAGTAGCGCAGTATGGGGTCAGTGGGGAATAGGATGGGGTCAGCAGGCCTCTCTCTCTCTCGCTCCCTCCTGTACTCTATACACACTCCTCTCCCTCCCTCCGGTACACTATACACACAGGTCCTCTGCCCAGCTGCAAAGCGCTACACCACCAGCCCATACACAGTGCTTCTTTATCCTGTGTGTGTATTGTATATCCAGCATGGGTTACAGCAATTTGTCATCTGCAGGAGGTAAGAAGGCACAGCTGCCTGCTCGCTGGGACTGGTCAGTGCAGGCCAGTCTCTAGCTGCCTGGGGTTGGGGGCTGAGCAGGAGTCGCTAGACTGTAAATACATGCAGACATCTGGAAAGGTGGGGGTAGGTGGGGAGGAGGGATAAGACTGACCGAGCTGAAGTCACCTGAGGAGGGTGCATGGTGTCCCCAGTGTCTGGGCTGTTTAGACGAGCTGCTCGCTGGCTGGAGGGGGCAGGCAAATGTTGAAATGAATAATCAGGTTGAGGAACCGCCTCTGTCCTTCACCTAGGGGTAGCGCCGCCCCCCTGAAAAATGACGCCCAAGGCAAACAACATGTTTGACTCGTGGTAAATATACCCCTGAATAAATTGAAAAGGACTTTCACACTCTAACTAAAATTAAAAACTAGTTTTGGATAAATGTAAAATATGCATAAATAGAATAGAAAACAATTGTGGTTATGAGTGGTACAATTTAATTGTCAGCACTGTATATTCACTTTGCAAATGAGCAAAATCTAACAATGTTTTTATGTATGTGGAAAATAACTGGGATAATGTACTTTAAGCAGCATGACTTTACTTTGGCTTTCTAATGCTGCTGTGTTAAATAGTTGAGGTTTTTCACACATGAGGCACATGACTGCATGGACTAGTTCATGTTACTGGAAATAGAGCAGACTGTGGAAAGTTGAAATTTTTCTGTCAGCTGAAATGCTGAACCATAGTATTTTAAAGAAATTTCGAGGTTTGAACAAAAAAAAAATAGTATATTTGATATTTTATATTAGCTTCCCTGAAGTAATATACAAGTGAAGATCATTCAAGCAATGCACTCTGTTAAACATACACAAAATAACCGTACCAAAAAAAGTACGAAAAAAAAATCTTAATTTTTTTGAAACAAAACTGTCCCACAGTAAAGATGTCTCCATTGAGCTTCATCAATATAAAATTCTTACTAACCTGTATATCCAAAATGTAAACTTCAATCACTTAACTTAGCATATGACAAATGCTTACAACCATTTGAATATTCCCTGCAAGTAATGCATATCTCGATCATATATTGCACAATTTCCTAACTGTAGAGTGTACTGTTTATCGTCAACATACAGCACAGTGGCTCTGAAGAAGAGGGAATCTCCCCTCGAAACGTGTCAGCCATTTGGAAGGTCCTCTGGCATGCTGGACACTGTCCTGATGACCTGGTCACTTTGGGTCCATTGTGGATCGATATGCTGTTTACATTTTTATGTTTGTGAGTATATTTCTTCTTAATTTATTTTAATAAACTCAATTTGGGTAATGCACAAGGTCAGTGCTCCCTCTTTTTGTTCTATACACAGTGTTCCCATCGGGTTTCCCCTGACCATAGCAGGGCAGCAAAATCTGTGCTTATACTCGGAGATTTAAGCCCCGTACACAGGTACCGAATGTCGGCCGAACAATCGGCCGTCTTTTGTCCGGTGCTGTCCTGTTGGCTGAAAAGTGCTAAAGACTGCACACGAATTTTGTCGGCCAACAACAGCCGACTGCAGAAGTGATGTCATGTGATGGTTAACTTTCCGTGTGTTTTTTCTTTTCTGAGCATGCCCAGGCTTGATAATCTGCTGTTTCTCGGCCGAATTCTGTACTGACTGGCAAACAATCGGCCGTTCTGGTGACGGCCAACAAAAATTTTAAAGTCTGCACGCCAGATTCTGTTCGGCCGAAAATTCGCTGTCGGTTGTCGGAAGCATCATACTAACAAGCCGACAATCGGCCGATCGTTCGGCAGCCGAATATTTACGGGCGACAATCGCTTTGTGTGTACGGGGCTTAAGAGACCTACCGCTGCCACATCTTTTCTCGTGTGCAGGAGATTTTGATCGATTTGTTCACAGGGACACTAACGCCAGGGCATGGGTTTTCTGGTGCCTTTCCTTGCAGGTGGCACTTCTTCATAGGGAAGTCAAGGCGATCTCCATACACACTGAAAATTTCATATTGGATGATGGAGTCTGGGTTACTTTCAAGTGCATTCAGTTAAATAATTACACAGCTATCATACAAGCAGCTTTATACTTTAAACCTTGGGATTCATAAGCACCCAGTTGCTTGTGTTCATTTAGTATGGTTGTTTACCTCTTTATCAAATTTGGAAAAAAAAGGATGGATATTGTTCACACTATGGAAAGTGAGGTGACTTTTAGAATATTAAAATGAATGTGCAAGAGAATAAGGCATACTGCTTTGATATACATGAAATTGTAAATGTGGAATATGAGCCAAATATGTATGCCCTGTAAGGAATATATTTTAAATAGTTTTAAAGATTTGTCTTATGTGTATTAAGATTGTACTGTGTGTGAATAAAGTTTATATATTGCATATATAATAAGAAATGTGTTCTGAGAAAAACTGATAGAGACATCTCGACTGTGGAATCTTGTCTCCTAAAAATACATGTATAATGCTTATAACTACAGCCGCTGGTAAAATCAGTATTCATTTTCATGCAGAGCTAGCAGTGCTGCTAGGATCTTCAGCATCCAGCACTTTTAGGTCTGTACATTTCTCTCTCTGCCTATGTGCTGTGGTTCCCCCTGTTGTTCCCACAGAGCCAAAAAGACAAAAAAAAAAGTAATTGTGTTTTTAGGTCGTCAACACAAAATAAAAGAAAATATACAACACAGACTACATTCCATTTAAAAGTTGTAAATTTTACCCAAAATGGTGAAGAGAAGAAATGAAAAACTAGACACATTTACTGTTTAGGCATAGGTATCTTGTGATATCTCAGTTCTTGTAGTATAGCCCCAGCATGTGCCTTTTGTCTGTAGTAAATTGGAACAAGCCTTGTTATTTAAGATTGTCCTGCTGCTGGACAATTTTAAACTGCTGTGTCATCTGCAGTCTCCTAATTCTTGTAGTAAAGCACTCACCAGTACTCTATCTCTCATACATTTTAGATAATTCTCACTGACGAAAAATGTCCTGTTGTTAGCCAAACAGTTTGGGATGATTACATAGTTACATAGTTAGTCAGGTTGAAAAAAGACACAAGTCTGTCTAGCTCAAATTAGAACACATCAGGCAGTTGTTTCTGACATCTGCTCAAGATAAGGTGACCAGATTTTTAAAATGAAATCTGGGGACATATATATATTTTTTTTAATTGGCAAATAGTAAACTATTTTATAAGCATAGTTTACTCAAATTATATATGCAGTGTATGTGGTATGTGTTTCTGGAATGATTGTATGATATATACGTTATTTCTCACATTTCGTCCATGAGATTAAAAAAAAAGATACTTTTTAGAATTTTTTGAGCTATTACTACCAAATGTTATGAAGATAAGATAGAGAAAGAGTGCAGAGTTCAGGAATGCATTACATAAAGAATGCAGGGCTCAGGAGTGCGTTACGTAAAGAATGCAGGGCTCAGGAGCGCGCTACTGTCAAGGTCTTACCTTGCCTTCATGTTGGCAGCCATCTTGGACATGTGCAGACTGCTGTCTCTTATAAACTCTGTTTGCATCATCACTTGTCTGCTGCCTGGGCATTGCTCAGTGATGATGTTGCACACCTGACTATAGATATCACCTGATGGCTTTCAGACCTTGCCCTTGCATTTGTGCTCCAAGGTGCATCACTGCTAGCAGTCCTCTGGTCTCTGTGGTTTCTTTGTGCATGCCTTGGCTTTGCTGATGACCTTCCTGGCTCTGGATTTCGCATTGGCATACCCCCCCATCAGACGACAACCTGGCTTTGGCAGACTACCCGCTACTCGACTCTATCTCTGCTTGGATGACTACCTGTTCCTGGACTTGATCCTTGCTTGGATGACTACCCACTTCCGAACTTGACCCCGGCTGTTCTTGATTTTGCTCCTCTCTTTTGCTGTGTGATTATTATTTTTGCATAAATAAATCGCTTTATTTTACTTTATCTTCATGTGGTCTGGTTTCCTGGCACCCTGACAGCTACATAAAGAATGCAGGGCTCAGGAGTTCACTACATAAAGAATGCAGGGCTCAGGAGTGCACTACATAAAGAATGCAGGGCTCAGGAGTGCGCTACATAAAGAATGCAGGGCTCAGGAGTGCGCTACATAAAGAATACAGGGCTCAGCAGTGCATTACATAAAGAATGCAAGGCTCAGCTGTAGCCATCTATGCAGCCTCACCAGTGCCCAGCAATGCTGCCTCACCAGCGACCAGCAATGCATCCTCACCAGTGCTCATCCAATGCATCCTTACCAGTGCCTATCCAATGCAGCCTGACCAGTGCCCATCAAATGCAGCCTGACCAGTGCCCAACAATGCAGCCTGATCAGTGCCTAGCAATGCAGCTTGACCAGTGCTCATCAAATGCCGCCTGACCAGTGCCCATCCAGTGCAGCCTGACCAGTGCCCAGCAATGCAGCCTGACCCGTGCCCATCCAAGGCAACCTCAGCAGTGCCCAGCAATACAGCCTCACCAGTGGCCAGCAATGCAGCCTCACCAGTGCCCAGAAATGCAGCCTCTCCAGTGCCCTTCTATGCAGCCTGACCAGTGCCCAGCAATGCAACCACACTAGTACCCAGCAAAGCAGCCTGACCAGTGCCCAACAATGCAGCCTGACCCGTGTCCATCCAATGCAGCCTGACCAGTTCCCATCTATGCAGCCTGACCAGTGCTCAGCAATGCAGCCTCACCAGTGCACAGTAATGCAGCCTTACCAGTGCCCATCCAATGCAACCTGACCAGTGCCCAGCAATGCAGCCTCACCAGTGCCCATTATCCAATGCAGCCTGACCAGTGCCCATCCACTGCAGCCTGACCAGTGCTCAGGAAGGCAGCCTGACCAGTGCCCATCCAATGCAGCCTCACCAGTGCTCATCCAATGCAGCCTCACCAGTGCCCATCCAATGCAGCCTCACCAGTGCCCATCCAATGCAGCCTGACCAGTGCCCAGCAATGCAGCCTGACCAGTGCCCAGCAATGCAGCTTCACCAGTGCCAATCTATGCAGCCTCACCAGAGCAGGGGATCAGAGAGAAGAGGAGAGCCGGCCAGATCATCACACAGGCCGGCGTCGACCACTGGGTCAACTTTAATTTTAATCACTGGGCGCCCGCCATCACACAAGTACCACCTCCTGGATTGGCTCCTACCTATGATAGACAACACAGGTCCCAGGATTGGACAAGTATGCTCTCTATCAAAGGGGCCAAACCAGGAGGCAGGACTTTGGGTGATGGCGGGCGCCCAGCGATTCAAATAAAGCTGACACAGCGGGCAACGCAGGCCTGACACCCCCCCCCCCCAATGTGTGGCATCTAGGGCGAACCACCCCCCAGTTGGTATGCCACTTCAGCACCCCCTTCTGCCTAAGCACCCGCCCACAACTGGCCCTGCACCTAGCACCGCTCCTGCAATCCAGGGATAAATCCAGGGACAGTGCCCAGAAACCGGGGATGTCTGGTCACCCAAGTTCAAGAGCTACCTTTTTGTGTTGCAACACCTCACTGCATCATTTGAAAAAAAAAGCATTAAAACACTGTGCACCCAAAACACTACATTTATTTTCCCCAGGTAATAGAATTTGATTTCTCAGTTACAATTGTGCCTCCAACTTGCTCTGAAAGCCATCTCTGACATGCAGCAAGGCAGGATAGTACTTAAAAAGTATATTGGAGCACATACAGCTAATTTTGCATCCTTGCTTTCAAGTAGTCCATGGATATAATTGCTTGTAAGCATTTCAATTACAGCCTTCCAATTCCTACCCATGTAAGTCCATTGTCTGAGCTGATGACCTTATTGTGCAAGAAAACCTTATATATAGGAACAAGGTGATTCTGAGGCCTAGGACTTCCATCCTGTCTAAGGTAGCACACAGTTTGCATTGCTGTCCTTGCCTGTAGGGATGGGCTCTGTGTTCTAGTCGAACGTAAGTTCTCAGAACACACGAACAAATGGGGTGCTCAGTGGGACATTTGCCCGCCGATGAGCGCCCTATAATGCACTGTGCTGTAGCAGTGCATTAATTGCTAATGATTGGCCAAAGCATGCACCTGACCTGTATGCTTTGGCCAGTTACAGCACAATGTCCTGTCAGGGCCATGATTGGCCAAAGTCAGGGTCATGTAATGTCAGAAGGGGGTGGTGTCACTGGATAACGTAACTGGGTGTCCCACCCCTTGCCTATAAAAGAGCTGTCACAACTGAAGAGCGGGCATATGGCAGGTAGGCTTTTCAATTTTTTTCAATTTTTTTGGGCTCGGCGGACGTCGTGATTGACGATGGATATACATTGCGAGACACTATTTTTTTTTTTCCTTTTTAATAAAGGACTTGTCAAAAACTGTGTTTTGTGGTTTTTACTTTTTACACTTTTTTTAGTGAATGGGTATGGGTATGATGTACCCGATACCCATTCACATAGAGTGGCTGGGATCTGGGGGCCCTCCTAATAAAGGGGGCTTCCAGATTCTAATAAGCCCCCCACCCGCAGACCCTGAGAACCTCAGCCTAGGGTTGTCAGGAAGAGGTCCTTGTCCCCATCAAGATGGGGACAAGGTGCTTTGGGGTGGTGGGGCTGCCCCCAAACACCCACCCCCCCATGTTGAGAGCATGAGACCTGGTATGGTTCAGAAGGGGGGGCACTCGCTTATCCCCTCCCCTTCCCTTTCCTGACCTGGCAGGCTGCATGCTCAGCTAAGGGTCCGGTATGGATTTTGGGGGGACCCCACATGTTTTTTTTTTTTTTAATCTTGGCGCTGGACGGGACGGGGGGGGCACCCTACGCCGTGTTTTTCATTTTTCTTATCTGTATTGTTTGGAGCCAACAATACATTACAGCTGCGAGCAAGTTTAAATTACATTTTTTTCCTTCAGAAATGTTAGTATTGCTGCAGCAGGCTCCATATCTCATACAGATGAACCACTTTACAGGCTCATCAAGGGAACCCCCAGGCACAATATTTAAAGGAATTTTTCATTTTCATTGTTTCACTTTAAGCATCATTAAAATCACTGCGCCTTTAAAAACGATTGTTTTAACTTTTTTTTTTTTTTTTGCATTACTACATGTCCCCCTGGGCAGTACCCAGGTCCCCATACACTTTTCATGGAAATAACTTGCTTATAAGCCTTTAAAATGAAGACTTTTGTTTTTTCATGTTCGTCTTCCATAGACTCTAATAGAGTTCGCATGTTCGCTGGAACTTTTTACCTAATCGAGATGTTTTGGTGTGAACCGAGCAGGGGGGTGTTCGGCCCATAACTACTTGCCTGTAATTGCTTGACCAATGTAGAGGTGACCTTGTAGAAACATTCCTCTCTCTACTCTAACCTACAAAGTGTTAGTCCTTGTAGTCGTTACCTCTGCAAGGGTTTTTTACTTCTTTGGTGTTTTCTAGATTTTTTTTTTATGTTTATAGGACTTTTTGGAGTGCTCAACGTGCAGCATTCACCTTTTACTGACCATCTGTTTTTGGAGTTGCGTTTTGTTCACAGAAAATGCTTCCTGTAACTATCTGTCAGTCTTGCTTTAGAATTTTTCTCTTACTCTATTTTTGCAGAAAACTTTAAAATAGTTTAATTTTGAGTGAATTACAGTTACCTACAAGTTTTCAGTATCTAATTCTCCTTCAACTTTTATTCTTTCCGTGCATCCTGAATGGACAATGATGCCCTTTTGTACAAAATATTGGCAGCTGACATATGGCTTTTCGGGCAAAATAATTATGACTGGGTTTCTGACATGTTCTTTAAGCACAGGCCACAAACCCATGGAAAGGGGTGTTTGGCAAAGCTGGCATAAAGACACTGGGCATGGGGGTGATTTAGGGCCATTTTTTCTTCCACTTTGGCAGTGGATACATTAAAAAAGTCCCTAAAATTACTGTAAAGGTCTGTGGACCAGTTCTGAGGATAGCATTAAAAAAAAATACTTTTCCTAGCCAGTTGGCAAGGCATGCTGAAGAGGAGGAAGAGGAAATGGGCACATAAGTAGCATTAGAGAGGGAAGTGGCTGTTATGTGCCCTTGAGTAGGAGGGAAAGAGCACATGAGCAGTTCTAGAGTGGAAAGTTGTTACTCTGCACCTTGGAGGAAGAGGAGGAAATTAATCCATTGGCAGCAGCATATAAATGGACTGTTCTGTACCCTTGAGGTGAAGAAGAAGGAAAAAAGTAAAGAAGGCATTAAGGAATGCTCCATCAAGAAATAGGTATGAAAGGATTGCAGAAAATAGAGGAGGTGGTGGAGAGGGAGATGGAGGGGATGGAGGTGCAGGTGAAGAGGAAGAAGATCGTGGAGGAGGACAAGGACTAGGAGGGCACATCAGTAATGTCTGCTACCTACTACTTTTACAGGCAGCACCTCTAACTCTCCTTTCATGCCTGCCTTTGACTTTTTTTTGGACAAGCCATATTTAATGAAAGGCAGGAAGATTATTGGCTTTCCTAGCATATACAGTAAGTCTGAGACTCCCTTTTTGCTGCAACATTCACCCTACCCCCTCCCTATGTTGTTGAAGCCTGGGCAACCTATGGCCCTAGGTTTTTCACTCTGAAACATTGTGTGGCACCTTTACAATGCTGAAGCACCAGATTAGGACAAGAGAGCTAGATGGATTTGATAATGGCGGAAGGAAGGTAGGGTTATGCCTGGAATGTTGCATATGCCTGGAGTGCTTTGGGGATGGCTGTTTCCAAAGAGTCAGAGGATGAGGCCAAAAATAAGAAGGGGAACAGGAGGTGACTGCAAGGTCATCACTGGAGTACGTTGCATAGATTCAAGCCTTTGCTTGACCCTTCCCAGCATGGTCCCATGACCCTCTTCTCCACTTGAAATGACATATCCTTAGTTTCTAAAACCCCTTGTGAGATTTCCTCCTTGACACTAGAGGCCATGAACATTGCAGTGTATTCAGCAGAAGAGAGAGATGCACTAAACTCCTTACCAGATGTTACAGAAGTACGGTAGCGTTGCATTGCATGCTTCCCCAGATGCCTATTTCTTGTTGACACTTTTAGGAGTCGGAGGGTATCCTACTTCATATTTTCTGGGAATGCCCAAGGCTGACTGAATTTTGGGGATATGGTTGAACAAACGATTAATGTCCTAACAGGTGTGCCTTTTAATAGGAATCCAGTAGCATATTTGCGCCATGAAACACCTTTGTCTAACAAAAAAATATAAAAATTCACTTGTGGAACATCTCCTCACGGCTGAGAAGGCATGCATTCCAGCTCTATGGAAGAGCACAGCCTTATTAAATATATATCACTGGCTAGCTAGAACTACGTAAATCCAGGAAATAGAAGACCTGACGATATCAATGAAGGAACTGAGTGAGAAATATCAAAAAACCTGGACCCCTTTACTTTTTCTATAAAGACCAGTTCCCTTTGGCTTCAGAAAGGTAACTTCCAGACCTCATTCTGTTTCTTTGGTTTCTAGGTGGTTGGCCAGGCATCTATGGGGATCTTGCACCCTTTCCTTCACTCAGGCCCATTTTCCTTCCATTACCTTATGCCTGTATGACTCCCTGCCTTCCTATCCGGCCACCCCCTCCTTTCCCCTTTGTGAGGTGTGGGCTTTTTTCTCCCCCCACACCCCTTTCTCCTTCTTTATCGCTGACAACAACAGTCTCTACCTTTTGAAATACTTATAACCATGATGGCAACGGCTATTGCTAATATGCCTTCCAATGCACAATATAGAATGGGTCAATGTATTACAGACTTCTGCTTTAAATTATTCTGCTGTAATGACGCATCATTTTTACATCATTCTCATGGGTCTATGACACAGACTGTGTACCACTATGTGTTAACAAATTTGACTCTGTACTCTTTTAGATGTATGGCAATTTCATTCCCCTTAAATAAAGAATTAAAAAACAAAAAACAAAGAGGGAGATGCAGAAAGTCAGGAACAAGGAGGAGTTCTATTTGTTGCCGACTTTTTTTCACAGAGATGCTGTGGCACAGAGCCATGTATTTCTTCATGCATGTGGTACCCAAATGGCTGGTATTTTTACCATGGCTGATACACTGCAGACCACAATGGTACTGTCCCCAGCAGATATGTTAAAAAAGGTCCACATTGTAGAGCTCTTTCTATGTGCTGAATATTTAAGTACTCACATACTGTACTCATGCTAGACAATTTCTACCAAACATATACCTGATGTCTATGTTTAGAATATTTTAGGGATAATTGACTTTTAGATCTGCACAGTCAAAACTACCTAAAAAGTATCTTATATTCAAGTTATTTTTAACCATGTATTTTAAATGATTTGTGTTTCCCCATGTTACCCTCAAAGTTACATTTTTAAAGGAGGACCTACTACCTACAGTATGGTATTTAACCGGTTGCCGACCGCCGCACGACTATATACTGCGGCGGTCAGCCCCGGCCAGGCAGAGTGATGTATCGGTACGTCACTCGCCTGTCACTGACTTGCGAGCCTATTGCGGGGGGGCGCGCGCCGCGGCTCGTTCACAGACAAGTCAGTGCGTGTGACCGGCGGACTCGATGTCCGCCAGTCACACTGCGATCGCTCCTGTGAAGGGAGAAAGACAGAGCAGCTTGTGTAAACAAGCTGCCTGTCAGTTCTCCCTGTGTAAAAGTGAAGATCTGTCCGTTCTACTATGCAGAACGGTTGATCTTTGCTTTTACACCAATAGGAATGTCCCTGCACAGTTAGAATCATGCCCTTAGGACACACTTAACCCCTCCCTGTCAAATAAAGTTAACCCCTTCCCTGCCAGTGTCATTTTTGCAGTAACAGTGCATATGTATAGCACTGATTACTGCAGTAATGTCACTGGTACCCCCAAAAGTGTCAAAAATGTCAGTCAAGGGTCCGATCTGTTCGCCGCAATGTTGCAGTACCGAAAAAAAAATCGCAGATCGCCGCCATTACGCGTTAAAAAAAAAAACACCAAAAATGACAAAAATCTTTCCCTTTGTTAGTAAACGCGATAACTTTTGCGCAAACCAATCAAAATACGCTTTTTGCGATTTTTTTTACCAAACATAGGTAGCATAAAACAAATTGGCCGAAAAATGTTAAAAAATTTTGATTTTTACATTTTTTTGGGGGGAATTTCATATAAAAAAATGTGAAAAATATTGTTATTTTTGCAAAATTTACGCTGTTTTTTTGTTTATAGCGCGTGATCAAAAAATCGCACAGGTGATCAAATACCACCAAAAGAAAGCTCTGTTTGTGGGAAAAAAAGGACGTCAAATTCGTTTAGGTACAGCGTCGCACGACCGCGCAATTGTCCGTTAAAGTCACGCAGTAAAAAATCGCAAAAAAAACCCTGGTCCTTTAGCAGCCAAATCCTCCGGGGCTTAAGTGGTTAAAAGAAAGCATAAAGTGGTTTTATGACAGGAAAGACATACGGGGGTCTGTTTTTCAATGTTTCCTTTCAAGATTCACCTAATTTTCACCCAAGATTTACACACTTTTATCCTTAAAACCATGTATAAAAAATAATTTGTGTTTTCAAAGTAGAATCAATTAGCCACATAAAGGATACCACCTACATTTTAACTTTACTACTACTACTTCTAGCTAACACGTTACAACATTTACATTTTTTACCAATGATTTGTTTAAGCACTTCAGCTCCGGAAAGTTATACCTACTTAATGACCAGGTAAATTTTTACGATATGGTACTGTGTTGCTTTAACTGACAATTGCGCAGTCGTCCGGCGCTGTACCCAAATAAAATTGATGTCCTTTTTTCCCCACTAATAGAGCTTTCTTTTGGTGGTATTTTATCACCTCTGCGGTTTTTATTTTTTGCGCTATAAACAAAAAAAGACAGACAATTTTGAAAAAAAAAATGTATTTTTTACTTTCTGCTATCAAACATATACAATAAAAAATTTTAGAAAATCTAATTTGTTTATCAATTTAGGCCAATTTGGATTCTGCTACATGTTTTTGGTAAAAAAAAAAATCCTACAAAGCGTATATTGATGGCTTTATAGCGTCTACAAACTATGGGATAGATTTATGGACTTTTTATTTTTTTTATTGCTCTTATTGGTAATGGCAGCGAATAGCGATTTTTAGCAGGACCAAAAATACTGTAAGGAAACAATAGGACTATATCGGTGCTGGACAACCCACTCTGAGAGACAAAACTGACTAGTTTGTATATAAAAAATATATTTTATTTTATACAATACTAATAAAATACCATACAACAATAGTACAGTAAAAACATCAATGGATAAATGAAAAGTCTATGAATGGCACGCAGTAGTCTTGTAAAAAAGAGGAGAAAACAGTCCAATAAGAAATCCCAATGAAAGTGCTCAGTGCTGATCAGTAAACAGGACACAAGTGCTTGTTCAGTGCAATCCTTCACCAGAGGTGCTAGCCTCTCACCTGTAGGCTGTGAAAAGACAGCCTTAAAAGTACACTCCCAGCAATGTGAAAATCCTGACCAGGACAGCAATCACAGAGGGCATCTCTCCTTTTTGTAAAGGTGTTCACAACGATCCCCATGTAATAGAAAGGGGGCAGACCATAGTGCAATATGTTTCAAACACCACAATTTATTAATAAAACAAATGGACAGCCTCTTACTTCAAGGTAATGCAAAAACGAGCAGTACTGCAATCCAGCTGATCTCCAGACAGAGCGGAACGCTCTGCTAACAGGGGCTACGAGTGACGTCACGATCTCCTCCCCCTTGCGCACGCGTATCGTCCGTGGGCGGGACTTCCTCAGCGTACCTGATACGCTGAGGAAGTCCCGCCCACGGACGATACGCGTGCGCAAGGAGGAGGAGATCGTGACGTCACTCGTAGCCCCTGTTAGCAGAGCGTTCCGCTCTGTCTGGAGATCAGCTGGATTGCTGTACTGCTCGTTTTTGCATTACCTTGAAGTAAGAGGCTGTCCATTTGTTTTATTAATAAATTGTGGTGTTTGAAACATATTGCACTATGGTCTGCCCCCTTTCTATTACATGGGGATCGTTGTGAACACCTTTACAAAAAGGAGAGATGCCCTCTGTGATTGCTGTCCTGGTCAGGATTTTCACATTGCTGGGAGTGTACTTTTAAGGCTGTCTTTTCACAGCCTACAGGTGAGAGGCTAGCACCTCTGGTGAAGGATTGCACTGAACAAGCACTTGTGTCCTGTTTACTGATCAGCACTGAGCACTTTCATTGGGATTTCTTATTGGACTGTTTTCTCCTCTTTTTTACAAGACTACTGCGTGCCATTCATAGGCTTTTCATTTATCCATTGATGTTTTTATTGTCTTATTGTTTTAGCGCTGCACTTTTCACTATCAGTTTTACATTGGGTTTTACATATTTTTTACCTTGGTGTCAGCTGCTTTTATTTATTTCCATCCATTTATTTATTCATGCTTGCGCCGATATTCCTGTTTTTTTTAATAGTACAGTAAAGACATGACAAAAACATGTGTAAACCTCTTAATTCCACCCTGCCCTACCAAGCCCCACACAGGTGCACAAAGAAAATGCCCCAGGAGATGGCACAAGGCTAGGGTATCCAATGCATTTTGCCTATAAGGCTTCTTCAGGGAATGATGGGTGTAGAGGATTTACAATGTCAATATAAAATCAGATATGGTCCCATATTAAAAAGGGCAAAAACCATTTGTAATACGTTTTTGAAGCTGGATCGCCAGTATATGAAACCGATTCCCAGTTGTCCCAGAAGTTATATATGATATACTGCATTTGATAATATTCACCACCAATACAGGGTTGATTGAAAAAGAGGATAAGAGGGGTCTCTATATAAACACTCCACTGTAGTCAAAACAGCATAAGAGAGAGCAGGAGCGCACGTCCAGGCGGCACATATAATTAATTAATTCGATCAATGGCCCATATGGGACCCTCATCAGGTACCCCTCTCTTAGGTATCCCTAGAGGTCAAGAGAATCTGCTGTATGTCAAACTGTTCATATAAGGAGACAGTATCTGCGACCCTTAGAGTCTGTTGGTGCACCCCTTAGGCCCTTCAGTCTGTTCTCACTACTGCTGTGAGAAGTGAACCTGTTAACCACTTAAGCCCCGGAGGATTTGGCTGCTCAAAGACCAGAGCCTATTTTGTGATTCGGCACTTTGTGATTTTAACGGACAATTGCGCGGTCGTGCGACGCTGTACCCAAATGAAATTGACATCCTTTTTTTCCCACAAACAGAGCTTTCTTTTGGTGCTATTTGATCACCTGTGCGATTTTTTACTTTTTGCGCTATAAACAAAAAAAGAGCGAAAAATTTGAAAAAATAACAATATTTTTCACATTTTTTAATATGAAATTCCCCCAAAAAAATGTAAAAATCTAAATTTTTTAACATTTTAGGCCAATTTGTTTTCTGCTACATATTTTTGGTAAAAAAAATCGCAATAAGCGTATTTTGATTGGTTTGCGCAAAAGTTATTGCGTTTAAAGTTATTGAGTAATGGCGGCGATCTGTGATTTTTTTTGCGGGACTTTGACATTGCGGCGGACAGATCGGACCCCTGACTGACATTTTTGACACTTTTGGGGGTACCAGTGACATTACTACAGCAATCAGTGCTATACATATGCACTGTTACTGTAAAAATGACACTGGCAGGGAAGGGGTTAATTTTATTAGTGATCAAGGGGTTAAGTGTGTCTCTAGGTGCGTGTTTCTAACTGTAAAGGAGTGTGGCTTTTGATGTAACCACAGAGACATACGATCCTACATAGCAGGATCGTATGATCTCTGCTGTTACACCAGGGAGAATAAAAATGCATGGCGGGTTGAAATACTGGCCATGCATGCATGGGGTCATGGCAGGACAACGACAAAGATAATAGGATTGGCCAGTTAAGCGGGTAATGCTGATAGGTCAATTTCTTAAAATTTTAATGATTGGGCAATATAATAAACGGTCAGAATGATTGGCTAATAAATTAAAAATTTCAAACCTTGAATAGCTATAAAAAAGAGCAAAAAAAAATCCGTTGGTAGCATTAGGCAGCAGGAGCGGACCAAAGGCTTGTGGACTTACGTTACTGTGGACGGTTTTTTCTTGCTGCGATGGAATCCTTGCTGAGGAAGTTGATGGAGAGAGCCGGTGGTGTGGATGGCGAGGCCTGGATGAAGCAGTGCTTGGCGATTCCCGAAGTTGAATCGGTGTCGCTGCCCCCTGGTATGCCATCTTCGTCGCTCACTGACGACGTTGTTCCGGTTCCTGCTGACCTTTCGTCGTGCGCAACTTCCTCTGTCCGCGGCCGTCCAATGCTACGAGCTGCTGTGCGTGACCCCGGTGATGGCTTCCGGTCGCGCCGTTCTCCGCATCATCTGTCGGCGTCCGTGAGTCCTGGAAGGGATGGCGGTCGTCCACGGCGTCAAGCAAAGCGTCCGGGGAGGTTCGGGCCTGCTCCTGCTCCAAGGAAGAAGGCTTCTTCTGCTGCCGGAATGGTCCAGCCTGCACTGCGTTGGACGAGTTCTGCTTCTGAGGGGAGTGTTATTAAAGGTGCTGTTGGCGCCAATATTCCGGTTATCCCCCCGGGTAATTTGCCTTCCTTTTCACAGGTTTCTGGTCATGTCGGGAGTCCTTCGGTTCCGGTCCTTCAGGTTCCTTCAGTGCCTGGATGTGTGGAAGAAGATTCCCGTGACTCAACAGTTACATCTGCTGCGGTCATTAGTGACGCAGCTGGAGGTGAGCGCAATTTGTCTTCTGCTATACTCCAAAAACTGTTTGATTTATTGTCTACGTTTGGTACGGCTAGTTCTGTTCCTGTGAGGGAAAGTTCTGGGGGGCTTCTCAATACTAATGTGCCTGTTAGTGTTGCTATGGATAATGTTTGTCCTGTTACTATGCCTGCCTCTTCATCCTTTGGTGTTCCTGGACCTGGTGGTGAGGTGAGTGACAGTAATGTTGATATTGGACTTCCTTGTACTGTACCTACTGTTTATTGTAATGTACCTGAGGTATCTTTTAGGGAAGCTTTACCTTGCAGTCTTTCCCCTTTAGGTTTCCATTTACAGGATTCTATTAAGGATAAAATATGTAGAGGGGATTTTGTAGACTTATTATCTCTATTGCCTGGCAACAGGCTGTCAAAATTTGATGCTGATAGGGCAGCTGGGGAAAAGAATAGGATTCCGCCCCGTTCATTCAATAACTGGCTGCAGGGTTTTTGTATATATGCCAGCATTTTGGGTGAACGAAGTCCACATTTGTGCAGCGGCCTTTTTCAGCATTTGGACGTGATACTGGAAGCGTATAAAAGTTTTCCAGGACTGGGTTGGTTCTCGTATGACGAATCTTTTCGTCAGAAAATGTCTGTACATAAGACTCTAACTTGGGGGGTAAAAGATGTAGGCCTATGGCTGAATCTTTTACTGCCCCAAAAAACAGTTAATTTGCCTAAAACTGCTTCTTTCGGACAACACCGGAAAGGAGTATGTTTTGGGTTTAACGATGGGATGTGTAAATGGCCCCAAACGTGCAAATTTAGACATGAGTGCTCTAATTGTGCTGGATCTCACCCCGCTACTAAGTGTTTAAAGAAGGGTTCTTCGTTGGTGGGTCAGCCTACCAGGGAACAACTTTTTCTCAAGAGCGGAAATTCTGGTGAGCTTGGAAAGCATGCTCCCTTGGTTGCAAGCTTATCCAAACAAGGTAGCGGCTAGTGTACTCATTCAAGGTTTTTCTATGGGTTTTGCACTTCCTGTTTTTTCTGGTTCGGGTTGCACGGTTGTGCCGAATTTACCGTCCGTCCTGCAATTTCCTGATGTTGTTCGGTCTAAGATTTTTAAGGAGATTGAATTTGGACGGGTGGCTGGGCCTTTTCCTTCCCCCCCCTTTTGAAAATTTCAGGATTTCCCCATTAGGTGTCATCCCAAAGAAGGAAAGAGGGGAATTTCGCTTAATACATCATCTCTCGTATCCTGATGGTTTGTCTCTGAACGATGATATTGACCATTCTGTATGTTCAGTGTCATATGCCACTTTTGAGGATGCATTGCAGAAGATTAGGCAAGTGGGGAGTAATGCGTTGATTGCTAAAGCTGACATAAAGTCAGCTTTTCGCTTGCTGCCTATTGCCCCTTCTGCTTTTAATTCTCTGGGTTTCGTTTTTGAAGATTTTTTCTTTTTTGATAAGTGCCTACCCATGGGCTGTTCCATCTCCTGTTATTATTTTGAACTTTTCTCAACTTTCTTGGAATGGGTAGTGGTTTCTAGGTCAGGTTCTTCAGGGGTCCTCCATTACTTGGATGACTTCCTGTTTATTGGCAAACCTAATTCGGTTGATTGTTTGTATCTTTTGTCTGAATTTAAAGTTATGTGTCGCTCGTTTGGTGTCCCTCTGGCTGAGGCTAAGACTGTGTTGCCTACTACTTGTTTGGAATTTCTGGGTATCCAAATAGATACGGTTGCCATGGAATTCCGTTTGCCTGTTGAGAAAGTGGACAAGATGCGTCGGATGCTGCGTCTTCTTTTAAGTAAAGATAAGGTTAAATTGCAAGTTGTTCAATCTTTATTGGGATTACTCAATTTCGCCTCTAGGGTTATGCCCATGGGTAGGGCTTTTACTAAAAGAATGTATAGGGCTATTTCTGGTTTGTCACCTTCTGATTTTGTTGTTCTATCTCCTGCTATTAAGGAAGATCTTTGGGTTTGGTTTCGTTTCTTGCGGTATTTTAATGGTACCTCTTTGTGGCAGGATGAATTTTGTTCTTCGGAGGCTTTGTCATTATTCACTGATGCTTCTGGTTCCATTGGTTATGGAGTTTTTTGGGACGGCCACTGGTCTGCAGCCGTTTGGCCTCCTTCATGGATAGATAGTGGTTTTATTAGTTCTATTGTCCTATTGGAGCTTTTCCCTGTCCTGGTGGCTTTCGAGTTGTGGGGTAGTCAGTTTTGTAATAAAAGAATTTTATTGCATTCTGACAATCAAGGGGTTGTATTTGCAATCAACTGTCTTTCTTCACGCTCATTGCCCGTTATTTCTTTACTTAGGCACTTAGTACTTTTATGTTTGAAATACAATGTATGGCTTAAGGCTAAGTTTGTTCCAGGTGTGTCTAATGGAATTGCGGATGCTTTATCTCGCATGCAGGTGGAGCGTTTTCGCAGTCTTGCTCCTGGAGCAGATCTTTACGGCCTCCCTTGCCCTCCTCATCTATGGGACTTGATCTAACTGCTGTGGATATGGCCATTAGAAATTCTCTTGCCCCTTCTACATGGAAATTTTACTACTCTGCGTGGTCATTGTGGAATTCTTTTGCTCATGATAAAGGCTTTGACCCTGTTTCCCTTTCTGACATTCACATTTTGGAATTTTTGAATGATCTGTTTGCATTTCATTATTCTTATTCCCATGTTGTTAAAATGTTAGCTGGTATTTCTTTTTTCTCTAAGCTTAATGGTGGTCCTTCCTGTCTTCAATTTTTTTGCGTTAAATCTGCTCTGAAGGGTTATAGGCAGGACCATTCGAGAGTGGATGGCAGGTTTGCAATGTCTCTTCCACTTTTGCGTGATTTATGTGCAGCTACACAGGCCATTTGTGTGTCTGTTCATGAGGCGCAATTGTTTGCATGTACGTTTGCTATATGCTATTTTGGCGCCTTTCGTATTTCTGAACTATTGGCTAGTAGCTCTAGTGCTCAAAATGGACTGCGTTTTGGTGATGTGTCTTTGAGCCAGAATGCATTACGTATTTTTTTACGAAAGTCCAAAACTGACCAGAGGGGTGTTGGCCAATGGGTCACTTTGGGGAATATGTCCGAGAATGACATCTGCCCTGTGGCTTTGACATTTACTTATTTGAGAGTCAGGCCATTACCTTTTTTGCATTTTTTTATCCATGTTGATGGGTCCCCATTGACTTTTTTCCAATTCAGGGCTGTTTTAAAAAAATGCTTGGTTCATTTGGGTTTGGGGCATTTGCCTATTTCCTCGCATTCATTTAGGATGGGGGCAGCTACTAGTTCAGCTGCTTTGGGTTTTTCAGAATCTTGTATTAAAAATCTTGGTAGATGGCGTTCTTCTGCCTTTAAAACTTACATAAGACCCAATCTTTATATTTAATTTCAGATTTGACTAAAATTGTATGGATAATTGGGCATTCTTACGTTTTCTGGGCCCACAAGAGAGCGAATCTGAGGAACTATGGAACTAATTTAGGATTCTCCTACTCTAAGTTTCGGACTTTTTGGTATGGCAAAAGGGGCATGAAATGGGGGGAATTAATGTCTACATTCCTCGAACTAGGTCATTGCTGGCCTCCACCGGATATCGTTATCATTCATTTGGGGGGCAATGACCTTGGTTCTAGGAAAGTTATTGACCTTTTATTGAATATTAAATCTGATTTGTTGTATTTTAAGTCTTTGTATGTCGATTGCATTTTTATTTTTTCTGAAGTGATTCCTAGATTGATTTGGTTATCCGGTGCTTTCACATTTTTGGAAGCAAAGAGGAAAAGAGTAAATAGGGCTATTTCCAAATTCATCCCTTTTATGGGTGGTTTTTCCTTTCGACATGTAGACTTGGAAGGAGGTTTAGATGGTTTTTATAGGCAGGATGGGGTGCATCTTTCTGATGTTGCGAATGACATCCTTAATTTGGACATGCAGACTTGTGTTGAACAGGCCGGAGGCGTGGTGGATGTGGTGCCTTGCTCTTGAGTGGTAGAGCAAGGCCTGTGGGTTGTTTGTAATTATTTATTACAAAAGTAATGGGTAACTTGGGCTTTAGGGCTAAGTTGCATATTGAGTGAAGTATGTGTTATTAGTTCGAGCTCTAGGGCTGAACTATGTTTGCATATAATTTTTGTGTAAAATATTTTAAAATAAAAAGGCCTCGGCCATTTGTTACCACAACACAGGTCTGCGAGTCATAGTTATTTATTTTAAAGTAAGTAACATGTTTTTTATGTTGTTGTTCCTCCTATGGCACCATAAAAATGCATGGCGGGTTGAAATACTGGCCATGCATGCATGGGGTCATGGCAGGACAACGACAAAGATAATAGGATTGGCCAGTTAAGCGGGTAATGCTGATAGGTCAATTTCTTAAAATTTTAATGATTGGGCAATATAATAAACGGTCAGAATGATTGGCTAATAAATTAAAAATTTCAAACCTTGAATAGCTATAAAAAAGAGCAAAAAAAAATCCGTTGGTAGCATTAGGCAGCAGGAGCGGACCAAAGGCTTGTCCCTCCCTCCCGCCCCTATGTCTATAATTTTGTCTATTTCTTTTGTTTTATTGCCTTTGCTACAGGTTTGTTTGTAATTATTTATTACAAAAGTAATGGGTAACTTGGGCTTTAGGGCTAAGTTGCATATTGAGTGAAGTATGTGTTATTAGTTCGAGCTCTAGGGCTGAACTATGTTTGCATATAATTTTTGTGTAAAATATTTTAAAATAAAAAGGCCTCGGCCATTTGTTACCACAACACAGGTCTGCGAGTCATAGTTATTTATTTTAAAGTAAGTAACATGTTTTTTATGTTGTTGTTCCTCCTATGGCACCATGACAGACGGCTTTGTTTACATCTGCCGCCTGCCTTTGTCCCTCTCCACCGGGAGATCGCGAGTGACCGGCGGACATCGGGAACAAGCGGGGGTGGGAGCGCGCCTCCGGCGGCACGCACTCGCCCCCTGCAGGCTCCAGGGAGAGCGACATAGTACTACGTCGCTTTGCCCAGGAGGGGCTGACTGCCGCAGTAAATATGCTGTGGGCGGTCGGCAAGTGGTTAAACACAGTAGTGAAATACACATGCTAGAAGAAGTAGTAAAACAGCAGTGTAACACACTGTTACCCAAAACAAATAGGCTCATTGACTTTGCCTTTATAACATGTAGAGATGTATAAGGTTCATTGTGAACGTAGCAGTCATGTGAAACGCGTGTACTGTCATACCCTGCTATGCCTTGTACCACTTATGTGAATAATTAACTGTTCTTCATTGGATTCCGTGGTGGTGTGCGACCATTTTCTTCATTCATGCTTCTCCTGGTGGCAAGCCGAGGTTCAGAACCCACCTTGAATTTTGGACTTTGACTAGCCTGAGGGGTGTTATCTCTCTTGATTATTAAGGTTCATTGTTACCATAGGTTGTGAGTGAATCCTTCAGAATTTGTGAAGCTTGAAAATTGTGAACTTTTGCCTGAAAACATATCCAGAAATAAGGGACAATTATTGAAGTGTATAACACAAAGGATGACCCAGCCCCTTTAGAAATGGGATCACAGCAGCTATATTATCAGTGTATGTTGGAACTGTTAGGGTGTGTAGGCAAAGCTACGTTATTATCTCATTTTTATTTTCCTAATGTTGGCATTGGTTCATTTCCCTAATGGCAGTGCCTGGCTTCACATACCCTTAGTTTGATAATAGCACTACAAATGGGCAGAAGGGAATTACAAAATGTGTCCCCTGTAGACTTGAGGACAATGGGATTTGCCACAAAGTTTTCAAATTTAAAGCAAGATTCACAATGCTTTTTATGAACAAAACCCGGGCAGAAAATGCCTGCACAAAACCATGGGTTTCTTTTTTCTTTGTTTCCTCATTTCTTTCCTATAGTATTTCTAAACATTCATTTGATCTGTAAATACACCAGAGAGCAATCAAAAGTTTTATGAAGTCTAGAATTTGCTGAAGTGGTCAGATTCTTTTCATACCAAACTATACTTTCAATGGTCATTGACCACATCTGGTAATGATAAAATCACAACGTATGGGACATATGATGAAGTACTTCTGCCTAGAAGAAGTAAATGTCAAGAAAGTTTAAAGACAAAAGTTATTATTTAATTTAGGCCTCTGGGTAAATGCATTAAAATTACTTGTCAACAATAAAATAAGAGTCAAAGAAGTCTAGCAGTTTAGAGTGCAGATACGTCTTGTGTATAGTATTCATTTCCCTCAGTAACCCTGATGCTGTTTTAATAAAGAAAAAAAAAACATGTAAAAGAAACAACCTAATATTTACGTGTCCCACCTTCTATTTGCCCAGTCTTCATTCTCTTTGAGAGCTATACCTCTGTTAGAATCCTCACATCCAACATTTCTGGATGTCCATCTCTGCACTGTGAATGCATCTGACTCTACATCACTGCTGTATCTTTTAGTGATGTGGGGTTGGTGGATGGGGGCAATAACTGAAGTTTCATTTTGATCTCAACTTAGATAGAAGTCAATGTCTTGAGTACGGCTTAGAAACAAGCACTTGCAAGAACTCCAGGAGTTTGCACTTTTCCAGTAATATTCATTTATATACTTTAGTGCACATGAGTGGTTAACATTACCGGTGGGACAGATAGGCATACTATCAGGTTTTAAGCAAACAATTCATGCAATGTTAATGCTGCAAGTCAGAAAGACAGTAAAAAAGTGAGGTATTGTGGAATTAAAAAAAGTGAGGAAGACAGAGTACGTCCAAAAGATACGCACAAGTGTGAGGTCTGCATTTGCTTCATAAAGTTGTTGTTAAGAACTTAGTTGAGGCAAAGATTTAACTAAAAATGTGATAGAATAATCATGTCTAATTTTCTCTCTCTAACTTCTAGAAAAGTTTGATATTGGCAAAGAAAAGATCAAAAGATGGACAAAGATGGAGAAAGAGGGAAGAGAAAAAAAAAAGGAGTTAGATTTTTATTCTGACTACATTTACTCATTGGCTACAATTGTTTGATATTTTTGCTTGTGTAATAAATAGATAAAGAACATTCACAGAGAACTGTTCTGAATCTTTTTTGTTATTTGTTCTGTTAACCTGACTACATTATACAGCTTGCATTGAAACTACAGAGATATTAGCTTCTGAATAATGGTGATGACACTAGATAATTTTCAAAAGCAACCTTTTCAAATCAGGATTGATATTCTGGGAGCCTCAGGACAGCCAGCTAATCAGACAAAGTTGGGAAGGGAAGTGAGGTTTCTAAAGTGTGCCCAGTACAGTATGTGCAGACAGTTTTGAATGTGTGGATGCACAAATACAAAAACTTTCTACATAAGGGCTCTTTCACACGGTCCGCCTCCGTAGGCGGATCCGTGCTGCTCAGCGGGGATCGATCCGCCGATCCCCGCTGAGCCAGCGGATGACAGCTCCGTCTCTGCTTGCAGTGCGGAGAGGGAGGTGTCTCAGCTCCCGCTGCTCTCTATGGGGGATCGGATGAGAACGGACTGCCTGTCCTCTCTCATCCGATCTGATCCGATCCCTGAACGGATGGAAAAATAGGGTTTCCATCCGTCCGGATTTCACGGACAGGATCGGATACGGATGGCAGCGGGTGTCAGCGGAGGTGTCTCCGCTAACATCCGCTGCCCCATATAGCTGCATGGAGGATCCGATCAGATCCACCTAAAAAACTGACAGGCGGATCTGATCGGATCGCCCGTGTGAAAGAGCCCTTAGGGTGGCTTAGGCCCCTTTCACACATGTAAAGCCGTTCATTTAACAGTTCAGTCACATTTTTTCTAAGAAAAAATGGATGAAATTTACATCAGTTTTTCATCAGTTCGTCATCAGTTTTTCATCCATTTTCACATCAGTTTTTTAGACTCAAGCTAGAATCCTTAACTACTTTTGTCCCAGGGACTTTTTTTTATTCAAACACAGACCGTTTGTCTGTTTACATCTGTTTTCCCTCTGATCTGTTTTTTAACGGAAAAAAAATAGGGCCTTGATCCGTTCCAAAAACAAATATTGACAGAAGCAGATGTCACCTCAGATGTCACATCATGTTACGTCACGTCACGTTTCATCCATCTATTGATGGATGAAAAAGAGTCATCAATGCATCTCAATGAAAAAATTGATGTAAATGGATGATCATCCATATACATCCCTTTACATCTGCTTCCATCCACATCAGTTTTTTTGGAATTAATCAAACCCCTATTTTTCTTTCATTAAAAAAATTGACTGGAAGAAATACAGATCAAAACGGGCAAACTGTCTGTTTTTGCATGAAAAAATGGCTCCAGGACTCAAGTATTTGAGGACTCTAGCTGGCAGATGTAAAAGATAGATGTAAAACAAATGAAAAACCTATGGAAAAACGGATGAAAAACTAACTGAAAAACGGATGGAAAAACGGATGAAAAACTGATGACAAACTCATGGCAAACTCATGTATACTTTCTACATTTTTTCTTTGAAAAAAAAGTGACTGAACTGATGAAACAAACATTTTGCATGTGTGAACAAGACCATGGTTTTGTCTTGCTTTCATTTTGTTGTATTATATGTCAACCTTGCATAGCCCATCTGATACTGCTCACATAACCTACAGCTTGTTTAATTACATTTACCTCTGTGCAACAGATGCCAAAATACTAAATATGTTAGTGACATCTCCCATACCCCCCCATACTCTATTGGGGTGGTAGCATGATTTTGAGCAAGGAACAAGATTTCTTTCCAAATATATTTAATTATATGTATAATAAATATTTACATTGCACCACCTCCTTAGAGAGGTGCATTTACAGTATATATTATGTTATCCTACATAGTATATATTTGATATCAGTTACATTTATGTGTTTTAATAAGTGATTTTTAGGATAGCAGTCTACATTTTGTATCTTACAATACTTTCAGTCATGAAATGCAGCTAGATAAACAGGAAACACACTGTGTGAATGAAGTTCAAAATGTGAACCCTTTCAGTGGAAGCCAAACATTAGATCAGTTCCTGTGCTCAGTTCATTTATCACAATCTTAACCGATCAGACAAGGTTACTGAGACACACATGGATGATTCTAATAAAATATTAGAGCTCTTCAGGCCAAGCAGAAATACCAAATACATTTCTGTTCACAACAACAACACCTATTAGTGTTCTTAATAATCAAAGATGATAAGCATTATTCCTAGATGATAACATAGGCAATATTTAGCAAGATTTTTT
The DNA here is from genome assembly GCF_965119305.1 of Pelophylax lessonae. Lineage (NCBI taxonomy): Eukaryota > Metazoa > Chordata > Amphibia > Anura > Ranidae > Pelophylax > Pelophylax lessonae. Next base: position 401,355,542 of record NC_138770.1, on the reverse strand, counting down.
TTAATGTTTAACAGTTTCTTTGCTAAAGCAGAACTCCAGCCAAAAAGAGCAAGATAAAATGAATAGTTAATTTAACCACTTGGCGACCGCCCACCGCAGATTTACTGCGGCAGACGGCCGCTCCTGGGCAAACCGACGTAGTACTACGCCGCTCGCTCAGGAGACTCCAGGGGGCGAGCACGAGCTGGCGGGAGCGCGCTCCCGCCCCGCTTGTCAGCAGGGGAGCCAGTGCGTGTGGCCGCCGGCCACTCGCGATCTCCCCCCGCTGACAGAGAAGGACGGACGGCTGATGTAAATACAACTGCCCATCCTTCTCCCTGAAGTGATCACAGAGGCTATGGGATCCTGCTATATAGGATCACATGTCTCTGTGATGATCTTACAAGCCACGCCCCTCCACAGTTAGAATCACTCCCCTAGACTTACATTTAACCCCTTGATCACTAATAGTATTAACACCTTCCCTGCCAATGGTATTATTACAGTAACAGTGCATATTTTTAGCACGGATTACTGTAGTAATGTCACTGGTCCCCCCAAAAGTGTCAAAAATGTCAGTTAGGGGTCCGATCTGTCTGCCACAATGTCACAGCCCTGCAAAAAATCACAGTAAAAAAAACAATAAAAATGACATAAATCTTTCCTGTAGTTAGTAGACGCAATAACTTTTGCGCAAACCAATCAAAATACACTTATTGTGATTTTTCTTTTACCAAAAATATGTAGCAGAAAAAACATTGGCCTAAAATGTTAAAAAAAAATATTTTTTATTTTTTTTTGAGAATGTTTTATAGCAGAATGTGAAAAATACTGTTTTTTTTTTTTTTTCAAAATTGTCGCTCTTTTTGTTTATAGCGCAAAAAATTTAAATCGTACAGGTGATCAAATACCACCAAAAGAAAGCTCTATTTGTGAGAAAAATAGGACGTCAATTTTATTTGGGTACAGTGTTGCACGATCACGAAATTGTCCCTTAAAATAACACAGTGCCAAATCGCAAAATAGGGCCTGGTCATTAAGCAGCAAAATCCTCTGGGGCTAAAGTAGTTAAAGATAAAATAATAAAACTGACTACAATATTCAACTTCAGTCCAAATTCCCCCCCACAGCTTTTTTTCTGCTGCAAGACATCCTCAGTCTGACGGCCAGCTTCATTCAAGTTACTTCCTCTGAGCCTAGGTCCTCCAGGACCTGCCCAAGTCTGTTATTTGATCATGTAAGGTGAAGCAGAACACTGATGAGCTCATCTGCTTTCTTTTTTTATCAGTATACTTATTTCAGTACATTTCATGTCTTGTGCTGCTTCTTACTCTCACTCTGCAGCCCTGCTGTACAAAAGGCTGATATAATATCATATTCAGGTATCTGCACTGTTTGCATATAAAAATACATTTTAATGATGAGTTAATGGTTAGAGAGCTGAAATAATTTGTGTCTTTTGTATCAACCTAGAGTTTCGTTTTAAGACCTTAATGACTATGCTTAAACAAAAAAATAATAATAAGTTCATTTCAAACCTAATTCTCTAGCTACAATATATATGACAAATCCATACAAGACTTGTGCAAAGAGACATAACAATGTCAAAAAGCTTTCCTGATAAACATCAGGTATCAAAAAAGCACTGTGCACAACCACCAGCCAACAAGCAATTTTCAAAATCACTATTTTATCTGACTTGTTTATGTATGAACAAATATGAAATACATTTACAGAATAAAAATCTACAGACTTTTTGTTTTTTTACAAATAAATAGAAGCAGTTTCTAATGCATTTTAATTTCAAATGATCTGACAGCTAACTTTGTTAAATTCCTTAAGACATGAGTGGGAAGCTTACTATCAAGTGTAAAAAAACGTAAAGAATTTATAAAAAAAAAAAATATGATTTGTAAATTATGTTTTACATGTGGTGAATGTCTTTAGGTCTGTTCTGGAATATGGCCTTAATAGAGATTTAGGTAGGGCTATTTATTGCTATATGGAGAAGTTTAAGCAACATACCCAGAGTAAAGATCTGAAGGCTATAATAGTAGAATAGTCTGGATTAAAGTAGGTAAAACACTCCATCAATCAAACCTATTCAACCTTGAAGATATGTTATGGAGGGCTGCCAGGCTAGATACAAACTATCTGAAAAAATATGTGACAATGAGCCTTTACTGACTTGTATTTGAGTACATATTGAGGAATGTTTTATTGCTTTTAGCACCACTCAAAGTAGAGGTGAAAGCATGTCCCTGTGTCTCCGAACATGGGATGCAGGCTTATACTTGCACCAATCCAGTGAGCTAGCAAATGTAGAGAAGAAAGGATCAACGCTACTCCCTTCTTAATGATACCCTGGGTCCTTATGGTCAACCAAATAAAGGTTGTGATAAGCTCCAGCAAGGAATTCTGTCTGCCTAACTCATAGGCTGGTCCACATTTTCTCCTCAGATAGTAGGATTGGCTTATCCATGTGCCTGTGTGAGTTTCCTCCCGGGAATCCGGTTTCCTCTCACATTCCAAAGACATACTGGTAGGTTAATTGGCTCTTGTCTAAATTGGCCCTAGTATACATATGAATTAGATGAATGTAAGCTCCTTGAGAGCACAAACTGATGTGAATGTACAAATTATATGTAAAAGTGCTGCGTAATTGATGGTCCCTTATAAGTAGCTGTAATAAATAAAAATAGGGAGAGATATCTTGTATTCATTGAGAGTTGATGGATACCAAAAAGAAGTAGAAATAAATTTAAAAATGAATGATTGTATCACCTTCTTATTCCAACCAAAGGGTTTGTGAAAGCCAAGAGTTCATTCCATTTAACAAGTTGTGCTAGTCTGACAGTATAACGATTTTATTAATGCATTGAGGCTTACAGACCTCCTCAAACATTTGAATGTGATATGACTGACTTGTTATTCTTAAAAGCTTACAGAAACATGTAAGAAGAAGAGAAAGAGAAGGAACATCCCATCTAGTTCTTTAATGGCAAAAGAGTTTGACAAAAGGACCATATTAAATGTTGTAACATTGGGATGTGTCCATTCAGAAGAACATAGAAGTTGTTTCCTATGCATTTGTATTAGATATAGTTTTAAGCATTCGGCAGATTTTTTTCTACTGTCTGTCTACCCATCACAAATCCAGTAATGAACCTGGTCAAAATGAGGTTTAGTCTCCCTGGTATATATATATATATATATATATATATATTTTTTTTAACTTTGAGATAATTAAAATGTTTCATGATTACTGATACGTCAGCTCCTTATGCAGTTTTCATATCATTTCAATTGTCTACCAAATCTCAGCAGAAAACTCTGCTGATTCATAACCAGGTTTAAAAAGACTATACATACGAGTTTCTAGTTAAAAATATATAATTCATATTCTTTATATTTTTTATACTAAAGGATTGTGAAACTGTTTGAGTCTGAGGATTTAGTGCAAATAAGAGACTTTATAACATTTGGACAAAAGTACATCCTCTCTTTTAGGGGTGTTTAAAATACAGATAATGTGAAAAAAAATTATAAGCCCTGTGCTATCTGAATAAAGAGCCGCCCCAATAAACTAATACAGAAGCTGGAAAAATAAAACACCCCTTAGCATTCTGTAATAAAATTAAATATGACCCAGCACTACTCCACTAAACTCTCATATAATGCACTTATAATAAAATAAATAATAATTGTGAGAAAACGTGCAAAATAATTTGATCACTTTATCCCACTATACACAAGTTCAGATGTTTTGCCTGCCTCCAAAAACCCCCAAAAAATGCCTGCAACAACACACCTGGGTGTTTTTTTTTTTGCGCTAGCGTTTTTTTGGGCATTTTTTTGGGTTCTTTGGAGGCAGGCAAAACATCTGAACTTGTGTATAGTGGTATATATACACACATACTTATATGTATTTTATACTTAGACATATATAGGTGTTATAGGAGCAGAGCCATATTAGTGTAAATGATTTCATTAGCGCAAGCATATATTTCTGCTACTATCACACCTATATATGTCTAGGTGTATATATACATGTAAGTATGTGTGTATATATACCCGTATACACAAGTTCAGATGTTTTGCCTGCCTGAAAAGACCCCAAAAAATGCCCAAAAAAACGCTTGCTACTAAACCGGCAAGGTGTGAAAAGAGAGAAGCCACTATCCTGTTCTATAAGTGACCTAATACAAACGATCTTTTTTTTATGGTTCTGGACATGCTACAGAGCTGAAATTTCACAGGTACACTCTTTAGACCCCCCCCCCCCCCCCCAGATACTAAATCCAAAGAAATTTTTTTTTTTTTTTTTAATTTTTTCAATAATTGGCTCTCTATCAAAAATGACAATTTTTAAGAACTTTTTTTTGTGTGATTAATAGTCCCTGGGGTATGATCCAGAACCCTAGGCACTTTTTAGGGGCATTTATTGGATTTTAGGGCTTCAAAATGGTGTTTTTTGATTACCGAAGTTCGGGTCCCATTGATTTCAATGGGGTTCTGAAATCCGGCCCGAACTTTCGGGAAGTTCGGATGTTCTGGCCGAACCGAACTTTTGAAAAGTTCGATCATCCCTAGACTAGCAATATTAAAAACTATTGTAGAACTACAAGCCAAAGATCTAATAAAAATGAGGTAGACAAATCAAACAGAATGATGAAGGTATTTGCCTTGTTTTTAATTTAGGAGGATGGAAAGTATCTAACCATATCATACTGAACAAGAAACAACAAAGACAGTAAAAAAAACATATATATAAATTATATTACATAATATTTGTTGTATTACAGCAACAACACAAATAATGAAACTTGGACTAAACTGACATTAAGCAGCGTGTAATATGTCCTTTAAACTGTCCATGTCAATTTTGTCCATGTCAATTGTCAATTGACATGTCAACCAAATTGTCCATGTCAATTTTGTTATGTAGTTAACTGTCCAAAACTAATATTCTTTAGATAACTACAGTATATTAAAATTGTAAACTTTGGCTATTTTAGTAGACACAAAAAACAAATTCAGACAGTTGCAAGGAAAATCCAACCCATCCACATCCAATGTTCATAAATTAATAACCAAACATGATAAAGGCTAAATCGCCATTCTCATAAAAAATGCAGACTTTTGAGGGTGTGGTATTGTCATGCATAGTGAGAAAACCATAGGTGTGTGCAGCCTATTGCATTAGGGTGTGCACCCCAAAGTTTAAATACACATGCATGTGTTTGCCTAAATGTACATGGCCCCGATACATTACTCTCCCTGCTGGCAAAGTGAAATAGAAGTGTGTGGCATTTCTCTTATGGCAGAGCAGGTCCGAGGGAGATCTTTCCCATCTCCTCACTGGCAAACAGAGCGATAATGCTAATGTAAAATGTAAATAACTGCGCTAAGCTAAATAAGACAAAAAGCTGCAGCTGTAGTGGGAATCACTATAAATAAGTATGTAAATGGGAAAGCTGCGCTACAACAATTGATATAATGTGAATTAAATCAGCAATGACACAGAAAAAAAGGTTGGACTACAGTCCAAGCACATAGCACAGATTTAACATGTATAATGGTTTAGGACAGTCCAAAGAAAGAGGATTCCAAGGTGCGGATGCAAGGATAGTAAATCTGCCACCAAAAGGTCACTCCAAATAGCCACGGTGAAGCATGCTAAGGGTGTACGCTTACCAGAAGGAGAAGGGTTAAGGGCCTTGTAAAGCCACAAGATGACCAGCTACAGGGGAACACCTCCCTTAACCAGGTCCTATTAGGTCCAGGGATCCTCCACATCGAACCAATGCAAACCACCAGCCTCCTCATCCAACTCAGTGGATAGCCACACGTGTAAAAGAGAGGATACCACAATAGTGCAGATGGTTTTGATATTTTATTAGATATCGTAAAAATAGAATAACACTCACAATTTTGATGTGAATAAGCGCTTTGTCAAGAAGTATTCAAAAACACCGCCGCCGCCCGACTTCCGGATGCAGAGTAGTGACGTCAGCACGCCTGTCCCGACGTACGTTTCGTTACAACTAACGTCTTCCAGGGGATACGGGCGGCGTGCTGAGTCATCACTTAAATGCCGTAGGAGGCATCCGCCCCGTCCGGAAGTCTGAAGCGATCGGCGCCATCTTGGACCTGGGAGGTCCCAAACAACACATACAAATAACGGCCATGTCCACTGGATTAGGAGAAGCCAAAGGAGCCATCAATAGTCCGGAATTAAAACGGAAATTAGCCATGTCCGCTGGGTTGAAAGAGGCCAAAGAAGCCTTCATTAGTTCGGGATTTAGCCGAAACTGCTACATATAGCGGCCGCATCATCTAAATCAAAGGAGGGCGCGGGAGCCATCTTAACTCAGGGACATGGTTAAATAATGAAACCACAACACAAAATCAATATACTTTGTAATAACAGATATCAAAAACAATATATTTGACAATAAACAAATTAAAAATAAAAGTAAAGGTAAAAATCCAACCAGAGTTGCCTCCAAAAGGTATCTGTTCATTATGACATAAACATAATCACCACTGAATATAAGTAAAAAGCTAAATATATACCAAACCTTGGTGGATAATAACACCCAAGTTGATAATAAATACAAATATATAAAAAATTGTAATATAAAATAAAAATTGTAAATATAAAATAAATAAGTAAATAAATACAACCAATCGGCTGAATGGTATAAATATAAAGCCATCAATAATGGCTATAGATATCATATAATTCACAGAGCCCATAGTGGATGCAACCCATTCTGGATAATATGAATAATGTCATTAATAAATAAAATCTAAAATGACTCATATAAAAATGGCTCATATAGCAATCACCACAGTTGCAAATAAATTGCAGAGCCCATAAGGATGCGACTTGCTCGTGAAAAGGCTAATGGACCAAAAAAATTTGTTGATGGACCAATACTAGATGGATAAAGGATAGTAAATCAAAGTATAAATTATGAGTTGTCAATGAAGGCATTAACATCCGTGTCTATATTCAAACCAAAAGGGGAGAAGCATTTTGTCCTGTAGATCCAGGACATTTCCAGCTTGGAGAGTCCCCTAACGAAGGGTTCCCCCCTCCAGTGTGGAACAAACTTGTCGATCCCCATAAAGATGGTATTATGGGGATTCTTGTTATGTTTTAACCTATAATGATTGGACACGGAATGTTTCTTGAACCCTTTCTTTATGTTAGCTATATGCTCATTAAGCCTAACATATAGGGGTCTTTTAGTCCTCCCTATATATTGCAAGCCACAAGGGCATTGCAAGAGGTAAACAACACCAGTCGTAGAGCAAGAAATGAAGGGTTTAATGTCAAATGTAATGCCTGTACTTGTTGATACGAATTCCTTGACATTCCTCTTTTTGCATTTATTAACCGCGCAGGTCTGGCAGCGGTTACATCTAAAATAACCAGTGAGTTGACTGAGGAAAGTAGGCTTGGGCCCGGGAGGGTTAAGGACATTTGGAGCCAGTCGATCCCGTAATGCTAATGTGCCCTAGGTGATTAGGATGTGCCCAGGCACACCCGGCACACCCTGTGCGCACCTCTATGGAGAAAACAATCACGTACTGTGTAAAATCATTAACTATTTTAATCTTGAAAAATCAATTAAAACATGTAGCTAAACTACAATATACAGTGAAAATTGGCAGATAAGCAGCTCAACAAGTTATACAGAGATGTGACAGACTGATACATAAAGTGGAGGTCCGCAGTTCCTTCTCCAGTAGGGGATTTTTTGTTTGTTTTGTTTCTATCTCCCATATTATTGGTTTACTATAGTGGGTGTAGCATAATGCTTTATGGGGGGAGTACTGTTCATGGGATTTATGGTGGGAGGTAATGTGTTCCTATTTTTCACATTATTTATATTTGTATTAGCATCCCTGATCTCTTGTGTTTTTTTTTTTTTTTAATGCTTCCCACTTGTCCTTGTACTCCTCCTCTTTTTCTCTTTTTTTTTCTTTCTTTTTTTTTGTAGTATCTGCTGATAATACTGTTGCTACTAGGATATAGGCTTCTAAGGTAGGCTTTTTCGTGGGGTTTACCGGACATTTCATCATATGTGCACATTTTCCTGGCGCCTAGATGGCCGTATATGTCCTTTTCTTGCCCTATTTGTTAGAATTGGTGAGCATTGTTACTTTGAATTTTTGAATTGTAGATATGTACATTAATGCAAAAAATCTCCATGTATGTATATCTAAAAAATGGTGTGTTTTTTCTTTCAAGTTATGTGACAATCAAAAGTAATGTTGAGGGTCCTAAGGATCTCCACTTTATGTATCAGTCTTTCACATTTCTGTATAACTTGTTGCGCTGCTTATCTGTCAATTTGCACTGTATATTGTAGTTTATCTACATGTTTTAATTCAGGCATGTGCAACACGCGGCCCGCATGTAAAGTGGCCCACCGGCCGCGGAACTCCAGACCAAGGGCGGATCAGGGGGGGGGTCAACGGGGAAATTGCTCCCCCAAGAAGGTTTTGGTGACTCTCCCTCCTGCTCTGGGATGGTGGGTCGGTAAGCTCAGATAGCAGGTTCCAGACCCGCCATCCCTGAGCATCACACCACTGTAAATAAAGGAGCCGGCACTAGAGGAATCAGAGCTGATGCTTCCTGTATAGCGCCGACTCCTGTCACAGGCAGAGTGATACCAGATGCACTCCACCTGTGACAGGAGGCGGCCGGCGCTATATAGGAAGCATCGGCTCTGCTTCCTACAGCGTGGCTCCTGTGACTGTCACGCTGATCCTCAGGAATGGTGGGTCGGGAAACCCACCAACAGTACCCCCCAGCACCAGTCAGCAATACCTGCTAGCAGTACCCGCCAGCACCAGCCAGCAATACCCGCCAACAGTACCTGCCAGCACCAGCCAGCAATACCCGCCAAGAGTACCCACCAGCACCAGCCAGCAATACCTGCCAGCAGTAACCACCAGCAATACCCACCAACACTACCTGCCAGCAGTACCCACCAGCAGTACCCACCAACACTACCCGCCATCATTACCCACCAGCAGTAACCGCCAGCAGTAACTGCCAGCATTACCCACCAGCAGTAACCACCAGCAGCAACTGCCAGCAGTACCCACCAGCACTACCTACCAGCAGTAACTGCCAGCACTACCCACCAGCATTACACACCAGCAATAACCTCCAGCAGTAACTGCCAGCAGTACCCACCAGCAGTAACCACACCAGCAGTACCCGCCAGCAGTAGCCCCCAGCAGTCTGCAAAATATGTAGAAAAGGTATGTGCATTAGCGTGTGTAAATTGTTGCAATATGTTTTTTAATAACTAGTGTAGTTGTGTTTTGTCATAATATGTCATGTCCTTGTTCATACATGTATGAATAAAGACATGACATTTTCTGACTGCCTAAGTCATATGTGCTAGGGGTGCAACTAGCTCCCAGCACATTATTATAAATATCCCAGCATGTGCAGTGTTTCTGACTCCTACCACCATGACCACTTCAAATCACTGAAGTGGTCATGGTGGTTAGAGTGTTCCTTTATTATCTCTCAGAAGAAGTAACCATCTATATATTTTATATGCGGCCCGAGAAAATGTCTCTACATTCAATGTGGTCCACAGAAGCCAAAAGGTTGGACACCCATGTCTTAATTGATTTTTCAAGATTAAAATATTTAATGATTTTACACAGTATGTGATTGTTTGCTCACTATACATGACAACCCCACACCCTCAGAAGTCCATATTTTTTTTTTTTATGAGAATGGCTATTTAGCCTTTCTCATGTTTGGGTATGATGTTTTGGCTATTTTAGTGCTAAGTCAGTAATAAATATTTTTTATACATGGTACACAGGTTTTACTGGTTTACAAAGTGATATGGATTAGTTTAAAAAGACAGGAGAAACTGCTGTCATTGCGATTTTCTATCTCTAATTGAAACTACTTTTGGCCTCCTATTAACAGAACAGATAAGGAGGATTAGGATCACTTCATATAACTGTTTTTCCAAGCTTTTGCTATTCAATTCTGTAAACATTAGCCTTTTGCTGCAAAGCAATTAACTTATCCTGGCAAACATAGGAAAAGTTCTCCAGTGTTCCCCTGATGTCTGGAATTAGTAAATATAAAATATAAGTATTCAACATTTCATATTTAGGTCACTAAATGAAATTGTAAATCTTTTTATGTTTTAATTGTTAGGCATAAATGTAGTATATAAAAAAACAAAATATATCCAAATTGCCAAGCATTTGCCCTTTATTTTATCTAATCTGAAGACTGGAGCTACAAGAGACATTCAAATATAGCTAACTCCTGCCTGCAAAATTAATTTCTGGTGTTATCACATCAACAAGGTTTCTGCCATATGAGATAGTGGATCTGCGCTATGGAAGAAAAAAACAAAAAAGTGTTGCTGCCAAACCAGCTTTGGACAGTACAGGCATACCCCACTTTTAAGTACACAATGGGACCGGAGCATGTATGTAAAACGAAAATGTACTTAAAGTGAAGCAATACCTTTTTTCACTTCTCAATGCATGTACTGCATTCCAGTAGTCCATTTACATGCACAACTGATATAAATAATGCATTGATAACTAAAATAAACATAGTAAAAAAGATTATAAATATAGTGGTAAATATATCCTCTGGCTATAGGTACAAAGGTATCCCTCCAATATCTATAGAATGTGCAACACAATGCTGATAGAAATGAATAAATGCATTGGCAACTTAACACGTCAAATAAATAAAGTGCTGAGTGAAATAATAGTCCTTAACATTTCAACTGGAAAACCGTGTTGAAGGATTAGTTCATAGAAAAGTGCTGGTGCTGTATTCCAAACAATAGTGAACCCACTCACTAGAACAAATAGAGAGATGGGCATCTAATGATATCCGAGCATATAAGGAGGTGATGGATATTCCTGCCGAGTATAGTATGCATGTAATTTAAAAAGAAATCTCCATAGTGTAGTTAAGCAGGGGGATATTCACATCTTTAGACTTCACTAGCGGCCTCACAACTCCGGGCGGCAGCTCCGCTTCTTCCAGGCTATACTGCGGCTGCGCGGTGCGGGAATGTCCGTACTTGCGAGGCACTTTACGTACACTCTCGGGTATGTCCGTACTCGCGAGTGTACGTAAAGTGAGTGTATGTAAAACGGGGTATGGCTGTACAGCATCATAGGTTGCCATAGAAATGAGACTCCATCTAAGCTTTAAAATTTACTTTTACTCACTGCCCTACTCAAATCCAAATGCAACTGATCTCCTCTAAAAAATGTAGTCATTTACTAATTTTGGGAGGGTGACAGAAAAAAAATTGCTGTCATAGAGTGTTTGATGGAAGATATTTACTGTGTTTCTTATGATATTATTCATGCAAAAAAAGATTGTATTTCCTTTTTTTTATTATTTTTCTTGAGACTAAATGGGCAAAGGAACTTGTTTCTAATTTGGTAACAGCAATTTGTTGATCACTAGTCCACAGTGGAAGTTACAGTTCCTAGTTTCAAAGCCTAGGTAACTGGCTTCAGCTTTATGCAAGGTCGTTCCTGGAAAGCTCAATGGCAGCTGGATATGAAACAGGCCCCTCACTCTCTAATATTGCTGTAAATACTTTGTTCAAATAATGCACGTGGTAAGGTATATCCTAATTTGAATTTGTTTTGTTTTGTTTTTTGGTTAGCAAATTGAATATGCCCCTGTGAAACGAATGAGCTGTAAAAAAATGCAATAAAACACTGACAAAGACTATCGCTTTATATCTGATAACCTTTTTGTGTGTGGATTAATTTACCACCTAGCATTTCTATTTGATGCTAATATCTCAAGCATTGTAATCCTATGTCATCTTTCTGCATGGTACTATGGCTATGTAATTCTTTATTTGTGTTCCTTGGAACAGTGTTAGCCATTTTAACAACACGTGAAACGTGATGGTCTTTTATTGTTTTTGACCTTTGGTTCAATTGACTGTTTTCTTCATTATAAAGTATTTGCAAGTGGTCAAGTAAAACAGCAGAAGTTGGATTATTGTTTTTTTGTTAGGAAAATGTGATTCAATACAACTGCAATTTCCAGACTTTTCCAACTGGATAACCTTATTCAACCTAATCTTTATTGACATGACTAAAACATTAATCTATAAGATAAATATTTTTATTAACATAACAAGTGATCCTAATTAAAATCTGTCTGGTAGATGGAAATGAGATGTGTATCCAGTTTTAGTGTGGCAAATAATTAACGGAAAGTGACTTGCCATAAACGTATAACTCTAAAAGAGAAACAGCTTAGCATATTTCATTAATAAAATGATTGCATTTCAGATTTATAAAAGCACACTTAATTGTTCTTTCCATTCTCCTGTGAAATGAAAGCTAGTGCATTAGTCTTAATTTAATTCTACTATTTTTTTTGTCCTGTATCCTCAAGAACACAAACTTCACTGTTACTGCTGAACTGGATTTATCTTTGGCTTAGCTTAACAGATTTTAGTCCAATGTGTGAAAAATGTCATTGTTACACAGTTTGAAAGAGTGTAGCCTGAGGATGGCAAACTTGCACCCATCACTAAGCACGATATTGAGCTAATTTCTGGCTGTTTTCTAATTAAACAGCCTCTGCAATGTACAGATTTTCTATGAGAGTTCTATGACCTGAAAATAAAACAGACAGCAATCAAGGCTATTATCATGAATTAGATGATCATGCTATAAACACCACAATAAACACACTCGGCAAAACAGCCACTGTTATTTGGATTAGCTTGCTATTGTTGTCTTGTGATATGCACACTATTCTTGCCATAGACTGATTCTTTTTTTTTTTTTTTTGGGTGATTTGAAAAATGTTGCAATATCTGTCACTTCTTCAAATATTAATGGAATATCATATATAATAAGGTATATCTAAGTCAAAACTTTATTTTTAATTCAGCTAGAGTATTGAGAGTTGTAAGTGAAGAAGGGAATCAATAAAGGACCAGTGACCTTACTGCTTCACCTTTTTTACCTTGTCCATTAAAGAGAATGCTTTGTATTCATTCATAAAATGCAAATCATTCTCTAAATGGTGCCTGTGCCAAGCCCAGCCAAACAAGACAGCACATGATGCCACAAGACGGCACCGGACCCATAAGCAAGTGCATATTACTGGAAAAGTGATATCTACTTCAGTGTTTTCCAGCCTCCAGTCAGGTATGGCAGGGGTCCTCAACTCCGGTCCTCGGGGCCCACTAGCAGGCCAGGTTTACAAGATAACTAAATTACATCACAGGTGATCTCATTTCCTGCTCAGTGATTGCAGTATTCTAGTCTGCATCTCCCCAAGGTAATACTTAAAATCTGACACGATTTGACTTCAGCTTCACTTTATGTGGTTTAAAAATAGTGATCAAGCACTGAACTGGTATTTTTAGACAATGGCAATGGGAATGTAAATATTAGCTGTTGTTGGGACTGGTAAAGGGAAAGCACTGGGTCATTTTAAAGCAAACTTTTTCTTTGCCTGGACTTGGTAAAGTAGCAGGATTGCTTGATATAGGGGAGAACAGGAAGTTTTTACAAAATTTCCCCAGACTGACATTTTTGCATGAATAAATAAGTGTGCAAGGTATAATATGGCCTGAGATCACAGGGTCCTGGTGTGGAATTAGCTCTTAACCGATTGCCGACTGCTCACAGTATATTTACTGCGGCAGTCAGCCCCTCACAGGCAGAGTGACGTAGGTCTACGTCGCTCGCCTGTGAGGCTCTGGGGAGCGAGCGCGCGCCCACGGAGGCGCGCTCCCGCTCCCGCGCAGTCACGGACCCCCCGCGCGTGTGACCAGCGGACCCGATGTCCGCCGGTCACTCGGCGATCGGCGGGGGAGAGGGAGAATGTCAGGCAGCTTGTGTAAACAAGCCACCTGTCATTCTCCTCGCTGTAAAAACACTGATCACTCGGATCTAGTATGTAGATCCGTTGATCAGTGTCCTTACAGCTCAAGCCACATCCAATCACAGTAGAAAGCACGCCCCTAGGGATACACACAGCCCCTCCCTCCCAAATAAAGTTAACCCCTTCACTACCAGTGTATTTTTACAGTAACAGTGCATATGTATAGCACTGATTACTGTAGAAATGTCACTGGTAACCCCAAAAGTGTCAAAAATGTCAGTCAAGGGTCTGATCTGTCCGCCGCAATGTCGCAGTACCGCAAAAAAAATCGCAGATCGCCGCCATTACGCGTTAAAAAAAAAACAACAAAAATGACAAAAATCTTTCCCTTTGTTAGTAAACGCAATAACTTTTGCGCAAACCAATCAAAATACGCTTTTGAGATTTTTTTTACCAAACATATGTAGCATAAAACAAATTGGCCGAAAATGTTAAAAAATTTTGATTTTTACATTTTTTTGGGGGGAATTTCATATAAAAAAATGTGAAAAATATTGTTATTTTTGCAAAATGTACGCTCTCTTTTTGTTTATAGCGCAAAAAGTAAAAATCGTACGGGTGATCAAATACCACCAAAAGAAAGCTCTGTTTGTGGGAAAAAAAGGACGTCAAATTCGTTTAGGTACAGCGTTGCACAACCGCGCAATTGTCCGTTAAAGTCACGCAGTGCCGAATCGCAAAATACCCCCTGGTCGTTTAGCAGGAATATCCTCCGGGGCTTAAGTGGTTAATTCTACTCAGAAAATTATTTTGAATCACATTGTTTTCTGAACTGATTTAATATCTAACTAAAGACTGTCAAAAATCTGTCTTTTCTGTCAAAAATCTACCTGTTCTAAATCTCAAATATTTTTAACCTATCTTTTTTTCCAATGGCATACATTTGATAAAGTATTTTAACCTACTGTCCACAAAAGAGGGTAAAGTCAAAATGTCCAAATTGGGCCCAAAGTGTCAATATTTTGTGTGGCCACCATTATTTTCCAGCACTGCCTTAACCCTATTGGGCATGGAGTTCACCAGAGCTTTACAGGTTGCCACTGGAGTCCTCTTCCACTGACATGACATCACAGAGCTGGTGGATGTTAGAGACGTTGCGCTCCTCCACCTCCTGCTTGAGGATGCCCCACAGATGCTCAATAGGGTTTAGGTCTGGAGACATGCATGGCCAGTCCATCACCTTTACCTTCAGCTTCTTTAGCAAGGCAGTGGTTTTCTTGGAGGTGTGTGTTTTGGGTCATTATCATGTTGGAATACTGCCCTGCAGCCCAGTCTCTGAAGGGAGGGGATCATGCTCTGCTTCAGTATGTCACAGTACATGTTGGCATTCATGATTCCCTCAATGAACTGTAGCTCCTCAGTGCCAGCAGTACTCATGTAGCCCCAGACAATAACACTCCCACCACCATGCTTGACTGTAGGCAAGACACATTTGTCTGTGTACTCACCTGGTTGCCGCCACACACGCTTGACACCATCTGAACCAAATACGTTCATCTTAGTCTCATCAGACCACAGGACATGGTTCCAGTAATCCCTGTCCTTAGTCTGCTTATCTTCAGCAAACTGTTTTCAGGCTTTCTTGTGCATCATCTTTAGAAGAGGCTTCCTTCTGGGATGACAACCATGCAGACCAATTTGATTCAGTGTGCGGCCTATGGTCTGGGTACAGGCTGACCCCCTACCCCTTCAACCTCTGAAGCAAAGCTGGCTGCTCTCATACGCCTATTTCCCAAAGACAACCTCTGGTTATAACGCTGAGCATGTGCACTCAACCTCTTTGGTCCACCGTGACGAGGCCTGTTCTGAGTGGAACCTGTCCTGTTAAACCGCTGCATGGTCTTGGCCACCGTGCTGCAGCTTAGTTTCAGGGTCTTGGCAATCTTCTTATAGCCTAGCCATCTTTATGTAGAGCAACAATTCTTTTTTTCAGATACTCAGAGAGTTCTTTGCCATGAGGTGCCATGTTGAACTTCCAGGGACCAGTATGAGAGAATGAGAGTGATAACACCAAATTGAACACACTTGCTCCCCATTCACACCTGAGACCTTGTAAAACTAATGAGTCACATTACACCAGGGAGGGAAAATGGCTAATTGGGCCCAATTTGGACATTTTGACTTAGGGGTGTACTCACTTTTGTTGCCAGCGGTTAAGACATTAATGGCTGTGTGTTGAGTTATTGAGGGGACAGCAAATTTACACTGTTATACAAGCTGTACACTCATTACTTTACATTGTAGCAAAGTGTCATTTCTTCAGTGTTGTCACATGAAAAGTTATAATAAAATATTTACAAAAATGTGAGGGAGGGGTGTACTCATTTTTGTAAGATACTGTATATATGTATATATATGTATATATATATATATATATATATATATATATATATATATATATATATATATATATATTCAGTAAAATCAGATGTTCACAATTACAATTAAAACATGAACACATGCCAGTTTCCCCACTTTACAAATTATTTCACCCATCTGTGTTACATATGCATATTATTTTCAGATGTTAACCTTTATTTATGGTACAGTTGTCCCCTGTCTGGTGGATAAAAATATTCTCTGGAAAATCAACGAAGTTGAAAACCATGAGTTGATTGTTCTTGCTTATTTTTTTTCCTTAAAGTACTAGAGTATGTATACTACCTGGCCAGTTCCTGAACATACATGCCCTGGAGATATGAATTAATTTCATACATCAATCATTAAAAAATAATCAGTCATCTCCTAAATCCAATTTTCTTAGCTGTAGAATTTTGTTCTCCCTTTTTGACCTCTGCAATTTCCACAGCAAGCATTGTAAAATATTCCAGCTTTTTTCATTCCCCTAGCACCCATGTGGATGTTTCAAGTAAACACAGGTGCATTTCACTTCACATCACTTTACCACATGAACAATTCACATGGATACTTGATTTCATTTGACGTAGACAAACATGGAAAGGGGATACTATATAGGAAAATGCTATAGATATAAACTCTTAGACTGAGAAGCTTCTCAGCTATTATGTACTTGGCTACAGCCTGCTTCTACGTGAGTAAAGCAATGCTCTCCAGAGATTTGTTGCATTACTTTTTTTTTTTAAAAGCTTGCTACATAAGAAGTAATATAGCCAGCTTAATCTCTATGTTATTGGTCTGGTTAACAAAGCAGTAATTAAACTGGCTGGCATACCTTATTCAATTATAAAAATAACTCTATTTAATTTTGTGATAATAAATTACCAGTGAACTTGCCTTGCTGCACATCAAAATAAAGAATACAGAGGCTGTCTTTATTTATTGGCTCTAACAAGGGTTTTACTCATAATGTATTACACTACAGGGGAGACTGTTTTAACAAATTTTAAGAGATTGTGTAAGTCAAGAGTACGTTATCACAACACGTTCAATCAGCTCTGGAATCTGGACTAGACAATGATTTCATAACATTTCATAATGGGTTAACTCGTAAATAAAACCATCAAAAGATATTTACTTTACCATGAAACAATCCACTGTTCAGAAGTGAAAATTTTGTATAAGGTCTTAATATTTGCCTTTGCACCTACCAGTAGACCTTCTGAGCGATCCTGGTAATTAATAATAAATCACCCCTATCACTTGCACAATACACTTTAGATTCTTTACATTAACATAATGTTGATTGTACAAATGCTGCATGGTCAAATTGTAAAGTATATGATAACCTACCACTTTAAGACAAGGCCTATTTCTGACATTTGTTGTTTAGAAGTTAAAATTTGTATTCTGTGCTAGAAAATTACATAGAACCCCCAAACATTATTACTTTTTGTTTTTAGCAGAGGCCCTAGAGAAAAAAAAGGGAGATTCTTGCAATATTTTATGTCGTATATAAAAGTATGAAAAGAAGGGGTTAATGGATAATTCATTGTTCAACCATGCCTTCACGAATATGTGAAAACCAACATAACCAAACACATACAGTCAGGTCCATAAATATTGGGACATTGACACAATTCTAATCTTTTTGGCTCTATACACCACCACAATGGCTCTATACACCACCACAATGCACATATACAAACTGTTGTAATTCCTACACCTTTCACCTGATTTGGATGTAAATACCCTCAAATTAAAGCTGGAAGTCTGTAGTTAAAGAACATCTTGTTTGTTCAAATACATTGTGGTGGTGTATAGAACCAAAAAGATTAGAATTGTGTCGATGTCCCAATATTTATGGACCTGACTGTATATATAAAGAAAGCATCCCACATAGAATATGGGAAAAAGTGGTTATAGAGTTGGTTTAGAATAGGCAGAGAGACAGGTTACATTTTTTTCGTGAATTTATTACTTTCGGAAACGTTTTTAGCAAATAGAAATAAATGCAAGTGTCATGCAAAAACACTAATTTAATTGAGAATACTGTGACATTAAACAAAAGACAAGACAAAACATTGAGACACAAGAAAAAA
Organism: Pelophylax lessonae; assembly: GCF_965119305.1. Classification (NCBI taxonomy): domain Eukaryota; kingdom Metazoa; phylum Chordata; class Amphibia; order Anura; family Ranidae; genus Pelophylax; species Pelophylax lessonae. The sequence goes on along the minus strand of NC_138770.1, from coordinate 401,337,140 downwards.
TGGCAACTGGCCGGTGTGCAAATTACTATTGCCTGGGGTAAGGCAATATTATTCCCAGGTATGTAATCCCTTGGAAGCTCAGATTGCGTAGGTATTCATTTGAATTCATGAAGGTGTTGAAAAAAGTATTTTTGAGTTAAGTGCTCTGCAAGAATTTTCCCTGTTGGATAGATCACTAAAAAGTCATTTAATGATACCAATGGGTTCCCATAAGGTGCAGTGTGTGATCCTTGACAGTGATTTTACCAGCAGAAATCTTGTGTTCACTTCTTCTTATTATATGCAACTATGTTGCTATTTCTGGTAGGGAATTATTCCCAATTGAATAAACCACTTCACAAGTCTTTTGATAATGCCAATGGGTGCCCATGAGGTACAAAGTGCGATCCTTGAAAGTGATTTTTCCAGCAAAATGATTGTGTTCACTGCTTGTTGTGATATGCAACTAAGTTGCTACTTCTGGTAAGGAGTAAGAAATTATCTTAAATAGGGAAGGCACTTACTGTTTGTTGTGCTGAATCTTCACAAAATAACGATTCAGAACCAGCAGGTTTACATGTAACAGCTCGCTACATTGAATCATGCTCATACTTCTTATCGATTCATATGGTTGCTTGCGCTCTCCCCGAATCAGAGTCTCTCCCAACCTGATAATGCAGAGTCAATCAGCAGGATTCCTGCGTTGCATGAAAGCTCAATCAGCGCCGTTCATATAGCCATTGTTCCAAGTAGTGTCGGGACCCTGACCGCGGTCCGTCGTCCGATGGGAAATCCTAGTGCACGTGGCCGTGTGATGACTTCAATATTTTATGTCTGTATTTGTGCAGCCGTCTTACAAAAGCATTTTTTTAAAAAAAACACTTTTTTGAATAACAATAAAGATAACAGTAAAGTAAGTCAAAATGTTTTGTATAATGTTAAAGATGATGTTACCCTGAGTAAATAGATACCTAACCTGTCATGCTTCAAAGTTGTGTACACTCGTAGATAGCGACAAACTACAGTACTTAAAAATCTCCAAAGACAACGATTTAAACATTTTTTACAGGTTACCTGTTAAGAGTTACAGCAGTTTGAACACTGTTTACATATGTGGGCGCGACTTACATATGCGTTTGCTACATCCCTTGTAATAGAAATAAGCAGGACAGGGTCTCTTTATTGCAAGAACTGGGGTCTAAAAGACCTCAGATCTCACTTTTACACCTGAAAGCAAAAAAAAAAAAAATTAAAAAAATAAAATGTAATTTTACATTCACTAAAAAAAAAAATAAAAAAATTGGCCCTTTAAGGCTGTTAGGGGGAAGTGACGCCAGACTTCACTCTGGTCCTCTAAGGGCATAGAGTCGAGTTGAGGCTATCTTGCCCCCACTGGACTTTATGCCCATCGCTTTAGGGGTTCGGCTCTCCTGCTGCCTATAAAAGTGATCCCTGGGCAAATCTGGCACCGGGACCACTTTTTTCGGCCACTGTATAAAAACCCTGTTTTGCTCGATTGATTCTAACCTTTATTTATTTACAAACTAACTATGTGCTGTAATATGATATCAATCACTTGCCGCCCGCCCACCAACCGTCAAATGACAGTGGAGCAGTGCTGCTCTCGTTCTGGGATGATATCATATGATGGGGCACGCAGTGTGGCGATTGCGGCCGAACCATGTTCCTAGGACTTGGCACGATCCCGATCTTGGTGTCCAATCACATCCGGTCACATGTAAATGAGGAAGTGCCATTTATCGGCGCTCCTCGCCTCACGCTGTCAGAGTGTGTGGCGAGGAAAGCCGATCAGCGGCTCCTCCTCAGAGGGAAGTTCAGGAAAGGTAATCAGGGCACTGATCATCAGTGCCCTGATTACAGCAAAGTACAACATAGTAAAAACAATGCCCAAACAGTGCCCAAGCAATGCCCATCGGTGACACAAAACAGTGCCCAATCAATGCCCATCAGTGACACCAATTAGTGCCCACAGTGACACCAATCAGTGCCCATTAGTGATGCGAGTCAGTGCCTGTTCATCTGTGCTGCCCATCAGTGCCTATCAATGTCATCTGTCAGTGTCCATCAGTGCCATCTGTCAGTGCCAGCCGTCAGGGCCCATCAGTGCCGCCCACCAGTGCTGCCTATCAGTGCCCATCAGATCCTCCTATCAGTGCCACCTATCAGTGCCGCATATCAGTGCCCATCAAAACAGCATATTTTTGCCTCCTCATCAGTGCCCATCAGTGCTGCCTCATCAGCGCACCTCAGTGAAGGAGAAAAATACCTTATTTACAAAATTTACTGACAGAAATTAAGAAAAACTTTTTTCTTTTTCAAAATTGTCTGTCTTTTTTTTCTTTTTTTACTTAAAAACCCAGCTGTGATTAAATACAACAAAAAAAGCTCTATTTGTGTGAAAAAAATGATAAAAAATTCATTCGGGTACAGCATTGCATGAACGTGCAATTATCATTCAAAGTGTGCCAGCATTGAAAGCTGAAAATTGGCCTTGGCAGGAAGGGGGTGAAAGTGTCCTGTATTGAAGTGGTTAAGAATGTTTGGAGGGAAATTAGGAAAAAACTGGGCCTGCCCAAGTACATATCTACCCACCTTCCCATCGCGGGTAATCCATCCCTTCACATCATGGACCTGGAACGAATCTACTCATCATGGGCTCAGGAAGGCCCAAAGACTTTTGCTCAACTGTTTGACTCCTCGACGGGAGCTCCTCTCCCCTTTCCGGACATCCAACGCCAGTACAAAATCCCTGTTCACCATTTTCTGTATCTTCATCAAGTCACCACCCATGCCATGGCGCTATGCAGGGATAGGTCGAAAAGATTTATGCCCTCCATCTTGGACACCCTCCTCTCTGTGGACAATCCTAAACTTGCTCACATCTACTGCCCCATTCAAGCCAGGCTACTGGACACACAAGCGGACTTTGCCAAATCTTCCTGGGACAAAGTCCTCAATATTACTGGTTCCAAACAGATACTATTAGCAGGATTTAAATCCACATGTCCTTTTACCACCAACGAATTCTGGAGGGAGCAACAATTGAAAATACTACACCATGCTTATTCTCCTTTCTCTTCCTCACCCCTACATGTGCCCTTCCAAGGGTGCTCCTGGTGCTCATCTCATCGCCCCACGCTGTATCACCGGTTTTGGAGCTGCCCACTTGTTTCCTCCTTCTGGGATAGAGTGGAACTTCTGATTTCAAAGGTCACGGGTCTCCTACCCACGAAAAACCCTTTCCTGCTCATCTTTGGCCTCCTGGACAATAGGCCACCGCTCGTCCTTATCACCCATACTAAAACTCAGGCCTCAATTGTAGTAGCCCATAAAGCATGGATTTCCACGTGCCTCATGATTGCTCGCAGAATTATCCTTAGACATTGGATATCTCCCTCCCCCCCATCCGTCAGTGAAGTTCAGTCGGACTTGGATAACCTACTCACCAAAGAACGCTTGGACGTAACTGTCTTCAAGTCCAACCCGTCCAAGTTTCATAGAAAATGGCAGACATAAATAGCACAGTTTCACCCAGAACTTTCAATGCCCTCATTGGGTACCTGATGGCTGATACAGGACAATAGTCTCCCCTTGACAAGGATTCCCCCCTCCCCCCTCCTTGTTGGGATCCACCCGTGATATCTACTCTTCTTCCTATAATACCATCAGTTATAAGTGCCTTATTTCCCTTTACCCCCCCCCCCTGGCTGAAATTGTACTTTGACTTCATGTGATATACCCTGAAGGTCGTATGTAATGTTCTGACTGCTAACCCGGTCATCCTGACCCCCCCCCCCACCCCCCACATCCCCTCTCCCTTTCCTTTTCTTCTTCTTCTTTTCCATTTACTTATCCCTGTTTCCCCCCTCTTCCCCCCCTTCCTCCCCCCCCACACCCTCTTGAACAGTGTCTTGGCCCCTAGCTTCTTTGACCCTGTTGGTATGCTCCAGCACCTTGGGCCCCTATCCATGGTTGTATGATTCTATTGTTTTCTTCATGTACCTTTGGTTTGTGGATTACTTTCATATCTTGTTAATGTTTGCTAAAAATCAATAAATATTTCTTTAAAAAAAAAAAAAGAATGTTTATATAGACCTTGTAGCTGCACCTACCATGTATCTCCTAGTGATGCACATCATTTGAATTTGAGAAGCAGATTGAGAAATCACCATACGCTACTGAAAGATGTAGAATGTTTTACTTTGAAAAAAAAAAAAAACGGATGGTTATGTGATGGTTTATGTGGTAAAAAGAATAACGTCAAGTAGAATTTTTAATATGACTGATATACTGAATATCAAGAATCACTTTTTTATGTATTATTATGTGATATACAAAGCTTAGGGAAAAAAAAAAAAAAAACATTTATTTATAACTGTATTCACCTTCGGTACCTGAAAAGTCCCATATCCATATATTTATCAAGTTGAATGTTGTTCTTGGGATGTTGTACCAAGTTACATTTCCAAACCCAATGTGTTGAATAATATAATTTTTGGGCAATTTAATGGTGGCTAAGTACCCTCTACTCTGGTGTATCACAAGCCATAAACTCGTGGAAGGGATCCTGCTCTGCTGTCCCATCTCTCCCTCAGAATTTATCTCCTCTCTAACCTGTGGAACCCAAGGTCTGCCACCTCATCATTCATGCACTATGTAAAGCTGGAACCCAGCTGCTAGAACATTACTGCCTCTTGCTGCTCCCTTCCTGATGTTCCCTGACTGCTGCGTGCCTGAACCCTCTTCTCCCTCTATGGTCATGTTGCTTTCTTCCTCAACCTCAATTTCAAAAAGGAGAAATACTTGCATATGACCAAAACCATCCTTCTGTGGCATGTCAGAGCGTATGTGATCAAATGTATTATTTATTTGTTTATTTCATTGAGCACCATCAATTTACACAGCACTTTACATATGTATTGTACATTCACATCAGTCCCTGCCCTCAAGGAGCTTACAATCTCAAAATAACTCAACACACACCTATTAATGTCTAAACCGCTGGCAAAAAAAGTGAGTACACCCCTAAGTTAAAAGTTTCAAATTGGGCCCAAAGTGTAAATATTTTGTGTGGCCAACATTATTTCCAGCACAGCCTTTAACCCTTTTGGGCATGGAGTTCACCAGAGCTTCACAGGTTGCCACTGGAGTCCTCTTCCACTCCTCCATGATGACATCACATAGCTGGTGGATGTTACCTTAAGCTCCTCCACCTATCATTTGAGGATGCTTGACAGAGGCTCAATGGGGTTTAGGTCTGGAGACATGCATGGCCAGTCCATAATCTTTACCCTTTAGCAAGACAGTGGTCATCTTGGAGGTGTGTTTGGGGTCGTTATCATGTTGGAACACTGCCCTGTGGCCCAGTCTCTGAAGGGAGGGGGTCATGCTCTGCTTCAGTATGTCGCAGTACATGTTGGCATTCATGGTTCCCTCAATAAACTGTAGCTCCGCAGTGATGGCAGAACTCATGCAGGCCCCAGACCATGACACTCCCACCACCATGCTTGACTGTAGGCAAGACACACTTGTCTTTGTACTCCTCACCTGGTTGCCGCCACACACGCTTGACACCATCTGAACCAAATAAGTTTATCCTAGTTTCAACAGACCACAGGCCATTGTTCCAGTAATAAATGTCCTTAGTCTGCTTGTCTTCAGCAAACTGTTTGAGGATTTTCTTATGCATCATCTTTAGAAGAGGCTTCCTTCTGAGACAACGGCCATGCAGACCAATTTGATGCGGCGTATGGTCTGTGCACTGACAGACTGACCCCCCCTTCAACCTCTGCAGCAATGCTGGCAGCACTCATACGTCTGTTTCCCAAAGACAACCTTTGGATATGACACTGAGCACGTGCACTCAACTTCTTTGGTCGACATTGGCAAGGCCCGTTCTGAGTGGAACCTGTCCTTTTAAACCACTGTATGCTCTTGGCCACTGTGCTGCAGCTCAGTTTCAAGGTCTTGGCAATCTTCTTATAGCCTAGGCCATCTTTATGTAGAGCAACAATTCTTTTTTTTTTGATCCTCAGAGAGTTCTTTGCCATGAGGTGCCATGTTAAACTTCCAGTGACCAGTATGAGAGAGTGAGAGCAATAACACCAAATTTTACGCACCTGCTCCTCATTCACACCTGAGACCTTGTAATACTAATGAGTCACATGACACTGGGTAGGGAAAATGGCTAATTGAGCCCAATTTGGACGTTTTCACTTAGGGGTGTACTCACCTTTGTTACCAGTGGTTTAGACATAATTGGCTGTGTTGAGTTATTTTGAGGGGACAGCAAATGTACACTGTTATGCAAGCTATACACTCACTATTTTACATTGTAGCAAAGTGTAATTTCTTCAGTGTTGTCACATGAAAAGATAAAATAAAATACTTACAAAAATGTGAGGGGTGTACTCACTTTTGTGAGATACTGCAAATCTTCTTTAAAGTTTTACTAAACCCACAACATTAAATCAGTCTGTATATGCAGTAAAGCATGCTTGATACACTGTGGAACCAAAGGAGTTAATTCTCTACATTGTGCAAAAAGGCTGTTTGATCCTGGCTTCTCTGATCCTCCCCTTTTTCCACAGTCCTCAATCCATCTTCTGATAGTACAGAGCCATGGGGCACTTTTCACATTCTCAGTTTGGTGTGTATTGCTAGATAGTTTTTTTTTTTTGGGGGGGGGGGTGAATGTGATTGGCACAGGGCCAATTAGCACTGTCCAGAGGGTCAATTAGAGAGGATAATGAAAACTCCTCCTACAAGCTTTAACCAGTGCTCAGCCAGACACTGATTTTGAACACTTTTTCGTTCAATCCAGCAGTCAAGTCAGCTCCAGTCAGAGCCACTGTACTAACTGTGCAAAGTTAGTTCAGCAATCTCTCCCACTGAGCTGTTGTGTTCTGACAGGAAGGCGGCACCCCCACCAGAAAACTCTGAACCCGCTCATTGGGAGTCAGCTGGCTGCTGGTTTTCTAGCATGCTCATCTGACAGAAGCCAGTCAAATGGCCCAGCTTCTGTTGGACAGGGCTACATACACACGGGCCGAATGTTGGCTGTTTTATTTTTAACCGGCCGATGTCTCCTGACATTTGGCCCATTATATGGGGCTTAACTAATCCTACAAGTCGTGTTTGCTACTGCAAAAAAAAAGGAAAACAACCAGTAAAATGTGGGCAAATATTGTATGTTGGAGCCCAAATGAGCTTTATAAATATAGGACCTGTGTCGCTGGGCCTTGGGCAGTCAAAAGATTGTGCTTTTTTATCAATTTAAAATGCCTCTAATATGAGTCAAAATTGAATAATAGATTCATTTGTCCTGCACTTGACCTCCTCCTGCCCTGCATTTTACTAGCTTCAAACTGATTTTGAAGCAAGAAAAAGTCCATTAGAACTGGACCACAAATGTTAAGGCAGGATTTTATTTATAAACACAGATACCCTTAGAAAAAAACTAACAAGGCACAGCAAATGGGTATACATATATAGCTCAGAAGACTTCTATATGCAGTACAGTACATTCAAATTGCTGAGGTTACATATTTTCATTATGTGCCTTTTTTTTCCTCTTGTATGAAGGCTACTGCCAAGGAAATTTAGCTTAAATGTTGATTTTTTTTACTGGCTCTTCCTCTAGAGAGCTTCATGTTCTGGTTTTAATTATGTAGCTCTTTTAAAGTCAGGTTTAGTATTTGAAACAATGCTTGTGAAAGAGAAACACGCTTTCTAGAGACACATATCTCTCTGCGCTGTTGGAATTTGGTGGTTCCTATTTGATGGATCTTGTTCATGCTAAATAAAAGATGACCTTGACCTATTTCATATACACTTTACAACAGCAAAGGCACCGGAATTCTAAATCTGTATATACAGACATTTTCTGACACATTATATGGTAAAAATAAAAGTAATAATAGATGAGCCACTAATGAAAGTTTGTGGCTGTATTGAAAACTATAGTGAAGCAATAAATTACAGCCTGGTGATAAAATATACAGTATTTGGGTATCTGTGGGGGTTAATGATAGTACATGGTGAAAAAAAAATTGCTGGATGGAACTCCACAAAGAAATGCAGATTTATTCAGATTTTGCTTTCGCGCAGCATTGCTCACAATTTCCTCAATTGTGTGACTGTAAGGTATGATAGTTATAGGTTGGCAAGAGTTTCAGGTAGCATTGGTTATGGATCATATGAATATGTGATGAAGAAGATGGTGGTGTCTGTGTGGGTTTTTTTTTTTTTCTTTTTTTAGCATCCAGGATGAGTGGTATAAATTGTTTTTTCAGGCCTCAATATTTTTTTGGAAGGTCAAACAATAGTACAATGGTAGCAATATGAGAACTCCTCCTAGAAGCTTTAACCCTCACTAATAGAAGTCACAAGACTGCTCTAACTGCTGATGAAAAAAAAGGATTTAGCAGTTTATATTTACTAAAATAATTGCATTTCCATGTTCTGTGTACTATGGGAGACGAGATATAGTGAATGGGTATATAGTGTATGGGTTTCGTAACACCTATAGTACTCTGGGAAGGTGATATAAACAGCATAAAAGGAGGGATAGAGCTAATAAAGTATGTTTTGTTTTGGAGATTATTTAGTTGGTGAAGGCCTAATTAATGAGGTAATATAATAATATTATTTTTATGTTTTTCAGTGATGGTTCTTATCCATTAACATTTTGAAGGCTTTATTTGGGTAATCTAAACTGTTCTGAATAACAATTCTATTAATCTTATTTGCACTTTGCATCACAATATCTCAATGGCTTGTAGAACTCAAAGGCTGTTCTACCCAAGATGAGATTGGTTTTAAGAGGTATTATATAAATTACATTTGAACCATTCTGAAATACCTCCATGGTAGCAATGTAAAAAAATCAATATAATATTCTTCGCTGGAAGATATGGAATAAATTAAGAATGTTATTTAGGGAAATTTAATAAATCTTTCCTAAACATTGTTTTTTTTTTAAAAGTCATTCAAAACTTAAATTTAAAAAATTTAACTGTTTAATCAATAAAAGGTAAAAAGCTTACCTCTGATTTTTATGTTTTTTTTTTTTTTTTTTATGATGGTGCTAAATTTTTAACCTCCTTAGTTTTTTTGTTATGAAACCACTCCAATCTGCAAAATGTTCAGATATACTTAATTTGAAATGTGAGTTAGGCTTCACCAAATGTTGCATTTTGCTTTTATTATATATAAATCAAGGCCATTTCACCAAAACATGAAACAAGTAAGAAGTACAGGTTTTTTTTTTCAACTACAATTTATTTATTGTTTATTTTTTTCTGGTATTACTGCTTTGTACATAAAGCCTCCCTCCTTTTGGGATTGTTGGTTTGGCCTTAACCTTTTTTTTTCACAAGTTCTAATAAGCATAGATGACACTTAACAATTGTTCATGGAATCACAGCAGCAACAGGCAGTGAAACAAGATACTGCTGACACCAATGAATTATCATTTTAATTTGTTGCCCTCTACATGTGTATGTACCGATGTGGAACTAAACTGACCACTAAGCATGTACTATGCCAGTGGTTCTCAACTCCGGTCCCCGGGACCCACCAACAGGCCAGGTTTGCAAGATAAGTAAATTACATCACAGGTGATCTCATTTGCTGCTCAGTGATTGCAGTATTCTAGTCTGCATCCCCCAAGGTAATACTTAAAATCTGGCCTGTTAATGGGTCCCGAGGACCGGAATTGAGAACCACTGTACTATGCAATGATGGGTTGACAGGAACTGTTGCTGTTGAAGATTGGTGGATAATGGCTTTGTACAGGCTAAGCAGCTGCAGATGTCCACAACCACCTGTCAACTCAAGCATAGCAATGCAATGTCTTTTGCCACTGTCTGTGCCTGTTCCCTCACTGGCATGAGACCTTAGTGCACGTGTGAGATACTGTTCTAATTATTAGAAACTCCAAGGGCACCATGGCAGGCCTCTGTGATGCATTTAATATATGAATGTTAACATATTTTCATGTAAATGGACTGCCAACACTCCACAATGGCAACAAAATTGCTTCTGCACCAAGTTTGGGGAGTGCAATGCATTGTAATGCATAGTAGTATGTTAGCATACATTACATACAGTGTGCTGCAATACAGGTGCTTTGGGAAGGAATGTTGGGGTGCTATTCACAATGAAAGGCACTACAGTGCAGCAGTATACATAACAGGCATTATTGCAGAACTTAATTTTTACCACAATCTAAAATTTGAGACATATATGAAAAGAGTGGAATATTTTACTACTTTATTCAAATTTCATGAAAAACATGCGAATAGTGTTTCCTTTTTTTTCCTTATTCCTGAAATTATAACTATATTTATATACCTGAACCTCTTATCTCTACTAATTAGCATGAAAATTAGTTACACTATGAAAGGAATGTTCAAATTTTGCCACATTTAAATTCATCTCAAACATATCCACAGTAATATAATAACCTTGGATTTACTTGTGCTACAAATGTTTTCTTAAAATGTACTTTGATTGTAAGTCCTCATTCAGTATATTACTGGTCAAGGGTCAATGATCAATGTATTATATAATCAATCCTTTATTTATACAACATGGTTAAACCCAATTAAAAAGTTATTGCTAAATAATTACGAAAAAGTACCCAATGTTCAAGTTAGCATTTAGAAAAGATGAGTACATAGCCTCAGGCATTGCACAAAAAAAAATTAGGCATAGCTAGTTAACACAAATAGCTTAGACAGCAAAGGCACAAAAGCATAGGTGCTTCATATAATTCTTATCAAATATAGAAATGTAGAATGTGACCAAACTGCATATAAAAGTAGAGGGTAGTACTTAGAGTTTAACCACTTGCCGACCAGTCACTGGGACTGTACTGCGGCAAAGTGGCTCGATTCCGTCCAGCGGCGTAGACCTACGTCGCTGGACTCCTCCCCTTGTGGGCGGCGCTCGCGCGCCGCCGGAGGCTCGCTCCCGCTGTTTTCAGTCACAGCGGGAGTCGGGCCAGGGGAGGAGCGGCAGTGATCACCGCCGCTCTTCCCCGATCGTCGGGGAATCGAGTTTGGAGATCCGCCCGCTTGTGTAAACAAAGCGGGCGGATCTCCTAAGTGACAAACAGTGACAGATTGCAGGGTTCAGCATAGCTGAATATGCGATCTGTCCCTGTGTCACCTCCCCCCACACACGTTAGTAAGCACCAGGCATACATTAACCCCTCCCTCTTCAATAAAATTAACCCCTTCCCTGCCAGTGTCATTTTTACAGTAACAGTGCATATTTATAGCACTGATTACTGTAGAAATGTCACTGGTACCCCCAAAAGTGTCAAAAATGTCAGTCAAGGATCCGATCTGTCCACCGCAATGTCCAGTCATGCAAAAAAAATCACAGATCGCCGCCATTACTCGTTAAAAAAAACCCACCAAAAATGACAGAAATCTTTCCCTTAGTTAGTAAACGCAATAACTTTTGTGCAAACCAATCAAAATACGCTTATTGTGATTTTTTTTTACCAAACATAGGTAGCAGAAAACAAATTGGCCAAAAATTTTAAAAAATTTTGATTTTTACATTTTTTTGGGGGGGAATTTAATTTAAAAAAATGTGAAAAATATTGTTATTTTTTCAAAATTTACGCTCATTTTTTGTTTATAGCGCAAAAAGTAAAAATCGCACAAGTGATCAAATACCACCAAAAGAAAGCTCTGTTTTTGGGTATGGCGCCTTACGACTGCGCAATTGTCAGTTAAATTCACACAGTGCCGAATCGCAAAAAGTGGCCTGGACGTAAGACAGCAAAATCCTCCAGTGGTAAAATGGTTAAATTATAAAAGTCTCTGAAATATATATAATGTAATGATGTCCGTTTGAAGGTTATTTCATATGTCCCTTTGTCAAGGACAGGGAAGCCATTTTGCTATGTATGTATTTCTATTCTTAGTTTCTATGTTAGTATGTTGGGTGGGGTTATGTGTCAACTATAGATGAAAACCATATATGCAAGAGTGGGTGTTACTTTTACATTTGGAATTACTACTTTCTTGGGATACACACTTTTTTGCGGACATCGTCTTTACATACAGCATAAAAGGCAGCTATATCTATAGATTGAACAGAGAAGAGAAAAGAACATCTTACACTCTGAAGACACATAACACCTCTCTTTCTCTTCTTTTGATGTGTAAAAACTCTTCTGTTTTGTTCTGTATTGTATGTTTTGCTTTACTTTAAGAGAATAAACAACTTTCCTGAAGTATCATGACAGCTGAGAAGTCTATTTCAAGCACTACTTCAGGCTTTTCCTGAGCAGCAATGCACTGTTTCTAAAAAAAATGATTATGATGGTTCAGTGATCAGAGGCAGTCTTAGATTGCATGGTTTTCTGTGTTAAATGTTATTTCAATGCTTCCACTCCACCCGTAACCTCTGATCTGTATTGGTGCCTTTCCAATGAGTTACTGTTTTTTTTTTTTTTTGTAGATGCACTTTATTTCATTCTACTGTGTTTTACTTTTCGCCTTAGACAGAATTGTATAATCAGCATATAGAAAGCACATCTCAAGTGTATCACCAATGTATATAGAGCAACTAAAAGATGGCCTCTGCGTTTAATAATACAACCACTGCTAAATGGTTATGGAAAAGGGAGAACATTAAAACGATAAAGCAGAGAGAAAACTGAGAGCAGAATGTGAAAGAATACCAGAAATTGAAAAATTATGCCAATTTCTGTGGCACAGACAAAAGTTCACAAATGTGTGAATGAGCATGAACTGTATGGAACAAATCAAACAATTTAGGTCTGATGTGATTTGATCAACAACAATTTGATTAAAGGAATTTCAATGAATATTTATAATGAATATATACAGTATAATATAACAATGAAAATCGGCATATGGACTTGGCACTTTTTAATTGTGATAAACATGCTTAGCTTTTGAAATATTCCTCTAACAGTCTTGCATTAAAAAAATAAAAATCTGTTAATACATCACAAAAGTACCATCTAAGGAATGATATGATGCTTACATATTTTTAATGTTTACATATTGTAAACCTGGTATACATGTGATACGTGTTGCCTTATGAGTTTATGTGTAATCTCCATTAGACTGTTGCCTGATGAGGAGTTTATGTATAAATCTCCATCAGTAATTGTAAACATTAATGTAAATATAAAGGTACACATTTTGGACTTCAAACTCATATTTGCTATATGATTGGTAGATTTGGAAGTTGTGTGACTTCAGTCTGCAGGCAATAGTAACTTGATTAACAAGTCCATTTGAAATGTCAGCCCTGCTATTTACACTAGAAAACAAACGGATATGCCAAATAGTATCATCCTGTACTTAAGTTCCTGATAGCCAGACATTCTGGGGCCAAGGCAATTGGGTGAATAGATCATGTCACATCCGCCCTTAGTTAAGTCTCCATATCAAAGAACTCTCATTAAGATATGCAATGAAGATGAACCATCTGTTGAGTGTTGGACAATGTGCCTCAAGGATGAATCTTGCATATCTTAATTTTCAATTTCAGAGCAAATCAACAGGTTCTCCCTCCAAAAGAGAGGAGGGGTTAGCAAGGGGCTGAATTATGCTAAGCTAGGCGAGGAGGAAGTTGTCCAATCCTGAATAGCCCTATACAAGTCTATGCGATATGGTTCTATATTAGTGAAGGTGGAAAGAGAGAGAGCTCTCTCTTGCAAGCAGACTAGGATGAAGCTACTGGGGATGGTAAATATAGACTATACTTCTCACACTTAGAATGTATACAGTACATGCTTTTTCTCTTTAGTGTTTGAATACACACGGCAGGCACCATGCCTGAAGTGAAAAGGTAATTTAACTCCATGCTCAATACGTACATGGTATTGTAAATAGGGCTATGGTGGGTAATTTGTAAATAACATTGAAAGCCAGGGGATCTGTACTAACAATGTGTTGTAAATACTGTTTAGTGTGTAATTTGTATATATATATATATATTATGTAACCCTTTCAATAAATGCGTATTGCTGATTGAACTACCTCTTTTGTGTAAAGATCTCTCAGGATCTAGATGTGTAGAGGCGCATGCTACTACAATGATGGGGGTGTATGCACATGCACACAGAACAAAAAGCAACATACGGTATATGCAACGGCAGCATCCCATTGTTCTTCTATCTCTCTGTTCTCCAGCAAAAATGAGGATAAGAATGCATGTGTGAACCGAGAGGCAATCCCAGCTGGAACTTATACAGGGCTAAATAGATCCTGTGTGGAGCAAAGGGAAGGTGATTTTTTTCAGGAGGTGGCAGGCATCAAAGCTAACATTTTCATTTCCCGAACAGATTACTTTAGGAACAGTATTTAAAACTCTATATATACTCTATTGCTCTATGTGTTATGGTGTGTCTGCTTCAGCAACATTCTAATAGGGTTTTCAGAGTTAGACAGCCCTTTTAATAAAGTCTGCTAAAGTACTTTAATAGTTACTTTAGAAAATTATGATAAGTGCAGATCAGCAAACAGTACACTGAAAGACCTGTCAACCATGATCGCAAAAAAATATCACGACAAGGTTTCATGGATGGTGGTACAGATCCAACACTTGTATCCCCATTGCTTCTGAGACCCAGAACTGGTGTGAACAGCTAGACCAGAAATTATAACCTTTATTTTTATTCAGCAGAATATAGTGCAGCACATGGTTTAGAATATGAGCTAGAGATTTGAGGATAAACGCACCATATTCCAACAGTAAATAAAACATTTTTGAAGGAACATAGAAATGGATTTTTGAGGTGTCAAGAAAATATGCAGAAAAGTTTTTTTATAAAAAAATCAAAAAATTTTATTTTATATCTAAGTTAAAAACCAATATTTTAAAACCCACAACAATTCCTTGGGGTCATAATGTATGTACACTACAGTTGTTTCTGCTCAACATGTTTTACCAGAAATATGGCTTTTTCAGGAGACTCATGAAGTCCTGTACAAAATATCACTATAAACGGATAAGAAAAATGGAATTATAGATTCAATTTAATGAATAATTCTGTTTAAACATTTTGTCAAGTGCATGTACAATACCAGAACACATCCTACAGTATGTATGTATATTGAACACACTAAAACAAAATTTTACAGGCCATGTGTTAGAGCATCTCACCCTGTATGCCAGCACGACTTTATATGTATTTGAAGAAGTCGTCATATGGATCTATACCATAGATTTGATACTGCCAAAATTACATTTTTCATTAGAGCACATTTCCAGACATAAAACGGGAGGGGAGGGGATGTGGATAAATGACTATTGCAACGTGAGACAAAATGGATATTTTAGCTGTCAGCAACTAGATATCCAGGGTTACATGAAGCTCTCAGTTTCAAACCATTCCTATAATACAATTTATATAGGGTAATAGAAAAAAGCTGTCCCTTTAAAAACAAAAAACATTTAGCCATAAAATCAGGAGATGATACAATGATCATTGCATCTAGTTTCTTGGAAAGATTATTGGAATTAATGTATTAAATGCTTGCAATATAGATCTACTTTGATTTATGTATCTTGATCTGAAGGTTATGTGTCGGGCCTTATCTTACACTGGTTGCTTGGGCAGGGATTCATATTTGCACTTGCTTGCTACATGTTGATGCTGACAAGGGCCTCTTCCTGACAACCCAGGGCTGCCTCATGTGACATTAGAAGGAGCGGGTCCACCAGGTAATGTAACCCGGGGGAACCAACACTTGCTTATAAAAGAACTGTCATAGCTGAGGATCAGGCAGATGGCAGGTAGCCTCTGAAGAGGCGAAGCGTTTTTGAATTTTTCTCTATTTTTTGGGTCCAGCAGACGTTGTGATTGACGATGGATATTCATCGAGGGACACAATTTTTTTTCTTTTTAATAAAAGACTTGTCAAGAACTGTGTTCTGTGGTGTTTCCTTTTTTACACTTTTTTGGTGAATAACTAGGGGTACTATGTACCCAATACCCACTCACATGGGGAGGGGGGGTACGGGATCTGGGGGCCCCCTTGTTAAAGGGGGCTTCCAGATGCTGATAAGCCCCCCATCTACAGACCCCAAGAACCACAGCCCAGGGTTGTTGGGAAGAGACCCTTGTCCCCATCAACATAGGGACAAGGTGCTTTGGGGGCACCCCAAAGCACCCTCCCCATGTTAAAGCGGCCTGGTATGATTCAGGAGGGGGGCATTCGCTCATCCCCCCTTTTCCTGACCTGCCAGGCTGCATGTTCGGATAAGGGTCTGGTAAGGATTTTGGGGGGAAACCCACGCCATTTATTTTTTTTTAATTTTGGTGTGGAGTTCCTCTTAAAATCTATACTATTTTTTATTCTGTAATAGGGTTCACCTTAACCACTTAAACACAAGGCACTTTCACCCTCTTCCTGACTAGAGCAATTTTGAGCTTTCAGTGCTCATTGGCATCTATGGGAAATATTGGTCAGCTTGGCATGGCACAGCTCCCGGTCTTTAACCGCTTCCATACAGAGCAGTTAGACACCCTTCCTGCCCAGACCAATTTTCAGCTTTCAGCACTCTCACACTTTGAATGACAATTGCTCAGTCATGCTACACTATAACCAAACAAAATTTTTATCATTTTTTTTCACACAAATAGAGCTTTCTTTTGGTGGTATTTGATCACAACTGGGGTTTTTTTTTTTCGTGATATATGCAAAAAAAGAGCAAAAATTTTGAAAAAAAAACACTTTTTTTTAGTTTCAATTATGAAATTTTGCAAAAAATAAATTTTTCTTCATACATTTGGGCCAAAATGTATACTGCTACATGTCTCTGGTAAAATTAACCCAAATTAGTGTATATTATTTAGTCTGTGTGATAGTTATTGAGTCTAGAAGCTATGGTACCAATTACTGAAAATTGATCACACCAGATGTACTGACTGCCTATCTCCTTTCTTGAGGCCCTGAAATGTCAGGACAGTACAAATACCGACCAAATGACCCCTTTTTGTAAAGTAGACAGTCCAAGGTATTTAGTAAGAGGCATGGTGAGTTTTTTGAAGTTGTAATTTTTTCCCACAATTCTTGGGAAAATGAAGAAAAAATTTTTTTTTCTTTTTTTTCCCACAAAGTTGTCAATTTATAAGCTATTTCTAACACATAGCATGTACACAGCAAAAATTACACCCAAAAATACATTCTGCTACTCCTTCCGAGTATGGCGATACCACATGTGTGAGACTTTTACACAGCCTGGCCACAAAAAGAGACTCCACGTCCAAGAAGCACATTCAGGCGTTCTAGGAGCATAAATACACATAAAACTTTCTTACTACCTATCACACTTTTCAAGGCCCTAGAGCACCAATACAATGGAAAAGTCCACAAAATGACCCCATTTTGGAAAGCAAACACTCCAACGTATATTCTATGAGGCATTATGGGTCGTTTGAACATATCATTTTTTTCCACAGGTTTTTAGAAAATGTGGGAAAAAAATGAAAACTTTTTTTTTTTACACAAAGTTGTCAATTTATAGGATATTCCTAACACATAGCATGTACACAGCAAAAATGACACCCCAAAATACATTCTGCCACTCCTCCTGAGTATGGCAATACCACATGTGTGAGACTTTTTCACAGCCTAGCCATATAGAGGGGCCGAACATCCAAGGAGCATCATCATGCATCCTAGCCACTTGCCTAGGCCTATTTTTGACATTTGGTGTTTACAAGCTAAAATCAGTTGTTTTGCTAGAAAACTGCTTAGAACCCCCAAACATTATATATTTTTTTTTTAGCAGAGACCCTAGAGAATAAAATGGAGATTATTGCACTATTTTTTATCACACCGTATTTGCGTAGCGGTCTTCCAAACGCAATTTTTTTGGAAAAAATTCACTTTTTTTAATTAAAAAATAAGAAACCAGTAAAGTTAGCCCAATTTTTTTCCATAATGTGAAAGATAATGTTACGCCGAGTAAATAGATACCCAACATGTCATGTTTCAAAATTGCGCACGCTCACGGAATGGTGACAAACTTTGGTACTTAAAAATCCCCATAGGCGACAATTTAAAAATTTCTACAGGTTGCCATCTTTGAGTTACAGAGGAGGTCTAGGGCTCAAATTATTCCCCTTGCTCTAACGATCGCGGCGATACCTCACATGTGTGGTTTGAACACCGTTTACATATGTGGGCGGGGTTTCTGTATGCATTCGCTTCTGCGCGCGAGCTAACGGGGACAGGGCGCTTTAATTTTTTTTTTTTTTACTATTTATTTTATTTATTATTTTTTATTTTTACACCGTTTAAAAAAAAAAAAATTATCATTTTTATTTCTATTAAAAGAAATGTAAATATTCCTCGTAATAGAAATAGGCACGACAGGACCTCTTTTTTGTGAGATCTGGGGTCAAAAAGGCCTCAGATCTCACAAGTACACTAAAAGATAGAAAAAAAAAAAAATAATAATAATAATTATAATATAAAATGAAAAAAAAAAAAAAAAAGGACCTTTAAACCGGTTGCTAGGCAACAACATTTTCCGTAGCTCCGGTCCTCCAAGACCATAGAGTCAAGTGAGGGCAAGCTTGCCCTCACTCGACATCCTGTCTGTGAGGATTCGGGACCGGATCGTTTTCCCCGCTGCCGGCGGGTCCGGTAAGCGGGGAAAAGGACCGGAACGCGTCGGGAGGGGGGGGGGCGCCTCTTCCGCCATCCCGGAAGGGTGATCCCACGGCGAATCCGCCGCTGGGACCACCCTTATCGGAAAGCCAACCGTCCACCGTTTAAAAAAATACCAGGGTTATGGCAGCTATCTGCTACCATAACACCGGTATTTAGGTTTAAACGGACGACGTATATAAACCTTTTTGGACTTGGACATGGTGGCTGTATGAAGGGTGACAGGTACTCGGGTACTTTGTTGGGCAGGTGACAGGTACTCTGGTACTGATGAGCAGGTGGCAGGTACTCGGGTACTCCGATAGGCAGGTGACAGGTACTCGGGTACTCTGATGGGCAGGTGACAGGCAGGTGATAGGTACTGATGAGTAGTACTCACTGACTGATAGGTGATAGGTGATACTGTACTGATGGGTACTGATGATCAGTACTGATACGTGATAGGTACTGATGAGTACTGATGAGTAGTGATGGGTACTGATGAGCAGGCGGCAAGTACTTGGGTACTTCAGGCGTCAGGTACTCTGATGAGCAGGTGGAAGGTACTCGGGTACTCTGATGGGTAGGTGACAGGTACTCAGGTACTCTGATGACGGGTACTCCGTTGACAGGTACTCAAAGTACCCGAGTACCTGTCATCAGAGTACCCGAGTACCTGTCATCAGAGTACCCGAGTACCCGTCATCAGAGTACCCGAGTACCTGTCATCAGAGTACCCGAGTACCCGTCATCAGAGTACCCGAGTACCCGTCATCAGAGTACCCGAGTACCTGTCAGAGTACCCGAGTACCCGTCATCAGAGTACCCGAGTACCCGTCATCAGAGTACTCGAGTACCTGTCATCAGAGTACCCGAGTACCTGTCATCAGAGTACCCGAGTACCCGTCATCAGAGTACCCGAGTACCCGTCATCAGAGTACCCGAGTACCTGTCATCAGAGTACCCGAGTACCCGTCATCAGAGTACCCGAGTACCCGTCAGAGTACCCGAGTACCTGTCATCAGAGTATCCGTCATCAGAGTACCCGAGTACCTGTCATCAGAGTACCCGAATACCTGTCACCAGCCCATCAGAGTACCCGAGTACCTGTCATCTGAGTACCTGATGACAGGTACTCGGGTACTTTGATGGGCTAGTGACAGGTGCTCTTTATTGGGGGGGGGGGCAATCAGTGTGGTTGGGGTGCACTGTATTTGGTAACTAGCTGTTACCACAATCTCCTCCTCACACAGGATCAGTGTGTGAGGAGGAGAACACGGTGACAGCTAGTTACCGTGTTCTCTGTTGACATTTGTGACCGGCTGTGATTGGACACAGCCGGTCACGTGGTAAAGAGCCAATTTCATTGGCACTTTACCTAGATCGGGGATCGACTCTGTCCGAGGGACGAGCCTCGTCCCCGATCGCTGCTCTGCGCGCCCCCGGGGGCGCGCATTGCAGAGAGAACGAGCGGCTCGTGCTGGAGCCGCTCATGTCATCGGCTGTGATTGACACAGCCGATCACGTGGTAAACAGCCAATTTCTATTGGCTGTTTACCTTGATCAGTGATGGGCTATGTCCGAGGGACGAGCCTCATCCCTGATCGCGCCGCTGCGCGCCGCCGGGGGCGCGCAGTAGCAGCTAGAACGGGCCGACGTCATATGACGGCGGCCCGGATCTAGACAACCACTTTGCCGACGTCATTTTACATGACTCGGTAAGGAAGTGGTTAACGTTGGCATCTATGGGAAATAGTGGTCAGCTTGCCATGGCACTACTCCCTGTCTTTAATGTTGGCATCTATGGGAAATCTTGGTCTGCGAACACACAAACAGCTAATGTTCAAGTTGAACTTAAGTTTGACTCGAACACAGAGCCCAACCCTAATACTTACCAGTAATTCGCTGAGGTGTGGGTTTCATATCAAAGGGCAATGAGGTGCCTCATCTAATTTGCTTATTTAAATTTATGGTGTTCATTATGGTTTGTTTGTATGTTTTCAACAGTGCTCCTTATGTGAGTTATTTTCAACTAACTTGTTTCTGGTTACTAAAGATTAGCTGGTTATCCTGTGAGGCTGTGAATCCATTAGAAATCTCAACTTTCTTTGAACAAGTTCTCCGCAACAGCTTATGAGTGAAGGTGAGTCTCTAGCTTGATATTGTTTAAACAAATGCAGCGGCCCATGTACAGTATGTGTCTGCATACACATGTGTAAATGAAATAAATGTACTAGGCTTCATCTTTTATCATTGTCAGAGGTGCTCAGGGTGAACCTGCTCTCATCTGTGAAAAGCACAGGGTGTCAGTGGTGGACCTGCCAATTCTGGTGTTCAATGGCAAATGCCAATCAAGCTCCACAGTGCCGGGCAGTGACACAGGGCCCCATAAAGTCTGTTTCTGATAGTTTGGTCAGAGACATTCACACCAGTGGCCTGCTGGAGGTCATTTTGTAGGGCTCTGGCAGTGCCCATCCTGTCCCTCCTTGCACAAAGGAGCAGATACCTGTCCTGCTGATGGGTTAAGGACCTTCTCTGGCCCTGTCCAGCTCTCCTAGAGTACCTGCCTGTCTCCTCGAATCTCTTCCATGCTTTTTAGACTGTGGTGGGAGACACAGCAAACCTTCTGGCAATAGCACGTATTGATTAGGGATGATCGAACGGTTCGGGTCGACCATCGGTTCGGCCCGAACATTGGGTGTTCGAGGTTTGGCCGAATTTAGAACTTTTTGCCCAAAAAGTTCGGAATTCGGCAACCAGAACCGACCAAAATGCAATGCTTCAGGAAATGGGCTTTAAAAGCCGTGATTGGACCAGAACCATTAGCAAAAGCCAATTGAGGGGGCAGGAGAATGCTAGGAATGTGATTGGAGTGACTAGGGGGTCCCTAGACCAATCATTAGTGAATACGCCCCCCCAGTATATAAGATCGCCCCCGCCATATTCCTAGCATTGTTATACTGGACATGGAAGAGAGTGGAAGCAGTTCTGTTAATTTTACTTTAAAAGTGTCATTTAGCTATTTTTAGTGTGAGGAAAGGGATATCTAGTGTAGTTAGAGTGCTCCTTTACACTTAAGTTAGCTTCAAAAATTTAGTTTCTGTAGGGAAAGTGTTAAGTGTAAGGGGACCGTAGTGTAGTGTAGGGTTAACTGGCAGTGACTGCTATGGCAGGGTGACAAAACCCTTCCATAGCAGGGTGACCGCTATAGAGAAATGATCATTTCTCTGAGTTGCTTCGGAACTGGAATATGGCTTCTCACCAGCCAAGCATTTTTTATGCTGCAGGGGCTGCAACTGCCAGTGCTTTTTTGAGGACATGTTTGCTGTCAGACATGACATCTGAACATGTGTATAGGGGGTATATATACACATATATGTCTGTATATATACCCCTAGACATATATAGGTGTGATAGTGGCAGAAATAAATGCTTGCGCTAATGAAATCATTTACAGTAATATATTTCTGCTACTATCACACCTATATATGGCTAGGTGTCTATATACATATAATTATGTGTGTATATATACCACTATACACAAGTTCAGATGTTTTGCCTGCCTCAAAAGAACCCAAAAAAATACCAAAAAAACGCTAGCGTCAAAAAAAAAAATGCCCAGGTGTGTTTTTGCTGGCATTTTTTGGGGGGTTTTGGAGGCAGGCAAAACATCTGAACTTGTGTATAGTGGTGTATATACACACATCCATATATTTATATACACACCTAGACATATATAGGTGTGATAGTAGCAGAAATATATGCTTGCGCTAATGAAATCATTTACAGTAATATATTTCTGCTACTATCACACCTATATATGGCTAGGTGTCTATATACATATAAGTATGTGTGTATATATACCACTATACACAAGTTCAGATGTTTTGCCTGCCTCAAAAGAACCCAAAAAATGCCAAATAAAACGCTAGCGTCAAAAAAAAAAATGCCCAGGTGTGTTTTTGCTGGCATTTTTTGGGGGTTTTTGGAGGCAGGCAAAACATCAGAACTTGTGCACAGTACCACTATACACAAGTTCAGATGTTTTTCCTGACTGCAAAGAACCCACAAAAAATGCCTTCTATTAAACCGGCAAGGTGTTACAGCAGCGAAGCCATACTCCTGTGCTGAAAGTTTTCTAATACAAACTATCTTTTTTTTATGGTTCTGGACATGCTACAGAGCTGAAACTTCACATGTACACTTTTTAGACCCCCCAGATCTGAAATCCAAAATAAAAATGAAAAAATCTCTTTTTTTTTAAATTTTTTCAATAATTAGCTTTTTTTATCAAAAATGACAATTTTTAAGAACTTTTTTTGTGTGATTTTGTGTCTGGGGGGTCTAAAAGGTGTACCTGTAAAGTTTCAGCTCTGTAGCATGTCCAGAACCAGAAAAAAAAAAAGGATTGTTTGTATTAGAAAACTTTCAGCTCAGGGGGTTAGCTTCTCTCCTCGGTTTTCACACCTTGCCGGTTTCAAAGCAGGCATTTTTTTGGGTTCTTTGCAGTCAGGAAAAACATCTGAACTTGTGTATAGTGGTACTGTGCACAAGTTCTGATGTTTTGCCTGCCTCCAAAAACTCCCAAAAATGCCAGCAAAAACACACCTGGGCATTTTTTTTTTTTTGACGCTAGCGTTTTTTTTGGC
Source organism: Pelophylax lessonae (assembly GCF_965119305.1). Taxonomy (NCBI): domain Eukaryota; kingdom Metazoa; phylum Chordata; class Amphibia; order Anura; family Ranidae; genus Pelophylax; species Pelophylax lessonae. The sequence continues at coordinate 401,313,829 of NC_138770.1, read as the reverse complement.
ATTTTTTGGGGTTCTTTTGAGGCAGGCAAAACATCTGAACTTGTGTATAGTGGTATATATACACACATAATTATATGTATATAGACACCTAGCCATATATAGATGTGATAGTAGCAGAAATATATTACTGTAAATGATTTCATTAGCGCAAGCATATATTTCTGCTACTATCACACCTACATATGGCTAGCTGTCTATATACATATAATTATGTGTGTATATATATACCACTATACACAAGTTCAGATGTTTTGCCTGCCTCAAAAGAACCTATATATGATTTTTATACAAAATCTCTTTTTTTTTTTTAATTTTTCAATAATTGGCTTTTTTATCAAAAATGACAATTTTTAAGAACTTTTTTTGTGTGATTTTGTGTCTAGGGGTCTAAAAGGTGTACCTGTGAAGTTTCAGCTCTGTAGCATGTCCAGAACCAGAAAATAAGATCATATAGGTGTAAAAGGAGGGTCCCACATCCCTGTTCTACTGAAAAATTATCTTTTTTTTTTCATGGTTCTGGACATGCTACAGAGCTGAAACTTCACATGTACACTTTTAGACCCCTCCAGATACTAAATCCAAAGTCAAAATCAAAAAATCTCTCTTTTTTTTTTCAATAATTGGCTTTTTTATCAAAAATGACAAATTTTAAGAACTTTTTTTGTGTGATTAATAGTTAATGGGGCATGACCCAGAACCCTAGGCACTTTTTAGGGGCATTTATTGGATTTTAGGGCTTAAAAATGGTGTTTTTTGATTACCGAAGTTCGGGTCCCATTGATTTCAATGGGGTTCTGAAATCCGAACCGAACTTTTGGGAAATTCGGGTGTTCTGGTCGAACCGAACTTTTCAAAAGTTCGATCATCCCTAGTATTGATGTGCCACCATTCTGGAGGAATTGGAATGCCTGTGCAACCTTTATAGGGTCCAGGTATCGCCTCATGCTACCTTAGTGAAACTGACCCTAGCCAAATGCAAAACTAGTGAAAAACAGTTAGAAAAGATGATTAGGGGAAAACATTTCAGTGGCCTCCACCTGTAAAACCTTTCTGTTTTGGAGGCCATCTCATTGTTCCCCATCTAGTGCCCTTGTTTTTAATTTTGTTATCATCAAAGCAGCTGAAACTGATTAACAACCCCCTCTGCTACTTAACTGACCCAATCAATATACCAGGAGTTTATTTGACTTGATGCTATACTCTAATTTAAAAAATGTTCCTTTATGTTTTTTTTGAGCACTGTATATCCCTAGGCTCCATGATGGGCATACTCCTTCTATGACACACTAATACTCCCCAGCAGAACAGTCTACCAGGTGTTAACATCTCCAAATACATATGAAGTTGTGTGCGCATACAGGGTGAGATGCTCTATCACATGACCTGTAAAATTTTGTTTTTGTGTGTTCAATATACATACATAGAACTTTTTCTGGCATTTTATATGCACTTTACAAATGTTTGAACTGAATTGTTCATTAAATTGAATCTATAATATATTTTTTCTGATTTATTTATAGTGATATTCTGTACAGGGCTTCAGGTGACTCCTGAAGAAGCCATATTTCTGGTGAAACATGTTGAGCGGAAACCACTGTACATACATCATGACTGCAAGGAATTATTGTCTGTTTTAAAATATTGGTTTTTAATTTTGATATAAAATAAAATTTGTATGATTTTTTATATAAAAAAATGTTTCTGCATATTTTCTTGTCACCTCCAAAATCTATTTTGACTGTATGTTCCTTCAAAAAATTAGTAAAGCACAAGGTTTGCTTACTGATTACATCATGGCTGAATAGGAAGCCACACCAATGTGTGGCTATTTTTCTTTAAGCATTCCCCTAAATTATATTGTGTTCAACTGCAAAAAAACAGTTATATTAGTGAACCCATATAAATGCATCAGAACATTATTACAAGTGATAGGTTGGCACAGCATGCTTCTTATGGAATAATTATTTCTGCTACACATTCAAAATAGGTAAATTGCAAATAAAATAGTTTCTATTGTTTTGTAAATATTGTATCTGATGTCATAGAGTGTAACTAATTTTAATGCTTCATTAAAGTATTTGTGTCATCATAAATGCCATGTCATGTTTTCTGACTGTCTGCTATTTGATACAAAAAAAGCAAGCAGTACTTTAACTATTTGCAGATCTCTAGTTGTCTTTCTACAATGGTTTATGGCAAGGGCATTTTACATGAACACTGCTGGTGGGAGATGTTAATATTTTAGGACATAAAGCCATTAATTTTGAAAAAAGTTGTAAGCTAAAGGGAAATAATCAGCTAAGAAATTGTATAGCAATGTCTCTCAGAAAAAAAGGAGAAAAAACAACTACTGGGCATTTGCTTTTCCACCCTGTCAATCCAACTGTTCATCAACTGCCTCACAGTTTATAGAAATGTTGCAATGGGATTTGAGAAAGCAAAACATAGTTTTTGCTGTAAAATATTGTAATGAGAAGTTCAGATATTTTTATCTATCATTTATTTATCATGTTAATTGCAAAGAAGGCATGTCCATAAAACAAAACAAATGACCTGGGAGTTAATTATAGCAAATGCAAAACTTGAAATTCAATAATGATTAGCAAATGCTTAAAATGTGTATTTGGCTATGATAGATATAAATATGTGTAAGACACAAAGGACCTATTACTATTGTTAATTGTTGGAATTTTTACATTCTTATCTGTCAGCTTTCAATATCTATTCTTTTATGGACAGTAGAATTTGTTTTGTAAGAATGGAGATATATTTTTTCTGCTGCATTTTCTTTTTATGCACAAATAATTTACAAAAGATTTAGCATACAGGTTACGTTGATAATGGACTAATGAAATCAAAAATCCCTCAACTCTAATCAGTGCATAGCCCTATAAAGTCTTATTAAAACATAAGGTATTCATGTGTCTCATTTTATTACATATCCAAAAAAAAAAGAGGATTATCCTCATTTTAGGCCAGTGCACACTGCACTGATAATGACCAAATAGTCTGAAAAAAGCTACACTGTATTACCAAAAGTATTGGGACACCTATCTTTACATGCACATGAACTTTAATGGCATCTCTGTCTTAGTCCGTAGGGTTCAATAATGCATTGGCCCACCCTTTGCAGCTATAACAGCTTCAACTCTCCTGAGAAGGCTGTCCACAAGGTTTAGGAGTGTGTCTATGGAAATGTTTGACAATTCTTCCAGAAGTGCATTTGTAAGGTCAGGCACTGATGTGAGTGCGTGAAGGCCTGCAAGAGAAGTAGTAGAGCCGCACTCAGGTATATGAAAACAATAATAAGGTCTCTTTATTCTTCAAAATCATAAGCAGGCAGACAGTGCAGGGAACAGGTAGTCCAGGTTTACGCGTTTCACGGCACACACGGCCGCTTACTCATAACCATAGTGAAGGATGACGGAAATCGGTTGCTTTTAACAGACAAAAATTCTTGACTGATTGATGCGATTACTCGCAGGTTTATGTTGTTAACTTCATTATCCTCAATGAGGAACCAATTATTCCGTAATCCAACACCTGAGACTATTGGGAGTACATTTGGAAATCGCTTCATAAAGAAGCACAACACAAGAACATGACAGTGCATGATTAAACAAAAATACATAGATGGAGGAACATGGTAAAATAAAAATTATAATAATAAAATCATGTGAGCGCAAGGAAAGTCCAAATCGGCAAAATACATGGTGCAATACAAGAATGTATAACTTGTGTACACACAATTCTTATGTGTTCCCATATACATATACATTAAGCTTCAGAATAAGGTGTATATAAAGTCAAATAGAGCCATAGACCTTCATTTTTATCCAAATAAATATCCACAAGGGAAATTATACGTGTGAGTGAAAAGAAAATGTGTATATGTATGAACCATATGTGTGTGCATATAAGTAGCAAAGGGACACATATAGTGTATGTGCACTTGCATGGGGTATGTTCTAAAACTACAAGAGAACATGTATGTGTATTGAATTGAAAAAATAAAAATTAAATTAATAATAAATAAAAACACATGCATGTGACTGTAGTGTATGCACATATATTTGGAGTATGTTCTAAAGCCACAAAAAGGAATATATATATAATTAATTCAAGTTTAGACACATAGGTATGTTGTTGTAGTGTGGCGACAAACATACTCAACCAAACATAGGGCTCATAAGGTATATATGATGATGAAAATGCATGATGTGCGGACACTGGTGACCACAAATGTAAAAATGTGTGAAAAAATGACAATTGATCAAAAAACATTACCAGTGAAAAAACTGTCCAGTGACACACACTGTTGATAAACAACAGATGAATATAAATGAGAAATATTGATGTGTAAAATAGTGTATGAATCAACCAATAAGTATGGTGATGGTGATGAATATGATGATGAAATAATAAATATGATGAACGAAAGACTTGAGTGAAAAAAGGCAGATGAACCTAGTTATACATTCTTGTATTGCACCATGTATTTTGCCGATTTGGACTTTCCTTGCGCTCAAATGATTTTATTATTATAATTTTTATTTTACCATGTTCCTCCATCTATGTATTTTTGTTTAATCATGCACTGTCATGTTCTTGTGTTGTGCTTCTTTATGAAGCGATTTCCAAATGTACTCCCAATAGTCTCAGGTGTTGGATTACGGAATAATTGGTTCCTCATTGAGGATAATGAAGTCAACAACATAAACCTGCGAGTAATCGCATCAATCAGTCAAGAATTTTTGTCTGTTAAAAGCAACCGATTTCCGTCATCCTTCACTATGGTTATGAGTAAGCGGCCGTGTGTGCCGTGAAACGCGTAAACCTGGACTACCTGTTCCCTGCACTGTCTGCCTGCTTATGATTTTGAAGAATAAAGAGACCTTATTATTGTTTTCATATACCTGAGTGCGGCTCTACTACTTCTCTTGCATTGCTCCGGACTACGGGTCTTGCCAGCACCAGGTCGGACTGACACACCTGAGCGGCTTTCCTCCTTTTGATTACCTTCGGTCTCCGTGATTACAGCCAGCCCGGTGAGTCCTCTTCAGTTTCTCCCTTCATCTCTTCAAGCACACGGACTTTACATTTATCTCTGACAGACGGTGCATGTGTTTTATGACACACGGAACAGTATGGAAGTACCCTCCACCAGTCGAACGCTCAGATTATTGAGCAATAACCCGTTAAGACAGGACGCACAGGCTACTCTTAAAAAAGCCAAGGATGATTCCTCATCTTCTGTTAAAACCATTTTCCACAAGTTGGAGAAATTCATGATCAAGGAGGTCAAAGCCTATTGGGAAAAGACTACATTGAGTGAGTACATCGATGTTGCGAGAATCCCAAGAGGTCTCCGTATCAAAAAATTCCCCACGTTTGAACTTTATAATGAAGACCTTAAACAGCAATGGACTGAGACGCTGTCTAAATGCTCTTTTGATCTTATGAGACTAATCGTGGACTCCAAAAACCTGGAACTTGACAAACTGCAAGATGATATCTCTTTACTACAGACAGAACTTTTACCATTCAAAGATTCCTCACTATTTGCAGACTTGGATCAAGGGCTCAACGATAAAATCGATAAACTTGAAATAGACATCATTAAGGGAAAACAAGAGAAGTTGCTCAGAGACGAGATCGATTACGAGACTAAAAACGTCTACACATGGAAGAAATCCAATTCCTGGCATCGCCAACATCCGCACAAAAAACGAGTTAGTTTCTCTGATCCCGACATGGGAGCCACAGACACATCGATGGCCCCCACATCGGATACATCCATGGAATCTAGATCCGGAAATATATATATTTTAAAACTTTGTTGAAACTTTGTTGAAAAACCACTCAGTCTGGCACTCAATGTTTTAACTGGACATGGTGCACAATTTTTCTTCCTTTTGACCTAAAATAGTATATTAACTAGAAATCATGATTAAAAATTGTGCCCATGACTACCTTAATTGAGCCTTTTTGCCATTGACAGAGATGGGCTGTATATATAAAATCTTTTTACGATATCTAATTATTCTGTCCGTTCGGGCTTGGGACCTTATTTTCAACGGGTTCATGTACATTGCGATTAGGATATCCATCCCGGCACTAATTTTTTGCTTCAGATTTAGTTGACCTTCTAATTCACTTTTCCATCCACATTAATATATCCACAATATAGACCAAAAATCCACAACTTTTGCACATACGCACTTTTATTCATCATTTATTTAACATTTCCATATACATATATACACATGATTATTATTTTATATTATATATATGTTATATGTCTTATATAAGTTGTTGCACTCTGTTGCTTACAGCAACAGTATTAAGGTTCATCTGCCTTTTTTCACTCAAGTCTTTCGTTCAACATATTTATTATTTCATCATCATATTCATCACCATCACCATACTTATTGGTTGATTCATACACTATTTTACACATCAATATTTCTCATTTATATTCATCTGTTGTTTATCAACAGTGTGTGTCACTGGACTGTTTTTTCACTGGTAATGTTTTTTGATCAATTGTAATTTTTTCACACATTTTTACATTTGTGGTCACCAGTGTCCGCACATCATGCATTTTCATCATCATATATACCTTATGAGCCCTATGTTTGGTTAAGTATGTTTGTCGCCACACTACAACAACATACCTATGTGTCTAAACTTGAATTAATTATATATATATTCCTTTTTGTGGCTTTAGAACATACTCCAAATATATGTGCATACACTACAGTCACATGCATGTGTTTTTATTTATTATTAATTTAATTTTTATTTTTTCAATTCAATACACATACATGTTCTCTTGTAGTTTTAGAATATACCCCATGCAAGTGCACATACACTATATGTGTCCCTTTGCTACTTATATGCACACACATATGGTTCATACATATACACATTTTCTTTTCACTCACACGTATAATTTCCCTTGTGGATATTTATTTGGATAAAAATGAAGGTCTATGGCTCTATTTGACTTTATATACACCTTATTCTGAAGCTTAATGTATATGTATATGGGAACACATAAGAATTGTGTGTACACAAGTTATACATTCTTGTATTGCACCATGTATTTTGCCGATTTGGACTTTCCTTGCGCTCACATGATTTTATTATTATAATTTTTATTTTACCATGTTCCTCCATCTATGTATTTTTGTTTAATCATGCACTGTCATGTTCTTGTGTTGTGCTTCTTTATGAAGCGATTTCCAAATGTACTCCCAATAGTCTCAGGTGTTGGATTATGGAATAATTGGTTCCTCATTGAGGATAATGAAGTTAACAACATAAACCTGCGAGTAATCGCATCAATCAGTCAAGAATTTTTGTCTGTTAAAAGCAACCGATTTCCGTCATCCTTCACTATGGTTATGAGTAAGCGGCCGTGTGTGCCGTGAAACGCGTAAACCTGGACTACCTGTTCCCTGCACTGTCTGCCTGCTTATGATTTTGAAGAATAAAGAGACCTTATTATTGTTTTCATATACCTGAGTGCGGCTCTACTACTTCTCTTGCATTGCTCCGGACTACGGGTCTTGCCAGCACCAGGTCGGACTGACACACCTGAGCGGCTTTCCTCCTTTTGATTACCTGCGTGAAGGCCTGGCTCGCAGTCTCTGCTCTAATTTATCCTAAAGGTGTTCTGTGGGGTTGAGGTCAGGACTCTGTGCAGGCCGGTCAAGTTCCTCCACCCCATACTTGCTTTTTCATGTCTTTTTACACAGATGTGCAGTCATGATTGAACAGGAAGGGGCCATCTCCAAACTGTTCCCACAAAGTTGGGAGCATAAAATTGTCCAAAATGTATTGGTATGCTGATGCCTTAGAAGTTCCCTTCACTGGAACTAAGGGGCCAAGTCCAACCACCTGAAAAACAACCCCACACCATAATCCCCATTCCACCAAATGATTTGAACCAATGCACAAAGCAAGGTTCATAAATACATGGAAAGAAATTAGCTGCAAGGTTGTGGTCCTCTGACAAACCCAAGCAGGCAACTGCAGAGCCACAATACAGATGCACAGGAGAGAGTCACTGAAAGCAATGGGTTGCTGTAATCACAGAAATATAAGTAAGAGTCTCTGGGAGCACTGGAGATCTGGAATCACATGAACACAGGAACAGGAGTGCTGGAAGCTCACTGGAAGTACATATGGGACACTGAAAGAGCGCAGCTGGAAACTGTTTCTTTTTTTTTCGATGGTTTTTATTAGAGAATAACAAATGCAGGTACAAAACATTAATGGTACAGCAAAGTAAAAAAAAAAAAAACATCTGTTAACAAATGTCAGAAAACAAAATACAAAAGTGATAAGTAGGTACGTAATAACCAAGGCAACCAGTATTAAATGCATCGGAAATCATCCAATGTAAGGTATAAAAAACTACGAAAGGTCATGGATCATCAAAAAGGGGGAGAAGCCCCCAAAACTTAAGGACACGGCCCCTAAGACACCTCGAAAAGGAACACACTGTGTCTCAGGGGAGGTGTTCCACATGAAAGGGATCCTAATAAAGAGTGACCGTAGCAAACCCTACGCTGTAGGTTTCAAATATAATGATTGCCTACCAATTGAACATAAGAAGGGTTTTGGAAATATATACATGCCTAGTTGAATCAAAATATAGAATCTAAACCCAATGAAACCAGAGAAGAGGGCTCGAGACCAAGTCATACATGATCTCTGGTTAAACTTTGAAACATGAAACAGTGTCAACAATATAACTGAAATATAAGGAAAAGAGAGAAGGAGAAGCTAGCAGATGGAAGAGAAAGGAATCGGAAAGGTTACGAGAAGAGAAAAGGAAAAAGAATGGGGAAGGGGAAGGGGATAGAGGAGATATGAGAGAGGTTCCTGCGGCCAGGGTCCTGCTTGCCACGGGATGTTATAAAGTATCAGTCGCTAGGACAGGTCTTAAAGGCAATTAAAGCGTCACATTTTCTAAAGCTGCCCAGGGTTCCCAGATCTTCTCTAAATTTTTTTTTTTGAGTCATCTAATATGCTAAACATCTTCTCCTGAGCCATTATCCAAGAGATTTTACGTCTAGCTAGGCGAGGGGATACCGAAGGCAGCTTCCACTGCTTAGCTATTGTCATTTTGGCGCAGAGGAATATCTGAAAGATAAGCGCTTGGGTGTGTTTAGGAACTTTGGGAATGCGGTGGCATAAGAGGGCATAAACCGGAGAAGGGCGAAGGGAAAGGTCTGTAATCTGGCGAACCATTCTAAAGTTTCAATGCCAAAACGTCCTAATTTTGGGGCATTCCCAAAAAATGTGGAGAAGGGTGCCAGACAAGTTACACCCCCGAAAACAGACCGGGGGGGGGAAGTGGGAAATATTGTGGCCAATCTTGCAGGCACCATGTACCATCTCATGAGAACCTTGAGGTTGGCTTCCATGAGTCCTATGTTGTGTACTCCCCGAAAGGAGCGCCCAACATATGCATGCCAGTCAGAGAGGTCCCAATCCAAATTCAGATCTTGTTCCCATTTAATCATGTAGGCGGTTTTGGTCTGAGAGTCATTCAGTAGAGCGTAAATAAGAGAAATCCCTCCCTTGACATCAAAGATTTGGGCGCACCACTCTTCATAAGGGGTTACCAGTAAAGGTTCAGGGGATTCGGTCCTGAGAGAATTGAGGAAATGTGTGATTTGAGTCAGTTGGAATCATTCCACAGGTGGCATCTTCTACTTATTGGTACAATGAGAGTATGTTAGGGGACCTGTCCTATCAAAAAAGTGACCAATCCTATAAAGGCCCTTGTCTGTCCACCATTTAAATGCCCCAATATCTTTACCTGGAGGAAAGGCTGGGTTATGAAAAATATGAGTGAGAGGGGCCAAAGGGGAGGTGACCTTTAGTGATTTGTGAATCAAGTCATATATAGAAAAAGAGTGAGAGAGGGAAGGAGCCATTACCGGGGGAAGAGAGTTGGCGGGCCGCCAAACCAGGTAGTCAATAGTGTGAAGGGGAACGGCCTGACGTTCCATAGAGTACCAATCAGGCTTGTACCCCTTGGAGTAGATGATGGAAAACTGAGCTAATTGTGCTGCCTGATAATATTTCCAGAGGTCTTGTACCCCCAGACCTCCTTGTTTCAGGGAGCGCAAGAGAGTATGCTTGTTTATCCTACAGCACTTCTTACCCCAGGTGAACTTAAAAATGTTAGCTTGAAGTTTCTAAATGTGAGATTTAAGCACTGGAATGGGAAGTGAGCGGAATAGATATAGAATGCGCGGAAGAAGAGTCATCTTGACTGCACTAATTCTGCCTAGCCAGGAAATGTGACAACGCGACCATTCCAATAGGTCATTAATTAATTTTTTGATCATGAGTGGGTAGTTGGCCGAGTAGAGCTTGTCTATTCTTGGGGGTTATAGAGACTCCTAAATAAGGTATGGAATCTGAGTGCCGTGAAAAGGGAAAATGAGCTTTAAGTCGATCAACTAGTGAGGGAGATTGATGTTAAGAGCTAGCAATTTACTCATGTTGACCCGTAGGCCCGAGGCTGCGCCAAAGGCATCAAGGAGGGAAACTATATTAGGGAGGGAGATCAAGGGCGAGGTGATGAATAGCATTATGTCGTCAGAGCACATTTGTGGGTATAGGCTCCGTACCTAAGACCATGGATATCAGGGTGAAGGCATATGGCCGTTGCTAGTGACTCCAAAGCTATGGAAAAAGAAGTGGGGATAAAGGACACCCTTGCCTCTTACCTCTGCGGATCGGGATGTCAGCGGAGTAATAACCTTGCAATCTGATTTGAGCTATAGGAGAGGAGTAGAGGGCAGTGAGCGTGGTAATGAAAGAAGGACCAAAGCCCCTTCTTTCAAGAGTGTTGAAAAGGAATGGCCAAGACAAGGAGCCGAAGGCCTTTTGTAGATCTAAAGAGAGGAGAAACCCCTCCTGAGTTGTGCCGCCATTCCAACCCGAGTTCAGCAAAGAAATAGCGTCAATTACGCTCCTCACCTGGTCAGGACCCTGTCTGCCAGGGATAAATCCCACTTGATCCTTATGAATGTATTTGTTAATAAAGCTGGATAGACGGTTAGCTAGAATTTTAGTCATTATCTTAAGATCGTTATTGATGAGAGAAATTGGCCTGTAGTTCCCCACCTCAGAATGATCTTTACCTGGTTTGGGAATAACGGAAATGAAAGCTTTGTTAGATGTGTTAATGAGTTGGGAACCACCCCTAAGGGAATTAAAGAACCTGACCAGGTAAGGAGAGAGGGTAGACGCAAATGATTTGTAATAAGCATTAGGTAAACCGTTGGGGCTAGGGGTGGAATTTGAATGGAGGGATTTAATCACATCTAGTACTTCTTGTTCGCTAAAAGGGGCTTTGAGGAGGGATCTATGCAAAGATTTGAATTGGGGGAGAGGCACGCTGTCCAAGAAAGAATTAAAGTATAGAAAAAAGTAACCTCACTCCGAAGATTCAAATCAAAAGAGGAGTAATTTTATTCTTCATCAAATACATCAAAGATCAAACTGGTGAGACATGGGACAAAAAGGTTGACGCTTTTCACGACACAAGGGGTCGCTTACTCATAAATAGAGATGTCGCGAACCTAAAATTTGCCGTTCGTGAATGGCGAACGCGAACCTCCGCAAATGTTCGCGAAGGGGCGAACCGGGCGAACAGCCATAGACTTCAATAGGCAGGTGAATTTTAAAACCCACAGGGACTCTTTCTGGCCACAATAGTGATGGAAAGGTTGTTTCAAGGGGACTAACACCTGGACTGTGGCATGCCGGAGGGGGATCCATGGCAAAACTCCCATGGAAAATTACGTAGTTGACGCAGAGTCGGGTTTTAATCCATAAAGGGCATAAATGACCTAACATTCCTAAATTGTTTGGAATAACGTGCTTTAAAACATCCAGTGTGTGTATACGATCAGGTATGATGTTGTATCAATCAGGTAGTGTAAGGGTTACGCCCGCTTCACAGTGACAGACCAAACTCTGACAGACCAAACTCCCCGTTTAACGCACCGCAAACAACCGCAAACAGTCCATTTGCAGTGGGTACAGTACAGTCTGTGGACCTGACACTCACTGGCAGGCAACTATAAAAAATATATATTTTTTTAATTTGCAAGGTGCTGTGCCACCATATATATATGAGTGGTGGGCAGTGCAGTGGGCACAGTACACTCTGTGGAGCTGACACTCACTGGCAGGCCAGGCAACTGCAATTATAAAAAATATATATTTTTTTAATTTGCAAGGTGCTGTGCCACCGTATAAATCAGTGGTGGGCACTGCAGTGGGCACAGTACACTCTGTGGACCTGACACTCACTGGCAGCTGGCAGGCAACTGCAATTATGACAGAGGAAAAAAAATATATTTTTTAAACTGCAAGGTACTGTGCCACCCGATATGAGTGTGGTGTGCACACAGTACAGTCTGTGGTGGGTCTGTGGCCTCTCACACACAGCGGGCAGGCAACTGCACAATAGAAAAAAATGACTGAAATACCAGCCCTAAAAAGGGCTTTTTGGGGTGCTGTCAGGATGCTGTCCTTACAGCAGGAGTAGACCGAGAACACTATCTAACAACTGTCCCTATTAACAGCAGCAGCACTCTCCCTGCTCTCACTAACACACTGCTTCAGAATGATCTAAGATGGATGCTGCCCTTGCTTTTTTATAGGAGGTGGGAGTGTGTGGGAGGGAGGGTATGCTGATTGGCTGGAATGTGTCTGCTGACTGTGAGGTACAGGGTCAAAGTTTGCCTCAATGATGAAGTATAGGGGGCGGACCGAACATCGCAAAAGTTCGCCCGCAGCGGCGGACGCGAACAAGCGATGTTCGCCGGGAACTGTTCGCCGGCGAATAGTTCGGAAACATCTCTACTCATAACCACATGAATTGTGACCGTGAACAGACCCCAGATAGACCCCAGATAAAGGTAACTCCGCAGCTGAAACTAATCAAAATGATCAAGTATTCATTGTAATGGACCGCTGCAATCACCTGTGGTCTAAATTCACGGGCTAAAAACTCCCCAACAAATAAAAAACATGAACAATCATTGTAGCAAAAAATGTGAAATAGAAAATAATCGTAAAATGAATATACAAGCAGCACATATAGAAAAAATTCCATGTGACATACATGTGTATAGAAAAATAGAAGTGTGAAAGAATATATAATGAATAATAAATGACATACAAAACAATCCCAATCATTGTAGGTGCATCATAATGAGTATGTCAACATATTTAAATATAGTGTGTATAAAAAATGTGCACTAAAAAAATCTGAGATTGGTTGAATGTGAAAAAAGTGACCGATGTAAAATGTGTGTGTGGAAGGCGATGTGGAATATAAATCCAACAAAGCAAAGAATCAAGTTGAATAATGATGACCAAAGTAAGTGCATGAATAAAATAAATATTTAAGAGATAAATCCCAGCATAATGAATTATAATCAATATAGCCAATAAGAAAACACATGGAGTGAACAAAGGTTGGAAAATATACACGGAAAAAACGTAAACCCATGTGTTAACAGTGTATGAGGGAAATTGATATAATAATTCACATGGTTAAATGATTCCAAACAATACATGTGTCACTTAATTAGTGTGATGCAGAAGATCGTGCATGTACAAAAAACATGCACGATACCTCTGCCACTAGATTTTGAAAAATTCAAAAGATTACATATAAAAAAGAAAAAAAAAGGGGCGAATGCGCGGAGTCTCCTAGAATGGTCGCTTACGCCCGGAGCTCCGCACCGCACCGACAGGCACTCCCGCCCCGAACCGCTGAACGGTCACCATCCGGCTTCACTCCCGCAGCTAACCTGTCAGGGACACACAGGCTAGCGGTAGATGCCACACGATCGAGTCCGGAGGGACCTCAGCAGGCTGTTCCTCCCAACATGGCGGACCCGGTGCCTCAGTGTCACAGGATGGAGGAGGGAGAACCGGAGCAAGCTGAAAAGCAGGCAGATGGCACAATTCCTGCTACCACACGGGGCTCCGTGAGTACTCCCTATTTGTTAACCCCTTCACCAGCTTCCACAGCATCGTTATTGGGGCGAGTGAGGGATGATTTCTCCCCATCCCCAGGCTATAGCTCTCCTGCACCTCCCCCTCCTTTACTTAACATGGCGGGAACAGGCAGCCCTGCACAGCCCGACAGTGAGGATCTCCTTTCCAAACTCTCTGCTCTCCTTGATAGGGGTCTCTCCCAAATTGCCACTAAGATCACATCAGATTTGAAAGTGGACTTTCAGAACTTGGGCTCCAGAATGGAGGCGATGGAATCTAAAATAGACATGACCGTGGCTCAAACTAATCAACACACTGTACTTATTCAGTCACTGCAGGACCAATTGGATACTGTTTTACTCAAAGTTGAAGACTTAGAGAATAGGTCCCGCAGATATAACTTCAGACTGAGAGGCCTGCCGGACTCTGTGACTGATATTCCCACAGCCATCAAAGGTTTGATTAAAGACCTTATTCCTGACATACCGGACCATAAACTGGAATTGGACAGAGCCCACAGGGCATTGGGACCACCAAGGAAGGATGGCAACCCTAAAGATGTGGTTGTCAAACTGCACTTCTACTCCATCAAAGAAGAAATTATCCACAGGGCCAGAGCACTGCCACAGCTCACATGCCAAGGTCACCATGTGCAAATTTTTACTGATCTGTCTCCCTCCACTATACAAAGAAGGCGTTCCCTGAAACCTCTTCTCTCTATTTTGGCCCAAAGGGAAATAAGATATTGGTGGGCATTCCCTTTTGCTCTCAAGTTTACCTTCAAAAATAAGACATTCTCCTTCTCCAGTCTCACAGAAGGCGAAAAACTTCTCCTGCACCTGAATCTCATCCATCACACACCGGAACTACAAAGCCCCTCCACCGGCTCAGGATCGACCAAGCGACCAATTCCTACCAGCCCCATCACCCCCCTGTGGAAAAGATCGAAGTTCAAGCGTACCAAGGACTGTAATCCACCCTGACCTGCATCACTGAAGATGCCTTCTCCTTTTTTTTTCACTCCAGAGCGTAAGCTCTTTTACGTGACTCTTTTTTTGGGATCCAGATGCTTTCATTACCAGCCATTGAGGTCCTTTGCCTTTTACTGGGGCCACCCGTGGCTCGCAACCATTGACCTGTTTTCCTTTTCTCATGTTGTTTTTTCATGCATGGTTCACTAACATATAATGTCAATCTCTGCATTTACACGTTTATCAATGCCTAGCTGTAAGTTTTTTTTGTTTTTTTTTGTTTGTTTTTTTTGCAGGCTTGATAGGCTAAACTGCTGTTTTCATGCATTTATCCATTCATATATGTTTGCAACTGGTTTACTTTCATACAGGGGCGGGAGTCCTGTCGGAGTGGCCGAATGGCGCCTCCACTAGTCACTGGGACATGCCGCAGCATTCCCCACGTGGCTGCTTCCCCCTCTTCTTTCGGAGGAGTGGGAACTTTGTTGGTTTTTGTTTGGTCGGGGTGCTGCAGACCTCACCCCGGCTTTCGGAGTCCTTTTTGGACGTAGGTCTGCTCAGTCTTTTCCTGCTTTCTCTTTCATCCTTATCTTTGGTTTTCTCTTTCACAGCCGGTCTCCAGATTTTGGTACGTCACCTCCTTACAGCTATCCAACATTCCGGTTCCCAGGGATATCTCTTCTTTTCTTCTTTGATCCAGACATGGGTAAGTGTCACCTGCTCCCAGTTGCACAGTGCTTCCTTCCTTAATGGCATCCTCTAAAATTCCCACACCATACCTCAGGGTAGCCACCCACAACACCCAGGGCCTTAACTCACCTATAAAGCGGCGGAAAGCTTTCCAAGAATTCCACCACCGTAGGGTGGAGATGCTGTTGCTTCAGGAGACCCATTTCCCAAAAACTTATAATCCCACCTTCATTCATGCTAAGTTTCCTGTCTTTTACTTGGCGAACGCTGCCGACAAGAAACGTTGGGTTGCCATTCTCTTTGCCAAGGCGTGCAAATTCTCACTCCATATGGAATTGAAAGACCCAGAGGGAAGGTTTCTCCTAGTTAAGGGCACTGTAGACGAACAATTATATACTTTGGTTTCTTATTATGCTCCTAACCAGAACCAAACTCAATTCTTTCAAACTATGTTTAAGAAATTGCTCCCACATCTCGAGGGTCACATTGTCATGGGAGGGGATTCCAATACTGCATTTGATTACGGCCTTGACAAATCTAAACCACATGGGTCCCAATCTATCAAGCCACCCAAATGTAGTACAAAGATAACCAAGATCATCAACCAAATGGGTTTGGTTGATAGCTGGAGAGAAGTTCATCCCACACAGAAAGATTATACTCATTTCTCGCACCCGCACCAATCATATGCTCGCATCGACCACATTCTGGTATCTCACTCCCTTCTCCCATCCCTCCACTCTGCCAACATCAGAGATGTGGTTTGGTCGGATCATTCCATGGTCACGGTGGTGCTATCCCGCACACCCGCTCCTTCTAGATCCCGTCACTGGAGGCTCAATGAATCCATTTTGAGCGAACCATGCAGGGTTACCGAAATAGAACGTGCTATTTCCGAATACTTTCTCTTGAACGACTTAGATGACATTTTCCCTGAATCGCTCTGGGAGGCCCACAAATCGACAATCAGGGGTAAACTGATCCAGATAGCCTCCAGAATTAAGAAAGACAGCAGGGCTCACATTGATGGTCTGGAAAGGGACTTCCTTGCACTCAGTGCCCAACGTAAATGGGATCCCAAAACGGTTCCCTTGCGAGACCTAGATGAAGCCAGAACTAAGCTAAATCTGGCCTTGACCAGCACGGCAGAGAAATATCTTAGATGGCAAGGAGACAAATTTTGCCATATCAAGGACAAAATAGGCCCCATGTTAGCCTCTAAACTCCGGCCCAGGGTTAGAACTTTCGCTCTCCCTAAATTCTCCATCCCTGGAGGCCACAAGACCCAAAATCTCAAACGTATAATGCAAGCATTCTCTGATTACTATGAAAACCTTTACTCGCCTGAAACGCCAGGCACGGTATCTCACTTGTCGGAATTCCTGCAGTATCTAGATATCCCCAGTCTTTCTACACAGCATAGGGAAGTCCTTGAAGCCAACTTTTCTGACACAGAAATCGAATTGGTGATTAAGGATCTCAAAGTTGGCTCATCTCCAGGGCCTGATGGGTTCTCCAATCTGTACTACAAAACATTTTCCAGAACCCTGGCCCCCTTCTTGGCTAGATATTTTAACGCTATTAAAAAGGGAACCCCGATTGCGGCTGACAGCAACTTTGCCTTTAATATCAGTGATACCAAAACCCGACAAGGACCCTTGAGTAATCGGCAATTATAGACTGATATCTCTCATGAATAATGACTTGAAAATACCCACTAAAATCCTAGCTAACAGACTTGCATCCTTTATTAACCGTTATATTCATAAAGACCAAGTCGGTTTTATTCCGGGGAGACAAGGGCCTGATCAAATGCGGCGGGCAGTCGATATCATTTCCCTCCTCTAATCCGGTTGGGATGGCTGTGGACATCAGGAAGGACTCCTTCTGTCACTAGACCTGCAAAAGGCTTTTGACTTCATAGAATGGCCATACCTATTCACTATTCTAGAACGATGGGGCTTCGGCAACAATTTCATGGGCATAATCAAGGCACTTTATTCATTCCCCACAGCTAAGATTAGATACCAGGGCTTCTATTCAGACTCTTTTTCAATCGCCAGAGGAACAAGGCAAAGCTGTCCCTTATCTCCGCTTATTTTCGAAATTGCAATCGAAACATTGGCTATAGCTATTCGAGCGGACACTAACATCAAGGGAGTCCACTGTGGACCTCTCGAACATAAGTGCGCATTTTTTGTGGACGATGTCTTAATGTTCATTACATCTCCTTCTACTACCCTCCCAAACATCTGTGCCCTATTGGATAAATTTGCAAAAGTCTCTGGACTCAAAGTGAATCTTTCTAAGTCATCCATCCTGAACGTTTCGGTCAACCCTCAGGAAGCTAAACAATTGCAATCCCCCTTTGCCTTCGCTTGGAGCGATTCACACATTAAGTATCTAAGGGTTAACCTGACTCCTAAAGTGGAGTCCCTACATAAGGCTAATTACCCGGCCCTTTACCATTCCCTGGAGAGGGAATTAATGGACTGGTCGTTGTATCACTTGTCGTGGCTGGGCAGGATTCACTCTGTGAAAATGAACCTACTCCCTAGAATCCTATATCTGTTCAGGGCCCTCCCGATCCCGCTACAGAGAATGCAATTACACAAATTCCAACGCTCAATACTTAAATTCATTTGGGGGAAATCGGGCCAGTACCCTCCTTCACACTAGATTACCTTCTTTGGTGCTCTCCCAAACACAGACCTCCAATCTTATCACCTACGCTTTCCTCTTCCTTTTCTCTTTGGGATAAACTTAAAAAACTTTCAGCCCTCACTTCCACTATCCGCCCGTTAGCTCACTTGTTTAACTGTCCGGCATTCCCTCCTGGTCAGGATATTAAAGCCTTTAAATGGTGGCTTGACAAAGGCCTTTACCGTATTGGACACTTCTTCACTACCACTGGCCCTTTTTCCTTACAACACTGTCTGAACAAATTAAAAATGCCACATTCCGAAATATTTCGATTTCGACAAATATCCCACTTTCTCGTCTCCATTTCGTTAGGCGTAACGCCGCCACTATCATTCACGGACTATGAGGTATGGTGTGGCAATTCCACGGATCAAAAAGGGGGCATCTCGGTGATCTACTCAGCACTGGTCTCAGAACGTACTAAATTACCTTTTATGAAAGCTTGGGAATCTGATCTAGTGGAAACATGGGAGATAGAAGATTGGGGACGAGCCTGTCTGCGCTCTTACAAGGGCATCCAAAATGTGTCCCTGATTGAAGCAAGCTTAAAGGTCTTGACTCGCTGGTATCTAGTTCACATGAGACTTCACAAAATGTACCCATCCTCTTCTCCCTTATGTTTTCGGGGCTGTCAATTGTCAGAATCTATGTTACACGTTTGGTGGGAATGCCCTAAACTGAGAAGCACTTGGAACAAGATATTTTCCATGATATACAAGGTCACCACTCACAAAATTCCTAAACAAGCAGCTACTGCGCTACTGAACTTTCCTATTCCTAACGTGCCCAAGCTTTCCCAACAACTGATCTTCTATATATTCCTGGGGGCCAAAATGCCAATAGCAGGCTCCAGGAAACAACCATCGGTCTCGATGCGGAAAATAAAGAATAAAATCACGTGGATAATGTCACAAGAAAAATTGATCAGTGTTCTTTCTAATTCAGTCGCGAAATTTGAGAGAATATGGGAACCATGGGCTACATATCTTGGATTTTCGCTGACCCCTGGATTGGGTAGCAACTAATTGGAGTCCCTTAATCCTACTGGAGATCGGCTGTTCTCTCGCTTCTGCTACTTCCTTCATCTCTTTTTCTGCCTTTCCTTTCATCTTTTCTCTTTTCTTCTGGTCTAACGCCATCAGATTCTATACTTACGGGGTATCTCTGTACTAATGCTTATGTTACAATCTACCGAGGCCGTTTACTCCCCTGATTTGTCCCGCGTTCACTCACAGGTTATTGTAGTTTTGTGAATGCAGCTTGTTGTACCCCCGAATGTTTCCTATGTTTATCAGGGATCTCAGGCATTCCTAGGCCATACATCCTAGTGGCTTCATATAGCGGGGCCCCTTAGTTGAAGGTCGAGACGATAGTATGGCACCATTTCATGAACAACACATTTTAACCTTAACCCTCCTGGCCGTTGAACTATTAGACAACTTAATTCACTGCTGGTTTATCCTCTGACTGTATTTTTATGTGGTTGTATCACACTGTACCTTGCCACCTACCTGATAACCTGTAACCTTATGTTCTTGTTTGCAATGTTATGATGTCTCTGATGTTATCCTTCTTATTTTTTCTTCAAATAAAAATACATTGAAAGTAAAAAGGAAAAAAAAAAATATTTTTTTATAAAAAATATATATATATATATATATATATATATATATATATATATATAGCTACACCACACGAAACAGAAACGGGATGCCGGGTTAAAGGGAACAGCGACATTATTAGTATCCGATGTATGCTTTCATCATATGTAGATATCGCTGCCCGAAAGTTCGATAATCCAATCGGTCAGTGTGTGGATGAAATGAAGAAACCAGATCGATTAAAAACAGCCAAATGTGTCCTAAAAATGTAATAATGTAAATCTATTAGATATTCCATATAAAGAAAAAAGGACTTAAGTATAGCTATAATGGCATATAATAATCAATTATCTAGATCTGATTGGTTGAAACCGATAATTCATTAAACATCCACAAAAAGGAAGGAGGGGAGGGAAGGAACAAACTGCTTATGACAGATAAATCATAAGACAAATAGAACTAGAGAAAGTAAATTCATCTAGAACAGCCCCGACGACATCTTTCGATGACGAAACGTTGGCGACTCCAGACGTAACGTCCACACGCCCCCTTATGGAGCCGGCCTCCTTTACTGCTGTAAATGCTGTTTGGATACACGCGGGACGCCACGACTGAACCCTTCAGCTGTCTGCTTTATGTGCCTGCATTTGTCATTTACATTGAGTGATTAAGAGAGATTAAGAGGTATCACCCACCTTCTTGGATTCACCGATGTATGGTTGTTTATCTACATGCTGGGAGAGGCTTTCTCATTTATTTGAGTAGCCATGGCGCTCTGGTAAGCTGCTTTGATTATCTGTGCACTGAGGTGTCCCCATCCTACACTTTCCCTGGGTGATTTTGGAAGGAACGTCTCTCACAATATTTTGCACCTGGATTTATTTGGAATTGTATCATTTTCTGGGATCTTACTCACCATAATTTATCCTGGACACTATTCTTATATCATTGTTTGTGGATTTATTTTTTCACTAGCTATTCACATTATCGTTTGTGGAATAACTCATATTCTTAGCGCTACACTTTATTATTATTGTTTCTATTAATCACTGTTGGTTGATTTTGTGTTAGCTGCTTTTCACATTTATCATAATTTTATTTTTCAATTTATTTAGCGCAGAAACACCCCTTTAGGGTTTAGGGCATATACTGGGGTCGCTGGGGAGGACCAGGGCCCAGGGGAAGCTGGTGGTATGTCCGCTATGGAGTCCATAAGCCCCCTTACCTCAGAGCTGCCTCGTGCTTCTTGTTGTTGTGGGCTGGCCGCCGCCATCTTAGGAGAGTCCTGCAGAGGAGAAGTGAAATCGAGTCGGCGGGATACCTCCTTCCTATGGCCCGCCGACATACAGAAACTGTCCCTCAGGTGTGCAGGAGGTGGGATGCTGGCGGGGAGAGAGAATCTCCCAACGGCTCCGTCTCACAATAGACCGGACCGGTGCAGAGCTCACGGGCTAGGCATCCGTCCCGGAACTGCCGTGCATGCGCACTCCAGCTGGAAACTCTTTTAAGTACACTGGAGCACACAGATACAGGATCCCTGGAAGTCAACTGGAGTGCACATCGGCACATGGGACCAGGAATGCTGAAAGTTCATTGAAGCACAGTCTCAAAAGAACGAGATATGCTAAGGGATAAAGATGTGTAGAGGGTGTGTCTATTTCCTCCACCTGGGTGTCAGATTACACTTAGCTTTCTGCTCTGTGTTTTGGAGTGTGTAATGTCAGATCCTCACTCCCCGTCCTTCTGTAGGCTGAGAAATACCATCTGATCACATTGTACTTTACAGGGTACTGGAGGAAAGAGGGCTGCAGACAAACAGGTACAGCTTATGTGGGAGGATTTGCTTCATCATTGTTTATCACCTAAAGCCCCGTACACACGGGCGAATGTAGGGAGACAACGGCTGGTTCAAACAAAAAAAATGTCCGACATTCAGCCGGTGTTTATATCATGCATGCTGGAAAACCAGTATCTGACTGACTCCCTATCAGCACTCTTAGCCAATGGCAGAGAGCACTGATCAGAGTGTTCTGGGAGAGGGGAAATCCCCCTGTTAGAACAAAACAGCTCAGTGGGGGTGATCGCTGGACTAACCTCACATAGTTAGTTCAGTGGCTCTGACCGGAGCTGACAGTTATTTTCCAGCATTTAGGCTAGTTATTCCACTGGGCTTATGTAAGGCTTTATTACCATTTTAAAGTCGACCATGTATGAAATGTAATGTGTGCTTACAACTTGCAACCTGCCTCCCCAAATAAAAAAGGCATGCTTCAAAAAAGAAAAAATCAAGCGAAAAAAAATCAAACACAAAGGAATATTTCATTTATAAAAAGGAAATGCAACCATACACAGACTTACACATAATGACATAAAACAAATTTTATTGAAACTTACAAATGGCCACAATAAGACAAAGACAGAACCAATATGCATAATGTTAAAAGTAAATTGGAATGGCTTAAAACAAAAAACTCTAGGGGAGTAAAGCTGGTCAAGCACTTCTAGGTTTTTTTTTTGTTTTTTTTTTCTTTTAGACTGTAGGCTAAACAAACGAAATCTATTAGACTCCTTCAACCACACTAAACAGTGGGGATGGACAATCTTCTAGTCGGGTGCTGTATTCTGACAGCCAGCATCAGTGGTGCCTGCTGACTGGATGCAGGCACTGTTCTGCCAAAAAAATGTCCACACAGTTCCTTTGGCAAAAGTTAATTGTTCAAGTGACTTTTGTTGAGCTGGGTATGACAGCCTTTTCCCTCCCTCTTGGGGTGAGACCAAGATCTCCAAATAAAAATAATCCCTAAAAGCTGATGCTAAAAATTAAAGTGCCTAGATATTCAATGAGTAAGCCAACTAGAGGGGAGAACTTGATAAACATGGTAATTGCTTATAAACCAACTAATATTTTAGGAATGAGGCATATTGGCAATAGTAACTAACATTAAATATCAAACAAGGGGAGTGTAAAAAGAGAGAAATGGTAGAACCTTTTTCTATTAGACTGGAAATGTGTATTGCTGAAAAAAGACCCTGAAAAAAATGGGAATTTTCTGAAATATTTTAAATAGATATTAAAGCAAGTGTGTGCATTATGGGAACACACATTATGGGAACATGGTTTCTTAAAATCAAAGAAAACCAATACAGACTGAAATGTTGATATGTGACATAAAAGGAGAGCATTTTAGTTCTCAAAGTGACCCATGTCAATCCTTGTGCTTTCCCGTCTAAAATTACCTGTGCAGTGAGACTGCTTTAAGCTATTATTTCTCCCTCTCTCATGTTACAAATCTCTAGTAATTCATAGATAGCAGCTGTGAAAACTCTAGTAAAAATGTACTTTACATTCAGAAGTCTGATCTGCAATGTCAGTTGTAACAGGCCTAACTAGTATTGGCATCATAAACCATGCATGAGAAAGAGAAACCCAGGAATATTTCTATTCAGCAAGGTGGTAAACAAACACAGTTTCACAGCATGAAGGCTTTGTAGAAAAAGTCCATAGCCTAAAACCAGATCACCCTGTCTAACAAAACTCAGGTCAGTTCCTGACTAAAAGAGTGATCCCTAATGGGTTCCCAAAAACACACATGCAGCACTTGTTCTTTTTTAGTGCTCTGTCAGAAGTCAGCCTTTTCACCCAGCCGCAGGCTCCCACAGTAGAGAGAACAAGAGAGAGAGAGAGAGCCCTGAGCTACATCTTGCATATATAAAGACTTGTAGACAGCTGAGATTAATAATGAGGTCTGGCTACCAGGTAAGATGCGGACCTAAGTAGGAAGACGTTATCCCACTCAAAACTCTACAAAGCCTTCAGCCCTCTAGAACCAAGAACAGAAGATTAAAAAAAAAAACATGTTTTCTCCACATCAGTCATAAACCAGAAATCCTCTCTTTATGTGAGAAACCTAGATGACACATACATACCATTCAAGGTCCTGCCAACCAGTGTCTCACAGAAAGCCTTCCAGATATATGGTGTCATCCATTTTTTCCAGAATGACTGAAATCTCTTCACTGGAGCGCACAGGAATTGTATTGTCATCGGGACCCAACTATCCAACTGCTTTCCTGACAGATGCCAGGAATGAACCAGGATATACAAATACTTTGTGCTGCTCATGCTGAGAGACAGGGATAAAGATTTGGGACAGAATATCTGAGTGTCTGACTTGCAATTGGAGAATGTTAAAAAAAAAAAAAAAATATATATATATATATATATATATATATATATATATATATACACACACACATATACAGTGCTTTACGAAAGTATTCGGCCCCCTTGAACTTTGCGAACTTTTGCCACATTTCAGGCTTCAAACATAAAGATGTAAAACTGTAATTTTTTGTGAAGAATCAACAACAAGTGGGACACAAGCATGAAGTAGAACGAAATTTATTGGATATTTCAAACTTTTTTAACAAATAAAAAACTGAAAAATTGGGCGTGCAAAATTATTCAGCCCCCTTAAGTTAATACTTTGTAGCGCCACCTTTTTCTGCGATTACAGCTGTAAGTCGCTTGGGGTATGTCTCTGTCAGTTTTGCACATCGAGAGACTGAAATTTTTGCCCATTCCTCCTTGCAAAACAGCTCGAGCTCAGTGAGGTTGGATGGAGAGCATTTGTGAACAGCAGTTTTCAGTTCTTTTCACAGATTCATGACTGGATTCAGGTCTGCACTTTGACTTGGCCATTTTAACACCTGGATATGTTTTTTTGTGAACGATTCCATTGTAGATTTTGCTTTATGTTTTGGATCATTGTCTTGTTGGAAGACAAATCTCCGTCCCAGTCTCAGGTCTTTTGCAGACTCCATCAGGTTTTCTTCCAGAATGGTCCTGTATTTGGCTCCATCCATCTTCCCATCAATTTTAACCATCTTCCCTGTCCCTGCTGAAGAAAAGCAGGCCCAAACCATGATGCTGCCACCACCATGTCTGACAATGGGGATGGTGTGTTCAGGGTGATGAGCTGTGTTGCTTTTACGCCAAACATAACGTTTTGCATTGTTGCCAAAAAGTTCGATTTTGGTTTCATCTGACCAGAGCACCTTCTTCCACATCACAGTGCAGGTGCATTTATACGGAGACTTGATTACACACAGTTGGAATCTATTTATCATCATTAGTCATTTATGTCAACATTGGATCATTCAGAGATCCTCACTGAACTTCTGGAGAGAGTTTGCTGCACTGAAAGTAAAGGGGCTGAATAATTTTGCACGCCCAATTTTTCAGTTTTTTATTTGTTAAAAAAGTTTGAAATATCCAATAAATTCCGTTCCACTTCGTGATCATGTCCCACTTGTTGTTGATTCTTCACAAAAAATTACAGTTTTACATCTTTATGTTTGAAGCCTGAAATGTGGCAAAAGGTCGCAAAGTTCAAGGGGGCCGAATACTTTCGCAAAGCACTGTATATATATATATATATATATATATATATATATATATATATATATATATATATACACACACAGTATCTCACCCCTCACGTTTTATATATATATATATATATATATATATATATATATATATATATACACAACACACACATATACACATATAAATATATATATACAGTATCTCACCCCTCATGTTTTTGTAAATATTTTGTTATATCTTTTCATGTGACAACACTGAAGAAATGACACTTTGCTAGAATGTAAAGTAGTGAGTGTACAGCTTGTATAACAGTGTCAATTTGCTGTCCCTTACAAATAACTCAACACACAGCCAATAACGTCTAAACTGCTGGCAACAAATGTGAGTATACCCCTAAGTGAAAATGTCCAAATTGGGCCCAATTAGTCATTTTCCCTCCCCGGTGTCATGTGAATAGTTAGTTCTACAAGGTCTCAGGTGTGAATGAAGAGCAGATGTGGTAAATTTGGTGTTATCGCTCTCACTCTCTCATACTGGTCACTGGAATTTCAACATGGCACCCCATGGCAAAGAACTCACTGAGGATCTTAGAAAAATAATTGTTGCTCTACATAAAGATGACCTAGGCTATAAGAAGATTGCCAAGACCCTGAAACTGAGCTTCAGCATGGTGGCCAAGACCATACAGCGGTTCAACAGGACAGGTTCTACTCAGAACAGGCCTTGCCATGGTCGACCAAAGAGGTTGAATGCACATGCTCAGCGTCATATCCAGAGGTTGTCTTTGGGAAATAGACATAGGAGTGCTATCAGCATTGCTGCAGAGGTCGAAGGGGTGGGGGGGTCAGTCTATCAATGCTCAGACCATACGCCGCACATTGCATCAAATTGATATGCATGGGTGTCATCCCAGAAGGAAGCCTCTTCTAAAGATGATGCAAAAGAAAGACCACAAACCGTTTGCTGAAGACAAGCAGACTAAGGACATGGATTACTGGAACCATGTCCTGTGGTCTGATGAGACCAAGATTAACTTTTTTGGTCCAGATGGTGTCAAGCGTGTGTGGCGGCAACCAGATGGGGAGTATAAAGACAAATGTGTCTTGCCTACAGTCAAGCATGGTGGTGGGAGTGTAAAATGAGCTTCATGAGTGCTTCAGGCAATGGGGAGCTACAGTTCAATGAGGTAACCATAAATGCCAACATGTACTGTGACATACTAAAGCATATCATGATCCCCTCCCTTCTTAGACTCGGCTGCAGGGCAGTATTCCAACATGATACTGACCCAAAACACACCTGCAAGATGACCACTGCTTTGCTAAAGAAGCTGAGGGTAAAGGTGATGGCCTAGCCAAGCATGTCTCCAGATGTAATATATATATTATATATATATATATATATGTATTAAGTTAACCAAATTAATGTGCATAAAGGACTGAACACTTACATTTTACAATTTTACATATAAATTTCTAATGAGTAT
This sequence comes from Pelophylax lessonae, assembly GCF_965119305.1. Lineage (NCBI taxonomy): Eukaryota > Metazoa > Chordata > Amphibia > Anura > Ranidae > Pelophylax > Pelophylax lessonae. Next base: position 401,286,934 of record NC_138770.1, on the reverse strand, counting down.
AGTTTGATTTGCCTTTCTCTGGACAAAAACAGCTGGAATCTGAGCTTTATAGCTTGTATCTTTTTGATTTTATCTATGTAACCAAGACCTTACTAAATAGGCAGAATGGTTGTTACCCAATTATTTGTCTTGTAATTTGCCTCCGGTCTCCATCAAGTCACACATAGTAACAAGCCAAAAAAAAAGGTTTAACATTAATGCTTGGCTAAGTAATAGGGTTATTTTTTGGTTAACCTCAAAAATTCCTAAAATATAAACAAAACATAGAACATTTTGTTATTAAGGTTGTCATAATCGTTTAACATAAACAAAATTTGACAGAAATTATTTTGTGGCTAAGTGAATGTGAAACCAGAATTTCCCTTTAAATGTTTTAGACCATTAAGGCAACATAATAAAAAGATTTAGCTCCATAGAAATTACAAACCGCAAAAACCAAAATACCTATAATACATTTTGAGCAGCTATAACATAAAATGACAATTTAAAAAACAGAAATAAGAGATTGAAAAACAAAGCTATATAAATTGTGGACTTTTTTTTTTTTTTTTTTTTTTTGTGCTGTTGTCAAATTTAGATCCAGTTAGATTTAACAGAAAAAAAAAAAAAAAAAAAAAAAAAACATTCCAAATTCCAACAATTTGTTGCACTAAAACTATCAATATACTATACTGAATATCAAAAAAGTAACCCCTTAAAAACCAGGAAATCTGCCCTCCACACAAGCACGCAATCAAACATGTATTTAACTCAAGATTATGGAAAATTGTTATCGAATACTTAACGTAATTTTCCTTTCATGTCAGCACACAATGGGTTAACACCTCTTTTTGAGCCCACAGGGCCACCTCTTCCTAGCTAAATAAAAGACAGCCCGTCCCCCACTGAAGTGTTTGATAACCTAGCCTGCGACAGGCCACTAGGGAGGGAGTCCTGTGCTGACGTGAGGCTAGGCCAGGAAACAAAAATTACGGTAAGTATTTGATGACAATTTTCTATACTCCTGGCCCTACCTCATGTCAGCACACAATGGGATATAACTAGCTGAATAAATGGGCAGGTGGGAACACATGAAAAAAAACATTGACAATCCAAGAAAAGCTGCCAGAGACAAAAATAATTTATATGTCTCCTCCAAAACTTTACAGAACATGCTGACTGCACACCTAGCTTGTAAAGTCAAATGAAGGGCTAGCCATCTCTCATATATCCTTCACTGGAATCTTGGCATAACTGCCCCAAAGGCTGCCACCCCTCCGGTCGAAGGAGCTTGCCCCTGTTCCTGAGCAGAAAGGCCTACTTCCTGCATGGCAATATAATAACCCTGGTAAATCAATAGAAGAGGACTCAAGAACCTGACGGCGAAATGGAAAGATTATCCACTTTCCTCATGTCTTTGACCTTTCCATAAACATGGTTAGCAACTTATGTAAGGACCTGAAGTCTTCATGTTGTATACTCAGTGACTCCATGTGAATGCTTGGAGGGATTTCCCCTAGGTTTTCCTGGAAACTGATACCACTTGGAGATGAATGTAGTATCACTATTTCTGGCAAAAAGACACAAAAGCGATCTTTGCAGGAAAGTGCTGCAATCTCCAACATCCTTCTGTCTGATGCAACTGCTGTTATAGGAATGTGTTTTACCACTGGGAACTGCAATGAAAATTAAGCTATTGAAGCAAAGGATGCCTGTACTAGTGCTTTCAGAGCCAAGCCTAAATCTCATGAAGGTAACAAGAATTTCCTTGGTGGTCTTATATGGATTACAACCTGAAACAAAGCATTTGTTCAACAGCTCTTCCACCCATCTGCAGCTTGAAAAAAAAGACAGAGACCTTTACTTTAATTGAGTTGTATGTCAGACCAACCTCAAGCACTGACTGTAAAAATGTCCAGGATATTGGCTAGAGCTGGGGACACAAGAGAGAAACAACTTTGCTCAGCAAACAGAACAAACCTACTTCATATCCTCTTATATGTAGCATTCATGGTCTTGTGGTCTTCACCAAGGTCACTCTGAACCACCTCGGATGAGAATCCCTGCACCTCTAGTCCAGCCAATTCAATAGCAAGGCTATTAAGAGTCTTACTGGATTGGGGTGCTGCCATTGACATTGGCATAAAAGATCTTGTTTGACCAGAAACAGGATTGGTGGTGCGGATGACATCTGGGGGAGCAATTAAAAAGTATGGCCTCCTTAGCAGGTGGAAAGCACCTGCATGGCATAAACGTGTTCTGTCCAAATGTTCAGGAGAATCTTAATAATTGATGACACTGGAGGAAAACTGGCAAAATCCAATAGAAAAAATCACATGGCACTGTGAATCCACCTTCTATCACTACCCCTTTGTACCTTGTTACAAATACTGGAAGTTGTGTGTTCAGTGGACTCTCTATGAGAACTACCGCTGGAATGCCCCATAGAGCCAATACTAGTTGAGGTACGTATTGTTCCAAAATATTTTGCCTAACTGATCCATTAGTGGATCCTGCTTTCCTAGTAAGTAGACTGTCGTTAACTGCCTGTAAGCGGCTCTCCATCCAGCGAAAAGTTTATATTACGAAAAGTAACAGGAAAAGACAGACACTTGGTGCCCCCTTGGTGGGCAATGTAGGCTACTGCTGTCTTGTTGTCAATCATCAACTTTACTCGGGCACCTTGGAGGAAGATCCAGAAAGGATTGCAATGCTAGAAAAAACTGCCTTACATTCAAGACAATCAGAGCATCTGCATTCCACTAGGCTCCAATGGCCTTGCACTTGTCTCCTCAGACTGGAGGCAGACTGGCATCCAAAGTCAGAATTATTCTATCTCCTGGGCTGAGAGGCACGCCACAAAAGAGGCACACTGGTGTCCAAAACTCCAGTTCTTGCTCATTTGTGCAGACATAAAGACCTTTTTTTTTTTTTTTTTTTTGCAAATAATATTTATTCAAATTTTCGGAGCATAACAAAGAAATTAAAGAGAGAGAAAACAAAACAAAAACATATGTTTCTCAACATACGGTCATGTAACAGTAACATCTCAAGAGGAACAGTGCATAGCATATAATGGTATTACATATAATGGTATTATTTACTGTAACCAACAGCATGTAATAGTGTACATCTAAGCAACACAATCAGGATAATGTCCCAGCCCAAAACTTCCATTGAGCCTCAAAGGATCGCAGCTGCATTCTATTTATCGCCAATGCCTTTTCAAAGTGGTAGTTCAATTTCAAGAGTTGAACCACCTCTTCTAAGCGAGGGGGCTCTATTGTTTTCCATTTACGAAGAACAATCGTCCTGGCAGCTAGTAACACATGAGTGATCCAAGGCCTATAGGTGACCGGTATACGGTCTATTCCTATATGTAAAAGGGCTAGCGCCGGGGATGGCTGGAGTATACACCCCGTATGTGTGGACACATAAGACAATACCCTGTTCCAGTAGCTCGTCAGTGAAGGGCAGGCCCACAGAATGTTTAACAGGGTCCCCACCTGAGAGCAGTCCCTCCAGCAGAATTGGGAGTAAGATGGGGGAAAAGCCTGCAAGACGGTAGGGAGTATAGTACCATCTGTTCAGAATTTTTTGGGTCGTCTCCCAATGATTCGCGCAGTGCGAATATTTATATATGGTAGCCAGGGCAGAGCGCCACTGTGGTATAGAGAATGCAGTGCCTAGTTCCCTGTCCCATTTGAACATAGTAGTAGTTTTGTAGAAATTGGCATTATCTAACAGAACGTCGTAATAATGCGATAATTTGGGTTTTGTTGGGGTGTCGAGTATGAGGAGGTCCCATATACTCCCATCCACCAAGATAGGCCGCAATGGGTGAACCCGTAAAAAATGGAATATTCTCAGAAGATGGTAGTACATGGACCCTGGAAGTTTGTACCTTCGAGTCATTTCTTCAATGGAGAGAAGTGATCCTCCTTCATAAAAGGACTTGATAGAGGTCACACCCAGTCTGGAAAGCAAGTGGACCTGCATATCCGGTAAATGGTGCGTAAGTATTGTCAGAGGTAGTGATGAGATAGCTGATACATCTCTCGTACTTGATACCGGGGATAAGCGCCATGTCCTCAACGCCGCCTGTACGGTAGGCGGCAGTGGGGCAAGTCGCCACTCCAGCCACTTATCGCCCCAGAGCAGAGTTCGCAAATCCCTCGTCGGCACCACGTCCCTTTCCAGATCCACCCACATGGGCGACTCTTTGGTAATCAACCACTGTTTTAGCTGGGTCAGAATTGTAGCCCTATAGTAAGTAGTAAGATCGGGTACCGCAGCTCCACCAAATTGTTTTTTCCTAACCAGAAGTGAAAAGGCACAACGAGGCCTCTTGCCACCCCATATGAATGACCACATTAATCTGGAAAGTTTTTGGAGATGTGTTGCCGGGAAGTGGATGGGAAGTGCCCTGAAGAGATACAAAATTTGGGGGAGTATGAACATTTTATATGCTGCGACTCTGCCACTCCAAGAGAAATAGGGGCTGCGCATGTGGGAAATGTCAGTCGTGAGTTTGGCCAATAGTCTATTTACGTTGACGGGTAGAAGTTTAAGAGGGTTGGCAGGGAGGTCAATGCCTAAATAATGGATACTTACAGTGGACCAGGGAATAGGGACGATCCGTTGAATGCTAGACTGGATGTGAGCGGGGACTCCCAGATTGAGAGCAGTGGATTTAGATGCGTTGAGTTTATAGAATGAAACCCTGCTATAGCTTTGTAGTGTATTATAGGCCTCTAGTAGGGAGCTCTCTGGACGGGTGAGCATCATAATGATATCATCAGCAAACAGGTTGATTTTGTGATGATAAGTCAGTAGTTTGAATCCTGTAATAAGGGGGTTAGATCTGATAGTTTCTGCTAATGGTTCTATTACCAGGTTGAAAATTGTAGGGGATAGGGGGCAGCCCTGCCTAGTACCATTTGATATGTGAAAAGTTTTGGACAATATGCCAGAGGTGTACACCTGCGCCGAAGGGGACGAATTGAGGGCTATGATGGCGGAGAGGATGGGGCCTGTGAAGCCAAATTTTTGCAGGGTAGCCTTCATATAACCCCAATGAACCCTATCAAATGCCTTTTCGGCGTCTAGGGTAAGTAATACGGATGGGGTTTTGGAGGAGTGTGCTTGGTGCATGATGCTCAGGATTCGCCGGGTGGCGTCCGATGTCTGCCTTCCAGGGGTGAATCCCATTTGATCCTTATGTATGAGTGTGGGGAGCATGGTTTGTATGCGCTTGGACAGGATACGAGCGTAAATTTTTGCGTCCGAATTGAGCAAGGAAATGGGGCGGAAGTTAGCGGGCGTGGTAGGGTCTTTACCTGGTTTAGGTAGAGTAACTATATGTGCACTCAGGATATCAGGTGGGAGGGAGGAAGTGGACATGGCCTTGTTAAAGACAGCTGTCATGGTGGGACTAAGATATTGGGTAAAGAGTTGATAAAACTCGTTAGAAAAATCCGTCAGGGCCGGGCGATTTGCCTTTTGGTAGGGAGGCAATGCTAGAGCAGACCTCCGCATCCGTTATCGGGGAGTTGAGGACGTTTAATTGTTGTTCAGAGAGAGAGGGCAAGGACACCTTATGAAGAAAATTCTGTATTTCTTCCTCAGATGGCTGGATCTCAGACGCACTATTTTTGAGATTGTATAAAGCGCTGTAGTACTCAGCAAATTCATCCGCAATGGCTTGTGGATAAGTGATTTTGGACTTTGTCGTAGGGTGAATTAGGTAGGGAATGCGGGATTTCGCTTGTTTGCGCCAAACCTGGGATGCTAAAAATGTACCTGCTTTGTTGGCTTGACAATAGTATTTTTGTTTAAGGTAATTAAAATGTCTGTGGGAGAGTTCCAAAAGCAGGAGACGAAGTTCCTGCCTCAGGCGAAGAATGGTATGCAACCTAGATTCAGTAGGGTCAGTCTTGTTGTCCGCGTCCAGTGTGTGTATTTTTTGAGTCAACTGAGAAATTTTGTCCTTCCTCTGCCTCCGAAGCCGCACCTGCTGCTGGATGCACACCCCTCTTATGAAGGCCTTTTGTGCACCCCACAGCACCCACGGGTCGGAGACAGAGGTCTCATTAAGTTGGTTGAAGTCCTGCAATTGTTTGGAAATATGCGTTTGACACCTCGCATCCTGCAGCATGTGGGCATCACACCTCCAGATGTAGGAGCTACTACACTTCACTGCATCCTCTATTGTCAATTCCACAGGTGCATGGTCAGACCATGTTATGTCATGGACAGCAGAGGAGGAGGCCTTGTCTAACAAAAATAAGTCAACAATAAACATATCTATGCGAGAATATGAACAATGCCTTGGGGAGAAGAACCAATAGTCCCGCTCCAAAGAGTGGTGGCACCTCCATACATCAAATAACTTTTCTTCATGTATCACCCACCCAAGGGGCTGTTGTCGGCTCCGGGGGGACGCAGAAGAGTCCAACCCGGGGTCGACAACGGCGTTAAAATCCCCACACAGTAAAAGATGACCATATTGAAGTGTTGATACTTGCTTGAGGATCTTGCGTATGAAACGTATTTGATGAGAGTTCGGAGCGTATAAGTTCACCAAGGTAAGCGGCAGATTGTTAATGTCGCAAGTCACCATTATGTATCTACCCTCAGGATCTAGGACCGTCTTATGGATTTGAACCGTCAGTGTGTCCCTGAAGGCCAGCATCACACCTCTCTTTTTTTCCGCACTAGATGCAAAGATGGTTTGGGGATAGTTCTTGTGACTACAGAATGGTGAAGAATCCGCTTGAAAATGGGTTTCTTGAACCGCTAAAATGTCAATTCTGCGTGTCAGAGCTTCCTTCCAAAGGGATCTCCTCTTGGCCGGGTGGTTTAGACCGTTGGCATTCACTGATAACAGCTTAATGGTCATCGATCAGGAAAAAGAACGGTAGAAAGCCGATGTCACCAATAAAAAAGGCAGTATTGATTTCCAAAAAGGTTGAGAAACATGAGGAAAAAAACCAAAAGGGAAAAAGAACCTTAGAAAGGCATAAAAAAAGAGCCGTCTCGGCAGCTCGAGAGCGACAGAACTCGCAAAAAGACTTGAGAAGGGCCAGGTGAATGGTTAACATTCAGAAGCCTGAGACACACATGTGATGGTCAATTGCGGTTGGGGCTAAGATGTAAGGAAGAGGGCCTAGAATGCCTTTTGCGGGAAGACCCATGCCATTCGCTATCCAATGAGCGCAAGGGCGGAGAGGTCACAGCTGCAGCCTGGTCAGTAGGTAGGATATTCCATCTTCTTAGTAAAGAGAGCCCCTCATCCAGCATTCTGACGGCTGTTGTAGAACCCCCTTGTGTCACCAAGAGTGTCGCAGGATACCGCCATTTATGGTGTATTTGGTGGTTGCGCAGGGCCTTAGTAATGGTAGATAAGTTGCGCCTTGATTGAAGTGTGTGTTTGGAGAGATCCGCCAACAGTAGTACATTACTGTAGGGTTCTGGCAAGGTTCCGTGCTGTCTGGAAGCCTGCATGATTTTATCTTTTGTGGTGAAAAAATGAACCCTGAGCAATACATCTCGTGGTACATTGCCCTCCAGAAAAGTGGGCTTAGGCAAACGATGGATCCTATCAATAAGGAGTTCCGATTCAGACAGTGATGGCACTAGCAACTTGAAGAGAGATGTGGAATATTGTTGTAGCTGATCAGTAGAGATCGATTCGGGTATACCCCTTAGCTTAATGTTATTGCGCCTGGAGCGATCCTCCAGGTCTGCTACTTTATTTTTCAGCCAGGAAATTTCGTCCGAGTGGTTGTTTAGCTTGTCTATAACCGAATTAATGGTGTCAGCATGGGTTTGTACTGAGTGCTCCACTTGATCAATCCTGGATCCCAAAGCAGAGATCTCTGCAGTGATGCGATCAGTGTGCTGCTGCATATCAGCCTGCATGGATGCCCTCAGGGAGAATAACATATCCCTCATGGAAGCTTCCGATATGGGGTTCCCCCCCGAGGAGGTTGCTCCTGATGTAGCACTGACAGGCAATGCCTGCATCTCTGGAAATGGATGATGGGGAGATACTTCCATACCTGAGTCGCCTAGAGGTCCTGGCGGTGAGTCCCTCCTTTGCCTGCTTTTTGCTGGGCTCCTAGATGTTGGTGAAGGTGGTGAGGGTGACCCCGAAGACTGACCACTGTCAGGGTTCCCAATGATCCTGCGCTGTGAAGGCGGTGGCGGGAGCAGAGGCAGCTTTGCGATCAGTTCGTCTCCCTGCTTGGAACTCCGTGCTTGTCCCTTCCCGCCGGCGCCATCTTGGCGGAGTCCATGCGCCTGAGAGATAAAGAAACCGGACAATTTGTTAAGTTGTCCGGTCTCCTTCTTTTTGCGGGTCATCCCGGTGTTATCAGCGGGCTATCAGGTAGCGGTACTGCTAGTCGGTTAGTCGATAGGTGCCCTCGTTGCGGCTCTTGTCTCGGGTGGCTCACGGAGCTGACTTACTAGGCAGCCATCTCCCGTGCTGGCAGCCACGCCCCCCGACATAAAGACCTTCTGATCCATAGGCAGCCAAGCCCATTGACTGAGTAAGGCAAATTGAAAAGCCCTTATGTGCCACCTGGCCCAAGGCAGCACTGGAATGGCCACTGTAAAACGTTGCAATGGGGACAATGCAGTCCCTCGCTGACATAAATGCTGTCTCCATGACTATTCGTACGCAGATTTTCAATTTGCTAATTTTTGTCTTTTTGGAAAACCACTCGATTTATTCATACATGAAAAACTACTCCAAGATCCTTCATAGATTAAGAAGGGGTTAACTGCTTTTCCTGTTTGTTCACTAGTCGACTGAACTTGGAAAAGGATTTCTAGGACAAGGTTGTGATGCTTTTCTAGCTCCTGGCTTACACCTGCTTACACCTGCGACAATCAAAACGTCATCCAAGTAGTGGTACAGCCTTATCCCCAAAGAGGAATTACTGCAACTACTGCCAACAAAATGTTCAAAAAGTTTCTTGGTGTTGTGCTAATTCTAAAAATGGCAAACACCTGAATTCGAAGTGACAGCTGGTCACTGCAAATCTCAGATGTCTCTGGTGTTACGCACCGATTGGTACATGGAAATATATACGTCAGCCAGGTCAATTGACTCGAATCAGTCCTCATGCTGAACTATCGTCATGACTTTTGCACGGACACCATCTTGAACCTTTTGTTGTGTATGTACCCATTCAATTTCTTCAAACCCAGACAGTTGGGAAAGCTCCTGATGCCTTGGGTACTAGAAAGAATGGGGACAAACCCCCAGATTTGTTCTTTTGGTGGCAGCAGCACTATGAACTTGTTGCAGTAGAATTCTTATATGTAATCTTGCAGTAATTCTTTCTTCTTGAGATCTGTTGATCATGAATGAAAGGATTTGTTGATTGTACTCCCAGCTGTCTTTGATGTTTGTCATCCAAACCCTCCAAAAAGGAGGCTATCCTGGCTCCCCCACTGCAAGACACTGGTTGGGCCCACCTTCAAAAGACTTTCCAGATGTCTAGCAGCATGCTCTGGATTTGATTCCATGTAAAAAGGAAGTTTGAGCTCCCTTCACTGTTATCCAGTAAGTTTCAGCCTGGCCTATAAGATTTGGCCTCCTGAACCCTTCTGAGCATTGACCGACTTTAGAAAAGAGACGGCTGCTTCCTCTTGTTAGACTGTGGCCATAATCTTGACATTTCTTCTGTCAGTCATTTGCTTTGTTCAGCGTTTTGCCAAACACGTTACAAAGGGCTTGTGTGGAAGCTTCAACCACCCTCCAGTAGCACAACCACAGAGCTCTCATCAGTGTGACTTAATGTGCCAGGCCCTAAAACTAGGTCTATTGAAGCCTCAGCAAAAAGTCAGCAGCCAGGTTCAAGCCCTTCAGAACCATGCCCATTCCTGCATGTTCCACTTGAATTAAAGGCAATTTCTTAATGCTTTAAACATCACAGTTAACGCTGTTGCTAGCCACGGTATAGATTTTCTGCAAGTCTGGGGATCAGTTCACCACAGCTTCTGAGTTGAAGGGGCCTTACTGCATGCACATTTTGAAGTGTTCAGGTGCTTTTTTTAATGCATTTTGTCATGTCACAGATGCGTTCCATACAAAAAAAAATGCATCATGTTCTCCTTTAGTTGACTGTACTGGAACACACTGCACTGGTGTGGCATAGGCCAATGGAATCCACGGTAAACACTGTTCCTGCATCTTTGACTCAGAGTAAAAACACATTGGACTGCATATGGTGTGAACCTAGTCCACTTTTCAAAACATAGGAACCCCAAAAGGTATTGAAAGGCAAAAACACTTGCGTGCCAGAGGCTGGCAGGCCCCATTCAATCCTGGAAGTGCTTTGCTTAAACATGCATCAGCCAGCTTCATTGGATAAAGCTTGGAAACCTTTACTGTAATTTGGTCTTCTTATCAGATGTGTCCCATTCTTCATCAATGAGCTTTTAACTCTGTCATTATGGGAAAAGAAGGTCCTTCCTTTTTCACATTTGGAAATATCTGCATGCTTTTCATGATGTTGGGCCTGCGTCTTGCCTGTGGCATAGATATTTGCTGCATACTTTCCGCTACAGCCTCTCGGCTTTGAAATTTGTGCATCTGCTTCCTTATCCATTGTCATTTGAGGCAATGCATGCAAATTCATTTCACGTCACTGCAGACTGCATGCAGGTCCAACATGCATCCAGGGCTGGGCAAGGCATTTTCTATTGCGCTGATTTAAATGCATGTGAGCCATTGCTAAGTGAGCTGCTTGAGGAGCAGGAAAGCCGCCCTGTGCGGGAATCTGAGGAATGCAGATTGTCCTAGACAGGAGATGACCAGTGGCGGGTTTTATGTTTTCTGGAGTGTTTGCGTTTAGGGCTTCTGCTACTAAAATAATGCAAAACACCATACTTTGGATTCCTTGAGCATTCCTTGAGCACTCTTTTAAAAATATGTCCCACGCTGCCCCCTGCTACCTTTGCTAGTCTTCTGTGCCACTGACAGGTGTGGTGAGCTCAGGCAAAAAAGAAATATGGAAAAAATCATAATTCTCTCACCAGGAAAAAACAGGTACCCTGTTGTACCCTGACAGGAGACACAGAATCTGAGACAAAAAACAGTCAGACTGTCTAACCCCCGGGAACTCAGCACAGCAGGTGAGCAAGAAGCAACAAGTCTTTACCTCACAAGAGAAAACTGTCAGGACTGCAGAGAGAGGAGAGATACCGGTTCCCCTGCTGGCTCTAAGACTGTTTAAGCTGCTGCTTGGTGACTGGCGGTCACTACCCCATGCCATCGGGTTTCCCCGCCCCCTGTGACATCATCCACCAAAAACTGCTGAGGATTTTATACTTTGTTTGATGTGTTTTTATCAGAACTCGTTTGTGAGTATTTTTAATCTATTTCTTTTAATAAACCTGCTCAAAGGATAATGCACTAGGCCGGTGCGCCCTTGTGTTTGTTTGTTGTTTTTGACATCATCCACCACCTCTCTCAGACCAAAGACCAACCCAGGAGAGCAGTGCGGCACGCTGCCTATACAAGACAGGAAAAACCCCAATTGTGACATTGCAGAGCTTACCAATGCTACACCTGTGGAATATTTGTGCTGTTTAAGCAACATTGCCCGTGGCCCGACACAAAGGGCACCCAGTTTCGGGAGGGTTTACCTGTGAAGCTCTGGTGAACTCCATGCCCAAGAGGGTTAAGGCAGTGCTGGCAAACAATGGTGGCCACACAAAAAATGTATACTTTGGGCCCAATTTGGACATTTCCTCTAAGGGGTGTACTCACTTTTTTTGCCAGCAGTTTAGGCATTAATGGCTGTGTGTTGAGTTATTTTGAGGGGACCGCAAATGTACTTTGTTATACAAGCTGTACACTCATTACTTTACATTGTAGCAAAGTGTAATTTCTTCAGTGTTATCACATGAAAAGATATAATAAAATATTTATAAAAATGTGAAGGGTGTACTCACTTTTGTGAGATACTGTGTATATATATATATATATATATATATATATATATATATATATATTAATAACCTACATTGTAGTTATATCTTTGACTATGAGCTTTAGAACTATGTCTTAATATTCCCACAGTCAGGATTGTATTTGATGTAATTTGTGAACTGAAGCCATACCTGAGATTTCCAAAACACTTCATATTAGCACAGTGCAGAATTATGATGCAGGGATTTTTTAAACAATATGCTTCATACACAGAGCTACAGTCAATTGGTTTAGATTGGCTTTATTTCCTGTTACAGCCTAAATTGCTATGGGATAAAATGCTAATTTATATAGGTAATAAATCTGGTTAAAATAGAAATAGATGGTTCACAAGTGAAAAATGCTTTATTCTATCAATTAAATATATGTAAAATCCCATGATATCTCTGCTTGTATTAGGTAAAATAGAATTCATATACTCTATTTAAGAATGTATTAAATACAAAGATTTAAAAACTGACCTGTTAAGACAGATGTTTAGTTCTATACAGTCACTCAGACTCCTTTCAATTGTTGAAATATAAAGGTTGATTTACTATAGGAGTTGAAGGGTTTCAATTAAGTAATTGTAGCAGGGTTACATTATAAATTCCTGACAATTTTAACATAAAACTGAAAATTACCTTTTCACATTGTTTTTCAAATGCTTTTCACATTTTGAGTAAAGATTTTCAATTTGTCTAGTAAATCAGCCTGACGAACTAAGGTAACAAATGGAGTGTATTGTTTTTATCGGGTTGGCAGATCCACAGACACGTATTAGGAGCCAGAACAATAAGCATAACCATTGTTCAGTACTCCTAAGCAAGATACTAAACCTTTAGGCCCCATTGTATGTGTGACTTAAAGTTTCAGCAACTTCAAAGTAGTTCATGCTCTACTTTGGTCTGACTTTCATGCAACTTGAGGTCCATAGACTTCAATGTTAACCCTCAAAAGTTGCATAAAAGTCATACCTGAATGTTATACTGTACAATGCAACAGTTGTGCAATAGTTGCTCATTATCACTGTTCAAAGCCAATGTCGTATCCAAGTTGAACTCATCCAAAGTTGCATTAATGTTGTGTCAATGTTACACCAAAGTTGCACTCCATAGTCGGCACAATTTTAGAGTCGTACAAGCGTGAATAGAGCCTTAGCCCCCAGTCACACTGGTACAACTTCAGGTACGACATGCGATTTGCAAATCGTACCTGAAGTAACATTTAATGTGCTTCTATGGCAGTGTCTTAATAGGTATGATTTCAAGAAGTGCAATTTGAGAAGTAGTTCATGTATTACTTTTTCAGCACAATCTCATCGCCATAGACTATAATGTAAATTGTGCTTACAAATCGTACCTGTGTCTATATCAGCGTTACTTGAGCCTGAAAGAAGTTAAATATTAACTCTTTGCTAGTTAAACTTTTGTTCATAATATCTCTGTTCCTCCCAGTGACATGGACAGCCCCTCTCACTAAAGATGCACTGAAGTCTTATAAATTGTTACAAATCTCATAGAAGTAGTGCTGAAGTCGGGCTTTAAATTGCTCCACTTTAAATCGTACCTGGTGTGACCGCAGGCTTAGGCTCCATTCAAACTAATGTGATTTCAGATGCGACTTGAGTTACACCTAATCGCATGACAATGGAAATCACATTGCTTTTAATTGTGCTCACTCACATTACAGTGTAATTTGGGAAAGGGTACCTGTACTACTTTATTATGATGCCAGTGTGATTTTGGCCCCATAGAATATGAAAACTATATACAAGTAGCATCTAATTTGCATCCAAGTTGCACTACAGAATTGCACTGAAAGGAGGGGGGCGCATGCGCGGCGCGGGACGGATGGCGGCTTGAACTTGCTGCTCCACTCACTCTGGCCGTGATCCCGGCTACAGGGGCCATATACCACCGCCGAAACTCCTTCAAAGATCACCCCCTGGCAGCCACAGTTCCTGTGCATGTCTTCCTGCAAGAGGAAAAAACGCAAGACTCCTCAGAAGTCCCTCACCCACTACCTCCTAAGAGCCCGGGAAAAGTTTAACATGGAGCAAGATGGCGCCACCCCTCCTCCTCCTCCTGTGCATGTCGGCAGCAACATACAGACCTCAGCTCCTAAGACTTCCTTGACCCCTGCAAACTGTGAGTACCCTGCTCCCCTCACAAAACAAGACCTTGATAATAGCCTGGAAATTATGTGCACTAAGCTGATGGCAAAGTTCCAGGCTGAGCTCCACAAGACAGAGACCACCCTTACACAGGAGATCTCTGCCCTTGGAGGAAGAACAGACAGGCTGGAGGCAAAGCATGATGAGTTGTCCCTAGCTTACAGAGAGCTGAGCAGAGATCATGAGCTGTTAAGCTCAGAATTTAACCAGCTGCAGGCACATGTTGAGGATTTGGACAATCGCAACAGGCGTAATAATTTGAGGTTAAGGGGGATCCCTGAAACCTATACCGATCTCATACCCACAGTAAATCGCCTGTTTAAATCGCTTTTGCCTGAAGTAATGGAGTCCCAGTTCTCTTGTGATAGAATCCACCGTGCCCTCCGTCCAAAACCTCCTGCTGATAAACCACCAAGGGATATTATCTTATGTATGAAGGACTTCCTGACCAAGGAGGAAATCCTCAGGGCTGCGAGGAACACCCCAAATATCCTTATCGACGGCAATAAAATTCAGATTTTCCCGGATATCTCACAGGCTACACTGGAGAGAAGACGCAATCTAAAAGAAATCACGACAATCCTACAAGTTGCACGTATACGTTATAAATGGGGTTTCCCGTTTAAGCTTGTAATCCCTCACAATGGTTCCACGTACGTGGCTACTAATATCCCAGAGGGTCGTGAAGTCCTTATTAAGCTAGGACTGATGGATCCCTCTTCTAACCCCTCACCCCCCCCTGCTCCTAGACCTTCACCGCTTTGGCAAACCCCGGCTTCTAGAAGAGGAAACAGAAGACCACGTAATGACAGGATCTGAGGCTTTCTGCTATTTTTCACATCATCTGATTCTTAGGAATCAAGAATTTTGCGGAATTATACTTGGAGATTCCTCAAAAAAACATTAAGCATGAGATTTATCTGACGTACTTTCTTTATTTTAATCCCTCATATTTTCTCTTTTCTTCCCCGTCCTCTTTTCCCCATTTCCTTTTAATTTTTTCCCATGCAGTACCAATATACTCCACAGCACTATTCACTGTTCAGTGGACAAAGGGAGACACCTAATGGTCAAATCCTGAACTGCAAGGAATCCTCATCTGAAGATCATTGACTCCAATCAATCTTTGCTCCTAACATCTATCAAGATCTTTTGGTGTTCTCATCCTAATCCGCAAGTTATTTTTTCCATTTTTTTTCCTTCTTTTTTTTAATACTCCTTATATTTTTCCACACGATCTTGAATTCATATGAAGGAAATATAATTGTTATGGATTTATATACTACCAAAATGTATGCTTTTTGATCCTTTTCCCTCCTTCCCTCCCCCTCCCCCCCTCCCTTCCACACCCGCATCCCTCCCCCCCCCAACCCTCTTATTCTCCCTATCTTTGTTGGATTTTTCTCGATGTTGTTCCCTTTAGGTTCTTTTAGAACCACCTATAACCAGACATTGCACTAATTTTGTTCCCTTCTCTCCTCGAAGGGATCCTTCAAGAGGCCTAAATGAGGTCCCGTGCTTGTACATGTTGTACCCACTCAGTCGACCGGTGGCCACTGGTGGTCGCGGGGAGGTCAGGCCCTTTCTGATTCCCGGTTATGGGCCGATTCTCCTTCTGCTCTGCTGCTGGCTCTCGGTCGCCTGTTTAGAAGGAGTTTATCCTTCATTTATGTTACTCTTTTATCAGTACCTTAACGGTTTACTGATCCATGGTTTATCTTACTTGTTAAACTTTGACCTTTATAGTTTTGCTTTTTTGAGTTTTTCATATTTATTAATGTATATCCACAGACATTTCAATACCTACAGTTATCCAGAATGCCTTTTATTAACATGTGCTTGGGTTAACCTTTTCCGGACACAGGATGTCCCTGAGTTACACAACCTAGACCTTCATCCCCCGGGTCCGCCCTCACTTACTCCACGGCCCTTCCAAATTTTGAACTCCACGGATGGGTTCTTAGACACCTCGATCACCCTAAAACCCCACCATAGCAAATTCCACTTTCTCGCCTCAAAATGACCATTAGAATAGTCTCACATAACGTGCAGGGATTTAATTCCCCTAATAAACGCAGGAAAGCTTTTCACCAGTTCAAGCGTTTGGACGCCAAAATCCTGTTGCTCCAAGAGACGCATTTTGCTGAACACAATCACCCCAAATACTTCCATAAGACATATAACCAGGCCTTTTATACCACACACTCCTCTAAAAGTAGAGGTGTAGCAATATTCGTTCATAATTCTTTCCCGCTGGATGTCCAAGAAGTATATAGAGACACAGAAAGTCGCTTTATAATAATTAAGGGACGCATTATGGGAAAGGAATTAACAATAGCTAATATATATGCCCCTAATGGAGCCACAGTTAAATTTTTCTCAGATTTTTTTAACATATTGGAAAAACATCACTCTTCCCACATTATCCTAGGCGGTGACTTCAATATGGTCTCTCATCCCACCATGGATAGGAGCAACCCAAACTCGACTTCCAAGACGTTCCCCAGATCCTTGGAGCGTAGACTCAATAACTTACAGTTAGTAGATACATGGAGGTGTCTTAATATGGGCTCCAAAGAGTTTACGTTCTACTCTAACCCGCACAATTCTTCAGCTAGGATTGACTACATTTATTGCTCACAAGTGGTCTTAGCCAATTCGATCTCTGCTAGCATTGTTCCATGCGTGTGGTCGGACCACCATATGGTGCTATATGACACATCAGGAATAGGTCTCTCTCCTACTCCCTTCTCATGGAGACTTAATGACTCCCTATTAGCCAATCCGATAGACTCTCAGGAACTCTCCGATTCCATATCCGAATTTTTTAGATTAAACCCTACTGTGGACACCTCAATCCCAAACACATGGGTCACTCACAAGGCCTATATAAGAGGTAAATTAATCTCGTTAGCAGTTAGAAAAAACCGTGCACGTACCGCTAAGATTCAAGATCTCACCAAGGAATTACAATTATTGTATAGAAATCATATTACATTACATGATCAATCCACCAGGCTATTAATTGACCAAAAGAGAATAGAATTAAATAACATTCTCTCAGATAATGCAGAGAAATCCCTCAGACACTCAAGATCCAAATTCCTACTATATGGTAACACCGCTTCCACAATGCTGGCAAGGAAATTGAACCAAACGTTAAAACCTCCACACGTATATAAATTAAATACATCATCAGGAATGACCACTTCTCATCCCAAGGAGGTTTTGAGCATTTTTGAAAAATTTTATTCTACACTACTTTCCTCCCCCTCTGACGCCACACCAATACACTCTCAAATCTGGTTTGATGAAATCCCTATCCCATCACTCTCTCCCTTGGATATAGAGCAGTTAAACGCCCCCATTACAGAAACTGAAGTAACTAATATGATTAAATCCCTTCGTAATTCATCTGCACCGGGCCCAGATGGCTTCAGTGCTTCATACTATAAAAAGTTTACTCCTATTCTATCCCCTAAACTTACAATACTCTTTAATCACATACTTAAGGGCAACGACTTCCCAGAAGAAATGTCCCTAGCAAACATGACTCTTCTCCCCAAACCGAACAAGGATCTTTCTAGCCCCCAAAACTTTAGGCCAATTTCGATTATTAATAACGACCTTAAATTATTCAGTAAAATCCTCGCTTCTAGATTATCCCAAATTATCCCAAAACTCATCTCATCATCGCAGTCAGGATTTATCCCCAACCGTCAAATTACGGATAACATTCGACTTGCATGCAACATTATACAAGACGCAAATTTATCTAAAAAACAATTGGTACTATTAGGACTGGACATACACAAAGCTTTTGACAGTGTCACTTGGAGCTATCTTGGAAAATTACTACCCAGATTCGGCTTCTCTAACGAGTTTCTAAATGGCTTTTCTGCTTTATATAAAAATCCTAAAACGAGAATTAAGATCCCGGGCTGTAACTCATCTTTCTTCCCTTTGGGCAGGGGCACAAGACAGGGCTGCCCCTTATCACCACTTCTATTTGCCCTTGCCATCGAACCGCTCTCGATTGCGATTAAAAGACATACTGGAATTTCAGGATATAAAAAGAACTCCGAGACATTCAAACTAAACTTATATGCTGATGACGCTCTCATGTACATACCAGACCCTTTCACCACATTACCCAATCTATTGAATACTTTAGAAAGCTTTGCAGGAATCTCAGGTCTTAGCATCAATTTATCCAAATCGGTAGCCCTACCAATTAACTTCTCAGAGTCCGACACCCTACATCTGAAGACCCTTTTCCCGTTTGTCTGGGCCTCCGAGAAGATTTCATATCTGGGAATACAACTTAATAAACATTACAATTCTATTTTTCAATCCAACTATCCTCCGTTGCTTGCCAAGATACGAGGTATGCTCCAAATGTGGTCCTCATACCAACTATCTTTTCTAGGTAAGATCACAGCGATCAAAATGACCATTCTTCCTAAATTTATATACCTGTTCCGTGCGCTTCCCATTTACCTTACCAAAGCATACATCACCAAGTTACAATCTATAATCAATAAATTCGTTTGGGGCAACAAAAAACCCAGGTATGCAGCGAGCATACTATATCATCACCAACGTACTGGAGGTCTGGGCCTTCCTAATATATGGTTTTACTATATTAGTAGTAGATTGGCCCAAATGGCCCATTGGCACGATCGTTCCTCAGATCTACCTTGGATTAACTTTGAGGAAAACTCAGTCGCTCCATACCACTTAGCAGGGCTACTATGGGACCACATAGTCCCTATACGCAAAATCTCCTCCCGTAATAAAATCGTTTCTGACGCTCTCAGGATGTGGAGACTTGTCATCAAAAAATGGTCCTTCGCATCTCATCCCCCTCTCGGCACCTCCTTTTTGGGAAACCCCAGATTTTCTGAAGCATTTATTACCCCTGAGAGATTCGCATGGTGGTCCGGTAATAATTTGACTTCATTACTAGACTTATATGATGGTGGGACTTTCCTCTCTTTTGAGTCGTTACTACACACCAAAAATATCCCACTATCGGAAAAGCTCAATTATGACCTTATCAAAAACTTCTTTGAATCACACTACCCTAAGCCTTCAGGATCTCCTCTCAGCACATATGAACATATTTGTCTAAAAGATCTCTCAAGTAGGGGACATATCTCTACAATATATTCCTCACTTAACAATTGTGATCCAGATACAAAACTTGGTTACATGGTTAAATGGGAGTCGGAACTACAGACTGCTATATCAATAGCCGACTGGCGAGACATGTGGATAAATATGTGTAAGACAACCAAATCCCTAGGAGTGAGGGAAACGGCTATTAAAATATTCACGAGATGGTATTATACCCCCAAAAAATTGAATAAATTCTACCCCGAGATCTCCCCAAATTGTTTCAGAGGTTGTAATGAAGTGGGCTCTCTGATACATATTTTCTGGGAATGCCCCAAAATTAAAAATGTCTGGCAGGAAGTATTCAATCTAATAGAGAGAGTTACAGGATGTAAATTTCCACTCTTGCACCTGCAATGTCTACTTTTCAAAAATATTCCAGAAATTACCACAGACCTCACACGCCTAACACATACCATTTGCATCGCAATGCTATGGGTTATCTCCAAACACTGGAAAGAAACTTTCATACCCTTTGATCAGGTCATCAGTAGAATAGAAGATATAAGACTAATGGAACAATACCATCACACCATCACAAACACTAAGATCAAATTTGATCAAAAATGGACTCCTTGGTACATATACAAATGTTCCCTAACCACATGAATATCACATCAACTTAACCAATCAACATATGTTGTCTGTACAATTACTTGATGTCTCTGTTTTCCACCACACCATGCCCATGGTTTATGTTAGTTGGACGCCTCTCACTGAGGCGAAAGAGGTAATCTACATATTGACGATTTCCCACGTATTCTGTTAACTTGCTCACTCTACTCTTGGATATTTTATCATTCTTACAACGCTATATTACCATCAAGAACGGATATACATTTTATATTTTGTTTAATTATTATTTCTTTTTTATCGTTTGTATGTTTTTTTTCACATGCCTATTACTTAAAATATTTTATTGATGAAACACCTTTATGTAAATTTTACATTTACTATACTGTTTGTATTGAATATATTTTTCAATAAAAGTTTATAATCAAAAAAAAAGAATTGCACTGAAAGGCAGAGTAGATGGGTTTTTCTTTTGGTAATGTGTGGGAATTTGAAAATATCCCTGTTCTGGTTTCCTATTATTTCAGTTTCAAGTATGACTTTGTATTATGTAAATGACATTGACCACATAATTGTCAGCAACTTTTTATAAGACACTTTGTGAAATAAAGTTAGTTTCCATCTGTTTTTACACATTCCTGTACTGTAAATTCATATTACTCTGACAATCCCTATTTGGAGTCTTACTGAAAAATAATTAAATATGTGTGTATATGACATTAAGCATATTGGTTTAATATGTTTAAGTAAATCACACATGATTAATCTGCTTTATCAATATTCTCTAATTCCTGACTTATAAAAATGCCATACATAATATTCTACATATCAAACAGCTACAGGAAAAACTGCCAAGATTTCCTTTGTTAAATGGAATTTCATTTCTCGATTAAATTTTTTCCAGGAATCAGTCCAGTCCTGTGGTTAATATTTTGTGAGGAGAGTGCAAACTAAGTATGTTAAGACAAATCAAAGATATACAAAATAAATAAGCAATTTTCTGTACATCATGCCTAATATTGATGTATTAATGTTTATAAGCACATTTTATTTTTACTAGATTTTATTTTGCTTTAGGAATATGTAAATGTATGCCTCTTCCTTACCAATGAACTAGAACTGGACTAGAGGGTGTGCTTCCCTACGCACCAAAGGCCACTCTTGCTTCCCAATGAAGTACAATGACTCTAGAATGGTTCCCTTCCAAGATGTGAATGGGATGGGAATGAGATCATTTACAGCACAAGGGAAAAAAAGCATGCACAGCACACAAAGCACAAAACTTAAACAACATGCACAACACAGAGCTTACACAGTGCAAAAAGCACACACAGCATACAGAGCACAAACTACAGAGAGATCACATACAGTGCACATTGTACAAGCACACATAGCACAGAATACATAGCACCCACTGCACACCCACAGGATACAACACAGCAGCTACAATATAAAGTAAACACACAACCTATATAACTCAATGCTCACACAGTACATACCACAGAGCAAACTTATCATACAGTATTAAAAACACACACAGAGCAGAGGCACATGCACAATGCAGACATAACACAGAACTTGAAATATAAATTTTTCTGCGCTTATTATTAAATCTGAGACAAAATCAAAAATGATATATACATATGTAGCACTACTCCCAAGGGAGCTGCTGGTTACGGATTTCCCTGGGTTACCATTAGCAACGATAATTTCAGAGTGGTTTTGGCTCAGTCAGGAAACAGTCCAGTTTCTTTGGTTTTTATGTTTTATTTGGAACTTGGCTAGGAGAAGGGATGAGTGGGATACTCCAACTGAATAGAACTATGCACAACTGGCAGGGATGACGTGAATAAATGCTGGTTAACGCTGAGTAACGCTGAAATTGAGCTAGTCACAGCTAGGCCACTGCTTCACTTTGCCCTTGGCTGTGAAAGGTTTTGCTTAAGCTTCCTGAGGTAAACTCTATCCTGAGGCAAGCTTTATTCTGAGGTAGACTGTACTGCTAAACAACTTCACGGCCCTTCCTGGCACCCTCTTTATCCCTATCTTCAGGGTTTAACTACTTGGCACCCCCTTTAGTGTAACACTCTGAGTGAGCTGGCTTCTTGATCCCCTGACTTCTCTGGAGTGGTCCCCTCTCTTAGGCAGACCCTTAGGCAGATCCTTCAGTACTCAAGATACTGTTTTTCCCAAAGTCCTCTGCCCAACAGCTCCACTGGTCAGCACACTGGATCCTCTGCAGCCCAGCTCCACTCCTGGTGCCTAGGCCAACCGCCTGGACCACCTTCCTCACTCTGCAGGAGGAGAGACAGCCATCCACCTCCTCCAGGGACTTTGCTCACACCAAAAGATGCCCTGTCACATGCTCCCTCCATATTTATGGGCAATCCCAGGATGCATTGCAGCAATGCCCTCCCACTGGGACTGCCATAAAACATGATGTGTCACTGGCCATGTTTCCTCCACTGTCCAACAAGCTCCCTCATTGGACACAGTGGGGACACTCCCTCAGACCCATTGAATCACACCTAGAAAACACATGACAGGCAAACTAACAGATCAGCTCCCCTGATAAGCAGCAGGAGCAATTAGATGTTTTTACCTAGCACCTACCTAACTAGGAAGGTGCTACACATATGTAAGCATGAATATGTGGAAATAAAATGTGAAAAAAATAAATACGCAAATAATGATAATAATAATTATAATATAGTAAGTCCTGTGAAAGTCCAATTGAAGAAAACTTGAAATTCAAAACATTAAAATCTGTGTATAATGTTTTTAAGTCCACAGCCAACCAAATCTCGATAAGCTGAAGTGAAATACAGTAAATGAACAAAACCTACACCAAAGTTGTGCTCTCATCTTAAGGTTTGACCCTCACTACAATGGTCAAACACGCATAGGATGAAAACCCAGGGTCAAATAGGCACTCCCGGATGGATTCCCCAGCGTTGACTTTTAAGGGTAACATATAACGTGGAAATCATCAATCAAGATCCCGATGATTCTTGACCTTGAGCTTAGCTGGCTCTAACCAAAGCCACTCAGAAGAGCCACAAAAAAATGACATAGTTCTCACTGTAAATCTTCTTTATTAACCCTCCTCTTATATTAGGGTCAGAACCGACCCATTTTCAGGTTTTGAATGTCTATAAATATCACATAAATTTGTTTATTGCATCAAGATGTTTTTACTTTGTCAGGAACCTCTATTTAAACAATGTAATAGAAAAATAATCCTTTTCACTAAATTATAAAATACTGTGGTGAAAATTAAGACGTTCATGGTGTTAGGGTCAATTCTGACCCAGTTATAATATAGGATTTTAGGACACTAATAAGTGCCAAAACTGAAATCATAAACACTCTCTCTGCTTAGTAACACTGACAGCCAATCCCCTCTCAACCCTGTGAGCTGTAGTTAGGGAGGGGCCTATCTCTTTTCCTGCTTGTCTGCTTCTCTAAATAAAGTGAAGAAACATAGGACAAATACATTTCAGAGTTGCTGACTTTATTTTACCATTTTTTAAATTTGAAAATGAGAGGTATGCTATCAAAAGAAAGGTCTAAGGGGTCACACCAAAAATATTAAAACCAATCTTTTCAAGGATAACGAAGCCTAACAAGGTAACCAAGAGTTAAGAAACAAATTTGATGATAAATAATTATTCAGAGGGTATTTTATGGCTGATTTAAAACACGGGTCAAAACAGACCCTAAACATCATTGATAGTAACGGAATTCTAACATAAGAGGAGGGTTAAAACAAAATTAGTATGCACTCACATGTATATGGATAGAACAAGCCTTGGATATGTAATATCGCCAACACAGAGGGATCAGATGCTAGCAGCCCACGGTAGCACAGATCTTACACATGTTTAAAAGCATAGAATGTATGCAAGCACACAGCAAAGAACAGCTCACATCATTCTCAAAATAGATCACATGCAGTATACATAGAATAGAGCACACCCAGCATATGCAGTACTTAGCACATAGTTTAAAATAGACAGCACCGTACATGTACACAGTGAAGACTTCACAGCATAGAGCATATACAGTACAAGTTGCATACTCCATACACAGAACTGACTGCACAAAACATATACAGCACAGAGTAAATACAGCAAATACACAGCAGAATGTACACAACATACAAAAAAAATGTAAAGAGCACACAACACTTAGAACATACATACAGAGCATACACAGCACACAGAAGACACATGCACAGCATACATACCACACTCAGAAAAGAAAGCACTATTTCTGGTTGTATTTCAGTAGTCACTTACTTGGGAGAAGGCTACCATGGGCTGTTTTCTAGTTCAGTATTCTACAGTCAAATCATTTATGTTGAGTTGGACATTTTTCTGACAATCAATGGAGCCGGTTCACACATCTCCGTGGCGGCTGTGGAGTGGATGCACAGGGGTCCTGTGCATCTTTGGCTCCATTTCAGGTCAAAATTCAGGCAAAAATTTTGGCTTGATTCGTCCCTGAAACAGAGAACAGGGATACACCGGACCTCTGCTGTGAGCCGCATCCGTGTGAAGTGTGAACCCAGTCTCAAAGAAAAATGACTTTATATCAAACAGGGATGTGAAACGTAATGTCTATAGGACTTTAAACATATAGGGATTAACTTTGTAAGACTGCAGGTTGCACCATACTCGTTGAGTTATCTTTGATAAGACATGTGCTAGGGTTTCTTTATTACTGAAGCCTATTCCTGCAGTGTAGATGCCTATAATAAATTATTATTAGGGTGCTTGCCATTATGCTCTATATTTGTGACCCTATAACTCATTTATAACTAGAGATGTCGCGAACCTAAAATTTCCCGTTCGCGAACGGCGAACGCGAACCTCCGCAAATGTTCGCGAACGGGAGAAACCGGGCGAACCGCCATAGACCTCAATAGGCAGGCAAATTTTAAAACCAACAGGCACTCTTTCTGGCCACAATAGTGATGGAAAATTTGTTTCAAGGGGACTAACACCTGGACTGTGGCATGCCGGAGGGGGATCCATGGCAAAACTCCCATGGAAAATTACGTAGTTGACGCAGAGTCGGGTTTTAATCCATAAAGGGCATAAATCACCTAACATTCCTAAATTGTTTGGAATAACGTGCTTTAAAACATCCAGTGTGTGTATACGATCAGGTATGATGTTGTATCAATCAGGTAGTGTAAGGGTTACGCCCGCTTCACAGTGACAGACCAAACTCTGACAGACCAAACTCCCCGTTTAACGCACCGCAAACAACCGCAAACAGTCCATTTGCAGTGGGTACAGTACAGTCTGTGGACCTGACACTCACTGGCAGGAAACTATAAAAAATATATATTTTTTTAATTTGCAAGGTGCTGTGCCACCGTATATATGAGTGGTGGGCACTGCAGTGGGCACAGTACACTCTGTGGACCTGACACTCACTGGCAGGCCAGGCAACTGCAATTATAAAAAATATATATTTTTTTAATTTGCAAGGTGCTGTGCCACCGTATATATATGAGTGATGGGCACTGCAGTGGGCACAGTTTACTCTGCGGACCTGACACTCACTGGCAGGCCAGGCAACTGCAATTATAAAAAATATATATTTTTTTAATTTGCAAGGTGCTGTGCCACCGTATATATATGAGTGGTGGGCACTGCAGTGGGCACAGTACACTCTGTGGACCTGACACTCACTGGCAGGCCAGGCAACTGCAATTATAAAAAATATATATTTTTTTAATTTGCAAGGTGCTGTGCCACCGTATATATGAGTGGTGGGCACTGCAGTGGGCACGGTACACTCTGTGGACCTGACACTCACTGGCAGGCCAGGCAACTGCAATTATAAAAAATATATATTTTTTTTAATTTGCAAGGTGCTGTGCCACCGTATAAATCAGTGGTGGGCACTGCAGTGGGCACAGTACACTCTGTGGACCTGACACTCACTGTCAGCCGGCAGGCAACTGCAATTATGACAGAGGAAAAAAAAATTATTTTTTAAACTGCAAGGTACTGTGCCACCCGATATGAGGGTGGTGTGCACACAGTACAGTCTGTGGTGGGTCTGTGGCCTCTCACACACGGCGGGCAGGCAACTGCACAATAGATATATATATATATATATCAACAAAAAAAATTGACTGAAATACCAGCCCTAAAAAGGGCTTTTTGGGGTGCTGTCAGGATGCTGTCCTTACAGCAGGAGTGGACCGAGAACACTATCTAACAACTGTCCCTATTAACAGCAGCAGCAGCAGCAGCACTCTCCCTGCTCTCACTAACACACTGCTTCAGAATGATCTAAGATGGATGCTGCCCTTGCTTTTTTATAGGAGGTCGGAGGGTGTGGGAGGGAGGGTATGCTGATTGGCTGGAATGTGTCTGCTGACTGTGAGGTACAGGATCAAAGTTTGCCTCAATAATGAAGTATAGGGGCGGACCGAACTTCGCATATGTTCGCCCGCAGCGGCGGACGCGAACATGCGATGTTCGCTGGCGAATAGTTCGGGACATCTCTATTTATAACATGGTTTAGCTAACATGACTATATGACACGCTAAATTAGCTGTTTATTGAACAAACACACTTTTGCCACTATGTACTAAGCTAGGCATTTCACTATAATTTACAGTCATACCAAAACTTTTACATTTTGTTTTATAGTTTGTAAAATTTCCTTGCTTAAACCAGCGAAATAGGGCTTAATAACCAGTCTTCCTTGCAATGCATCGGTCATTCAATGGTAAAGCTTTATAGCTCCAAGGCATGTTAAAAAGCTAAGCACTATATACTGTATATATAAAAATCAGCCAAAATGCACATCCTGTTTTATGAATCTTAAACAATATTCCTTCAGGCTGTAATACACAGCAAGGCACTGTAATGGCTTATTTCTTCACCAACTCTGCATTATAAGCAAAGAGTAATAGAAATCAGTCAATATTCTACAACCTATCAGATTCCTGGAGGCTATCATTTGCTTTACATACACAGCTAAGATTGATAAAATATCTCAAAACTGTGCATATTATGGAAGTCTATCCCTATGCGTGATCTATCCTAAAGCTTAATTCCATGCAGATAAACAAAATAATCAACCATTAATCCAGTTATGTATAAAAATATTTAAGGTATTGTGTATATACAGAACATGCATGATAAGAATAACAGTTATAGGTATTGATTATCTCTCATAGAGATTACAGTGCTCCCGATAACAAAAGTGACACAATGTGCAATCTGAGGTATTCTAGTAAAATATTATAGGTGAAAAAATAAATGTATACGGCCGTGAATAAATTATCACAAATAGTAAAAGGTAAATATTATATCAATTAATAATTTAATAAAGTGACTGGTGCAACAAAACCCAGTGTATAAGTAACTGCATATAAAAAATATAAATAGTAGTGGGTATAAATTAACAGAATAGGTGACTGTGGTGGTTAAATAAATTAGCAAAAGTCCATAAGGTGATTGATGATATGCAATCCCAGAATTAGGTGGATCTTGAGGTGATCCAATCTGGACGTGCAGGTGAGGAAACAATATACTCCCCTCTCAGTAATGCCCACACTTACTGGTGCTATATACCCCTACAGGGGTAAAAGGTGTAGTATACAACCGGGGGTTAGATCCCATCAGGTTGGGGGCCCTGATCTCAATGGCTCTGGTCATCCGATTAGATCATCACTCCAAGATATGGGATATACTCAAAATGGAATTGATGTGGCATCAGGTAACATCAACATCGGATAATAAGTTGGGGGAAATCCGGACCGTATATGGGAAGAAGAGCCTCACATAGTGAAGTATTGTAAAATATAATACTTTATTTTAAATACAGAAAGGTACTCCAGAATAGAAAAGTAAACGAGCGTTGTAAGAAACCGGGACCGCAACTTCCTTGTATGCAGCTGAGCTTCCGGAACGCGATGCGTTCCACCCACCGGATGTGCGTCCTAACAGAAGCGGAAAAGACGTGATTACGCTCTGCGTGTTTCGTCAGCTTGACGTCATCAGGAGCAGCATCACGGTCACATCTCCTGAAGAATTCACGTGACCGTGACAATACTTGTCGATACGTAGGCAAACCCGGAAGTGCGGCATCACAGGCGGCTCCGATTCAGAGCCTCGGTTTTCTGAACACTGCTCTAAGTCTACCTAAATGTAAGTTGCTATATTTTTAAAATAAACTATATTGAAATACTGCACAAGAAAAAACTCTCTTTTCTTCCCTGCATCCCATTTGGAGTGCTCCTAGGAAGTTATGACATCCCCTATCCCCCCTGAAAGGCCATAGGATCGCCAGGAACCCATGCTACAAACGGCACCCCAAAACCCCCCTCGGATGACTATTGGAGTGTCAGGAGACCTCCCCCCATTTATGCTGCAACCTTACAGCAGTAAGGTAAGGGTGTAGTGCACCCGGAAGAATTACATCTCTATTGCATCACTGATCACCACTGGTGCTAAAGTCACCCCCTGGATTATTTCACCTGTATCCCCAGTGGGATTACCACTCACAAGCTTTCACATTCACCCACCCTTATGAACTTTTATGGTGTGATTCATATATTATCTATGTATTAATTATTGACTGGATTATTGCCCTCTGCATATGATTATTTATTATTCACCTGATTCTTATTTATTATTGGTGTCACCCAATCACCTTTCACAGTATTGGCAATATAGTCACATCGTAATCTATTTATCCATATCCTTATTGGATTTACTGATTATTGGTTTTAGTATATGATTTTTCAATATCAAGAGATTCAAATATAGTTTGCTTGCTGGCACTCCTATTTGTATTGTAGTCACTCTAGTTGTATTTACTCGCAAGCACATTATTGGTTTCAATATATGATTTTCATATACCAAGAGTTTTAAATATGTTTTTGGTGTCACTCAGTCACCATTCTTCTTGGCACTGTAGTCACTTTATATCTATATTTATTCATAAGCACACCACTGCTAGCTTTTGATCGCTACAGCACTTCAAGTCACTTTATTTTTATGATCCAGTTATTATATTGCACTACTATCACTTTACAGTGTTAATTTATGCCTGATTTTTGTTATATAATTACCAGACAAGCGCAGCTTCATTAATTTACTATCAGTATTGGATTTGGTCTAATAACGCTGCCCAATAATAATCTTGAATGTCAATCATCCCCATACCACCTGCAGATCTGCGTTTAGGCAGATTCTTGCAGGCACATCTTGTTTTTTTACCTTTCCATATAAAATTGTTTAGTAGGCCTGTGAGGGATTTGATGTATGATGCTGGGACTGTGATGGGAAGCACTCTAAAAAAGTATAATATTTAACCACCTTCCACCCGCGCTATAGCCGAAAGATGGCTACAACGCAGGCTCTAATTTCCGGGAGGCCATCTTTATACCCTTGTCCCTATATCTATATATCCATGTCCCATGTCCCTTGGACACAGCCAATCACAGATCGTGGTGAATGGCCAATCACAGCGGCCATTTACCACGTGATCGGACCATGCAATGAGAGATGATCTCATATGTAAACATATGAGATCATCTCTCATCGCCAGCTCTCCTTCCTCACACAGAGACTGCAGTGTGAGGAAGAGGTGAGCCGATCAGCGGTAAGGGGACACAGAGGAATGTAATCAGGGCACTGATCACCAGTGCCCTGATTATACAAGAGGGGAAAAAATGCCATAACTGCCCACAGTCCCCGCCATCAGTGCCCCCCATCAGTGCCCACAATCAGTGCCCATAGTGCTGCCAGTCAGTGCCCATCAGTGCCTGCTCATCTAGGCACTGATGGGCACTAACTAGCAGCACTATGGGCACTGAGTATGGGCACTGATGGTGCTGCCCATCAGTGCTCATCAGTCCCGCCCATCAGTGCCACATGTCAGTGTCCATCAGTGCCACCCATCAGTGTCCATCAGTGCCGCCTCTCAGTGCCCATCAGTGCCGCCTCTCAGTGCCCATCAGTGCCACCCGTCAGTGCCACCTCTCAGTGCCCAGCAGTGCCACCTCTCAGTGCCCAGCAGTGCCACCTATCAGTGCTCATCAGTGCTGCCTATCAGTGCTCATCAGTGCCGCCTATCAGTGCCACCTATCAGTGCTCATCAGTGCGGCATATTAGTACCTCCTCATCAGTGCCCATAAGTGCCACCTCATCAGTGCCCATCAGTGCAGCCTATCAGTGCCGCCTCATCAGCGCACATCAGTGAAGGAGAAAAAAATATTTATTTTCAAAATTTACTCACAGTAAATAAGAAAAACTTTTTTTTTTCAAAATTTTCTGTATTTTTTATTTTTTTTTTGTAAAAAATAAAACCCAGAGGTGATTAAATACCACCAAAAGAAAGCTCTATTTGTGTAAAAAAAATGATAGAAATTTCATATGGGTACAGTGTAGCATGACCGCGCAATTGTCATTCAAAGCGTGAGAGCGCTGAAAGCTGAAAATTGGCCTGGGCAGGAAGGGGGTAAAAGTGCCCAGTAGGCAAGTGGTTAAGATAAGATCATCATTTTGAAGGCTGCAAGTCTACTCACCCAGGGGAGATCACATTTAGCCATTTGTTGTAGCTAACTTTTGTTTTTTTGGGTTAGCGATGACTCCTGGGAGCAGAACGTCATCGCTCCCAGGAGTCAATGCGCCTGCACCGGCCCCGCTCGTCACTTCCGGTGCAGGCACGGAATTCCCCGCTAAACAACTTCTGGGCATGCCCAGAAGCTGTGCAGGGATGCCGCGCCTGCACCGGAAGTGACGAGCAGGGCCGGTGCAGGACATTCTGGGACTCTGACGTCACCGAAGAGGAGGCAGAAGAGGACACGATGGCTTCAGCTGCCCAAACCTGAGATGGCAGCGCTGGAGAAGAAAATTTCAAGGTAAGTATTTCTTCTAAAAGGTAAGTGCGACCCGGGACAGTTCAGAGGCTATCCGTTATGGAATGTACTAGCCCTGACTGTCCCAAGGGTATTTTTATCTAAAATTCACCCCCGAGGCCAGAACTCTGCTTTAACTTTATAGTATGGGATAGAGCTGAATTGTGTTAGAGTTTGATGTAGTATAGGTAGTGACGTAATTGGGTTAGTCAAGAGGAGGATAACATCTTCCGCAAAAAGATTAATAGTATGTGATCTATATCTGAACTGAACTGAAATCCTGTTATAAGGGGATTTGTGCGGATAGATTCCGCTAGTGGTTCTATCATCAGATTGAAGATGGGAGGGGATAGAGGGCATCCTTGGCGGGTTCCATGTGATATAGCAAATGGTTTTGAGAGGAGACTGGAAGTGTATACCTGTGCTGAAGTGAAGGAGTACAAGGCAAGCATTGCTGACAGTATAGGGCCTTGAAAACCAAATTTTGTTAGTGTGCTAGTCATATATTGCCAATGAACTCTATCAAATGCCTTCTCTGCATCAATAGACAGTAGCAGAGAAGGTGTTCAGGTTTTCTCTGTGAGGTGTATAACATTTAAGATCCTCCTAGTTGCATTGAAGGGTTGTCAGCCTTTTACAAACCCCATCTGGTCACTTTGCATCAGAGATAGTATTAAAGTGGAGAGGCATTTTGCTAGTAGTTTGGCATAAATTTTAATATCTAAATTTAGAAGTGATATAGGCCTGAAGTTTGGGTAGGGTACCACATATGCTTGTAGCATCTCTTGTGTAAAGGAGGTTTAAGTTGCTGCTGAGTACACATTGGTTAAATGAGGGGTTAATAGCTTGCTGAAAACTTTGTAATACTCGTTTGAGAGGCCATCGGGTCCTGGGGATTTTCCACTTGGAAGAGATGTTATGACCTTCTCTATTTCGTTAGATGTGAAAGGAGAATTTAAGAGTGCAAGTAGTGAGTCTGATCATTTTGATAAAACTAGATTTTCCAGGAAGACATCAATGTCCTCTTTGGAAGGATGGGGAGTTTGGGGGTTGTTTTTGAGATTGTATAATGCCACATAATAATCAGCGAACTGGTCAGCAATTTCTTGTGGGTTTGTTATTTTATGTTGTGTAATTGGGTGGAGTAAATATTGAATCTTTGATATGAATTGTTACACTTTGACCCTTTTGCTCGGTTAGCATTAGTGTAGAAACTAAGCTTTAGGCATCTTAGATACTGTATTTATCATATTGTTGCATTAATAGAATTCTCAATTCATCTCTAAGTTTTGAAGGGAGGCTGAGAGTGTGGGCGATGGTGTAGATTTGTTACTGGCTTCTAACTTATGTATTTCGGTGATTAGCTTATTTAGTTAAGGTCATAGCAGCTCTTAGCTTTAGCGGTCTGTTGAATGAGTGTTCCCCTTATGTACGCTTTGTGTGCGTTCCACAGGATATTTGGGTCTTCACCCGACCCCGCATTAAGAGCAAAGAAGTCCCTGAAATGTTGGGCAATTAATTTTGAGCATTTCGGTTCCTGCAATAACGTTATGTTGCAGCGTCAGATGGGGGTTGCGGGGAGTGCGCCCTGTTCAGCAATAGCAATAGCAATAGATAAAGCAGTAAGGTCTGACCATGTTATTTTATGTATATGTGAAGAAGACACTGTGACAATCATTTATCAGTTAAAAACATGTCAATATAGGGAGTATGTATAGTGTCTGGAGGAGAAATACATGTAATCTCTTTTGTTTGCATGTTGGCATCTCCAGATGTCATACAGCTCCTTATTATGCAATAGATTACGTAGCGAAGATCTGCGGTTAGGTGCAATGGAGGAGTCTATGTGAGGGGTCAGTTGTGATGTTGAAGTCTCCACAAAGTACTTGGTGCCCATTTTTAACTGAATCGATATGTTTAAGCAACTTTTGAAGGAATCTCAGTTGGTGTAGGTTTAGAGTATAGACTGCCACCAGGGTAAAAGGATGTGAGTTTATGTCACATGTGAGGATGATGTATCGACCCTCTTTATCCAGGATGGAATCTTTAAGTTGGAAGGCCAAGGTGTTTCTGACAGCCAAGAGCAACCCTCTGCACCCTTGTGGGTGCATTTGGGGATATTGTAGGCTAGAAAGTGTGTTTTTTGTATACTGAGAATATCAACTTTGTTACGGCTTCTTTCCACATGGAATATTGTTTAGCAGGATGGTTCAAGCCTTTAGCATTCAGGGATAGGCACTTAATGGTTGTTTGTTGTCTGAGTGAAAGGAGGCTAGCACTTACTTTGGTTTTTGCGATGTAGTCGAGGCCCTGTTGTGTAAATGGGTCCTGGAGTCCTTCTACTTGTAAAGGTGATAGAAATTCTCGACATATGGCGGTGGTGAAAGCTGGTAAGCTGTAGACTTGAGGGTGTTCATCAATATGGAGCTTGAAAGTGTCTCTTCTGAAGGTTGTTGTACCGAGAGAACATGTAGAGAAACAAAACAAAACAACTGTAAAAAGAACAAACAAGATAGTATGGTAAAAAGAGAATCCTCAAAAGGATTTGTGAAAATTATTCTCTGCTCAAAGGATATGGTGGAAAATGGATAGATATCTATGTTTGACCATAGCCGGGGATGGGCTATAGTATTTAAAGCATAACTCCACTTTTGTTGAGAAAAAAACATTCCCTTCTGGGTGATCTCTGTACATTGCAAGGATTATAACAACCTTTGTTGCAGATTCCTACCTTTTGTTATTCTGAAGTAATCCCTTCTTGTTCCCCTGTGCCTCTGTGCTGAGTGGGTCCAATGGGAGTGGTTTCATAATTATCTGTCAGCTGTGCACCTGCAAGGCACTAATGAGGAAATCTGCTGGGCCTGCACCCCTTTAGACGTGCTCCTATTTGAAGTATCTCACCAAAAATGACATTTTTGTTGCAGGAGATGCCTGGAATCTGACTTATATTTTAGGCAGACTTCTGGTAAAATTGGTGAGCCAATCACACAAGTAGGAAATTATGTTTCTGGGGTGTGGTCAGTACACATTCTGTGTATAGAACACCTCCAGGTAGCCATATTGCATTGCATTTTTAGAAAATTACAACAGCTGCAGATTGAAAAGGAAAGGTAATTTTTAATAACATTCAAACACAATATGATTTGTGTCGCAATTCTATACGCTATATTATTTTTTTTTATTTGCTATTTATTTTCTCCCACGAAAGTGGAGTTACCCTTTAAAGTTGGCTGTGGACAGTGTACTTTCTCTGTCTTGCCTGACCATGTTAGGAGAGAACCTGCTGGTGTCTCCTCTCCAGTACACCAGTACCAATTTGTACTCGGCTTCTCTGTAAGTATATTCTGCTATACTGTGCTGTGATTCCTTACTGATATTTTTACCTAAGACTTTATTTAGTTTGAGTGTCTTCCCATCTTTTTTTCCAGCACTGCCATCAGTCCACCATTGGCACCTGCTAAAGTACTGAAAAAAATTGATGAAAGGTAGCAGTGAAGTTATTTTATTTTCTGTTGCTGGGACATAGGTGCCTGTTCATGAATAAAATTCACACCTCTGTCTTAGGCTGTCTCTGCCTTGTGGTGTTGATTTGTTTTTGGACAAGGTACCTTATAGAGATTTTTTTCTTTTATTTCTAAATGGGTACTGCTTGTCTTGAAAGATCCTAGGATGTAATACAAGCCCATCAAGATCTACAGTATATCTCTGCATGTCTCTCCCTCTGCTCACGCCAGGCAGCATCTATCCCAATATCAGAAATGTTATCATAAGGCTAAAATGTCATGCAAACATAGACCCTCATGTCATCACACGAAAAGATCAGACTCAACTTCCCCAGACCCCCCTCCTTCCCAGGTCCAGGAAAATATATATTGGGCATGTGCTGCCCTAGCTTTGCCTGGTAGATTGTTTATTAAATCATGTCCTAAAAAGGCAGCACAAGGATAGGCAGACACTCAGGAGGTCAAGACTTACATTAGAAAGGCTGGGGCTGTTGGGATGTGAAGTCTCTATTAGTCCGCTGATTATGCTTCCAAACAGGGACTTTGTTCCATTCCTTTATTTAGGAAAAGTATTATTTGGCAATTCGCAAAAAGACCTCTCCAATCTTTATTAATAGACACCTGAATTCTAGCCTTTCAAGAAAAATGTCAGTGTTTACAAGCTGACATTGTCCTAGTTCCCATAAAAGATAGCAGTTCAGGGGTGTATTTCCTCCTGTTTTTAGCAAGAAAGGCCTCTAGAGAAATTCTGACTTACCTAGGTATGCTGTTGCAGGGACATGCTATAAAAATTTTGTCGGACACCAAAACTACAGTGGCATATGTGGCCAGGCAGGGGGGAACCAAATGTCTCCCTCAGTTGTGAATTGTTTCACAAATGTTCCTTTAGGCAGAAAGAAATGTAGTGTTTCCAACAGAATCTTTCCTGGGAGCTCTCAGAACATATAAACGGATGATTTGAGCAGAAAATGTGTAGACCACAATGAATAATCCTTGAACCACAAATATCTCCTGACTATCTTCGAGATATTGGGAGTCCCAGCAATTGTTCCTATGACTTCAGTGGCCAACATATTTCTTCCTTTACACTTTCCCAGTTTCATGATCCCCAGGCCAGGGCTGCTGTTAGAAATCACGAGGCCCCGTACAAATTATAGCCTCGCTACTTTTTTATTAAACTTTTTTTAAATTGCTGAATAACAATTTTACATTGCTAGACCGCATTGCAACTGTGAGACAAATATTTGGCTTTAAGGTGTAGAGCCGCCCCCTCAGAGAGAAGTTTGACAGGTGGTGCTGACTATAAAACTCTGCAGCCTGTGTTAAAAATGCTGTCATGACATGTATATAGCCCTATCTGACTATATGACAGCCGGCTTCTGAAGGGGCATGACCAAAAAGGTCCAATGGCTAAGAGCGCTGACCGCAGTGTTCTGGCGGGGGGGGGGAGGGGAGTGTCCCCCTGTCAGAACACAATAGAACAGCAGCTGAGATCACTGTATTAACATCAGATTGTTAGAACAGTGGCTCTGACCTGAGGTGTCAGTATTTTTTTCGTTCGGCCCGCTGGGTTGAACAAAAAAAAAACTAGCAGTGCATACTAGGTATTAGGCCACATTCACATTTGATGTTTCCTGGATGTGTCACAAAGTGCACACGTAACGGGCATTTTGCAGTTCATTTTGGAAATGTATCGCAAATGTGCATTGCGCTTGTGGTAGAACAAAATATATATAAGGCCTAATGAATAAGGTACTTAATGTAACCCCTGTTGTTTACACCTATGTGGTGGTCATCTCCTTGGCTAAACCATATGCACAAAAAATATCCTGTAAAGACCACAGGAAAAGAAAGCCTTTTAGGGGATGAACAAATTATACAAAGGGGGGTACCAAAGTTATGAAATGTTATTGTGCAACATGTGCAATCAATGATAAAAATGGTGTCTGGTTACAACCATGATGGCTAATTGGTGAAATAAGGTGAAAATATGCACATAAAAAACATAAAACAGTACAAAAAAAATTAAAATACACATACTAAAATAATGCGTCCGGACGCCAGGTGTACCTTGCCATTAGGGGGGATACCCACGGCAAACTGCCATATCAAAAATGTGAAAAAAGTGAATAGGGGAATGCCCCTTATGGCAAGCCCCTGGGTGCTCGAGCAGAAATGCAAGGAAGGACAGTGGAAAGAGAGGAGGGCTGAGGTGGTAAGTATGAGAGGGGCCTAATGATAATGAAGAAATAAGAGGGCAATTTTCATGCGTGGCTCAATGTGGTTTACTAGACCCTGAAAAACCACTAGCAAAACATTTTGCTCAATTCCATAATGAGAAACCTGAGGGAATGCGTGTTAAGAGAATCTACAGATTGAGGTTGCCCCCGAGAAGGGGGGATTTCAATTGAATACTTCTTCAAAAAGAAAAATTGTGGATTTACACTTTAAAATCTCTCCCACCAAATTGCCTAAACATAGAATTAAACCTATAGGTCTTTCTAGATCCTTGAAGTGTCAAGTCTGGCCAAGGTCCCCTCAACACCAAGTGGTTTTACTACAAAGGTCATTGACTTTGAAATAAATACCCTAACTATGCAGATTATGTAGTCTTTATAAGACACAATAACATTATATGATTTTGGACAAGCTGGCCCATAATATGCACACATGCCCTAATATACATATGAGTGTCTGTTGTCTATTAACTATTAATTACGCAAGGTATACTATTTTTATGGTGTATCTCCAAGTGGTACCTTATTCTCTTTGTCCCTTTCCTCTCTTCTCTCACTTTCCCTGTGTACATATCTGTCATTTTTCCATTGATTCCAAAACGTTTCCATCCAAAAGCACAGTATCTAGCGTGTTTTGAAAAATATTTTCTTTTTCCCATTTCCTCTTTTCTTGCTTCCACAATGGTATTTCCTAGTACGGAAGTAAAAACAGAAAGAGTTTCTTTAATTAAATATAGGGGTGGTCCCTGCAGCTACATGCAGGTCTAGGCTCACCCCCTTCAGCAGAATCACTGCTGCATCCAACCACTGGAGTTCACAGTGAACACAAAGCAGTGAGAGCATTATCTTGAGGGAGGGGGAGCAAGCTTCCTGCTCATTCATCACCAATGACAGGAGATAACACTGCTGACTAGTGACTACAGGCCAGAAGGAGATGAAGGGGGAGTTTCAGGACCCGGCAGAGGCACACTCTGCAGCTGTCTTCTTCTGCTTCAAATCAGGACACTTTGCAAGTATATAAGAACTGATTTCTCTGCAGAGCTTCTGGAGGAAGAAAGCTGGCAGCGCTGCAGGGGATCCACAGGTACAGCTGGCTCTCCTCTCCTGCAGGTGCCTGGGATCCTCTTCTGAAGTGACAGAGCTTGGGCCCGGTACAGGAGGGTTGGCTGTACTGCCCTATCAGCAGCCCTGCCCCAGACATTAGGGCAGGATGCTCTGGTGGGAAAGTGAAAATTTCATGTAGTCCATATATTTCCCCAAATTCCCCTGATCTTATGAGTTCTGCTCAAGATTCAGCAAGAAGGAGTAGGGGTCATCGCAATTCTTCCAATTTGGTGCAGGCATCCATTGTTCCCATTGCTATGGCCAATTAAGTTGGAGTCATCTGTTCACTTACTGCATCAGCTGCACTTTCTGTATCAGGAGAGTTATCACCATCCAAACATCTAGCGGTTGAAGTTAATGGCATGGAGTTTGATAAGGGATAACTGGAGCA
Source organism: Pelophylax lessonae (assembly GCF_965119305.1). Classification (NCBI taxonomy): domain Eukaryota; kingdom Metazoa; phylum Chordata; class Amphibia; order Anura; family Ranidae; genus Pelophylax; species Pelophylax lessonae. The sequence goes on along the minus strand of NC_138770.1, from coordinate 401,248,904 downwards.
ACTAAATATACCAGATAAGAACATATACACACTATTAAAAGCAAGAAAATCCTCAACAAATTTGATCTACAATTTTGGAGTTGTTTAACTTCACTTTGCTTAAGACAGGACTCGTGAGCCTCTTTCTCCTTCAATTTGTCAGGTTCTGCAGTTTTTGCAGGGTGATCTGGTCAAATGTCTTGTCTCTAACTCTGTCACATTCCTAGTTTCATTTGTATCTGCCCTGACAAGGAAAAATAGGCTTCAAATTCCCTGGTCCTTTGTCTTTTAAAGGCCAATATGAAGATTTGTCTTTAGTCCTGAAGACATTTCTCTCATCCATTTGATCCTCTCAAATCATGTTCCTAGTTTCATCTCACCTTACGTTGCTAGTAATTGCTATCATCTCAGGAGGAACCTTTTTAGCCATTTCAGCCAGGGAGCCTTATTTTATTGTTCATCCAGACTAGAGTGTCCTCAAGGTAGCTACTTCATTGCTGCCAAAGTTTCCACTTCCTTTCATCTGAATTGAGAATCATGGTTTTTATGCCAGAGGAATCTGAACGTAAATGGGAGAAGCTGGTTTTAATTAAGTACTTAGCAGACTACTTGTATAGGACAAGATTCTTTCGGGTGGGCTCTGTCTTTTTCTTAGGATCAAGACAGGGGCTTACAATTCCTTCCAGGACCATATCTTCTGGGATTTTTTGAACAATACAGCTGACTTATAAATCCTTAAATATTCCTCCTCCGATGGAGATCAAAGCTCTTTTACCAGAAAAGTGGCAATCTCCTCAGCTTCTTACATATTGGTTTAGGTGGAGGTGGTCTGCAAGGTTGCAAGTTGGAGCTCAATTAATACCTTCATGCAACATTATCCATTTAAAGACCACCCTGTAGCACAATTATGGCTACAGAGTGGCCGTTATGTGCAGAATAACGCATATATATGTAATTCTGCACTTCCAGGCAGAGGGCGCGCACCGCCAACGCTTTGCTTCTGCTGTAACTTGTTAGAGTGGATTACAATGGATGTCCGCCGACACCCGCCGATAGCAAAAGAGAGAGGCTGGACAGAGCTCTGCCTATGTAAACAAGGCAAAGCGCCATTCTAACAGGGATCCTAAGCAGGGAAAGAAAATCCATCACATCCCTTAGTAAAAACACCACACAAATTACACAAAAACACTGGCTAGGCACACATTTAACCCTTTGAGCACCCTAGATGTTTAACCCCTACTTAGCCAGTGTTATTAGTACAATGACAGTGCGTACTTTTAGCACTGATTACTGTATTAGTGTTACTGGTTCCGACAAAGTGTCAATTGGTGTCCAATTGTCTGCCTCAATATTGCAGTCCTGTTAAAAGTCGCTGATCGCCACAATTACTAGTATAAAAAATAAATAAATACAAATTCCAGTATATGTCTTATACTTTGTAGACACTATAACCTTTAAGCAAACCAATCAATATACGCTTATTGGGATTTGTTTAGCCAAAAATACGTAGCAGAATACATATTGGCTTAAATTTATGAAGAAATTAGATTTTTTACATTTTTTTATTGAATATGTTTTATAGCAGAATGTAAAAAATATTGTGGTTATTTTTTTTTTTTTTTTAATTGACGGTCTTTTTTTATTTATAACGCAAAAAAATAAAAAAACGCAGTGGTGATCAAATATCACCAAAAGAAAGCTCTATTTGTGGGGAAAAAAAATACATAAATTGTATTTGGGTACAGCATTGACAGCATTGCATGAACCGGCAATTGTCAGTTAAAGTAATGCAATGCCATATAGCAGCAAATGGCCTGGTCATGAAGGAGATAAATCTTCTGGAGGTCAAGTGGTTATAGTTTGAGTGTTTCAGTGGGCTCTTCTCATTATTTTTGTGTTGCAATGATATCGGCAAGTTGGAGTTGAATTAATTCCCTTATCTAACACTACAACTTGGATGTTTCAGAGGGCCCTTCTGCAGTGATAACATCTGTGGCAGCCCATCAAATTGTTTTATGTGCAGTGTTTATTGGGGTATTTTTCTTTTCGTCATGGTTCCCTCCTTAGTTGGGGATTGCTTGTTATGTCCCACAATAGGCTGTCCTGATGAGTTCCAGGAATAGGTAAAATTGTTGTCTCTGTAACCACTTCAAAACAGGGCCAATACTGTGACCAGAGCAGTACAGTGTTACCATTGTAGCATTATACTACTCTGGGGAAGTGATCAGGATTTTTTTTACACAATATGATTGCTTATACCAGTGAATTTCATTGGTATAGGCAAACATTTTTACTAGATGAAACTGATTAATTTAGTGTGTTTGTTGTGATTAGCTGTGATTGGCAAAAGCTAATCACATTACAGATGGGCTGTGAATGGCCCTGTCTGTACCATGTGATCATCAAAGCTAGCAATACAATTAGACACAATGGACGGTATGAAAGGAAGCCATCCATTGTTTCATGTGATCTGCTTTGATTTGTCACAGCAATCACATGGTATTGGCAGTGGGCCGGTACAGTGATCAGTTAACGGCTTTGTCTGGCGGACACAGCCGGTGACAGATTGTCCTGAAGTGTGGCCCCACCGCTGCTCAAGAGGTGTGTTTCGTGAGGACATCATATTACGTCCTTCTGGGTCAAAAAGTCTCGTCTGGCTGTCATTTGACTATAGGCCAGACGGGAACTGGTTAACTACTGTAAATTTCCTTTCCTGGATCTGGCTAATGTCAGCCAAGGTCCCCACCCTGATTTACATTGGGAGGCTAATGATAGGAACATTGACAGGGAGGCCAGGCTAGTTTTAAACGTCTAGGTAGGGGTGGTCCTAGAGTGACCAGGAGGGCTGGCCAAGCTGGCCCACAGTAGGCTGACATAGCCTAAGAGTATGAAACATCAATTTTTCCTAATGTGTCTTTTTCTAGCAATATTAAAAATTTTAATTTATACCAAGATAGTAAATACCAGCTTCACTTTCATTTTTGTGCTACATTCACCATAATTATTCATTTTTAAAATTGTTGTACAATAAGGCATTTATATACATTATTTCATTATTTTACAGAGTTGTGTGAGTTGTTGTGAGTTTAGGGAGTCCAGTTTATTGTTATAAGTATCTAGGACAGAATGTTGCATTACATTACTATTTTATTCAGAGTAATTTGACTTTAGTCACAGTGTATTTTGAATGCATAACTATTTCACTGAGCTACATTACTCCAGAAATGTAAAGTCTTGTATGTCTTGCCAAAAGCTAAAAATGCACATTATCACTACAGCAAGCTAGGAAAGGCAGTGGTCCCTTTCACTCTCATGCCAAAAGGTGAATACCTTTCTGAATCCAACTCATACTTAAAAGCTTTACTAGAAAGCTAATGTAACTTTCAGTATCAATTATAAATAGGTTTCTTTGGGAAAGGTTTAGGTTAGTGATCCTGAAATTTTAGACTGAATGACAGCTCCAATCACTGATTTTTCCAATAAAATGTTAAATAATTTGAAGATATTGGTTTACGAATTAAGCCAGAATTTCAGCAAACAGTACTTTAGGCCATTTGACACAGTTTGTATACAGTTATCATAAATGTATGGATATATTGTGATTATATTTACTCAGAATATAGCTAAACGTACCAATTACTTTCTAGAAGTAGTGACCCAAATCTTTATACTTAGGCTTTGAGCACAACAACTGCAGCAGCAAGTGACTAGCTTAATCTATTTTTAGTTGAAGCCATAGGCTTGCAAACACATTCTGTATGTTTTCATACCTTCAAACATGTGCAGAGACTTTTTTTTGTGGTAAGATAAGAGTTTTGCTTGACCCCCACCACACCTCCCCTTATTTGTGGTTTGACCTATATAGTTTAGTGAGACTATGAGGATGTTTGTGTGCATTATTTCAAATTATTTTTTTAGATACTGTACGGTGAATTATTATGCTTTACTTTCCAGCTCCCCTCACCTTCTGGAGAAGCAAGGTAGTCCAACGAAACGCGTTGAGATTGAGCAAGACTGCCTACCCACAGAAGACACCTTATTTGGTATTTTTAATTCAGCTGTGAATTATTTACCTAATTGATGTTCTCTGTGTCTGTTTTTCTGTGGGAGGTGCCTGAGGTAGGTTTATTTTATTGGCTTTGTTTTTATGTACTATGTTTTTATATATATTTGGAATAATAAAATGTATTGATTTTACCTGTGTGTTCTTGTGGGCACCTTAAAAGTCCATCTTGTTCTTTTTCCGTTTTTGATACGCAGAGACTCACTGAGGTCAATAAGGCCCAATGTTAAACCATTCAAGAGAATATTTAACGTGTATTGAAAGATACCATTCTTTTTCAATCCAACTTGGGGCTCCAGGTTTCCTCCCACCTATTAAGACCTTCTATCCAAGTTGCCCTTGTGTATTTTATATTTTTTTACCTTTTTTTGATTTCTTCAGTCCAGCCATGTGATGTGTGGGATACTCTTCCTCTTTGTGCCCCCTGCTTGCCCCTTTTTTATTGTCTAAATGCAATCCTTATCACCTCGGCCACACAGGGCTCACACAGAATTTTGAGCCATTGAAAAAAAAAGTGCATGTGTATAGTATCACGCGTAGTAAAATCCAGTGTCTCGGTAACATCTGTCATTTCAAAAAAATATAGGTCTTTTTTAGTGTGTATTAATATATATATATATATATATATATATATATATATATATATATATATACACATATATATACATATACATATATATATATATAACATACACACCTTGAGACAGCGCCAATCATAATATAAAGTGCAACTAAAATAAAATGTTCTATTCCATTTTGCCCCATTAAAAATCATATGATAAATGAAAAAATAGATTAGTGCATATATTTTGTGATTCATTTATGTCTATGACACAATCTATTAAAATGTGTTATAGACATAAATGAATCACAAAATCAAAACACAATTTTCAGCAAACATAAATTCTAGTGATTGTGACTTCTATGACAAGGTCACTAACACATTCACTATGTGTATAGGCAAAATAAACATATGTACAATTATTACAGTAAAGTATTATTATTTATAGTCCCGCAAAAAATATCAATAAAAAATCCACTAAATAATGTGACAGTCCACTAAAAATAATAGTGATGGTTACTGTAACTGTAAATCCGTATTTAGTACAATATGGGTGCTCCAAAAAACCAAGTGCTCCACCACGTGCAGATAATACAACGCACTCACCCTAACATGTCTTATGGCAAATGTAATTTAATGCAAGATTAGTAAACTCTTCCAAAATTGTAGACAATCCACATGAAGGAGCTTTTCTCCCCTCAGATAAATCGATGGCAATAGGTATAAAAAAAAAAAATAACAAGATGATCGTGCAACACTGTTTATTAAAACCACAAAAATTAAAAAACAACAACTCTGCAGTAGTTGCACTTACATTAAAAAGTGCCCCGACTGGCACCAGCTCAATAGACATGTACACTGTCTAGGCCACTATAGCTATGTAAACCAGAAACTCACTCTCCCTCGCCGTTAGCAGTAGCTCCCCGGCTGGTGTGCGTTACGCCGCTCCTGGAAATTATGTCTAATGGTTGTCCACAAGCTCTAGGCAGCAACCTGATCTCAATGCATTTCGCCTATAGAGGCATCATCAGGAAATCCGGTTGCCGCCATTTTACTGGAGACCTATAAAGCTGCTGCCCTCATTTCATAGGTGGACAACCATTCCCACGTATCTGTATCAAATGTAATGGCATTATTCCTGGCATATAGCTAATATATGATGACAATAAGACCATGTAATCTATATACCCTGAGAGTGAATGGGGAAGCGCCTCTCTGGCAAAGAAGTATCCATCAAGCTGATCTTGTTCTTACAATACTATGAAATATAAAACAATATCTACACCACATTCAATAATCTAATTTCCATTAATCATATAATGATTCAACAGCTACTATATGATGCCCCATCTAAAATGTTTGAGACTAAGTATTCCTTAAATATTTATCTTATTGGGTTATCCTAAAGGAATGCATATGGGTATCCACCATCTAGTGTCTAATTATAGGTACTGCAGCTAGTGTCCCCATATACATTCCTTTAGGATTACCCAATAATATAATAATAGCCTGTGTGGAGCACACAAACATATGCACTAATCTATTTTTTCATTTATCACATGATTTTTAATGGGGGAAAATGGAATAGAATATTGTATTATATTTGCATAACAGCGTCTCACTTTATGTGAATATTAATATATATATATATATATATATATATATATATATATATATATATATATAATATATATATATATGTATATATATATATATATATACACAGTATCTCACAGGAGTACACCCCTCACATTTTTGCAAATATTTTATATTTGTATATTTTCATGTGACAACACTGAAGAAATTACACTTTGCTACAATGTAAAATAGTGAGTGTATAGCTTGTATAACAGTGTAAATTTGCTGTCCCCTTAAAATAACTCAACACACAACCATAAGTGTCTAAACAGCTGGAAAAAAAAGTGAGTACATCCCTAAGTCAAAATGTCCAAATCGGGCCCAATTAGCCATTTTCCCTCCCCGGTGTCATGTGACTCGTTAGTTGTCTCAGGTGTGGTAAATTTGGTTTTATCCCTCTCACTCTCTCATACTGGTCACTGGAAGTTCAACATGGCACCTCATGGCAAAGAACTCTCTGGGGATCTGAGAAAAAAAATTGTTGCGCTACATAAAGATGGCCTAGGTTATGAGAAGATTGTCAAAACCCTGAAACTGAGCTGCAACACGGTGGCCAAGACCACACATCGGTTCAACAGGACAGGTTCCACTCAGAACAGGTCTCCTTATGGTGGACCAAAGAAGTTGAGTGCACGTGCTCAGCGTCATATCCAGAGGTTGTCTTTGGGAAATAGACGTATGAGTGCTGCCAGCATTGCTGCAGAGGTTGAAGTGGTGGGGGGGCAGCCTGTCAGTGCTTGGACCATACACCGCACACTGCATTAAATTGGTCTGCGTGCCTGTCATCCTAGAAGGAAGCCTATTCTTAAGATGATGCACAAGAAAGCCCGCAAACAGTTTGCTGAAGACAAGCAGACTAAGGACATGGATTACTGGAACCATGTCCCATGGTCTGATGAGATCAAGATAAACTTATTTGGTTCAGATGGTGTCAAGCGTGTGTGGCAGTAGCTAGATGAGGAGTACAAACACAAGTGTGTCTTGCCTACAGTCAAGCATGGTGGAAGTCTCATGGTCTGGGACTGCAGCTCTGTGATGTCGTCATGGAGGAGTGGAAGAGGACCCCAGTGACAGCCTTTGAACCTCTGGTGAACTTCATACCCAAGAGGGTTAGGGCAGAGATGGAAAATAATAGTGGCCACACAAAATATTGACACTTTGGGCCCAATCTGGACATTTTCTCTTAGGGGTGTACTCACTTTTGTTGCCAACTGTTTATACATTAATAGCTGTGTGTTGAGTTATTTTGAGGGGGCAGCAAATTTACACTGTTATACAAGCTGTACACTCACTACTTTACATTGTAGTAAAGTGTAATTTATTCAGGGTTGTCACATTATGAGATATAATAAAATATTTACAGAAATGTAAGGGGTGTACTCACTTTTGTGAGATACTGTATATATATATATATATATATATATATATACACTGTATATATTGTTGTTGACTGTGACTGGCCATATTGAATGCTTTACCAAGGTTAGTAAAACTTTGGCTATCAACCAAGGATCTACTGAACCTTTTCCTCATTTGATTAAAGCTTTATTCCTCTAAATACACAAGTTTATCAATTATTCAGTCTTTATTACTTCATAATTGTGAGGCTTTGGTTAAAAGTGCACTGGTGGTGACAACATAATACCTCTTTATAATGTAAACAAGATATAAAAGAAAGAGAACTTGAATCATCAAGTGTTTGTAACGTGATATGAAAGTGATCCAGTATCGAGTTACTCACAAGAAAAATAAATATGCTCTCACTAATCTTATTGTGACAGCCAAATGCTCGCCTTGCGAGGATGCTGATAGTACAATCAAAGCTGTACCAATATGTTGAAGCAAGATTATTATGTATATTACACAGTATGCTCAAGTTGCCAGTAAAGTTGAGTGCCCTTGTTTTCTAACTGTACTGCAAGGTCTATGTCACTGCCAATACATTAAGCAAAAGCTACAGCCAAGGACTGGTAACACTACCATGATTTGCTTATAAATCAAAATGGTTAGCTCATATCATATCTGAATATAAGACTTCTTGGGGTACCATCTTATTATTATTTTGTGTAGAGCGACCACTCGTGCTTACAGGGTGAAAATAAAATGCGGGACTTCAAATGTTTCTCAAAGAAGAATTCTGATATACTACACAGCATAACGATACAAATATACTTCATCATTCATTTAAAAGGCATATGGATGTCAATAAAACTCATCATAATATGTCCCAAATCCTATATATATATATATATATATATATATATATACAGTGGGGATCGGGCACCCCAGGTAAAAATTTGTATTAATGTGCATAAAGAAGCCAAGGAAAGATTGAAAAATCTCCAAAAGGCATCAAATTACAGATTAGATATTCTTATAATATGTCAACAAAAGTTAGATTTTAATTTCCATCATTTACACTTTCAAAATAACAGAAAACAAAAAAAAATGGTGTCTGCAAAAGTTTGGGCACCCTGCAGAGTTAATATCTTGTACTGCCCCCTTTAGCAAGTATCACAGCTTGTAAACGCTTTTTGTAGCCAGCCAAGAGTCTTTCAATTCTTGTTTGAGGCATCTTTGCCCATTCTTCCTTACAAAAGTCTTCCAGTTCTTTGAGATTTCCGGGCTGTCTGTCACGCACTGCTCTTTTAAGGTCTATCCATAGATTTTCAATTATGTTGAGGTCAGGAGATTGTGAAAAGGCCATGGCAAAACCTTCAGTTTACGCCTCTTGATGTAATCCCCCGTAGATTTTGAGGTGTGTTTAGGATCATTATCCATTTGTAGAAGCCATCCTCTCTTTAACTTCAGCTTTTTCACAGATGGCATCAAGTTACCATCCAAAATTTGCTGACATTTTATTGAATCCATTTTTCCTTCTACTCCTGAGATCTTCCCTGTGCCACTGGCTGCAATACAACCCCAAAGCATGATTGATCCACCCCCATGCTTAACAGTTGGACAGAGGTTCTTTTCATTAAATTCTGTGCCCCTTCTTCTCCAAACATACCTTTGCTCATTCCAGCCAAAAAGTTTAATTTTAACCTCATCGGTCCACAGAACTTGTTTCCTAAATGCATCAGGCTTGTCTATATGTTCATTTGCAAAGTTCAAAAGCTGATTTTTGAGGTGAGGAGGTAGAAGAGGTTTTCTTCTGATGACTCTTCCATGAAGACAATATTTGTACAAGTATCTCTTTATAGTGGAATAGTGTACCACAACTCCAGTGTCTGCCAGATCTTTCTGGAGGGATCGTGCAGTCAAACGTGGGTTTTGAATTGTTTTTCTCACAATCCTGCGAGCTGTTCTGTCTGATATTTTTCTTGGTCTTCCAGATCTTGCTTTAACTTCCACTGTTCCTGATGACTGCCATTTCTTAGTTACATTCCAAACAGAGGATATTGACATCTGAAAACGCTTTGCTATCTTCTTCTCCAGCTTTGTGAGCATCAACTATTTTCAGTTTCAGTTTTCTAGACAACTGCTTAGAAGATACCATGGTGCTGATTGTTGGGGCAGGGTCAGATGAGTCTGGGCATTTAAAACCTTTGAGATTGACATCACCTGGTCTTCCCAGACGATGATTGAGAACAATCCATGACACTGGCAGGTCTCAGCCTTGCAAAGAGGGCAGTGCATGCTATAAATTCTGCAGGGTGCCCAAACGTTTGCAGACGCCATTTTTTTGTTTTCTGTAATTTTGAAAGTGTCAATGATGGAAATAAAATCTAACTTTTGTTGACATTTTATAAGAATGTCTAATCTGTAATTTGATGCCTCTTTGGAGATTTTTCCACCTTTCCTTGGCTTCTTTATGCAAATTAATACAAATTTTTACCTGGGGTGCCCAAACTTTCGATCTCCACTGTAGATATATATATATATATATTTTTTAATCAACGCATTTCATCAATCTGACTATTTTTATCTCCAATTGGTAATTTAAAGATGTGTAATATATTCCTAGGCCCAAGCAGATGGACTGGAGAAAAATACCCCTAGTTATGAAAAGATTTAAATCCAGGCTGATGAATACAAGAGAAAATATCCAAAATCATATGTTTTTACCATTAAAGGGGATACTCATTAAACAGCCCACTAAATGATACAGATGGACACAAACAGGGACACCCGTCCACTGAAAATGGTGACTACTAAAATGTTTTTGTGTATGTACATGATTGGACACTGTCTGCAAGTTTAGTGCGGTATATATTTAGTACTTTAGTGCACATTTACTGTGGTATATTGCACTGCATTAGTGCACATTTCCTGCAATATAATGAAGTGCATTACTGTACATTTATTGCGAAACATTTCAGTGCATTAGTGCACGTTTACGGCAGTATATTGCAATGCCTTAGTGCACATTTGCTGCAGTATAGTGAAGTGTGGTAGTGCAGATTTACAGCAGTATATTGCAGTATGTTAGTGCATGTTTACTGCAGTATAGTGAAGTGCGTTAGTGCATGTTTACCGCAGTATAGTGAAGTGCGTTCGTGCACGTTTATGGGCAGTATATTGCAGTGCGTTAGTGCATGTTTACAGCAGTATATTGCAGTGCGTTAGTGCACATATACTGCAGTATTGTGAAGTGCGCTAGTTCATGTTTACCGCAGTATAGTGAAGTGCATTTTTGCACGTTTACAAGCAGTATATTGCAGTGCATTAGAGCACGTTTATAGCAGTATAGTGAAGTGTGTTAGTGCATGTTTATCGCAGTAAATTGAAGTGTGTCAGAGCATGTTTAATGCTGGAAATTAAAGTGTGTTAGTGCAGTTTTACTGCAGTATATTGTAGTTTATCAGTGGAGTGTGTCTGTGTAGTGAGTACTGAAGTTAAAGTGCACCAAACACCACTTTCCATTGATTAAAATGCATCCATGTACACATTTCCCCATCTCTATTGCATTTGTTAGTTACCCCCCCATCATGTCTGGGAGACCAACAAGGAGAGGCAGACGTTCCCATGGCACTGTGAGGGGGCTAGCAGCATTTGTATCCACAGGCAAAAGTGGACGCTGTCCGTCCTCAGGCAGGTCACCATTTCCTCTGTTTAGTGATGTTGCCCATGCTATCCAGCCACAGCATGCAGAGGAGATGGTGGACTGACTTAGTAAACCATCCTCCTCCTCCTCCTCATCATCCATCATCCAAGCAGAGACTAGTGCGCAGTCCACGGCAGAGCAGCTTATTCTGCCTCCTTCTCCACAGCTACTCCAGCCATAGCCCCAGCAGTTTACAAGCAGTATATTGCAGTGCATTAGAGCACGTTTATAGCAGTATAGTGAAGTGTGTTAGTGCATGTTTATCGCAGTAAATTGAAGTGTGTCAGAGCATGTTTAATGCGGGAAATTAAAGTGTGTTAGTGCAGTTTTACTGCAGTATATTGTAGTGTATCAGTGGCGTGTGTCTGTGTAGTGAGTACTGAAGTTAAAGTGCATCAAACACCACTTTCCATTGATTAAAATGCATCAGTGTACACATTTCCCCATCTCTATTGCATTTGTTAGTTAAACCCCCCCCCCCATCATGTCTGGGAGACCAACAAGGAGAGGCAGACGTTCCCATGGCACTGTCAGGGGGCTAGCAGCATTTGTATCCACAGGAAAAGGTGGATGTTGTCCGTCCTCAGGCAGGGCACCATTTCCTCTGTTTAGTGATGTTGCCCATGCTATCCAGCCACAGCATGCAGAGGAGATGGTGGACTGACTTAGTAAACCATCCTCCTCCTCCTCATCATCCATCATCCAAGCAGAGACTAGTGCGCAGTCCATGGCAGAGCAGCTTATTCTGCCTCCTTCTCCACAGCTACTCCAACCATAGCCCCAGCATTAGGCATAGAGAAGTCAGCTAAGTTATTTGAACACAGCGTCAGCCTTTTGCTTCTTGACGATGCACAAGCATTACTTGATTCATCAATAGTACCTCTATAGGGTTATGGTGTCAAGGCACCACAAACACCCAAAGTCCAATTTTTCCGCATTACTTCTATCCAAAGTCTGCAAAAGAGACACCAGAATTTATCAAAAAAATTTCTAATCTTGTTCCGAGTGCGCTAAATTGTGGCCTCCTCATACACACTGGCTACCCAAGCCGTTATTTATAAAACAAAGAAAGCTTGCAGTAAAAATATAATTTCTTTTTCTCTATTTTAAATGTAATTTTTGCTGCAGCAGGTTCTTTACACAGTAAAGATGCACTACTTTAATGGCAGACTAAGGTGACCACTCAGGCACTATATTTAAACAAATTTTTCATTTTTATTGTTTAAGTAAATCATTGCTCATTTAAAAATGTTTTTTTATAAACTTTTTTTCATTAAAACATGTCCCTCGTGGCAGTACCCAGACCTCCTTAACCATTGCATGCCCAATTACTTGCATATAAGCCTTCAAAATTAGCACTTTCGATTTTTCCAGTTTTTGTCCCATAGACTTCAATGGGGTTCAGTATTCAGTTCCAAACTTTCTCAATGTTTGAAAGTTCTGCGGCAAACTGAACCGGTGTGTTTGGCCTATCTCTAATCACCAATAAAACATTTGGGATTGTAGCAGCTACAGAACTGCGTATGCACCCCTCAGTATTCATTCTCAGCACAAGTGACGTAGACTGTAATGTTGAGGTCATTGAACACAAATATTTTTCGTGGCAGTGTACAAATTAGTTTCTTCCCTTTTTTTCTATGGGAGTTCCAGTGTGACAGCTTTTTGGTGACAGCAGTTGATTTCAGCAAACTCCTAATTTTACCAAGTGTTTCTGTACGTGAATTACTGGAGTAGCAAGTGAGGGTTAAAACTTTCCCATTCATGAATCTGGCATTACCAGTTTGTCATAGTAGTTTAGACAGGTGAGTGTTCACAATAATTTTATTATGTATTTCTGCTAACTTACCTGTCCCTGGAGTTTTTCAAGAATCTAGTGTACCTCTTTTTTCAAACTCGTGTTTGATCTGTTCTGAACCAAAAAATAAAAACATCTTATTTGACTAGGAGATGGACTTCATATGGTTCTCATTTTTCGTGATATAATTAGGCAAACATGATTAACGCAAAATGGAATACAATACTAGGATTTAATTGATCATTCTGCTCACTTTAACCACTTGCTGACCGCCTACAGTATATTTACTGCGGCAGTCAGCTCCAAGCGTAGTACTACGTCGCTTGCCCAGGAGCCTGTAGGGGGCGAGCGCGCGCCGCCGGGGGCTCCGATGTCCGCCGGCTACTAGCGACCTCCCGCAGGAGAGGGATAAAGGCAGACGGCTGATGTAAACACAGCTGTGCCGTCTGTCATTCTCCCTTAGATCATGACAGAGGCTATGCGATCCTGCTATGTAGGATTGTATGTCTCTGTTATGATCTAACAAGCCACGCCCATTGACAGTTAGAATCATGCCCCTAGGGACACATTTAACCCACTGACCACCAATAAAGTTAACCCCTTCCCTGCCAGTGTCATTGTTACAGTAACAGTGCATAGTTATAGCACTGATTACTGTAGTAATGTCACTGGTACCCCCAAAAGTGTCAAAAATGTCAGTCAGGGGTCCGATCTGTCCGCCACAATGTCGCAGTCCCAGTCCTGCAAAAAAAAAATTGTTAAAAAAAAACCAGTAAAAATTACATAAATCTTTCCCGTAGTTAGTAAACACAATAACTTTTGCGCAAACCAATCAAAATACGTTTATTGTGATTTTTTTTTACCAAAAATATGTAGCTGAAAACAAATTGGCCTAAAATTTAAAAAAAAATAGATTTTTACATTTTTTTGAGAATTTCATATAAAAAAATTTGAAAAATATTGTTATTTTTTCAAAATTGTCTCTCTTTTTTTGTTTATAGCGCAAAAAGTAAAAATCGCACAGGTGATCAAATACCACCAAAATAAAGCTCTGTTTGTGGAAAAAAAAGGACGTCAATTTTATTTGGGTACAGCATTGCACGACCGCGCAATTGTCCGTTACAGTCATGCAGTGCCGAATCACAAAATAGAGTCTGGTCTTTGAGCAGCCAAATCCTCTGGGGCTTAAGTGGTTAAAATAGACTGCATACAGAAACAATGTTAATTAAGACATTGAACAGTTTGGTAGTTTCACAATCTGACAGTTTGGGCATACCATGGACACCAGTATGAATTTATTCATGTCACAAAACCTTCCTGGATCAGTGATGTCAATGCATTGGCTGGCATCTCTACCTAATCAAGTTCAGAATGGGGGCCAGGGCAGAGTTGTAACAAAGTTTGTCTAAAAGAAGGAATAACTAAATTTGGCGAGCACAAAAAAGCTCACACAACCCTAAGCATACTCCCAGACAAAATGGATCCAGAAAGCAAGGCCTGGCCATAAGCATTTAAAGATTATATCTCCAAGCACAGAATACAAAGATAAAATAATTTCATATGCACATTGTTGCCTTAAATGTATGCTTTTTAATGATTCATTTTATTTAGCACCAATAAAAAAAAAGACAGATAATCTACAGATCCAGCTTTATAGCATAAGTAAAATGATTTGCAGAATTTTTGTTACAGTAATACCTTTTGTTGCATTTTAAACTGTAATAGAATGTGTTTAGGGGTGCTTCTCCTTTAAGATTGCAGGTAGCTCCTAAGGTTATTGAACCCCCTAATAGACCTTCTTTTTTCCAAAATATTTGTAATATATATATATATATATATATATATATATATACTTCAATAAAAGTGTTCTATATGTTCAATCAATGCTCAGAAATCTAGAAAATGTTGTTCTTTTGTGTCTAATGCTATACACATATGCTTTAATATTAAACCATTTATTACCTATACCTTGAAAAATGTAGTTTGTCTCATTTGTTGTCTGTGTGGCCTGCAATATATTGGTTGCACTAAACGTATGCTTCACACTAGGCTTATCGACTATGTGGCCAATATTAAGAAAGCCTACCCAAACCCCAGCATTTCGAAGCATTATGCCTCACATCATAATAGGAACCCCAAAGGTACTTTGTTTTTGGATATGGACAGATTTACTAGTAGTTGAAGAGGAGTTGAAGAGTAATGTAGTCAGAGAAATTTCAGTTAGAGACCTGGTGTTTCTATTCAGCCAAGACTTATGTCCCGTTCGGAATGAACATCGAATGGGACGTAAATACATTCATTAGTAACAGTTGAACCAATACGTATATTCTTATTTATATACATATAGTATGTTTTTTCTGTATTATTTTTATGTATTCTATCATTTTATTTTGAATGTTATGTTTATTTTTTTAGATTGATATTTTTCTATAATTATTTTTTATTTTCATTTTTTGGGATAGAAAATGTTTCATTTTTTTGAATATTTTGCTTATTTTTTTTGTCCTATCACTTTGTCATTTTTTATTTTTGTTTTTACATTCGTTTTTGTTTTATTTTTATTATTTTTATGGAGTGTTTTACTGTATTATGATATTGTAGTGCGTGTTTCTTGCAAATGAAATTTCATATGCTTTTTGACAACAACCAGATATGGAGGGATAACCAGATATGGATGTTTTTTGACCACAACCAGATATGGAGGGGTTAAAGGGGCATATCATAATGTAATATATTCCAAAACTACATTGATCTACTATTTAGATAAGAGATTTTTTTTGTAACTGTTGACAGGAAGTAAACATTTTTGTAATTCTTCTTTAAATGTTTACAAGATGGATTTAAACGTTTCTGGTTATTGCATGTTTTCTGCTTGCCTCTCTTCAATATGAGGCTCAGTTTCCAGTGTGCGGACCGCACAGGTTACTTATGTCTCACTTGTATGGGAGGAGTGTCCCCTCCTCTTCCTGTCAGTGAGATGCAATAATGTTGTAGCCACCACCCCAGGTAGTCTAATTTATACTGCATAATGTTGCACGATGACCACACCCCTGATGTCATTGATGACAAAACGCATAGGGAGGAGTTGTGATGTGTGACGTCATTGTGTACCGGGATGCAACGGCCATTTTGGTGGTTGGAAAAATGTGGTTTCCTTTTGTATTGGTGCCTGTACTAACTTTTTATCAATTGAGTGTAATTTTTATAAATACCAATACATTTTTGGAATATACTACACTATAATATGCCCCTTTAATCCCTCCATATCTTGTTGAGATTCACAAGGATACCGTAAGCAGTGGAGGAATATCCTATTAGGAGAAGCCAGGGACACAACCCAGGGACACCATCCCGGAATCACTATGAACAGGCTTGTCTGACCTTCCTTAGTTGGGGTCCACATTGAGGGGTAAGGGGCAGTGTCAATGGGTGATGGTGACGGCTCCTTTCTGGATACTCCTTCTTTTTTTGTCCTATTAATCACCACTATTCAGTGTTTTCATATGAACTGATTATGATCATGCAAATTGGACTAATGTTTAGATTTTTAGTTTCAAGCGCTGCACCTACTTTATTTTTATTGTCTTTTATGTTGTTATTCCAACATACATGTGCTAGCAGCTGCTGCATCTTTAAATTTATGCTTATCCTAGCGTAGCCTATCTTGTCTTATATTGTAATAGAATGTTATCAACCCTTAGAAACACCTTAATTGTTTAAATTATTGTTTTCTTGTCCAATACCTTTAGAAATTATTCCTACATCTACAATTTTTATTTTTGCACATTTTGCACATTCCAAAATTATAGTTTAGCCTTTTGTCATTTTATTTCAACAGCCTGATTGCAATCTAAATAGAAGCAGGCTGTGTAAAGGTATTATGTGTCCCTTATCACAGAATCAAACAGATCTGATGTTTTTGGCATGTCAGGTCATCTGGTATAACTTTGTAGCAGTTACAGTGATGCTTTTAATTGTTTCCAGGTGCAAATTTAAATTGGAATGTGAATTAGGCGATTCCCCAATTGTATTTTTTTACCAAATAACAAAGCTAATATTTCAGGGCTTGATAAAATGTGAACGTTTCCTGTATTGCTTACACAGAATATCATAATTGTTACCTTCCTGTTTCATTTTACATGTGACCAAATCAATTAGTGAATATAATGTTCTATGAATGGAGCATAAGTTAGTAAACGCTTCAATTTGCTTCACAGAACCATATTTATTTGTAAAGTATTGCCAGAGAGGAATGAAGAGGCTTGCTCTCCTTTGCCCCAGGATTCTCCTTTTTGGCACGCTAAGCAAATAGACTGCAAACCCACTGGGCTAAGTATTTGGATTGTTGCCCTTCAGAACTAGGGGATGCTTTATGAGTGGTGCACATACAGTAAATGTAGACTAAAAAAAAAAATCACATTCTTTGCGGTTATTCTAAATGAATATACATAAACAAGACAACTTAAAGTGTATGTAGGTCTATTCGTGCCATTTTTTCTCAATTGTATGTATATCCTAACAATGAATTTCACATATTTGCTCCATTTTGAGATTACATCTAATAAACTTCCTTTAATCATGCTAAAATGAATTTTAATCTTGTGTCCTGTGCCTCTGCAATCTTATTTCAAACATCGCTATCAGGCAGTGTGCTTGAACTAAAGAACACCTCCCCTATTTTTTTAGATATGAGGATATGAAAAGTAGTCTTAACACATTTTTACCTTGCTTTTACCCCTATGCATGACTCAAGTTTGTTTTTTTCCTGTCTTTTTTCTTCTTTTATCATTGGAAACTTTTCTGTTAATTCTTAGATTGAATCTTGTTCAGCCTGGATGTTTTACATTGTAAACTTCTTTCTTCTTCTCAACAAACTTCTCCGAAAGCTGCTGGTTATGGATGGTACATGCTGTACATTCCAGATTAGACTCCCTATACCCCCTTAATATACATATTGCAAGTGATCATACTTAAAGTGGTTGTAAACCTTAGTTATGGAATCTGAGCAAAGCACATATACCGTACCTGTAGTGTTTACTTATCTCTATCCAAAGCTCTAATTGTTGTTTCTCTCAGGTGCTTTGTTCCTCAGCATGAGTCTTTTCTGAGAAGGGGGGGGGGGGAGAGCTCAGAACGGTGCCTGTCTATTCACATTACAGTTCTTATGCTGTGGTAAAGGGGGTGTGCCTTTCCTCCAATCAGCTCTCACATGCTGTAACTGCAGCCTCTTCGCCCCCTACTCTGTACTCCTGACAGATGAAGAAAGGTTTTTACTATGATCTGCACTTTTGTAGGGGTGTAGGGAAGAGAAGACTTCATATAAACAAATAAAACTTATTTAGGAGGATTTGTTTAATCTCTGTGTATCATCTGAGGCTGTTCACTTCACTGGGTATATGTGAGGGTTTACAACCACTTTAAGACTCCATGTTGTTTCTTTTTGTTATCTTTGTGTTTATAATAAGAATAATTATCACCTTGTCAGCACAAGATTGCCATTGCAATCTTTGAAGTTGATTTTAGTATATTGGATTGTCTTTTCCATCAAAACCTTTTTTGAGCTCTTTGTGTGACCCAAGCATATTTATATTCAAATGTGAGTAGTCATATATAATTGTGTTTAGCCTCATCTTCTGTTTCTGTAATAGATATATTGACGATATACTCTTCATTTGGGGTGGAGACCTGAGTTCTTTGCAGGACTTTATTGGCATTTTGAATGACAATGACAAAAATATCAAAGTTTAATTTACTTATAGCAATAGGTTAGTATCTTGGATCTCACCTTCCTTATTAGGGATGGACTAATTGACACAAATTATTATTTTTTAATCACAGACAGAAATAGTTTCATCCCTACTGATAGTCAGAGTTTGTGGTCAGTGCTACACCCAAATATAATATGTATACACTGCATGCAAAAAAAAAGGAAATATACACCCTTATACCCAAAATCAAAACAAATTGTCACGGTGCCGCAGCATTCTGACGTCAGTGCACAAGCTATACTGTTTATGTATATCACAGAACGTTAATGCTTTACACATATCACTCTGCAATCGAACTGTCTTAATAAATACTACACTATATGGCTTTTATTATCTTTGTTATGTGGTGGTTTTACTTTGACTGAGAGGACGTCACAGTGTGGGGGCCTTTGTACTGGAACAGTGACTGCTAAAAAGAAATCCGTCTCATAGAGATTTATTATTGAAAGGGAACATGGGGTTCCAATTCCCCCATTTATACTGATTTTATTGAGTAAAAAATATTATTGTTTTGAGAATTGATTTGCCAATATTAGAAACAATTGGATAAACATTTACAGTTTTTTATTATTTCATAGTTAAGAGAGACTATTATAATGTTAACTGAATGCTTTTTTGGTTATATTTCCCAAAATTCTAAAAAAAAACAATTCTACAATCATTTTAAATGCACATGAATTCGGAATTCGGAATCTGGAACACCATGGTGACCACATTGATGAGACCACATGTTGTATAAAGAAGGACTCACACTATAAGAGATAGACTGGTTCCGACAGGTGCGACAGATTCGGGTAGTTCTTATGTGCACCACTTTAGCCAGTTGCCGACCACCCGCCACAGTTTTACTGTGGCAAGGTGGCTCGGTTGGGCGAATTGACTTACTTGTAAGTTGGTTGCGCCCGCGGGTAGGGGCGCCCGCCTGCTGACCCGGCGGTGATCGGATTCGCTCCAGAAACGATCACATGTCAGGTCCAGGCCAATAATTTATGGCCTAGACCTGCTGATCGGTTCTGCCGAATCACAGAACGTCCTGTGCTTGAGTAATGTAAACACAGGCACAGGAAATTTTGCAATCTCCTCTCCTGGAGCCTTTTCTGGATCCAGCGGGAGAGGAGAGAGCTTTAACTGTGAGTACAGATGCACTACACTGACACCAGTACACATAGTCACATTTGTCACCCCCTGATCCCTCCCCAGTCTACTCTTTCACTCCCTGTCACAGTGTCACTATATACAGTGTACAGATAATTTACTGATCACTGTATTAGTGTCACTGGTGAAGCCAGTTAGTGTGAGCTGCAGTTAGTGGTAGGTGGGCGTCAGACCCAGATAGGTTTAGGGTACCCGCAATATATTCCCTAATAAAGATTTAACCCCCTGATCACCCCAGTCAACCCCTTCACTGCCCTGTCACAGTGTCACTATTATAGTGTACAGATCTTTTTTTCTGATCACTGTATTAGTCTCACAGGTGACATCAGTTAGCGTTAACATTAGCGTCAATCCAGGATATCACCGCAAAAACAAATTTGACCCTTGCCAGAGAATTTGCATGGAAACATCGCACTGTTTCTGAATTTAAAACCTTTCTGGGCCTATCCCCCATCATGGGCATTACTAAAAAGAGTGATTTGTGGTCATATTGATCCACTGACCCATATCATCATATGCCCGTGTTCTCTGCTGCCATGGCCAGGACTAGATACGAGCAAAATCTTGCGATTTATGCATTTCAATGACAATAAACTCTGTCATCCTCTGTAACCCTGGATATGACCAGCTTCACACCCCAACAAGCTGTCTGCATTCATGAGTCCCTGATTAGGTTTTCTGGCCGCCTTGTTTTCAAACAGTTTCTTTCCAGCAAGCGTGCCAGATATGGGGTCAAGATGTGTATGGACAATTATTACACAAGCGTGCCACTTTTTAGTCACCTTTTTGATTCTGGAATTCATGCATGTGGCACTGTACGACCTAATTGCCGGGGCTTCCCCCAACGGCTTGTAGATTCCCAAGTTAGATGAGGAGAGAGAACCTGCTTGAAGTGTAATAGATTGCTTGCAGTGAAGTGGAGGGACACACGTAATGTTTTTGTTCTGTCTTCCATTCACGCAGACATCACTGTCCTAATTACAACGGTGTTTTTAAGAAGCCCCTCTGTGTCCACGACTACAACCCTAACATGGGAGGGGTGGACTTCAACGACCAGATAATGGTGCCATACTTAATTACCCATAAGGCCAGACACTAGTACAAAAAAGTGTCAGTATACTTATTCCAATTGGCTCTGCGGAACGCTTATGTGCTTTACAAAGCGTCACGAAAAAGAGGATCCTTCCTAAAAACCCCAGGAAGAGATCATCACAGCCCTTCTGAATCCAGAAGGTGCTGTTCCCAAATTCACAATCCAGATGCAGTGAGCCAACTGCATGAGAGGCATTTTCCGGCTGTCCTCCCTGAGGCGTGACACCATTAATTTTGTCCCTCCTGTCCTAGCAAACCTAGTCTCTGCATCGGGAACTGTTTCCATCGCTACCACAGACTAGTGGAGTATGAGTATAGGGTACAGCGCGGCACAGTCTAGGACACACTTTCACACAGGGTCTCAAAAGATGTTAGATGGCTATCACATTTTGAGAGACCCTAGCCTGGAATGTTTAAAGTTTTTTTACACTTACAAAAAAAAGTAAAAAAATTAAAAGTTTAAAAAATAAAAAAGCCAAAAATATTTGCAGTTTTATTGAGTTAATTTTCTGTTCTTACTGTTTTACTGTACTTTATAATATATTGCTATACTGTAATGTTTACATGTTACTGTTTTTCATTGTCAACCATAGTTTACTTTGCATATCCCACCATTCTACTGTTTTACTGTGCTGTATACTATTATATTGTAATGTTTTATTGTTACTGTGTTTTATTGTTAACCATTGTTTGCTTTGTAGGTATGCCCATCAGGTGCAGCACTGATTTGTTTATCCTGACAGCAACAGTGTTTGCTCTCAGCATATACGTAAATCAATGATTGCAACGCTGTAGGAGGTGATTTAAAAAGAAGAGCATATATGGCGAAGCATAGGGGATGGGGCCGACACAGAGGGCGGATCTCCCCTATGTTTCACCTTATATTTTTTAAAACTTTTCTTGGCAGAGATTTCTTTATCCACATCGATTGATGTGAATCGAGGAAACTGTTATGTTCTTTTTTTTCCGTTCAGCCCATGTATGCCCATCATTAGAAGTGGGTGGATGCACGGAGGTCTAATGGTGGGCATACCACGCACTTTCTGGCAGAGATTTCTTCATCCACATTGATCAATGTGAATGGAAGAATCTGTAGGGGTTCTCTTTTTTCATTTAGCCCACAGGCTGCATAAAAAAAAATAACCTTTCGTTATGTATGCCCAACAAGGACCAACGACGTACTGGTTCGTTGCTGGATTTTGAATGATAATAACGGGATGATGCCTGCTGGTTTAGGCATCATTTGGTATTGTTTTTGTACAGCCAACGGTCAGTTTTCATGTAAAAGCAATCCTAGTGGCTAATTAGCCACTAGACTACTTTTACAAGCAGTGGGAGGGGACTCCCCCCTCCTACCTCCTTTCACGGTTTTCTCAGACTCTCCTGTCCCACCAGGTAACCCAAGACTGGTGGTTTCGTCAGCTGACCATAGAGCTGATCAGAGACCAGAATGGCTCAAATCATCTCTATGGCCTAAGATACCGGAAACTACGAGCATTTTATCACTTCAGTTTCGCCGGATATAAACAGTGCCATTTTTAAATTGGGAAAGCATCCTATCACAACGATCTTGGAAAGGGCAGAGGAGAGATCTATGGTCTAATAGACCCCAATTTTTTTCAAAAAAGAGTACCGGTCGATACTTGTTGCTATCATAGGGGATATTTACATTCCCTGTGATAACAATAAAAATTCTAAAAAAAAAAAAAATGATAGGGAAGGTGTAAAAATAAAATAAAAAAGCAAAATAAATAATAATAATAAAAAAAATTAAAGCACCCCTGTCTACCAAAGGTGAACGCAAGTATTGATCTCGTGTCATATGTAAACAGCAATTGCACCATGCATGAGAGGTATCACCATGAACGTCAGATCAAGGGCAGTAATTCTACCAGTAGACCTCCTCTATAAAATCTAAAGTGGTAACCTGTAAAGGCTTTTACATCTTTTTAAAAATGTATATAGTTTGTTGCCACTGCACGGGCGTGCAAATTTTTAAAGCATGTCATGTTTGGTATCTATGTACTTGGCATAAGATCATCATTAATATTGTACCAAACAATTGGGCAATATATATTGTATTTGTGCATTAATTTTCAAAAAAGAGTTTTTTTTAAAAAAAAAAAAATGCGTTTGGAAAATCTCTGCGCAAATACTGTGTGCCAAAAAAAAATTGGAACACCCACCATTTTATTCTGTGGGGCCTCTGCTTTAAAAAAAATATATGTTTGGGGGTTCAAAGTAATTTTCTAGTAAAAAAATATATATTTTTTTCATCTAAACAAAAAGTGACAGAAAAGGCTTGGTCTTCAAGTGGTTAGAAGAGTAGGCGATGTGTGCCATAACTTTCTAATATTGGGCATAAAATGCCAGGACAGTTCAAACACCCCACAAATGACCCCTTTTGGGGAAGTAGACACCCCAAGCTATTTGCTGAGAGGCATGTGGAGTCCATGGAATATTTTATTATTTGCAACAAGTTTTGGGAATTTTTTTTTTTTTTACACAAAGTTGTCACTAAATGATATATTGCCCACTCATGCCATGGGTATATGTGGAATTACACCCCAAAATACATCGGGCTGCTTCTCCTGAGTACATGGATACCACATGTGTGAAACTTTTTGGGAACCTAGCCGTATACGGGACCCCAAAACCAATCACTGCCTTCAGGCTTTCTAAGGGTGTAAATTATTGATTTCACTCCTCACTACCTATCACAGTTTCGGAGGCAATGAAATTCCAAGATAGAACAAACCCCCCCCCCAAATGACCCCCTTTTCGGAAAGTAGACACCCTAAGCTATTTTTTTTTTTTTTACATGTAAGACATGTAGCTAAATACATATTGGTCTAAATGTATGACACATTTGAGTTTATTGGATATTTTTTTATAAGAAAAAGTAGAACATTTTATTTTTTCTAAAAATTTTCGGTCTTTTTTCATTTATATCGCAAAAAATAAAAATCCCAGTTGTGATCAAATGTTTGGGTACAGCATTGCATGACTGTGCAGTTACCAGACAAAGTCACGCAGTGCCAAAAAAATGGCCTGTCATTAAGGGGGTAAAACTTTCTGGTCCTTAAGTGGATAAAGGTTAAAAACACAGTTTCAGGCAGAATTTCACTTTTCAGAGGAAATAGAAGAACTGCTCAAGCCATCCCAATTTGCTTAGCTCTCACTTACATAGACCATGGCAGCATTGAATTTGCAACTCTGTTTGAAATGTTAAAAAATGCTTTCTGATTTTATCCCTTCTGGTAGATCATGTGATATTCCAGTAAGCTTCATATCCCATCATGTACTGCCTTATGCAGTCTTGCAACGCTGTACCCAATCAAAATGTATGTCCTTTTTTTCCCCACAAATAGAGCTTCTTTTTGGTGGTATTTGATCACCTGTGCTATTTTTATTTGTTGCGCTATAAACAAAAAAAGAGCGACAATTCTGGAAACAAAAAAAAACAATATTTTTCACTTTCTGCTATATAACATTCCCTATAAAAAAAAAAATGTAAAAAGCAAATTTTTTTCATCATTTTAGGCCAATTTGTATTCTGCTACTTTTTTTGGTAAAAAAAAAATCACAATAAGCGTATTTTGATTGCTTTGCGCAAAAGTTATTGCGTCTACAAACTAGGGGAAAGATTTATGTAATTTTTATTTATTTCTTTTTTTACTAGTAATAGCGTTTCCACTTATCGCACATAGGGCAGCCTATTCACTTGAATGGGATCCCCTATACGTGACAAATGCCTAAAAGAAGCTCCGGAACCTTTTTACAGTGGAGCGTGGCGCGTTTTTTACTGCACTTTTTGGTACATCTGCAGCTTGTTTGTCTCATTGCAAACACGCGCCTGCTACCCGCGCTTTGGGTTCCATTAACATTTAATGGCAATGTAACGGTGATGCCCATCTGCAGCTCATTTTGGAAACGCATCTTTTTCATGTGGTTTGTCATGTGTTCGGAAATGCACAGATGTGAACGGAGCCTCATCGTTCTTGTTTGACCACTTTCACATTCAGGCCCCATTCATACCTACTGTAGTGAGAACGCATGTTTTCTGGCTCATTTTTCCAGCAACACCCATAGGAAATCCATTGATTATAAAGGATAAGTCCACCCTAAAAGTAAAATCCCTGCATCTATAGATCTCCACATTCTAACGCTAATCTATCTAGCCCTGTAAAGAAGAAATCAGTATACATACCTTTTTTGAAGCCGATTCGACCCGATCCCACGCCGAGCTGTCAGGAATGGTTTCGCAGGTGCAGAAGACACAGCTGACAATGGAAGCCCCATAGTAAGTCTATGGGTGACATCACATCTCATTCATTTCATAGCCGTTGTCGGCTGTGTCCTCTGCAGAACTTCTGCCGCTGGTGATCGGGTTGGATCGGCTTAAAAAAAGGTATGTATACTGATTTCTTCTTTACAGGGCTAGATAGGTTAGTGTTAGATCATGGAGAGCTATAGATGCAGGAATTTTAGTTTTTGGGTGGACTTGTCCTTTAATGGGCTGCACTACACGTGGCAAAGTAGACCATGTAGCATTTTGATGAGTTGGGATTTGGACATTTTTCACTGCATGCTTTGCTGTGTTTGATGTTCCTGTTTTTATTCAGCAAAATGTGTGTTTGTTTCTGTGTTTGGGGTGCAGTTAACAATGAATGGCACCAAAAGCATGACTAGTTCATTTTAGGGGTATAAAGGTGGTCTTAACTGTGCAACCTGATTGTACATTCTCTGTACAGTCTCCTTTAGATTTACCCAGGACTTTTTTTCTCAGTAAAAAGGTGCTGGAACCCCCCCCCCCCTTCTGAGTCACTTTGTGTCTTTGCCCCTACCCAGCTCTGAGCACCATCCCTTGGTTCCACCTCCAAGCACCGCCTCATTTAGGGAATACAGAGCCAAGTATAATTTTGCTGTGTTTGTATGGAATTTGGTAATGATAACAAGAAAAGCAGTAAAATGCACCCCCCCCTGCAGTCAGCAGCAATATACCCCCCCCCCAAGGAACAATGGACCCCTGCAACAAAATATCACCCCAGCAACAATAGACCCCTGGCAGCAACAGCAGATCTCCCAAAAGCCAGCATCAATAGACTCCTTATCAGTAAGGTACATAAAACCCCTCCCTCAACAGTAGATCCATTGCAGCAACGATTGACCCTTTCCCCCACAACAATAGATCCCCCACCAGCAAAAATAGACCTCCCAGCAACAATGAACCACCTAGCAAAAATAGATCCCCCAGAAGCCATTAGCAATAGATCCTACAGCACACCCCTGCACTCCTTGCCATAACATACATTCAGTCCTGGAGGTGCCGGAACTGCGTTCCTGCTGTAAAAAAAGCCCTGAATTTACCAAAACTATATAATAGGAAGACACACATATCTATCCAATCACTCTGTATCCAAGCAGGCAGACCTTGCAGTTCATGGGTGATGATAGATCTAAAGGAGATTGTACAATAGGATTATAAAGTGTATGGTGAGCTTTACAAGGGACACACTTTTCTTATCCTCAATAATACAGCTCTGCTCTACATAGGAGGGGGAGGGTAGGTGAAAGGGGGTTATTAATAAGGCCAGCTGCTGAACTACTTTCTGTGGTCTCCAAACTGCGGCCCTTTGCTTGCTTTTATCAGAGAAAGGTATCGGTAGAGAAGTGCAAACTACAAAGCTGCAAAGGACAGAGGGAAATAGAATATTTGAAAGTGTCTTAGTATGTGGTTGATGGGCATTTTTAATACATTATGAATACTGTTTATTCAGGAATAAGATGGTCTTAAAGTTATATGTTTGTTTCAATTTCACAAAAAAAACTCTTGAGATCGGACCGTTTACAAGTTGCTATTGTATAGGCACTGGCCAGAAGCTGGCAGTTTCAGTAGGACATTTTTTTGGCTTTCACTCCATGGAGCTTATAAGAGTTCACAAACTTGACAGACAAGCTAGCAGGCACTTTCAAGGAAAAGGGCTTGCTATGCTTGCTGTCAGGATATATGGCATAGGTCCAGCAGAGCAGTTGGCTTAGCTAAAACACCTCATTATGATTTGTTCCTGGAGATGCATAGCACAATGATATCAAATAATACTGCTGGACATGGCAATGGTAATGTATTCAGCCAAAAGCTAATAGCCTTTCTATGTCATTTCCTTGGCGAAGAAGGTAATAAAATATGTAATTATATGTGTGAGAATGTAATTGCTCCTTAACAGTAATAAACCTCATTAAGGAATAATTAAAGTCAACTGTTTTATTTTAATCAGGCTTAGGTCATGTCAGTTTTGTCAGTTATAATTTTTAGTTACTTAAACCCATAGCAAAATACATCAAGTTGGCAAAACAAAATATTTTTAGGCACATCAGCTTACACCTCTGTGGTTGATTTACTAAAGGGAAATAGACTATGCACTTTAACCACTTGCCGACTGCCTAACGCCGATCTACGTCGGCAGTCAGCCTCTCACAGGCAAAGTGACGTAGGGCTACGTCACTAGCTTGTGAGGGTCTAGGGAGCGAGGGCGCGCCGCCGGAGGCGCGCTCCCGCGTGGTCACGGACCGATGTCCGCCGGTCACTCGGCGATTGGCGGGGGAGAGGGAGAATGTCAGGCAGCTTGTGTAAACAAGCCACCTGTCATTCTCCTCACTGTAAAGACACTGATCACACGGATCTAGTATGTAGATCCGTTGATCAGTGTCCTTACAGCTCAAGCCACAGCCAATCACAGTAGAAAGCACGCCCCTAGGGATACACACAGCCCCTCCCTCCCAAATAAAGTTAACCCCTTCACTACCAGTGTATTTTTACAGTAACAGTGCATATATATAGCACTGATTACTGTAGAAATGTCACTGGTAACCCCAAAAGTGTCACAAATGTCAGTCAAGGGTCCGATCTGTCCGCCCCAATGTCGCAGTACCGCAAAAAAAAAAATCGCAGATCGCCGCCATTACGCGTTAAAAAAAAAACAACAAAAATGACAAAAATCTTTCCCTTTGTTAGTAAACGCGATAACTTTTGCACAAACCAATCAAAATACGCTTTTTGCGATTTTTTTTACCAAACATAGGTAGCATAAAACAAATTGGCCGAAAATGTTTAAAAATTTTGATTTTTACATTTTTTTGGGGGAAATTTCATATAAAAAAATGTGAAAAATATTGCTATTTTTGCAAAATTGACGCTTTTTTTTTGTTTATAGCGCGTGATCAAAAAATCGCACAGGTGATCAAATACCACCAAAAGAAAGCTCTGTTTGTGGGAAAAAAAGGACGCCAAATTTGTTTAGGTACAGCGTCGCACGACCACGCAATTGTCCGTTAAAGTCACGCAGTGCCGAATCGCAAAATACCCCCTGGTCGGAATGGGGGTAAAATCTTCCGGGGCTTAAGTGGTTAATTAGGAAGAAAAAAGATCTGGCCCTAAGGTCATCGTTGGTTGTAAACAATTATTGAAATTTTTGTTTTTATCTGCAGGTGCATCCAACATCAGAGTTAAGCTGAATACACACTATACAACTTTTGTGGTTAGATTTCCTTTAGATTTACCTTTTCTATGTAGTGCAAGGGCCTGCCTGATTGCATACAAATTGAAAGTGTTTAGATTTGACCTCATATTATATGGTTTTGGTAAATCTAAAGGAAAAAATCTAAAGAGAATTGTATAGTGTGTATGGCCCTTTAGGCCCGTTTCACACAGGCTTTCTGATCTGGTCCGCCTGTCAGTTTTTCAGGCGGACCTGACCGGACCCTCCATGCATTCCTATGGAGCAGCGGACGTCAGTGGTGACATCTCCGCTGACACCTGCTGCTATCCGATCAGATCCTGTCCGTGAAATCCGGACAAAAAGAAATCCTATTTTCCATCCGTCTGGAGGATCGGATCGAATAAAATCGGATGAAAATGGACAGGCAGTCCGTTTTCATCCGATCTCCCTATAGAGGAGAGCGGGGCTCTGACAGCTCCGTCTCTGCACACAGAGCAGAGACAGAGCTGTCATCCGCCAGCTCAGTGGGGATCGTTCCGCCAAATTGGAGTCTGTCGGGCGCATCGCCCGTGTGAAAGGGGCCTGGGTAAAAAATAAATCAGCTCAGGTTTGCACTTCCCTAATTGATGAGAGATACTTTCTTAGGTCCCTTTCACATGGGCTTTCCGATCAGGTCCACCTCTCAGTTTTTTAGGTGGACCTGATCGGATGCTTCATGCACCCCTATGGAGCAGCGGTGATATGTCCGCTGACACCCGCTGCTACCTGATCCGATCCTGTCCGGGAAATCCAGACGGAATATAACCCTATTTTCCATCCATCTGGAGGATCAGGTAGGATAGGATCGGATGAAAACGGACAGGCAGTCCGTTTTTATCCAATCTCACATGCTCTGACAGGTCTGTCTCTGCAAAGTAAGCGGAGACGGAGCTGTCAACCGCAGATCGATCCCCGCTGAGCAAAATGGAGTCCACCTGGCAGAACGCCCGTGTGAAAGGACCCTTAAGCTGGATACACACTATCCAACTTTTGTGGTTAGATTTCCTTCAGATTTACCTTTTATATGTAATGCAAGGGCCTGCCAGATTGCATACAAACTGAAAGTGTTTAGGTTTGACCTCATATTATATGGTTTTGGTAAGTCTAAAGGAAAAGTCTTCAGAAAATCTTATAGTGTGTATGGCCCATAAGTGTCTAAACCTAAAACAATTAATTATCTCGTGCAGAAAAGTGATGAATAAGTGCAATGAAGTAAATATTACTAAATGATTCAAATGATCAATACTTTTAAAGTCATACCGTTCATAACCAATATATACTGTGATACCAAAAATAATATTTATATTATTAAATATAAATATTAAATTTTAAATATTAAATGTATAATAACATTTTTGAGTGACCCAAAAATGTTAAACATCAAAAATCATAGCAATGGTCCCATAATAGAAAAGTCCTAAATAAATTTAAAATAAAATAAAAAAATACTAAAAAGTGCACAAAAGGTGCATAAAAAAAATAAAAATTAAAAATCATAACATAGCAATTGTTCCATGTTTAAAAAGTCCCAAATAGATGAAAGTACAAAGAAGTGGCAAAAAGTGTCTGTACAAAATCTTTAACAATCCCTTGTGATCACCTTGTGCAATCCTTCCACCGGGCACCCCAAATTAACTCACCAGACGGAGTGGCTGGTAAAATGATAAACCAGCTCATGCCCCTTTTTATAAATTATCCAGAAAGCTGGCTCTTTATTTTACTAATTGGTAATCCTGTCTCCACACCTGGGCTCTCTCATAAGGATGTAAGGAGGTGTATGGTTTTAAAAGAGAAGGGGAAAATCCACATAGTGTAATTTCATAAGAAACATATCCGTTTATTTAAAAAACAATTGTTACGCTCACATTATAAAAGTGTCCACGTGACACTAAGGATTAAGGGCCCTTTTGTTACAGTATATCCTTCTCGCCTCCGGCTTTACAGACTATGCACTTTACAAGTGCAGTTGCACTCATTTTCCCCAATGCTTAAAGGAGTTGTAAAGTCAGAAGGTTTTTTTATCCTAATTCATTCTATTCCTAAAAAAATATCTGTGTGCAGTAGCCGCCCTCCAGCACCCCCTAATACTTACCTGAGCCCCATCTTCCTCCAGCGATGTCCACAAGTTCTGTGGCTGTCTGGGACTCTCCTCCTGATTGGCTGAGACACAGCAGTGGCGCCATTGGCTCTCGCTGCTGTCAATCAGGAGAGAGAGGGGGCGGGGCAGAAATGGTGCTCCGAGTCTGAATGGACACAGGGAGCTATGACTCGGCTCGGATACCCCCATAGCAAGCTGTTGCTGTGGGGGCTTTGACAGAAGGGATGGACCAGGAGAGCCGAAGAAGGACCCGAGAAGAGGAGGATCAGGGCTGCTCTGTGCAAAATAACTACACAGAGCAAGTATAACTTGTTTGTTATTTTAAGAGAAAAAAAAACGAGACTTAACAATTACTTTAAGGTGATTGAGAAGGCTATTTTAAAAAAAACGTCAGATTTTGCTCGTTGTTTCACAGCACATTGAAATAGGCAAACGAAAATTTGTCCAAAAATTCTGGTACAACAAAGGATATTTTTTGTTGTGATTTAATGTTTCTTGTCATGCACAGACTTTCTTTTTTTTTTTCTTTTTCATTGACTTTCTTTTCTGATTTTTCTTGCACGAAAATTGTACGAAAACGGTACACATTAACCACTTCAGCTCCGGGAAAGTTTTACCCCTTAATGACCAGGCCATTTTTTGCGATTCACCACTGTGTTACTTTAACTAACAACTGCGCAGTCGTGCGACCCTGTACCCAAATAAAATCGATGTCCTTTTTTTACCACGAATAGAGCTTTCTTTTGGTAGTATTTGATCACCTTTAGATTTTGCGCTATAAATGAAGAAATTGCGACAATTTTAATTAACCACTTTACCACCGGAGGATTTTGCTGTCTTCCGTCCAGGCCACTTTTTGCGATTCGGCGCTGTGCGACTTCAACTGACAATTGCGCGGTCGTGCGACGCCGTACCCAAACGAAATTTACGTCCTTTTTTTCCCACAAACAGAGCTTTCTTTTGGTGGTATTTGATCACCTGTGCGATTTTTACTTTTTGCGCTATAAACAAAAAAAGAGCGTTTATTTTGAAAAAATAACAATATTTTTAACATTTTTTTATATGAAATTCCCCCCAAAAAAGATGTAAAAACCAATTTTTTTAAAAATTTTTGGCCAATTTGTTTTATGCTACATATGTTTGGTAAAAAAAATCGCAATAAGCGTATTTTGATTGGTTTGCGCAAAAGTTATTGCGTTTACTAACAAAGGGAAAGATTTCTGTCATTTTTGGTGTTTTTTTTTTAACGCGTAATGGCGGCGATCTGCGATTTTTTTGCGGGACTGCGACATTGCGGCGGACAGACCGGACCCTTGACTGACATTTTTGACACTTTTGGGGGTACCAGTGACATTACTGCAGTAATCAGTGCTATAAATATGCACTGTTACTGTAAAAATGACACTGGCAGGGAAGGGGTTAATTTTATTGGAGAGGGAGGGGTTAATGTATGCCTGGTGCTTACTGACGTGTAGGGGGGGAGGTGACTATGTGAGTCATGGACAGATCGGATGTCCAGCTATGCTGAACAGTCCGATCTGTCACTCCCTGTCACTATGGAGATCCGCCCGCTGTGTTTACACACAGCGGGCGGATCTCCAGACTCGATCCCCGATGATCGGGTAAGAGCAGCGGCGATCGCCGCTGCTCCTCCCCTGGCCCGACTCCCGCTGTGAATTAAAACAGCGGGAGCGAGCCTCCGGTGGCGCGCAAGCGCCGCCCAGAAGGGGGAGTGTCCAGTCACGTTAATACTACGTGGCTGGACGATAACGAACCACTCTGCCGCAGTAGTATTACTGTGAGCGGTCGTAGAGTGGTTAATACACAATATTTTTTATTTTCTGCTATAAAACATTCCCAATAAAAAAATATGTAAATAATCAAATTTTTTTATCAGTTTAGGACAATTTGTATTCTGCTACATATTTTTGGTAAAATTTTTTTCCAAAAAGCGTATTTTAATTGGTTTGCGTAAAAGTTATAGCATTTACAAACTATGGGATAGATTTTTGGACTTTTTATTTTATTTATTTATTTTTGGTAATGGCGGCGATCAGCGATTTTTTAGCAGGACTGCGACATTGCGGCAGACAAATCTGACACTAAGTGACACTTTTTGGGAACCAGTG
Source organism: Pelophylax lessonae (assembly GCF_965119305.1). NCBI lineage: Eukaryota > Metazoa > Chordata > Amphibia > Anura > Ranidae > Pelophylax > Pelophylax lessonae. The sequence continues at coordinate 401,216,040 of NC_138770.1, read as the reverse complement.
ACATTAATACAGTAATCAGTGCTAAATAGTATGCACTGTTACTGTATAAATTACACTGGCAGGGAAGGGGTTAATACTGGGGGTGATCAAGGGTTTAAATGTAAGCCTAAATGTGCTTGCTAACTGTGGGGGGGCTCTGTGAAAGGCACACAGAGATCGGTGTTTCAGCTTAGCTGAAACACACAATCTCGCTCTGCCTGTGTGACAGAAGAGCCACCTGCTTTGTTTACATAGGCAGGTGGCTCTCCTGTCAGTTTCCCAAAAGATCACGGAAGGCCGGCAGTGATCGAGCCCGCTCCTCCCGTGATCTGGCTCCCGTTGTGTCTAATCAGTGTCTAGTCTGTGCCGAGACCGCATGCACATAATTACTTAGATCTACGTGATTATGCACAACTGAGCCCCCTGCCACAGCAAATCTGCGTGGGGCGGTTGGCAAGTGGTTAAAGGAAAACCGTTCATTCTGTTCCCATACGAGAAAAATTTTGGCTTGTCCCTTTGGGAATTTTCGTAGGAAAAGTTGTCGAAAGTTGTGTACACACTATACAAAAATCGAACAAAAGTTCTTTGGACAAAAATTCTTGCCCGATTTTCTTATAGTGTGTACAAGCCTTTACAAGCTCTGTGCAATAGTTTTGCAAAGAGCAGCCCTGATTCTCCTCTTCTGGAGTTCCCCTGCCAGAGCTCCTGGATCCTCCTCCCCGTCTATCCTCATAGAAATCACACACTTATGTGGGCTCAATCCCAAGCAATGGACACACACAGTGTGGCCTGACCCCTTGTCACTGGATTTGATTGACAGCAGCAGGAGTAAGTGGCTCCCATTGTTCTTGCTGAGTCCAGGGAGAAGAGAGAGAGAGCATCCCACTGCTCTCAGTCACAGCTCTACACCAAGATCGGGCTCAGGTAAGTATTTAGGGGGGCTTTACGTAAAATAGTTTTTGATCTTAATGCAGAGACAGGTTCGGCGATTCGCACAGCCGAGCCAACCTACCGCAGTAGGCTAAAATCAATTAGGAAAATTGTCCTTTGTCTTAACCCCGCGCTTTCTCTGTAATATTCTGGTCAAGTAGGATTAATAATTCTAAGGGGCTGTCAGGACCTCTCATCGGAAAAGTTTGACTATGCTTGCCCTTTTCTGCCAGATCCGACCATTCATAGAAGTTGAACCACAGCTTTAATGAATGGCACATGATCTCCAAATGGGAGATGGGCAAATTATTGATAGCTCTACCACCTCCATCCATGGAAGCTGTAGTACAGATCTGGCAGGAAAAGGTGGGCATAGGTTTCTTGATGAGATCTCCTGCCAGCACCTTAGTTGTATTAATTCCTTCTGTACCGTAACATTGTGCAGGTGTGTGTGTGGGGGGGGGGGGTAGGAGGGAGAAAGATTTCACCTAAAAGATGAATCAGCACAAGGGACACATCATACTAACTATAGTGTAGTATTTTGTTTTGTTTTTGTTTTTTTTAGCTAAATTTACACTTTAAGCAGGTATGGTCCACTGTCCACTGTTGTCGCCCACAAGAAGACTGCCCTGAGAAATCAGTTGTGAAAACACAAAAATGGACCAATATAATGACATCAAACTTAATGGGTGAAAAACGTGTAAAAAGAAATCGCACAAAATATATAACTAGTGTCCAAAAGAGCCCATACACAAGGGTTGAAAAGGAAAAATATAGGGCGTGTCTATGAAGCTTGTTGACTGGCAGGAAAGTCTGGTGCAGCCACACAGCTGGCTGCTTTTTGGGAGAGCAATTGTATCTGTTTTTATTGCTATATGCAAGTTTTTGAAACCTATTGCCCAGGGATTTATTTAGTGTGATTCCCTTCGCCAGTTTCACTTGTTATTTTTTGAATAAATGTTTTTTATGGGTTACACTATGGGGGTATGTGTTTTTTTTTTCTTTTGTTCACCCTGTTGATTAACCAACCCTGACTGGATCACGTTTGGCGCTCTGAAGTAGAGATGGCCTTGCGGTTCGCCCGGCAGTCGGTTCATGGCAAATTTTGCTTGTTCGCAAATTCGCAAAAAGTCGGACTTTTGCCAATGTTCGCGAATATGTCAGCGCCGCCATTTTCTTTTTCATTCATAAGAACTCATAAGTGACCCATGACACAGCCGTCAGGTGGAACGGGACAGCCAATTGAAACATTCCAGCACATGGACAGTCCCCCTACCCTATAAATAGACCAGATCTGGCGGCCATTTCACATTCTGCTTTCTGGCAATGTAGGGAGAGGTCTGCTGTGCTCATCAGGGAGAGTTTGCTAGACACATGTAGTGCTGTAAAGATCCACAAAAGTCCTTTTCAGGGCTGGTATTTTTCGGTATAGGTCTAGTATCTTTTGAGCTTAGGGAGAGGTATCCAGTGGTTGCTTTAGGGGAAATTAGAGATTGGCTGCAGTCACACAGAAATCGCTTTGTCAGTGTCGACAAAAGTCATCTAAAATGCTCCAATGTCATTATAGGGTCTATTACAGTCTCTTTACTATAGGGCAAGGTATCCTGTGGTTGCTGTAGGGGCAGTTAGAAATCGGCTGCAGTCACACACAAATCGCTTTGTCAATGTCCAAAAAAGTCATTTAAAATGCTCCAATGTCATTTTAGGGTCTATTACAGTCTCTTTACTATAGGGGCAGGTATCCTGTGGTTGTCACAGATGTGACAACCACAAATATCAACCAAGCCGCTCTCTTCGGTCCTCCCAAGACCTCCTGCTCTTTAGCTCCCTTGTCACCTCTTCCCATGCTCTCCCATTCTTTGGAACTCTCTACCCCAATCTGTCCGACTGTCCCCTAATCTATCCATCAATCTATCCATCTCTTTAAAGAAGCCTACCCGGCTACTAATTAATAACACTGTTTCACTTGCTCCATCAGCCCATCCCCCACAGCTATTGCCTTTTGTATCAATTGGCCCTCCCTTTTAGATTGTAAGCTCTAACGAGCAGGGCCCTCTGATTCCTTTTGTTCCAAATTGTATTGTAACTGTAATGTCTGCCTTCATTTTGTTAAGTACTGCGCAAACTGTTGGCGCTATATAAATCCTGTATAATAATAATAATAGTGTCAAAGATTGCTTAAGCATCTGCCTATTTGTAATTTATATGTTTTAGCGCGAATATCCTATATATTTTTTGCCCTGAGAAATAGCATACAGTTATCAATAAGAAGCATGTAGACGTGCTTGCAAAGAGGTTGTGAGAGACCAGCAACACTGAGATGCAACAAAGGATGAAAAAAAAGGTGAAAATAACTATTTTATAAATATAAAATTAGTAAAACTGTTCATGATACACAGTGCTTTATGAAAATTAATTGCAGCCAGTTAGGCTTTAAATATCTTTTAATTTCTCCTGCTTTGCTCTTTTTCTTGATTATATATTTTTGGATGTTTTCTTTTACTTTTTCACCAACCTTATTATGTACATTCTACCCTAAAAAAATATTTTGATGACTGTTAGGTAATGTTTTTATGCAAATTTGATCTTAACATTAAGTTTGCATTCACATGTCAGCGTTTGGATCGCGGGCAGAACCGCCGCGGTTCCGTCCGCGATCCGGAGATTATTGCAAATCACGGGACGCCTAGCGTTGCCCGTTGATTTGCAATAGCCCCCCAAACGCCGAGCTATGTTGCCGCGATTTCCGCCTGCCGAATCGCCGCAACATCGCGCAAACAAAATCGCGGGACGCAATACGCTCCAAAGAAGCTCTTGTACTTCTTTGGAGCGTATTGCGTCCCGCGATTTTGTTTGCGCGATGTTGCCGCGATTCGGCAGGCGGAAATCGCGGCAACATCGCTCGGCGTTTGGGGGGCTATTGCAAATCAACGGGCAACGCTAGGCGTCCCGCGATTTGCAATAAATCTCCGGATCGCGAGCGGAACCGCGGCGGTTCTGCCCACGATCCATACGCTCACATGTGAACGGAGCCTAAATTTGTGGTAAGGCTAATCTTTATTGTTAATTTTTTTTGCGATAAAGGAGACTCCATTGAACCTGCCTTTTATTCTTTGGTTTTCTATGTGCGAGCACAAGTGGACAGGGCGCTTTAAAAGATGATGTTATGATTATTATCTATTTTTTTTTTTTTTTTTACACTGTCCCTTTATTTATTTATTTTTCTGATCACTTTTATTCCTATCACATGTAACACTACTCCCATGGGAGCTGCTGAGTGTGGGTTCCCCTGGGTTACCATTAGCAACAGTAGGATATTTAAACATGTTTTCAGGTGTGATTACCTCAGACAAGAACCAGTCCAGTTTCTTTGGTTTTTAGGGTTTATTTGAGAACTTGGATAGGAGAAGGGATGGGTGGGATACACCAACAACTGAACTATGCACAAAATAGGCAAGGACTATATAGAATTGCTGATTGGCGCTGGTTAACGCTGACTGACGCTGGTCACAGCTAGGCTGCTTACTTTAGCTTCACCTTCGACTGTGAAAAGTCCTTTAAGCTCCCTAAGGTACTCCTTCCTGAGGTACCTGACTTGTAGTGCAGACTGTACTGCTGAAACACTTCAGGGCCCTTCCTGGCTCCCCCTTTACTCCCTATTTTTCAGGGCTTTACAACTTGGCACCCCTTTACTGTAACACCCTGGGTTAGCTGGCTCTCCAATCCCCTTAACCTCTCTGTAGTGGTCCCCTCTCTTAGGCAGACCCCTGGGCAGATCTTGAGTACTCACGACAGAAGAAGAACTCTGCACAGCAGCTCCACTCGGTCAGCACACACTGGATCCTCTGCAGCCCAGCTCAACCCCTGGTCCCTAGGCCGACTGCCTGGACCACCTTCCTCACTTCAGCAGGAGGAGAGACAGCCATCACCCCCTCCTGGGACTTTGCTCCCACCAAAAGACACCCTGTCACATGCTCACTCGGGATTTATTTCCAATCCCAGGATGCATTGCAGCAATGCCCACCCACTGAGACAGTCATAAACCCTGGTGTGCTATTGGCCACTGTCCAACAAGATCCCTCATTGGATACAGTGGGGAGACTCCCCAGACTCAACAGACCACACCTGGAAGCATGTGACAGGCTAGCTAACAAATCAGGCCCTACTGATAAGCAGAACAGGGCCACAAATATGCTTTACCCAGCACCTACCTAGGAGGGTGCTACATACAAGAAATGTAAACATCCCTTGTGTTAGAATTACGGCATTACAGGTCCTCTTAATGGATACATCTGGGATCAATAAGACCCCAGATATCTCTTCTACCCTGGAAAGCATGAGATTAAAAAAAAAAAAAAAACATTGATCTCTGCTTTCCAAAAAAAAAAAAAAAATGTCAGTGTTTACATCTCCCCGGATCATAGAGATGTCAGGGGGCCATCCAGTCCATGGCCGACTATATGGTAACACCGCGCCACCGCTGAATCTTATCCTGGGATCTCTGATCACCTGAAAATGGAAAAAAGAGGTGGCGGTTGGGGTTTGGGAGGGTGGCACCCACCTCTCCCGCTGCCTGTAAAAGCAATTCAGTGGCTAATCAGCCACTAGGATGGCTTTTACATGGGAGGGAATCACCAGCTGAAAAGAAAGATATCTGGAGGATGCCTGTATCTGCAGGCATCGTTCAGATATATCCACTTCAAGTCAAGGACGTCATATGACGTCCTAAAGGCGGGAAGTGGTTAAGCACTCCTGTGCTTACACCATTGCCTCTGATTTGCTACTCTCAGAAGAATTGTCTTGAAATGAGGTGATTTCAATAGTATGCTACTCCCTGTTCTCCTTGCTTGGAGGCTCTGACATGAGGAAACAAAGCCCTACCTCTAACCAAAATGGCCACCTCTATACAGAGACATAGTACAGAACAAGGCATGGTAACACAGTACTGGGGAAAATAACAGCTTCAGGGGGATCCCTGGCAATACTGGAGTCTAGTCTGCCTCCCTTTATTTTCAGCACAATTTCCAGGGTTCAGTGCCTCTTCAAATTCTTTTCAATTTTGCTTACGTATGACTGTTCTCTAACGGTACCCTGAAGGTAAATATATCCTACTGTAAGTATTTTAATGTAGTTATGAATTTCTACAGTTATTGTGTACACTTTTAAATTTACAAATGGAATGTATTATTTTCTGTCAACCTTACTGTTACTCTACAGCCTACAAATAATTGAAGCCAAGACATAGTTCAGCCAAGGTTTACATCATTTTTATAGGCAGATTTTCATAAAGCCCATCAGTGACCATACGACTTGAAATATTATCTTTGTGTTTCAGTGCTTAAAACCGAAATATTATCTTTCTCCACCCATGCTAAGTGCGGATACCTTAATTGTTGGCTGACCCTTTGTACTGCGCTGTATGTATACAGGAAAGTACACTGACGTTTCAACACTTTGTTTTGTATATATCATCTGGTGTGCGAGCAGGAAGATAATCTGTAGAAAGAGAATTGAGCCTGACCTAAATTTGAATTGTTTGCTTTGGTGATATAGACATTCATATTAAATCAAAGTGTTGTTCAAACAGAACCCAAATCTATTACGTGTTTAGTACAAGACTGTAACAAATGTATTATTTTTTATGTATTGACGCTGTTGTTAGAACAGATGTGTGTAATGATGTCATATGGCTTTGGCAAATGTACAAAACTTCATTTAAATTATTTCAAATACAAAAAAAGATGACATCTCTTGTTGTATATTACTTTTTTATATGTGTATAATTAATTACTTTTATATGAAACCCTAATCTGTGTGTTTAACCCTTTCGCTGCCAAGCCTTGCACTCCACTTTTCAACTCAGCTGGTCAGACCATTTTTGCAATTTTTCCATTGCTTTTTTGTTTTTCCCTTACACCTTTTAGAGTTTAAAAAAGACCCCCCCGAACCATATATTTTCTGAAAGCACATGCCCAGCAGAATAACATTAAGGTGCTACTAATTTTTAAAGCCCTGCAATATTTGCGCAAATGTTTATCAAAACAATATTTTCGTTAAAAATACACTCAAATCATGATTAGCAGATAAAAGCACAGCGCATTTTACAAAACGCTTACTAAAAAAAAAAAAAAAACTAACCTGTATTGAGTTAATAGATAAAAAGTATTTGCAAATTTTACATTGCGCCTTTTTGCGAAAAGGTGAAAATCGAACGTGCGCAAAAATGTAAATATCCAAATTTCTCTAAAAATCTAGAGGTTTTAATTTTTCCCTTACAGCAGTGGTTCTTAACCTGGGTTCGATCGAACCCCAGGGGTTCGGTGAGTCAGTCTCACGGGTTCGGCGGGGGGAGGGCAATGGAGCAATTGCTCCCCCCGAGAAAATATTACTGATTGTTATGCCGAGCGCACCCCGGGAAATCAGAGGTGCGTTCGGGACAACTCACAGCCATTACACATAGACACTTGATTCTCTGCCCCTGTACCTCCCCCAGCAGGTTTCCAGCCTATCTCCTGCAGGCTGCTTGCTTCTTGAGTGGGCAGGATGGGGATGTACCTGACCACGGAGATCGCGCCCGTCTGGAAGAGGGAAGTGTGAGCAGCTGAGCGGAGGGAGCCGAGTGAATGTTCCTGGAGGTAGGCTCAGCTAGCTGTACATGGTGGATTCGTTTACAAGCACCTCTATGCTAAGTCTGCTGAGTTACTGCAGCTTAGCATAGAGGTGCTGTTAGCTGACAAATGGAAATGCATGTCCTTTTCATTTAGCTCAATAAAGCATTGTGAATGCCCCCTGGTGTGTGCCCTCCTGATACCCCATGGTATGCCCTCCCAACACCTCCCCCCAGTGTGTGCCCTCCTGACACCCCATAGTATGCCCTTCCAACACCTCTCCCCAGTGTGTTCCCTCCTGACACCCCATGGTATGTCTTCCCAACCCCCCCAGTGTGTGCACTCCTGATACCCCATGGTATGCCCTCCCAACACCTCCCCCCCAGTGTGTGCCCACCTGACACCCCACCCCCAGTGTGTGCCCTCAAGACACCCCATGGTATGCCCTCCCAACCCCCCCCCCCAAGTGTGTGCCCCCCTGATACCCCATGGTATACCCTCTCAATCCCACCCCAGTGTGTGCCCTCCTGACACCCCATGGTATGCCCAAACCACCCCCCCCCCAAGTGTGTGCCCCCCTGACACCCCATGGTATGCCCTCTCAACCCCACCCCAGTGTGTGCCCTCCTGACACCCCATGGTATGCCTGAACCGTCCCCCCCCAGTGTTTTTGTGTGAAAATCATGTTTTAATGGTTTTGTTCTTTGTTCTTAACGGTTTTGCTCTTTAATGGTTTTGTTCATTTTGTGCACCTATGTATAAATATATACCTAAATATATACCTATGTTTTGAATTTGAAAAAATCATATTTTATTTTTCCAATTAAGAAGGGTTCGGTGAATGCGCATATGAAACTGGTGGGGTTCAGTACCTCCAACAAGGTTAAGAACCACTGCCTTACAGCTTCAAGGATTTATAAAAGACCGCCTAAACCATATATTTTCTGAAAGCAAGTGACCTGTAGATTAAAAAGAAGATGCTACTGATATGTAAGGCCCCATGATATTTCGAAAATGTTTATCAAAACAATATTTTAACTAAAAATACACTAAAATCATTTTTAGAAGATAAGAACACAGCACATTTTACTAAATCCCTCCTAAATTCCTTCTAAATATAGAAACTGAACCTGTGATGAGTTAATAAATCACAAATACTTATCAATTTTAAATGGCACCTTTTTGCAAAATGGTGAAAAACGAATGTACATAAAAATGTAAATATCCAAATTACTCTAAAAATTTGGAGGTTTTCATTTTTTACTTACAGCTTTCAGAGTTTGTAGAAGACCCCCGAAACCATATATTTTCTGAACCCATATGGCTTGTAGAATAAATAGAAGGTGCTACTGATGTTTAAGACCCTGTGATATTTGCGCAAATGTTTATCAAACAATATTTTCGCTAAAAATACACTAAAATCACTATTAGCAGATACAAACACAGCACATTACATAAAATTCCTGCTAAATATACAAGCTAAACCTGTATTGCGCTAAAAAATAACAAATATTTTTAAGTTTTAAATTGCTTCTTTTTGCGAACTGGTGAAAATCGGACGTACCCAAAAAAATTCTCTAAAAATCTGGAGGTCTTAAATTTTGACTTACAGCTTTCAGCGTTTGTAAAAGACCCCCTCCCGCCAAACAATTTATTTTCTGAAAGCACATAACCAGTAGAATAAAAATAAGCTACTACAAATTTTAGGGCCCCTGCGATATTTGCCAACTGTTTATCAAAGCAATATTTTTGCTAAGAATACACTAAAATCATTATTAGCAGATACAAACTTATCAAAACTTAAAACATTCCTGCCAAATTCCTACTAAATATAAAAGCGAAAACTGTATTGGGTTAATAGGTATCAAATATTTGTATATTTAAATTGTCCCTTTTTATGAAATGGTGAAAAGGGATGGTGCGCAAAACTGTAAAAGCAATTTACTCTAAAAATCTGAGGTCATCATTTTTCACATACAGCTTTCGGAGTTTGTAAAAGACCCCCCAAACCATATACTTTCTGAAAGCACATGACCTGTAGAATAAAAAAATGTGCTACTAGTTTTTTAGGCCCTGCAATTGTTGCGTAAATGTTTAGCAAACAGCTATTTTCACACAAAAAAAACCCACTAAAATGATTATTGGTGCACACAAACACAACATAACTTACAAAATTCCTGCTAAATTCCTAGGACACATGGGGGCGTACTAAAGTGTATGCACATGAAGGGCTGTGTTTATCTACATGGGGATGCCCAGGTGTTCCATGCGTCCCCATGCAGGCAGTCCCGTTCATGTCAATTGCAATGCAGCAGCTGCATGGGCACAGCTGTTGTTCCCAGTCTGACATCCATGTGGGTGCACAACCCCAAACGCAGACATGAGGACATGCACTCAGACCCCCATGGAAGTCAATTTGGGAGCAACCGCTGTGTTTGTGCAGAAACTACATCCCAAATTACATCAATGCGATGGCCTGAACAGGGATGCACAGAACGCCTGTGCATTACTGAGCAGGTAAACACAGCCTTGCAGGGGTGTACACTGTATGCCCTGCGTGAACAAGGCCTAAGGCCCCTTTCACATGAGGCAGATCCGTTTGACGGACTCCATTTGCTCAGCGGGAGAATCACTCAGCTGATCCCTGCTGAGCAGGTGGATGACAGGTTACCGGGCCCAGTCCTGTTCTCCTCTATAATGAAATTGGTTGAAAATGGACCGCCTGTCTGTTTTCATCTGATCCGATCCTCCAGACAGATGGAAGACAGAATCGGATCAGATAGCAGCAGATGAACATGTCACCGCTGACATCCACCAGGGGTGAATGGAGGGTCCGATCACGTCCGCCTGAAAAACTGACAGATGGACCTGATTGGACAGCCTGTGTGAAAGGAACCTTACTATTTATTTATTTTTTAACCGCTTGCCGACCGCCGCACGACTATTTACTGCGGCGGTCAGCCCCGTACAGGCAAAGTGAAGTAGGACTACGTCGCTAGCCTGTGAGCCTCTAGGGGGTGAGCGCGCGCCGCCGGAGGAGTGCTCCCCCCTGGCTCCTTCCCTAAGAAGTCCGCGCGTGTGACCGGCGGACCCGATGGCCACTCGCGATCTCCCCGTGGAGAGGGAGAAAGGCAGGCGGCTAATGTAAACAAAGCCGCCTGTCATTCTCCCTGATGTAAGAACAGAGATCATACGATCCTGCTATGTAGGATCGTATGTCTCTGTGCTTACATCACTAGCCACACCCCTTTACAGTTAGAAGTACGCCCCTAGGGACACACTTAACCCCTGCATCACCAATAAAGTTAAACCCTTCCCTGCCAGTGTCATTTTTACAGTAACAGGGCATATGTAAAGCACTGATTACTGTAGTAATGTCACTGGTAACCCCAAAAGTGTCAAAAATGTCAGTCAAGGATCCGATCTGTCCGCCTCAATGTCGCAGTCCCACAAAAAAAAACGCAGATCGCCGCCATTACACCAAAAATTACAGAAATCTTTCCCTTAGTTAGTAAACGCAATAACTTTTGCGCAAACCAATCAAAATGCGCTTATTGCAATTTTTTTTACCAAACATATGTAGCAGAAAACAAATTGGCCTAAAATGTTAAAAAATTTAGATTTTTACATTTTTTGGGGGGAATTTCATAAAAAAAATATTGTTATTTTTTAAAAATTGTCGCTCTTTTTTTGTTTTTAGCGCAAAAAAGTAAAAATTGCAAAGGTGATCAAATACCACCAAAATAAAGCTCTGTTTGTGGGAAAAAAAGGACGTCAATTTCATTTGGGTAAAGCGTCGCACGACCGCGCAATTGTCTGTTAAATTCACGCAGTGCCGAATCACAAAATAGGGCCTGGTCAGGAAGGGGGTAAAATCTTCCGGGGCTTAAGTGGTTAATATTTTGTATTTTGTTTTTGGGGGGGGGGGGTATTTGTGTATTTGTGAGATACCAGAGGTCTAAAGAGACCCCTGATGTCTCTTTTTGAGACAGAGAAAGGAACTGAAGACAGTCGCTTTCTCTACATCCTGAAAGCTTGAAAGCTGCACTGTACTTGAATGAATAGAGAGATTCCTATTCATTCTCAAAACTGGAGTATAGTAAACATTGCTTACTATTCTCCAGTGATCAATGAACATAGGAGCGATCAGGACTGATTGCACAATATGTCCATCCAAGGAAAGTAAGGGAAGTGTTAACACATGTTTACCAAGCCCCCTTTCCCCACATACTGCTCTTCATCCTGACAGGACAGTTTCGGTTTGCCCTGCAGAAGCTGCAGCCGACAGGGGGGGGGGGCGGGGGGCGGGGAGGGAGAGTTGGCTGCAGCACAGAGGGGACTCCCAGGATCAAGTGAGCATGGGGGTGACTGGAGGGGAGTCAGAACAGCCCCCCAAGTGCTGACTTTACTTGTGCTATGTACCTCTGGCAGCTGCAGGAAAAGCCACCATAGATCAATGCTGGTGATTGGTGCCAGGGGGAGGGGGTTATCAGTGCAGTGGGGACTGGTGCAGGAGGGTAAGGGTAATTAGTGTCAGTGGGGAGAGTAATGTTAACAATAGCAGGGTATGTGGAGGTGGGTGCAGCAGCAGCGAAGTGCTAGAGGAAGAAGCAGCTGGTGGTGAAGGGAGGGTGTCACTTTTGGGGGAAATAGCTCTGATCAGGGGATTGTCATTCCCTGATCAGAGCTATAGGATTGTTCAGCAGAGTCTGCTGAACAATTTTGCTATAAGTTTATGGTCACTAAAATGACCATGAGCTCATAGCAGAAGGAGAAATGAGGTCCGTACCACCCAGGTCCACCCGGAACTCTACCCAAAATTTTGTGTAACCCACCATTTTCTTGAGTTTCCAGAATATATGAAAAATCTAGCAGGACTATGAAATTTGACAGCTTATAGCTGTAATATTTCAACCTATGAAACTATATTTCCCTCCACCCAAATAGGAAAAAGGGCTTGATATACTTAAAGCTGAAATCTGGGAAGTAAAAAAAACATAATAAATAATGAATGAGTATGGCACCCCTACCCCCCTCCCCAGCTGATACAGGATCTAGTGTTCACATTGTTTTGGGGATGGGGCAATGGGCACTGGTCCTGCTTTGTATGTAACAACATTGACAAGGTGGCTATGACCAGAGTAGTCAGAGACCAGCATGAAGGACAGCTCAGTGGGACAGTTCATCACAACTAGAACCAGAATGGAGAAAACCATAGAACTCTGTATTAAAGTGCAAAGCTAAATTGCTATGAGTACATTTGGAATGCAGGTTATCTTAGGAGCACTCAGTGATTCCTATACTGATGTTCATAAATACGCAATCATGTTCAATATACACCTTGAGGTCTTAATTTGCAGTGTGCATTAAACATCCAAGTAACAATGTTATGTGTTTTATATGCCAATATGAAAGAATCTATTTTAAGACGCCACCTTAAAATAAAGCAAAATAGGACAAAAAAGTGCATGACAGACCATGTGACAAGCATGGGTACCAAGCAAAGAAAAAGCTTCAGAAAACCTGTAGGCCCTCTTGCCATAGCCAATAGGCCATGGTATGTATGGGTATTGATCACTGTAACATCCATTTGCAGGCAGAATGTTGTCAGTTGATATCATCATTGTTTTTTAAAAGGGCATTTAGACCAGGTTTTTTTTTTTATATAGCATTGGCTAGGGGCTATGTGACTTTATAGCAGTACAGTAAGGCAGTGTTCCCTTTGTGGTGGGAAGATCTCAAATCCTGGCTGTCCTTCAATGTTAGTATTATTACTGATTAAAATTATCACTTTAAATAGTCCATGATAGCTTTATTCTCACTGCTATTAGAAGTTGGTAGAGTAGGGTTGACAGAACGTAAATTGATCCACAAGAAAACCTCAGGGCTTGGCGCTATACTAAGGCTATATTAGCCATCTGCTTAAACACAGAAACTGAACATAGAACACCATCAGCCATCTTACTGTATACTGGCATATTATGTGACTTTCATTCCCTGAAAAGAAGAGTTTTATCAGGTTCCTGTCCAATTATTATGACTCAGTCACAGGAAAAAATATAAGAAGGATAAGAGGCTGAAAAAAATATGTTTTAGTGTGTTTGACATCATATCTCAGGGTGTCCAGTTTTCTTAAGCAAATACTTGTTTGCTTTTGCTTTATTTACTGTGGCTTAAACTCTATTGAAAATCTGTGGAATGACTTGAAGACTGCAAAAGGTCACCATCAAATTTAACTGAACTTGAGCAGTTCTGCAAGTGGGAAAATATTGCAAAGTCTAGATGTGTAAAGTTAGTAAAGACATTTCCCAACAGACTAAAGGCTGTAATTAAAACAAAAGGTGGTTCAACAAAATACTGACACAAGGGGGTGATCTTTTTTCCAACTTAGTGATTCTGTTTTTGTTTTTTTCTGACATGTTATTATATCTTTCACTTGGATGTTATAAGTTGCAAACTAAATACAGCTGTATACAACAAAAACTGTATCTTTCTTCATTTCAGGCTGCAAAGCAACAAAATTTGATTATTTTAACCCCTTGCCGACCGCTCACATGGAGCGTACTGCGGCAAAGTGGCACGATCCCATCCAGCGACGTAGACCTACGTCGCTGGACTCCTCCCCTTGTAGGCGGAGCTCGCGCGCCACCGGAAACGCGCTCCCGCTGTTTTCATTCACAGTGGGAGTCGGGCCAGGGGAGGAGCAGCGGCGATCACCGCTGCTCTGTCCCGATCGTCGGGGAATCTAGTGAGGAGATCCGCCCGCCTGTGTAAACAGAGCGGGCGGATTTCCATAGTGACAGGGACTGACAGATCGGAGTGTTCAGCATAGCTGAACATCCGATCTGTCCTTCTGTCACTCAGTCACCTCCCCCCCCACACGTCAGTAAGCACCAGGCATACATTAACCCCTCCCTCTCCAATAAAATTAACCCCTTCATTGCCAGTGTCATTTTTACAGTAACAGTGCCTATATATATAGCACTGATTACTGCAGTAATGTCACTGGTACCCCCAAAAGTGTCAAAAATGTCAGTCAAGGGTCCGATCTGTCCGCCACAATGTCGCAGTCCAGCAAAAAAAATCGCAGATCGCCGCCATTACGCGTTAAAAAAAAAAACACCAAAAATGACAGAAATCTTTCCCTTAGTTAGTAAACGCAATAACTTTTGCGCAAACCAATCAAAATACGCTTATTGTGATTTTTTTTAACAAACATAGGTAGCAGAAAACAAATTGGCCAAAAATTTTAAAAAAAATAGATTTTTACATTTTTTTGGGGGGGAATTTCATATAAAAAAATGTTAAAAATACTGTTATTTTTTCAAAATAAACGCTCTTTTTTCGTTTATAGCGCAAAAAGTAAAAATCGCACAGGTGATCAAATAGCACCAAAAGAAAGCTCTGTTTGTGGGAAAAAAAGGACGTAAATTTCGTTTGGGTACGGCGTCGCACGACCGCGCAAATTCGCACAGCGCCGAATCGCAAAAAGTGGCCTGGACGGAAGACAGCAAAATCCTCCGGTGGTCAAGTGGTTAAAATGGGATGATTCTTTTCTATACCCACTGTAAACAGAACATTTTACAGGAATTTTATTAAGAATGATTAAGCCAATCTCCATAAGTGGGGGAAAGAATAATTTTTATTAGAATATATGATCATAAAGAGAGCTTGCTATAAGTCTATTATTGAAGATGGACTCATCATAGTATTGTGGTTTTGGTTCCAACACCCCTATGTCCCTCTATATGCAGACAACACCACAGGAAGAATGCTTGTTGGTGTCAATTTTCCGTTTCCATATTCACATTTATGGTAGAATAGTTAGAAGAAGGTAGGTAAAAGAAGTGGTCTATGGATCTGAGAAATGCATAGAGAATATATCAATTTTCCTCTTTCACCCATTAGAAATTATGCAGACAGTGGGGTTGATTTACTAAAACTAGAGCACTAAGAATTTGGTACAGCTGTGCATAGTAACCAATCAGCTTTTAACTTCATCTTTTTCAATTAAGTATTGCAAAAAAAAAAACGGGAAGCTGACTGGTTTCTATGCAGAGCTGCACCAGATTTTGCACTCTCCAGTTTTAGTAAATCAACCCCAAATATCACTGTTATAGTATACAGCGTAATATTAAAAGATATATACTTGGATGAGGAAGCCATGTAGTAGTTTGTGTTTATATATATATATATATAGCTATATCTCTGTATGAATAGCATCAGAGTAAAGTTTTAATAACTCCTGTTTTTTCAGTTTCATGCAGCTCCTGTTATTCTAGTTAACCCTGTCCCTTCTGGTCCAGTTCTGGTAACCAGCATAGGCTAGAACCCGGTTAGACTTCTGGTGGCCATGTTGGTATCACAGGTTTAGAAGTCCGGTTGCATGTCAAATTAGAAACTATTAGGAAAAGACTAAAGCGCAGAGTAGTAGTTGCAGTGTCCCACCGCAGCTCCTACCGGTGAGAAGCTCTATTCCAGGTTTGGTTGGATAATAGTTCGAGGGTTCTCCTTTGACCACTGATCTTGTCTTCAGATCTCAAAGACAGGTGTAACATCATCCTCAGAGGCCCTGCACTGGATTTTGGTGCAATATTCATCTGGAGGTATCTCTATTAAGACATACGGGTGCATCTCATACAATTAGAATAGCATTAAAAAGTTTTTGTTTTTAAGTAATTCAATTAAAAAAGTAAACTCATACATTATATATAGATGTGTTACACACAGAGTGATATATTTCAAGCATTTCTTTCTTTTGATTTTGATGATTATGGCTTATGCTAGTAAAAAAAAATAATAATAATTCAGTATCTCAGAAAATCTGAATATTACATAAGACCAATTTAAAAAAATGATTTTTAATACAGAAATGTTGGCTTACTGAAAAATATGTCCACGTACAATATAGTAAGCACTCAATACTTGATCAGTGCTCCTTTTGCATGAATTACTGTATCAATGTGGTGTAGCATGAAGGCGATCAGCCAGTAGCACAGCTGAGATGTTATGGAAGCCCAGGTTGCTTTGATAGCAGCCTTCAGCTCATCTGCATTGTTGGATCTGGTGTCTCTCATCTTCCTTTTGACAATACCCCACAGATTCTCTATAGGGTTTAGGTCAGGCGAGTTTGCTGGTCAATCAAGCACAGTGATACCATGATCATTAAACCAGGTTTTGGTACTTTTAGCAGTGTGTGCAAGTGGCAAGTCCTGCTGGAAAATGAAATCAGCATCTCCATAAAGCTGGTCAGCAAAGGGAAGCATTAGGTGCTCTAGAATTTCCTTGTAAAGGGCTGCGCTGACTTTGGACCTGATAAAACACAGTGGACCAACACCAGCAGATGACATGGCCCCCCAAATCATCATGGACTGGGGAAAATGTTGCATTTCTTTTGGAAATCATTCCATAGTCTGGAGGAAGAGGGGAGAGGCACAGAATCCAATTTGCATGAGGTCCAGTGTGAGGTTTCCACAGACAGTGGTGATTCGGGGAGCCATGTCATCTGCTGGTGTTGGCACATGCCCACACTGCCAAAAGTACCAATACCTGGTTTAATGATCATGGTATCACTGTGCTTGATTGGCCAGAAAACTAGCCTGACCTAAACCTCATAGAGAA
The DNA here is from genome assembly GCF_965119305.1 of Pelophylax lessonae. NCBI lineage: Eukaryota > Metazoa > Chordata > Amphibia > Anura > Ranidae > Pelophylax > Pelophylax lessonae. Next base: position 401,198,902 of record NC_138770.1, on the reverse strand, counting down.
TCTGTGGGGTATTGTCAAGAGGAATATGAGAGACACCAGACCTAACAATGCAGGTGAGCTTAAAGCCACTATCAAAGCAACCTGGGCTTCCATAACACCGCAGGTTGATCGCCTCCATGTTACGCTGCATTGATGCAGTAATTCATGCAAAAGGAGCCCCCATCAAGTATTGAGTGCATACCGTATTGTACATGGACGTACTTTTCAGTAAGCCAACATTTCTGTATTAAAAATCCTTTTTTTTGGTCTTATGTAATGTTCTAATTTTCTGAGATACTTAATTTTGGATTTTCACTAAAAATAAGCCATAATCATCAAATTTACAAGAAAAAAAATGCTTGAAATATATCACTCTGTGTGTAACGCATCTATTATAAAATTTATGAATTTCCCTTTTTGAATTGAATTACTGAAATAAATTAACTTTTTTATGATACTCTAATTTTATGAAATGCACCTGTACATATGCCTGGGTATATGTGTACTATTCCACCAGGACTCCTATCAGGCCCTTTTGCTGATAGTACCTATTAGATGTACAGTATCCCACAAAAGTGAGTACACCCCTCACATTTTTGTAAATATTTTATTATATCTTTTTATGCGACAACACTGAAGAAATTACACATTGCTACAATGTAAAGTAGTGAGTGTACAGCTTGTATAACAGTGTACATTTTCTGTCCCCTCAAAATAACTCAACACACACCCATTATTGTCTAAACCGCTGGCAACAAAAGTGAGTACACCCCTAAGTAACAATGTCCAAATTGGGCCCAAAGTGTCAATATTTTGTGTGGCCACCATTATTTTCCAGCACTGCCTTAACCCTCTTGAGCATGACATTTACCAGAACTTCACAGGTTGCCACTGGAGTCCTCTTCCACTCCTCCATGATGACACCACCGAGCTGGTGGATGTTAGAGACCTTGCGCTCCTCCACCTTCTGTTTGAGGATGCCCCACAGATGCTCAATAGCATTTAGGTCTGGAGACATGCTTGGCCAGTCCATCACCTTTACCCTCAGCTTCTTTAGCAAGGCAGTGCTCATCTTGGAGGTGTGTTTATGGTCATCATGTTGGAATACTGCCCTGTGGCCCAGTCTCCGAAGGGAGGGGATCATGCTCTGCTTTAGTATGTCACAGTACATGTTGGCATTCATGGTTCCCTCAATGAACTGTAGCTCCCCAGCGCTGGCAGCACTCATGCAGCCCTAGACCATGACGCACCCACCACCATGCTTGACTGTAGGCAAGACACACTTGATTTTGTGCTCCTCACCTGGTTGCTGCCACACATTGAAACCATCTGAACCAAATAAGTTTATCTTGGTCTCATCAGACAACAGGACATGGCTCCAGTAATCCATGTCCTTAGTCTTCTTGTCTTCAGCAAACTGTTTACGGCTTTCTTGTGCATCATCTTTAGAAGAAACAATGACAACACTAAATATAAAAATATAGTTAGGCGCTGATATATGGAAGTCACTTCATAAAACTGCAACATTGTGTAGGAAGTCCATACAGTTTCTTATGATGGAGGGTGTATGTCCACGATACAGGGCTGCCCTTCAGATGGGGGGGAGTAGAAGCTGCTTCCCCAAACAAAAGACAAGCAAGCAAACCAAAGACAACCAAACAAGACAAGCGCCTCTGAGCATGGACTGTGTACATGAAGATTTATTAAAGCAAATATAGACTCACATAAAGGTTCATGAGGAGATGCATGTGGGATGCTGTGCCCAATAAGACGTCCATAGGAATAGTGGCACCGCTGTCCATGTGGATGGCAAGTATCGTTTCTTCCCAGGTCCGCTTTATCCGGCCGGAAATGGAGTCCGATGAGAAGCCCCATGCTGATCCGCTTGAAAAAGGAGCGTGCAATGTTTTCTGCCATCCAGTGTGCATGCTCCGAAACTCGTCGCGGATTTGTGACGTCAGAGGAGCGACATTACATACATCGCGCATCTCAACCCTCATTTCCAGCTAGGGGCTTCTCATCAGACTCCGTTTCTGTCTGGATACAGCGGGACCCGGGAAGAGACGATACTTGCCATCCACACGGACAGCAGTATTCCTATGTACGACATCTCCTCAGGAACCTTTATTTGAGTCTATATTGGCTTTAATAAATCTTCATGTACACAGTCCACACTCAGAGGCGCTTTTTTTTTTGCTTGTCTTTTTCATCTTTAGAAGAGACTTCCTTCTGACATGACAGCCATGCAGACCAATTTGATGCAGAGTGGGGCATATGGTCTGAGCACTGACAGGCTGACTCCCCACCCATTCAACCAATGCTGGCTGCACTCATATGTCTATTTCCCAAAGACAACCTCTGGATATGACGCTGAGCATGTGCACTCAACTTCTTTGGTCGACTATGGCGAGGCCTGTTCTCAGTAGAACCTGTCCTGTTAAACCGCTGTATGGTTTTGGCCACTGTGCTGCAGCTCATTTTCAGGGTCTTGGCAATCTTCTTATAGCCTAGGCCATCTTTTCATAGAGCAACAATTCTTTTTTTTCAGATCCTCAGAGAGTTATTGAGGTGCCATGTTGAACTTCTAGTGACCAGTATGAGAAAATGAGAGCGATAACACCAAATTTAACACACCTGCTCCCCATTCACACCTGAGACCTTGTAACACTAAAGAGTCACATGACAACGGGGAGGGAAAATGGCTAATTGTGCCCGATTTGGACATTGTCACTTGGGGGTGTACTCACTTTTGTGGCCAGTGGTTTGGACATTAATGGCTGTGTGTTGAGTTATTTTGAGGGGAAAGCAAATTTACACTGTTATACAAGCTGTACGCTCACTACTTTACATTGTAGCAAAGTGTCATTTTTTCAGTGTTGTCACATGAAAAGATATAATAAAATATATACAAAAATGTGAGTGGTGTACTCAGTTTTGTGAAATACTGTATGTGCTGTTATTAATCTCTTCTTGTATAAATCTTGTATTATTTTTATACAGCTGTGCATCTATCTATTTATGGTTATTGCTATATCCTGGTTGCATTAGTTCTTCTGCTCCCGATTACTTTGTTTATATTGCTGATTAATTTCCCAGGAAGAGCCCTGTCTTGAGTGGAGGCACTGCCAACTTTATTATCAAACCCACTCTTCCATTTAGCAAAGGCTCTGGTTCTCTTATTTACCTACAGGTTTAGTGCAAAAATTCTGTTTGGGGAGGGCCATTTCTCACAATACACTCAAATAATTATTTTTTTTTAATATAGTCTAACATACTGAAACCTGCAAGCTAACTTGTAGTGAAACCCACAGTACTGTAATGTACTGTGTGGATTTTGTGTATTTTAGTGATTCTAAACAACTCTCCATGTAGTATTTACTATACTATCATTCCATATAATATTTTTGTATATACTACAGTATATATGTTGTCATTGTAAACAAATGTATGCATGAATCTACAATCAGATGGCTTAGCATTATTATTCTATATATTACAAAAATGCCTGCGTGTAGAAATTCCTGAAAGATGGAGACAGAGATATACAACTTTGTTACAGAATTATTTATTGTTTCACAAAGCATCATAGATGTAGTAATTGGACTCCAAACCAGAAGCAAAGGGAATTTTTTTTGATCCAGTATAACTTTATAATGATTATAATTTAATCTTGCCTACATAATTACATTTGATTTTCAATATTTGTACAGTATAAAAAAGTAGTTTCTTGTATGATACTTTTCCTGATGCTTGACATATACCTGCACTCTAGGTCAAACAATGAAATCTTTTATATGCATCCACCATTTGGACATCGTCGATAGCTAGATAATGTAACTATACCAATGCATAAACACAAATATAAAATGTTTAATTTATCAGTAAAGTGTAATACATAGTGTATTTCTAGAGGTATGAAACTGAAACCCCTGGGTTAAATGCTGCAAATAGATTAGGCTGTCTTTGCAGGCTAGCTGGATTGAGTACCTGGAAATTTTTTTTTTCTCACCTATCTTTCCTGCTAACTTTACATTGATTTGAGAAACTGCCATTTCTTGGTTTTATTATGTCTGCATTAATAAGCTATTTTTTTTTTTTTTTTTTAGCATTGGGAACAACTAGAACTCCCAGGATTTGACTGCTATCTTGGACTCCATTAGAGATTTTCCCCCACTAACTGTTGTGATGACAACAGTTTCACAAGAAAGGAAATGAGGGAAAACCTGTAACAGGGACACCGAGAGCAGAACAAAGCAGCAATGAAGAGAGAACCAACACACCAATTATGAATCAGGATTTACTGAAGTCTTATATCAGCAAAAAAGTTACACCAATGTTCCAAGAGCTCAGTGGGCTCTTTTCAAAGGGGAAAGAGACCTCACTGGATTCCGTACAGTACCACTGTCATACACTCACCCTTCACAAGGGTTACTTATGGATGTCTGTACAGTATGGTTTGATTTATAGCAATACGAAGTAGTCAGGGGTTCAAACTTAAAAAGTTTTAGCTGGAGGTACACATTAATGTTAACTAAAAAAGGCTGAACGCCTACCAGCTTGGCAAATATCCACTTCATTTTGATGGCTTAATTTGTTCCTGAGTACTGCACAACATAGCATGTAATAGCTTAATTTTCTAAATGTATTACTATCTGAATTACACAGCTGTTAATAATGTTTACTGAGTATAGAGTCATTAGTTTTTAAACAACACTGTTTTGATAATTTCTATTATTTTATGTTCTAAAATGAAGAACAATTTAGCTCAAATAAATATGAAAAAGTTCTTTGAAATTGTATGGTTTTAATCTTCCAGGACTGCTGCTTATGTGAACATCAGAAAACTAAATTGTCTGTTGTGATTTCCATAACAGAAACCTTACCTTGTGGGATTTAATTCAATTAGTTCATTAGTGTTATGTCTACAAATAATTATCATGTATTCTGCTTAATGATTTGCCAATCATTTTCTATGGGAACATTTTACAAAACAGGAATATGGAAGTGTGCTACTTCACAGCAAATGAATGTAAGCAAGAAAGCAACTCTAGAATTAGGACCTCACAGTAAAATGAAAGGTCAGTTTATTAGATCAGGAGCCCTGTGAACATTTACTGTATAATAGTAGTGGGAACAATGTATGGAAAAAAGTTAGAATTTATTTACATTTACTTTACCCCCGTTGTCTGCATCACTGGGCATTACATTAATATCCTTCCAGCAAGATTCCTCTGGAACAATGAGTACCCCAAATCTTTTGAGAAGATGCTTTGAGAAGTCCAGTGCAAGGGAGTCTTCTGCAAAGATTTTTGATTTTTGTTGTTCCCAAGATTTCACTAAAAGAATTTAAACGTCACCCTTGCTCAAGCACTGAGGGTGGAAAATGGGGGTAAGGTAAGCATATTATATTTTTTCCTTAGAGGTAGAGTTTTCCACTAATATGCAATTTTTGCTGGTGGAGTAGGCCCTGAGCTACAAAGTAAAGCTTGCCTTTTACAAAAAGATCTCCTTTAATATAAAACATCTCCTCTCTGTACAGGAATCTGTAAAATAAATTGATGTAAAGAAACACATTCTTACATCTGAAGTTACAGTTTATTTTAGGACAATACCATGTGCAATCATATGGCAGTTCTTTGGCATACAACATTTGTCTACTCCTTACAATGTCTAGTGTGAACTGTTCTTACAATGTTCCTACAATGTCTAGTCTGAAATGTATTATGGGATAATATTAATGTAAAAACGTGCCTTTTTTCATGCCAGCTGTTTGGATAACACTTTTCCAGAACTGGAACACATCCTAATTTCTAGATGGCTACAGGTAAATCCTGGGACAGAATTAACCACATACTCACCACCCGCCGCAGTTTTACTGCGGCAGGCAGCCGCTCCTAGGCAAAGTGACGCAGTACTACCTCGTTCACTCAAGGGGGGGAGCGCGCACTGCCGCCGGCATGCTCCTGCCCCTGCTCGTTAGCCGGGGAGCCAGCGTGTGTGACCGGCGGCTCCGATGGCCCCCGGCCACTCGCGATCTCCTGCAGCTGAGAGAGAAAGACAGACTGCTGATGTAAACACAGCCGTCTGTCATTCTCCCTTAGATTATCACAGAGGCTATGTGATCCTGCTATAAAGGATCGCATGTCTCTGGGATGATCTCACATGCCACGCCCCCTGACAGTTAGAATCACGCCCCTAGGGTTACACTTAATCCCTTGATCACCAGTAATGTTAACCCCTTCCCTGCCAGTGTCATTTTTACAGTAAAAGTGCATATTTATAGCACTGATTACTGTAGTAATGTCACTGGTACCCCCAAAAATGTTAATGTCATTTAGGGGTCCGATCTGTCCACCGCAATGTTGCAGTCCTGCAAAAAAAAAATGCAGATCACCGCCATTACTAGTTAAAAAAAAAAAAACAATAAAAATTACATGAATATTTCCCGTAGTTAGGAAATGCAATAAATTTTGCGCAAACCAATCAAAATACACTTATTGTGATTTTTTTTTTTTTTACCAAAAATATGTAGCAGAAAACAAAGTGGCCTAAAATGTTAAAAAATTTAGATTTTTAGATTTTTTTTTTGAGAATTTCATATAAAAGAATGTGAAAAATATTGTTATTTTTTCAAAATTGTCGCTTGCACAGGTCAAAAAGACAGCTCTGTTTGTGGAAAAAAAAGGACGTCAATTTAGTTTGGGTACAGCATTGCAAGACCGCGCAATTTTCCGTTAAAGTCACGCAGTGCCGAATCGCAAAATAGGGCCTGGTCATTGAGCAGCCAAATCCTCCGGGGCTAAAGTGGTTAAAGTGACTTTAAACCCTCACATATACCCAGTGAAGTGACTGGCCTCAGGTGGTACACATAGCTGAAACAAACCCTCCTACATAAGTTATACTGGTTTATCTGGAGTCTTCTCTTTTCTACAGCTATTCAAAATGTAGAATTCATACAGTTTAGCCAAGCTTTCAGAATGCAAGGGGCGGGGAGCTGATGTTACACTCTGCAGATCTCAGTGAGCAGAGCTGAGAGCTATTTGGAGGTAAGGGACAGTGCAAAACCTGTCAATCACAGGCTGTGCACTGGTGCTCCCTCCCTTGTCACCTTTTGCCCCTTAGTGTTGTGGAAACTTGTCAGAAGTGACTCATGTAGATATAAGAGGAAGATGCAGCAGACAGAGATACTTAGTGCTCTGGACTGAGACAAGTACTCACTATAGATGTATCTTGTTCATATTTCAAGTCTGGGGTTTAATACCAATTCTTTTTTTTTAACACAAAAAGGTGCTTTATTGAAGTAATTAAAACACAACAGAAAATATAATACCAATTCAAACCACAGAACGAAGGGGTAAGATACACTTTCTGTGAAAACCGATAAAACTGATGTAAGACAAGTAGTCCATAGACTGTGTGGTCATAGTCCCTTTCACCTTTTGACTTTTTAGAAAGTTGAAAAAATCCACTCCTTCCCGTGCCCCATGTAATAGGGTAATTTGCCATTTAGGAGTTCTGAATTGTTGAGGGGTAAGGGAGAGTGTCACATGTTCCCTATGCCCAAAAGTAGTAGGCTTTCTGTTGTTTGGTATTTTCCTCACAGAATCATGTTCAATACATTTTAGATGTAAAAATAAGTTAGCAATAGGGAAAAATATATGTTGTTTTTTTCTGCTTGATCAATGACATCTTTAACCACTTGCCTACTTGACACTTTTACCCCCTTTCTGCCCAGGCCAGTTTTCAGCTTTCGTCACTGTCGCACTTTGAATTACAATTACAAATTTTCATAATTTTTTTCACACAAATAGAGCTTTCTTTTGGTGATATTTACTCACCACTGGAGTTTTTTTTTTCTTTGCTAAACAAATGAATAAAAACCAAAAATTATGGAAAAACGTTCATAGTTTGTTATAAAACTTTGCAAACAGGTAATTTTTCTCCTTCACTGATGAAGCTGATGAAGCTGCACTAATGGGCACTGATTGGCTGAACTAAAAAGGAGGCACTGATGGGCACTGATAGGCTGCATTGATGGGCACTGATGAGGTGGCATTGGTGGGCACTGATAGGTGGAACTGATAGTGGGCACTGATAGGCAAAACTGATGGGCGCTGATAGGCGACATTGATGGGCACTGATAGGCGGAACTGATGGGCATCGACAGGTGGCACTGATAGGTGACACTGATGAGGAGGCACTGATGGGCACTAAGTGGCAGTACTGATGGGCACTTACTGGCAGCCTTAGTGGGCACAGATTGGCAGCACTGATGGGCACAGATTGGCAACACTAGTGAGCACTGTTAGGGCTGCACTGATATTCAGGACACTGATAATCAGTGCCCTGATTATCAGTGTACATGTCCCTTTTAGAGAAGCCAGTTATTGGCTTTGTTCTCCTCGCCTCATGCTGTCAGCATGAGGAAAGGAGTGTCAATAACTGGCTTCTGTTTACATGATTGGACACAGCTGATCACATGGTAAAGACCTGCTTATTGGTTCTTTACCTCGATCTGTGATGAGCAGTGTCCTCCAGATCACAGGACGCCGTCATATGACTGCATCACACAACTAGCCGGCCACGCTGTAGCAGTCATTTGACTATAGCGTGGTCGGCAAGTGGTTAAAAAAATTTTATTAATTTTAAATAAAGAAATGATGTTTGTTAAATAAAGAAATTATGTTTGTTAAAAAAAAAAAAAAAGACATTAGTAAAAATGTACAAACCCTATAAAAAGTGTGTGCAGAAAAGTAAAAGAATAAAAATGCATTGGTAAAAATAACTAGTTAAGGAATATAGGGAGAAGAAATGGTTAATAAGGGCTCATCAGGAGTTAAACAGGAAGAATGTAAACCTCTTGTAAAGAGATACTATCACTTTGTGCAGTCAGGGGAAAGTCGCAATGCTTTTGTAAAGTCCCTAACTTTTATGCACTGAAGAGGGGTGATGTTGCTGCTCTCCCTAGCCTATGACAACTAAGACAGGGTATCGTAGTCCCCTAAATGGACAAGGTAACAGTTTCTGTTTGTCTTACAGATTTTATACAGGCAATTATAATTTTACAAAATGCTTACATTGTACTTATCACAAAGTTTGATTCAAAGGACGTCCACGGATCAGTTAAGAAAAATTGCAAAATCTTGAACATAGAGCCTTAACCCCAAAGAAGTCTATGGGAACTGAAACTTGGGATTTTTTTTTTTTTCTGGCTCTTTTTAAGGCCAGTTTGTAAGCTTTTAGAGATAAAAAGGTGCATGTGTAGCTGGGTCCTGTTATGGGTGATTTTAATTAATGCAAATTTAAAATGAAAAAAAAAAACCCTTTAGCAAGCAGGGTGTTTTAACCATTGCCCTGCCAAAGCTTTTTTAATGCTTTTCACACATACTGTATGTTAAAATGCACAGTTTACACCTGGAGATTGGTAAAACCCCCACACATATATATTTCTGAAAGCAGAGACCCTGGAGAATAAAATGGTGGTTGTTCTAATTCAATGATATTAGCATAGCAGTTTATCAAATCTATGTTTTTAATAAAAAATACTCTAGAGTTAATTTAATGCATACAAGCGCAATATGTTATCCAATTTTTGGTAAGATATAAAAGAAGAAGTAAATAGATAACAAACATGTCAAGCCTCAAAATTGCACACACCCATGAAAAAGCAACATGTTTCGGCACACAAGCCCCCTATGTGATAGCATTTTGCTATGACATGTTTTTTTTTTTTACCAAAATGCTTCATTGGCTTCCCCACCACAGTGGCCAGGAAAAGTGACAGCTGAAACTGGAAATTACAAAAACCTACATAGCACCCCAAACTCACTTGTCCATTAGAGATGTCCCGAACTGTTCGCCGGCGAACAGTTCCCGGCGAACTTTGCATGTTCGAGTTCGCCTCGGCGGGCGAACATATGTGATGTTCGGTCCGCCTCCTATACATCATCATTGAGCAAACTTTGACCCTGTACCTCACAGTCAGCAGACACATTCCAGCCAATCAGCATACCCTCCCTCCCAGACCCTCCCACCTCCTTTAAAAAAGCAAGGGCAGCATCCATCTTAGATTCATTCTGAAGCTGCAGAGTTAGTTAGAGCAGGGAGAGGGCTGCTGTTGCTGCTGAATTGATAGGGAAATCATTAGCTCGGCCAGTGTTCTGTGTCCACTCCTGCTGTAAGGACAGCATCCTGACAGCACCCCAAAAAGCCCTTTTTAGGGCTGGTATTTCAGTCTGCTTTTATTTATTTTTTTCTATATATTTATCAGGCATTTTTGGAGGCAGGCATGACTTTTTTGGGATTAGTGTCGGGGGGTCTAAAAAGTGTACCTGTGAAGTTTCAGCTCTGTAGCATGTCCAGAACCAGAAAAAAAAGATCATATAGGTGTAAAAGGAGGGTCCCACCATCCCTGCTCTACTGAAAAATTATCTTTTTTTCTGGTTCTGGACATGCTACAGAGCTGAAACTTCACAGGTACACTTTTTAGACCCCCAGACACTAAATCACACAACAAAAAGTTCTTAAAAATTGTCATTTTTGATAGAGAGCCAATTATTGGAAAAATTAAAAAAAAAAAAATATTTGGATTTAGTGTCTGGGGGGTCTAAAAAGTGTACCTGTGAAGTTTCAGCTCTGTAGCATGCCCAGAACCAGAAAAAAAAAAGATCATATAGGTGTAAAAGGAGGGTCCCACCATCCCTGCTCTACTGAAAAATTACCTTTTTTTCTGGTTCTGGACATGCTACAGAGCTGAAACTTCACAGTTACACTTTTTAGACCCCCCCCCCCCCCAGACACTAAATCACACAAAAAAAGTTTTTAAAAATTTTCATTTTTGATAGAGAGCCAATTATTGGAAAAATTAAAAAAAAAAATAAAAAAAAAACAAAATCTTTGGATTTATTGTCTGGGGGTTCTAAAAAGTGTACCTGTGAAGTTTCAGCTCTGTAGCATGTCCAGAACCAGAAACAAAATTAGAATTAGGGCTAGGGTTAGGGTTAGGGCTAGGGTTAGGGTCAGGGCTAAGGTTAGGGTTATTTTTAGTGCTTAGGGTTAGAGGGGTAGGGTTACTAACTCTAACCCTAAGTATCTCACCGTAACCCTAACCCTATCCCCTAACACTAAACCTAACCCTCTAACCATAACCCTAACCCTCTAACCTTAACCCTAACCCTCTAAGCCTAGCCATAAAAATAACCCTACTAACCCTAAACCTAATCCTAGCCCTAACTCTAATCCTAACCCTAACCCTCTAACCTTAAACTTAACCCCCTAACCCTAATTTGTACTTTTTTTCTGGTTCCGGACATGCTACAGAGCTGAAACTTCACAGGTACACTTTGTAGACCCCCCAGACACTAAATCCAATTTTTTTTTATTTTTATTTTTTTTTTAATTTTTCCAATAATTGGCTCTCTATCAAAAATGACAATTTTTAAGAACTTTTTTTGTGTGATTTGGTGTCTGGGGGGTCTAAAAAGTGTACATGTGAAGTTTCAGCTCTGTAGCATGTCCAGAACCAGAAAAAAAATTAGAATTAGGGTTAGGGCTAGGGTTAGGGTTAGGGCTAGGGTTAGGGTTATTTTTAGTGCTTAGGGTTAGAGGGTTAGGGCTAGAGGCGTAGGGGTAGGGTTACTAACTCTAACCCTAAGTATCTCACCATAACCCTATCCCCTAACACTAAACCTAACCCTAACCCTAACCCTTAAAGCCCAGTTCCTGTCCCATTTTGGTCGGTTCTGGTCTGTTTGCGGATGTTTGCGGTGCGTTAAACGGGGAGTTTGGTCTGTCACTGTGAAGCGGCCGTAACCCTTACACTACCTGATCGATACAACATCATACCTGATCGTATACACACACTGGATGTTTTAAAGCACGTTATTCCAAACAATTTAGGAATGTTAGGTGATTTATGCCCTTTATGGATTAAAACCCGACTCTGCGTCAACTACGTAATTTGCCATGGGAGTTTTACCATGGATCCCCCTCCGGCATGCCACAGTCCAGGCGTTAGTCCCCTTGAAACAACTTTTCCATCACTATTGTGGCCAGAAAGAGTCCCTGTGGGTTTTAAAATTCGCCTGCCTATTGAAGTCTATGGCGGTTCGCAATGTTCGCCGGTTCGCGAACATTTGCGGAAGTTCGTGTTCGCCGTTCGCGAACATTAAATTTTATGTTCGCGACATCACTATTGTCCATGTCTTCACGGACCTTGCTGTGTTCACTGGTCCAAATCATTTGGTGGAAGGGGGATTATGGTGTGGGGTTGTTTTTCTGGGATTGGACTTGGTTCCTTAGTTCCAGTGAAGAAAACTCTTAAGACGTCAACATACCAAGACATTTTGGACAATTTCATGCTCCCAACTTTATGGGAACAGTTTTTTTTTTGCAGGACTGCAACATTGCGGCGGACAGATCGGACCCCTAAATGACATTAACATTTTTGGGGGTACCAGTGTCATTACTACAGTAATCAGTGCTATAAATATGTAAATACTGTAAAAATGACACTGGCAGGGAAGGGGTTAACATTACTGGTGATCAAGGGATTAAGTGTAACCCTAGGGGCGTGATTCTAACTGTCAGGGGGCGTGGCATGTGAGATCATCCCAGAGACATGCGATCCTTTATAGCAGGATCACATAGCCTCTGTGATAATCTAAGGGAGAATGACAGACGGCTGTGTTTACATCAGCAGTCTGTCTTTCTCTCTCAGCTGCAGGAGATCGCGAGTGGCCGGGGGCCATCGGAGCCGCCGGTCACACGCGCTGGCTCCCCGGCTAACGAGCGGGGGAAGGATCGTGCCAGCAGCAGTGCGCGCTCCCCCCCTTGAGTGAGCGAGGTAGTACTACGTCACTTTGCCCAGGAGCAGCTGCCTGATGCAGTAAAACTGCGGCGGGCAGTAGGTATGTGGTTAATTCTGTCCCAGGATTTGCCGTAGCCATCTAGAAATTAGGATGTGTTCCAGTTCTGGAAAAGTGTTATCCAAACAGCTGGCATGAAAAAAGGCATGTTTTTACATTAATATTATCCCATAATACATTTCAGACTAGACATTGTAGGAACATTGTAAGAACAGTTCACAATAGACATTGTAAGGAGTAGACAAATGTTGTATGCCAAAGAACTGCCATATGATTGCACATGGTATTGTCCTAAAATAAACGGTAACTTCAGATGTAAGAATGTGTTTCTTTACATCAATTTATTTTACAGATTCCTGTACAGAGAGGAGATGTTTTATATTAAAGGAGATCTTTTTGTAAAAGGCAAGCTTTACTTTGTAGCTCAGGGCCTACTCCACCAGCAAAAATTGCATATTAGTGGAAAACTCTACCTCTAAGGAAAAAATATAATATGCTTACCTTACCCCCATTTTCCACCCTCAGTGCTTGAGCAAGGGTGACGTTTAAATTCTTTTAGTGAAATCTTGGGAACAACAAAAATAAAAAATCTTTGCAGAAGACTCCCTTGCACTGGACTGGTGGGCGGCACTGATAGATGGCAATGATGGACACTGGTGGGCAGCACTGATGGGGAGGGCACTGGTGGGCTCCCTGAGCCCTGATTGCCATCCCTGGTGGCCATGGTGGGCATCCCTGGGGTCATTGGTGGGCATCCCTGGGGTCATGGGTGGGCATCCCTGGGGTCATGGGTGGGCATCCCTAGTGGCTCTAGTGGCACCCCCCAAGGGTCTGCACTGGTAATCAATGCTCTGATTACCAGTGCAGACCCCCCCTGTTAGGAGACCCACAGATCAGCTCTCCTCTACTCGTGCCTATCAAATGCCTGTCTGTCAACGGCACTTCCTATCTACTATGTGACCAGCTGTGATTGGACACAGCTGGTCACATGGTAAAGATCAGAGATGCAGTGTGTCAGATTGATGCACCGCAGCACCGATCGCCACTCTGCACACCCTCAGGGGACGTGCAGAGCGCATTATCCTGCCGTCATCATATGATGGCGTGTCAGGATAATGTAACCACCTTCCTGCCGTCAATTCCCTATAGGGCAGGCGGGAAGTGGTTAAAGTGGAAGCTCAGCCTAAAACTAAAATCTTAAAATTTACTTGCAGCCACAATCTAAGACTAACCTATCTAGCCCTGTAAATAACAAATTTCTATACATACCTTTTCTGCAGCTGATCCAGTCCGGTCTCTAGCGGTGGAAGCTGTGTGCAGGAGACAGCCAACAATGGCTGGGAAATGCCTGGGAGGTGAGGTTACCCATAGAGTTACTATGGGGCTTCCATTGTTGGCTGCCTCTTCTGTAAATGCCTACACAGATAAACTGCCTCTGACAGCTCAGTGTGGGACCAGACTGGAGCAGCTTCAGAAAAGTTATGCATGCAATTTTTGCTTTACAGATTTAGAGATTTTAGTTTTAGGTTGAACTTCAACCTACATTTTTTTTTTGTAGTGTTTAAAGCAATTGTAAATCTATTTTTTATAGCAAACATGCCATACTTACTTGCAATGGTTTTGTCTCAAAGCTGCCCCAATCCTCCTCTTCTGAGGTCCCCTGCCGGAACTCCTAGCCCCTTCCCCCTGCCGGTTGCCTCTATAGCAAGCTTGGAAAGAGCCACTCTTGCACAGCACTGATTTGAGATCTGGCTAAGGTAAGTATCAGGGGGCTAGGGGGGTTAACTGGAGCTCCATGCACAAGTTTTTTTACTGTAATACAGAGAATGGATTATTATAAAAAATCTTCTGCCTTTAGAGCCATTTTTACCTTGAAGTAGCTGCTGTTGTTTGGTTTCCCAGTGTGTATTTTTGCGCTTGCTTTTTAACATTTATTTAGAATGAGCCAAATGTCTGCAGTGCTCTCCACCGAAGGAGCAACTGAGAATAACCAGGTCTCCTTTTGCAAAAGCTGCTAGTCCTAAACACAGTTCCAAGCCTACTGACAAATGCAGGCTCGGTCTAGAGAAGTGATGGTGAACCTTGGCACCCCAGATGTTTTGGAAGCACATTTCCCATGATGCTCATGAACTCTGCAGTGTAGTTGAGCATCATGGGAAATATAGTTCCAAAACATCTGAAGTGTCAAGGTTTGCCATCCCTGGTCTAGAGGATATCTTTTTGTGAATGTATTGCAGAAAAATTGAACAGCAGAGGAAATAGGGTGCCTTTTATTCCAAACTGTTAGAAGAAATTAGCAGGACAACCTTTAAACAAAATTCTCTAGAATTAGCCTCTACTGGGGGTAAGAGGGATTGACCAGCTAATCTAGAACACTATGCCAGCAATCCCAGTCCTTACCCAATTCCAGTCTTGCTCACAAAGTCCAAGGACAGCTATCTGCCACCCAGCTTCCATGTGACACCTTTCAGTGAGGAAAAAAGGGTCCTTCTCTAGACCAGCCTCTACAGGGGGTACCCTCAAGAAAATGCCTTTCAATCAGATCTCTTTCAGGCCCTCAGCCAAGCACATGCTGGAGTGGCCCAAACAGCAACTCCAGTAAACAGGCTGCATCCCAGGGGCAGCAGCCCCAGGACAGAAACACTCTGAGCAAGCCTCCCAAACATTTATCTTCTCCCCAGCCACTTTCTGGGTGCCTCTTCCAGGGACTGGCCAAAAGAAAATAAATATTCATAACTGCATTGGTTGACACTCCTGCTATAACCTCTGAAAACTTACTACAGAGGTAAACAGCCTCTTAATAGTAAACAACCACTGAGCTTACCAGACCTAGAAAGAGATAACTAAATTTAGGCTAACTAGACCAGGACACTACACTTGTATGCAACAGTAATGTACAGAGCAATTGGTATCAGCATGCAGTATAGTTTTGTCCTTCCTCCCTCATATGTAAAAAATAATCCATACTGCTGTATGTTCTGGGTTGCATTCTGTACCCTACTGAGATTTTTGTACACAATTCTATACTGCTACATAGCATACATCCTGCTTCAGCAATCAACCAATGAGCTTTTTAAATTAGGTTCCCCTCTCTGGATCATTTCTGGGTGGGCCTGGAACAGATTCTGTTAAACCATCTTTTTCTCTTCCTATTTATTTGAAACAAAAAAAGCTCCATTATATTGCTGTTTTTTCTACAAAATTGACCTTTTGAGTGTTATAAAGCAATCCCTGTAATGCATTAGTTTGTAGGAATTTATCACGCCTACCTTGAGGGACTTTATTACGCACAGTGATTCACCAAGCTTAAACAAAAGAGTTTATCCAGATGTGCTTTTATCATCATTCTATTATTACAAAAGAAATTCATCATTCTAATTAAGCATTGAAATTGATTTAGTTGTATGTTATACTCTTCAAGATATACAGTAAATTAACAGCGACAATTGCAAGATTTAAAAATAAATATTATCTTATTTTAAATATTATTTCTTATTGTATAAGTTGTTGTACTCATTAGTAGCAGCCATCTTTTCACAGTTTAGTTTAATACAAGTTCCCGCTTGCAGGCAGGCTCATGCATTAGTATAAATAAATAGATGTGTAGAACCATTAGAAAGAGATTCAATTTTATCAAACCTTACATCCCAATGCAGTAGCTACGTGATGGCTGCAATCCAGCATCTTAATGAAAACACGCGCACCTCAAATGTAATATGTCATGTTTTAGTTTGTAATATAGTAATGAATTTGACACACTTTTGAGCCATCCCACCAGCTTTTGCCATCTGTTAGAAAAGATATGTTTACTACAACCAAAAAATTGCCTTTAGAACTGTCAAGATTTTTTGCTTTGATACATGTCCCCCAGGACAGTACCTATGCCCCCATACCCTTTTTTATGTCTAAAACTTGCATATAAGCCCTCAAAATGGGGACTTTTGATTTTTCAAGTTTGGATCCCATAGACTTTAATAGAATCATTGGCTTGGGTCCAAACTTTTTCCATGCTCAGGAGCTCCGGAACCGCACCAGGGTGTCTTCGGCACATCACTACTCATTCCTCTGCTATCAGCATGAATCACTTCTGACACGTTTTTATGACACCAAGAGAAAATAGGTGACAGCCTCAATTCTGTTCCTGTGTGCTGTGTGAAGGGGAAGGGGTGTCCCTTCCCTCCAATCAGCTCTCACTGAGCTCTGCAGAGTGTCATTTCAGCTCCATTTTTTGAAAGGTCAGACAATCTGTATACATTCTACACTTTCAATGGCTGTAGAAAAGAGATTGCTGCAGAAAAACAGGTACAATTTATGTAGGAGGATTTGTTTATTCTCTGTGTATCACCTAAGGCTAGTTACTTCACTGAGTATATGTAAGGGTTTCCAACCATTTTAAATACACCTCTGAAAATGTTTTGATATATCTGATTGATAAATGCAAACAAGTACCTGCTGATCCTACCAGAAATCCAGTAAGCTTCTAACTTAGTTTAGTGAGCTGACAATGTTGTTCTGAAATCTAAAAAATTGCTGACAACCCTCTCTGTAGACTACATAACACTTCCTCATATAAGGGGAAGGAAAAGTGTTCTGTAGTCCTAGCTAGGGATAAGCTGAATATGGGATTTGATGCAATGCCATTGTAGTAAGCGTGATCACACTAGAATACTGGCATTCCTGTATGATTTTTCGCTCGATGCATTTTGACAGCCTGTTCATTTTAATGGGCTGCAAAATTCACTGGGCCACGGAAAAAATAGTGCTTGTACCTTCCTAGCTGCCAGCAGAGTTACCCAGTGGACTGTGAACGATATATAACATTCCTGCCTACATTTGCTGCACCAACTGTCTGAAGTCAGTCAAGCCTACTTCTGACTGCATGGTCCAATGACATGGAAACATTACCTTGCATATAATGGTGGAGGGCAGGGATGGCCTTATGGACAAAAAAGAGTGGCTGGGAAATGGGTCACTGTGGTACAGCACCGGTCAAAAATTCATAAAAGAGAGCTGAATCCACAAACTAGAAAGGCAGGAGCTTAAAATGCAGTAGATTTTCTAAGCTGGCTTTAAGTTACTTGGCATAGGGTTGGCTAGGGTTTAATTCTTCTTATGTTCAAGCAGCGGAGGCAGAGAAACTTGCCTGCTCAATGTTGCAGCTGGAGATGGTAAGGTGTAGTTGGCAGAATCAGAGCAAGGTTGCAGTCTACATTTGCCACTAATCTGCATAAATCAACAACGTAGTGTCTACATTCAACTACACATTTATAATTTATCCTGCACATTGAAGCATTGATTCCTACAACTTTGGCATGTACCCTGCTATGGTTTCAATACTTTAATTAGGAACCCATGATTTTTTCTATATTTGAACTTTAGCCATTAATATTTATTTTTAGTTGTGGAGAAGAATTGGGATTTATGTCACATTTCATTGTAGTCTACACTACATCCATTCTGTGGAGATTCACTCTCAGTTTTTGTTCTTGTGACTGCTCTCACCAGGGCACAAAGTGAGGGGAAATGTAACATATTAGGGACAGATGTTAAAAGTAGGGCTTCCCCTCACTTAGAGATTACTTCTAACTGTTAATGCTTTCAGGACAGAAAGTGAGAGTAAATCCCCTCAGAGTGAACAGCAGCAGAGAAATGCTAACATGATTGTAATCCTTTCCAGAACAATGTTTTGATTAGAGCAGTGTTTCTCAAACTAGGGTTCCACAAGAGGACCCTGGAGGATCCTCCACAATCCACTATTCACCACAAGCAGGCTGATGAGCTTTCTTGCACTGTCATGCACCGAACCCAGCAACCCCCCCCCCCCCCCATCTATCCCAGGTGCCTGTGTGAGACATCACTCGGGAGGGAGGGGAGAGGAAGGCGGGTGGGAATCAGTATACGAGATATGATTCAGCAGCTTCACTGAGCTACTTTGCATAGGAAAACCACTTTAGATCCCAGTATTGTGCCCTCCAGTTTCCTCCTGGCCCTCCTGTACTATACTGTTCTTTCCTGTCCTCCCATCCTGTTCCCTCCTGGACCCCCTATGCTGTTCCCTCTCGGACACCTGTGCTATACTGTTCCCTCCTTGCCCCCTATCCTCTTCTCTCCTGCCCCTCCATGCACTACTGTTCCCTCCTGGTCCCCCAATACTTCATTGTTCCCTCCTGGACCCCCTATCTTGTCCTCTCCTGGCCCTCCTTTGCTATACTGTTCCCTCTCCTCCTTCTTTTATACTGTTCTCTCCTGGTCCCCCTATGCTGCTACCTCCTGGCCCCCTATACTGTTAATTCCTGGGCCCCCTATACTGTTCTCTCCTGGCCTTCTTGTGCTATACTATTCCCTCCTTGCCCCCCTGTACTGTTCTCTACTGGCACTTCATACTGTTCTCTTCTGGCACTCCTATACTGTTCCCTCCTAGAACCCCTATACTGTTCCCTCCTGCCCCCTCCCATGCTATACTGTTTCTTATTGGCCACTCTATACTGTTCTCTTCTGGCCCCCCTTGTACTATACTGTTCCTTACTGGCCCCCCTGTACTGTTCTCTACAGGCACCTCTGTACTTTTCTCTCCTGGCACCCCTATACTGTTCCCTCCTCCCCCCGTGCTATACTGTTTCCTTCTGGCCCACTATACTGTTCTCTCCTGCCCCCCCTGTACTGGTCTCTCCTGCCCCCCTATATTGTTCCCTCCTTGCTCCCCCATACTGTTCCCTACTGGCTCTCCTGTACTGCCCCCCCTGCACTGTGCTTTCCTGCCCCCGCTGTACTGTGCTGTGCTCTTCTGGCCTCCCTGTACTGTTCCCTCCTGGGTCTCCTGTGCTTTTTCCCTGCAGACCCCCCGTACACTGTTTACTGTAGGTTTGACCCAGAATTGAGCATCTGTGAAAAAAAAAGCAAGAACAAGTTTTACATTAAGGAGGTAAGTTTTAATATATATTCAATTGTTTAATGCTACTTCTAAGAATAATTGTGGTTATAACTACAGCTCGCTGACCGTACCAATGTTCCGTCAGCTGTAGATATGAAAATTATTTTAGGGGTTCCCTGAGATCTCAGACTTTTTGTCAGGGGTTCCTCAAAGGTAAAAATGTTGAGAAACACTGTATTAGAGTTACACTTTTTGCTATTCTAAAGAGGCCCAGGAAAAAAGTACCAGGCTGCATGAAGAGGAACTTTTGGAATGAACATATTTCCAAACTAAAATGCCTTGCAAGTGAAGAGGTACTGTATTAGGTGGATCATCTACCTCCCCTCCACTGCAGTGCTGCAGTCTCCATTAGTGTGTTTGTGAAAAGGGGTTGGAGGATAGAACTAAAGTCCACAATGAGGGGAAAGATGAAGATTAACGCTTTTATATATTCAAGGATATTTATTCTGGATAAATTTTTAAGCTGACAGGATTGCTTCAGGCAAGACACAACATTTATTTGTTTGTTTTAGTAATGTAATTTTTCTTTTTTTTTTACGGTAATATTTTATTGATAATGTAAAAGTAACCTAATTGCACCACTTAAAAAGACCTTGTCACTAATGTAAAAATTGCAGGTAAAAGCACAGAAAAAATAAGTATTTTAATTGCTTATGCGCAGTTTTTTTACTTCTATACATTATTTTTTTCACTTGTAATGTCCTTTTAGATTTTTTAGCAAATTTGACTACTCCAAGAGAGTTAGGTAATTCGCACAGACTCTCACTCTTGCACGTCACAGCCATTTTCTCTTCTGGGAGTGTCTAATTACTGTCTGTGCTGGCCCAGCTACCCCACCCCTATCTTCAACTTTTATGTTGTGGCTGGGGAAGGAGCAAGGGGAATACTATAGAGTGGGACTTGACTAATAGCTCAGGGTCTGCTAAGGTTGCTAACATATTCAAGATGGTGGCACCCAGCAGCAGTCTCTGGTCTTTTGGATGTCCACACAAAGGAGGCTTTTCCCGATAACTACCATTTATAAAATTTGTTAAATGCACAAATAACCTTATGGGAAGATTTTTGTTTAAATAAATGATCTAGTTACAGGATCTCTAAAGTGTGTATATGCATATATATAGATCTGCATTTGTCTTTTTAGCAAAATATTGAATTTAAGCCATCCTGTTTGCAATGCCTAATATTATCAGCATTTTCTAACAGACATTTTTCAGTGTGTTATTCTTCTAAGTGGTTACAGTTGTTTCTGTAGATTCTGTCAAATAAAGTTACCTAGTCTGTTGATTTTGTGTTTCCGTTTTGCCTGGAACCCTGGGTATTGCTAGGCTCTGTTCATGACCTGAGACCTTAAAAAAGCATTCCAATCTTCCTTAAAGCCTTAACACAAAGAATTGATGACTTCTTCTTTCAATATATTTTAGTCCTAGGGGTGTGTGATAAAATAATTATTTTTTCTAGAATGAAAAAAAAATAAAATACTTGGAATCAATGTGATAGAAGAAAACGACAGCCCTAAACAAAATAGAATTGATTTACTAAAGGCGTAGAAGCTGATTTCTAAACCAAAAAAAAAAATCTAACTTTGTAAAACAAATATTAGACATTATGGTGAAGCTGATTTTGCCTTGAACACGTAATCATGAATTAGTGAAAATCCTGTTTTTTTTTTTAATTCCCTACATGACTGCGTATTCAAAATTACCACAGATTAACTTTATTTACTAACATTACATTTGCAAACTTAATCTACACTTTGCTAGGCCACTTGCCGACAACCTAACTGTAAATATACAGTATGTCATGTTTTGACATTAAATGCCGGGGTTATGGCAGCAGATAGCGGCCATAACCCTGGTATCTTTTTTTCAGTTAGGCAGCCATATTTCTGATAAAAGTGGTCCCAAAAGCGGATTGTCCACAAGCTCACTTTTATAGGCCATGGGAGAGGTGTCCTCTTTCCGGCGCTTCCTGGTGATTTCCGAGCTTACCGGAGCCGTCGGTAACCTGAGAAATGATCCACTGCAGCCGATGGCTAGGCAGGAAGCCGAGTCAGGGCAAGATAGCCCCCACTCGGCTCTATGCCCTT
This sequence comes from Pelophylax lessonae, assembly GCF_965119305.1. Taxonomy (NCBI): domain Eukaryota; kingdom Metazoa; phylum Chordata; class Amphibia; order Anura; family Ranidae; genus Pelophylax; species Pelophylax lessonae. The sequence continues at coordinate 401,177,040 of NC_138770.1, read as the reverse complement.
GGAGGACCAAAGTGACGTCTGACATCACTTCCGCCTCTTGGGCATAAAGGGGATTTTTTTTTTCCCCTTAAAGGCAAAATGTCATATTTTATGTGCTTTTAAAGGTAAATGACAGATTTGAGGTCTTTTTGACACCAGATCTCTCAATAAAGAGAACCTGTCATGTTTATTTATATTACAAGGGATGTCTACATTCCTTGTAATATGAATAAAAGTGATCAAAAAAAAATTAAAGAGACAGTGTAAACAAAAAAAAGTAAAAGAAATAAGAAAAATAAAATGTTTAAAGTGCCCAATCCCTCCGAGCTCACGTGCAGAAGTAAACGCATATGTAAGTAGCGCTCGCATATGTATTCGGTGTTCAAACGACACATGTGAGGTATCGCCATGATCGTTAGAGCAATAGAGCAATAATTCTAGCACTAGACCTCTAGCACTGTAACTCTAAACAGGTAACCTGTAAAACATTTCAAAGTGTCCCCATTGTGGATTTTTAGGTACCGTAAATTGTTGCCATTACATGAGAGTGCGCAATTTTAAAGCGTGACATGTTAGGTATCTATTTACTCGGCATAACATCATCTTTCACATTTTAGAAAAAAGTTGGGCTAACTTTAATGTTTGGTTCTTTGTTTATTCATTAAAGTCTATTTTTTCCAAATAAAATGCATTTGAAATACCGATGGGCAAATACAGTGTGACAATAAATATTGCAACAATCGCCATTTTATTCTCTAGGGTCTCTGCTAAAAAAAATACATAATGTTTGGGGGTTCTAAGTTATTTTCTAGCAAAAATACAGATTTTTACTTGTAAACAACAAATGTCAGAAAAAGTTATTAACTTTATTTACTAACACTCTATTTGCAAATTTTTTCTACACTTTGCTAGGTGAACAGTACTCATTTATTTAATTAAAACCCCTTAGTTGTTCCATTTTTGTTCCATTTTTGTACATATACAGCTGCTAGAAAAAACCTCTTGTTTGACTGTGATTGTCTATTGTTGTGACTTAGATGATGATGATCAGATCACATTTTATGACCAATTTGTGCAGAAATCCATATCATTCCAAAGGGTTCACATACTTTTTCTTGCAGCTGTAAGTGTGATCTTATCAGCTTCGTTAAGCTTTGTATTAGATGTAAGGCCCCTTTCTCATGAGGGAGATCCACTCAGCGGACTCTGCTAGCTCAGCAGGCAGATGACAGGTTCGTCTCCGCTCACTGTGCAGAGACGGACCTGTCAGAGTCCGCTCTCTATGGGGAGATCGGATGAAAATGGACAGCATGGCTGTTTTCATCCGATCCCATCTGATCTGATCCGCTGGACGGATGGTGGATGGTGAATGTATCGCCATCCGTCTGTTTTTCCCAGATCTTGTCGGATCGGAAGCCATCCATCTCCCCATAGAGGAGAATGGGTGGCCCGATTGGGTCCGCCTGAAAAACAGACAAGCGGACCTGATAGATCTGATCATGTGAAAGGGGCCTAATATTTTTTTGATGGTCTATTGACACTTGTTTGTTTTCATACAGCAAAACTACAGCATTTTGCTGCTTGAAAATGCATTTCAAGTAGAAATACCATTCTTTCCTATGTGGCTTCTTCACCTCTGCAGTTTAGTGTAAAAGGTAAATAGAGACTCTATGGGGCCATTCACACCTACCTATGTGTACACATGCTGCAGCACACACTGAAGAGAGTGAATGCAACATCAGGGGAAAGTATATTTTCAGTGAGCTTTCAATTGCAGTGAAAATGAATTAAAGTAGTTTGTGTCAGTTGGTTAAAAATGAGTTGAGCATTTTTTTGCTAGAAAATATATATATTTTTTTTAAAGCAGAGACCCTAGATAATAAAATGATGGGTGTTGCAATTTTTTATGTCACACAGTATTTGTGCAACGTTTTTTCAAACGCAAACTTTAATTCATTTTAGTACACACAAACACTTTTTGTAAAATATAAAAGATGATGTTACATGTGTAAATAGGTAAAGAGATACCAAACATATTTGTGGAAAAGCGACAAACTACAGTACATTAAATTATCCATAGGTGATGTTTTAAAAGCCTTTACAGGGTACCATTTTAGACTTACACAGAAGGTTTGGTGCTAGAATTATTGCTCTCACTCTGACGTTGACAGTGATAGTTCACATGTGTGTTGCAATTGCTGTTTACTTATACGTGCGGGTCTGACGTTTGCCTTTGTTTTTGAGCGTGAGCACGGGGGAACGGCGAAGCTTTAGTTTTTTTATTATTATTATTTTTTTTTTTTTTTACACTGTCTATTTATTTTTATTTATTTTTTGATGAACTTTATCCCTTGTGATAGCATGGGTCATGACAGATACTCTTTACAGAGAGATCTGGAGTTTATTACACCCCATATCTCTTGTCTGCCCTAAAAGCATCAGATCAAGCCAAGATTGGTTTGATCAGATGCTTCCAGAGGCCAGTAGCAGCCTGTTTACAGCGAAAACCGGAAGTAACAACATACTCGGTTCTGAGCTCCCTGGTGGGACAAGAAAACCCAGGAAGGCAGTGGAAGGCAGCGGGACGGTGACCCTATTCTGCCACCTGTAAAAGCGATCCAGAAGATAATTAGCTGCTAGGATCGCTTTCACATTAAAGCTGATCACCGTATGAAAAAAAGATGGGGGATAAGGCCTGTAGCTGCAGGCATCATCCTGGCATATCCCTTCAACCTGGCAGCTTACGGGTACATCACAGAGGCTGAAGTGGTTAGGAATTTGCCACAAGCAAGAGTGTTCCAGATGTTCACAAATCTTAGCACAGCACACTCATTTTAATAAAATAAAACTGTTTCATTACATATGCGTTTCTACACAGCCTTTCCCAAAAGAAGAACTTTAGGAGTAATGTACTTAGATTGCAGTGGTCAGGAGTATGTCATTCACAGCCCATCCTACAGAGTGCAGTGGTAATGAGTATGCCATTCACAGCCCATCCTACAGAGTGCAGTGGTAATGAGTATGCCATTCACAGCCCATCCTACAGAGTGCAGTGGTAAGAAGTATGTTATTTAAAGCCCATCCTACAAAGTGCATTGGTAATGAGTATGCCATTCACAGCCCATCCTACAGAGTGCAGTGGTAAGGAGTATGTCCTTCACAGCCCATCCTACAGGGTGCAGTGGTAAGGAGTATGAAATGTAAAACACAGAGAGGGGAATGTATGAAAGCTGGAGCACCCAGAATCTGGAGCAGATGTGCATGAAAACTAATCAGCTTTCATCTTCAGCTTTTTTAGTTAGACTTTGAAAAAAAAAAGACAAGAACAGATTGGTTGTCATGCACAGCTGCTCCAGATTCTGGCTGCCCCAGTTTTTATAAATTCCCCTAAATGTCAGAGGTCATATGTGCATAATGCACAGGCAATGCACAGGCTTTACACAAATGTACAAATGTGTACACACAAAATGACCCTTCCCCCTCAGTACAGATTCCCTCTTAGCACAAACCCCTCTGTACATACTCCCCCAAGCACAGACCAACCCCCCCCCCCCCAACATCCAATTACCTCTTGCAGCGAATTGCTTTTTGCTAACAGCCCCATTCAGAAGTGTAAATGGGACCTAAAGCCTTTTCATTTTCAGGGCCAGCGGCAGAATCACTTTAAAGTATTTTTTTTTTTTCATTTGACTTTTTACATTTTTACATGCTTATTCTTTTTTTTTTTTTGTTATTCATTTATGAAATACAGACATATGCAGATAACCTATTAATGGAGCAATTGCTTAAAGTAGAACTATAGGCAAAACTTTTTTTTTCAATTTAATTAGAGTAAGGGATGGTCATAAATGCTGTCAGATTTCTTTTTTCACCATCTGTGTCCCATTCTGGAGATTTACATTCACTACCTATCCCATAGCTAAACGGGAAGTGAGTGGAAATCCCTGAAAATTAACAGAATTTTCTTAGGGACCCCCAGGTCACCAGAACTAGTGTCCCTATTGGAAGATTTCCCCCATATTACTTTTCAGGGGACAACCAAAAATGTGGGATTTTCATTTACTTTCACTTTCAATGGTTATAGTAAACAGGAAAATAGAGAAGGTGAATCTCTTTAACAGGGACACAGAGAGCAATAAAAACTGAAAGGTGTTCTAATCCCTCTCCACTATATCCAAAACTAAGAAAAAAAGGTTGGCCATTAGTTATACTTTAACACTTTGCCAACTGCTCTATGTACATTTACTGCGTGGCAGTGGCTCCTGTGCGCAGAATGACATACAGGTACGTCATTCTGCACTTCTGGGTCTGAAGTGCCCCCCGACGACCTGCTCCCAGTGTGATTGGACACAGTAGGAGCCAACCAGCGGGTCCGGTGGACCCCATGTCTGCCATGACCCACCAATCATTCCCAAGAGAGGCACAATGGTGGTCTGTCTATGTAAACAAGGCAGATCACTGTTCTGCTAGTAGGGAAGATAGAGGCCCTGTGTTTCTGCTAAGCAGGAACACGGATCTCTGTTTTCCCACAATTAAAACACCCCCCACACAGTTCCCACTCCCTAGGAACACATTTAACCATTTGACCTTCCCAGATGTTTGCCCTTTCCCTGCCAGTGTCATTAGTACAGTGACAGTGCATATTTTTTAGCACTGATCACTGTATTAGTGTCACTGGTTCCCAAAAAAGTGTCCGATTTGTCTGCTGCAATGTCGCAGTTCTGCTATATGTCGCTGATTGGCAGCACTACTAGTAAAAAATAAATAAATAAATAAAAGTTCTATAAAAATACCCCATAGTTTGTAGACACAATCATTTCCATGCAAACCAATCAATATAGGCTTATTGGGATTTTTTTTTTTTTACCAAAAATATGTAGCAGAATACATATTGGCCTAAATTGGTGAAGAAATTCGATTTTCTTTTTTTTTTTAATTTGTTGGATGTGTTTTATAGCAGAAAACGGAAAACAATATTGTTATTTTTTCAAACTTGTCAGTCTTTTTTTGTTTATAGCACAAAAACAGTTTAACATTTGCTAAGCTCAGTGAACATTCACTTTGCAAAGTGAACATTTTCTACTCCTTTAGTAAAGAGACCCCATACACATTCATGATCATATTTGTTCAATGATGTTGACATTTGCCTGCCAACCAATATCTTGTATGGTTCTTGTACAGTGCATGCACTCCTACATAGATTCTTTTTACACAGAAGCCTGTCTGTTCCACTTGTGCATGTTAGCATGTGGGTTCTCATACACTCTTATATATGCAGAACAGGCTGACTGCTGGTCTGGGCCTGTTAGTTTTCACTGGACTTTGACCTTATCTGTGAAAACCTTACAGGTAAGTGATTTCATATCCATTGTAGACAGATCACGATAAAATCTTCAAATTCTACACTTACAATAAAATTCAATATAGTTTACAAAGGGTTGAGTTTAGTTCCATCCAAATGTTCATGTTTTACCATGCACCAAGCCTTTATCCCTAAGAAAGGATTTCATTTTACATTAACAAAGAAGATCCTTCCCCAGTGGGTCCCTCATTAGCTCACACATTCCCACCAAAGGTTGAAAGAGAAAAGAATAGGGAAGTAGCAGGCAGAACTGGTCCAGAGACAAATGAAACGGAGGGCTGTACAAAACTGAAAACAGGCAGGCAGTAGGCATATTTGGAAAACCAATTGCCAAGAATAATGGAATACAGAAAAGTAATGAGTAAAAGGAATTGGTAAATATAGATTCTGTATGAGTACTGAGAAGTTGTATGTTATCATGTTTCCAGCAAACAGTTAAAAGTGATGCTTTATGCCAGAAGCACATTGGTTGCATGGAGACATCTGATAGTATTTACCAAAACCAAATGCTGGTGGCTGCTGGACCACAGGGCCACCAGCAGCAGGTTAAACAGATCTTGTGACACCCATGGCTTATAGATCTCACTGTGACATAGGAACACTCATTAAATGTGGTGCAAAACGACAGAGGAAACCTGCTTGCACCTTTGTACCAGCAGCCATAATAATACAGATGTAATAACACACCAGTTTAACATGTCACAAATCATTACTAAATTATGCTTTATGTTCAGTTTTCTCCTAAATGTGTTGTTTATAGTAGAAACGCTCAATTTTCTACATTTCACTCACATAGTTTACATTATTTTTTAGATCCCTTAATAGTACTTGTCACTACAATATTTGAAACTGTCAAAATGAAATGAATTGTTCTCTAAGGAAAAACACACATGCACAAATAAAAGTCTCAATTTCGACTTTTAATAAAAACAAAAGGAATTTTGCAGACATCAAAAAAAATGCTCAACTCTTTTCACTGCTGTGTTTTAATAAATGAATCTGCTTAATTTATGCACATTTAAAATAACAGTCTGCTGTAAAGCTTTTTCATAAACAAGTTTCTCTATATTCCCAGGAGAAGAGACACCTGAGAGGGGACATGATAGCAATATACAAATAACTCAATGGTGATCAGAGCATAGAAAAATCAGTCGCAAAGAAGGCATGAGGACACGAGGCCATACAATGCGATTAGAGGAGAAGAGTTTTAACCTCAGGCTACGCAGGAGGTTCTTTACAGTAAGGGCTACAAGACTGTGGAATTCTCTACCACAAACGGTAATAACTGCGGGAAGTATGGCTACTTTTAACAGACTCTTAGACACACATCTCAAGGATAAAAACATTCAGGGGTTGAGAAATGATTCACACCTACACAGGTTAAACTGGATGGTATATTGTCTTTATTCAACCTCAACTACTATGTAACTATGTATATCTACAATTTTGTACTGTAAATGGGTTTACTGACAGCAAAGCCTATTCTGTATTAGTAGCATATTATGACTGATAAATTAATCATCCACACAGTGGACACAGTGGTTATAGACCTTAAAAACGAATTTTAAAACCAGTGTTAAATATGTGTTGTTTCACCACAAACATTTTTTTTGGCTGTCTTGTATTTTAAATCTGAGAAACACCATAAAATTTAATGGCATAGGTTAAATGAGAAAGATGATAAATTAACAAATCATCTCTATATAAGCAATAGTATGATGAACTACTGATGTTGCGTGTGTCTACATATCTAATCAATAAAATGATTTGTGTTCCTGTTGTTCCATCTCAATCTTCTTTGCCTTTCATGATGCCATTTTATAAATGTTTTTGCACATGATTCATGCAACTTTTACCCACGATTCACACATTTTTCTTTGATTCAGTTGTAAAATATGTAAATCCTCAGTGAAATTTGTGTAAATCATAGATAATTATACATAGACCCTAGAACACATTTGGATAGGTTTAAAATCACCAGTGTCTTATGTCTTGACCGAGCCTGTAATGAGATGCTATGAACAGTTTTAGAGAAGGGCCACACAATGAAATCTTCACACACAGGATGCCAGAATGATGGGCAATCAAAGCATCCTATATTACTTACTAGAAAGGTATAACTAAACCAAATGACAGACTAAGACACAAGTAAAGAAGAATCATTTTGCACAACATTTCAAGATCAGTATTACACTGGTAAGTCAGTAAAGAAAAGTCAAGAAAAAAATAATGTTGTAGCTAAATTATTAAAGTATACTATATGTCTGGCCAAAATTAAAACAAAAATGTGTATATGTAGTATAACTTAGTAACACATGCTCTTTTCCCAATGTTTTATCTCTTTAAAAACCCTGTGAAAACATGAAATGCTTGTTGACCTGCCAGAAAGTCCTGTGCTCCCAACATCTTGTTTGGGCTGAGAATAATCTGAAGATGTGCTGCCAGCCCTGCTTGCTGGACTAAAGAATATTACATATACTCACCCATTTCTGTCTCAGTCCACATGAACATATTTCTTTTTTTCCTAGTAGAACAATGCTGTTTTCTTGACTTCCAAAAGTTTGCCAAAATACTATTTGTGGAGAAGGGGCTCTTGGGATATACAGATCGGACTGCCCCTGCCAAAATTTTACAAGCCTGGTGATGCTATCACACAGATTAATAAAGGATGTATCCCTCTACAGGGACAAGGCTGAATAAAAAAAGTCATTTTAGGTATGATCTGGATGGGGGGGTAGAGGGAGGTTTGGAGTTAAAGTGTTACTAAACCCACAACAGTAAAATCAGTCTGTATATGCAGTAAAGCATGCTTATTATACTCACTGTGGAACCTAAGAGGTCAATCCTTTGCATTGTGTATAAGGGTGGTTTATTATGTCTCTCTGGTTCTCCTTTTCTTTCACTGTATCCAAAAAATAACCTATTTACAGACCAAGGGGACGGGCTGCACATGGTCAGTTTGGGGTGTATTGCTAGAGGGTTTTTTTCTTGGGAGAGTGCATGTGTTCAACACAGGGCCAATCAGCACTGTCCAGACATGTCCAGACAGAGGATCAGGGGGGAATAAAAACTCCTACAAGCTTTACTAGGAACTGATATAAGTCACAAGGCTGCTATATACTGCTCATAAGAAAAGGTATTTATCCATTTATATTTACTAAAAGCTGCATTTCCATGTTCTGTGTGCTGTGGGAGACCAGATATAGTGAATGCAGGTCTTGGGTTTAGTAGCACTTTAAATTTGGTTATGCTTGGACATACCCTTTAATGTTTGGACGTGATATGTGATATTATTGCAACAGTTAAAGTGATTCTAAAGGCTGAGGTTTTGTTACCTTCATGCATCCTATGCATTAAGGCAAAAAAATTTCTGTGTGCAGCTTCCCCCCACTCCCAGCCCCCCTAATACTAACTCAAGCTCGATTTAGATCCAACAATGTACCCAAGAGCTCTCTCAGCTCTCTCCCTCCTCACAATCAGGGGGGAAAGGGCTGAGCCCAATTCTTTGTGTCAATGGATACACAGAGTGGGGCTCAGGAGCGAAAATGCATGAGTGCCCTCATAGCAAGCAGGGGGAGAAGCCAAGATTGCCACGAGGACCCCAGAAAAGGAGGATCGGGGCTGCTCTGTGCAAAACAATTGCACAGAGCAGGTAAATATAACATGTTTGTTACTTTAAAAAAAAAATCATTTAGCATCACTTAAATTTACATAATACATATGTAAACATGTATTGAACTACCAAGCTTTTGTGGTACTAAATGTGGTACCAATGTGTGGTACTAAATCATTCCTAAAATATGAGTACTGCTACACCGTCCCTCTAAGCAACACCACACTCTCTGACACACCGATTCTGAAAGGATGTTTATTAGGGTGGCACATCCAGATGTGCAAAGAACGGTGACAATGACAGTGTTACGCTCAGAGCTCCGGGCCCCCTCCTGGCCTCGGAGCGCTCACAGAATGTGTCCCCAGGCGGCACTCCTGCGTCTCGGCGTGTGCGTCCCCGCTCTCTAGGGCGCGCACGCACCTGGACTCTTAGATCTAAAGGACCAGTGCACAGGTGATTGGTGCCTGGTCCAAACTGGTTATTAAGGGTTAAGGTTTGTGAAAGGCAGTGCTGACTTAATTAGGCTTCACCTGTGCACTGTCCATTTATACCTTCTCCTCCCACAGCTTCCTGCCGGATCTTTGTGCCTTGTGCCTCTGAGAAAGCGTTCCCTTCTGTGTTTGTTTGCCTTGCCTGTTGCCGAACCCGTTGCTACCGACGTCTCGTCTTTGAACCTCTGCCGCCTGCCCTGACCTCTGCTACGTCCGACTACGCTCTTGCCTACTCCCTGTGTACCACGCCATATCAGCTGCCAGAGAGATCGAGTTGTTACTAGGGGACACGACCTGGTAGTTACCGCCGCAGCAAATCCATCCCGCCTTGCGGCGGGCTCTGGTGAAGACCAGTAACTGCTTAGAACCGGTCCTCTAGTACAACCCGCACCATCGCCTCTCTGGTCCAGAGGATCCACTACCAGTCCTGCCGGTTCCTGACAGACAGTAAAATAGCAAAAAAATAAATAAATAAATAAATATCCACGCTATGTGTAAAACTGTGTGATTCCAAAATGTATGCTGTCCACCCAGTGCTAAATATATCTAAAAATATGCATCTATAATAATACAGCAATTTGCAAATTAAAACATGTACTCCAAAATCCTTTTAAAGGTGCTGACGTGCTTCATTTAAACATGTTTTGAAGTGAGCCACAGTTCCCTCTCGTATCCCCACTCACCAGAGAAAATGGACCCTCAGCTTTTCAGTCTGGGGGTCAAACACATTTGTATCTGATGTTGTGTAGTGATGAGCCAAACACCCCCTGTTCGGTTCACACCTGAACATCTCGAACAGGGGAAATGTTCTAGCGAACATACGAACACGAACAATCACAAGTCCTCATTTTAAATAAAGGCTTAAATGTAAGTGACTATTAATCACCCGCTGGCCAGAGGAGATTCAAACCCATAGCCTCTAACTTGCAAGCCCGTTATTCTACCAGCTACGCCACCGAACTTTGGTTCGACTCGAACATGAAGCTCATCACTAGTGTTGTGAATACTAGGCCTCTTAGCATCTTTGATCAGCTCTCCACAAAATTACTCTTGCTCTATTATCCACCAAGTGTCTGCAAGGCTGGCTTGATATTATCACCTTGTTGCCCCCCCCCCCAGTGGGTGGAGCCTCTCCAGCAGCTCCAGCTGCAACTTTTTTCAGTCTCTCTCCTTCTCTCTCTCTCTCTGAAAACAGGTACACAGAGCCTGCTCCCAGCACTGTCCTACTGCCATGATCTTTGTCTTTCCTACCAGGCATGACTGCTCTGATCACCTGCGGACAGGGACAGAGGTAGATCAGTCTTGTGGGTGGTCCTGTCATAGCTGTGCGGCTGCCAAAACACAAGTGCCACTGTCTGTGCTGGGCCACATATGTACAGGATTAGAAGACTGATGATGAAAGGCAGACAGCTAACCTAGAATTTTATAGCTATATGCAGAGGTACAACACAGACACATAGAATCAAAATAAGATTTAATTTCAAAGTAACCCAAGGTTTTACAAGCATTTGGCTGTTTTCTATTCAGGTGAATCCTTCTGCAGCTACCACATCTAAGGATTGGTAAGCTACATAATATTACATTTTGTGTTATTGGATCTAATTATATTTCACATCCAGCAGTCAACGATGCCCAGAAAGAGAATATGTTGGCATTTTACCTGAACTTGAAGTCTTATAACCCATCTGTGTATCACCTTGTTTAGCTCCCCATATCCCCTCCCAAACTGAGTTCGCTGGTAGATTTACATACACATGGAGATAGGTATGACAAATGTGTGAAATAATAATAAATTTAAAGAAAATTGTGAATACTGTGTACTGAGTAACTTATTTGCTTCTTATTTCAGATCATCGTATATCTACCTCATACTTTTACACATCATTTTGAATAATGTATGATACTAACAGATCTGAAAACATTTATTAGCAAGTATTTAAAGACATTGTAAACAACTAAAGGGTTTACAGATGGTAAGTATATTTTCCTGATAAAATTAAACTTCTCTCTTTATAAATAGGATTACCATATGTTTTAAAAAAAATCTCGTTGGGTTCAAATAGTCTGGATTTAAATTATATAGCTGCTAGGGTTGAGTTTGTACTTGTATATACTTTTTGCAAAAACATGACGTTAGCAGTTTTTGTGGTTTTTTTTGGTATGTGAGGTTTAAGTAAACTTGGCCTTAGACTGGAAAAAATTATTTCACATTTAAGATTTTTTTACATTAGGAGATCAAGCATACAATCTTTTGTGCTACAAGCACTTTGCATTCCATTACGTTAATTTATTTTTTTACAAAATTAATGCTGACCCTGTCAATGGGTACAACATGAACATTTCTTGAGCCAATGTATCTCTGCTGATGCAAAAAAAATCAAATTGTATTAAAGGACAAATGTACCCCCCTTAAAACTACACTTGCCCATCCTTCCTAATCCTCCTGACTGAAATGTAATCCACAACCTGTTCAAATGTTTGCATCCTGTGATGTTTACAATCCATTTCCTGACAATATCCAGCTTTGGAGGATGGCCCTATAGAAGTCTACAAGGGCTGAATGCATAGACATGGTTAACAGTGAAGATTTTGGCCAGAGCATGTAAACAATGAAGCAAGCCAAGGTCCTACACAGCTAAGCCTTGGGCCCCAAGCACATTAGTGTATCGCTCGTACATCCATGCAAAGAGCCATGTTTCCCACATGGGATGCACAGGTATTCCATGCAACCATGTGTAGACATTCTCATTCATGTCTTTGGGGACACAGCATCCTAATTAGATATCTGTGCAAGTGCAGGTACACCTGCATCCCTACGGTCTCATCTCTTATGTCCAGCTCCACTCCCCCTGCCCCTGCTCCCCTCGCGGCTATTTATTGCAATTACTGGTAAATGCTTTGTACTACACAGAAGGATTGATTTTAAAAATGCAGCCACTCCTGTGAAAAATTACACTTGTAGACAGTCTGAAAGTGTAATTTAGTAAATAAAATGAATAAATATCTTTTTTGTATTATATGTGTTCTGTTTCAATTGTTTTTATTGAACATTTTTCTGCAAACATTACAGAATTGAGCGGCAAATAGTCTTTGCCATGCTCGAATCATTCAACAATTTAAATACGTAAGGAATAAAAGGGAGGGGAAATGGGGGGTGGGGGGATGGAAGCGTATTTAGAGCACCACTAATAAGGCAGGTAAACTTTGGTGTCCGATATAGGTACAAGAACGAATTTGGAGAACAAACATTAAATAAGTGGTCGCACAGAAGAAACCCATAAGGCCATTGTGGATGGCAGAAAGCCCTCTCAGGAACAGCCCTTTAGGTCTGTCTGTGATACACCTATAAGCCCTAAGGCTTTGAACAGCAATATCGTTGCCAAAGAAAGGAGTCCCTGGTGTATGGGATGAGTGTAGGGGCCATCCCCTATAACATGTTTCCCACAAACGAATAGAGTGGGAGATGGTAGGGCATGGTCATGATAGTCACAGTGGTTAAGGTTGAATAAAGACAATAGTCCATCCAATTCAAACTGTGTAGGTGTGTGTGTGTCAATTATGATAATAATTTCCCATATCCCTGTATATTGTGTTCATTGAGTGTCACGTCCAGGAGTCTTTTAAAAGTATCAATACTCCCCGCTGATACCACCATTTGTGGAAGAGAGTGCCACATTCTTACCACCCTGAAAAACCCCCTACGCAGCTTATGGTGAAACCTCTTCTCCTCCAATTCTATAGTGTGACCATGTGTACACTCCCTGAGACTGAATCATTTTTTTCCTATGCTGGGATCACCATTAAGGTATTTGTAAATTGCTATCATGTCCCCTCTGAGGCGTCTCTTCTCCAGCGAGAATAAATTTAGCGCTTGTAGTCGCTCCTCGTAATTAAGGTCCTCCAGTCCCCTAATTCGTTTTGTTGCCCTTCTTTGGACTCTCCAGCTCCAGCACATCTGTTCTGAGGATTGGTGTTGACCAGAACTGGACAGAATACACCAGATGCAAAATGTGGCCTGACCAGAATTTTGTTAAGTGACATATTATCTGCATATAACATCACTTAAAAAAAAAAAAAAACCTGCATGTGACTTAATAAATAAAATAAAAAAAAACTCATAGATTAATATCTTCAAAATGATGGGCTCTCAGTAGAATTTGGGGACCTTTGGCTAGGACATGAGTATATATATATATACATATATATATATATATATATATATATATATATATATATATATATATATATAGCCCTGGCTGTCTGTGCCCTATTCATTAGCAAGGTACCGTAAGTACCGTAAATGTATTCTCTTATAAATCTCCAAGGTATTGTAAGTAAAAGTATTACCGGTAGATGTATAATCTTCTCAAGGCGCTGGCTGTGTGGGAATCCTGTACCAGTATACTGTACTGTAGCTTTGGCTATGGGGTATACCGCGCTGAGCCGATCACAGTGAGCGATGTATTCCAATATTGAATGCAAAGCCTGCTCAGATTGGCAGAGTCAGAGAGGCGGGATTATGTTACTCTCTCTGACTCCGCCAATCCGAGCAGGCTTTGCATTCAATAATAGAATACATCACTCACTGTGATTGGCTCAGCGCGGTATACTGTATGTAGTAGAAGGTACGGTACATACGGTATACCGGTACAGGATTCCCGCACAGCCAGCGTTTTGAGAGATTATACATCTACCGGTAATACTTACTTACAATACCTTGGATATTTATAAGAGAATACATTTACGGTACTTACGGTACCCTGCAGATGAATAGGGCACAGACAGCCAGGGCTTTCATAGATTACACTTACTTACCTTTGGGATTTTTATACTTACAATACCTTGGAGATTTAAAAGAGAATAAATTACAGTACTTACGGTACCTTTCAGATGAATTGGGCACAGACAGCCAGCGCCTAGGGCTCTAGTAGACTGCATTTGGTGGGCACTGATGAGGCTGAATTTGGTGGGCACTGATGAGGCTGCATTTAATGGGCACTGAAGAGGCTGCATCGATGCATTGATCTCTTGTATCATACAAGGGGTGATGAATAAGCGACACATCCAGTCGTGAAACGCGTCCACCGATTGTCCTGCACTCACAGTGTGTATCTGTATTTGCCGATTGATGTGGAATAAAGACACTCCTTTTTGAAACTCATCGGAAGTGCGGTCATTCCTTTTGTTATATGAAGCTCTCTTGTATCATATCCGCAGTCTCTGACCATCTCTTGTATCAAGTCTGCCATCTCTGACCATCTCCTGTCTGGGGGCTCTGTCTAACAGACTCTCTAACAGATGCCCTCTCTTTGTCCATTAGAGAGACCCCCCTCTATTTCCCATTAGAGTACTCGGCTTCTCTTACTGTAATTTGTTTATTGGTAAGAGATCGTGGGAGGGTCCCGGGGTAAGAAAGACTTCTTAGGGGAGCATCTCTGTGTTTGAGTCGTTGCCATAGAAACATTTGTAAAAGGGAGGGGTTAGTAAGATGACCACGTCCATATGGGGGCGCTAGAAATATTTCTGCAGCCAGGCTTCTGTGACCCTAGGATCGGCCCTGGCCAGCGCTTTCATAGATTACACTTACTTAATTACCTTTGGGATTTTTATGCTCGGCGTATATGGTATATGGTGTTGCCTTGCTTTGCTTCGGAAAGGGGGGTGGTCTTATACGGCGAGTATAACCCAAAACCTATGTTTTAACTTGAAAAGTAGGGGGGTCTTCTTATACGCCCAGTCGTCTTATACGCCGGAAAATACGATATATAGAACAACACAGGTGTTCCATTAGGAACAAACAGCCAAGACTTTCAGTAGCAAGACATTTTACTGAAAAACAAATCTGCAGTTTATGATATTGGAATAAGAAAGCATTGCCAAAGCAGTTGAGTTTGTATGGGTTTGTATGGAAATGGAGGATTGCTCTAGGGAAGTCTTAGGAGGTATGGGATAATATAAAGGGGATAGGGTATAAGCCCATGTAAAGGACTTTTAAGTCCACAGTTGTTCTTGCCCCTCTCAGTCTGTGACATGACATATTGTGCAGCTATTTTTACTGTTAGCTCCTCTTCTCCAAGTAGCATTTGGAGTTTCCTCTTTTCTTCTAAAGAATTGAAGTCAGGAAGGAGAGCAGAGAGCCTCTGGAAGATGAGTACTTGGGGCACTGTAGCAGCAAGTGGGCCTCATCCTCCAGGACTCCCTTTGCTGACATTATTTACTTTCCTTGGGCTTGAAGGGTCTGTTTGTGCCATCCTGATTAAATTTCCAGGCTGCGGGTCCTTAGTCTGTACAAGCTCAGGGTCTTTCTGTCTTTGGGCTCTTGCAGCACCTCCAGGTATGGAGCCAGTTTATAGTTTCTCTGTAGTGACTGGTAAATGGTTAGTTTCTTGGAATTTGCTATTTCATTTCTCCATCCTCTGACATATTTTTATTTTTAATCGTTTATTATGTCCTTTATGTGAGATTTTTTCAGTCAGGCTGAATTGTTGGGAATTTTAGATGGGCACTGATGAGTTGCTGCAAGCTATACAAATTAGTCTGATCCTTGTTGGTCAGTAAGGCTTTATGGTGATTTGAGCTAGGACTGCTGTTTGTAGGTGGTCCCTATTTTGATAGCACCCTCTTCTGTACTGTAAGCAGTAAAGAAAATTGGC
This sequence comes from Pelophylax lessonae, assembly GCF_965119305.1. Lineage (NCBI taxonomy): Eukaryota > Metazoa > Chordata > Amphibia > Anura > Ranidae > Pelophylax > Pelophylax lessonae. The sequence continues at coordinate 401,160,942 of NC_138770.1, read as the reverse complement.
CCAGCTCAGACTGACAAGCACTGTTGGAGGTGCTCTGATGAACTTGGAGGAGGTGCATGCAGAATTCCAGATGAAATATTTATGTTGGACTGGAGTCCCATTTGGATTGGTTTGCATTGGTAACAGTACCCTAAACTTTACTGCCATAAAGAAGGATTGGTGTGATGACATTATCAAAGATTTTAAGCCAGACTCTTACTGGTGGTTTTAGGTGGTACAGCTGTCTCCTGATGGCATTGAAGGCTTTACATGCCATGTCTTTAAGGGCCACTATGACTGGCTTGAAACCACCTGATCGGTTCATTTTTAGGCTGAAGTATGTGTAGCTGTTAATTTCATCAAGAAGGCAGTTCTTTAATGTAAAGGAAGGGCTCTATATTTGTTGTGTTCTTCCCTCGGAACAGCATGATTTTTGTTTTCTTTGGGTTGATAGGCAGTGCCCATGTTGCATTGTATTTCTCCAGGACTCCCAGGCTGTCTTATAGGCCTTTCTTTGTTGATGACAGTAGTAGGAGGTCATCTGCATACAGCAGGAACTTCACCTCGGTGTCATGTAAAATCAGTCCAGGTGCTAAGGAGGATTCTAGAGCTGCAGCCAGTTCATTTATGTAAATGTTGAAGAGGATTGGATTTAGACTGTAGACCTGTCAGAAGTATTCTGTTCTTTTCCCATTCACCTTTACACTGCAGCTGTTCTCAGTATACAATCAGTTGATGATGTCATATGTTTTCCCTCCTATTTCCCTCTACAATAGTTTGAGGAGCAGGCCTGGATGCCACACTGAATCAAAGGCCTTCTTAAAGTCCACAAAACAGGTAAATATCTTTCCATGTTTTGTATTGTGGACATGGCTCTTGATGAGATGTGGTCTGTGGTGCGGTGGTTTGGCATGAACCCTGCCTGACTTTAGCTGAGGATGTTATGTTGTATCAGGAAGTTGAGGATTCTTTTGTTCAGGATACCATTGAATAGTTCACCCAGTGTGCTTGTGACACATATTCATCTGTGGTTGACTTGATCATACTGGTCTCCACTCTTGTATGGATTCTATGAGGCCTTGGTTCCAAACTTGAGTGTAGTAATCAGCACTCAAGACCAAGGTGAACACTTTACATATTGTAACATGTACATCTGGGGAACCATGTTTAATCGTCTCTGGCAGGATTCCATCCATCCCATTGGCTTATTTAGTTTGCAGGTGTTTGGTTTTCTCTGTTATTTCTTCCAGAGTAACTGGTACTGATAGGGGTTTTTGGGAATCCTTGATTTTTTTTCTCCATATTTTTTATTCTTTTGATGATGTCTTTTTGTTCCATAGTTAGTGCCTTTTCTGGAATATCTTTGTAGAGGTTCTTAACGTAGAGGAGCCAGATGTTGCTATTTTGGATTTAAAGGTTATTGTCTGGAAAAAAAAAATTAATTCAATGGAGGCAAAACCTCACAACTTACAGGATTTAAAAGATCTGCTACTAATGGCTTAGTTTCTGATACCCCAGCATACTGTCAGAGGTCTAGTAGAGTCCATGCCTCAAAGAGATATGATGGGTAGTGATGTACCGAACGGTTCGCCGGCGAACTTCGTAAGTTCGCGTTCGCCGCTGCGGGCGAACATATGCGATGTTCGGTCCGCCTCCTATACATCATCATTGAGGCAAACTTTGACCCTGAACATCACAGTCAGCAGACACATTCCAGGCCAATCAGCATACCTCCCTCCCACACCCTCCCACCTCCTATAAATAAGCAAGGGCAGCATCCATCTTAGATCATTTCTGTGTTACTGAGAGCAGGGAAAGTGCTGGTGCTGCTGCTGTTATAGCTAGGGACAGTTCCCGGTCTTGTTAGCCAGTGTTCTTGGTACACTCCTGCTGTAAGGACAGCACCGTAAAAAGCCCTTCCTAGGGCTGGTATTTGAGTTTTTTTTGGATATATATAAATATATCTATTGTCCCCAAAAGCCCTTTTGAGGGCTGGTATTTGTGTAATTTTTTTTGTTCTGTGATATATATATATATATATATATATATATATATATATATATATATATATATCTATTGTCCCCAAAAGCCCTTTTGAGGGCTGGTATTTGAGTATTTTTTACATATATAATATATATATATATATATATATATATCTATTGTGCACTGCAGTTACCTGCCCGCTGTGTGTGAGAGGCCCACCACAGACTGTACTGTGTGCACACCACACTCATTTCGGGTGGCACAGGCACAGTACCTTGCATTTTAAAAAATATTTTTTTTTTCCTCTGTCATAATTGCAGTGAGTGCTGTGTCAGGTTCACAGAGTGTACTGTACCCACTGCAGTGGACTGCCCACCACTGATATATATACGGTGGCACAGCATCTTGTTGCAATTGCAAATTGAAAAAAAATATATATTTTTTATTATTGCAGTTGCCTGGGCTGCCAGTGACTGTCAGGTCCACAGAGTGTACTGTGCCCACTGCAGTGCCACTGCGTGCCCACCCACCACTGATATATATGCGGTGGCACAGCAGCTTGCAAATTAAAAATATATATATTTTTTATAATTGCGGTTGCCTGGGTGCCAGTGACTGTCAGGTCCACAGAGTGTACTGTGCCCACTGCAGTGCCACTGCGTGCCCAACCACCACTGATATATATACGGTGGCACAGCAGCTTGCAAATTAAAAATATATATATTTTTTTATAATTGCAGTTGCCTGGGTGCCAGTGTGACTGTCAGGTCCACAGAGTGTACTGTGCCCACTGCAGTGCCACTCCATGCCCACCCACCACTGATATATACGGTGGCACAGCAGCTTGCAAATTAAAAATATATATATTTTTTTATAATTGCAGTTGCCTAGGTGCCAGTGTGACTGTCAGGTCCACAGAGTGTACTGTGCCCACTGCAGTGCCACTCCGTGCCCACCCACCACTGATATATACGGTGGCACAGCAGCTTGCAAATTAAAAATATATATACAAAAAGTTTTAGATGATGTGCAACGGGGTACCATGGCCAACCATTAACACCACATCCCTCATATATTGAGACCAAAAAGAAATGCAAAGTCCCAAATTGGGTGTCTCACGAATTGCCAGTCAGTTCAGTGAACAAGCCCCTTTTTCTTTTTGGTCTCAATATATGAGGGATGTGGTGTTAATGGTTGGCCATGGTACCCCGTTGCACATCATCTAAAACTTTTTGTATGGTTTAATTTGGGGTGAAGAACCCTTTTGTCCTTTGGATGGTGTGACATCGAGCTACACAGACAGTTTTGTAACAAATTTGATTATAATTTTCTTTTTCCTTTTTTTCCAATTAATTATATTGTATATTTCATGCTCTCCATCTAGCACGGATGGCGTTAAAATATAGGAGGAATCAGAGCTAGTATTTTTTCTTTTTCTTTTTCTCCCCTCCCTCTTTTCCCCTTCCTTTTATCGTGGTCACTACTGAGGTTCCCAGTTTTTCAGATCGTTCTATTTGGTGCTATCTCTGACCCTATTCTTCTCCCCCCATTTTCTCCCCTCTCCCTTCGTTGGGTAGGGTTACCTGATTGTCTGTACTATTGTTCCTTACTTTCATATATATTCTGTTTTTTGTTCCATATCTGACAGTAAAAATACTGTACTCACGATACAATGGCCCAATTTAGTGGGGAAAAATGGAACGAGTTTCTCGATACCATCGAAAGAACATGCACCATGGAAACCCACATGGATGTAGGGTTAGAGGTATTTTTTCAGAAATTTAAACGTCTCTTGGAGAGAAAATCCAATTTAGGTTGGCATATCAGATTTTTTGATAAATATATTATAGAAGGATTTAATCCAATGGGACTAAGGATTCAGATATTTCCCTCATTTGAAACCAATGATATTGTATTTAAGGAGAAATGGGAGAAAAATCTGACTCAATGCACTGCTACTATGATGGAATTATTAAGAGATAAATACAAAGCTGACTTGGTTAATCTAGATAAAGACATTGAAAATTTGCAAACCAAACATCGCTCATTGAGCAGAAACGTGGATTTTATCAAAAAAGAGCAGGATTTACAAATCCATCTAGAAAACTACAACAAGAATATTCTATTTAAAAAAGACCAAAAATTCTATAAGGACAAACTTGCCTTCACTGGTGGTTATGCATATAGGTGGCAAACCCAAATTGTCGAGAATTCCAAGGGAGAACATAGCTGATAGCTATCGCTCCGATTCGGAGGCATCCCTTGCATCCTCAGTGTCCTCAAAATCACACTCTAGTGTGGGGCGTGGTAGACACGGAGGAAAAGGAGGCAGCAAAAACCTCAAAAACCAGAAATCAAATCATGAAGGCAATAGCAGTGCATCGGGTGTTGATGAAAGGACGAACCGTAAGCGGCTAATGTCGCCTCAGTCTGCACCAAATGCAAAACATTCCCCCAACGTACACATGATACGAGACCTTGGGGCGATCCCCAAAACTACTAAATCCATACCTGAGAATTATCATTCTGTATCTAAAGATCTCCCTTTAGGACCCCCTTTAGGAACACCATGCCCCCCAAACAATCCAGAGGAAAGGGAGAAACGAATAGGACCACTAGATACATATATAATCAGAAATTCCTTGACCCAGGTGGAATGAACCATCAGGGTCGACAAGCCATTGATTCATCACAGATAGGTATTGACACGGCTGGGAACCGTGTACATACTCATATATGTGATGTTGAGACAACTTCATCTCAAACCCACAAAAGTGTTGAAAATATACAAACCGATTCCGAAGTTTTGGACATTATTAATTTGTCATCTTACCAATTATCAGAAGAAGAAAACTCTGTATTACGGTTGGGTCTGAGCTTTTGCCCGGACCAAGGCCTCGATAAATTCGAGGTCACAAAAGATCTCCACCTTTTCGCCAGGAACCTGACGTATAAATATATATTTGACAAAGACAAATATAATACAAACACACGTGATGAAGATCTCTACAAGGGATTTAAAGCACAAGATTTTAGAAATCTAAAAACCCTTATGCAACTCCTCCAAGAAAATGAGGATTTGGGGCATGGAGAGTCCTCATCCTCGGACTCCCTTTCCGATGATGATGACCAACCTGCCTCCAATCCTCGTAAATTTAAGGCAAAGTCCACCAAATTCCCTAATCTTAAGACGTGCCCAGCGGTTTGGGCCTTTTTGAAACAAAGCCAGAGGGACATAGACAATTTGGCGGTCCCCATCTCTGGGACCTCCAACTTGTCTGTCTCCCAAAAGCGGGCATTGGAGGGTCTTGTCCGTAACGACCACATCGTAATCAAGCCCTCCGACAAGGGGGGCAATGTGGTCGTTATGGACAGCCCCCAATATGAGACTATGTGCATGGATATTTTGTCGAATTCTGATTGGTATGCACCGGTACCACAGGAGAAGATAGAGGAATGTAAGATCCAACTCAAAATGATTCTGCTCAATGCCCTGCATACTCATGTTATTGACCAAGATACATATGATTTCTTGAATGTTAGATGGCCAATCCTGCCAACGTTTTATGCCTTACCCAAGGTTCATAAATCTTTGAACAATCCCCCTGGTCGTCCCATCGTCTCAGGAATGGGCTCAGTCTCGGAGCCCTCGAGCCAATTTGTTGATGACCAACTTAGACCTCATGTCATACGTCTCCCATCTTATTTAAAAGATACATTGGAGCTATTGAGGGTAATTGAAGGACTAACGGTACCAGCAGGTTCGCTACTAGTTACATTGGATATAGAAGCACTATATTCAAGCATCCCCCATGACCGAGGTATTGAAGTTACTACAACATTTCTTAGGGAACAAACCCACAAACAATGGCCGTTGGCGGAATTTACCCTGCAACTACTGGGGCATATTCTAAGATCTAATATATTTACATTTGCGGACACCACATTCCTCCAGGTACAGGGGGTGGCGATGGGGACTTCTTGTGCCCCATCGTACGCCAACCTGTACCTGGGGGGATGGGAAAGGGAACGGTTCGCCGACGATGGTGCCTCAATATATCTGCGCCACCTAGTTTTGTGGCGCAGATGTATTGATGATGTCATCGCCGTATGGACAGGTTCAAGAGCAGAACTCTCGGAGTTTATTGAGTATATTTCAGTTAACAGCTTCAATCTAAAGTTCACTTATCATGCCGACCCCATCCAAGTACCATTTCTGGATACAATGGTCTTCTTGAACCCTGATGGAAGTTTACACACTTCCCTGTACCGTAAGAATACGGCAGGGAACACGATTTTACATTTTTCAAGTGCCCACCCACGTTCCCTTGTCTCAAGCATCCCCTATTCCCAGTATCTTAGGATACGACGGAACTGCACTTTAGATGCAGATTACGTAAGGGAAACCAAAGCTCTACAATCGAGACTGCTTAAACGAGGATACACCAAAAAAATCCTTAAAAAAAAAAAAAATCCTTAAAAAAGCTTACAACAGAGCTAACAATCAACAAAGGGAAGGCTTGATTTTTGGACCCCGTAAACGTACAACTACAGATACCACCAAAATGATCACCAGATACAACAAACATCACCAAAGTCTGAGAGGAGTTCTTGCCAAAAATTGGCACTTTCTCACAGACGATGTTATCATTTCAAAATATGTCAAACCCTCCCCCGAGGTAGTGTACCGGAAAGCAGGATCTTTACGAGACAAACTGGTGCATAGTCACTACACAGGTCCATCCAAGGTTGAGGCTGGGGCAATGGGTGGTTTTGGTACTTACCGCTGCGGCAAATGCAATGAGTGCCCATGGGTAAGAGAGGGTCATCTGTTACCTCTCCCCCGTGGTGGCACACTCAGGCCTAGGTTCTACGCCACGTGTCTTACGGAGGGGGTTGTATATTTGGCCACATGTGTGTGTGGGGCCTTTTATGTCGGTAAGACTAAAAGGCCCTTTGCTCGACGCATACATGATCACCTTTATTACATCGATACAGGCCTCATGTACACCCCCATCTGTAAGCACGTGGGCGTACAACACAGGTTTGATCCCTACACCATACAATTTTCGGTGTTAGAAGTAACCAGATCTAACCCACGGGGTGGCAATCTGGACAATAATACACTCAAAAATGAGGCTAAATGGATACACAGGCTTCAGGCCACAAAATTTCCTGGCCTCAATACTGCAATTTCATATAAACCGTTTTTGGAGTAGCATAATGATGGCATATGACTTATTTCTCACCACATTGAAGTTCCTTTTCTTCTAGTGCCCCAATTCTCTCTCCATTCCCCCTTCTCTTCTTTTCCCATTCCCCTCCCCCTCTTCCCCATTTATTCTACTGGCTCAAGAAACTGTTATTGTGATTCCATTGCAGACTTGCATTGGAAATATATGTAATGCTATATGTGCCTTTTGTAAACCACAGACACAGTCCTTGATTTGGGGACCTGGCCTGTGGTGTTATATTTTTATACATACTGTATATGTTTATATATCTAATAAAATTGTTTTTATATGCATTTCAGGGGTCATGTATCTCCAGGGGTTCATTGCCGCATGGTGTGTCCTTTAGCCTTGGCTGATGCTCGGGCGCAAACCGGGAGTATATGGGAGGCTATGGGCGACCTGGTTCGCTCCGCCTCCTTGAGCTCCCGCATCCGCCACCTTTCAGGCGGATGTTTTGATCGGTCGGTGGACATTTCATACTTAGGTGTGGCGTGTCCCCGCCCGATCACTAGATGGCGCCCGCACCGGATGTGACATATAGAGGCCGGTTATGGCCGCGTCACTTCCAGTGGGACCGGACTACTTAATGACCGACGCTGGCGCAGCGGAAGTAGGTCACGACTACTGGACGCTGCAGCGTGGTGAACACACAGACAGGCTTCTCTGCCTGAGGTAAGTATTTTTAGATACGTACATGCTTGCTATTCTGGGCCCTCTATATCTCAATATACCTGCTTCACTTATCACTTTCTTTACCCTCATTCTCATAATGGTCAACACCATTTTTCTTCTTCACTTTGCATGATCAATTCTTTTATTATTGAGCTGCCGGTGGTACATATTTGTGTACTGATTCACTTGATGGGTATGTCCTCCTCTCTATAGGACCTGGCACTATATATTTTCTTCTTTTCGGCGCTCACATTCACTCATAACCCATTTCCTCAATTGGTGCATTTTGATCTTTTTTCCTGAGCCTTATCTACGTCACACTACTTTTTCTTTTTCTTTTTTTTTTTCTTTTCTCTTTGTCACTGTTCATCTATTATGGCCAAATGGTCTCCACTGGTCATACACCCACTCACTTTTCTTGGGTTTTACATGGTTACTTCACTCCCTCACCTGCTCTTATTAGTGTTTATATTACCCAGATTCAGCAGCATTCCTCCATGTTCTCTTTTTAGAGGCTGGGACGCTTTCTTTGTCAAATACCTGGATCAGTTATATCTGCCTAATTACCCTCGGTCTTGGTCCGATCCAGTATTGGCTTGGCTTTCCATGACATTTCTTGCTCAGTGTCCCCCGGAGACCCCAAGGATGGCGTAGCACCTCCTGGGTATACATGACCTATGGTGCAATACAGCTGAATGTTTACTCCCAGCTTTTGTATGTTGGTAAGTGTTAAGCACTTTAATACATACATACGTTGAATTCAAACCGAAATTAATCTGTTTATATGTATGTTATGGTCGCAAACTAATATTCCCTTTTTTTCTGTTAATGCATAGAATTGTGATAAGAGGTGAAACACCATGTGGTCCCTGAAGAAGCCAGTTATCTGGCGAAACATGTAGGACCCCACTGTTTATATATCCCTCTTCTGTTTATGAGACATCATCTCTCCAATGTATTATGTATGCATTCAACTTTACAATGTACATGTTTGCACCAATTTTATATTTATTTTTACTATAATAAATATGTTTTTATACAATTGAGTCTTATCTGTCTGTGCCAACCCTATTCACCTTTAAAGTCCCAAATTGGGTGTCTCACGAATTGCCAGTCAGTTCAGTGAACAAGCCCCTTTTTCTTTTTGGTCTAAAAATATATATATTTTTTTATAATTGCAGTTGCCTGGGTGCCAGTGTGACTGTCAGATCCACAGAGTGTACTGTGCCCACTGCGTGCCCACCCACCACTGATATATATGGTGGCACAGCAGCTTGCAAATTAAATATATATATATTTTTTTATAACTGCAGTTGCCTGGGCTGCCAGTGACTGTCAGGTCCACAGAGTGTACTGTGCCCACTGCAGTGCCACTGTGTGCCCACCCACCACTGATATATACTGTGGCACAGCAGCTTGCAAATTAAATATATATATATTTTTTTATAATTGCAGTTGCCTGGGCTGCCAGTGACTGTCAGGTCCACAGAGTGTACTGTACCCACTGCCCAACACTCCTATAGGGTGGCACAGCACCTTGCACTCACAGTACAACACATTAAAAAAAAAAAAATGACAGGCAGAGGCAGGCCACCCCGCAAGGGCCGCCGTGGTCGTGGTGCTGTGATTTCCTTTGGCCCTAGAATAATGCCCAGTGTTCAGAGGCCACAGACCCTGAACTCAAAAAATTCTGAGGACATAGTTGACTGGCTTACACAGGACACCCAATCGTCTACAGTTTCCGCTCTGAACCCTAATGCACCATCCTCCTCCAGCTCAGCTTCGGGCACCTCTCAAGTTACCTCTCGCCCGCCCGCAGGCACCACCACCAACACTAGCACCACAGCCACTTCACTTGATCTGTCAGAGGAGTTATTTACACATGAGTTGGAAGAAATAAGTGATGCGCAACCATTAGTGCCAGAGGATGTAGATAACGGGGATATGTCTCAGTCAGGCAGCATTATACACATGGACGTACATTGTGATGATGATGATGTTGTACCTGCTGCTGCTGCCTTTGCTGAGTTGTCAAGTGAAGCGGCTGATGATGACGATGTGTCCGTGGATGTCACCTGGGTGCCTGCTCGAAGAAGAGCAGAAGAAGAGGGGGAAAGTTCTGATGGGGAGACAGAGAGGAGGAGGAGACGACGAGTTGGAAGCAGGGGGAGGTCATCGCAAGGAGCTAGTGGTACAGTCAGACAGCATGATGTAGATTCGGCACCCGGGGTCAGCCAGACAGCACGCCAATCAACGCAAGCTGTTGCCACCACCAGAATGCCGTCATTGCAAAGCTCAGCAGTGTGGCATTTTTTTTGTGTGTCTGCCTCTGATATCAGCGATGCCATTTGTAACCTGTGCCAAAAGAAACTGAGTCGTGGGAAGTCCAACACCCACCTAGGTACAACTGCTTTGCGAAGGCACATGATCTCACATCACAAACGCCTATGGGATCAACACATGAGTAAAAGCAGCACACAAACTCAAAGCCACCATCCTCCTCCTGGTCCAGCATCTTCAGCCACGTCAACCACTGCTGTCCTCCTTGCCCCCTATCAACAACCCACCCCTCCGCCTCTCACCTTCAGCAGTTCCTGCTCACCTGCCCACAGTCAGGTGTCTGTCAAGGAAATGTTTGAGCGTAAGAAACCAATCTCACAGAGTCACCCCCTTGCCCGGCGTCTGACAGCTGGCTTGTCGGAACTCTTAGCCCGCCAGCTTTTACCATACAAGCTGGTGGAGTCTGAGGCCTTCAAAAAAGTTGTCACTATTGGGACACCGCAGTGGAAGGTACCCGGCCGAAATTATTTTTCACAAAAGGCAATCCCCAACCTGTACTCTATTGTGGAAAAGGAAGTCATGTCATGTCTGGCACACAGTGTTGGAGCAAGGGTCCATCTGACCACTGATAGCTGGTCTGCAAAGCACGGTCAGGGCAGGTATATCACTTACACTGCGCATTGGGTAAACCTGCTGGCGGCTGCCAAGCATGGAATGCATGGCTCTGCTGCAGAGGAGTTGGTGACACCGCCACGACTTGCAGGCAGGCCTGCTGCCACCTCCTCTACTCCTCCTACTCCATCCTCTTTGCTAACCTCCTCGGCTGAGTCCTCTTCTGCTGTTGCGTCTTGCCCCACACCAACTGCACCCCCCCAGCTCCCCAGGGGCTATTCCACATGCCGGCTACAACAGTGTCACGCTGTCTTGGGGTTGACTTGCCTGAAAGCAGAGAGTCACACCGGACCAGCACTACTGTCCGCCCTGAACGCACAGGTGGATCAGTGGCTGACCCCGCACCAACTGGAGATCGGCAAAGTGGTGTGTGACAACGGAAGCAATTTGTTGGCGGCATTGAATTTGGGCAAGTTGACACATGTGCCGTGCATGGCACATGTGTTGAATCTCATTGTACAACACTTTGTGCAGAAGTACCCAGGCTTACAGGACGTCCTCAAGCAGGCCAGGAAGGTGTGTGGCCATTTCAGGCGTTCCTACACGGCCATGGCGCACTTTTCAGATATTCAGCGGCGAAACAACATGCCTGTGAGGCGCTTGATCTGCGACAGCCCGACACGTTGGAATTCAACGCTGCTAATGTTCGACCGCCTGCTCCAACAAGAAAAAGCGGTCAACGAGTATTTGTATGACCGGGGTGCTAGGACAGCCTCGGCGGAGCTGGGTATTTTTTTTGCCTCGTTACTGGACGCTCATGCGCAATGCCTGTAGGCTCATGCGTCCTTTTGAGGAGGTGACAAAGCTAGTCAGTCGCACCGAAGGCACCATCAGCGACATCATCCCATATGTTTTCTTCCTGGAGCGTGCCCTGCGAAGAGTGCTGGATCAGGCCGTAGATGAGCGTGAAGAGGAAGAGGAAGAGTTGTAGTCACCATCACCACCACCAGAAACAGCCTTACCATCGCTTGCTGGACCTGCGGCAACACTGGAAGAGGAGTCTGAGGAAGAGGAGTCAGAGGAGGAATGTGGCTTTGAGGAGGAGGAACACCAACCACAGCAGGCATCCCAGGGTGCTCGTTGTCACCTATCTGGTACCCGTGGTGTTGTACGTGGCTGGGGGGGAAGAACACACCTTCAATGACATCAGTGAGGATGAGGAATTGGACATGAGTAGCTCGGCATCCAACCTTGTGCAAATGGGGTCTTTCATGCTGTCATGCCTGTTGAGGGACCCTCGTATAAAAAGGCTGAAGGGGAACGACCTGTACTGGGTGGCCACGCTACTAGACCCCCGGTATAAGCAGAAAGTCTCTGATATGTTACCTAATTACCGGCAGTCGCAAAGGATGCAGCAGCTACAAAATAAGCTGAAAAGTATGCTTCACACAGCATATAAGGGTGATGTCACAGCACAACGGGAATCCAACAGGGGAAGAGGTGAAAGTAATCCTCCTCCTACCACCACAACCACGCCGGCAAGGACAGGACGCTTTACAGACGTCTTGTTGATGGAGGACATGCGGAGCTTTTTTAGTCCTATGCATCGCCACAGCCCTTCGGGGTCCACCCTCAGAGAACGACTCGACCGACAGGTAGCAGACTACCTTGCCTTAACTGCAGATATCGACACTCTGAAGAGCGATGAACCCCTTGACTACTGGGTGTGCAGGCTTGACCTGTGGCCTGAGCTATCCCAATTTGCCATTGAACTTCTGGCCTGCCCCGCTTCAAGTGTCCTGTCAGAAAGGACCTTCAGAGCAGCAGGAGGTATTGTCACTGAGAAGAGAAGTCGCCTAGGTCAAAAAAGTCTTCATTACCTCACCTTTATTAAGATGAATGAGGCATGGATCCTGAAGGGACTGACAGTGGGGGATGCATTTGACTAAAAAAGGCCTGATGAGATGCCTTGGGCTAAAAATGGTCCACACGCTGCTGTATTTAATCTCTGCATGCCGGATGACTTACGTGACGTCTCCGCCACCAACTATGGTTCAAGCCGCAATGTTTTAGTGCACTTTCTGCCTTGAAAACCTCAATTTTTCCGGCCGCTGCTACAGCAGCAACAACACCTAATTTTTAATGCATGTGTACATGCCTAATTTTTCTGGCCTCTGGTGCTACACTACACTGTGGCTGCAAAAAAACAAAAAAAAAAAAGGCACATACATGTGTCAATTCCCCTTCGTGATCGTTACCTTGTTGTGGTGAAGGGGCTTGCGTATCACAATGAAGCGATCACCTCTAGGAGTGTGTTGGCAATGTTGTCACACCCCAGATGATAAGGTCGTTGCTTCATTGTGAACAGACCAAAAGCGATCAGCGTGATAATTTTTCATAGAAAAAACATTAATTTTCTTTAATTAAAAAAAAAGAGGACAGCCTCTGCGGAGCTGAGTATTTTTTGGCCGCGTTACTAAATGCTCATGCACAATGGCTGTAGGCTCATGCGTCCTTTTGCGGAGGTGACAAACCTGGTCGGTCGAACCCAAGGCAACATCATCGACCTCATCCCATATGAGTTTTTTCTGGAGCGTGCCCTGCGAAGAGTGCTGGATCAGGCCGTAGATGAGCATGAAGAGGAAGAGTTGTGGTCCCCATCACCACCAGAAGCAGCATTCTCGTTGTCGATTGCTGGACCTGTGGCAACACAGAGAGAGGAGTCTGAAGAAGAGAAGTCAGAGGAGGAAGGTGGCTTTGAGGAGGTGGAAGACCAACCACAGCAGGCGTCCCAGGGGGCTTGTTGCCACCTTTCGGGGACCCTTGGTGTTGTACGTGGCTGGCTGGGTGGAGGAAGAGACCTTCAATGATGTCAGTGAGGACAAGGAACGGGACATGGCTAGGTTAGGCTAACACTAAACCGAACCCTATCCCTCTAACCATAACCCTAACCCTCTAACCTTAACCCTAACCCTCTAAGCCTAGCCATAAAAATAACCCTAACCCTAAACCTAACCCTAGCCCTAACCCTAATCCTAACCCTAGCCCTAACCCTAACCCTAACCCTAACCCTAGCCCTAGCCCTAACCCTAGCCCTAACCCTAATTCGTAATTTTTTTCTGGTTCCTGGTACACTTCACAGGTACACTTTTTAGACCCCACAGACGCTAAATCCAAAGACATTTTTAATTTTTTTTTTTTTTTTTTTTAATTTTTCCAATAATTGGCTCTCTATCAAAAAATTACAATTTTTAAGAACTTTTTTTTTGTGATTCAGTGTCTGGGGGTCTAAAAAGTGTACCTGTGAAGTTTCAGCTCTGTATGTCCAGAACCAGAAAAAAAATTTGAATTAGGGTTAGGGCTAGGGTTAGGGTTAGGGCTAGGGTTAGGGTTATTTTTAGTGCTTAGGGTTAGAGGGTTAGGGTTAGAGGCGTAGGGGTAGGGTTACTAACTCTAACCCTAAATATCTCACCGTAACCCTAACCCTAGCCCCTAACACTAAACCTAACCCTACCTAACCCTTAAAGCCCAGTTCCTGTCCCATTTTGGTCGGTTCTGGTCTGTTTGCGGTTGTTTGCTGTGCGTTAAACGGGGAGTTTAGTCTGTCTCTGTGAAGCGGGCGTAACCCTTACACTACCTGATCGATACAACATCATACCTGATCGTATAAACACACTGGATGTTTTAAAGCACGTTATTCCAAACAATTTAGGAATGGTAGGTGATTTATGCCCTTTATGGAATAAAACCCGACTCTGCGTCAACTACGTAATTTTCCATGGGAGTTTTGCCATGGATCCCCCTCCGGCATGCCACAGTCCAGGTGTTTGTCCCCTTTAAACAACTTTTCCATCACTATTGTGGCCAGAAAGAGTCCCTGTGGGTTTTAAAATTTGCCTGCCTATTAAAGTCTATGGCGGTTCGCAATGTTCGTCGGTTCACGAACATTCGCCGATGTTCGCATTCGCCGTTCGCTATATATATGTAGTAAACCCCCGCTCCATTGCGGTTCAGTTTTTGCGGTCCCGGTATATTGCGTTTTTTTTCTGTAGTGTTATTTTACTATATAAATCATTGAAAATTAAATATTTTTGTGTTTTCCATAGCTCTTGCTCTGTCTCTCAGTATCTTTTATGTGTTTAAATGAGTTTCTATTGTTTTAAAAGTGTGTTTAAAGACCTCAAAATGCTTTTACACGTACAGTGACAGTAAAAAAAAACATGCCTACAGTGTATTTTTATAGGGTTTTTCTATTTCGCGGATTTTCACTTTTCGCGGGTGGGTCCGCAACGTAACCCCCCGCGATGGAAGGGGGTTTACTGTATATATATATATATTTGTGGTCATAGGTTTACAAACCCTGGCAGAATTTGTGATTTCTTGGCCATTTTTCCGAGAATTTGAATGATAACACAAAAACATTTCTTTCACTCATGGTTATTGGTTGGCTGAAGCCATTTATTATCAATCAACTGTGTTTACTCTTTTTAAATCATAATGACAACAGAAAATACCCAAATAACCCTGATCAAAAGATTACATACCCTGGTGATTTTAGCCTGATAACATGCACACAAGTTGACAAAGGGGTTTGAATGGCTATTAAAGGTAACCATCCTCACCTGTGATCTGTTTGATTGTAATTAGTGTGCGTGTATAAAAGATCAATCAGTTTCTGGACTCCTGACAGACCCTTGCATCTTTTATCCAGTGCTGCACTGACGTTTCTGGATTCTGAGTCATGGGGAAAGCAAAATAATTGTCAAAGGATCTGTGGGAAGAGGTAGTTGAACTGTATAAAACCGAAAAGGGATATAAAAAGATATCCAAGGAATTGAGAATGCCAATCAGCAGTGTTCAAACTCTAATCAAGAAGTGGAAAATGAGGGGTTCTGTTGAAGCCAAACCACAGTCAGGTAGACCAAATAAATTTTCAGCCACAGCTGCCAGGAAAATTGTTCGGGATGCAAAGAAAAACCCACAAATAACTTCAGGTGAAATGCAGGACTCTCTGAAAACATGTGGTGTGGCTGTTTCAAGATGTACAATAAGGAGGCACTTGATGAAAGATGGGTTGCATGGCAGAGTCGCCAGAAAAAAAGCCATTACTACGCAAATGCCACAAAGTATCTCACTTACAATACGCCAAACAGCACAGAGACAAGCCCCAAACCTTCTGGTACAAAGTAATTTGGAGTGATGAGACTAAAATTTAGCTTTTTGGCCACAACCATAAATGCTACATTTGGAGAGGAGTCAACAAAAGGTACACCATTCCTACTGTGAAACACGGAGGTGGATCACTGATGTTTAGGGGCTGTGTGAGCTACAAAGGCACAGGGAAATTTGGTCAGAATTGATGGCAAGATGAATGCAGTATGTTATAAAAAAATACTGGAGAAAAATTTGCATTCATCAGCCCGGAAGCTGCGCGTGGGACGTACTTGGACATTCCAACATGACAATGATCCTAAACACAAGGCCAAGTCGACCTGTCATTGGCTACAGCAGAATAAAGTGAAGGATCTGGAGTGGCCATCTCAGTCTCCTTACCTAAATATCATTGAGCCAGTCTGGGGAGATCTCAAACGTGCAGTTCATGCAAGACAGCTCAATAATTTACAGGAACTGGAGGCTTCTTGCCAGGAAGAATGGGCAGCTTTACCATCTGAGATACCACAAAAGTCTTCAAGCTGTCATTGATGTTAAAGGGGGCAATACATGGTATTAACCTCCCTGGCGGTATTCCCGAGTGTGGCTCGGGGTGGAATTTCGGTGTCATTAGCAGTAACCCCGAGCCACACTCGGGGTACCGCCAGGGAGAAATCGCTGGATCCTAGAAGAGGTTACTTACCTTGTCCCCAGGATCCCACGATGTATTTTGGCAGTGTACAGTGGCCGGATCTTCCACCTGATGCTGTGTGCCCCGGGTTCCGTTCCCTTTGAGCGTCGCGTCGCAGGGGGGTGGAACCGGCTGCAAATTCAATAAGTAAAACACATTGATATATTGTAATCCCATTGGATTACATTACAAAATAAAATAAATTGACCTTAGTTTGCCCCCCAGTGCCCTTGCCTGCAGTTTTAATGTGCTTTATATATATATATATATATATATATATATATAGATATACGTGTATATATATATATATATATATATATATATATATATATATATATATATATATATATATATATATATATATACTTTAACTTATTTATAGTTATTTATTATATTATAATTTATGATTTTGTGTTTCAAACTTTATCATACCCGAGATGTTATAGAGAAGAACGCACAGTAAAAAAAAATCATATGTAAATAGTTGGTTTGGGCTGCTCTTCCTTAAGAATTGCATGCAAAATAGTGGTACTGCTTTCAGCACCTAAAATCTGAAATAGTCATACCGCCAGGAAGGTTAAGAACTAGAGTATGTAAACTTTTGATCAGGATAATTTGGGTAGTTTCTGTTGTCATTATGATTTAAAAAGAGTAAACACCGTTGATTGATAATAAATGGCTGTGGCCAAACACTAACCATGAGTAGTGTTGAGCGAACACGGACTGTATTATTCGTGTTCGTACCGAATAATTGGATTTTTGTTACCCGAACACGGACACGGACACTTTACTGTATGTTCGGGTAAAAAATCCGTGTTCGGTCGTTTTATTTCCGGGTTTTGCATGTTTTGGCGCTCTTTTCATGGCGGGCTTTCAACAGCCAATCAACAATCGTTTAACTGGTGTGCTTTAAGCTATCCCAGCCATGCCTGCAAATGTATGAGTAGCTGTGATTGGCCGTCTGAAGCATGTGACCAAGTCTTTATAAGTTCGAGGCAGCCGCAGCGGCGTCATTCTGCTGCTTAGCTCAGGGACAGAGCACACATACGTGCTGGCTGCTGATTAGGGAAAGACAGGCAGGGAAAACGAATTGGTGTCCGGATAGAATTTAGGGTCAGGTCGGAGTGTTTAGGCAGGGCGAGTTGTAGGCATTTTAAGGATAGAGTCTGCTGAATTATAGGGTCAGTGTGTTCTACAAATTACAATCGATATTGCTGTGTGGTGTGGGATAGGAGATAGGCAGGTGTCAGTGATCCACATCCATTTTTCTGTGTGTGGGCTGCAGTGAACACAATCTTTTTGGGGTGCAGTGAACACAATCCTTTTGGGGTGCAGTGAACAAAATCTTTGTGGGGTACAGTGAACACAATCTTTGTGGGGTGCAGTGAAGACAATCCTTGTGGGGTGCAGTGAAGACAATCCTTGTGGGGTACAGTGAACACAATCTTTGTGGGGTGCAGTGAAGACAATCCTTTTGGGGTGCAGTGAACACAATCTTTGTGGGGTGCAGTGAACAAAATCTTTGTGGGGTACAGTGAACACAATCTGTGTGGGGTGCAGTGAAGACAATCCTTGTGGGGTGCAGTGAAGACAATCCTTGTGGGGTGCAGTGAACAAAATCTTTGGGGGGTACAGTGAACACAATCTTTGTGGGGTACAGTGAACACAATCTTTGTGGGGTGCAGTGAAGACAATCCTTGTGGGGTGCAGTGAACAAAATCTTTGGGGGGTACAGTGAACACAATCTTTGTGGGGTACAGTGAACACAATCTTTGTGGGGTGCAGTGAAGACAATCCTTTTGGGGTGCAGTGAACACAATCTTTGTGGGGTACAGTGAACACAATCTTTGTGGGGTACAGTGAACACAATCTTTGTGGGGTGCAGTGAAGACAATCCTTGTGGGGTGCAGTGAAGACAATCCTTTTGGGGTGCAGTGAACAAAATCTTTGGGGGGTACAGTGAACACAATCTTTGTGGGGTACAGTGAACACAATCTTTGTGGGGTGCAGTGAAGACAATCCTTTTGGGGTGCAGTGAACACAATCTTTGTGGGGTACAGTGAACACAATCTTTGTGGGGTGCAGTGAAGACAATCCTTGTGGGGTGCAGTGAAGACAATCCTTGTGGGGTACAGTGAACACAATCTTTGTGGGGTGCAGTGAAGACAATCCTTTTGGGGTGCAGTGAACACAATCTTTGTGGGGTGCAGTGAACAAAATCTTTGTGGGGTACAGTGAACACAATCTTTGTGGGGTGCAGTGAAGACAATCCTTGTGGGGTGCAGTGAACAAAATCTTTGGGGGGTACAGTGAACACAATCTTTGTGGGGTACAGTGAACACAATCTTTGTGGGGTGCAGTGAAGACAATCCTTGTGGGGTGCAGTGAAGACAATCCTTGTGGGGTACAGTGAACACAATCTTTGTGGGGTGCAGTGAAGACAATCCTTTTGGGGTGCAGTGAACACAATCTTTGTGGGGTGCAGTGAACAAAATCTTTGTGGGGTACAGTGAACACAATCTCTGTGGGGTACAGTGAACACAATCTTTGTGGGGTGCAGTGAAGACAATCCTTGTGGGGTGCAGTGAAGACAATCCTTGTGGGGTGCAGTGAACAAAATCTTTGGGGGGTACAGTGAACACAATCTTTGTGGGGTACAGTGAACACAATCTTTGTGGGGTGCAGTGAAGACAATCCTTGTGGGGTACAGTGAACACAATCTTTGTGGGGTGCAGTGAAGACAATCCTTTTGGGGTGCAGTGAACACAATCTTTGTGGGGTGCAGTGAACAAAATCTTTGTGGGGTACAGTGAACACAATCTTTGTGGGGTACAGTGAACAAAATCTTTGTGGGGTACAGTGAACACAATCTTTGTGGGGTGCAGTGAAGACAATCCTTGTGGGGTGCAGTGAAGACAATCCTTGTGGGGTGCAGTGAACAAAATCTTTGTGGGGTACAGTGAACACAATCTGTGTGGGGTGCAGTGAAGACAATCCTTGTGGGGTGCAGTGAAGACAATCCTTGTGGGGTGCAGTGAACAAAATCTTTGGGGGGTACAGTGAACACAATCTTTGTGGGGTTCAGTGAACACAATCTTTGTGGGGTGCAGTGAAGACAATCCTTGTGGGGTGCAGTGAAGACAATCCTTGTGGGGTGCAGTGAACAAAATCTTTGGGGGGTACAGTGAACACAATCTTTGTGGGGTACAGTGAACACAATCTTTGTGGGGTGCAGTGAAGACAATCCTTTTGGGGTGCAGTGAACACAATCTTTGTGGGGTACAGTGAACACAATCTTTGTGGGGTACAGTGAAGACAATCCTTGTGGGGTGCAGTGAAGACAATCCTTGTGGGGTGCAGTGAACAAAATCTTTGGGGGGTACAGTGAACACAATCTTTGTGGGGTACAGTGAACACAATCTTTGTGGGGTGCAGTGAAGACAATCCTTTTGGGGTGCAGTGAACACAATCTTTGTGGGGTACAGTGAACACAATCTTTGTGGGGTGCAGTGAAGCTAATCCTTGTGGGGTGCAGTGAAGACAATCCTTGTGGGGTACAGTGAACACAATCTTTGTGGGGTGCAGTGAAGACAATCCTTTTGGGGTGCAGTGAACACAATCTTTGTGGGGTGCAGTGAACAAAATCTTTGTGGGGTACAGTGAACACAATCTTTGTGGGGTGCAGTGAAGACAATCCTTGTGGGGTGCAGTGAACAAAATCTTTGGGGGGTACAGTGAACACAATCTTTGTGGGGTACAGTGAACACAATCTTTGTGGGGTGCAGTGAAGACAATCCTTGTGGGGTACAGTGAACACAATCTTTGTGGGGTGCAGTGAAGACCAACCTTTTGGGGTGCAGTGAACACAATCTTTGTGGGGTGCAGTGAACAAAATCTTTGTGGGGTACAGTGAACACAATCTTTGTGGGGTACAGTGAACAAAACCTTTGTGGGGTACAGTGAACACAATCTTTGTGGGGTGCAGTGAAGACAATCCTTGTGGGGTGCAGTGAAGACAATCCTTGTGGGGTGCAGTGAACAAAATCTTTGGGGGGTACAGTGAACACAATCTTTGTGGGGTACAGTGAACACAATCTTTGTGGGGTGCAGTGAAGACAATCCTTGTGGGGTGCAGTGAAGACAATCCTTGTGGGGTGCAGTGAACAAAATCTTTGGGGGGTACAGTGAACACAATCTTTGTGGGGTACAGTGAACACAATCTTTGTGGGGTGCAGTGAAGACAATCCTTGTGGGATACAGTGAACACAATCTTTGTGGGGTGCAGTGAAGACAATCCTTTTGGGGTGCAGTGAACACAATCTTTGTGGGGTGCAGTCAACAAAATCTTTGTGGGGTACAGTGAACACAATCTTTGTGGGGTACAGTGAACAAAATCTTTGTGGGGTGCAGTGAAGACAATCCTTGTGGGGTGCAGTGAAGACAATCCTTGTGGGGTGCAGTGAACAAAATCTTTGGGGGGTACAGTGAACACAATCTTTGTGGGGTACAGTGAACACAATCTTTGTGGGGTACAGTGAACACAATCTTTGTGGGGTGCAGTGAAGAAAATCCTTTTGGGGTGCAGTGAACACAATCTTTGTGGGGTACAGTGAACACAATCTTTGTGGGGTACAGTGAAGAAAATCCTTTTGGGGTGCAGTGAACACAATCTTTGTGGGGTACAGTGAACACAATCTTTGTGGGGTGCAGTGAAGACAATCCTTGTGGGGTGCAGTGAAGACAATCCTTGTGGGGTGCAGTGAACAAAATCTTTGTGGGGTACAGTGAACACAATCTTTGTGGGGTACAGTGAACAAAATCTTTGTGGGGTACAGTGAACACAATCTTTGTGGGGTGCAGTGAAGACAATCCTTGTGGGGTGCAGTGAAGACAATCCTTGTGGGGTGCAGTGAACAAAATCTTTGGGGGGTACAGTGAACACAATCTTTGTGGGGTACAGTGAACACAATCTTTGTGGGGTACAGTGAACACAATCTTTGTGGGGTGCAGTGAAGAAAATCCTTTTGGGGTGCAGTGAACACAATCTTTGTGGGGTACAGTGAACACAATCTTTGTGGGGTGCAGTGAAGACAATCCTTGTGGGGTGCAGTGAAGACAATCCTTGTGGGGTGCAGTGAACAAAATCTTTGTGGGGTACAGTGAACACAATCTTTGTGGATTACAGTGAACACAATCTTTGTGGGGTGCAGTGAAGACAATCCTTTTGGGGTGCAGTGAACACAATCTTTGTGGGGTACAGTGAACACAATCTCATACTTCTGAAGATTTGAGGGTGCTGCCTGTTTCATCCTCCTCCTCCTCATCCATCCTTTTAGGGGTACAAACAATAGTAATTGGGGCCTAGTGTGCTTCTGTACGTGTGAGATACATACACTTTTTTTGATCATATTTCCTATTCCGCTATTCAATAAAAACCTTTGGGGATCAATTAAATTGCGGAATAGTCTGTGTCGGTACGTGTGAGATCCACCTTTCCAAGTTTTTGGGGTTCATCTCATACTTCTGAAGCTTTGAGGGTGCTGCCTGTTCCATTCTCCTCCTCCTCCTCCTCCATCCTTTTAGGTGTACAAACAATAGTAATTGGGGCCTAGTGTGCTTCTGTACGTGTGAGATACATACACTTTTTTTGATCATATTTCCTATTCCGCTATTCAATAAAAACCTTTGGGGATCAATTAAATTGCGGAATAGCCTGTGTCGGTACGTGTGAGATACACCTTTCCAAGTTTTTGGGGTTCATCTCATACTTCTGAAGCTTTGAGGGTGCTGCCTGTTCCATACTCCTCCTCCTCCTCCTCCTCCATCCTTTTAGGTGTACAAACAATAGTAATTGGGGCCTAGTGTGCTTCTGTACGTGTGAGATACATACACTTTTTTTGATCATATTTCCTATTCCGCTATTCAATAAAAACCTTTGGGGATCAATTAAATTGCGGAATAGTCTGTGTCGGTACGTGTGAGATCCACCTTTCCAAGTTTTTGGGGTTCATCTCATACTTCTGAAGCTTTGAGGGTGCTGCCTGTTCCATACTCCTCCTCCTCCTCCTCCATCCTTTTAGGTGTACAAACAATAGTAATTGGGGCCTAGTGTGCTTCTGTACGTGTGAGATACATACACTTTTTTTGATCATATTTCCTATTCCGCTATTCAATAAAAACCTTTGGGGATCAATTAAATTGCGGAATAGTCTGTGTCGGTACGTGTGAGATCCACCTTTCCAAGTTTTTGGGGTTCATCTCATACTTCTGAAGCTTTGAGGGTGCTGCCTGTTCCATACTCCTCCTCCTCCTCCTCATCCATCCTTTTAGGTGTACAAACAATAGTAATTGGGGCCTAGTGTGCTTCTGTACGTGTGAGATACATACACTTTTTTTGATCATATTTCCTATTCCGCTATTCAATAAAAACCTTTGGGGATCAATTAAATTGCGGAATAGTCTGTGTCGGTACGTGTGAGATCCACCTTTCCAAGTTTTTGGGGTTCATCTCATACTTCTGAAGCTTTGAGGGTGCTGCCTGTTCCATACTCCTCCTCCTCCTCCTCCATCCTTTTAGGTGTACAAACAATAGTAATTGGGGCCTAGTGTGCTTCTGTACGTGTGAGATACATACACTTTTTTTGATCATATTTCCTATTCCGCTATTCAATAAAAACCTTTGGGGATCAATTAAATTGCGGAATAGTCTGTGTCGGTACGTGTGAGATCCACCTTTCCAAGTTTTTGAGGTTCATCTCATACTTCTGAAGATTTGAGGGTGCTGCCTGTTCCATACTCCTCCTCCTCCTCATCCATCCTTTTAGGTGTACAAACAATAGTAATTGGGGCCTAGTGTGCTTCTGTACGTGTGAGATACATACACTTTTTTTGATCATATTTCCCATTCCGCTATTCAATAAAAACCTTTGGGGATCAATTAAATTGCGGAATAGTCTGTGTCGGTACGTGTGAGATCCACCTTTCCAAGTTTTTGAGGTTCATCTCATACTTCTGAAGATTTGAGGGTGCTGCCTGTTCCATACTCCTCTTCCTCATCCTCCCTTTAGGGTAGGAAAAAATTTAATCGGGCCTAGTCTGTGTTTGTACGTGTGAGATACACAGTTTTTTATCCTATTCCGCTATTCAATACACACCCTTTTGGTGTAAAAAACATTAAATTGCGGCATAGTTTGCATATTTGACTGTGAGATACACCCGTGCGATACTGTTGTTCTTTTGTTCTGCTATTCAATAAAGACCTTTCTAGGGCAAGATCTTAAATTTCAGAAATATGAGGAGAGCGTCAAATAGGGGCCGTGGCCGGGGTCGTGGTGCTGCTGTTAGAGCTCCTGTTGCAAGGAGAGGACGTGGTCGATCTGTGCCAGCTACACGCACAAGTGAAACACCTTCCTCAAGTGTGAGTAGGCGACAGAACCTGCAGCAGTATTTGGTAGGGCATCATACGCCTCTAGAAGTGATGAGGCCAGAACACAGAGAGGCGATAGTAGATTGGTTTGCTGCTGACAGTGCCTTCAGTTCCTTCACATTGTCTCCCACCCAGTCTACTGCAGAAAGGTCAGAGTTGGCACCTGCAGCCAATGTCCAACCGTCTTTCACCTCACCCCCTTGCAAATCAGGCAAGCAGTCTGAGCCCCAAGCCATACAGCAGTCTCTTATTCTTTTTGAGGACTCTGTCAGCAGGGTTTCCCAGGGCCATCCACCTAGCCCTGCCCCAGAAGTGGAAGAGATTGAGTGCAGCGATTCCCAACCACTTATTTCTCAAGATGAGTACATGGAAGGACCATCACAGCACGTCTCCGATGATGACGAAATGCAGGTGCCAACTGCTGCGGCGTTCAGCATTGTGGAGACCGACAGGGAGGGCAGGGGTGAAGACTGGGTGGAAGATGATGTGGAGGACGATGAGGTCCTCGACCCCACATGGAATGAAGGTCATGCAGGTGACCTGAGTATTTTGGAGGAAGAGGCGGTGGTCGCACAGAGCCACCAGCACAGCAGAAGAGGGAGCAGGGTGCAGAAGCGGAGCGGCCGTGCCCTAGACACTACGCCTGCTACTGCCCAACGCAGCAAGGGAACGAGCGCACCAAAGTCAGCTCAAAAGAGTTCTCTAGCGTGGAAGTTCTTTAGAAAACGTGCTGATGACAGGACACGAGTGGTTTGCACCCTGTGCAATCAGAGCCTGAAGCGAGGCATAAACCTTCTCAACCTGAGCACAACCTGCATGATCAGGCATCTAAGTGCAAAGCACGAGCTGCAGTGGAGTACACACCTTCAAAACCAAGAAACGTCTCTGGCTCATCCTGCTTCCTCTTCTGCTGCAGTCTCGGCCACTCCAGCCATCTCTGTAGTCATACCGGCACCTGCCACCCCGCAAACAGACGATCTGTCAGCAACAACACCACCTGGGTCACCAACAACCATCTCCACAATGTCCCGTGGAAGTGTTCAGCTTTCAATCTCCCAAACACTTGAGAGGAAGAGGAAGTACCCCCCTACCCACCCGCGATCCCTGGCCCTGAATGCCAGCATTTCACAATTATTGGCCTTTGAAATGCTGTCATTCCGTCTGGTGGAGACGCCCAGTTTTAAAAAGCTTATGTCGGTGGCTGTCCCACAGTACGTCGTGCCCAGCCGCCACTACTTTTCCAGGCAAGCCATCCCTTCCCTGCACAACCAAGTGGGGGAAAAAATCAGGTGTGCACTGCGCAACGCCATCTGTGCCAAGGTCCACCTAACTACCGATACGTGGACCAGTAAGCACGGTCAGGGGCGTTATATCTCCCTAACGGCACACTGGGTAAATGCAGTGGCGGATGGGCCTGAGGTGGATAGCAATTTGGCGCATGTCCTTCCACCACCGAGGATTGCAGGGCGCTTCAGTTTGCCTCCTGTTCCTAACTCATCCTACTCTGCTACCTCATCCTCTACCGCCTCCTCATCTGGACAGCGTAATACCTTCACCACCAACTTCAGCACGGCCAGGGCTAAACGACAGCAGGCAGTTTTACAACTTGCCTGTTTGGGGGACAAACCACACACCGCGCAGGAGTTGTGGAGGAGCATGGAACAGCAGACAAATGAGTGGTTGCTGCCAGCGAGCCTCAAGCCCGGCCTGGTGGTGTGCCATAATGGGCGAAATCTCATAGCAGCTCTGGGCCTAGCCGGTTTGACGCACATCCCTTGCCTGGCGCATGTGCTGAATTTGGTGGTGCAGAGGTTCCTTAAAAACTACCCCGATATGTCAGAGCTGCTGCAGAAAGTGCGGGCCGTCTGTGCGCACTTTCGGCGTTCTCACCCTGCTGCTGCTCACCTGGCAGCGCTGCAGCGTAACTTCGGCCTTCCCGCTCACCGCCTCATATGTGACGTGCCCACAAGGTGGAACTCCACCTTGCACATGCTGCAAAGACTGTGCGAGCAGCAGCAGGCCATAGTGGAGTTTCAGCTGCAGCACGCACGCGTGAGTCGCTCTGCGGAACAGCACCACTTCACCACCAATAACTGGGCCTCCATGCGAGACCTGTGTGCCTTGTTACGCTGTTTTGAGTACTCCACCAACATGGCCAGTGGCAATGACGCCGTTCTCAGCTTAACTATCCCACTTCTATGCCTCCTTGAAAAAACAATTCGGGCGATGATGGAAGAGGATGTGGCACAGGATGAGGAGGAGGAGGATGAAGAGGTAACATTTCAAAGGCTTTCAGGGCAGTCATTCGCAAGGGGCTCCGAGGGTGGGTTCATGCACACACAAATGCCAGGGACACAATTGTCCAGCAGGGGCACAGTTCTGGAGGATGAGGAGGAGCTGGAGGAGGAGCTGGAGGAGGAGATGGAACCATGTTCACAGCAGGGTGGCACCCAGGCAAGCTCATGGCCATCACTGGTGCGTGGCTGGGGGGATACAGAGGACACGGACGATACACCTCCCACAGAGGACAGCCTTTCGTCGCCTCTGGGCAGCCTGGCACACATGAGCGATTACATGCTGCAGTGTCTCCACAACGACCACCGAGTTGCCCACATTCTAACTTGTGCTGATTACTGGGTGGCCACGCTGCTGGATCCCCGTTACAAAGACAACGTACCGTCCTTAATTCACTCACTGGAGCGCGATCGCAAGATGCGCGAGTACAAGCGCACGCTGGTAGATGCGATGCTGCTGGCATTCCCATCTGACAGCGGGGCCACAGTGGAAGCACAAGGCAGAGGAGGAGGAGGAGGAGGACGCCAATGCAACCAGGGCACCGCCAGCACCTCAGAAGGCAGGGTTAGCATGGCCGAAATGTGGAAAAGCTTTGTCAGCATGCCACAACAAACAGCAGCACCAGCAGCTCAGATGGAACGTCTTAGCAGGAGGCAGCATTTTACCAACATGGTGGAGCAGTATGTGTGCACACGCCTACATGTAGTGAATGAGGGGTCTGCCCCCTTCAACTTCTGGGTCTCCAAATTGGGCACATGGCCTGAGCTTGCCCTTTACGCCTTGGAGGTGCTGGCGTGCCCTGCAGCCAGTGTATTATCTGAACGGGTATTTAGCACGGCTGGGGGCGTTATAACAGACAAGCGCAGCCGCCTGTCCAGAGACAATGTGGACAAGCTCACGTTCATTAAAATGAACCAGGCATGGATCCCACGGGACTTTTCCGTACCTTGTGCAGAATAGCAATGGATACCGACCTTACCCACCCATTGTTCCATTTTTGCTCTTTCTCACTCTTTTGGGGTGTACCCTCATTTAAAATTTGTGAAAAGAAGCAGTGTTGGCTAGCTCGTCCTCCTCCTCAGGGCCAGATTAACGTAGGGGCTATTGGAGCTGCAGCTCCAGGCCCCTACCTTTTATATAGGCCCTGGGTTGGCCATATTCACTGTGACCGCTCTTCTGTCACTTGTAAACACAGAAGTCTGGCTTCTATGCTCGCTTCCCCAGGCAGCACCCTCAGAACCTCCCCACACAGCGCGAAGGCCTGACAAGGAGGGACAGTTGCCGATGCATGGATGTGTTTATGGGCTTCAGAGACAGCATCCCATGTTGAATTAGGCATGCATGGCTGCACCCTTCCTCCTCTGGGTGCATGCCAAGGCACGGCCCTTAAGGCCCTTCAAAATCCTCAGCACCAAGACCATGATGCTCTTAATCCAGCCCTGGTCCTCCTCCACCGCCGCTTCCACCTACACCGCCCATAGGTGTGCGCAGCCTATTGCATTAGGGTGTGCACCCCAAAGTTGAAATACACATGCATGTGTTTGCCTACATGTACATGGCCCCGATACATTACTCTCCCTGCTGGCAAAGAGAAATAGAGCAGAGCAGGTGCGAGGGAGATCTTTCCCATCTCCTCACTGGCAAACAGAGCGATAATGCTATGTGCCCTAGGTGATTAGGGTGTGCCCAGGTACACCCGGCACACCCTGTGCGCACGCCTATGACACCGCCACATCCACCACCACCTCAACCTCCCTCCTACTCCATATGGGCCTCGTCCTTCAGAGATGAAGAACATTGTTTTATTTTTCTGTTTTTTTTTTGTTGTTTTAAGTTATTTCCCTATCCACATTTGTTTGCAGAGCACTTGCCATGCTCTTAACTACGTTTTGCTGCCATTTGCAGCACTCTAGCCCTTTCCATTGGTGTTTTAGAGCCATTTTAGTGCCTTAAAGTTCGGGTCCCCATTGACTTCAATGGGGTTCTGTGTACGGGAAAAGTTCGGTAAAAGTCCGGGACACGGACCCGGACTTTTTTTTAAAGTTCGGCCGAACCCGTCGAACACGGACATCTAGGTGTCCGCTCAACCCTAACCATGAGTGAAAGAAAAGTTTTTGTGTTATCATTAATATTATCTGAAAAATGGCCAAGAAATCATAAGTTCTGCCAGGGTATGTAAACTTATGAGCACAACTGTATATATATATATATATATATATATATATATATATATATATATACAGTATCTTACCAAATTAGGTAACCCCTCACATTTTTGTAATATTTTATTATATCTTTTCATGTGACAACACTGAAGAAATGACACTTTGCTATATTGTTAAGTGTTAAGTAGTGAGTGTTCAGCTTGTGTAACAGTGTAAGTTTGCTGTCACCTCAAAATCACTCCACACTTAGCCATTAATGTCTAAACTGTTGGCAACAAAAGTAAGTACACCCTAAGTGAAAATGTCCAAATTGGGGCCAAAGTGTCAATATTTTTTATGGCCACCATTATTTTCCAGCACTGCCTTAACCCTCTTGGGCATGGAGTTCACCAGAGCTTCACAGGTTGCCACTGAATTCTTCTTACACTCCTCCATGATGACATCACGGAGCTGGTTGATGCGCTCCTCCACCTTCTGTTTTGAGGATGCCCTACAGATGCTCAATAGGGTTTAAGTCTGGAGACATGCTTGGGTAGTCCATCACCTTTACCCTCAGCTTCTTTAGCAAGGCAGTGGTCGTCTTGGAGGTTTGTTTGGGGTCGTTGTCATGTTGGAATACTGCCCTGCTTCAGTATGTCACATCACATGTTGGCATTCATGGTTCCCTCAATGAACTGTAGCTCCCCAGTGATAGTAGGACTCATGCAGCCCCAGACCATGACACACCCACCATCATGCTTGACTGTAGGCAGGATACACTTGTCTTTGTACTCCTCACCTGGTTGCCACCACACACGCTTGATACCATCTGAACCAAATAAGTTTATCTTGGTCTCATCAGATCACAGGACATGGTTCCAGTAATCCATGTCCTTAGTCTGCTTGTCTTCAGCAAACTGTTTGCGGGCTTTCTTGTGCATCATCTTTAGAAGAGGCTTTCAGGGTCTTGGCAATCTTCTTATAGCCTAGGCCATCTTTATGTAGAGCAATAATTCTTTTTTTCAGATCCTCAGTGAGTTCTTTGCCATGAGGTGCCATGTTGATCTTCTAGTGACCAGTATGAGAGAGTGAGAGCGATAACACCAAATTTAACACACCTGCTCCCTATTCACACCTGAGACCTTGTAACACTAACAAGTCACATGACACCGGGGAGGGGGGAAATGACTAATTAGGCCCAATTTAAACGCGTTCACTTTGGGGTGCACTCATTTTTGTTGCCAGCGGTTTAGACTTTAATGGCTGTGTGTTGAGTTAATTTGAGGGGGACAGCAAATATACACTGTTATACAAGCTGTACACTCACTACTTTACATTGTAGCAAAGTGTCATTTCTTCATTGTTGTCACATGAAAAGGTATAAATTTTTTTTTACAAAAATGTGAGGGGTGTACTCACTTTTGTGAGATACTGTATATATTAATGATTGACCGATATAGTTTTTTTTTAATGCCGA